>NC_134429.1:1200000-2400000 GCF_030867145.1 Opisthocomus hoazin | reverse complement strand
ACATCAAACTTCAAAACTGTATGTGGAGGTCTGTGCCGGGCGACTCTGGCAGCCCTGCTCTGAAAATGTGAACGTCTGCAGATAGCTCGCAGCCAGAAAGAGCTAGCCTGGAAAGCTGTTGCTCAGCCTCATCTGCCCATGGCACTGCTCACACAGAGGCACAGAGCCAGGGGCTGCTTGCTTGTCTTGCCCCCACAAACTTCAGAAGTTGCTTTGGGGGTCCGTGCTGGGTACATGCGGCAGCCCTGCTTTGAAAATGCGAACGTCTGCAGATAGCTCGCAGCCAGAAAGAGCTAGCCTGGAAAGCTGTTGGTCAGACTCATCTGCCCATGGCACTGCTCGCACAGAGGCACAGAGACTGGGGCTGCTTGCTTGTCTTGCCACCTCAAACTTCAAACGTACCTCAGATGGTTCGTGACGGGCGCCTCTGGCAGCCCTGCTCTGAAAATGCGAACGTCTGCAGATAGCTCACAGTCAGAAAGAGCTAGCCTGGTAAGCTGTTGCTCAGCCTCATCTGCCCATGGCACTGCTTGCACAGAGGCACAGAGACTGGTGACTGCTTGCTTGTTTTGCAACACCAAACTTCAAAACTGTATGTGGAGGTCTGTGCCGGGCGACTCTGGCAGCCCTGCTCTGAAAATGTGAACGTCTGCAGATAGCTCGCAGCCAGAAAGAGCTAGCCTGGAAAGCTGTTGCTCAGCCTCATCTGCCCATGGCACTGCTCACACAGAGGCACAGAGCCAGGGGGTGCTTGCTTGTCTTGCCCCCTTCAACTTCAAACGTATCTTTGAGTGTCCATGCAGGGGCCTACGCAGCCCTGCTCTGTAAATGCGAACGTCTGCAGATAGCTCGCAGCCAGAAAGAGCTAGCCTGGAAAGCTGTTGCTCAGCCTCATCTGCCCATGGCACTGCTCGCACAGAGGCACAGAGACTGGGGCTGCTTGCTTGTCTTGCCCCCTCCAACTCCAAACGTATCTTTGGGTGTCCATGCAGGGGCCCACGCAGCCCTGCTCCGTAAATGCGAACGTTTCAGATAGCTCGCAGCCAGAAAGAGCTAGCCTGGAAAGCTGTTGCTCAGCCTCATCTGCCCATGGCACTGCTCGCACAGAGGCACAGAGACTGGTGACTGCTTGCTTGTCTTGCCACCTCAAACTTCAAAACTCTATCTGGACTTCCGTGCCGGGCGACACTTTCAGCCCTGCTCTCAAAATGCGAACGTCTGCAGATAGCTCGCAGCCAGAAGGAGCTAGCCTGGAAAGCTGTTGCTCAGCCTCATCTGCCCATGGCACTACTCGCACAGAGGCACAGAGACTGGGGCTGCTTGCTTGTCTTGCCTCCTCAAACTTCAAACGTATCTTAGGTGGTCGATGCCGGACGCCTCTGGCAGCCCTGCTCCAAAAATGCGAACGTTTGCAGATATCTCGCAGCCACAGAGAGCTAGCCCAGAAAGCTGTTTCTCGAACTAATCTTACCAATTGCACTGCTCGCACAGAGGCACAGAGACTGGGGCTGCTTGCTTGTCTTGCCCCCTCAAACTTGAAACTTATCTTTAGGTGTCCGTGCCGGGCACATTCAGAAGTCCTGCTCCGAAAATGCGAACGTCTGCAGATAGCTCGCAGCCAGAAAGAGCTAGCCTGGAAAGCTGTTGCTCAGCCTCATCTTCCCATGGCACTGCTCGCACAGAGGCACAGAGACTGGGGCTGCTTGCTTGTCTTGCCCCCTCCAACTTCAAACGTATCTTTGGGTGTCCATGCAGGGGCCTCTAGCACCCCTGCTCTGAAAATGCGAACGTCTGCAGATAGCTCGCAGCCAGAAAGAGCTAGCCTGGAAAGCTGTTGCTCAGCCTCATCTGCCCATGGCACTGCTCGCACAGAGGCACAGAGACTGGGGCTCCTTGCTTGTCTTGCCACCTCAAACTTCAAACTTATCTTTAAGGGTCCTTGCCGGGAGCCTCCTGAAGCCCTGCTCTGAAAATGCGAACGTCTGCAGATAGCTCGCAGCCAGAAAGAGCTAGCCTGGAAACCTGTTGCTCAGCCTCCTCTGCCCATGGCACTGCTCGCACAGAGGCACAGAGACTGGGGCTGCTTGCTTGTCTTGCCACCTCAAACTTCAAACGTATCATTAGGGGTCCGTGCCTGGCGCCTCTGGCAGCCCTTGTCCCAAAATGCAAACGTCTGCAGGTATCTCGCACCCACAGAGAGCTAGCCCAGAAAGCTGTTTCTCGAACTCATCTTACCAATTGCACTGCTCGCACAGAGGCACAGAGACTGGGGCTGCTTGCTTGTCTTGCCCCCTCAAACTTCAAACGTAACTTAGGTGGTCGATGCCTGGCGCCTCTGGCAGCCCTGCTCCAAAAATGCGAACGTTTGCAGATAGATCGCAGCAAGAAAGAGCTAGCCTTGAAAGCTGTTGCTCAGCCTCATCTGCTCATGGCACTGCTCACACAGACGCACAGAGACTCGGGCTGCTTGCTTGTCTTGCCACCTCAAACTTCAAACGTATGTTTGGGATTCAGTGGATGGTGCCTCCGGCAGCCCTGCTCCGAAAATGCGAACGTTTGCAGATAGCTCGCAGGCAGAAAAAGCTAGCCAGGAAAGCTGTTGCTCAGCCTCATCTGCCCATGGCACTGCTCGCACAGAGGCACAGAGACTGGGGCTGCTTGCTTGTCTTGCCACCTCAAACTTCAAAAGTGTCTTTAGGGTTCCGTGCCGGGCACATTCAGCAGTCCTGCTCCGAAAATGCGAACGTCTGCAGATAGCTCGCAGCCAGAAAGAGCTAGCCTGGAAAGCTGTTGCTCAGCCTCGTCTGCCCATGGCACTGCTCGCACAGAGGCACAGAGACTGGGGCTGCTTGCTTGTCTTGCCCCCTCAACCTTCAAAAGTGTCTTTAGGGGTCCGTGCCGGGCACATTCAGAAGTCCTGCTCCGAAAATGCGAACGTCTGCAGATAGCTCGCAGCCAGAAAGAGCTAGCCTGGAAAGCTGTTGCTCAGCCTCATCTTCCCATGGCACTGCTCGCACAGAGGCACAGAGACTGGGGCTGCTTGCTTGTCTTGCCCCCTCCAACTTCAAACGTATCTTTGGGTGTCCATGCAGGGGCCTCTAGCACCCCTGCTCTGAAAATGCGAACGTCTGCAGATAGCTCGCAGCCAGAAAGAGCTAGCCTGGAAAGCTGTTGCTCAGCCTCATCTGCCCATGGCACTGCTCGCACAGAGGCACAGAGACTGGGGCTCCTTGCTTGTCTTGCCACCTCAAACTTCAAACTTATCTTTAAGGGTCCTTGCCGGGAGCCTCCTGAAGCCCTGCTCTGAAAATGCGAACGTCTGCAGATAGCTCGCAGCCAGAAAGAGCTAGCCTGGAAACCTGTTGCTCAGCCTCCTCTGCCCATGGCACTGCTCGCACAGAGGCACAGAGACTGGGGCTGCTTGCTTGTCTTGCCACCTCAAACTTCAAACGTATCATTAGGGGTCCGTGCCTGGCGCCTCTGGCAGCCCTTGTCCCAAAATGCAAACGTCTGCAGGTATCTCGCACCCACAGAGAGCTAGCCCAGAAAGCTGTTTCTCGAACTCATCTTACCAATTGCACTGCTCGCACAGAGGCACAGAGACTGGGGCTGCTTGCTTGTCTTGCCCCCTCAAACTTCAAACGTAACTTAGGTGGTCGATGCCTGGCGCCTCTGGCAGCCCTGCTCCAAAAATGCGAACGTTTGCAGATAGATCGCAGCAAGAAAGAGCTAGCCTTGAAAGCTGTTGCTCAGCCTCATCTGCTCATGGCACTGCTCACACAGACGCACAGAGACTCGGGCTGCTTGCTTGTCTTGCCACCTCAAACTTCAAACGTATGTTTGGGATTCAGTGGATGGTGCCTCCGGCAGCCCTGCTCCGAAAATGCGAACGTTTGCAGATAGCTCGCAGGCAGAAAAAGCTAGCCAGGAAAGCTGTTGCTCAGCCTCATCTGCCCATGGCACTGCTCGCACAGAGGCACAGAGACTGGGGCTGCTTGCTTGTCTTGCCACCTCAAACTTCAAAAGTGTCTTTAGGGTTCCGTGCCGGGCACATTCAGCAGTCCTGCTCCGAAAATGCGAACGTCTGCAGATAGCTCGCAGCCAGAAAGAGCTAGCCTGGAAAGCTGTTGCTCAGCCTCGTCTGCCCATGGCACTGCTCGCACAGAGGCACAGAGACTGGGGCTGCTTGCTTGTCTTGCCCCCTCAACCTTCAAAAGTGTCTTTAGGGGTCCGTGCCGGGTACATTCAGCACTCCTGCTCCGAAAATGCGAACGTCTGCAGATAGCTCGCAGCCAGAAAGAGCTAGCCTGGAAAGCTGTTGCTCAGCCTCATCTGCACATGGCACTGCTCACACAGAGGCACAGAGACTGGGGCTGCTTGATTGTCTTGCCCCCTCAAACTTCAAACGTAGCTTGGGTGGTCCGTACATGGGGCCTCTAGCACCCCTGATCTGAAAATGCGAAAGTCTGCAGATAGCTCGCAGCCAGAAAGAGCTAGCCTGGAAAGCTGTTGCTCAGCCTCATCTTCCCATGGCACTGCTCGCACAGAGGCACAGAGACTGGTGACTGCTTGCTTGTCTTGCCACCTCAAACTTCAAACGTAAGTTTGGTATTCCGTGGAGGGTTACTCCGGCAGCCCTGCTCCGAAAATGCGAACGTCTGCAGATATCACGCAGCCAGAAAGAGCTAGCACGGAAAACTGTTGCTCAGCCTCATCTGCCCATGGCACTGTTCGCACAGAGCCACAGAGACTGGGGCTGCTTGCTTGTCTTGCCCCCTCAAAATTCAAACGTATCTTAGGTGGACCGTGCCGGGAGCTTCCGGCAGCCCTGCTCCGAAAGTGCGAACGTCTGCAGATAGCTCGCAGGCAGAAAGAGCTAGCCTGGAAAGCTGTTGCTCAGCCTCATCTGCCCATGGCACTGCTCGCACAGAGGCACAGAGACTGGGGCTGCTTGCTTGTCTTGCCACCTCAAACTTCAAACGTAAGTTTGGTATTCCGTGGAGGGTTACTCCGGCAGTCCTGCTCCGAAAATGCGAACGTCTGCAGATATCTCGCAGCCAGAAAGAGCTAGCACGGAAAACTGTTGCTCAGCCTCATCTGCCCATGGCACTGTTCGCACAGAGGCACAGAGACTGGGGGTGCTTGCTTGTCTTGCCCCCTCAAAATTCAAACGTATCTTAGGTGGACCGTGCCGGGAGCTTCCGGCAGCCCTGCTCCGAAAGTGCGAACGTCTGACGATAGCTCGCAGCCAGAAAGAGCTAGCAAGGAAAACTGTTGCTCAGCCTCATCTGCCCATGGCACTGCTCGCACAGAGGCACAGAGACTGGGGCTGCTTGCTTGTCTTGCCCCCTCAAAATTCAAACGTATCTTAGGTGGACCGTGCCGGGAGCTTCCGGCAGCCCTGCTCCGAAAATGCGAACGTCTGCAGATAGCTCGCAGCCAGAAAGGGCTAGCCTGGAAAACTGTTGTCAGCCTCATCTGCCCATGGCACTGCTCGCACAGAGGCACAGAGACTGGGGCTGCTTGCTTGTCCTGCCCCCTCAAACGTCAAACGTATCTTTAGGGGTCCGTGCCGGGCACATTCAGCAGTCCTGCTCCGAAAATGCGAACGTCTGCAGATAGCTCGCAGCCAGAAAGAGCTAGCCTGGAAAGCTGTTGCTCAGCCTCATCTGCCCATGGCACTGCTCGCACAGACGCACAGAGACTGGGGATGCTTGCTTGTCCTGCCCCCTCAAACGTCAAACGTATCTTTAGGGGTCCGTGCCGGGCACATTCAGCAGTCCTGCTCTGAAAATGCGAACGTCTGCAGATAGCTTGCAGCCAGAAAGAGCTAGCCTGGAAAGCTGTTGCTCAGCCTCATCTGCCCATGGCACTGCTCGCACAGACGCACAGAGACTGGGGCTGCTTGCTTGTCTTGCCACCTCAAACTTCAAACGTACCTCAGATGGTTCGTGGCGGGTGCCTCTGTCAGCCCTGCTCTGAAAATGCGAACGTCTGCAGATAGCTCGCAGCCAGAAAGAGCTAGCCTGGAAACCTGTTGCTCAGCCTCATCTGCCCATGGCACTGCTCGCACAGAGGCACAGAGCCAGGGGCTGCTTGCTTGTCTTGCCCCCTCCAACTTCAAACGTATCTTTGGGTGTCCATGCAGGGGCCCACGCAGCCCTGCTCCGTAAATGCGAACGTTTCAGATAGCTCGCAGCCAGAAAGAGCTAGCCTGGAAAGCTGTTGCTCAGCCTCATCTGCCCATGGCACTGCTCGCACAGAGGCTCATAGACTGGGGCTCCTTGCTTGTCTTGCCCCCTCAAACTTCAAACGTATCTTTGGCTGTCCATGCAGGGGCCTACGCAGCCCTGCTCTGAAAATGCGAACGTCTGCAGATAGCTCGCAGCCAGAAAGAGCTAGCCTGGAAAGCTCTTGCTCAGCCTCATCTGCCCATGGCACTGCTCGCACAGAGGCACAGAGACTGGTGACTGCTTGCTTGTCTTGCAACATCAAACTTCAAAACTGTATGTGGAGGTCCGTGCCGGGCGACTCTGGCAGCCCTGCTCTGAAAATTTGAACGTCTGCAGATAGCTCGCAGCCAGAAAGAGCAAGCCTGGAAAGTTGTTGCTCAGCCTCATCTGCCCATGGCACTGCTCGCACAGAGGCACAGAGCCAGGGGCTGCTTGCTTGTCTTGCCCCCTTCAACTTCAAACGTATCTTTGGGTGTCCATGCAGGGGCCTACGCAGCCCTGCTCTGTACATGCGAACGTCTGCAGATAGCTCGCAGCCAGAAAGAGCTAGGCTGGAAAGCTGTTGGTCAGACTCATCTGCCCATGGCACTGCTCGCACAGAGGCACAGAGACTGGGGCTGCTTGCTTGTCTTGCCACCTTAAACTTCACACGTACCTCAGATGGTTCGTGACGGGCGCCTCTGGCAGCCCTGCTCTGAAAATGCGAACGTCTGCAGATAGCTCACAGTCAGAAAGAGCTAGCCTGGTAAGCTGTTGCTCAGCCTCATCTGCCCATGGCACTGCTTGCACAGAGGCACAGAGACTGGTGACTGCTTGCTTGTTTTGCAACACCAAACTTCAAAACTGTATGTGGAGGTCTGTGCCGGGCGACTATGGCAGCCCTGCTCTGAAAATGTGAACGTCTGCAGATAGCTCGCAGCCATAAAGAGCTAGCCTGGAAAGCTGTTGCTCAGCCTCATCTGCCCATGGCACTGCTCACACAGAGGCAAAGAGCCAGGGGCTGCTTGCTTGTCTTGCCCCCTTCAACTTCAAACGTATCTTTGAGTGTCCATGCAGGGGCCTACGCAGCCCTGCTCTATAAATGCGAACGTCTGCAGATAGCTCGCAGCCAGAAAGAGCTAGCCTGGAAAGCTGTTGCTCAGCCTCATCTGCCCATGGCACTACTCGCACAGAGGCACAGAGACTGGGGCTGCTTGCTTGTCTTGCCTCCTCAAACTTCAAACGTATCTTAGGTGGTCGATGCCGGACGCCTCTGGCAGCCCTGCTCCAAAAATGCGAACGTTTGCAGATATCTCGCAGCCACAGAGAGCTAGCCCAGAAAGCTGCTTCTCGAACTAATCTTACCAATTGCACTGCTCGCACAGAGGCACAGAGACTGGGGCTGCTTGCTTGTCTTGCCCCCTCAAACTTGAAACTTATCTTTAGGTGTCCGTGCCGGGCACATTCAGAAGTCCTGCTCCGAAAATGCGAACGTCTGCAGATAGCTCGCAGCCAGAAAGAGCTAGCCTGGAAAGCTGTTGCTCAGCCTCATCTGCCCATGGCACTGCTCGCCCAGAGGCACAGAGACTGGGGCTCCTTGCTTGTCTTGCCACCTCAAACTTCAAACGTATCTTTAAGGGTCCTTGCCAGGAGCCTCCTGAAGCCCTGCTCTGAAAATGCGAACGTCTGCAGATAGCTCGCAGGTAGAAAAAGCTAGCCTGGAAAGCTGTTGCTCAGCCTCATCTGCCCATGGCACTGCTCGCACAGAGGCACAGAGACTGGGGCTGCTTGCTTGTCTTGCCCCCTTCAACTTCAAACGTATCTTTAGGGGTCCATGCAGGGGCCTACGCAGCCCTGCTCCGTAAATGCGAACGTCTGCAGATAGCTCGCAGCCAGAAAGAGCTAGCCTGGAAAGCTGTTGCTCAGCCTCATCTTCCCATGGCACTGCTCGCACAGAGGCACAGAGACTGGGGCTGCTTGCTTGTCTTGCCCCCTCCAACTTCAAACGTATCTTTGGGTGTCCATGCAGGGGCCTCTAGCACCCCTGCTCTGAAAATGCGAACGTCTGCAGATAGCTCGCAGCCAGAAAGAGCTAGCCTGGAAAGCTGTTGCTCAGCCTCATCTGCCCATGGCACTGCTCGCACAGAGGCACAGAGACTGGGGCTCCTTGCTTGTCTTGCCACCTCAAACTTCAAACTTATCTTTAAGGGTCCTTGCCGGGAGCCTCCTGAAGCCCTGCTCTGAAAATGCGAACGTCTGCAGATAGCTCGCAGCCAGAAAGAGCTAGCCTGGAAACCTGTTGCTCAGCCTCCTCTGCCCATGGCACTGCTCGCACAGAGGCACAGAGACTGGGGCTGCTTGCTTGTCTTGCCACCTCAAACTTCAAACGTATCATTAGGGGTCCGTGCCTGGCGCCTCTGGCAGCCCTTGTCCCAAAATGCAAACGTCTGCAGGTATCTCGCACCCACAGAGAGCTAGCCCAGAAAGCTGTTTCTCGAACTCATCTTACCAATTGCACTGCTCGCACAGAGGCACAGAGACTGGGGCTGCTTGCTTGTCTTGCCCCCTCAAACTTCAAACGTAACTTAGGTGGTCGATGCCTGGCGCCTCTGGCAGCCCTGCTCCAAAAATGCGAACGTTTGCAGATAGATCGCAGCAAGAAAGAGCTAGCCTGGAAAGCTGTTGCTCAGCCTCATCTGCTCATGGCACTGCTCACACAGACGCACAGAGACTCGGGCTGCTTGCTTGTCTTGCCACCTCAAACTTCAAACGTATGTTTGGGATTCAGTGGATGGTGCCTCCGGCAGCCCTGCTCCGAAAATGCGAACGTTTGCAGATAGCTCGCAGGCAGAAAGAGCTAGCCTGGAAAGCTGTTGCTCAGCCTCATCTGCCCATGGCACTGCTCGCACAGAGGCACAGAGACTGGTGACTGCTTGCTTGTCTTGCCACCTCAAACTTCAAAAGTGTCTTTAGGGTTCCGTGCCGGGCACATTCAGCAGTCCTGCTCCGAAAATGCGAACGTCTGCAGATAGCTCGCAGCCAGAAAGAGCTAGCCTGGAAAGCTGTTGCTCAGCCTCGTCTGCCCATGGCACTGCTCGCACAGAGGCACAGAGACTGGGGCTGCTTGCTTGTCTTGCCCCCTCAACCTTCAAAAGTGTCTTTAGGGGTCCGTGCCGGGTACATTCAGCACTCCTGCTCCGAAAATGCGAACGTCTGCAGATAGCTCGCAGCCAGAAAGAGCTAGCCTGGAAAGCTGTTGCTCAGCCTCATCTGCACATGGCACTGCTCACACAGAGGCACAGAGACTGGGGCTGCTTGATTGTCTTGCCCCCTCAAACTTCAAACGTAGCTTGGGTGGTCCGTACATGGGGCCTCTAGCACCCCTGATCTGAAAATGCGAAAGTCTGCAGATAGCTCGCAGCCAGAAAGAGCTAGCCTGGAAAGCTGTTGCTCAGCCTCATCTTCCCATGGCACTGCTCGCACAGAGGCACAGAGACTGGTGACTGCTTGCTTGTCTTGCCACCTCAAACTTCAAACGTAAGTTTGGTATTCCGTGGAGGGTTACTCCGGCAGCCCTGCTCCGAAAATGCGAACGTCTGCAGATATCACGCAGCCAGAAAGAGCTAGCACGGAAAACTGTTGCTCAGCCTCATCTGCCCATGGCACTGTTCGCACAGAGCCACAGAGACTGGGGCTGCTTGCTTGTCTTGCCCCCTCAAAATTCAAACGTATCTTAGGTGGACCGTGCCGGGAGCTTCCGGCAGCCCTGCTCCGAAAGTGCGAACATCTGCAGATAGCTCGCAGGCAGAAAGAGCTAGCCTGGAAAGCTGTTGCTCAGCCTCATCTGCCCATGGCACTGCTCGCACAGAGGCACAGAGACTGGGGCTGCTTGCTTGTCTTGCCACCTCAAACTTCAAACGTAAGTTTGGTATTCCGTGGAGGGTTACTCCGGCAGCCCTGCTCCGAAAATGCGAACGTCTGCAGATATCTCGCAGCCAGAAAGAGCTAGCACGGAAAAATGTTGCTCAGCCTCATCTGCCCATGGCACTGTTCGCACAGAGGCACAGAGACTGGGGGTGCTTGCTTGTCTTGCCCCCTCAAAATTCAAACGTATCTTAGGTGGACCGTGCCGGGAGCTTCCGGCAGCCCTGCTCCGAAAGTGCGAACGTCTGCAGATAGCTCGCAGCCAGAAAGAGCTAGCAAGGAAAACTGTTGCTCAGCCTCATCTGCCCATGGCACTGCTCGCACAGAGGCACAGAGACTGGGGCTGCTTGCTTGTCCTGCCCCCTCAAACGTCAAACGTATCTTTAGGGGTCCGTGCCGGGCACATTCAGCAGTCCTGCTCCGAAAATGCGAACGTCTGCAGATAGCTCGCAGCCAGAAAGAGCAAGCCTGGAAAGCTGTTGCTCAGCCTCATCTGCCCATGGCACTGCTCGCACAGACGCACAGAGACTGGGGATGCTTGCTTGTCCTGCCCCCTCAAACGTCAAACGTATCTTTAGGGGTCCGTGCCGGGCACATTCAGCAGTCCTGCTCTGAAAATGCGAACGTCTGCAGATAGCTTGCAGCCAGAAAGAGCTAGCCTGGAAAGCTGTTGGTCAGCCTCATCTGCCCATGGCACTGCTCGCACAGACGCACAGAGACTGGGGCTGCTTGCTTGTCTTGCCACCTCAAACTTCAAACGTACCTCAGATGGTTCGTGGCGGGTGCCTCTGTCAGCCCTGCTCTGAAAATGCGAACGTCTGCAGATAGCTCGCAGCCAGAAAGAGCTAGCCTGGAAAGCTGTTGCTCAGCCTCATCTGCCCATGGCACTGCTCACACAGAGGCACAGAGCCAGGGGCTGCTTGCTTGTCTTGCCCCCTTCAACTTCAAACGTATCTTTGAGTGTCCATGCAGGGGCCTACGCAGCCCTGCTCTGTAAATGCGAACGTCTGCAGATAGCTCGCAGCCAGAAAGAGCTAGCCTGGAAAGCTGTTGCTCAGCCTCATCTGCCCATGGCACTGCTCGCACAGAGGCACAGAGACTGGGGCTGCTTGCTTGTCTTGCCCCCTCCAACTCCAAACGTATCTTTGGGTGTCCATGCAGGGGCCCACGCAGCCCTGCTCCGTAAATGCGAACGTTTCAGATAGCTCGCAGCCAGAAAGAGCTAGCCTGGAAAGCTGTTGCTCAGCCTCATCTGCCCATGGCACTGCTCGCACAGAGGCACAGAGACTGGTGACTGCTTGCTTGTCTTGCCACCTCAAACTTCAAAACTGTATCTGGAGGTCCGTGCCGGGCGACACTTTCAGCCCTGCTCTCAAAATGCGAACGTCTGCAGATAGCTCGCAGCCAGAAGGAGCTAGCCTGGAAAGCTGTTGCTCAGCCTCATCTGCCCATGGCACTACTCGCACAGAGGCACAGAGACTGGGGCTGCTTGCTTGTCTTGCCTCCTCAAACTTCAAACGTATCTTAGGTGGTCGATGCCGGACGCCTCTGGCAGCCCTGCTCCAAAAATGCGAACGTTTGCAGATATCTCGCAGCCACAGAGAGCTAGCCCAGAAAGCTGTTTCTCGAACTAATCTTACCAATTGCACTGCTCGCACAGAGGCACAGAGACTGGGGCTGCTTGCTTGTCTTGCCCCCTCAAACTTGAAACTTATCTTTAGGTGTCCGTGCCGGGCACATTCAGAAGTCCTGCTCCGAAAATGCGAACGTCTGCAGATAGCTCGCAGCCAGAAAGAGCTAGCCTGGAAAGCTGTTGCTCAGCCTCATCTGCCCATGGCACTGCTCGCCCAGAGGCACAGAGACTGGGGCTCCTTGCTTGTCTTGCCACCTCAAACTTCAAACGTATCTTTAAGGGTCCTTGCCAGGAGCCTCCTGAAGCCCTGCTCTGAAAATGCGAACGTCTGCAGATAGCTCGCAGGTAGAAAAAGCTAGCCTGGAAAGCTGTTGCTCAGCCTCATCTGCCCATGGCACTGCTCGCACAGAGGCACAGAGACTGGGGCTGCTTGCTTGTCTTGCCCCCTTCAACTTCAAACGTATCTTTAGGGGTCCATGCAGGGGCCTACGCAGCCCTGCTCCGTAAATGCGAACGTCTGCAGATAGCTCGCAGCCAGAAAGAGCTAGCCTGGAAAGCTGTTGCTCAGCCTCATCTTCCCATGGCACTGCTCGCACAGAGGCACAGAGACTGGGGCTGCTTGCTTGTCTTGCCCCCTCCAACTTCAAACGTATCTTTGGGTGTCCATGCAGGGGCCTCTAGCACCCCTGCTCTGAAAATGCGAACGTCTGCAGATAGTTCGCAGCCAGAAAGAGCTAGCCTGGAAAGCTGTTGCTCAGCCTCATCTGCCCATGGCACTGCTCGCACAGAGGCACAGAGACTGGGGCTGCTTGCTTGTCTTGCCACCTCAAACTTCAAACGTATCATTAGGGGTCCGTGCCTGGCGCCTCTGGCAGCCCTTGTCCCAAAATGCAAACGTCTGCAGGTATCTCGCACCCACAGAGAGCTAGCCCAGAAAGCTGTTTCTCGAACTCATCTTACCAATTGCACTGCTCGCACAGAGGCACAGAGACTGGGGCTGCTTGCTTGTCTTGCCCCCTCAAACTTCAAACGTAACTTAGGTGGTCGATGCCTGGCGCCTCTGGCAGCCCTGCTCCAAAAATGCGAACGTTTGCAGATAGATCGCAGCAAGAAAGAGCTAGCCTGGAAAGCTGTTGCTCAGCCTCATCTGCTCATGGCACTGCTCACACAGACGCACAGAGACTCGGGCTGCTTGCTTGTCTTGCCACCTCAAACTTCAAACGTATGTTTGGGATTCAGTGGATGGTGCCTCCGGCAGCCCTGCTCCGAAAATGCGAACGTTTGCAGATAGCTCGCAGGCAGAAAAAGCTAGCCATGAAAGCTGTTGCTCAGCCTCATCTGCCCATGGCACTGCTCGCACAGAGGCACAGAGACTGGGGCTGCTTGCTTGTCTTGCCACCTCAAACTTCAAAAGTGTCTTTAGGGTTCCGTGCCGGGCACATTCAGCAGTCCTGCTCCGAAAATGCGAACGTCTGCAGATAGCTCGCAGCCAGAAAGAGCTAGCCTGGAAAGCTGTTGCTCAGCCTCGTCTGCCCATGGCACTGCTCGCACAGAGGCACAGAGACTGGGGCTGCTTGCTTGTCTTGCTCCCTCAACCTTCAAAAGTGTCTTTAGGGGTCCGTGCCGGGTACATTCAGCACTCCTGCTCCGAAAATGCGAACGTCTGCAGATAGCTCGCAGCCAGAAAGAGCTAGCCTGGAAAGCTGTTGCTCAGCCTCATCTGCACATGGCACTGCTCACACAGAGGCACAGAGACTGGGGCTGCTTGATTGTCTTGCCCCCTCAAACTTCAAACGTAGCTTGGGTGGTCCGTACATGGGGCCTCTAGCACCCCTGATCTGAAAATGCGAAAGTCTGCAGATAGCTCGCAGCCAGAAAGAGCTAGCCTGGAAAGCTGTTGCTCAGCCTCATCTTCCCATGGCACTGCTCGCACAGAGGCACAGAGACTGGTGACTGCTTGCTTGTCTTGCCACCTCAAACTTCAAACGTAAGTTTGGTATTCCGTGGAGGGTTACTCCGGCAGCCCTGCTCCGAAAATGCGAACGTCTGCAGATATCACGCAGCCAGAAAGAGCTAGCACGGAAAACTGTTGCTCAGCCTCATCTGCCCATGGCACTGTTCGCACAGAGGCACAGAGACTGGGGCTGCTTGCTTGTCTTGCCCCCTCAAAATTCAAACGTATCTTAGGTGGACCGTGCCGGGAGCTTCCGGCAGCCCTGCTCCGAAAGTGCGAACGTCTGCAGATAGCTCGCAGGCAGAAAGAGCTAGCCTGGAAAGCTGTTGCTCAGCCTCATCTGCCCATGGCACTGCTCGCACAGAGGCACAGAGACTGGGGCTGCTTGCTTGTCTTGCCACCTCAAACTTCAAACGTAAGTTTGGTATTCCGTGGAGGGTTACTCCGGCAGCCCTGCTCCGAAAATGCGAACGTCTGCAGATATATCGCAGCCAGAAAGAGCTAGCACGGAAAACTGTTGCTCAGCCTCATCTGCCCATGGCACTGTTCGCACAGAGGCACAGAGACTGGGGCTGCTTGCTTGTCTTGCCCCCTCAAAATTCAAACGTATCTTAGGTGGACCGTGACGGGAGCTTACGGCAGCCCTGCTCCGAAAATGCGAACGTCTGCAGATAGCTCGCAGCCAGAAAGGGCTAGCCTGGAAAACTGTTGTCAGCCTCATCTGCCCATGGCACTGCTCGCACAGAGGCACAGAGACTGGGGCTGCTTGCTTGTCCTGCCCCCTCAAACGTCAAACGTATCTTTAGGGGTCCGTGCCGGGCACATTCAGCAGTCCTGCTCTGAAAATGCGAACGTCTGCAGATAGCTTGCAGCCAGAAAGAGCTAGCCTGGAAAGCTGTTGGTCAGCCTCATCTGCCCATGGCACTGCTCGCACAGACGCACAGAGACTGGGGCTGCTTGCTTGTCTTGCCACCTCAAACTTCAAACGTACCTCAGATGGTTCGTGGCGGGTGCCTCTGTCAGCCCTGCTCTGAAAATGCGAACGTCTGCAGATAGCTCGCAGCCAGAAAGAGCTAGCCTGGAAACCTGTTGCTCAGCCTCATCTGCCCATGGCACTGCTCGCACAGAGGCACAGAGCCAGGGGCTGCTTGCTTGTCTTGCCCCCTCCAACTTCAAACGTATCTTTGGGTGTCCATGCAGGGGCCCACGCAGCCCTGCTCCGTAAATGCGAACGTTTCAGATAGCTCGCAGCCAGAAAGAGCTAGCCTGGAAAGCTGTTGCTCAGCCTCATCTGCCCATGGCACTGCTCGCACAGAGGCTCATAGACTGGGGCTCCTTGCTTGTCTTGCCCCCTCAAACTTCAAACGTATCTTTGGCTGTACATGCAGGGGCCTACGCAGCCCTGCTCTGAAAATGCGAACGTCTGCAGATAGCTCGCAGCCAGAAAGAGCTAGCCTGGAAAGCTCTTGCTCAGCCTCATCTGCCCATGGCACTGCTCGCACAGAGGCACAGAGACTGGTGACTGCTTGCTTGTCTTGCAACATCAAACTTCAAAACTGTATGTGGAGGTCCGTGCCGGGCGACTCTGGCAGCCCTGCTCTGAAAATTTGAACGTCTGCAGATAGCTCGCAGCCAGAAAGAGCAAGCCTGGATGTTGTTGCTCAGCCTCATCTGCCCATGGCACTGCTCACACAGAGGCACAGAGCCAGGGGGTGCTTGCTTGTCTTGCCCCCTTCAACTTCAAACGTATCTTTGGGTGTCCATGCAGGGGCCTACGCAGCCCTGCTCCGTACATGCGAACGTCTGCAGATAGCTCGCAGCCAGAAAGAGCTAGCCTGGAAAGCTGTTGGTCAGACTCATCTGCCCATGGCACTGCTCGCACAGAGGCACAGAGACTGGGGCTCCTTGCTTGTCTTGCCACCTCAAACTTCAAACGTACCTCAGATGGTTCGTGACGGGCGCCTCTGGCAGCCCTGCTGTGAAAATGTGAACGTCTGCAGATAGCTCACAGCCAGAAAGAGCTAGCCTGGAAAGCTGCTGGTCAGCCTCATCTCCCAAGGCACTGCTTGCACAGAGGCACAGAGACTGGGGCTGCTTGATTGTCTTGCCACCTCAAACTTCAAACGAAGCTTGGGTTGTCCATGCACGGGGCCTCTAGCACCCCTCTCTAAAAATGCGAATGTCTGCAGATAGCTCTCAGGCAGAAAGTTCTAGCCTGGAAAGCTGTTGCTCAGCCTCATCTACTCATGGCACTGCTCGCACAGAGGCACAGAGACTGGTGACTGCTTGCTTGTCTTCCCTATCAAACTTCAAAACTGTATCTGGAGATCCGTGCCGGGCGACACTGTCAGTCGTGCTCTGAAAATTCGAACGTCTGCAGATAGCTTGCAGCCAGAAAGAGCTAGCCTGGAAAGCTGTTGCTCAGCCTCATCTGCCCATGGCACTGCTCGCACAGAGGCACAGAGACTGGGGCTGCTTGCTTGTCTTGCCACCTCAAACTTCAAACGTACCTCAGATGGTTCGTGGCGGGTGCCTCTGTCAGCCCTGCTCTGAAAATGCGAACGTCTGTAGATAGCTCGCAGCCAGAAAGAGCTAGCCTGGAAACCTGTTGCTCAGCCTCATCTGCCCATGGCACTGCTCGCACAGAGACACAGAGCCAGGGGCTGCTTGCTTGTCTTGCCCCCTCCAACTTCAAACGTATCTTTGGGTGTCCATGCAGGGGCCCATGCAGCCCTGCTCCGTAAATGCGAACGTTTCAGATAGCTCGCAGCCAGAAAGAGCTAGCCTGGAAAGCTGTTGCTCAGCCTCATCTGCCCATGCCACTGCTCGCACAGAGGCACAGAGACTGGGGCTGCTTGCTTGTCTTGCCACCTCAAACTTCAAACGTATCTTTAAGGGTCCTTGCCAGGAGCCTCCTGAAGCCCTGCTCTGAAAATGCGAACGTCTGCAGATAGCTCGCAGGTAGAAAAAGCTAGCCTGGAAAGCTGTTGCTCAGCCTCATCTGCCCATGGCACTGCTCGCACAGAGGCACAGAGACTGGGGCTGCTTGCTTGTCTTGCCCCCTCCAACTTCAAACGTATCTTTGGGTGTCCATGCAGGGGCCTCTAGCACCCCTGCTCTGAAAATGCGAACGTCTGCAGATAGCTCGCAGCCAGAAAGAGCTAGCCTGGAAAACTGTTGCTCAGCCTCATCTGCCCATGGCACTGCTCGCACAGAGGCACAGAGCCAGGGGCTGCTTGCTTGTCTTGCCCCCTCAAACTTCAAACGTAACTTTTGTGGTTCGTGCAGAGGGGTTTCCGGCAGCCCTGCTCTGGAAATGCGAATGTCTGCATATAGATCGCAGGCAGATAGAGCTAGCCCGGAAATCTGTTGCTCATCCTCATCTGGTCATGGCACTGCTCGCACAGAGGCACAGAGACTGGGGCTGCTTGCTTGTCTTGCCACCTCAAACTTCAAAGGTAAGTTTGGGATTCCGTGGAGGGTGCCTCCGGCAGCCCTGCTCCAAAAACGCGAACGTCTGCAGATAGCTTGCAGGCAGAAAGAGCTAGCCTGGAAAACTGTTGTCAGCCTCATCTGCCCATGGCACTGCTCGCACAGAGGCACAGAGACTGGGGCTGCTTGCTTGTCTTGCCACCTCAAACGTCAAACGTATGTTTAGGGATCCGTGCCGGGCACATTCAGCAGTCCTGCTCCGAAAATGCGAACGTCTGCAGATAGCTTGCAGCCAGAAATAGCTAACCTGGAAAGCTATTGGTCAGCCTCATCTGCCCATGGCACTGCTCGCACACAGGAACAGAGACTGGGGCTGCTTGCTTGTCTTGCTACCTCAAACTTCAAACGTACCTCAGATGGTTCATGACGGGCGCCTCTGGCAGCCCTGCTCTGAAAATGCGAACGTCTGCAGATAGCTCGCAGCCAGAAAGAGCTAGCCTGGAAAGCTGTTGCTCAGCCTCATCGGCCCATCGCACTGCTCGCACAGATGCTCAGAGACTGGAGCTCCTTGCTTGTCTTGCCCCCTCAAATTTCAAACGTATCTTTAGGGGTCCGTGCCGAGAGCCTCCTGAAGCCCTGCTCTGAAAACGCGAACGTCTGCAGATAGCTTGCAGCCAGAAAGAGCTAGCCTGGAAAGATGTTGCTCAGCCTCATCTGCCCATGGCACTGCTCGCACAGAGGCACAGAGACTGGGGCTGCCTGCTTTTCTTGCCACCTCAAACTTCAAACGTACGTTTGGTATTCCGTGGAGGGTGTCTCCGGCAGCCCTGCTCCGAAAATGCAAACCTCTGCAGATATCTTGCAGCCAGAAAGAGCTAGCCTGGAAAACTGTTGCCCAGCCTCATCTGCCCATGGCACTGCTCGCACAGAGGCACAGAGCCAGGGGCTGCTTGCTTGTCTTGCCCCCTCCAACTTGAAACGTATCTTTGGGTGTCCATGCATGGGCCCACGCAGCCCTGCTCCGTAAATGCGAACGTTTCAGATAGCTCGCAGCCAGAAAGAGCTAGCCTGGAAAGCTGTTGCTCAGCCTCATCTGCCCATGGCACTGCTCGCACAGAGGCACAGAGACTGGTGACTGCTTGCTTGTCTTGCAACATCAAACTTCAAAACTGTATCTGGAGGTCCGTGCCGGGCGACACTTTCAGCCCTGCTCTCAAAATGCGAACGTCTGCAGATAGCTCGCAGCCTGAAAGAGCTAGCCTGGAAAGCTGTTGCTCAGCCTCATCTGCCCATGGCACTACTCGCACAGAGGCACAGAGACTGGGGCTCCTTGCTTGTCTTGTTACCTCAAACTTCAAACGTAGCTTAGGTGGCAGATGCCGAACGCCTCTGGGAGCCCTGCTCCAAAAATGCGAAAGTTTGCAGATATCTCGCAGCCACAGAGAGCTAGCCCAGAAAGCTGTTGCTCAGCCTCATCTTCCCATGGCACTGCTCGCACAGAGGCACAGAGCCAGGGGCTGCTTGCTTGTCTTGCCCCCTCCAACTTCAAACGTATCTTTGGGTGTCCATGCAGGGGCCCACGCAGCCCTGCTCCGTAAATGCGAACGTTTCAGATAGCTCGCAGCCAGAAAGAGCTAGCCTGGAAAGCTGTTGCTCAGCCTCATCTGCCCATGGCACTGCTCGTACAGAGGCACAGAGACTGGTGACTGCTTGCTTGTCTTGCCCCCTCAAAATTCAAACGTATTTTTAGGGGTCCGTGCCGGGCACATTCAGCAGTCCTGCTCCGAAAATGCGAACGTCTGCAGATAGATCGCAGCCAGAAAGAGCTAACCTTGAAAGCTGTTGGTCAGCACATCTGCCCATGGCACTGCTCGCACAGAGGCACAGAGACTGGTGACTGCTTGCTTGTCCTGCCACCTCAAACTTCAAACGTACCTCGGATGGTTCATAACGGGCGCCTCTGGCAGCCCTGCTCTGAAAATGCGAACGTCTGCAGATAGCTGGCAGCCAGAAAGAGCTAGCCTGGAAAGCTGTTGCTCAGCCTCATCTGCCCATGGCACTGCTCGCACAGAGGCTCAGAGACTGGGGCTGCTTGCTTGTCTTGCCCCCTGAAACTTCAAACGTAACATAGGTGGTCGATGCCTGGCGCCTCTGGCAGCCCGGCTCCAAAAATGCGAACGTTTGCAGATAGCTCACAGTCAGAAAGAGCTAGCCTGGAAAGCTGTTGCTCAGCCTCATCTGCTCATGGCACTGCTCGCACAGACGCACAGAGACTCGGGCTGCTTGCTTGTCTTGCCACCTGAAACTTCAAACGTATGTTTGGGATTCAGTGGATGGTGCCTCCGGCAGCCCTGCTCCGAAAATGCGAACGTTTGCAGATAGCTCGCAGGCAGAAAAAGCTAGCCAGGAAAGCTGTTGCTCAGCCTCATCTGCCCATGGCACTGCTCGCACAGAGGCACAGAGACTGGGGCTGCTTGCTTGTCTTGCCCCCTCAAACTTCAAAAGTGTCTTTAGGGTTCCGTGTTGGGCACATTCAGCACTCCTGCTCCGAAAATGCGAACGTCTGCAGATAGCTCGCAGCCAGAAAGAGCTAGCCTGGAAAACTGTTGCTCAGCCTCATCCGCCCATGGCACTGCTTGCACAGAGGCACAGAGCCAGGGACTGCTTGCTTGTCTTGCCCCCTCAAACTTACAACGTAACTTTGGTGGTTCGTGCAGAGGGGTTTCCGGCAGCCCTGCTCTGGAAATGCGAATGTCTGCATATAGATCGCAGGCAGAAAGAGCTAGCCCGGAAATCTGTTGCTCATCCTCATCTGGTCATGGCACTGCTCGCACAGAGGCACAGAGACTGGGGCTGCTTGCTTGTCTTGCCACCTTAAACTTCAAAGGTAAGATAGGGATTCCGTGGAGGGTGCCTCCGGCAGCCCTGCTCCAAAAATGCGAACGTCTGCAGATAGCTCGCAGCCAGAAAGAGCTAGCCTGGAAAACTGTTGTCAGCCTCATCTGCCCATGGCACTGCTCGCACAGAGGCACAGAGACTGGGGCTGCTTGCTTGTCTTGCCACCTCAAACGTCAAACGTATGTTTAGGGATCCGTGCCGGGCACATTCAGCAGTCCTGCTCCGAAAATGCGAACGTCTGCAGATAGCTCGCAGCCAGAAATAGCTAACCTGGAAAGCTATTGGTCAGCCTCATCTGCCCATGGCACTGCTCGCACAGAGGCACAGAGACTGGGGCTGCTTGCTTGTCTTGCCACCTCAAACTTCAAACGTACCTCAGATGGTTCATGACGGGCGCCTCTGGCAGCCCTGCTCTGAAAATGCGAACGTCTGCAGATATCTTGCAGCCAGAAAGAGCTAGCCTGGAAAACTGTTGCTCAGCCTCATCTGCCCATGGCACTGCTCGCACAGAGGCACAGAGCCAGGGGCTGCTTGCTTGTCTTGCCCCCTCCAACTTCAAACGTATCTTTGTGTGTCCATGCAGGGGCCCACGCAGCCCTGCTCCGTAAATGCGAACGTTTCAGATAGCTCGCAGCCAGAAAGAGCTAGCCTGGAAAGCTGTTGCTCAGCCTCATCTGCCCATGGCACTGCTCGCACAGAGGCACAGAGACTGGGGCTGCTTGCTTGTCTTGCCACCTCAAACTTCAAACGTATCTTTAAGGGTCCTTGCCAGGAGCCTCCTGAAGCCCTGCTCTGAAAATGCGAACGTCTGCAGATAGCTCGCAGGTAGAAAAAGCTAGCCTGGAAAGCTGTTGCTCAGCCTCATCTGCCCATGGCACTGCTCGCACAGAGGCACAGAGACTGGGGCTGCTTGCTTGTCTTGCCCCCTCCAACTTCAAACGTATCTTTGGGTGTCCATGCAGGGGCCTCTAGCACCCCTGCTCTGAAAATGCGAACGTCTGCAGATAGCTCGCAGCCAGAAAGAGCTAGCCTGGAAAACTGTTGCTCAGCCTCATCTGCCCATGGCACTGCTCGCACAGAGGCACAGAGCCAGGGGCTGCTTGCTTGTCTTGCCCCCTCAAACTTCAAACGTAACTTTTGTGGTTCGTGCAGAGGGGTTTCCGGCAGCCCTGCTCTGGAAATGCGAATGTCTGCATATAGATCGCAGGCAGAAAGAGCTAGCCCGGAAATCTGTTGCTCATCCTCATCTGGTCATGGCACTGCTCGCACAGAGGCACAGAGACTGGGGCTGCTTGCTTGTCTTGCCACCTCAAACTTCAAAGGTAAGTTTGGGATTCCGTGGAGGGTGCCTCCGGCAGCCCTGCTCCAAAAACGCGAACGTCTGCAGATAGCTTGCAGGCAGAAAGAGCTAGCCTGGAAAACTGTTGTCAGCCTCATCTGCCCATGGCACTGCTCGCACAGAGGCACAGAGACTGGGGCTGCTTGCTTGTCTTGCCACCTCAAACGTCAAACGTATGTTTAGGGATCCGTGCCGGGCACATTCAGCAGTCCTGCTCCGAAAATGCGAACGTCTGCAGATAGCTTGCAGCCAGAAATAGCTAACCTGGAAAGCTATTGGTCAGCCTCATCTGCCCATGGCACTGCTCGCACACAGGAACAGAGACTGGGGCTGCTTGCTTGTCTTGCTACCTCAAACTTCAAACGTACCTCAGATGGTTCATGACGGGCGCCTCTGGCAGCCCTGCTCTGAAAATGCGAACGTCTGCAGATAGCTCGCAGCCAGAAAGAGCTAGCCTGGAAAGCTGTTGCTCAGCCTCATCGGCCCATCGCACTGCTCGCACAGATGCTCAGAGACTGGAGCTCCTTGCTTGTCTTGCCCCCTCAAATTTCAAACGTATCTTTAGGGGTCCGTGCCGAGAGCCTCCTGAAGCCCTGCTCTGAAAACGCGAACGTCTGCAGATAGCTTGCAGCCAGAAAGAGCTAGCCTGGAAAGATGTTGCTCAGCCTCATCTGCCCATGGCACTGCTCGCACAGAGGCACAGAGACTGGGGCTGCCTGCTTTTCTTGCCACCTCAAACTTCAAACGTACGTTTGGTATTCCGTGGAGGGTGTCTCCGGCAGCCCTGCTCCGAAAATGCAAACCTCTGCAGATATCTTGCAGCCAGAAAGAGCTAGCCTGGAAAACTGTTGCTCAGCCTCATCTGCCCATGGCACTGCTCGCACAGAGGCACAGAGCCAGGGGCTGCTTGCTTGTCTTGCCCCCTCCAACTTCAAACGTATCTTTGGGTGTCCATGCAGGGGCCCACGCAGCCCTGCTCCGTAAATGCGAACGTTTCAGATAGCTCGCAGCCAGAAAGAGCTAGCCTGGAAAGCTGTTGCTCAGCCTCATCTGCCCATGGCACTGCTCGCACAGAGGCACAGAGACTGGTGACTGCTTGCTTGTCTTGCAACATCAAACTTCAAAACTGTATCTGGAGGTCCGTGCCGGGCGACACTTTCAGCCCTGCTCTCAAAATGCGAACGTCTGCAGATAGCTCGCAGCCTGAAAGAGCTAGCCTGGAAAGCTGTTGCTCAGCCTCATCTGCCCATGGCACTACTCGCACAGAGGCACAGAGACTGGGGCTCCTTGCTTGTCTTGTTACCTCAAACTTCAAACGTAGCTTAGGTGGCAGATGCCGAACGCCTCTGGGAGCCCTGCTCCAAAAATGCGAAAGTTTGCAGATATCTCGCAGCCACAGAGAGCTAGCCCAGAAAGCTGTTGCTCAGCCTCATCTTCCCATGGCACTGCTCGCACAGAGGCACAGAGCCAGGGGCTGCTTGCTTGTCTTGCCCCCTCCAACTTCAAACGTATCTTTGGGTGTCCATGCAGGGGCCCACGCAGCCCTGCTCCGTAAATGCGAACGTTTCAGATAGCTCGCAGCCAGAAAGAGCTAGCCTGGAAAGCTGTTGCTCAGCCTCATCTGCCCATGGCACTGCTCGTACAGAGGCACAGAGACTGGTGACTGCTTGCTTGTCTTGCCCCCTCAAAATTCAAACGTATTTTTAGGGGTCCGTGCCGGGCACATTCAGCAGTCCTGCTCCGAAAATGCGAACGTCTGCAGATAGATCGCAGCCAGAAAGAGCTAACCTTGAAAGCTGTTGGTCAGCACATCTGCCCATGGCACTGCTCGCACAGAGGCACAGAGACTGGTGACTGCTTGCTTGTCCTGCCACCTCAAACTTCAAACGTACCTCGGATGGTTCATAACGGGCGCCTCTGGCAGCCCTGCTCTGAAAATGCGAACGTCTGCAGATAGCTGGCAGCCAGAAAGAGCTAGCCTGGAAAGCTGTTGCTCAGCCTCATCTGCCCATGGCACTGCTCGCACAGAGGCTCAGAGACTGGGGCTGCTTGCTTGTCTTGCCCCCTGAAACTTCAAACGTAACATAGGTGGTCGATGCCTGGCGCCTCTGGCAGCCCGGCTCCAAAAATGCGAACGTTTGCAGATAGCTCACAGTCAGAAAGAGCTAGCCTGGAAAGCTGTTGCTCAGCCTCATCTGCTCATGGCACTGCTCGCACAGACGCACAGAGACTCGGGCTGCTTGCTTGTCTTGCCACCTGAAACTTCAAACGTATGTTTGGGATTCAGTGGATGGTGCCTCCGGCAGCCCTGCTCCGAAAATGCGAACGTTTGCAGATAGCTCGCAGGCAGAAAAAGCTAGCCAGGAAAGCTGTTGCTCAGCCTCATCTGCCCATGGCACTGCTCGCACAGAGGCACAGAGACTGGGGCTGCTTGCTTGTCTTGCCCCCTCAAACTTCAAAAGTGTCTTTAGGGTTCCGTGTTGGGCACATTCAGCACTCCTGCTCCGAAAATGCGAACGTCTGCAGATAGCTCGCAGCCAGAAAGAGCTAGCCTGGAAAACTGTTGCTCAGCCTCATCTGCCCATGGCACTGCTTGCACAGAGGCACAGAGCCAGGGACTGCTTGCTTGTCTTGCCCCCTCAAACTTACAACGTAACTTTGGTGGTTCGTGCAGAGGGGTTTCCGGCAGCCCTGCTCTGGAAATGCGAATGTCTGCATATAGATCGCAGGCAGAAAGAGCTAGCCCGGAAATCTGTTGCTCATCCTCATCTGGTCATGGCACTGCTCGCACAGAGGCACAGAGACTGGGGCTGCTTGCTTGTCTTGCCACCTTAAACTTCAAAGGTAAGATAGGGATTCCGTGGAGGGTGCCTCCGGCAGCCCTGCTCCAAAAATGCGAACGTCTGCAGATAGCTCGCAGCCAGAAAGAGCTAGCCTGGAAAACTGTTGTCAGCCTCATCTGCCCATGGCACTGCTCGCACAGAGGCACAGAGACTGGGGCTGCTTGCTTGTCTTGCCACCTCAAACGTCAAACGTATGTTTAGGGATCCGTGCCGGGCACATTCAGCAGTCCTGCTCCGAAAATGCGAACGTCTGCAGATAGCTCGCAGCCAGAAATAGCTAACCTGGAAAGCTATTGGTCAGCCTCATCTGCCCATGGCACTGCTCGCACAGAGGCACAGAGACTGGGGCTGCTTGCTTGTCTTGCCACCTCAAACTTCAAACGTACCTCAGATGGTTCATGACGGGCGCCTCTGGCAGCCCTGCTCTGAAAATGCGAACGTCTGCAGATATCTTGCAGCCAGAAAGAGCTAGCCTGGAAAACTGTTGCTCAGCCTCATCTGCCCATGGCACTGCTCGCACAGAGGCACAGAGCCAGGGGCTGCTTGCTTGTCTTGCCCCCTCCAACTTCAAACGTATCTTTGTGTGTCCATGCAGGGGCCCACGCAGCCCTGCTCCGTAAATGCGAACGTTTCAGATAGCTCGCAGCCAGAAAGAGCTAGCCTGGAAAGCTGTTGCTCAGCCTCATCTGCCCATGGCACTGCTCGCACAGAGGCACAGAGACTGGTGACTGCTTGCTTGTCTTGCCCCCTCAAACTTCAAAACTGTATCTGGAGGTCCGTGCCGGGCGACACTTTCAGCCCTGCTCTCAAAATGCGAACGTCTGCAGATAGCTCGCAGCCTGAAAGAGCTAGCCTGGAAAGCTGTTGCTCAGCCTCATCTGCCCATGGCACTACTCGCACAGAGGCACAGAGACTGGGGCTGCTTGCTTGTCTTGCCTCCTCAAACTTCAAACGTAGCTTAGGTGGCAGATGCCGAACGCCTCTGGGAGCCCTGCTCCAAAAATGCGAACGTTTGCAGATAGCTCGCAGCCAGAAAGAGCTAGCCTGGAAAGCTGTTGCTCAGCCTCATCTTCCCATGGCACTGCTCGCACAGAGGCACAGAGACTGGGGCTGCTTGCTTGTCCTGCCCCCTCAAAATTCAAACGTATTTTTAGGGGTCCGTGCCGGGCACATTCAGCAGTCCTGCTCCGAAAATGCGAACGTCTGCAGATAGATCGCAGCCAGAAAGAGCTAACCTGGAAAGCTGTTGGTCAGCCTCATCTGCCCATGGCACTGCTCGCCCAGAGGCACAGAGACTGGGGCTCCTTGCTTGTCTTGCCACCTCAAACTTCAAACGTATCTTTAAGGGTCCTTGCCAGGAGCCTCCTGAAGCCCTGCTCTGAAAATGCGAACGTCTGTAGATAGCTCCCAGCCAGAAAGAGCTAGCATGGAAAGCTGTTGCTCAGCCTCATCTGCCCATGGCACTGCTCGCACAGAGGCTCAGAGACTGGGGCTGCTTGCTTGTCTTGCCACCTCAAACTTCAAAAGTATCTTTGGCTGTCCATGCAGGGGCCTACGCAGCCCTGCTCTGAAAATGCGAATGTCTGCAGATAGCTCGCAGCCAGAAAGAGCTAACCTGGATAGCTCTTGCTTAGCCTCATCTACCCATGGCACTGCTTGCACAGAGGCACAGAGACTGGTGACTGCTTGCTTGTCTTGCAACATCAAACTTCAAAACCGTATGTGGAGGTCCGTTCCGGGCGACTCTGGCAGCCCTGCTCTGAATATGTGAACGTCTGCAGATAGCTCGCAGCCAGAAATAGCCAGCCTGGAAAGCTGTTGCTCAGCCTCATCTGCCCATGGCACTGCTCGCACAGAGGCACAGAGACTGGGGCTGCTTGCTTGTCTTGCCCCCTCAAACTTCAAACGTATCTTTAGGTGTCCGTGCCGGGCACATTCAGCACTCCTGCTCCGAAAATGCGAACGTCTGCAGATAGCTCGCAGGCAGAAAGAGCTAGCCTGGAAAGCTGTTGCTCAGCCTCATCTGCACATGGCACTGCTCACACAGAGGCACAGAGACTGGGGCTGCTTGCTTGTCTTGCCACCTCAAACTTCAAACGTAAGTTTGGTATTCCGTGGAGGGTTACTCCGGCAGCCCTGCTCCGAAAATGCGAACGTCTGCAGATATCACGCAGCCAGAAAGAGCTAGCACGGAAAACTGTTGCTCAGCCTCATCTGCCCATGGCACTGCTCACACAGAGGCACAGAGACTGGGGCTCCTTGCTTGTCTTGCCCCTTCAAATTTCAAACGTATCTTTAGGGGTCCGTGTCGAGAGCCTCCTGAAGCCCTGCTCTGAAAACGCGAACGTCTGCAGATAGCTTGCAGCCAGAAAGAGCTAGCCTGGAAAGCTGTTGCTCAGCCTCATCTGCCCATGGCACTGCTCACACAGAGGCACAGAGACTGGGGCTGCTTGCTTGTCTTGCCCCCTCCAACTTCAAACGTATCTTTGGGTGTCCATGCAGGGGCCCACGCAGCCCTGCTCCGTAAATGCGAACGTTTCAGATAGCTCGCAGCCAGAAAGAGCTAGCCTGGAAAGCTGTTGCTCAGCCTCATCTGCCCATGGCACTGCTCGTACAGAGGCACAGAGACTGGTGACTGCTTGCTTGTCTTGCCCCCTCAAAATTCAAACGTATTTTTAGGGGTCCGTGCCGGGCACATTCAGCAGTCCTGCTCCGAAAATGCGAACGTCTGCAGATAGATCGCAGCCAGAAAGAGCTAACCTTGAAAGCTGTTGGTCAGCACATCTGCCCATGGCACTGCTCGCACAGAGGCACAGAGACTGGTGACTGCTTGCTTGTCCTGCCACCTCAAACTTCAAACGTACCTCGGATGGTTCATAACGGGCGCCTCTGGCAGCCCTGCTCTGAAAATGCGAACGTCTGCAGATAGCTCGCAGCCAGAAATAGCTAGCCTGGAAAGCTGTTGCTCAGCCTCATCTGCCCATGGCACTGCTCGCACAGAGGCTCAGAGACTGGGGCTGCTTGCTTGTCTTGCCCCCTCAAACTTCAAACGTAACATAGGTGGTCGATGCCTGGCGCCTCTGGCAGCCCGGCTCCAAAAATGCGAACGTTTGCAGATAGCTCACAGTCAGAAAGAGCTAGCCTGGAAAGCTGTTGCTCAGCCTCATCTGCTCATGGCACTGCTCGCACAGACGCACAGAGACTCGGGCTGCTTGCTTGTCTTGCCACCTCAAACTTCAAACGTATGTTTGGGATTCAGTGGATGGTGTCTCCGGCAGCCCTGCTCCGAAAATGCGAACGTTTGCAGATAGCTCGCAGGCAGAAAAAGCTAGCCAGGAAAGCTGTTGCTCAGCCTCATCTGCCCATGGCACTGCTCGCACAGAGGCACAGAGACTGGGGCTGCTTGCTTGTCTTGCCCCCTCAAACTTCAAAAGTGTCTTTAGGGTTCCGTGCAGGGCACATTCAGCACTCCTGCTCCGAAAATGCGAACGTCTGCAGATAGCTCGCAGCCAGAAAGAGCTAGCCTGGAAAACTGTTGCTCAGCCTCATCTGCCCATGGCACTGCTTGCACAGAGGCACAGAGCCAGGGGCTGCTTGCTTGTCTTGCCCCCTCAAACTTACAACGTAACTTTGGTGGTTCGTGCAGAGGGGTTTCCGGCAGCCCTGCTCTGGAAATGCGAATGTCTGCATATAGATCGCAGGCAGAAAGAGCTAGCCCGGAAATCTGTTGCTCATCCTCATCTGGTCATGGCACTGCTCGCACAGAGGCACAGAGACTGGGGCTGCTTGCTTGTCTTGCCACCTTAAACTTCAAAGGTAAGATTGGGATTCCGTGGAGGGTGCCTCCGGCAGCCCTGCTCCAAAAATGCGAACGTCTGCAGATAGCTCGCAGCCAGAAAGAGCTAGCCTGGAAAACTGTTGTCAGCCTCATCTGCCCATGGCACTGCTCGCACAGAGGCACAGAGACTGGGGCTGCTTGCTTGTCTTGCCACCTCAAACGTCAAACGTATGTTTAGGGATCCGTGCCGGGCACATTTAGCAGTCCTGCTCCGAAAATGCGAACGTCTGCAGATAGCTCGCAGCCAGAAATAGCTAACCTGGAAAGCTATTGGTCAGCCTCATCTGCCCATGGCACTGCTCGCACAGAGGCACAGAGACTGGGGCTGCTTGCTTGTCTTGCCACCTCAAACTTCAAACGTACTTCAGATGGTTCATGACGGGCGCCTCTGGCAGCCCTGCTGTGAAAATGCGAACGTCTGCAGATAGCTCGCAGCCAGAAAGAGCTAGCCTGGAAAGCTGTTGCTCAGCCTCATCGGCCCATCGCACTGCTCGCACAGAGGCACAGAGACTGGAACTCCTTGCTTGTCTTGCCCCCTCAAATTTCAAACGTATCTTTAGGGGTCCGTGCCGAGATCCTCCTGAAGCCCTGCTCTGAAAACGCGAACGTCTGCAGATAGCTTGCAACCAGAAAGAGCTAGCCTGGAAAGATGTTGCTCAGCCTCATCTGCCCATGGCACTGCTCGCACAGAGGCACAGAGACTGGGGCTGCCTGCTTTTCTTGCCACCTCAAACTTCAAACGTATGTTTGGTATTCCGTGGAGGGTGTCTCCGGCAGCCCTGCTCCGAAAATGCAAACGTCTGCAGATATCTTGCAGCCAGAAAGAGCTAGCCTGGAAAACTGTTGCTCAGCCTCATCTGCCCATGGCACTGCTCGCACAGAGGCACAGAGCCAGGGGCTGCTTGCTTGTCTTGCCCCCTCCAACTTCAAACGTATCTTTGTGTGTCCATGCAGGGGCCCACGCAGCCCTGCTCCGTAAATGCGAACGTTTCAGATAGCTCGCAGCCAGAAAGAGCTAGCCTGGAAAGCTGTTGCTCAGCCTCATCTGCCCATGGCACTGCTCGCACAGAGGCACAGAGACTGGTGACTGCTTGCTTGTCTTGCCCCCTCAAACTTCAAAACTGTATCTGGAGGTCCGTGCCGGGCGACACTTTCAGCCCTGCTCTCAAAATGCGAACGTCTGCAGATAGCTCGCAGCCTGAAAGAGCTAGCCTGGAAAGCTGTTGCTCAGCCTCATCTGCCCATGGCACTACTCGCACAGAGGCACAGAGACTGGGGCTGCTTGCTTGTCTTGCCTCCTCAAACTTCAAACGTAGCTTAGGTGGCAGATGCCGAACGCCTCTGGGAGCCCTGCTCCAAAAATGCGAACGTTTGCAGATAGCTCGCAGCCAGAAAGAGCTAGCCTGGAAAGCTGTTGCTCAGCCTCATCTTCCCATGGCACTGCTCGCACAGAGGCACAGAGACTGGGGCTGCTTGCTTGTCCTGCCCCCTCAAAATTCAAACGTATTTTTAGGGGTCCGTGCCGGGCACATTCAGCAGTCCTGCTCCGAAAATGCGAACGTCTGCAGATAGATCGCAGCCAGAAAGAGCTAACCTGGAAAGCTGTTGGTCAGCCTCATCTGCCCATGGCACTGCTCGCACAGAGGCACAGAGACTGGTGACTGCTTGCTTGTCTTGCCACCTCAAACTTCAAACGTACCTCAGATGGTTCATAACGGGCGCCTCTGGCAGCCCTGCTCTGAAAATGCGAACGTCTGTAGATAGCTCCCAGCCAGAAAGAGCTAGCATGGAAAGCTGTTGCTCAGCCTCATCTGCCCATGGCACTGCTCGCACAGAGGCTCAGAGACTGGGGCTGCTTGCTTGTCTTGCCACCTCAAACTTCAAAAGTATCTTTGGCTGTCCATGCAGGGGCCTACGCAGCCCTGCTCTGAAAATGCGAATGTCTGCAGATAGCTCGCAGCCAGAAAGAGCTAACCTGGATAGCTCTTGCTCAGCCTCATCTACCCATGGCACTGCTTGCACAGAGGCACAGAGACTGGTGACTGCTTGCTTGTCTTGCAACATCAAACTTCAAAACCGTATGTGGAGGTCCGTTCCGGGCGACTCTGGCAGCCCTGCTCTGAATATGTGAACGTCTGCAGATAGCTCGCAGCCAGAAATAGCCAGCCTGGAAAGCTGTTGCTCAGCCTCATCTGCCCATGGCACTGCTCGCACAGAGGCACAGAGACTGGGGCTGCTTGCTTGTCTTGCCCCCTCAAACTTCAAACGTATCTTTAGGTGTCCGTGCCGGGCACATTCAGCACTCCTGCTCCGAAAATGCGAACGTCTGCAGATAGCTCGCAGGCAGAAAGAGCTAGCCTGGAAAGCTGTTGCTCAGCCTCATCTGCCCATGGCACTGCTCGCACAGAGGAACAGAGACTGGGGCTGCTTGCTTGTCTTGCCACCTCAAACTTCAAACGTAAGTTTGGTATTCCGTGGAGGGTTACTCCGGCAGCCCTGCTCCGAAAATGCGAACGTCTGCAGATATCACGCAGCCAGAAAGAGCTAGCACGGAAAACTGTTGCTCAGCCTCATCTGCCCATGGCACTGTTCGCACAGAGGCACAGAGACTGGGGCTGCTTGCTTGTCTTGCCCCCTCAAAATTCAAACGTATCTTAGGTGGACCGTGCCGGGAGCTTCCGGCAGCCCTGCTCCGAAAGTGCGAACGTCTGCAGATAGCTCGCAGCCAGAAAGAGCTAGCCTGGAAAGCTCTTGCTCAGCCTCATCTGCCCATGGCACTGCTCGCACAGAGGCACAGAGACTGGGGCTGCTTGCTTGTCTTGCCACCTCAAACTTCAAACGTAAGTTTGGTATTCCGTGGAGGGTTACTCCGGCAGCCCTGCTCCGAAAGTGTGAACGAATGACGATAGCTCGCAGCCAGAAAGAGCTAGCACGGAAAACTGTTGCTCAGCCTTATCTGCCCATGGCACTGTTCGCACAGAGGCACAGAGACTGGGGCTGCTTGCTTGTCTTGCCCCCTCAAAATTCAAACGTATCTTAGGTGGACCGTGCCGGGAGCTTCCGGCAGCCCTGCTCCGAAAATGCGAACGTCTGCAGATAGCTCGCAGCCAGAAAGGGCTAGCCTGGAAAACTGTTGTCAGCCTCATCTGCCCATGGCACTGCTCGCACAGAGGCACAGAGACTGGGGCTGCTTGCTTGTCCTGCCCCCTCAAACGTCAAACGTATCTTTAGGGGTCCGTGCCGGGCACATTCAGCAGTCCTGCTCCGAAAGTGCGAACGTCTGCAGATAGCTCGCAGCCAGAAAGAGCTAGCCTGGAAAGCTGTTGCTCAGCCTCATCTGCCCATGGCACTGCTCGCACAGAGGCACAGAGACTGGTGACTGCTTGCTTGTCTTGCTACATCAAACTTCAAAACTGTATGTGGAGGTCCGTGCCGGGCGACTCTGGCAGCCCTGCTCTGAAAATTTGAACGTCTGCAGATAGCTCGCAGCCAGAAAGAGCTAGCCTGGAAAGCTATTGCTCAGCCTCATCTGCCCATGGCACTGCTCACACAGAGGCACAGAGCCAGGGGCTGCTTGCTTGTCTTGCCCCCTTCAACTTCAAACGTATCTTTGGGTGTCCATGCAGGGGCCTACGCAGCCCTGCTCCGTACATGCGAACGTCTGCAGATAGCTCGCAGCCAGAAAGAGCTAGCCTGGGAAGCTGTACTCAGCCTCATCTGCCCATGCCACTGCTCGCACAGAGGCACAGAGACTGGGGCTGCTTGCTTGTCTTGCCACCTCCAACTTCAAACGTAGCTTTGGGGGTCCGTGCAGGGGGCCTCCAGCAGCCCTGCTCTCAAAATGCGAACGTCTGCAGATAGCTCTTAGCCAGGAAAAGCTAGCCTGGAAAGCTGTTGCTCAGCCTCATCTGCCCATGCCACTGCTCGCACAGAGGCACAGAGACTGGGGCTGCTTGCTTGTCTTGCCCCCTCAAATGTCAAAAGAATTTTGGGGGTCCGTGCAGGGGTCCTTCGGCAGCCCTGCTCTCAAAATGCGAACGTCTGCAGATAGCTCGCAGCCAGAAAGTGCTAGCCTGGAAAGCTGTTGCTCAGCCTCATCTGCCCATGGCACTGCTCGCACAGAGGAACAGAGACTGGGGCTGCTTGCTTGTCTTGCCACCTTAAACTTCACACGTAGATTTGGGGGTCCGTACTGAGCGCCTCAAGCAGCCGTGCTCCGAAAATGCGAACGTCTCCAGATAGCTCGCAGCCAGAAAGAGCTAGCCTGGAATGCTGTTTCTCAGCCTCATCTGCAAATGGCACTGCTCGCACAGAGACACAGAGACTGGGGCTGCTTGCTTGTCTTGCCACCTCAAACTTCAAACGTAGCTTAGGTGGCACGTGTCGGGCGCCTCCGGCAGTCCTGCTCCGAAAATGCAAACGTCTGCAGAAAGCTCGCAGCCAGAAAGAGCTAGCCTGGAAAGCTGTTGCTCAGCCTCATCTGCCCATGGCACTGCTCGCACAGAGGCACTGAGACTGGGGCTGTTTGCTTGTCTTGCCCCCTCAAACTTCAAACATATCTTAGCTGGTGCGTGCCGGGCGCCTCCAGCAGCCCTGGTGCGAAAACGCTAATGTCTGCAGATAGCTCGCAGCCAGAAAGAGCTAGCCTGGAAAGCTGTTGCTCAGCCTCATCTGTCCATGGCACTGCTCACACAGAGGCACAGAGACTGGGACTGCTTACTTGTCTTGCCCCCTCAAACTTCAAACGTAGCTTTTTGGGTCAGTGCAGGGGGCCTCCGGCAGCCCTGTTCTGAAAATGCGAACGTCTGCAGAAAGCTCGCAGCCAGAAAGAGCTAGCCTTGAAAGCTGTTGCTCAGCCTCATCTGCGCATGGCACTGCTCACACAGAGGCACAGAGACTGGGGCTGCTTGCTTGTCTTGCCACATTAAACTTCAAACGTAGCTTTGGGGGTCCGTGCAGGGGGGCTCCGGCTGCTCTGCTCTCAAAATGCGAACGTCTGCAGATAGCTCGCAGGCAGAAAGAGCTAGCCTGGAAAGCTGTTGCTCAGCCTCATCTGCTCATGGCACTGCTCACACAGAGGCACAGAGACTGGGGCTGCTTGCTTGTCTTGCCACATCGAACTCCAAACGTAGATTTGGGGGTCCGTGCAGGGGACCCTCAGCAGCCCTTCTCTGAAAATGCGAACGTCTGCAGATGTATCGAAGACAGAAATTGCTAGCATGGAAAGATATTGCTCAGCCTCATCTGCCCATGGCACCGCTTGCACAGAGGCACAGAGAATGGGGCTGCTTGCTTGTCTTGCCTCCTCAAACTTCAAACGTATCTTATCTGGTGCGTTCCGGGCGCCTCCGGCACCCATGCTCTGAAAATGCAAATGTCTGCAGATAGCTCGCAGCCAGAAAGAGCTAGCCTGGAAAGCTGTTGCTCAGCCTCATCTGTCCATGGCACTGCTCGCACAGAGGCACAGAGACTGGGGCTGCTTGCTTGTCTTGCCACCTCAAACTTCAAACGTAGCTTTTTGTGTCACTGCAGGGGGCCTCTGGCAGCCCTGTTCTGAAAATGCGAACGTCTGCAGAAAGCTCGCAGCCAGAAAGAGCTAGCCTGGGAAGCTGTACTCAGCCTCATCTGCCCATGCCACTGCTCGCACAGAGGCACAGAGACAAGGGCTGCTTCCTTGTCTTGCCACCTCCAACTTCAAACGTAGCTTTGGGGGTCCGTGCAGGGGGCCTCCATCAGCCCTGCTCTGAAAATGCGAACGTCTGCAGATAGCGCATAGCCAGAAAAAGCTAGCCTGGAAAGGTGTTGCTCAGCCTAATCTGCCCATGGCACTGCTCGCACAGAGGCACAGAGACTGGGACTGCTTGCTTGTCTTGCCCCCTCAAACTTAAAACGTAGATTTGGGGGTCCGTGCCAGGAGCTTCCGGCAGCCTTGATCGGAAAATGCAAACGACTGCAGATAGTTCGCAGGCAGATATATGTAGCCTGGAAAGATGTTGCTCAGCCTCATCTGCCCATGGCACTGCTCGCACAGAGGCACAGAAACTGGGGCTGCTTGCTTGTCTTGCCACCTCAAACTTCAAACGTAGCTTTTTGGGTCAGTGCAGGGGGTCTCTGGCAGCCCTGTTCTGAAAATGCGAACGTCTGCAGAAAGCTCGCAGCCAGAAAGAGCTAGCTTGGAAAGCTGTTGCTCAGCCTCATCTGCCCATGGCACTGCTTGCACAGAGGCACAGATACTGGGGCTGCTTGCTTCTCTTGCCACATTAAACTTCACACGTAGATTTGGGGGTCCGTACAGAGGGGCTCCGGCTGCCCTGCTCTGAAAATGCGAACGTCTGCAGATAGCTCGCAGGCAGAAATTGCTAGCATGGAAAGATATTGCTCAGCCTCATCTGCCCATGGCACCACTCGCACAGAGGCATAGAGAATGGGGCTGCTGGCTTGTCTTGCAACCTCAAACTTGAAACGTAGCTTAGGTGGTCCGTGCCGGGCATCTCCGGCACCCATGCTCTGAAAATGTGAACGTCTGTAGATAGCTCGCAGCCAGAAAGAGCTAGCCTGGAAAGCTGTTGCTCAGCCTCATCTGTCCATGGCACTGCTCGCACAGAGGCACAGAAACTGGGGCTGCTTGCTTATCTTGCCACCTCAAACTTCAAACGTAGCTTTTTGGGTCACTGCAGGGGGCCTCTGGCAGCCCTGTTCTGAAAATGCGAACGTCTGCAGAAAGCTCGCAGCCAGAAAGAGCTAGCCTGGAAAGCTGTTGCTCAGCCTCATCTGCTCATGGCACTGCTCACACAGAGGCACAGAGACTGGGGCTGCTTGCTTGTCTTGCCCCTCAAACTTCAAACGTAGCTTTGGGGGTCCATGCAGGATACCTCCGGCAGCCCTGTTCTGAAAATGCGAACGTCTGCAGATAGCTCGCAGCCAGAAAGAGCTAGCCTGGGAAGCTGTACTCAGCCTCATCTGCCCATGCCACTGCTCGCACACAGGCACAGAGACTGGGGCTGCTTGCTTGTCTTGCCACCTCCAACTTCAAACGTAGCTTTGGGGGTCCGTGCAGGGGGCCTCCAGCAGCCCTGCTCTCAAAATGCGAACGTCTGCAGATAGCTCTTAGCCAGGAAAAGCTAGCCTGGAAAGCTGTTGCTCAGCCTCATCTGCCCATGGCACTGCTCGCACAGAGGCACAGAGACTGGGGCTGCTTGCTTGTCTTGCCCCCTCAAATGTCAAAAGAATTTTGGGGGTCCGTGCAGGGGTCCTTCGGCAGCCCTGCTCTCAAAATGCGAACGTCTGCAGATAGCTCGCAGCCAGAAAGAGCTAGCCTGGAAAGCTGTTGCTCAGCCTCATCTGCCCATGGCACTGCTCGCACAGAGGAACAGAGACTGGGGCTGCTTGCTTGTCTTGTCACCTTAAACTTCACACGTAGATTTGGGGGTCCGTACTGAGCGCCTCAAGCAGCCGTGCTCCAAAAATGCGAACGTCTCCAGATAGCTCGCAGCCAGAAAGAGCTAGCCTGGAATGCTGTTTCTCAGCCTCATCTGCCCATGGCACTGCTCACACAGAGGCACAGAGACTGGGGCTGCTTGCTTGTCTTGCCCCCTGAAACTTCAAACGTACATTTGGGGGTCCGTGCCAGGAGCCTCCGGCAGCCTTGATCTGAATATGCGAACGACTGCAGATAGCTCGCAGCCAGAAATATCTAGCCTGGAAAGCTGTTGCTCAGCCTCATCTGCCCATGGCACTGCTCGCACAGAGACACAGAGACTGGGGCTTCTTGCTTGTCTTGCCACCTCAAACTTCAAACGTAGCTTAGGTGGCACGTGTTGGGCGCCTCCGGCAGTCCTGCTCCAAAAAAGCAAACGTCTGCAGAAAGCTCGCAGCCAGAAAGAGCTAGCCTGGAAAGCTGTTGCTCAGCCTCATCTGCCCATGGCACTGCTCGCACAGAGGCACAGAGACTGGGGCTGCTTGCTTGTCTTGCCACCTCAAACTTCAAACGTAGCTTTGGGGATCCGTGCAGCGTACCTCCGGCTGTCGTGCTCTGAAAATGCGAACGTCTGCAGATAGCTCGCAGTCAGAAAGAGCTAGCCTGGAAAGCTGTTGCTCAGCCTCATCTGCCCATGGCACTGCTCGCACAGAGGCACAGAGACTGGGGCTGCTTGCTTGTCTTGCCCCCTCAAACTTAAAACGTAGATTTGGGGGTCCGTGCAGGGGACCCTCAGCAGCCCTTCTCTGAAAATGCGAACGTCTGCAGAAAGCTCGAAGACAGAAATTGCTAGCATGGAAAGATATTGCTCAGCCTCATCTGCCCATGGCACCGCTCGCACAGAGGCATAGAGAATGGGGCTGCTGGCTTGTCTTGCAACCTCAAACTTCAAACGTAGCTTAGGTGGTCCGTGCCGGGCGCCTCCGGCACCCATGCTCTGAAAATGTGAACGTCTGCAGATAGCTCGCAGCCAGAAAGAGCTAGCCTGGAAAGCTGTTGCTCAGCCTCATCTGCCCATGGCACTGCTCGCACACAGGCACAGAGACTGGGGCTGCTTGCTTGTCTTGCCACCTCAAACTTCAAACGTATCTTTTTGGGTCACTGCAGGGGGCCTCTGGCAGCCCTGTTCTGAAAATGCGAACGTCTGCAGATAGCTCGCAGGCAGAAATATCTAGCCTGGAAAGCTGTTGCTCAGCCTCATCTGCCCATGGCACTGCTCGCACAGAGACACAGAGACTGGGGCTTCTTGCTTGTCTTGCCACCTCAAACTTCAAACGTAGCTTAGGTGGCACGTGTCGGGCGCCTCCGGCAGTCCTGCTCCGAAAATGCAAACGTCTGCAGAAAGCTCGCAGCCAGAAAGAGCTAGCCTGGAAAGCTGTTGCTCAGCCTCATCTGCCCATGGCACTGCTCGCACAGAGGCACAGAGACTGGGGCTGCTTGCTTGTCTTGCCACCTCAAACTTCAAACGTAGCTTTGGGGGTCCGTGCAGCGTACCTCCGGCTGTCGTGCTCTGAAAATGCGAACGTCTGCAGATAGCTCGCAGTCAGAAAGAGCTAGCCTGGAAAGCTGTTGCTCAGCCTCATCTGCCCATGGCACTCCTCGCACAGAGGCACAGAGACTGGGGCTGCTTGCTTGTCTTGCCACCTCAAACTTCAAACGTAGCTTAGGTGACACGTGTCGGGCGCCTCCGGCAGTCCTGCTCCGAAAATGCAAACGTCTGCAGAAAGCTCGCAGCCAGAAAGAGCTAGCCTGGAAAGCTGTTGCTCAGCCTCATCTGTTCATGGCACTGCTCACACAGAGGCACAGAGACTGGGGATGCTTACTTGTCTTGCCCCCTCAAACTTCAAACGTAGCTTTTTGGGTCAGTGCAGGGGGCCTCCGGCAGCCCTGTTCTGAAAATGCGAACGTCTGCAGAAAGCTCGCAGGCAGAAAGAGCTAGCCTTGAAAGCTGTTGCTCAGCCTCATCTGCCCATGGCACTGCTCGCACAGAGGCACAGATACTGGGGCTGCTTGCTTCTCTTGCCACATTAAACTTCACACGTAGATTTGGGGGTCCGTACAGAGGGGCTCCGGCTGCCCTGCTCTGAAAATGCGAACGTCTGCAGATAGCTCGCAGGCAGAAATTGCTAGCATGGAAAGATATTGCTCAGCCTCATCTGCCCATGGCACCACTCGCACAGAGGCATAGAGAATGGGGCTGCTGGCTTGTCTTGCAACCTCAAACTTGAAACGTAGCTTAGGTGGTCCGTGCCGGGCACCTCCGGCACCCATGCTCTGAAAATGTGAACGTCTGCAGATAGCTCGCAGCCAGAAAGAGCTAGCCTGGAAAGCTGTTGCTCAGCCTCATCTGTCCATGGCACTGCTCGCACAGAGGCACAGAAACTGGGGCTGCTTGCTTATCTTGCCACCTCAAACTTCAAACGTAGCTTTTTGGGTCACTGCAGGGGGCCTCTGGCAGCCCTGTTCTGAAAATGCGAACGTCTGCAGAAAGCTCGCAGCCAGAAAGAGCTAGCCTGGAAAGCTGTTGCTCAGCCTCATCTGCTCATGGCACTGCTCACACAGAGGCACAGAGACTGGGGCTGCTTGCTTGTCTTGCCCCTCAAACTTCAAACGTAGCTTTGGGGGTCCATGCAGGATACCTCCGGCAGCCCTGTTCTGAAAATGCGAACGTCTGCAGATAGCTCGCAGCCAGAAAGAGCTAGCCTGGGAAGCTGTACTCAGCCTCATCTGCCCATGCCACTGCTCGCACACAGGCACAGAGACTGGGGCTGCTTGCTTGTCTTGCCACCTCCAACTTCAAACGTAGCTTTGGGGGTCCGTGCAGGGGGCCTCCAGCAGCCCTGCTCTCAAAATGCGAACGTCTGCAGATAGCTCTTAGCCAGGAAAAGCTAGCCTGGAAAGCTGTTGCTCAGCCTCATCTGCCCATGGCACTGCTCGCACAGAGGCACAGAGACTGGGGCTGCTTGCTTGTCTTGCCCCCTCAAATGTCAAAAGAATTTTGGGGGTCCGTGCAGGGGTCCTTCGGCAGCCCTGCTCTCAAAATGCGAACGTCTGCAGATAGCTCGCAGCCAGAAAGAGCTAGCCTGGAAAGCTGTTGCTCAGCCTCATCTGCCCATGGCACTGCTCGCACAGAGGAACAGAGACTGGGGCTGCTTGCTTGTCTTGTCACCTTAAACTTCACACGTAGATTTGGGGGTCCGCACTGAGCGCCTCAAGCAGCCGTGCTCCAAAAATGCGAACGTCTCCAGATAGCTCGCAGCCAGAAAGAGCTAGCCTGGAATGCTGTTTCTCAGCCTCATCTGCCCATGGCACTGCTCACACAGAGGCACAGAGACTGGGGCTGCTTGCTTGTCTTGCCCCCTGAAACTTCAAACGTACATTTGGGGGTCCGTGCCAGGAGCCTCCGGCAGCCTTGATCTGAATATGCGAACGACTGCAGATAGCTCGCAGCCAGAAATATCTAGCCTGGAAAGCTGTTGCTCAGCCTCATCTGCCCATGGCACTGCTCGCACAGAGACACAGAGACTGGGGCTTCTTGCTTGTCTTGCCACCTCAAACTTCAAACGTAGCTTAGGTGGCACGTGTTGGGCGCCTCCGGCAGTCCTGCTCCAAAAAAGCAAACGTCTGCAGAAAGCTCGCAGCCAGAAAGAGCTAGCCTGGAAAGCTGTTGCTCAGCCTCATCTGCCCATGGCACTGCTCGCACAGAGGCACAGAGAGTGGGGCTGCTTGCTTGTCTTGCCACCTCAAACTTCAAACGTAGCTTTGGGGATCCGTGCAGCGTACCTCCGGCTGTCGTGCTCTGAAAATGCGAACGTCTGCAGATAGCTCGCAGTCAGAAAGAGCTAGCCTGGAAAGCTGTTGCTCAGCCTCATCTGCCCATGGCACTGCTCGCACAGAGGCACAGAGACTGGGGCTGCTTGCTTGTCTTGCCCCCTCAAACTTAAAACGTAGATTTGGGGGTCCGTGCAGGGGACCCTCAGCAGCCCTTCTCTGAAAATGCGAACGTCTGCAGAAAGCTCGAAGACAGAAATTGCTAGCATGGAAAGATATTGCTCAGCCTCATCTGCCCATGGCACCGCTCGCACAGAGGCATAGAGAATGGGGCTGCTGGCTTGTCTTGCAACCTCAAACTTCAAACGTAGCTTAGGTGGTCCGTGCCGGGCGCCTCCGGCACCCATGCTCTGAAAATGTGAACGTCTGCAGATAGCTCGCAGCCAGAAAGAGCTAGCCTGGAATGCTGTTGCTCAGCCTCATCTGCCCATGGCACTGCTCGCACACAGGCACAGAGACTGGGGCTGCTTGCTTGTCTTGCCCCCTCAAACTTCAAACGTATCTTTTTGGGTCACTGCAGGGGGCCTCTGGCAGCCCTGTTCTGAAAATGCGAACGTCTGCAGATAGCTCGCAGGCAGAAATATCTAGCCTGGAAAGCTGTTGCTCAGCCTCATCTGCCCATGGCACTGCTCGCACAGAGACACAGAGACTGGGGCTTCTTGCTTGTCTTGCCACCTCAAACTTCAAACGTAGCTTAGGTGGCACGTGTCGGGCGCCTCCGGCAGTCCTGCTCCGAAAATGCAAACGTCTGCAGAAAGCTCGCAGCCAGAAAGAGCTAGCCTGGAAAGCTGTTGCTCAGCCTCATCTGCCCATGGCACTGCTCGCACAGAGGCACAGAGACTGGGGCTGCTTGCTTGTCTTGCCACCTCAAACTTCAAACGTAGCTTTGGGGGTCCGTGCAGCGTACCTCCGGCTGTCGTGCTCTGAAAATGCGAACGTCTGCAGATAGCTCGCAGTCAGAAAGAGCTAGCCTGGAAAGCTGTTGCTCAGCCTCATCTGCCCATGGCACTGCTCGCACAGAGGCACAGATACTGGGGCTGCTTGCTTCTCTTGCCACATTAAACTTCACACGTAGATTTGGGGGTCCGTGCAGGGGGGATCCGTCTGCCCTGCTCTGAAAATGCGAACGTCTGCAGATAGCTCGCCGGCAGAAAGAGCTAGCCTGGAAAGCTGTTGCTCAGCCTCATCTGCTCATGGCACTGCTCACACAGAGGCACAGAGACTGGGGCTGCTTGCTTGTCTTGCCCCTCAAACTTCAAACGTAGCTTTGGGGGTCCGTGCAGGATACCTCCGGTAGCCCTGTTCTGAAAATGCGAACGTCTGCAGATAGCTCGCAGCCAGAAAGAGCTAGCCGGGGAAGCTGTACTCAGCCTCATCTGCCCATGCCACTGCTCGCACAGAGGCACAGAGACTGGGGCTGCTTGCTTGTCTTGCCACCTCCAACTTCAAACGTAGCTTTGGGGGTCCGTGCAGGGGGGCTCCAGCAGCCCTGCTCTCAAAATGCGAACGTCTGCAGATAGCTCTTAGCCAGGAAAAGCTAGCCTGGAAAGCTGTTGCTCAGCCTCATCTGCCCATGCCACTGCTCGCACAGAGGCACAGAGACTGGGGCTGCTTGCTTGTCTTGCCCCCTCAAATGTCAAAAGAATTTTGGGGGTCCGTGCAGGGGTCCTTCGGCAGCCCTGCTCTCAAAATGCGAACGTCTGCAGATAGCTCGCAGCCAGAAAGTGCTAGCCTGGAAAGCTGTTGCTCAGCCTCATCTGCCCATGGCACTGCTCGCACAGAGGAACAGAGACTGGGGCTGCTTGCTTGTCTTGCCACCTTAAACTTCACACGTAGATTTGGGGGTCCGTACTGAGCGCCTCAAGCAGCCGTGCTCCGAAAATGCGAACGTCTCCAGATAGCTCGCAGCCAGAAAGAGGTAGCCTGGAATGCTGTTTCTCAGCCTCATCTGCCCATGGCACTGCTCACACAGAGGCACAGAGACTGGGGCTGCTTGCTTGTCTTGCCCCCTGAAACTTCAAACGTACATTTGGGGGTCCGTGCCAGGAGCCTCCGGCAGCCTTGATCTGAATATGCGAACGACTGCAGATAGCTCGCAGGCAGAAATATCTAGGCTGGAAAGCTGTTGCTCAGCCTCATCTGCCCATGGCACTGCTCGCACAGAGACACAGAGACTGGGGCTGCTTGCTTGTCTTGCCACCTCAAACTTCAAACGTAGCTTAGGTGGCACGTGTCGGGCGCCTCCGGCAGTCCTGCTCCGAAAATGCAAACGTCTGCAGAAAGCTCGCAGCCAGAAAGAGCTAGCCTGGAAAGCTGTTGCTCAGCCTCATCTGTTCATGGCACTGCTCACACAGAGGCACAGAGACTGGGGATGCTTACTTGTCTTGCCCCCTCAAACTTCAAACGTAGCTTTTTGGGTCAGTGCAGGGGGCCTCCGGCAGCCCTGTTCTGAAAATGCGAACGTCTGCAGAAAGCTCGCAGGCAGAAAGAGCTAGCCTTGAAAGCTGTTGCTCAGCCTCATCTGCCCATGGCACTGCTCGCACAGAGGCACAGAGACTGGGGCTGCTTGCTTGTCTTGCCACATTAAACTTCAAACGTAGCTTTGGGGGTCCGTGCAGGGGGGCTCCGGCTGCTCTGCTCTGAAAATGCGAACGTCTGCAGATAGCTCGCAGCCAGAAAGAGCTAGCCTGGAAAGCTGTTGCTCAGCCTCATCTGCTCATGGCACTGCTCACACAGAGGCACAGAGACTGGGGCTGCTTGCTTGTCTTGCCACATCGAACTCCAAACGTAGATTTGGGGGTCCGTGCAGGGGACCCTCAGCAGCCCTTCTCTGAAAATGCGAACGTCTGCAGATGTATCGAAGACAGAAATTGCTAGCATGGAAAGATATTGCTCAGCCTCATCTGCCCATGGCACCGCTTGCACAGAGGCACAGAGAATGGGGCTGCTTGCTTGTCTTGCCTCCTCAAACTTCAAACGTATCTTATCTGGTGCGTTCCGGGCGCCTCCGGCACCCGTGCTCTGAAAATGCAAATGTCTGCAGATAGCTCGCAGCCAGAAAGAGCTAGCCTGGAAAGCTGTTGCTCAGCCTCATCTGTCCATGGCACTGCTCGCACAGAGGCACAGAGACTGGGGCTGCTTGCTTGTCTTGCCACCTCAAACTTCAAACGTAGCTTTTTGTGTCACTGCAGGGAGCCTCTGGCAGCCCTGTTCTGAAAATGCGAACGTCTGCAGAAAGCTCGCAGCCAGAAAGAGCTAGCCTGGGAAGCTGTACTCAGCCTCATCTGCCCATGCCACTGCTCGCACACAGGCACAGAGACTGGGGCTGCTTGCTTGTCTTGCCACCTCCAACTTCAAACGTAGCTTTGGGGGTCCGTGCAGGGGGCCTCCAGCAGCCCTGCTCTCAAAATGCGAACGTCTGCAGATAGCTCTTAGCCAGGAAAAGCTAGCCTGGAAAGCTGTTGCTCAGCCTCATCTGCCCATGGCACTGCTCGCACAGAGGCACAGAGACTGGGGCTGCTTGCTTGTCTTGCCCCCTCAAATGTCAAAAGAATTTTGGGGGTCCGTGCAGGGGTCCTTCGGCAGCCCTGCTCTCAAAATGCGAACGTCTGCAGATAGCTCGCAGCCAGAAAGAGCTAGCCTGGAAAGCTGTTGCTCAGCCTCATCTGCCCATGGCACTGCTCGCACAGAGGAACAGAGACTGGGGCTGCTTGCTTGTCTTGTCACCTTAAACTTCACACGTAGATTTGGGGGTCCGTACTGAGCGCCTCAAGCAGCCGTGCTCCAAAAATGCGAACGTCTCCAGATAGCTCGCAGCCAGAAACAGCTAGCCTGGAATGCTGTTTCTCAGCCTCATCTGCCCATGGCACTGCTCACACAGAGGCACAGAGACTGGGGCTGCTTGCTTGTCTTGCCCCCTGAAACTTCAAACGTACATTTGGGGGTCCGTGCCAGGAGCGTCCGGCAGCCTTGATCTGAATATGCGAACGACTGCAGATAGCTCGCAGCCAGAAATATCTAGCCTGGAAAGCTGTTGCTCAGCCTCATCTGCCCATGGCACTGCTCGCACAGAGACACAGAGACTGGGGCTTCTTGCTTGTCTTGCCACCTCAAACTTCAAACGTAGCTTAGGTGGCACGTGTCGGGCGCCTCCGGCAGTCCTGCTCCAAAAAAGCAAACGTCTGCAGAAAGCTCGCAGCCAGAAAGAGCTAGCCTGGAAAGCTGTTGCTCAGCCTCATCTGCCCATGGCACTGCTCGCACAGAGGCACAGAGACTGGGGCTGCTTGCTTGTCTTGCCACCTCAAACTTCAAACGTAGCTTTGGGGATCCGTGCAGCGTACCTCCGGCTGTCGTGCTCTGAAAATGCGAACGTCTGCAGATAGCTCGCAGTCAGAAAGAGCTAGCCTGGAAAGCTGTTGCTCAGCCTCATCTGCCCATGGCACTGCTCGCACAGAGGCACAGAGACTGGGGCTGCTTGCTTGTCTTGCCCCCTCAAACTTAAAACGTAGATTTGGGGGTCCGTGCAGGGGACCCTCAGGAGCCCTTCTCTGAAAATGCGAACGTCTGCAGAAAGCTCGAAGACAGAAATTGCTAGCATGGAAAGATATTGCTCAGCCTCATCTGCCCATGGCACCGCTCGCACAGAGGCACAGAGAATGGGGCTGCTGGCTTGTCTTGCAACCTCAAACTTCAAACGTAGCTTAGGTGGTCCGTGCCGGGCGCCTCCGGCACCCATGCTCTGAAAATGTGAACGTCTGCAGATAGCTCGCAGCCAGAAAGAGCTAGCCTGGAAAGCTGTTGCTCAGCCTCATCTGCCCATGGCACTGCTCGCACACAGGCACAGAGACTGGGGCTGCTTGCTTGTCTTGCCACCTCAAACTTCAAACGTATCTTTTTGGGTCACTGCAGGGGGCCTCTGGCAGCCCTGTTCTGAAAATGCGAACGTCTGCAGATAGCTCGCAGGCAGAAATATCTAGCCTGGAAAGCTGTTGCTCAGCCTCATCTGCCCATGGCACTGCTCGCACAGAGACACAGAGACTGGGGCTTCTTGCTTGTCTTGCCACCTCAAACTTCAAACGTAGCTTAGGTGGCACGTGTCGGGCGCCTCCGGCAGTCCTGCTCCGAAAATGCAAACGTCTGCAGAAAGCTCGCAGCCAGAAAGAGCTAGCCTGGAAAGCTGTTGCTCAGCCTCATCTGCCCATGGCACTGCTCGCACAGAGGCACAGAGACTGGGGCTGCTTGCTTGTCTTGCCACCTCAAACTTCAAACGTAGCTTTGGGGGTCCGTGCAGCGTACCTCCGGCTGTCGTGCTCTGAAAATGCGAACGTCTGCAGATAGCTCGCAGTCAGAAAGAGCTAGCCTGGAAAGCTGTTGCTCAGCCTCATCTGCCCATGGCACTGCTCGCACAGAGGCACAGATACTGGGGCTGCTTGCTTCTCTTGCCACATTAAACTTCACACGTAGATTTGGGGGTCCGTGCAGGGGGGATCCGTCTGCCCTGCTCTGAAAATGCGAACGTCTGCAGATAGCTCGCCGGCAGAAAGAGCTAGCCTGGAAAGCTGTTGCTCAGCCTCATCTGCTCATGGCACTGCTCACACAGAGGCACAGAGACTGGGGCTGCTTGCTTGTCTTGCCCCCTCAAACTTCAAACGTAGCTTTGGGGGTCCGTGCAGGATACCTCCGGTAGCCCTGTTCTGAAAATGCGAACGTCTGCAGATAGCTCGCAGCCAGAAAGAGCTAGCCGGGGAAGCTGTACTCAGCCTCATCTGCCCATGCCACTGCTCGCACAGGGGCACAGAGACTGGGGCTGCTTTCTTGTCTTGCCCCTCAAATGTCAAAAGAATTTTGGGGGTCCGTGCAGGGGTCCTTCGGCAGCCCTGCTCTCAAAATGCGAACGTCTGCAGATAGCTCGCAGCCAGAAAGTGCTAGCCTGGAAAGCTGTTGCTCAGCCTCATCTGCCCATGGCACTGCTCGCACAGAGGCACAGAGACTGGGGCTGCTTGCTTGTCTTGTCACCTTAAACTTCACACGTAGATTTGGGGGTCCGTACTGAGCGCCTCAAGCAGCCGTGCTCCGAAAATGCGAACGTCTCCAGATAGCTCGCAGCCAGAAAGAGCTAGCCTGGAATGCTGTTTCTCAGCCTCATCTGCCCATGGCACTGCTCACACAGAGGCACAGAGACTGGGGCTGCTTGCTTGTCTTGCCCCCTGAAACTTCAAACGTACATTTGGGGGTCCGTGCCAGGAGCCTCCGGCAGCCTTGATCTGAATATGCGAACGACTGCAGATAGCTCGCAGGCAGAAATATCTAGGCTGGAAAGCTGTTGCTCAGCCTCATCTGCCCATGGCACTGCTCGCACAGAGACACAGAGACTGGGGCTGCTTGCTTGTCTTGCCACCTCAAACTTCAAACGTAGCTTAGGTGGCACGTGTCGGGCGCCTCCGGCAGTCCTGCTCCGAAAATGCAAACGTCTGCAGAAAGCTCGCAGCCAGAAAGAGCTAGCCTGGAAAGCTGTTGCTCAGCCTCATCTGTTCATGGCACTGCTCACACAGAGGCACAGAGACTGGGGCTGCTTACTTGTCTTGCCCCCTCAAACTTCAAACGTAGCTTTTTGGGTCAGTGCAGGGGGCCTCCGGCAGCCCTGTTCTGAAAATGCGAACGTCTGCAGAAAGCTCGCAGGCAGAAAGAGCTAGCCTGGAAAGCTGTTGCTCAGCCTCATCTGCCCATGGCACTGCTCGCACAGAGGCACAGAGACTGGGGCTGCTTGCTTGTCTTGCCACATTAAACTTCAAACGTAGCTTTGGGGGTCCGTGCAGGGGGGCTCCGGCTGCTCTGCTCTGAAAATGCGAACGTCTGCAGATAGCTCGCAGCCAGAAAGAGCTAGCCTGGAAAGCTGTTGCTCAGCCTCATCTGCTCATGGCACTGCTCACACAGAGGCACAGAGACTGGGGCTGCTTGCTTGTCTTGCCACATCGAACTCCAAACGTAGATTTGGGGGTCCGTGCAGGGGACCCTCAGCAGCCCTTCTCTGAAAATGCGAACGTCTGCAGATGTATCGAAGACAGAAATTGCTAGCATGGAAAGATGTTGCTCAGCCTCATCTGCCCATGGCACCGCTTGCACAGAAGCACAGAGAATGGGGCTGCTTGCTTGTCTTGCCTCCTCAAACTTCAAACGTATCTTAGCTGGTGCGTTCCGGGCGCCTCCGGCACCCATGCTCTGAAAATGCAAATGTCTGCAGATAGCTCGCAGCCAGAAAGAGCTAGCCTGGAAAGCTGTTGCTCAGCCTCATCTGTCCATGGCACTGCTCGCACAGAGGCACAGAGACAAGGGCTGCTTCCTTGTCTTGCCACCTCCAACTTCAAACGTAGCTTTGGGGGTCCGTGCAGGGGGCCTCCATCAGCCCTGCTCTCAAAATGCGAACGTCTGCAGATAGCGCATAGCCAGAAAAAGCTAGCCTGGAAAGGTGTTGCTCAGCCTAATCTGCCCATGGCACTGCTCGCACAGAGGCACAGAGACTGGGGCTGCTTGCTTGTCTTGCCCCCTCAAACTTAAAACGTAGATTTGGGGGTCCGTGCCAGGAGCTTCCGGCAGCCTTGATCGGAAAATGCAAACGACTGCAGATAGTTCGCAGGCAGATATATGTAGCCTGGAAAGATGTTGCTCAGCCTCATCTGCACATGGCACTGCTCGCACAGAGGCACAGAAACTGGGGCTGCTTGCTTGTCTTGCCACCTCAAACTTCAAACGTAGCTTTTTGGGTCAGTGCAGGGGGCCTCTGGCAGCCCTGTTCTGAAAATGCGAACGTCTGCAGAAAGCTCGCAGCCAGAAAGAGCTAGCTTGGAAAGCTGTTGCTCAGCCTCATCTGCCCATGGCACTGCTTGCACAGAGGCACAGATACTGGGGCTGCTTGCTTCTCTTGCCACATTAAACTTCACACGTAGATTTGGGGGTCCGTACAGAGGGGCTCCGGCTGCCCTGCTCTGAAAATGCGAACGTCTGCAGATAGCTCGCAGGCAGAAATTGCTAGCATGGAAAGATATTGCTCAGCCTCATCTGCCCATGGCACCACTCGCACAGAGGCATAGAGAATGGGGCTGCTGGCTTGTCTTGCAACCTCAAACTTCAAACGTAGCTTAGGTGGTCCGTGCCGGGCGCCTCCGGCACCCATGCTCTGAAAATGTGAACGTCTGCAGATAGCTCGCAGCCAGAAAGAGCTAGCCTGGAAAGCTGTTGCTCAGCCTCATCTGTCCATGGCACTGCTCGCACAGAGGCACAGAAACTGGGGCTGCTTGCTTATCTTGCCACCTCAAACTTCAAACGTAGCTTTTTGGGTCACTGCAGGGGGCCTCTGGCAGCCCTGTTCTGAAAATGCGAACGTCTGCAGAAAGCTCGCAGCCAGAAAGAGCTAGCCTGGAAAGCTGTTGCTCAGCCTCATCTGCTCATGGCACTGCTCACACAGAGGCACAGAGACTGGGGCTGCTTGCTTGTCTTGCCCCTCAAACTTCAAACGTAGCTTTGGGGGTCCATGCAGGATACCTCCGGCAGCCCTGTTCTGAAAATGCGAACGTCTGCAGATAGCTCGCAGCCAGAAAGAGCTAGCCTGGGAAGCTGTACTCAGCCTCATCTGCCCATGCCACTGCTCGCACACAGGCACAGAGACTGGGGCTGCTTGCTTGTCTTGCCACCTCCAACTTCAAACGTAGCTTTGGGGGTCCGTGCAGGGGGCCTCCAGCAGCCCTGCTCTCAAAATGCGAACGTCTGCAGATAGCTCTTAGCCAGGGAAAGCTAGCCTGGAAAGCTGTTGCTCAGCCTCATCTGCCCATGGCACTGCTCGCACAGAGGCACAGAGACTGGGGCTGCTTGCTTGTCTTGCCCCCTCAAATGTCAAAAGAATTTTGGGGGTCCGTGCAGGGGTCCTTCGGCAGCCCTGCTCTCAAAATGCGAACGTCTGCAGATAGCTCGCAGCCAGAAAGAGCTAGCCTGGAAAGCTGTTGCTCAGCCTCATCTGCCCATGGCACTGCTCGCACAGAGGAACAGAGACTGGGGCTGCTTGCTTGTCTTGTCACCTTAAACTTCACACGTAGATTTGGGGGTCCGTACTGAGCGCCTCAAGCAGCCGTGCTCCAAAAATGCGAACGTCTCCAGATAGCTCGCAGCTAGAAAGAGCTAGCCTGGAATGCTGTTTCTCAGCCTCATCTGCCCATGGCACTGCTCACACAGAGGCACAGAGACTGGGGCTGCTTGCTTGTCTTGCCCCCTGAAACTTCAAACGTACATTTGGGGGTCCGTGCCAGGAGCCTCCGGCAGCCTTGATCTGAATATGCGAACGACTGCAGATAGCTCGCAGCCAGAAATATCTAGCCTGGAAAGCTGTTGCTCAGCCTCATCTGCCCATGGCACTGCTCGCACAGAGACACAGAGACTGGGGCTTCTTGCTTGTCTTGCCACCTCAAACTTCAAACGTAGCTTAGGTGGCACGTGTCGGGCGCCTCCGGCAGTCCTGCTCCAAAAAAGCAAACGTCTGCAGAAAGCTCGCAGCCAGAAAGAGCTAGCCTGGAAAGCTGTTGCTCAGCCTCATCTGCCCATGGCACTGCTCGCACAGAGGCACAGAGACTGGGGCTGCTTGCTTGTCTTGCCACCTCAAACTTCAAACGTAGCTTTGGGGATCCGTGCAGCGTACCTCCGGCTGTCGTGCTCTGAAAATGCGAACGTCTGCAGATAGCTCGCAGTCAGAAAGAGCTAGCCTGGAAAGCTGTTGCTCAGCCTCATCTGCCCATGGCACTGCTCGCACAGAGGCACAGAGACTGGGGCTGCTTGCTTGTCTTGCCCCCTCAAACTTAAAACGTAGATTTGGGGGTCCGTGCAGGGGACCCTCAGCAGCCCTTCTCTGAAAATGCGAACGTCTGCAGAAAGCTCGAAGACAGAAATTGCTAGCATGGAAAGATATTGCTCAGCCTCATCTGCCCATGGCACCGCTCGCACAGAGGCATAGAGAATGGGGCTGCTGGCTTGTCTTGCAACCTCAAACTTCAAACGTAGCTTAGGTGGTCCGTGCCGGGCGCCTCCGGCACCCATGCTCTGAAAATGTGAACGTCTGCAGATAGCTCGCAGCCAGAAAGAGCTAGCCTGGAAAGCTGTTGCTCAGCCTCATCTGCCCATGGCACTGCTCGCACACAGGCACAGAGACTGGGGCTGCTTGCTTGTCTTGCCACCTCAAACTTCAAACGTAGCTTTTTGGGTCACTGCAGGGGGCCTCTGGCAGCCCTGTTCTGAAAATGCGAACGTCTGCAGATAGCTCGCAGGCAGAAATATCTAGCCTGGAAAGCTGTTGCTCAGCCTCATCTGCCCATGGCACTGCTCGCACAGAGACACAGAGACTGGGGCTTCTTGCTTGTCTTGCCACCTCAAACTTCAAACGTAGCTTAGGTGGCACGTGTCGGGCGCCTCCGGCAGTCCTGCTCCGAAAATGCAAACGTCTGCAGAAAGCTCGCAGCCAGAAAGAGCTAGCCTGGAAAGCTGTTGCTCAGCCTCATCTGCCCATGGCACTGCTCGCACAGAGGCACAGAGACTGGGGCTGCTTGCTTGTCTTGCCACCTCAAACTTCAAACGTAGCTTTGGGGGTCCGTGCAGCGTACCTCCGGCTGTCGTGCTCTGAAAATGCGAACGTCTGCAGATAGCTCGCAGTCAGAAAGAGCTAGCCTGGAAAGCTGTTGCTCAGCCTCATCTGCCCATGGCACTGCTCGCACAGAGGCACAGATACTGGGGCTGCTTGCTTCTCTTGCCACATTAAACTTCACACGTAGATTTGGGGGTCCGTGCAGGGGTGATCCGTCTGCCCTGCTCTGAAAATGCGAACGTCTGCAGATAGCTCGCCGGCAGAAAGAGCTAGCCTGGAAAGCTGTTGCTCAGCCTCATCTGCCCATGGCACTGCTCGCACAGAGGCACAGAGACTGGGGCTGCTTGCTTGTCTTGCCACCTCAAACTTCAAACGTAGCTTTGGGGATCCGTGCAGCGTACCTCCGGCTGTCGTGCTCTGAAAATGCGAACGTCTGCAGATAGCTCGCAGTCAGAAAGAGCTAGCCTGGAAAGCTGTTGCTCAGCCTCATCTGCCCATGGCACTGCTCGCACAGAGGCACAGAGACTGGGGCTGCTTGCTTGTCTTGCCCCCTCAAACTTAAAACGTAGATTTGGGGGTCCGTGCAGGGGACCCTCAGCAGCCCTTCTCTGAAAATGCGAACGTCTGCAGAAAGCTCGAAGACAGAAATTGCTAGCATGGAAAGATATTGCTCAGCCTCATCTGCCCATGGCACCGCTCGCACAGAGGCATAGAGAATGGGGCTGCTGGCTTGTCTTGCAACCTCAAACTTCAAACGTAGCTTAGGTGGTCCGTGCCGGGCGCCTCCGGCACCCATGCTCTGAAAATGTGAACGTCTGCAGATAGCTCGCAGCCAGAAAGAGCTAGCCTGGAAAGCTGTTGCTCAGCCTCATCTGCCCATGGCACTGCTCGCACACAGGCACAGAGACTGGGGCTGCTTGCTTGTCTTGCCACCTCAAACTTCAAACGTATCTTTTTGGGTCACTGCAGGGGGCCTCTGGCAGCCCTGTTCTGAAAATGCGAACGTCTGCAGATAGCTCGCAGGCAGAAATATCTAGCCTGGAAAGCTGTTGCTCAGCCTCATCTGCCCATGGCACTGCTCGCACAGAGACACAGAGACTGGGGCTTCTTGCTTGTCTTGCCACCTCAAACTTCAAACGTAGCTTAGGTGGCACGTGTCGGGCGCCTCCGGCAGTCCTGCTCCGAAAATGCAAACGTCTGCAGAAAGCTCGCAGCCAGAAAGAGCTAGCCTGGAAAGCTGTTGCTCAGCCTCATCTGCCCATGGCACTGCTCGCACAGAGGCACAGAGACTGGGGCTGCTTGCTTGTCTTGCCACCTCAAACTTCAAACGTAGCTTTGGGGGTCCGTGCAGCGTACCTCCGGCTGTCGTGCTCTGAAAATGCGAACGTCTGCAGATAGCTCGCAGTCAGAAAGAGCTAGCCTGGAAAGCTGTTGCTCAGCCTCATCTGCCCATGGCACTGCTCGCACAGAGGCACAGATACTGGGGCTGCTTGCTTCTCTTGCCACATTAAACTTCACACGTAGATTTGGGGGTCCGTGCAGGGGGGATCCGTCTGCCCTGCTCTGAAAATGCGAACGTCTGCAGATAGCTCGCCGGCAGAAAGAGCTAGCCTGGAAAGCTGTTGCTCAGCCTCATCTGCTCATGGCACTGCTCACACAGAGGCACAGAGACTGGGGCTGCTTGCTTGTCTTGCCCCTCAAACTTCAAACGTAGCTTTGGGGGTTTGTGCAGGATACCTCCGGTAGCCCTGTTCTGAAAATGCGAACATCTGCAGATAGCTCGCAGCCAGAAAGAGCTAGCCGGGGAAGATGTACTCAGCCTCATCTGCCCATGCCACTGCTCGCACAGAGGCACAGAGACTGGGGCTGCTTGCTTGTCTTGCCACCTCCAAATTCAAACGTAGCTTTGGGGGTCCGTGCAGGGGGCCTCCAGCAGCCCTGCTCTCAAAATGCGAACGTCTGCAGATAGCTCTTAGCCAGGAAAAGCTAGCCTGGAAAGCTGTTGCTCAGCCTCATCTGCCCATGCCACTGCTCGCACAGAGGCACAGAGACTGGGGCTGCTTTCTTGTCTTGCCCCCTCAAATTTCAAAAGAATTTTGGGGGTCCGTGCAGGGGTCCTTCGGCAGCCCTGCTCTCAAAATGCGAACGTCTGCAGATAGCTCGCAGCCAGAAAGTGCTAGCCTGGAAAGCTGTTGCTCAGCCTCATCTGCCCATGGCACTGCTCGCACAGAGGAACAGAGACTGGGGCTGCTTGCTTGTCTTACCACCTTAAACTTCACACGTAGATTTGGGGGTCCGTACTGAGCGCCTCAAGCAGCCGTGCTCCGAAAATGCGAACGTCTCCAGATAGCTCGCAGCCAGAAAGAGGTAGCCTGGAATGCTGTTTCTCAGCCTCATCTGCCCATGGCACTGCTCACACAGAGGCACAGAGACTGGGGCTGCTTGCTTGTCTTGCCCCCTGAAACTTCAAACGTACATTTGGGGGTCCGTGCCAGGAGCCTCCGGCAGCCTTGATCTGAATATGCGAACGACTGCAGATAGCTCGCAGGCAGAAATATCTAGGCTGGAAAGCTGTTGCTCAGCCTCATCTGCCCATGGCACTGCTCGCACAGAGACACAGAGAATGGGGCTGCTTGCTTGTCTTGCCACCTCAAACTTCAAACGTAGCTTAGGTGGCACGTGTCGGGCGCCTCCGGCAGTCCTGCTCCGAAAATGCAAACGTCTGCAGAAAGCTCGCAGCCAGAAAGAGCTAGCTTGGAAAGCTGTTGCTCAGCCTCATCTGCCCATGGCACTGCTTGCACAGAGGCACAGATACTGGGGCTGCTTGCTTCTCTTGCCACATTAAACTTCACACGTAGATTTGGGGGTCCGTACAGAGGGGCTCCGGCTGCCCTGCTCTGAAAATGCGAACGTCTGCAGATAGCTCGCAGGCAGAAATTGCTAGCATGGAAAGATATTGCTCAGCCTCATCTGCCCATGGCACCACTCGCACAGAGGCATAGAGAATGGGGCTGCTGGCTTGTCTTGCAACCTCAAACTTCAAACGTAGCTTAGGTGGTCCGTGCCGGGCGCCTCCGGCACCCATGCTCTGAAAATGTGAACGTCTGCAGATAGCTCGCAGCCAGAAAGAGCTAGCCTGGAAAGCTGTTGCTCAGCCTCATCTGTCCATGGCACTGCTCGCACAGAGGCACAGAAACTGGGGCTGCTTGCTTGTCTTGCCACCTCAAACTTCAAACGTAGCTTTTTGGGTCACTGCAGGGGGCCTCTGGCAGCCCTGTTCTGAAAATGCGAACGTCTGCAGAAAGCTTGCAGCCAGAAAGAGCTAGCTTGGAAAGCTGTTGCTCAGCCTCATCTGCCCATGCCACTGCTTGCACAGAGGCACAGATACTGGGGCTTCTTGCTTCTCTTGCCACATTAAACTTCACACGTAGATTTGGGGGTCCGTGCAGGGGACCTACATCAGCCCTGCTCTGAAAATGCGAACGTCTGCAGATAGCTCGCAGGCAGAAATAGCTAGCCTGGAAAGCTGTTGCTCAGCCTCATCTGCTCATGGCACTGCTCACACAGAGGCACAGAGACTGGGGCTGCTTGCTTGTCTTGCCCCTCAAACTTCAAACGTAGCTTTGGGGGTCCGTGCAGGATACCTCCGGTAGCCCTGTTCTGAAAATGCAAACGTCTGCAGATAGCTCGCAGCCAGAAAGAGCTAGCCTGGGAAGCTGTACTCAGCCTCATCTGCCCATGCCACTGCTCGCACAGAGGCACAGAGACTGGGGCTGCTTGCTTGTCTTGCCACCTCCAACTTCAAACGTAGCTTTGGGGGTCCGTGCAGGGGGCCTCCAGCAGCCCTGCTCTCAAAATGCGAACGTCTGCAGATAGCTCTTAGCCAGGAAAAGCTAGCCTGGAAAGCTGTTGCTCAGCCTCATCTGCCCATGGCACTGCTCGCACAGAGGCACAGAGACTGGGGCTGCTTGCTTGTCTTGCCCCCTCAAATGTCAAAAGAATTTTGGGGGTCCGTGCAGGGGTCCTTCGGCTGCCCTGCTCTCAAAATGCGAACGTCTGCAGATAGCTCGCAGCCAGAAAGAGCTAGCCTGGAAAACTGTTGCTCAGCCTCATCTGCCCATGGCACTGCTCGCACAGAGGAACAGAGACTGGGGCTGCTTGCTTGTCTTGTCACCTTAAACTTCACACGTAGATTTGGGGGTCCGTACTGAGCGCCTCAAGCAGCCGTGCTCCAAAAATGCGAACGTCTCCAGATAGCTCGCAGCCAGAAAGAGCTAGCCTGGAATGCTGTTTCTCAGCCTCATCTGCCCATGGCACTGCTCACACAGAGGCACAGAGACTGGGGCTGCTTGCTTGTCTTGCCCCCTGAAACTTCAAACGTACATTTGGGGGTCCGTGCCAGGAGCCTCCGGCAGCCTTGATCTGAATATGCGAACGACTGCAGATAGCTCGCAGCCAGAAATATCTAGCCTGGAAAGCTGTTGCTCAGCCTCATCTGCCCATGGCACTGCTCGCACAGAGACACAGAGACTGGGGCTTCTTGCTTGTCTTGCCACCTCAAACTTCAAACGTAGCTTAGGTGGCACGTGTCGGGCGCCTCCGGCAGTCCTGCTCCAAAAAAGCAAACGTCTGCAGAAAGCTCGCAGCCAGAAAGAGCTAGCCTGGAAAGCTGTTGCTCAGCCTCATCTGCCCATGGCACTGCTCGCACAGAGGCACAGAGACTGGGGCTGCTTGCTTGTCTTGCCACCTCAAACTTCAAACGTAGCTTTGGGGATCCGTGCAGCGTACCTCCGGCTGTCGTGCTCTGAAAATGCGAACGTCTGCAGATAGCTCGCAGTCAGAAAGAGCTAGCCTGGAAAGCTGTTGCTCAGCCTCATCTGCCCATGGCACTGCTCGCACAGAGGCACAGAGACTGGGGCTGCTTGCTTGTCTTGCCCCCTCAAACTTAAAACGTAGATTTGGGGGTCCGTGCAGGGGACCCTCAGCAGCCCTTCTCTGAAAATGCGAACGTCTGCAGAAAGCTCGAAGACAGAAATTGCTAGCATGGAAAGATATTGCTCAGCCTCATCTGCCCATGGCACCGCTCGCACAGAGGCATAGAGAATGGGGCTGCTGGCTTGTCTTGCAACCTCAAACTTCAAACGTAGCTTAGGTGGTCCGTGCCGGGCGCCTCCGGCACCCATGCTCTGAAAATGTGAACGTCTGCAGATAGCTCGCAGCCAGAAAGAGCTAGCCTGGAAAGCTGTTGCTCAGCCTCATCTGCCCATGGCACTGCTCGCACACAGGCACAGAGACTGGGGCTGCTTGCTTGTCTTGCCACCTCAAAATTCAAACGTAGCTTTTTGGGTCACTGCAGGGGGCCTCTGGCAGCCCTGTTCTGAAAATGCGAACGTCTGCAGAAAGCTCGCAGCCAGAAAGAGCTAGCTTGGAAAGCTGTTGCTCAGCCTCATCTGCCCATGGCACTGCTCGCACAGAGGCACAGATACTGGGGCTGCTTGCTTCTCTTGCCATATTAAACTTCACACGTAGATTTGGGGGTCCGTGCAGGATACCTCCGGTAGCCCTGTTCTGAAAATGCAAACGTCTGCAGATAGCTCGTAGCCAGAAAGAGCTAGCCTGGGAAGCTGTACTCAGCCTCATCTGCCCATGCCACTGCTCGCACAGAGGCACAGAGACTGGGGCTGCTTGCTTGTCTTGCCACCTCCAACTTCAAACGTAGCTTTGGGGGTCCGTGCAGGGGGCCTCCAGCAGCCCTGCTCTCAAAATGCGAACGTCTGCAGATAGCTCTTAGCCAGGAAAAGCTAGCCTGGAAAGCTGTTGCTCAGCCTCATCTGCCCATGCCACTGCTCGCACAGAGGCACAGAGACTGGGGCTGCTTGCTTGTCTTGCCCCCTCAAATGTCAAAAGAATTTTGGGGGTCCGTGCAGGGGTCCTTCGGCAGCCCTGCTCTCAAAATGCGAACGTCTGCAGATAGCTCCAGCCAGAAAGTGCTAGCCTGGAAAGCTGTTGCTCAGCCTCATCTGCCCATGGCACTGCTCGCACAGAGGAACAGAGACTGGGGCTGCTTGCTTGTCTTGCCACCTTAAACTTCACACGTAGATTTGGGGGTCCGTACTGAGCGCCTCAAGCAGCCGTGCTCCGAAAATGCGAACGTCTCCAGATAGCTCGCAGCCAGAAAGAGCTAGCCTGGAATGCTGTTGCTCAGCCTCATCTGCCCATGTCACTGCTCACACAGAGGCAGAGAGACTGGGGCTGCTTGCTTGTCTTGCCCCCTGAAACTTCAAACGTACATTTGGGGGTCCGTGCCAGGAGCCTCCGGCAGCCTTGATCTGAATATGCGAACGACTGCAGATAGCTCGCAGGCAGAAATATCTAGCCTGGAAAGCTGTTGCTCAGCCTCATCTGCCCATGGCACTGCTCGCACAGAGACACAGAGACTGGGGCTTCTTGCTTGTCTTGCCACCTCAAACTTCAAACGTAGCTTAGGTGGCACGTGTCGGGCGCCTCCGGCAGTCCTGCTCCGAAAATGCAAACGTCTGCAGAAAGCTCGCAGCCAGAAAGAGCTAGCCTGGAAAGATGTTGCTCAGCCTCATCTGCCCATGGCACTGCTCGCACACAGGCACAGATACTGGGGCTGCTTGCTTCTCTTGCCACATTAAACTTCACACGTAGATTTGGGGGTCCGTACAGGGGGGATCCGTCTGCCCTGCTCTGAAAATGCGAACGTCTGCAGATAGCTCGCAGGCAGAAAGAGCTAGCCTGGAAAGCTGTTGCTCAGCCTCATCTGCTCATGGCACTGCTCGCACAGAGGCACAGAGACTGGGGCTGCTTGCTTGTCTTGCCCCTCAAACTTCAAACGTAGCTTTGGGGGTCCGTGCAGGATACCTCCGGTAGCCCTGTTCTGAAAATGCGAACGTCTGCAGATAGCTCGCAGCCAGAAAGAGCTAGCCTGGAAAGCTGTTGCTCAGCCTCATCTGCCCATGCCACTGCTCGCACAGAGGCACAGAGACTGGGGCTGCTTGCTTGTCTTGCCCCCTCCAACTTCAAACGTAGCTTTGGGGGTCCGTGCAGGGGGCCTCCAGCAGCCCTGCTCTCAAAATGCGAACGTCTGCAGTAGCTCTTAGCCAGGAAAAGCTAGCCTGGAAAGCTGTTGCTCAGCCTCATCTGCCCATGCCACTGCTCGCACAGAGGCACAGAGACTGGGGCTGCTTGCTTGTCTTGCCCCCTCAAATGTCAAAAGAATTTTGGGGGTCCGTGCAGGGGTCCTTCGGCAGCCCTGCTCTCAAAATGCGAACGTCTGCAGATAGCTCGCAGTCAGAAAGAGCTAGCCTGGAAAGCTGTTGCTCAGCCTCATCTGCCCATGGCACTGCTCGCACAGAGGCACAGAGACTGGGGCTGCTTGCTTGTCTTGCCCCCTCAAACTTAAAACGTAGATTTGGGGGTCCGTGCAGGGGACCCTCAGCAGCCCTTCCCTGAAAATGCGAACGTCTGCAGAAAGCTCGAAGACAGAAATTGCTAGCATGGAAAGATATTGCTCAGCCTCATCTGCCCATGGCACCGCTCGCACAGAGGCATAGAGAATGGGGCTGCTGGCTTGTCTTGCAACCTCAAACTTCAAACGTAGCTTAGGTGGTCCGTGCCGGGCGCCTCCGGCACCCATGCTCTGAAAATGTGAACGTCTGCAGATAGCTCGCAGCCAGAAAGAGCTAGCCTGGAAAGCTGTTGCTCAGCCTCATCTGCCCATGGCACTGCTCGCACAGAGGCACAGAGACTGGGGCTGCTTGCTTGTCTTGCCACCTCAAACTTCAAACGTAGTTTTTTGGGTCACTGCAGGGGGCCTCTGGCAGCCCTGTTCTGAAAATGCGAACGTCTGCAGAAAGCTCGCAGACAGAAAGAGCTAGCTTGGAAAGCTGTTGCTCAGCCTCATCTGCCCATGGCACTGCTCGCACAGTGGCAAAGAGATACTGGGGCTGCTTGCTTCTCTTGCCACATTAAACTTCACACGTAGATTTGGGGGTCCGTGCAGGGGGGATCCGTCTGCCCTGCTCTGAAAATGCGAACGTCTGCAGATAGCTCGCAGGCAGAAAGAGCTAGCCTGGAAAGCTGTTGCTCAGCCTCATCTGCTCATGGCACTGCTCATCACACAGAGGCACAGAGACTGGGGCTGCTTGCTTGTCTTGCCCCTCAAACTTCAAACGTAGCTTTGGGGGTCCGTGCAGGATACCTCCGGTAGCCCTGTTCTGAAAATGCGAACGTCTGCAGATAGCTCGTAGCCAGAAAGAGCTAGCCTGGGAAGCTGTACTCAGCCTCATCTGCCCATGGCACTGCTCGCACAGAGGCACAGAGACTGGGGCTGCTTGCTTGTCTTGCCCCCTCAAATGTCAAAAGAATTTTGGGGGTCCGTGCAGGGGTCCTTCGGCAGCCCTGCTCTCAAAATGCGAACGTCTGCAGATAGCTCCAGCCAGAAAGTGCTAGCCTGGAAAGCTGTTGCTCAGCCTCATCTGCCCATGGCACTGCTCGCACAGAGGAACAGAGACTGGGGCTGCTTGCTTGTCTTGCCACCTTAAACTTCACACGTAGATTTGGGGGTCCGTACTGAGCGCCTCAAGCAGCCGTGCTCCGAAAATGCGAACGTCTCCAGATAGCTCGCAGGCAGAAAGAGCTAGCCTGGAATGCTGTTGCTCAGCCTCATCTGCCCATGTCACTGCTCACACAGAGGCAGAGAGACTGGGGCTGCTTGCTTGTCTTGCCCCCTGAAACTTCAAACGTACATTTGGGGGTCCGTGCCAGCAGCCTCCGGCAGCCTTGATCTGAATATGCGAACGACTGCAGATAGCTCGCAGGCAGAAATATCTAGCCTGGAAAGCTGTTGCTCAGCCTCATCTGCCCATGGCACTGCTCGCACAGAGACACAGAGACTGGGGCTTCTTGCTTGTCTTGCCACCTCAAACTTCAAACGTAGCTTAGGTGGCACGTGTCGGGCGCCTCCGGCAGTCCTGCTCCGAAAATGCAAACGTCTGCAGAAAGCTCGCAGCCAGAAAGAGCTAGCCTGGAAAGCTGTTGCTCAGCCTCATCTGCCCATGGCACTGCTCGCACAGAGGCACAGAGACTGGGGCTGCTTGCTTGTCTTGCCACCTCAAATTTCAAACGTAGCTTTGGGGGTCCGTGCAGCGTACCTCCGGCTGTCGTGCTCTGAAAATGCGAACGTCTGCAGATAGCTCGCAGTCAGAAAGAGCTAGCCCGGAAAGCTGTTGCTCAGCCTCATCTGCCCATGGCACTGCTCGCACAGAGGCACAGATACTGGGGCTGCTTGCTTCTCTTGCCACATTAAACTTCACATGTAGATTTGGGGGTCCGTGCAGGGGGGATCCGTCTGCCCTGCTCTGAAAATGCGAACGTCTGCAGATAGCTCGCAGGCAGAAAGAGCTAGCCTGGAAAGCTGTTGCTCAGCCTCATCTGCTCATGGCACTGCTCACACAGAGGCACAGAGACTGGGGCTGCTTGCTTGTCTTGCCCCTCAAACTTCAAACGTAGCTTTTTGGGTCCGTGCAGGATACCTCCGGTAGCCCTGTTCTGAAAATGCGAACGTCTGCAGATAGCTCGCAGCCAGAAAGAGCTAGCCGGGGAAGCTGTACTCAGCCTCATCTGCCCATGCCACTGCTCGCACAGAGGCACAGAGACTGGGGCTGCTTGCTTGTCTTGCCCCCTCAAACTTAAAACGTAGATTTGGGGGTCCGTGCACGGGACCCTCAGCAGCCCTTCTCTGAAAATGCGAACGTCTGCAGAAAGCTCGAAGACAGAAATTGCTAGCATGGAAAGATATTGCTCAGCCTCATCTGCCCATGGCACCGCTCGCACAGAGGCATAGAGAATGGGGCTGCTGGCTTGTCTTGCAACCTCAAACTTCAAACGTAGCTTAGGTGGTCCGTGCCGGGCGCCTCCGGCACCCATGCTCTGAAAATGTGAACGTCTGCAGATAGCTCGCAGCCAGAAAGAGCTAGCCTGGAAAGCTGTTGCTCAGCCTCATCTGCCCATGGCACTGCTCGCACACAGGCACAGAGACTGGGGCTGCTTGCTTGTCTTGCCACCTCAAACTTCAAACGTAGCTTTTTGGGTCACTGCAGGGGGCCTCTGGCAGCCCTGTTCTGAAAATGCGAACGTCTGCAGAAAGCTCGCAGCCAGAAAGAGCTAGCTTGGAAAGCTGTTGCTCAGCCTCATCTGCCCATGGCACTGCTCGCACAGAGGCACAGATACTGGGGCTGCTTGCTTCTCTTGCCACATTAAACTTCACACGTAGATTTGGGGGTCCGTGCAGGGGGGATTTGTCTGCCCTGCTCGGAAAATGCGAACGTCTGCAGATAGCTCGCAGGCAGAAAGAGCTAGCCTGGAAAGCTGTTGCTCAGCCTCATCTGCTCATGGCACTGCTCACACAGAGGCACAGAGACTGGGGCTGCTTGCTTGTCTTGCCCCTCAAACTTCAAACGTAGCTTTGGGGGTCCGTGCAGGATACCTCCGGTAGCCCTGTTCTGAAAATGCGAACGTCTGCAGATAGCTCGTAGCCAGAAAGAGCTAGCCTGGGAAGCTGTACTCAGCCTCATCTGCCCATGCCACTGCTCGCACAGAGGCACAGAGACTGGGGCTGCTTGCTTGTCTTGCCACCTCCAACTTCAAACGTAGCTTTGGGGGTCCGTGCAGGGGGCCTCCAGCAGCCCTGCTCTCAAAATGCGAACGTCTGCAGATAGCTCTTAGCCAGGAAAAGCTAGCCTGGAAAGCTGTTGCTCAGCCTCATCTGCCCATGGCACTGCTCGCACAGAGGCACAGAGACTGGGGCTGCTTGCTTGTCTTGCCCCCTCAAATGTCAAAAGAATTTTGGGGGTCCGTGCAGGGGTCCTTCGGCAGCCCTGCTCTCAAAATGCGAACGTCTGCAGATAGCTCCAGCCAGAAAGTGCTAGCCTGGAAAGCTGTTGCTCAGCCTCATCTGCCCATGGCACTGCTCGCACAGAGGCACAGAGACGGGGGCTGCTTGCTTGTCTTGCCACCTTAAACTTCACACGTAGATTTGGGGGTCCGTACTGAGCGCCTCAAGCAGCCGTGCTCCGAAAATGCGAACGTCTCCAGATAGCTCGCAGCCAGAAAGAGCTAGCCTGGAATGCTGTTGCTCAGCCTCATCTGCCCATGGCACCGCTCGCACAGAGGCAGAGAGACTGGGGCTGCTTGCTTGTCTTGCCCCCTGAAACTTCAAACGTACATTTGGGGGTCCGTGCCAGGAGCCTCCGGCAGCCTTGATCTGAATATGCGAACGACTGCAGATAGCTCGCAGGCAGAAATATCTAGCCTGGAAAGCTGTTGCTCAGCCTCATCTGCCCATGGCACTGCTCGCACAGAGACACAGAGACTGGAGCTTCTTGCTTGTCTTGCCACCTCAAACTTCAAACGTAGCTTAGGTGGCACGTGTCGGGCGCCTCCGGCAGTCCTGCTCCGAAAATGCAAACGTCTGCAGAAAGCTCGCAGCCAGAAAGAGCTAGCCTGGAAAGCTGTTGCTCAGCCTCATCTGCCCATGGCACTGCTCGCACAGAGGCACAGAGACTGGGGCTGCTTGCTTGTCTTGCCACCTCAAACTTCAAACGTAGCTTTGGGGGTCCGTGCAGCGTACCTCCGGCTGTCGTGCTCTGAAAATGCGAACGTCTGCAGATAGCTCGCAGTCAGAAAGAGCTAGCCTGGAAAGCTGTTGCTCAGCCTCATCTGCCCATGGCACTGCTCGCACAGAGGCACAGATACTGGGGCTGCTTGCTTCTCTTGCCACATTAAACTTCACACGTAGATTTGGGGGTCCGTGCAGGGGGGATCCGTCTGCCCTGCTCTGAAAATGCGAACGTCTGCAGATAGCTCGCAGGCAGAAAGAGCTAGCCTGGAAAGCTGTTGCTCAGCCTCATCTACTCATGGCACTGCTCACACAGAGGCACAGAGACTGGGGCTGCTTGCTTGTCTTGCCCCTCAAACTTCAAACGTAGATTTGGGGGTCCGTGCAGGATACCTCCGGTAGCCCTGTTCTGAAAATGCGAACGTCTGCAGATAGCTCGTAGCCAGAAAGAGCTAGCCTGGGAAGCTGTACTCAGCCTCATCTGCCCATGCCACTGCTCGCACAGAGGCACAGAGACTGGGGCTGCTTGCTTGTCTTGCCACCTCCAACTTCAAACGTAGCTTTGGGGGTCCGTGCAGGGGGCCTCCAGCAGCCCTGCTCTCAAAATGCGAACGTCTGCAGATAGCTCTTAGCCAGGAAAAGCTAGCCTGGAAAGCTGTTGCTCAGCCTCATCTGCCCATGGCACTGCTCGCACAGAGGCACAGAGACTGGGGCTGCTTGCTTGTCTTGCCCCCTCAAATGTCAAAAGAATTTTGGGGGTCCGTGCAGGGGTCCTTCGGCAGCCCTGCTCTCAAAATGCGAACGTCTGCAGATAGCTCCAGCCAGAAAGTGCTAGCCTGGAAAGCTGTTGCTCAGCCTCATCTGCCCATGGCACTGCTCGCACAGAGGCACAGAGACTGGGGCTGCTTGCTTGTCTTGCCACCTTAAACTTCACACGTAGATTTGGGGGTCCGTACTGAGCGCCTCAAGCAGCCGTGCTCCGAAAATGCGAACGTCTCCAGATAGCTCGCAGCCAGAAAGAGCTAGCCTGGAATGCTGTTGCTCAGCCTCATCTGCCCATGGCACCGCTCGCACAGAGGCAGAGAGACTGGGGCTGCTTGCTTGTCTTGCCCCCTGAAACTTCAAACGTACATTTGGGGGTCCGTGCCAGGAGCCTCCGGCAGCCTTGATCTGAATATGCGAACGACTGCAGATAGCTCGCAGGCAGAAATATCTAGCCTGGAAAGCTGTTGCTCAGCCTCATCTGCCCATGGCACTGCTCGCACAGAGACACAGAGACTGGAGCTTCTTGCTTGTCTTGCCACCTCAAACTTCAAACGTAGCTTAGGTGGCACGTGTCGGGCGCCTCCGGCAGTCCTGCTCCGAAAATGCAAACGTCTGCAGAAAGCTCGCAGCCAGAAAGAGCTAGCCTGGAAAGCTGTTGCTCAGCCTCATCTGCCCATGGCACTGCTCGCACAGAGGCACAGAGACTGGGGCTGCTTGCTTGTCTTGCCACCTCAAACTTCAAACGTAGCTTTGGGGGTCCGTGCAGCGTACCTCCGGCTGTCGTGCTCTGAAAATGCGAACGTCTGCAGATAGCTCGCAGTCAGAAAGAGCTAGCCTGGAAAGCTGTTGCTCAGCCTCATCTGCCCATGGCACTGCTCGCACAGAGGCACAGATACTGGGGCTGCTTGCTTCTCTTGCCACATTAAACTTCACACGTAGATTTGGGGGTCCGTGCAGGGGGGATCCGTCTGCCCTGCTCTGAAAATGCGAACGTCTGCAGATAGCTCGCAGGCAGAAAGAGCTAGCCTGGAAAGCTGTTGCTCAGCCTCATCTACTCATGGCACTGCTCACACAGAGGCACAGAGACTGGGGCTGCTTGCTTGTCTTGCCCCTCAAACTTCAAACGTAGATTTGGGGGTCCGTGCAGGATACCTCCGGTAGCCCTGTTCTGAAAATGCGAACGTCTGCAGATAGCTCGCAGCCAGAAAGAGCTAGCCGGGGAAGCTGTACTCAGCCTCATCTGCCCATGGCACTGCTCGCACAAAGGCACAGAGACTGGGGCTGCTTGCTTGTCTTGCCCCCTCAAACTTAAAACATAGATTTGGGGGTCCGTGCAGGGGACCCTCAGCAGCCCTTCTCTGAAAATGCGAACGTCTGCAGAAAGCTCGAAGACAGAAATTGCTAGCATGGAAAGATATTGCTCAGCCTCATCTGCCCATGGCACCGCTCGCACAGAGGCATAGAGAATGGGGCTGCTGGCTTGTCTTGCAACCTCAAACTTCAAACGTAGCTTAGGTGGTCCGTGCCGGGCGCCTCCGGCACCCATGCTCTGAAAATGTGAACGTCTGCAGATAGCTCGCAGCCAGAAAGAGCTAGCCTGGAAAGCTGTTGCTCAGCCTCATCTGCCCATGGCACTGCTCGCACACAGGCACAGAGACTGGGGCTGCTTGCTTGTCTTGCCACCTCAAACTTCAAACGTAGCTTTTTGGGTCACTGCAGGGGGCCTCTGGCAGCCCTGTTCTGAAAATGCGAACGTCTGCAGAAAGCTTGCAGCCAGAAAGAGCTAGCTTGGAAAGCTGTTGCTCAGCCTCATCTGCCCATGGCACTGCTCGCACAGAGGCACAGATACTGGGGCTGCTTGCTTCTCTTGCCACATTAAACTTCACACGTAGATTTGGGGGTCCGTGCAGGGGGGATCCGTCTGCCCTGCTCTGAAAATGCGAACGTCTGCAGATAGCTCGCAGGCAGAAAGAGCTAGCCTGGAAAGCTGTTGCTCAGCCTCATCTGCTCATGGCACTGCTCACACAGAGGCACAGAGACTGGGGCTGCTTGCTTGTCTTGCCCCTCAAACTTCAAACGTAGCTTTGGGGGTCCGTGCAGGATACCTCCGGTAGCCCTGTTCTGAAAATGCGAACGTCTGCAGATAGCTCGTAGCCAGAAAGAGCTAGCCTGGGAAGCTGTACTCAGCCTCATCTGCCCATGGCACTGCTCGCACAGAGGCACAGAGACAGGGGCTGCTTGCTTGTCTTGCCATCTCCAACTTCAAACGTAGCTTTGGGGGTCCGTGCAGGGGGCCTCCAGCAGCCCTGCTCTCAAAATGCGAACGTCTGCAGATAGCTCTTAGCCAGGAAAAGCTAGCCTGGAAAGCTGTTGCTCAGCCTCATCTGCCCATGCCACTGCTCGCACAGAGGCACAGAGACTGGGGCTGCTTGCTTGTCTTGCTCACTGAAACTTCAAACGTAAATTTGGGGGTCCGTGCATGATGCCTCTGGCAGCCCTGTTCTGAAAATGCGAAAGTCTGCAGATAGCTCGCTGCCAGAAAGAGCTAGCCTGGGAATTTTTTGCTCAGCCTCATCTGCCCATGCCATTGCTCGCACAGAGGCACAGAGACTGGGGCTGCTTGCTTGTCTTGCCCTCTCAAACTGCAAACGTACATTTGGGGGTCCGTGCAGGGGGCCTCCGGCAGCCCTGCTCTCAAAATGCGAACTTCTGCAGATAGCTCTTAGCCAGAAAAGAGCTAGCCTGGAAAGCTGTTGCTCAGCCTCATCTGCCCATGCCACTGCTCGCACAGAGGCACAGAGAATGGGGCTGCTTGCTTGTCTTGCCCCCTCAAACTTCAAACGTTTCTTAGCTAGTGCGTGCCGGGCGCCTCCAGCAGCCCTGCTGCGAAAACGCAAATGTCTGCAGATAGCTCGCAGCCAGAAAGAGCTAGACTGGCAAGCTGTTGCTCAGCCTCATCTGTCCATGCCACTGCTCACACAGAGGCACAGAGACTGGGGCTGCTTGCTTGTCTTGCCACATTAAACTTCACACGTAGATTTGGGGGTACGTGCAGGGGGGCTCCGTCTGCCCTGCTCTGAAAATGCGAACGTCTGCAGATAGCTGGCAGCCAGAAAGAGCTAGCCTGGAAAGCTGTTGCTCAGCCTCATCTGCTCATGGCACTGCTCACACAGAGGCACAGAGACTGGGGCTGCTTGCTGGTCTTGCCCCTCAAACTTCAAACGTAGCTTTGGGGGTCCGTGTAGGATGCCTCCGGCAGCCCTGTTCTGAAAATGCGAACGTCTGCAGATAGCTCGCAGCCAGAAAGAGCTAGCCAGGGAAGCTGTTGCTCAGCCTCATCTGCCCATGGCACTGCTCGCACAGAGGCACAGAGACAGGGGCTGCTTGCTTGTCTTGCCACCTCAAATTTAAAAAGTATATTTGGGGGTCCGTGCAGGGGACCCTCAGCAGCCCTTCTCTGAAAATGCGAACGTCTGCAGATAGCTCGCAGACAGAAAGTGCTAGCCAGGAAAGCTGTTGCTCAGCCTCATCTGCCCATGGCACCGCTCACACAGAGGCATAGAGAATGTGGCTGCTTGCTTGTCTTGCAACCACAAACTTCAAACGTAGCTTAGATGATCCGTGCCGGGGTCCTCCGGCACCCATGCTCTCAAAATGCGAACGTCTGCACATAGCTTGCAGCCAGAAAGAGCTAGCCTGGAAAGCTGTTGCTCAGCCTCATCTGCTCATGCCACTGCTCGCACAGAGGCACAGAGACTGGGGCTGCTTGCTTGTCTTGCCACCTCAAACTTCAAACATAGCTTAGGTGGTCCGTGCCGGGCGCCTCCGGCACCCATGCTCTCAATATGCGAACGTCTGCAGATAGCTGGCAGCCAGAAAGAGCTAGCCTGGAAAGCTGTTGCTCAGCCTCATCTGCCCATGGCACTGCTCGCACAGAGGAACAGAGACTGGGGCTGCTTGCTTGTCTTGCCACCTTAAACTTCACACGTAGATTTGGGGGTCCGTACTGAGCGCCTCAAGCAGCCGTGCTCCGAAAATGCGAACGTCTGCAGATAGCTCGCAGGCAGAAAAAGCTAGCCTGGACTGCTGTTTCTCAGCCTCATATGCCCATGGCACTGCTCGCACAGAGGCACAGAGTCTGGGGCTGCTTGCTTGTCTTGCCCCTCAAACTTCAAACGTAGCTTTGGGGGTCCGTGCAGGATGCCTCCTTCAGCCCTTCTCTGAAAATGCGAACGTCTGCAGATAGCTCGCAGTCAGAAAGTGCTAGCCTGGAAAGCTGTTGCTCAGCCTCATCTGCCCATGGCACCGCTCGCACAGAGGCATAGAGAATGTGGCTGCTTGCTTTTCTTGCAACCTCAAACTTCAAACGTAGCTTAGGTGATCCGTGCCGGGGTCCTCCGGCACCCATGCTCTCAATATGCGAACGTCTGCAGATAGCTGGCAGCCAGAAAGAGCTAGCCTGGAAAGCTGTTGCTCAGCCTCATCTGCTCATGGCACTGCTCACACAGAGGCACAGAGACTGGGGCTGCTTGCTTTTCTTGCCCCTCAAACTTCAAACATAGCTTTGGGGGTCCGTGCAGGGGACCTCGGCAGCCCTGCTCTGAAAATGCGAACGTCTGCAGAAAGCTCGCAGCCTGAAAGAGCTAGCCTGGAAAGCTGTTGCTCAGCCTCATCTGCCCATGGCACTGCTCACACAGAGGCACAGAGACTGGGGCTGCTTGCTTGTCTTGCACTCTCAAACTGCAAACGTAGATTTGGGGGTCCGTGCAGGGGGCCTCCGGCAGCCCTGCTCTCAAAATGCGAACTTCTGCAGATAGCTCTTAGCCAGAAAAGAGCTAGCCTGGAAAGCTGTTGCTCAGCCTCATCTGCCCATGCCACTGCTCACACAGAGGCACAGAGACTGGGGCTGCTTGCTTGTCTTGCCACCTCAAACTTCACACGTAGATTTTGGGGTCTGTACTGGGCGCCTCTGGCAACGGTGCTCTGAAAATGCGAACGTCTACAGATAGCTCGCAGGCAGAAAGAGCTAGCCTGGAATGCTCTTTCTCAGCCTCATCTGCACATGGCACTGCTCGCACAGAGGCACAGAGACTGGGGCTGCTTGCTTGTCTTGCCACCTCAAACTTCAAACATAGCTTAGGTGGTCCGTGCCGGGCGCCTCCGGCACCCATGCTCTCAATATGCGAACGTCTGCAGATAGCTGGCAGCCAGAAATATCTAGCCTGGAAAGCTGTTGCTCAGCCTCATCTGCCCATGGCACTGCTCGCACAGAGGAACAGAGACTGGGGCTGCTTGCTTGTCTTGCCACCTTAAACTTCACACGTAGATTTGGGGGTCCGTACTGAGCGCCTCAAGCAGCCGTGCTCCGAAAATGCGAACGTCTCCAGATAGCTCGCAGGCAGAAAAAGCTAGCCTGGACTGCTGTTTCTCAGCCTCATATGCCCATGGCACTGCTCGCACAGAGGCACAGAGTCTGGGGCTGCTTGCTTGTCTTGCCCCTCAAACTTCAAACGTAGCTTTGGGGGTCCGTGCAGGATGCCTCCTTCAGCCCTTCTCTGAAAATGCGAACGTCTGCAGATAGCTCGCAGTCAGAAAGTGCTAGCCTGGAAAGCTGTTGCTCAGCCTCATCTGCCCATGGCACCGCTCGCACAGAGGCATAGAGAATGTGGCTGCTTGCTTTTCTTGCAACCTCAAACTTCAAACGTAGCTTAGGTGATCCGTGCCGGGGTCCTCCGGCACCCATGCTCTCAATATGCGAACGTCTGCAGATAGCTGGCAGCCAGAAAGAGCTAGCCTGGAAAGCTGTTGCTCAGCCTCATCTGCTCATGGCACTGCTCACACAGAGGCACAGAGACTGGAGCTGCTTGCTTTTCTTGCCCCTCAAACTTCAAACATAGCTTTGGGGGTCCGTGCAGGGGACCTCGGCAGCCCTGCTCTGAAAATGCGAACGTCTGCAGAAAGCTCGCAGCCTGAAAGAGCTAGCCTGGAAAGCTGTTGCTCAGCCTCATCTGCCCATGGCACTGCTCACACAGAGGCACAGAGACTGGGGCTGCTTGCTTGTCTTGCACTCTCAAACTGCAAACGTAGATTTGGGGGTCCGTGCAGGGGGCCTCCGGCAGCCCTGCTCTCAAAATGCGAACTTCTGCAGATAGCTCTTAGCCAGAAAAGAGCTAGCCTGGAAAGCTGTTGCTCAGCCTCATCTGCCCATGCCACTGCTCGCACAGAGGCACAGAGACTGGGGCTGCTTGCTTGTCTTGCCACCTCAAACTTCACACGTAGATTTTGGGGTCTGTACTGGGCGCCTCTGGCAACGGTGCTCTGAAAATGCGAACGTCTACAGATAGCTCGCAGGCAGAAAGAGCTAGCCTGGAATGCTCTTTCTCAGCCTCATCTGCACATGGCACTGCTCGCACAGAGGCACAGAGACTGGGGCTGCTTGCTTGTCTTGCCCCCTGAAACTTCAAACGTACATTTGGATGTCCGTGCCAGGAGCTTCCGGCAGCCTTGATCGGAAAATGCAAACGACTGCAGATAGTTCGCAGGCAGATATATCTAGCCTGGAAAGATGTTGCTCAGCCTCATCTGCCCATGGCACAGCTCGCACAGAGACACAGAGACTGGGGCTGCTTGCTTGTCTTGCCCCCTCAAACTCCAAACATAGCTTAGGTGGCACGCGTCGGGTGCCACCGGCAGTCCTGTTCCGAAAATGCAAATGTCTGCAGAAAGCTCGCAGCCAGAAAGAGCTAGCCTGGAAAGCTGTTGCTCAGCCTCATCTGCTCATGGCACTGCTCACACAGAGGCACAGAGACTGGGGCTGCTTGCTTGTCTTGCCACCTCCACCTTCAAACGTAGCTTTGGGGGTCCGTGCAGGGGGCCTCCGGCAGCCCTGCTCTCAAAATGCGAACTTCTGCAGATAGTTCTTAGCCAGAAAAGCTAGCCTGGAAAGCTGTTGCTCAGCCTCATCTGCCCATGCCACTGCTCGCACAGAGGCGCAGAGACTGGGGTTGCTTGCTTGTCTTCCCACCTTAATCTTCACACGTAGATTTTGGGGTCCGTACTTGGCGCCTCTGGCAGCCGTGCTCCGAAAATGCGAACATCTCTAGATAGCTCGCAGCCAGAAAGAGCTAGCCTGGAATGCTGTTTCTCAGCCTCATCTGCCCATGGCACTGCTCACACAGAGGCACAGAGACTGGGGCTGCTTGCTTTTCTTTCCCCTCAAACTTCAATCGTAACTTCGGTGGTCCGTGCCGGGGGCCCCCGGCAGCCCTGCTCCGAAAATGCGAACGTCTGCAGATAGCTAGCTGCCAGAAAGAGCTAGCCTGCAAAGCTGTTGTTCAGCCTCATCTGCCCATGGCACTGCTCGCACAGAGGCACAGAGACTGGGGCTGCTTGCTTGTCTTGCCCCTTGAAACTTCAAACGTACATTTGGGGGTCCGTGCCAGGAGCTTCCGGCAGCCTTGATCCGAAAATGCAAACGACTGCAGATAGCTCGCAGGCAGAAATATCTAGCCTGAAAAGATGTTGCTCAGCCTCATCTGCCCATGGCACTGCTCGCACAGAGACACAGAGACTGGGGCTGCTTACTTGTCTTGCCCCCTCAAACTTCAAACATAGCTTAGGTGGCACGTGTCTCGCGCCACCGGCAGCCCTGCTCCGAAAATGCAAACGTCTGCAGAAAGATCGCAGCCAGAAAGAGCTAGCCTGGAAAGCTGTTGCTCAGCATCATCTGCCCATGGCACTGCTCGCACAGAGGCACAGAGACTGGGGCTGCTTGCTTGTCTTGCCACCTCAAACTTCAAACATAGCTTAGGTGGTCCGTGCCGGGCGCCTCCGGCACCCATGCTCTCAATATGCGAACGTCTGCAGATAGCTGGCAGCCAGAAAGAGCTAGCCTGGAAAGCTGTTGCTCAGCCTCATCTGCCCATGGCACTGCTCGCACAGAGGAACAGAGACTGGGGCTGCTTGCTTGTCTTGCCACCTTAAACTTCACACGTAGATTTGGGGGTCCGTACTGAGCGCCTCAAGCAGCCGTGCTCCGAAAATGCGAACGTCTGCAGATAGCTCGCAGGCAGAAAAAGCTAGCCTGGACTGCTGTTTCTCAGCCTCATATGCCCATGGCACTGCTCGCACAGAGGCACAGAGACTGGGGCTGCTTGCTTGTCTTGCTCACTGAAACTTCAAACGTACATTTGGGGGTCCGTGCCAGGAGCCTCCGGCAGCCTTGATCTGAAAATGCGAACGACTGCAGATAGCTCGCAGGCAGAAATATCTAGCCTGGAAAGCTGTTGCTCAGCCTCATCTGCCCATGCCACTGCTCGCACAGAGGCACAGAGACTGGGGCTGCTTGCTTGTCTTGCCACCTCAAACTTCAAACATAGCTTAGGTGGCACGTGTCGCGCGCCTCCGGCAGTCCTGCTCCGAAAATGCAAACGTCTGCAGAAAGCTCGCAGCCAGAAAGAGCTAGCCTGGAAAGCTGTTGCTCAGCCTCATCTGCCCATGGCACTGCTCGCACAGAGGCACAGAGACTGGGGCTGCTTGCTTGTCTTGCCACCTCAAACTTCAAACGTATCTTTGGGGGTCCGTGCAGGGTACCTCCGGCTGTCGTGCCCTGAAAATGCGAACTTCTGCAGATAGCTCGCAGACAGAAAGTGCTAGCCTGGAAAGATGTTGCTCAGCCTCATCTGCCCATGGCACCGCTCGCACAGAGGCACAGAGAATGGGGCTGCTTGCTTGTCTTACCACCTCAAACTTCAAACGTATCTTAGCTGGTGCGTGCCGGAAGACTCCAGCAGCCCTGCTGCGAAAACGCAAATGTCTGCAGATAGCTCGCAGACAGAAAGAGCTAGCCTGGAAAGCTGTTGCTCAGCCTCATCTGTCCATGGCACTGCTCACACAGAGGCACAGAGTCTGGGGATACTTACTTGTCTTGCCCACTCAAACTTCAAACGTAGCTTTTTGTGTCAGTGCAGGGGGCCTCCGGCAGCCCTGCTCCGAAAATTCGAACGTCTGCAGAAAGCTCGCAGTCAGAAAGAGCTAGCCTGGAAAGCTGTTGCTCAGCCTCATCTGCCCATGGCACTGCTCACACAGAGGCACAGAGACTGGGGCTGCTTGCTTGTCTTGCCACATTAAACTTCACACGTAGATTTGGGGGTACGTGCAGGGGAGCTCCGGCTGCCCTGCTCTGAAAATGCGAACGTCTGCAGATAGCTCCAGCCAGAAAGTGCTAGCCTGGAAAGCTGTTGCTCAGCCTCATCTGCTCATGGCACTGCTCGCACAGAGGCACAGAGACTGGGGCTGCTTGCTTGTCTTGCCACCTCAAACTTCAAACATAGCTTAGGTGGTCCGTGCCGGGCGCCTCCGGCACCCATGCTCTCAATATGCGAACGTCTGCAGATAGCTGGCAGCCAGAAAGAGCTAGCCTGGAAAGCTGTTGCTCAGCCTCATCTGCCCATGGCACTGCTCGCACAGAGGAACAGAGACTGGGGCTGCTTGCTTGTCTTGCCACCTTAAACTTCACACGTAGATTTGGGGGTCCGTACTGAGCGCCTCAAGCAGCCGTGCTCCGAAAATGCGAACGTCTGCAGATAGCTCGCAGGCAGAAAAAGCTAGCCTGGACTGCTGTTTCTCAGCCTCATATGCCCATGGCACTGCTCGCACAGAGGCACAGAGACTGGGGCTGCTTGCTTGTCTTGCTCACTGAAACTTCAAACGTACATTTGGGGGTCCGTGCCAGGAGCCTCCGGCAGCCTTGATCTGAAAATGCGAACGACTGCAGATAGCTCGCAGGCAGAAATATCTAGCCTGGAAAGCTGTTGCTCAGCCTCATCTGCCCATGCCACTGCTCGCACAGAGGCACAGAGACTGGGGCTGCTTGCTTGTCTTGCCACCTCAAACTTCAAACATAGCTTAGGTGGCACGTGTCGCGCGCCTCCGGCAGTCCTGCTCCGAAAATGCAAACGTCTGCAGAAAGCTCGCAGCCAGAAAGAGCTAGCCTGGAAAGCTGTTGCTCAGCCTCATCTGCCCATGGCACTGCTCGCACAGAGGCACAGAGACTGGGGCTGCTTGCTTGTCTTGCCACCTCAAACTTCAAACGTATCTTTGGGGGTCCGTGCAGGGTACCTCCGGCTGTCGTGCCCTGAAAATGCGAACTTCTGCAGATAGCTCGCAGACAGAAAGTGCTAGCCTGGAAAGATGTTGCTCAGCCTCATCTGCCCATGGCACCGCTCGCACAGAGGCACAGAGAATGGGGCTGCTTGCTTGTCTTACCACCTCAAACTTCAAACGTATCTTAGCTGGTGCGTGCCGGAAGACTCCAGCAGCCCTGCTGCGAAAACGCAAATGTCTGCAGATAGCTCGCAGACAGAAAGAGCTAGCCTGGAAAGCTGTTGCTCAGCCTCATCTGTCCATGGCACTGCTCACACAGAGGCACAGAGTCTGGGGATACTTACTTGTCTTGCCCACTCAAACTTCAAACGTAGCTTTTTGTGTCAGTGCAGGGGGCCTCCGGCAGCCCTGCTCCGAAAATTCGAACGTCTGCAGAAAGCTCGCAGTCAGAAAGAGCTAGCCTGGAAAGCTGTTGCTCAGCCTCATCTGCCCATGGCACTGCTCACACAGAGGCACAGAGACTGGGGCTGCTTGCTTGTCTTGCCACATTAAACTTCACACGTAGATTTGGGGGTACGTGCAGGGGAGCTCCGGCTGCCCTGCTCTGAAAATGCGAACGTCTGCAGATAGCTCCAGCCAGAAAGTGCTAGCCTGGAAAGCTGTTGCTCAGCCTCATCTGCTCATGGCACTGCTCGCACAGAGGCACAGAGACTGGGGCTGCTTTCTTGTCTTGCCCCTCAAACTTCAAACGTAGCTTTGGGGGTCCGTGCATGATGCCTCCTTCAGCCCTTCTCTGAAAATGCGAACGTCTGCAGATAGCTCGCAGTCAGAAAGTGCTAGCCTGGAAAGCTGTTGCTCAGCCTCATCTGCCCATGGCACCGCTCGCACAGAGGCATAGAGAATGTGGCTGCTTGCTTTTCTTGCAACCTCAAACTTCAAACGTAGCTTAGGTGATCCGTGCCGGGGTCCTCCGGCACCCATGCTCTCAAAATGCGAACGTCTGCACATAGCTTGCAGCCAGAAAGAGCTAGCCTGGAAAGCTGTTGCTCAGCCTCATCTGCTCATGGCACTGCTCACACAGAGGCACAGAGACTGGGGCTGCTTGCTTGTCTTGCCACCTCAAAATTCAAACGTAGCTTAGGTGGCACGTGTCGGGCGCCTCCGGCAGTCCTGCTCCGAAAATGCAAACGTCTGCAGAAAGCTCGCAGCCAGAAAGAGCTAGCCTGGAAAGCGGTTGCTCAGCCTCATCTGCCCATGGCACTGCTCGCACAGAGGCACTGAGACTGGGGCTGTTTGCTTGTCTTGCCCCCTCAAACTGCAAACTTATCTTAGCTGGTGCGTGCCGGGCGCCTCCAGCAGCCCTGGTGCGAAAACGCTAATGTCTGCAGATAGCTCGCAGCCAGAAAGAGCTAGCCTGGAAAGCTGTTGCTCAGCCTCATCTGTCCATGGCACTGCTCACACAGAGGCACAGAGACTGGGGCTGCTTACTTGTCTTGCCCCCTCAAACTTCAAACGTAGCTTTTTGTGTCATTGCAGGGGGCCTCCGGCAGCCCTGTTCTGAAAATGCGAACGTCTGCAGAAAGCTCGCAGGCAGAAAGAGCTAGCCTTGAAAGCTGTTGCTCAGCCTCATCTGCCCATGGCACTGCTCGCACAGAGGCACAGAGACTGGGGCTGCTTGCTTGTCTTGCCACATTAATCTTCAAACGTAGCTTTGGGGGTCCATGCAGGGGGGCTCCGGCTGCTCTGCTCTGAAAATGCGAACGTCTGCAGATAGCTCGCAGCCAGAAAGAGCTAGCCTGGAAAGCTGTTGCTCAGCCTCATCTGCTCATGGCACTGCTCACACAGAGGCACAGAGACTGGGGCTGCTTGCTTGTCTTGCCACATCGAACTCCAAACGTAGATTTGGGGGTCCGTACAGAGGGGCTCCGGCTGCCCTGCTCTGAAAATGCGAACGTCTGCAGATAGCTCGCAGGCAGAAACTGCTAGCATGGAAAGATATTGCTCAGCCTCATCTGCCCATGGCACCACTCGCACAGAGGCATAGAGAATGGGGCTGCTGGCTTGTCTTGCAACCTCAAACTTCAAACGTAGCTTAGGTGGTCCGTGCCGGGCGCCTCCGGCACCCATGCTCTGAAAATGTGAACGTCTGCAGATAGCTCGCAGCCAGAAAGAGCTAGCCTGGAAAGCTGTTGCTCAGCCTCATCTGTCCATGGCACTGCTCGCACAGAGGCACAGAAACTGGGGCTGCTTGCTTGTCTTGCCACCTCAAACTTCAAACGTAGCTTTTTGGGTCACTGCAGGGGGCCTCTGGCAGCCCTGTTCTGAAAATGCGAACGTCTGCAGAAAGCTCGCAGCCAGAAAGAGCTAGCTTGGAAAGCTGTTGCTCAGCCTCATCTGCCCATGCCACTGCTTGCACAGAGGCACAGATACTGGGGCTTCTTGCTTCTCTTGCCACATTAAACTTCACACGTAGATTTGGGGGTCCGTGCAGGGGACCTACGTCAGCCCTGCTCTGAAAATGCGAACGTCTGCAGATAGCTCGCAGCCAGAAATAGCTAGCCTGGAAAGCTGTTGCTCAGCCTCATCTGCTCATGGCACTGCTCACACAGAGGCACAGAGACTGGGGCTGCTTGCTTGTCTTGCCCCTCAAACTTCAAACGTAGCTTTGGGGGTCCGTGCAGGATACCTCCGGCAGCCCTGTTCTGAAAATGCGAACGTCTGCAGATAGCTCGCAGCCAGAAAGAGCTAGCCTGGGAAGCTGTACTCAGCCTCATCTGCCCATGCCACTGCTCGCACAGAGGCACAGAGACTGGGGCTGCTTGCTTGTCTTGCCACCTCCAACTTCAAACGTAGCTTTGGGGGTCCGTGCAGGGGGCCTCCAGCAGCCCTGCTCTCAAAATGCGAACGTCTGCAGATAGCTCTTAGCCAGGAAAAGCTAGCCTGGAAAGCTGTTGCTCAGCCTCATCTGCCCATGGCACTGCTCGCACAGAGGCACAGAGACTGGGGCTGCTTGCTTGTCTTGCCCCCTCAAATGTCAAAAGAATTTTGGGGGTCCGTGCAGGGGTCCTTCGGCAGCCCTGCTCTCAAAATGCGAACGTCTGCAGATAGCTCGCAGCCAGAAAGAGCTAGCCTGGAAAGCTGTTGCTCAGCCTCATCTGCCCATGGCACTGCTCGCACAGAGGAACAGAGACTGGGGCTGCTTGCTTGTCTTGTCACCTTAAACTTCACACGTAGATTTGGGGGTCCGTACTGAGCGCCTCAAGCAGCCGTGCTCCAAAATGCGAACGTCTCCAGATAGCTCGCAGCCAGAAAGAGCTAGCCTGGAAAGATGTTGCTCAGCCTCATCTGCCCATGGCACTGCTCGCACAGAGGCACAGATACTGGGGCTGCTTGCTTCTCTTGCCACATTAAACTTCACACGTAGATTTGGGGGTCCGTACAGGGGGGATCCGTCTGCCCTGCTCTGAAAATGCGAACGTCTGCAGATAGCTCTCAGGCAGAAAGAGCTAGCCTGGAAAGCTGTTGCTCAGCCTCATCTGCTCATGGCACTGCTCACACAGAGGCACAGAGACTGGGGCTGCTTGCTTGTCTTGCCCCTCAAACTTCAAACGTAGCTTTGGGGGTCCGTGCAGGATACCTCCGGTAGCCCTGTTCTGAAAATGCGAACGTCTGCAGATAGCTCGCAGCCAGAAAGAGCTAGCCGGGGAAGCTGTACTCAGCCTCATCTGCCCATGCCACTGCTCGCACAGAGGCACAGAGACTGGGGCTGCTTGCTTGTCTTGCCACCTCAAACTTCAAACGTAGCTTGGGGGATCCGTGCAGCGTACCTCCAGCTGTCGTGCTCTGAAAATGCGAACGTCTGCAGATAGCTCGCAGTCAGAAAGAGCTAGCCTGGAAAGCTGTTGCTCAGCCTCATCTGCCCATGGCACTGCTCGCACAGAGGCACAGAGACTGGGGCTGCTTGCTTGTCTTGCCACCTCAAACTTCAAACGTAGCTTTTTGGGTCACTGCAGGGGGCCTCTGGCAGCCCTGTTCTGAAAATGCGAACGTCTGCAGAAAGCTCGCAGCCAGAAAGAGCTAGCTTGGAAAGCTGTTGCTCAGCCTCATCTGCCCATGCCACTGCTTGCACAGAGGCACAGATACTGGGGCTTCTTGCTTCTCTTGCCACATTAAACTTCACACGTAGATTTGGGGGTCCGTGCAGGGGACCTACGTCAGCCCTGCTCTGAAAATGCGAACGTCTGCAGATAGCTCGCAGCCAGAAATAGCTAGCCTGGAAAGCTGTTGCTCAGCCTCATCTGCTCATGGCACTGCTCACACAGAGGCACAGAGACTGGGGCTGCTTGCTTGTCTTGCCCCTCAAACTTCAAACGTAGCTTTGGGGGTCCGTGCAGGATACCTCCGGCAGCCCTGTTCTGAAAATGCGAACGTCTGCAGATAGCTCGCAGCCAGAAAGAGCTAGCCTGGGAAGCTGTACCCAGCCTCATCTGCCCATGCCACTGCTCGCACAGAGGCACAGAGACTGGGGCTGCTTGCTTGTCTTGCCACCTCAAACTTCAAACGTAGCTTGGGGGATCCGTGCAGCGTACCTCCGGCTGTCGTGCTCTGAAAATGCGAACGTCTGCAGATAGCTCGCAGTCAGAAAGAGCTAGCCTGGAAAGCTGTTGCTCAGCCTCATCTGCCCATGGCACTGCTCGCACAGAGGCACAGAGACTGGGGCTGCTTGCTTGTCTTGCCCCCTCAAACTTAAAACGTAGATTTGGGGGTCCGTGCAGGGGACCCTCAGCAGCCCTTCTCTGAAAATGCGAACGTCTGCAGAAAGCTCGAAGACAGAAATTGCTAGCATGGAAAGATATTGATCAGCCTCATCTGCCCATGGCACCGCTTGCACAGAGGCATAGAGAATGGGGCTGCTGGCTTGTCTTGCAACCTCAAACTTCAAACGTAGCTTAGGTGGTCCGTGCCGGGCGCCTCCGGCACCCATGCTCTGAAAATGTGAACGTCTGCAGATAGCTCGCAGCCAGAAAGAGCTAGCCTGGAAAGCTGTTGCTCAGCCTCATCTGCCCATGGCACTGCTCGCACACAGGCACAGAGACTGGGGCTGCTTGCTTGTCTTGCCACCTCAAACTTCAAACGTAGCTTTTTGGGTCACTGCAGGGGGCCTCTGGCAGCCCTGTTCTGAAAATGCGAACGTCTGCAGAAAGCTCGCAGCCAGAAAGAGCTAGCTTGGAAAGCGGTTGCTCAGCCTCATCTGCCCATGGCACTGCTCGCACAGAGGCACTGAGACTGGGGCTGTTTGCTTGTCTTGCCCCCTCAAACTTCAAACATATCTTAGCTGGTGCGTGCCGGGCGCCTCCAGCAGCCCTGGTGCGAAAACGCTAATGTCTGCAGATAGCTCGCAGCCAGAAAGAGCTAGCCTGGAAAGCTGTTGCTCAGCCTCATCTGTCCATGGCACTGCTCACACAGAGGCACAGAGACTGGGGCTGCTTACTTGTCTTGCCCCCTCAAACTTCAAACGTAGCTTTTTGGGTCATTGCAGGGGGCCTCCGGCAGCCCTGTTCTGAAAATGCGAACGTCTGCAGAAAGCTCGCAGGCAGAAAGAGGTAGCCTTGAAAGCTGTTGCTCAGCCTCATCTGCCCATGGCACTGCTCGCACAGAGGCACAGAGACTGGGGCTGCTTGCTTGTCTTGCCACATTAAACTTCAAACGTAGCTTTGGGGGTCCGTGCAGGGGGGCTCCGGCTACTCTGCTCTGAAAATGCGAACGTCTGAAGATAGCTCGCAGCCAGAAAGAGCTAGCCTGGAAAGCTGTTGCTCAGCCTCATCTGCTCATGGCACTGCTCACACAGAGGCACAGAGACTGGGGCTGCTTGCTTGTCTTGCCACATCGAACTCCAAACGTAGATTTGGGGGTCCGTACAGAGGGGATCCGTCTGCCCTGCTCTGAAAATGCGAACGTCTGCAGATAGCTCTCAGGCAGAAAGAGCTAGCCTGGAAAGCTGTTGCTCAGCCTCATCTGCTCATGGCACTGCTCACACAGAGGCACAGAGACTGGGGCTGCTTGCTTGTCTTGCCCCTCAAACTTCAAACGTAGCTTTGGGGGTCCGTGCAGGATACCTCCGGTAGCCCTGTTCTGAAAATGCGAACGTCTGCAGATAGCTCGCAGCCAGAAAGAGCTAGCCGGGGAAGCTGTACTCAGCCTCATCTGCCCATGCCACTGCTCGCACAGAGGCACAGAGACTGGGGCTGCTTGCTTGTCTTGCCACCTCAAACTTCAAACGTAGCTTGGGGGATCCGTGCAGCGTACCTCCGGCTGTCGTGCTCTGAAAATGCGAACGTCTGCAGATAGCTCGCAGTCAGAAAGAGCTAGCCTGGAAAGCTGTTGCTCAGCCTCATCTGCCCATGGCACTGCTCGCACAGAGGCACAGAGACTGGGGCTGCTTGCTTGTCTTGCCCCCTCAAACTTAAAACGTAGATTTGGGGGTCCGTGCAGGGGACCCTCAGCAGCCCTTCTCTGAAAATGCGAACGTCTGCAGAAAGCTCGAAGACAGAAATTGCTAGCATGGAAAGATATTGCTCAGCCTCATCTGCCCATGGCACCGCTTGCACAGAGGCATAGAGAATGGGGCTGCTGGCTTGTCTTGCAACCTCAAACTTCAAACGTAGCTTAGGTGGTCCGTGCCGGGCGCCTCCGGCACCCATGCTCTGAAAATGTGAACGTCTGCAGATAGCTCGCAGCCAGAAAGAGCTAGCCTGAAAAGCTGTTGCTCAGCCTCATCTGCCCATGGCACTGCTCGCACACAGGCACAGAGACTGGGGCTGCTTGCTTGTCTTGCCACCTCAAACTTCAAACGTAGCTTTTTGGGTCACTGCAGGGGGCCTCTGGCAGCCCTGTTCTGAAAATGCGAACGTCTGCAGAAAGCTCGCAGCCAGAAAGAGCTAGCTTGGAAAGCTGTTGCTCAGCCTTATCTGCCCATGGCACTGCTCGCACACAGGCACAGATACTGGGGCTGCTTGCTTCTCTTGCCACATTAAACTTCACACGTAGATTTGGGGGTCCGTGCAGGGGGGATCCGTCTGCCCTGCTCTGAAAATGCGAACGTCTGCAGATAGCTCGCAGGCAGAAAGAGCTAGCCTGGAAAGCTGTTGCTCAGCCTCATCTGCTCATGGCACTGCTCCAACAGAGGCACAGATACTGGGGCTGCTTGCTTGTCTTGCCCCTCAAACTTCAAACGTAGCTTTGGGGGTCCGTGCAGGATACCTCCGGTAGCCCTGTTCTGAAAATGCGAACGTCTGCAGATAGCTCGTAGCCAGAAAGAGCTAGCCTGGGAAGCTGTACTCAGCCTCATCTGCCCATGCCACTGCTCGCACAGAGGCACAGAGACTGGGGCTGCTTGCTTGTCTTGCCACCTCCAACTTCAAACGTAGCTTTGGGGGTCCGTGCAGGGGGCCTCCAGCAGCCCTGCTCTCAAAATGCGAACGTCTGCAGATAGCTCTTAGCCAGGAAAAGCTAGCCTGGAAAGCTGTTGCTCAGCCTCATCTGCCCATGCCACTGCTCGCACAGAGGCACAGAGACTGGGGCTGCTTGCTTGTCTTGCCCCCTCAAATGTCAAAAGAATTTTGGGGGTCCGTGCAGGGGTCCTTCGGCAGCCCTGCTCTCAAAATTCGAACGTCTGCAGATAGCTCCAGCCAGAAAGTGCTAGCCTGGAAAGCTGTTGCTCAGCCTCATCTGCCCATGGCACTGCTCGCACAGAGGAACAGAGACTGGGGCTGCTTGCTTGTCTTGCCACCTTAAACTTCACACGTAGATTTGGGGGTCCGTACTGAGCGCCTCAAGCAGCCGTGCTCCGAAAATGCGAACGTCTCCAGATAGCTCGCAGCCAGAAAGAGCTAGCCTGGAAAGCTGTTTCTCAGCCTCATCTGCCCATGGCACTGCTCACACAGAGGCACAGAGACTGGGGCTGCTTGCTTGTCTTGCCCCCTGAAACTTCAAACGTACATTTGGGGGTCCGTGCCAGGAGCCTCCGGCAGCCTTGATCTGAATATGCGAACGACTGCAGATAGCTCGCAGGCAGAAATATCTAGCCTGGAAAGCTGTTGCTCAGCCTCATCTGCCCATGGCACTGCTCGCACAGAGACACAGAGACTGGGGCTTCTTGCTTGTCTTGCCACCTCAAACTTCAAACGTAGCTTAGGTGGCACGTGTCGGGCGCCTCCGGCAGTCCTGCTCCAAAAAAGCAAACGTCTGCAGAAAGCTCGCAGCCAGAAAGAGCTAGCCTGGAAAGCTGTTGCTCAGCCTCATCTGCCCATGGCACTGCTCGCACAGAGGCACAGAGACTGGGGCTGCTTGCTTGTCTTGCCCCCTCAAACTTAAAACGTAGATTTGGGGGTCCGTGCAGGGGACCCTCAGCAGCCCTTCTCTGAAAATGCGAACGTCTGCAGAAAGCTCGAAGACAGAAATTGCTAGCATGGAAAGATATTGCTCAGCCTCATCTGCCCATGGCACCGCTCGCACAGAGGCATAGAGAATGGGGCTGCTGGCTTGTCTTGCAACCTCAAACTTCATACGTAGCTTAGGTGGTCCGTGCCGGGCGCCTCCGGCACCCATGCTCTGAAAATGTGAACGTCTGCAGATAGCTCGCAGCCAGAAAGAGCTAGCCTGGAAAGCTGTTGCTCAGCCTCATCTGCCCATGGCACTGCTCGCACACAGGCACAGAGACTGGGGCTGCTTGCTTGTCTTGCCACCTCAAACTTCAAACGTAGCTTTTTGGGTCACTGCAGGGGGCCTCTGGCAGCCCTGTTCTGAAAATGCGAACGTCTGCAGAAAGCTCGCAGCCAGAAAGAGCTAGCTTGGAAAGCTGTTGCTCAGCCTCATCTGCCCATGGCACTGCTCGCACAGAGGCACAGATACTGGGGCTGCTTGCTTCTCTTGCCACATTAAACTTCACACGTAGATTTGGGGGTCCGTGCAGGGGGGATCCGTCTGCCCTGCTCTGAAAAAGCGAACGTCTGCAGATAGCTCGCAGGCAGAAAGAGCTAGCCTGGAAAGCTGTTGCTCAGCCTCATCTGCTCATGGCACTGCTCACACAGAGGCACAGAGACTGGGGCTGCTTGCTTGTCTTGCCCCTCAAACTTCAAACGTAGCTTTGGGGGTCCGTGCAGGATACCTCCGGTAGCCCTGTTCTGAAAATGCGAACGTCTGCAGATAGCTCGTAGCCAGAAAGAGCTAGCCTGGGAAGCTGTACTCAGCCTCATCTGCCCATGCCACTGCTCGCACAGAGGCACAGAGACTGGGGCTGCTTGCTTGTCTTGCCACCTCCAACTTCAAACGTAGCTTTGGGGGTCCGTGCAGGGGGCCTCCAGCAGCCCTGCTCTCAAAATGCGAACGTCTGCAGATAGCTCTTAGCCAGGAAAAGCTAGCCTGGAAAGCTGTTGCTCAGCCTCATCTGCCCATGTCACTGCTCACACAGAGGCAGAGAGACTGGGGCTGCTTGCTTGTCTTGCCCCCTGAAACTTCAAACGTACATTTGGGGGTCCGTGCCAGGAGCCTCCGGCAGCCTTGATCTGAATATGCGAACGACTGCAGATAGCTCGCAGGCAGAAATATCTAGCCTGGAAAGCTGTTGCTCAGCCTCATCTGCCCATGGCACTGCTCGCACAGAGACACAGAGACTGGGGCTTCTTGCTTGTCTTGCCACCTGAAACTTCAAACGTAGCTTAGGTGGCACGTGTCGGGCGCCTCCGGCAGTCCTGCTCCGAAAATGCAAACGTCTGCAGAAAGCTCGCAGCCAGAAAGAGCTAGCCTGGAAAGCTGTTGCTCAGCCTCATCTGTCCATGGCACTGCTCGCACAGAGGCACAGAGACTGGGGCTGCTTGCTTGTCTTGCCACCTCAAACTTCAAACGTAGCTTTGGGGGTCCGTGCAGCGTACCTCCGGCTGTCGTGCTCTGAAAATGCGAACGTCTGCAGATAGCTCGCAGTCAGAAAGAGCTAGCCTGGAAAGCTGTTGCTCAGCCTCATCTGCCCATGGCACTGCTCGCACAGAGGCACAGATACTGGGGCTGCTTGCTTCTCTTGCCACATTAAACTTCACACGTAGATTTGGGGGTCCGTGCAGGGGGGATCCGTCTGCCCTGCTCTGAAAATGCGAACGTCTGCAGATAGCTCGCAGGCAGAAAGAGCTAGCCTGGAAAGCTGTTGCTCAGCCTCATCTGCTCATGGCACTGCTCACACAGAGGCACAGAGACTGGGGCTGCTTGCTTGTCTTGCCCCCTCAAACTTCAAACGTAGCTTTGGGGGTCCGTGCAGGATACCTCCGGTAGCCCTGTTCTGAAAATGCGAACGTCCGCAGATAGCTCGCAGCCAGAAAGAGCTAGCCGGGGAAGCTGTACTCAGCCTCATCTGCCCATGCCACTGCTCGCACAGAGGCACAGAGACTGGGGCTGCTTGCTTGTCTTGCCCCCTCAAACTTAAAACGTAGATTTGGGGGTCCGTGCAGGGGACCCTCAGCAGCCCTTCTCTGAAAATGCGAACGTCTGCAGAAAGCTCGAAGACAGAAATTGCTAGCATGGAAAGATATTGCTCAGCCTCATCTGCCCATGGCACCGCTCGCACAGAGGCATAGAGAATGGGGCTGCTGGCTTGTCTTGCAACCTCAAACTTCAAACGTAGCTTAGGTGGTCCGTGCCGGGCGCCTCCGGCACCCATGCTCTGAAAATGTGAACGTCTGCAGATAGCTCGCAGCCAGAAAGAGCTAGCCTGGAAAGCTGTTGCTCAGCCTCATCTGCCCATGGCACTGCTCGCACACAGGCACAGAGACTGGGGCTGCTTGCTTGTCTTGCCACCTCAAACTTCACACGTAGCTTTTTGGGTCACTGCAGGGGGCCTCTGGCAGCCCTGTTCTGAAAATGCGAACGTCTGCAGAAAGCTCGCAGCCAGAAAGAGCTAGCTTGGAAAGCTGTTGCTCAGCCTCATCTGCCCATGGCACTGCTCGCACAGAGGCACAGATACTGGGGCTGCTTGCTTCTCTTGCCACATTAAACTTCACACGTAGATTTGGGGGTCCGTGCAGGGGGGATCCGTCTGCCCTGCTCTGAAAAAGCGAATGTCTGCAGATAGCTCGCAGGCAGAAAGAGCTAGCCTGGAAAGCTGTTGCTCAGCCTCATCTGCCCATGGCACTGCTCGCACAGAGGCACAGAGACTGGGGCTGCTTGCTTCTCTTGCCACATTAAACTTCACACGTAGATTTGGGGGTCCGTGCAGGGGGGATCCGTCTGCCCTGCTCTGAAAATGCGAACGTCTGCAGATAGCTCGTAGCCAGAAAGAGCTAGCCTGGGAAGCTGTACTCAGCCTCATCTGCCCATGCCACTGCTCGCACAGAGACACAGAGACTGGGGCTGCTTGCTTGTCTTGCCCCCTCAAACTCCAAACATAGCTTAGGTGGCACGCGTCGGGTGCCACCGGCAGTCCTGTTCCGAAAATGCAAATGTCTGCAGATAGCTCGCAGGCAGAAAGAGCTAGCCTGGAAAGCTGTTGCTCAGCCTCATCTGCTCATGGCACTGCTCACACAGAGGCACAGAGACTGGGGCTGCTTGCTTGTCTTGCCACCTCCAACTTCAAACGTAGCTTTGGGGGTCCGTGCAGGGGGCCTCCAGCAGCCCTGCTCTCAAAATGCGAACGTCTGCAGATAGCTCTTAGCCAGGAAAAGCTAGCCTGGAAAGCTGTTGCTCAGCCTCATCTGCCCATGCCACTGCTCACACAGAGGCACAGAGACTGGGGCTGCTTGCTTGTCTTGCCCCCTCAAATGTCAAAAGAATTTTGGGGGTCCGTGCAGGGGTCCTTCGGCAGCCCTGCTCTCAAAATGCGAACGTCTGCAGATAGCTCCAGCCAGAAAGTGCTAGCCTGGAAAGCTGTTGCTCAGCCTCATCTGCCCATGGCACTGCTCGCACAGAGGAACAGAGACTGGGGCTGCTTGCTTGTCTTGCCACCTTAAACTTCACACGTAGATTTGGGGGTCCGTACTGAGCGCCTCAAGCAGCCGTGCTCCGAAAATGCGAACGTCTCCAGATAGCTCGCAGCCAGAAAGAGCTAGCCTGGAATGCTGTTGCTCAGCCTCATCTGCCCATAGCACTGCTCGCACACAGGCACAGAGACTGGGGCTGCTTGCTTGTCTTGCCACCTCAAACTTCACACGTAGCTTTTTGGGTCACTGCAGGGGGCCTCTGGCAGCCCTGTTCTGAAAATGCGAACGTCTGCAGAAAGCTCGCAGCCAGAAAGAGCTAGCTTGGAAAGCTGTTGCTCAGCCTCATCTGCCCATGGCACTGCTTGCACAGAGGCACAGATACTGGGGCTGCTTGCTTCTCTTGCCACATTAAACTTCACACGTAGATTTGGGGGTCCGTGCAGGGGGGATCCGTCTGCCCTGCTCTGAAAAAGCGAACGTCTGCAGATAGCTCGCAGGCAGAAAGAGCTAGCCTGGAAAGCTGTTGCTCAGCCTCATCTGCTCATGGCACTGCTCACACAGAGGCACAGAGACTGGGGCTGCTTGCTTGTCTTGCCCCTCAAACTTCAAACGTAGCTTTGGGGGTCCGTGCAGGATACCTCCGGTAGCCCTGTTCTGAAAATGCGAACGTCTGCAGATAGCTCGTAGCCAGAAAGAGCTAGCCTGGGAAGCTGTACTCAGCCTCATCTGCCCATGCCACTGCTCGCACAGAGGCACAGAGACTGGGGCTGCTTGCTTGTCTTGCCACCTCCAACTTCAAACGTAGCTTTGGGGGTCCGTGCAGGGGGCCTCCAGCAGCCCTGCTCTCAAAATGCGAACGTCTGCAGATAGCTCTTAGCCAGGAAAAGCTAGCCTGGAAAGCTGTTGCTCAGCCTCATCTGCCCATGCCACTGCTCACACAGAGGCACAGAGACTGGGGCTGCTTGCTTGTCTTGCCCCCTCAAATGTCAAAAGAATTTTGGGGGTCCGTGCAGGGGTCCTTCGGCAGCCCTGCTCTCAAAATGCGAACGTCTGCAGATAGCTCCAGCCAGAAAGTGCTAGCCTGGAAAGCTGTTGGTCAGCCTCATCTGCCCATGGCACTGCTCGCACAGAGGAACAGAGACTGGGGCTGCTTGCTTGTCTTGCCACCTTAAACTTCACACGTAGATTTGGGGGTCCGTACTGAGCGCCTCAAGCAGCCGTGCTCCGAAAATGCGAACGTCTCCAGATAGCTCGCAGCCAGAAAGAGCTAGCCTGGAATGCTGTTGCTCAGCCTCATCTGCCCATGTCACTGCTCACACAGAGGCAGAGAGACTGGGGCTGCTTGCTTTTCTTGCCCCCTGAAACTTCAAACGTACATTTGGGGGTCCGTGCCAGGAGCCTCCGGCAGCCTTGATCTGAATATGCGAACGACTGCAGATAGCTCGCAGGCAGAAATATCTAGCCTGGAAAGCTGTTGCTCAGCCTCATCTGCCCATGGCACTGCTCGCACAGAGACACAGAGACTGGGGCTTCTTGCTTGTCTTGCCACCTCAAACTTCAAACGTAGCTTAGGTGGCACGTGTCGGGCGCCTCCGGCAGTCCTGCTCCGAAAATGCAAACGTCTGCAGAAAGCTCGCAGCCAGAAAGAGCTAGCCTGGAAAGCTGTTGCTCAGCCTCATCTGCCCATGGCACTGCTCGCACAGAGGCACAGAGACTGGGGCTGCTTGCTTGTCTTGCCACCTCCAACTTCAAACGTAGCTTTGGGGGTCCGTGCAGCGTACCTCCGGCTGTCGTGCTCTGAAAATGCGAACGTCTGCAGATAGCTCGCAGTCAGAAAGAGCTAGCCTGGAAAGCTGTTGCTCAGCCTCATCTGCCCATGGCACTGCTCGCACAGAGGCACAGATACTGGGGCTGCTTGCTTCTCTTGCCACATTAAACTTCACACGTAGATTTGGGGGTCCGTGCAGGGGGGATCCGTCTGCCCTGCTCTGAAAATGCGAACGTCTGCAGATAGCTCGCAGGCAGAAAGAGCTAGCCTGGAAAGCTGTTGCTCAGCCTCATCTGCCCATGGCACTGCTCACACAGAGGCACAGAGACTGGGGCTGCTTGCTTGTCTTGCCCCTCAAACTTCAAACGTAGCTTTGGGGGTCCGTGCAGGATACCTCCGGTAGCCCTGTTCTGAAAATGCGAACGTCTGCAGATAGCTCGCAGCCAGAAAGAGCTAGCCGGGGAAGCTGTACTCAGCCTCATCTGCCCATGGCACTGCTCGCACAGAGGTACAGAGACTGGGGCTGCTTGCTTGTCTTGCCCCCTCAAACTTAAAACGTAGATTTGGGGGTCCGTGCAGGGGACCCTCAGCAGCCCTTCTCTGAAAATGCGAACGTCTGCAGAAAGCTCAAAGACAGAAATTGCTAGCATGGAAAGATATTGCTCAGCCTCATCTGCCCATGGCACCGCTCGCACAGAGGCATAGAGAATGGGGCTGCTGGCTTGTCTTGCAACCTCAAACTTCAAACGTAGCTTAGGTGGTCCGTACCGGGCGCCTCCGGCACCCATGCTCTGAAAATGTGAACGTCTGCAGATAGCTCCAGCCAGAAAGAGCTAGCCTGGAAAGCTGTTGCTCAGCCTCATCTGCCCATGGCACTGCTCGCACACAGGCACAGAGACTGGGGCTGCTTGCTTGTCTTGCCACCTCAAACTTCACACGTAGCTTTTTGGGTCACTGCAGGGGGCCTCTGGCAGCCCTGTTCTGAAAATGCGAACGTCTGCAGAAAGCTCGCAGCCAGAAAGAGCTAGCTTGGAAAGCTGTTGCTCAGCCTCATCTGCCCATGGCACTGCTCGCACAGAGGCACAGATACTGGGGCTGCTTGCTTCTCTTGCCACATTAAACTTCACACGTAGATTTGGGGGTCCGTGCAGGGGGGATCCGTCTGCCCTGCTCTGAAAATGCGAACGTCTGCAGATAGCTCGCAGGCAGAAAGAGCTAGCCTGGAAAGCTGTTGCTCAGCCTCATCTGCTCATGGCACTGCTCACACAGAGGCACAGAGACTGGGGCTGCTTGCTTGTCTTGCCCCTCAAACTTCAAACGTAGCTTTGGGGGTCCGTGCAGGATACCTCCGGTAGCCCTGTTCTGAAAATGCGAACGTCTGCAGATAGCTCGTAGCCAGAAAGAGCTAGCCTGGGAAGCTGTACTCAGCCTCATCTGCCCATGCCACTGCTCGCACAGAGGCACAGAGACTGGGGCTGCTTGCTTGTCTTGCCACCTCCAACTTCAAACGTAGCTTTGGGGGTCCGTGCAGGGGGCCTCCAGCAGCCCTGCTCTCAAAATGCGAACGTCTGCAGATAGCTCTTAGCCAGGAAAAGCTAGCCTGGAAAGCTGTTGCTCAGCCTCATCTGCCCATGGCACTGCTCACACAGAGGCACAGAGACTGGGGCTGCTTGCTTGTCTTGCCACCTTAAACTTCACACGTAGATTTGGGGGTCCGTACTGAGCGCCTCAAGCAGCCGTGCTCCGAAAATGCGAACGTCTCCAGATAGCTCGCAGCCAGAAAGAGCTAGCCTGGAATGCTGTTACTCAGCCTCATCTGCCCATGTCACTGCTCGCACAGAGGAACAGAGACTGGGGCTGCTTGCTTGTCTTGCCCCCTGAAACTTCAAACGTACATTTGGGGGTCCGTGCCAGGAGCCTCCGGCAGCCTTGATCTGAATATGCGAACGACTGCAGATAGCTCGCAGGCAGAAATATCTAGCCTGGAAAGCTGTTGCTCAGCCTCATCTGCCCATGGCACTGCTCGCACAGAGACACAGAGACTGGGGCTTCTTGCTTGTCTTGCCACCTCAAACTTCAAACGTAGCTTAGGTGGCACGTGTCGGGCGCCTCCGGCAGTCCTGCTCCGAAAATGCAAACGTCTGCAGAAAGCTCGCAGCCAGAAAGAGCTAGCCTGGAAAGCTGTTGCTCAGCCTCATCTGCCCATGGCACTGCTCGCACAGAGGCACAGAGACTGGGGCTGCTTGATTGTCTTGCCACCTCAAACTTCAAACGTAGCTTTGGGGGTCCGTGCAGCGTACCTCCGGCTGTCGTGCTCTGAAAATGCGAACGTCTGCAGATAGCTCGCAGTCAGAAAGAGCTAGCCTGGAAAGCTGTTGCTCAGCCTCATCTGCCCATGGCACTGCTCGCACAGAGGCACAGATACTGGGGCTGCTTGCTTCTCTTGCCACATTAAACTTCACACGTAGATTTGGGGGTCCGTGCAGGGGGGATCCGTCTGCCCTGCTCTGAAAATGCGAACGTCTGCAGATAGCTCGCAGGCAGAAAGAGCTAGCCTGGAAAGCTGTTGCTCAGCCTCATCTGCTCATGGCACTGCTCACACAGAGGCACAGAGACTGGGGCTGCTTGCTTGTCTTGCCCCCTCAAACTTAAAACGTAGATTTGGGGGTCCGTGCAGGGGACCCTCAGCAGCTCTTCTCTGAAAATGCGAACGTCTGCAGAAAGCTCAAAGACAGAAATTGCTAGCATGGAAAGATATTGCTCAGCCTCATCTGCCCATGGCACCGCTCGCACAGAGGCATAGAGAATGGGGCTGCTGGCTTGTCTTGCAACCTCAAACTTCAAACGTAGCTTAGGTGGTCCGTGCCGGGCGCCTCCAGCACCCATGCTCTGAAAATGCGAACGTCTGCAGATAGCTCGCAGCCAGAAAGAGCTAGCTTGGAAAGCTGTTGCTCAGCCTCATCTGCCCATGGCACTGCTCACACAGAGGCACAGAGACTGGGGCTGCTTGCTTCTCTTGCCACATTAAACTTCACACGTAGATTTGGCGGTCCGTGCAGGGGGGATCCGTCTGCCCTGCTCTGAAAATGCGAACGTCTGCAGATAGCTCTTAGCCAGGAAAAGCTAGCCTGGAAAGCTGTTGCTCAGCCTCATCTGCCCATGCCACTGCTCGCACAGAGGCACAGAGACTGGGGCTGCTGGCTTGTCTTGCCCCCTCAAATGTCAAAAGAATTTTGGGGGTCCGTGCCAGGAGCCTCCGGCAGCCTTGATCTGAATATGCGAACGACTGCAGATAGCTCGCAGGCAGAAATATCTAGCCTGGAAAGCTGTTGCTCAGCCTCATCTGCCCATGGCACTGCTCGCACAGAGACACAGAGACTGGGGCTTCTTGCTTGTCTTGCCACCTCAAACTTCAAACGTAGCTTAGGTGGCACGTGTCGGGCGCCTCCGGCAGTCCTGCTCCGAAAATGCAAACGTCTGCAGAAAGCTCGCAGGCAGAAATATCTAGCCTGGAAAGCTGTTGCTCAGCCTCATCTGCCCATGCCACTGCTCGCACAGAGGCACAGAGACTGGGGCTGCTTGCTTGTCTTGCCACCTCCAACTTCAAACGTAGCTTTGGGGGTCCGTGCAGGGGGCCTCCAGCAGCCCTGCTCTCAAAATGCGAACGTCTGCAGATAGCTCTTAGCCAGGAAAAGCTAGCCTGGAAAGCTGTTGCTCAGCCTCATCTGCCCATGCCACTGCTCACACAGAGGCACAGAGACTGGGGCTGCTTGCTTGTCTTGCCCCCTCAAATGTCAAAAGAATTTTGGGGGTCCGTGCAGGGGTCCTTCGGCAGCCCTGCTCTCAAAATGCGAACGTCTGCAGATAGCTCCAGCCAGAAAGTGCTAGCCTGGAATGCTGTTGCTCAGCCTCATCTGCCCATGTCACTGCTCACACAGAGGCAGAGAGACTGGGGCTGCTTGCTTGTCTTGCCCCCTGAAACTTCAAACGTACATTTGGGGGTCCGTGCCAGGAGCCTCCGGCAGCCTTGATCTGAATATGCGAACGACTGCAGATAGCTCGCAGGCAGAAATATCTAGCCTGGAAAGCTGTTGCTCAGCCTCATCTGCCCATGGCACTGCTCGCACAGAGACACAGAGACTGGGGCTTCTTGCTTGTCTTACCACCTCAAACTTCAAATGTAGCTTAGGTGGCACGTGTCGGGCGCCTCCGGCAGTCCTGCTCCGAAAATGCAAACGTCTGCAGAAAGCTCGCAGCCAGAAAGAGCTAGCCTGGAAAGCTGTTGCTCAGCCTCATCTGCCCATGGCACTGCTCGCACAGAGGCACAGAGACTGGGGCTGCTTGCTTGTCTTGCCACCTCAAACTTCAAACGTAGCTTTGGGGGTCCGTGCAGCGTACCTCCGGCTGTCGTGCTCTGAAAATGCGAACGTCTGCAGATAGCTCGCAGTCAGAAAGAGCTAGCCTGGAAAGCTGTTGCTCAGCCTCATCTGCCCATGGCACTGCTCGCACAGAGGCACAGATACTGGGGCTGCTTGCTTCTCTTGCCACATTAAACTTCACACGTAGATTTGGGGGTCCGTGCAGGGGGGATCCGTCTGCCCTGCTCTGAAAATGCGAACGTCTGCAGATAGCTCGCCGGCAGAAAGAGCTAGCCTGGAAAGCTGTTGCTCAGCCTCATCTGCTCATGGCACTGCTCACACAGAGGCACAGAGACTGGGGCTGCTTGCTTGTCTTGCCCCTCAAACTTCAAACGTAGCTTTGGGGGTCCGTGCAGGATACCTCCGGTAGCCCTGTTCTGAAAATGCGAACGTCTGCAGATAGCTCGCAGCCAGAAAGAGCTAGCCGGGGAAGCTGTACTCAGCCTCATCTGCCCATGGCACCGCTCGCACAGAGGCATAGAGAATGGGGCTGCTGGCTTGTCTTGCAACCTCAAACTTCAAACGTAGCTTAGGTGGTCCGTGCCGGGCGCCTCCGGCACCCATGCTCTGAAAATGCGAACGTCTGCAGATAGCTCGCAGCCAGAAAGAGCTAGCTTGGAAAGCTGTTGCTCAGCCTCATCTGCCCATGGCACTGCTCGCACAGAGGCACAGATACTGGGGCTTCTTGCTTCTCTTGCCACATTAAACTTCACATGTAGATTTGGGGGTCCGTGCAGGGGGCCTCCAGCAGCCCTGCTCTCAAAATGCGAACGTCTGCAGATAGCTCTTAGCCAGGAAAAGCTAGCCTGGAAAGCTGTTGCTCAGCCTCATCTGCCCATGCCACTGCTCGCACAGAGGCACAGAGACTGGGGCTGCTTGCTTGTCTTGCCCCCTCAAATGTCAAAAGAATTTTGGGGGTCCGTGCAGGTGTCCTTCGGCAGCCCTGCTCTCAAAATGCGAACGTCTGCAGATAGCTCGCAGCCAGAAAGTGCTAGCCTGGAAAGCTGTTGCTCAGCCTCATCTGCCCATGGCACTCCTCGCACAGAGGAACAGAGACTGGGGCTGCTTGCTTGTCTTGCCACCTTAAACTTCACACGTAGATTTGGGGGTCCGTATTGAGCGCCTCAAGCAGCCGTGCTCCGAAAATGCGAACGTCTCCAGATAGCTCGCAGCCAGAAAGAGCTAGCCTGGAATGCTGTTGCTCAGCCTCATCTGTCCATGGCACTGCTCGCACAGAGGAACAGAGACTGGGGCTGCTTGCTTGTCTTGCCACATTAAACTTCAAACGTAGCTTTGGGGGTCCATGCAGGGGGGCTCCGGCTCTCGTGCTCTGAAAATGCGAACGTCTGCAGATAGCTTGCAGCCAGAAAGAGCTAGCCTGGAAAGATGTTGCTCAGCCTCATCTGCTCATGGCACTGCTCACACAGAGGCACAGAGACTGGGGCTGCTTGCTTGTCTTGCCACATCGAACTCCAAACGTAGATTTGGGGGTCCGTGCAGGGGACCCTCAGCAGCCCTTCTCTGAAAATGCGAACGTCTGCAGATGTATCGAAGACAGAAATTGCTAGCATGGAAAGATGTTGCTCAGCCTCATCTGCCCATGGCACCGCTTGTACAGAGGCACAGAGAATGGGGCTGCTTGCTTGTCTTGCCTCCTCAAACTTCAAACGTATCTTAGCTGGTACGTTCCGGGCGCCTCCGGCACCCATGCTCTGAAAATGCAAATGTCTGCAGATAGCTCGCAGCCAGAAAGAGCTAGCCTGGAAAGCTGTTGCTCAGCCTCATCTGTCCATGGCACTGCTCGCACAGAGGCACAGAGACTGGGGCTGCTTGCTTGTCTTGCCCCCTCAAACTTAAAACGTAGATTTGGGGGTCCGTGCCAGGAGCTTCCGGCAGCCTTGATCGGAAAATGCAAACGACTGCAGATAGTTCGCAGGCAGATATATCTAGCCTGGAAAGATGTTCCTCAGCCTCATCTGCACATGGCACTGCTCGCACAGAGGCACAGAAACAGGGGCTGCTTGCTTGTCTTGCCACCTCAAACTTCAAACGTAGCTTTTTGGGTCAGTGCAGGGGGGCTCTGGCAGCCCTGTTCTGAAAATGCGAACGTCTGCAGAAAGCTCGCAGCCAGAAAGAGCTAGCTTGGAAAGCTGTTGCTCAGCCTTATCTGCCCATGGCACTGCTTGCACAGAGGCACAGATACTGGGACTGCTTGCTTCTCTTGCCACATTAAACTTCACACGTAGATTTGGGGGTCCGTACAGAGGGGTTCCGGCTGCCCTGCTCTGAAAATGCGAACGTCTGCAGATAGCTCGCAGGCAGAAAGATCTAGCCTGGAAAGCTGTTGCTCAGCCTCATCTGCTCATGGCACTGCTCGCACAGAGGCACAGAGACTGGGGCTGCTTGCTTGTCTTGCCACCTCCAACTTTAAACGTAGCTTTGGGGGTCCGTGCAGGGGGCCTCCAGCAGCCCTGCTCTCAAAATGCGAACGTCTGCAGATAGCTCGCAGCCAGAAAGAGCTAGCCTAGAAAACTGTTGCTCAGCCTCATCTGCCCATGGCACTGCTCGCACAGAGGAACAGAGACTGGGGCTGCTTGCTTGTCTTGCCGCCTTAAACTTCACACGTAGATTTGGGGGTCCGTACTGAGCGCCTCAAGCAGCCGTGCTCCGAAAATGCGAACGTCTCCAGATAGCTCGCAGGCAGAAAAAGCTAGCCTGGAATGCTGTTTCTCAGCCTCATATGCCCATGGCACTGCTCGCACAGAGGCACAGAGACTGGGGATGCTTGCTTGTCTTGCTCACTGAAACTTCAAACGTACATTTGGGGGTCCGTGTCAGGAGCCTCCGGCAGCCTTGATCTGAAAATGCGAACGACTGCAGATAGCTCGCAGGCAGAAATATCTAGCCTGGAAAGCTGTTGCTCAGCCTCATCTGCCCATGCCACTGCTCGCACAGAGGCACAGAGACTGGGGCTGCTTGCTTGTCTTGCCACCTCAAACTTCAAACATAGCTTAAATGGCACGTGTCGGGCGCCTCCGGCAGTCCTGCTCCGAAAATGCAAACGTCTGCAGAAAGCTCGCAGCCAGAAAGAGCTAGGCTGGAAAGCTGTTGCTCAGCCTCATCTGCCCATGGCACTGCTCGCACAGAGGCACAGATACTGGGGCTGCTTGCTTCTCTTGCCACATTAAACTTCACACGTAGATTTGGGGGTCCGTGCAGGGGGGATCCGTCTGACCTGCTCTGAAAATGCGAACGTCTGCAGATAGCTCGCAGGCAGAAAGAGCTAGCCTGGAAAGCTGTTGCTCAGCCTCATCTGCTCATGGCACTGCTCACACAGAGGCACAGAGACTGGGGCTGCTTGCTTGTCTTGCCCCTCAAACTTCAAACGTAGCTTTGGGGGTCCGTGCAGGATACCTCCGGTAGCCCTGTTCTGAAAATGCGAACGTCTGCAGATAGCTCGCAGCCAGAAAGAGCTAGCCGGGGAAGCTGTACTCAGCCTCATCTGCCCATGCCACTGCTCGCACAGAGGCACAGAGACTGGGGCTGCTTGCTTGTCTTGCCACCTCCAACTTCAAACGTAGCTTTGGGGGTCCGTGCAGGGGGCCTCCAGCAGCCCTGCTCTCAAAATGCGAACGTCTGCAGATAGCTCTTAGCCAGGAAAAGCTAGCCTGGAAAGCTGTTGCTCAGCCTCATCTGCCCATGCCACTGCTCGCACAGAGGCACAGAGACTGGGGCTGCTTGCTTGTCTTGCCCCCTCAAATGTCAAAAGAATTTTGGGGGTCCGTGCAGGTGTCCTTCGGCAGCCCTGCTCTCAAAATGCGAACGTCTGCAGATAGCTCGCAGCCAGAAAGTGCTAGCCTGGAAAGCTGTTGCTCAGCCTCATCTGCCCATGGCACTGCTCGCACAGAGGAACAGAGACTGGGGCTGCTTGCTTGTCTTGCCACCTTAAACTTCACACGTAGATTTGGGGGTCCGTACTGAGCGCCTCAAGCAGCCGTGCTCCGAAAATGCGAACGTCTCCAGATAGCTCGCAGCCAGAAAGAGCTAGCCTGGAATGCTGTTGCTCAGCCTCATCTGTCCATGGCACTGCTCGCACAGAGGCACTGAGACTGGGGCTGTTTGCTTGTCTTGACCCCTCAAACTTCAAACGTATCTTAGCTGGTGCGTGCCGGGCTCCTCCAGCAGCCCTGGTGCGAAAACGCTAATGTCTGCAGATAGCTCGCAGGCAGAAATATCTAGGCTGGAAAGCTGTTGCTCAGCCTCATCTGTCCATGGCACTGCTCACACAGAGGCACAGAGACTGGGGCTGCTTACTTGTCTTGCCCCCTCAAACTTCAAACGTAGCTTTTTGGGTCAGTGCAGGGGGCCTCCGGCAGCCCTGTTCTGAAAATGCGAACGTCTGCAGAAAGCTCGCAGTCAGAAAGAGCTAGCCTTGAAAGCTCTTGCTCAGCCTCATCTGCCCATGGCACTGCTCGCACAGAGGCACAGAGACTGGGGCTGCTTGCTTGTCTTGCCACATTAAACTTCAAACGTAGCTTTGGGGGTCCATGCAGGGGGGCTCCGGCTGCTCTGCTCTGAAAATGCGAACGTCTGCAGATAGCTTGCAGCCAGAAACAGCTAGCCTGGAAAGATGTTGCTCAGCCTCATCTGCTCATGGCACTGCTCACACAGAGGCACAGAGACTGGGGCTGCTTGCTTGTCTTGCCACATCGAACTCCAAACGTAGATTTGGGGGTCCGTGCAGGGGACCCTCAGCAGCCCTTCTCTGAAAATGCGAACGTCTGCAGATGTATCGAAGACAGAAATTGCTAGCATGGAAAGATGTTGCTCAGCCTCATCTGCCCATGGCACCGCTTGTACAGAGGCACAGAGAATGGGGCTGCTTGCTTGTCTTGCCTCCTCAAACTTCAAACGTATCTTAGCTGGTGCGTTCCGGGCGCCTCCGGCACCCATGCTCTGAAAATGCAAATGTCTGCAGATAGCTCGCAGCCAGAAAGAGCTAGCCTGGAAAGCTGTTGCTCAGCCTCATCTGTCCATGGCACTGCTCGCACAGAGGCACAGAGACTGGGGCTGCTTGCTTGTCTTGCCACCTCAAACTTCAAACGTAGCTTTTTGTGTCACTGCAGGGGGCCTCTGGCAGCCCTGTTCTGAAAATGCGAACGTCTGCAGAAAGCTCGCAGCCACAAAGAGCTAGCCTGGGAAGCTGTACTCAGCCTCATCTGCCCATGCCACTGCTCGCACAGAGGCACAGAGACAAGGGCTGCTTCCTTGTCTTGCCACCTCCAACTTCAAACGTAGCTTTGGGGGTCTGTGCAGGGGGCCTCCATCAGCCCTGCTCTCAAAATGCGAACGTCTGCAGATAGCGCTTAGCCAGAAAAAGCTAGCCTGGAAAGGTGTTGCTCAGCCTAATCTGCCCATGGCACTGCTCGCACAGAGGCACAGAGACTGGGGCTGCTTGCTTGTCTTGCCCCCTCAAACTTAAAACGTAGATTTGGAGGTCCGTGCCAGGAGCTTCCGGCAGCCTTGATCGGAAAATGCAAACGACTGCAGATAGTTCGCAGGCAGATATATCTAGCCTGGAAAGATGTTGCTCAGCCTCATCTGCACATGGCACTGCTCGCACAGAGGCACAGAAACTGGGGCTGCTTGCTTGTCTTGCCACCTCAAACTTCAAACGTAGCTTTTTGGGTCAGTGCAGGGGGGCTCTGGCAGCCCTGTTCTGAAAATGCGAACGTCTGCAGAAAGCTCGCAGCCAGAAAGAGCTAGCTTGGAAAGCTGTTGCTCAGCCTCATCTGCCCATGGCACTGCTTGCACAGAGGCACAGATACTGGGACTGCTTGCTTCTCCTGCCACATTAAACTTCACACGTAGATTTGGGGGTCCGTACAGAGGGGTTCCGGCTGCCCTGCTCTGAAAATGCGAACGTCTGCAGATAGCTCGCAGCCAGAAATATCTAGCCTGGAAAGCTGTTGCTCAGCCTCATCTGCCCATGCCACTGCTCGCACAGAGGCACAGAGACTGGGGCTGCTTGCTTGTCTTGCCACCTCAAACTTCAAACATAGCTTAAATGGCACGTGTCGGGCGCCTCCGGCAGTCCTGCTCCGAAAATGCAAACGTCTGCAGAAAGCTCGCAGCCAGAAAGAGCTAGGCTGGAAAGCTGTTGCTCAGCCTCATCTGCCCATGGCACTGCTCGCACAGAGGCACAGATACTGGGGCTGCTTGCTTCTCTTGCCACATTAAACTTCACACGTAGATTTGGGGGTCCGTGCAGGGGGGATCCGTCTGACCTGCTCTGAAAATGCGAACGTCTGCAGATAGCTCGCAGGCAGAAAGAGCTAGCCTGGAAAGCTGTTGCTCAGCCTCATCTGCTCATGGCACTGCTCACACAGAGGCACAGAGACTGGGGCTGCTTGCTTGTCTTGCCCCTCAAACTTCAAACGTAGCTTTGGGGGTCCGTGCAGGATACCTCCGGTAGCCCTGTTCTGAAAATGCGAACGTCTGCAGATAGCTCGCAGCCAGAAAGAGCTAGCCGGGGAAGCTGTACTCAGCCTCATCTGCCCATGCCACTGCTCGCACAGAGGCACAGAGACTGGGGCTGCTTGCTTGTCTTGCCACCTCCAACTTCAAACGTAGCTTTGGGGGTCCGTGCAGGGGGCCTCCAGCAGCCCTGCTCTCAAAATGCGAACGTCTGCAGATAGCTCTTAGCCAGGAAAAGCTAGCCTGGAAAGCTGTTGCTCAGCCTCATCTGCCCATGGCACTGCTCGCACAGAGGCACAGAGACTGGGGCTGCTTGCTTGTCTTGCCCCCTCAAATGTCAAAAGAATTTTGGGGGTCCGTGCAGGTGTCCTTCGGCAGCCCTGCTCTCAAAATGCGAACGTCTGCAGATAGCTCGCAGCCAGAAAGTGCTAGCCTGGAAAGCTGTTGCTCAGCCTCATCTGCCCATGGCACTGCTCGCACAGAGGAACAGAGACTGGGGCTGCTTGCTTGTCTTGCCACCTTAAACTTCACACGTAGATTTGGGGGTCCGTACTGAGCGCCTCAAGCAGCCGTGCTCCGAAAATGCGAACGTCTCCAGATAGCTCGCAGCCAGAAAGAGCTAGCCTGGAATGCTGTTGCTCAGCCTCATCTGTCCATGGCACTGCTCGCACAGAGGCACTGAGACTGGGGCTGTTTGCTTGTCTTGACCCCTCAAACTTCAAACGTATCTTAGCTGGTGCGTGCCGGGCTCCTCCAGCAGCCCTGGTGCGAAAACGCTAATGTCTGCAGATAGCTCGCAGGCAGAAATATCTAGGCTGGAAAGCTGTTGCTCAGCCTCATCTGTCCATGGCACTGCTCACACAGAGGCACAGAGACTGGGGCTGCTTACTTGTCTTGCCCCCTCAAACTTCAAACGTAGCTTTTTGGGTCAGTGCAGGGGGCCTCCGGCAGCCCTGTTCTGAAAATGCGAACGTCTGCAGAAAGCTCGCAGTCAGAAAGAGCTAGCCTTGAAAGCTCTTGCTCAGCCTCATCTGCCCATGGCACTGCTCGCACAGAGGCACAGAGACTGGGGCTGCTTGCTTGTCTTGCCACATTAAACTTCAAACGTAGCTTTGGGGGTCCATGCAGGGGGGCTCCGGCTGCTCTGCTCTGAAAATGCGAACGTCTGCAGATAGCTTGCAGCCAGAAACAGCTAGCCTGGAAAGATGTTGCTCAGCCTCATCTGCTCATGGCACTGCTCACACAGAGGCACAGAGACTGGGGCTGCTTGCTTGTCTTGCCACATCGAACTCCAAACGTAGATTTGGGGGTCCGTGCAGGGGACCCTCAGCAGCCCTTCTCTGAAAATGCGAACGTCTGCAGATGTATCGAAGACAGAAATTGCTAGCATGGAAAGATGTTGCTCAGCCTCATCTGCCCATGGCACCGCTTGTACAGAGGCACAGAGAATGGGGCTGCTTGCTTGTCTTGCCTCCTCAAACTTCAAACGTATCTTAGCTGGTGCGTTCCGGGCGCCTCCGGCACCCATGCTCTGAAAATGCAAATGTCTGCAGATAGCTCGCAGCCAGAAAGAGCTAGCCTGGAAAGCTGTTGCTCAGCCTCATCTGTCCATGGCACTGCTCGCACAGAGGCACAGAGACTGGGGCTGCTTGCTTGTCTTGCCACCTCAAACTTCAAACGTAGCTTTTTGTGTCACTGCAGGGGGCCTCTGGCAGCCCTGTTCTGAAAATGCGAACGTCTGCAGAAAGCTCGCAGCCACAAAGAGCTAGCCTGGGAAGCTGTACTCAGCCTCATCTGCCCATGCCACTGCTCGCACAGAGGCACAGAGACAAGGGCTGCTTCCTTGTCTTGCCACCTCCAACTTCAAACGTAGCTTTGGGGGTCTGTGCAGGGGGCCTCCATCAGCCCTGCTCTCAAAATGCGAACGTCTGCAGATAGCGCTTAGCCAGAAAAAGCTAGCCTGGAAAGGTGTTGCTCAGCCTAATCTGCCCATGGCACTGCTCGCACAGAGGCACAGAGACTGGGGCTGCTTGCTTGTCTTGCCCCCTCAAACTTAAAACGTAGATTTGGAGGTCCGTGCCAGGAGCTTCCGGCAGCCTTGATCGGAAAATGCAAACGACTGCAGATAGTTCGCAGGCAGATATATCTAGCCTGGAAAGATGTTGCTCAGCCTCATCTGCACATGGCACTGCTCGCACAGAGGCACAGAAACTGGGGCTGCTTGCTTGTCTTGCCACCTCAAACTTCAAACGTAGCTTTTTGGGTCAGTGCAGGGGGGCTCTGGCAGCCCTGTTCTGAAAATGCGAACGTCTGCAGAAAGCTCGCAGCCAGAAAGAGCTAGCTTGGAAAGCTGTTGCTCAGCCTCATCTGCCCATGGCACTGCTTGCACAGAGGCACAGATACTGGGACTGCTTGCTTCTCCTGCCACATTAAACTTCACACGTAGATTTGGGGGTCCGTACAGAGGGGTTCCGGCTGCCCTGCTCTGAAAATGCGAACGTCTGCAGATAGCTCGCAGCCAGAAAGATCTAGCCTGGAAAGCTGTTGCTCAGCCTCATCTGCTCATGGCACTGCTCGCACAGAGGCACAGAGACTGGGGCTGCTTGCTTGTCTTGCCACCTCCAACTTTAAACGTAGCTTTGGGGGTCCGTGCAGGGGGCCTCCAGCAGCCCTGCTCTCAAAATGCGAACGTCTGCAGATAGCTCGCAGACAGAAAGAGCTAGCCTAGAAAGCTGTTGCTCAGCCTCATCTGCCCATGCCACTGCTCGCACAGAGGCACAGAGACTGGGGCTGCTTGCTTGTCTTGCCGCCTTAAACTTCACACGTAGATTTGGGGGTTCGTACTGAGCGCCTCAAGCAGCCGTGCTCCGAAAATGCGAACGTCTCCAGATAGCTCGCAGGCAGAAAAAGCTAGCCTGGAATGCTGTTTCTCAGCCTCATATGCCCATGGCACTGCTCGCACAGAGGCACAGAGACTGGGGATGCTTGCTTGTCTTGCTCACTGAAACTTCAAACGTACATTTGGGGGTCCGTGTCAGGAGCCTCCGGCAGCCTTGATCTGAAAATGCGAACGACTGCGGATAGCTCGCAGGCAGAAATATCTAGCCTGGAAAGCTGTTGCTCAGCCTCATCTGCCCATGCCACTGCTCGCACAGAGGCACAGAGACTGGGGCTGCTTGCTTGTCTTGCCACCTCAAACTTCAAACATAGCTTAAATGGCACGTGTCGGGCGCCTCCGGCAGTCCTGCTCCAAAAATGCAAACGTCTGCAGAAAGCTCGCAGCCAGAAAGAGCTAGCCTGGAAAGCTGTTGCTCAGCCTCATCTGCCCATGGCACTGCTCGCACAGAGGCACAGAGACTGGGGCTGTTTGCTTGTCTTGCCCCCTCAAACTTCAAACATATCTTAGCTGGTGCGTGCCGGGCGCCTCCAGCAGCCCTGGTGCGAAAACGCTAATGTCTGCAGATAGCTCGCAGCCAGAAAGAGCTAGCCTGGAAAGCTGTTGCTCAGCCTCATCTGTCCATGGCACTGCTCACACAGAGGCACAGAGACTGGGGCTGCCTACTTGTCTTGTCCCCTCAAACTTCAAACGTAGCTTTTTGGGTCAGTGCAGGGGGCCTCCGGCAGCCCTGTTCTAAAAATGCGAACGTCTGCAGAAAGCTCGCAGTCAGAAAGAGCTAGCCTTGAAAGCTGTTGCTCAGCCTCATCTGCCCATGGCACTGCTCGCACAGAGGCACAGAGACTGGGGCTGCTTGCTTGTCTTGCCACATTAAACTTCAAACGTAGCTTTGGGGGTCCATGCAGGGGGGCTCCGGCTGCTCTGCTCTGAAAATGCGAACGTCTGCAGATAGCTCGCAGCCAGAAAGAGCTAGCCTGGAAAGCTGTTGCTCAGCCTCATCTGCTCATGGCACTGCTCACACAGACGCACAGAGACTGGGGCTGCTTGCTTGTCTTGCCACATCGAACTCCAAACGTAGATTTGGGGGTCCGTGCAGGGGACCCTCAGCAGCCCTTCTCTGAAAATGCGAACGTCTGCGGATGTATCGAAGACAGAAATTGCTAGCATGGAAAGATGTTGCTCAGCCTCATCTGCCCATGGCACTGCTCGCACAGAGGCACAGAGAATGGGGCTGCTTGCTTGTCTTGCCTCCTCAAACTTCAAACGTATCTTAGCTGGTGCGTTCCGGGCGCCTCCGGCACCCATGCTCTGAAAATGCAAATGTCTGCAGATAGCTCGCAGCCAGAAAGAGCTAGCCTGGAAAGCTGTTGCTCAGCCTCATCTGTCCATGGCACTGCTCGCACAGAGGCACAGAGACTGGGGCTGCTTGCTTGTCTTGCCACCTCAAACTTCAAACGTAGCTTTTTGTGTCACTGCAGGGGGCCTCTGGCAGCCCTGTTCTGAAAATGCGAACGTCTGCAGAAAGGTGTCAGCCAGAAAGAGCTAGCCTGGGAAGCTGTACTCAGCCTCATCTGCCCATGCCACTGCTCGCACAGAGGCAAAGAGACAAGGGCTGCTTCCTTCTCTTGCCACCTCCAACTTCAAACGTAGCTTTGGGGGTCCGTGCAGGGGGCCTCCAGCAGCCCTGCTCTCAAAATGCGAACGTCTGCAGATAGCCCGCAGCCAGAAAAAGCTAGCCTGGAAAGGTGTTGCTCAGCCTAATCTGCCCATGGCACTGCTCGCACAGAGGCACAGAAACTGGGGCTGCTTGCTTGTCTTGCCACCTCAAACTTCAAACGTAGCTTTTTGGGTCAGTGCAGGGGGCCTCTGGCAGCCCTGTTCTGAAAATGCGAACGTCTGCAGAAAGCTCGCAGCCAGAAAGAGCTAGATTGGAAAGCTGTTGCTCAGCCTCATCTGCTCATGGCACTGCTCGCACAGAGGCACAGAGACTGGGGCTGCTTGCTTGTCTTGCCACCTCCAACTTCAAACGTAGCTTTGGGGGTCCGTGCAGGGGGCCTCCAGCAGCCCTGCTCTCAAAATGCGAACGTCTGCAGATAGCTCGCAGCCAGAAAGAGCTAGCCTAGAAAGCTGTTTCTCAGCCTCATCTGCCCATGGCACTGCTCGCACAGAGGCACAGAGACTGGGGATGCTTGCTTGTCTTGTCCCCTCAAACTTCAAACGTAGCTTTTTGGGTCAGTGCAGGGGGCCTCCGGCAGCCCTGTTCTGAAAATGCGAACGTCTGCAGAAAGCTCGCAGTCAGAAAGAGCTAGCCTTGAAAGCTGTTGCTCAGCCTCATCTGCCCATGGCACTGCTCGCACAGAGGCACAGAGACTGGGGCTGCTTGCTTGTCTTGCCACATTAAACCTCAAACGTAGCTTTGGGGGTCCATGCAGGGGGGCTCCGGCTGCTCTGCTCTGAAAATGCGAACGTCTGCAGATAGCTCGCAGCCAGAAAGAGCTAGCCTGGAAAGCTGTTGCTCAGCCTCATCTGCTCATGGCACTGCTCACACAGACGCACAGAGACTGGGGCTGCTTGCTTGTCTTGCCACATCGAACTCCAAACGTAGATTTGGGGGTCCGTGCAGGGGACCCTCAGCAGCCCTTCTCTGAAAATGCGAACGTCTGCGGATGTATCGAAGACAGAAATTGCTAGCATGGAAAGATGTTGCTCAGCCTCATCTGCCCATGGCACTGCTCGCACAGAGGCACAGAGAATGGGGCTGCTTGCTTGTCTTGCCTCCTCAAAATTCAAACGTATCTTAGCTGGTGCGTTCCGGGCGCCTCCGGCACCCATGCTCTGAAAATGCAAATGTCTGCAGATAGCTCGCAGCCAGAAAGAGCTAGCCTGGAAAGCTGTTGCTCAGCCTCATCTGTCCATGGCACTGCTCGCACAGAGGCACAGAGACTGGGGCTGCTTGCTTGTCTTGCCACCTCAAACTTCAAACGTAGCTTTTTGTGTCACTGCAGGGGGCCTCTGGCAGCCCTGTTCTGAAAATGCGAACGTCTGCAGAAAGGTGGCAGCCAGAAAGAGCTAGCCTGGGAAGCTGTACTCAGCCTCATCTGTCCATGCCACTGCTCGCACAGAGGCAAAGAGACAAGGGCTGCTTCCTTCTCTTGCAACCTCCAACTTCAAACGTAGCTTTGGGGGTCCGTGCAGGGGGCCTCCAGCAGCCCTGCTCTCAAAATGCGAACGTCTGCAGATAGCCCGCAGCCAGAAAAAGCTAGCCTGGAAAGGTGTTGCTCAGCCTAATCTGCCCATGGCACTGCTCGCACAGAGGCACAGAAACTGGGGCTGCTTGCTTGTCTTGCCACCTCAAACTTCAAACGTAGCTTTTTGGGTCAGTGCAGGGGGCCTCTGGCAGCCCTGTTCTGAAAATGCGAACGTCTGCAGAAAGCTCGCAGCCAGAAAGAGCTAGATTGGAAAGCTGTTGCTCAGCCTCATCTGCTCATGGCACTGCTCGCACAGAGGCACAGAGACTGGGGCTGCTTGCTTGTCTTGCCACCTCCAACTTCAAACGTAGCTTTGGGGGTCCGTGCAGGGGGCCTCCAGCAGCCCTGCTCTCAAAATGCGAACGTCTGCAGATAGCTCGCAGCCAGAAAGAGCTAGCCTAGAAAGCTGTTGCTCAGCCTCATCTGCCCATGGCACTGCTCGCACAGAGGCACAGAGACTGGGGATGCTTGCTTGTCTTGCTCACTGAAACTTCAAACGTAAATTTGGGGGTCCGTGCATGATGCCTCTGGCAGCCCTGTTCTGAAAATGCGAAAGTCTGCAGATAGCTCGCTGCCAGAAAGAGCTAGCCTGGGAAGTTTTTGCTCAGCCTCATCTGTCCATGCCATTGCTCGCACAGAGGCACAGAGACTGGGGCTGCTTGCTTGTCTTGCACTCTCAAACTGCAAACGTATATTTGGGGGTCCGTGCAGGGGGCCTCCGGCAGCCTTGCTCTCAAAATGCGAACATCTGCAGATAGCTCTTAGCCAGAAAAGAGCTAGCCTGGAAAGCTGTTGCTCAGCCTCATCTGCCCATGCCACTGCTCGCACAGAGGCACAGAGAATGGGGCTGCTTGCTTGTCTTGCCCCCTCAAACTTCAAACGTTTCTTAGCTAGTGCGTGCCGGGCGCCTCCAGCAGCCCTGCTGCGAAAACGCAAATGTCTGCAGATAGCTCGCAGCCAGAAAGAGCTAGCCTGGAAAGCTGTTGCTCAGCCTCATCTGTCCATGCCACTGCTCACACAGAGGCACAGAGACTGGGGCTGCTTGCTTGTCTTGCCACATTAAACTTCACACGTAGATTTGGGGGTACGTGCAGGGGGGCTCCGTCTGCCCTGCTCTGAAAATGCGAACGTCTGCAGATAGCTCGCAGCCAGAAAGATCTAGCCAGGGAAGCTGTTGCTCAGCCTCATCTGCCCATGCCAGTGCTCGCACAGAGGCACAGAGACAGGGGCTGCTTGCTTGTCTTGCCACCTCAAACTTAAAAAGTATATTTGGGGGTCCGTGCAGGGGACCCTCAGCAGCCCTTCTCTGAAAATGCGAACGTCTGCAGATAGCTCGCAGACAGAAAGTGCTAGCCAGGAAAGCTGTTGCTCAGCCTCATCTGCCCATGGCACCGCTCACACAGAGGCATAGAGAATGTGGCTGCTTGCTTGTCTTGCAACCACAAACTTCAAACGTAGCTTAGATGATCCGTGCCGGGGTCCTCCGGCAGCCATGCTCTCAAAATGCGAACGTCTGCACATAGCTTGCAGCCAGAAAGAGCTAGCCTGGAAAGCTGTTGCTCAGCCTCATCTGCTCATGCCACTGCTCACACAGAGGCACAGAGACTGGGGCTGCTTGCTTGTCTTGCCACCTCAAACTTCAAACATAGCTTAGGTGGTCCGTGCCGGGCGCCTCCGGCACCCATGCTCTCAATATGCGAACGTCTGCAGATAGCTGGCAGCCAGAAAGAGCTAGCCTGGAAAGCTGTTGCTCAGCCTCTTCTGCCCATGGCACTGCTCGCACAGAGGAACAGAGACTGGGGCTGCTTGCTTGTCTTGCCACCTTAAACTTCACACGTAGATTTGGGGGTCCGTACTGAGCGCCTCAAGCAGCCGTGCTCCGAAAATGCGAACGTCTCCAGATAGTTCGCAGGCAGAAAAAGCTAGCCTGGACTGCTGTTTCTCAGCCTCATATGCCCATGGCACTGCTCGCACAGAGGCAGAGAGACTGGGGCTGCTTGCTTGTCTTGCTCACTGAAACTTCAAACGTACATTTGGGGGTCCGTGCCAGGAGCCTCCGGCAGCCTTGATCTGAAAATGCGAACGACTGCAGATAGCTCGCAGGCAGAAATATCTAGCCTGGAAAGCTGTTGCTCAGCCTCATCTGCCCATGCCACTGCTCGCACAGAGGCACAGAGACTGGGGCTGCTTGCTTGTCTTGCCACCTCAAACTTCAAACATATCTTAGGTGGCACGTGTCGCGCGCCTCCGGCAGTCCTCCTCCGAAAATGCAAACGTCTGCAGAAAGCTCGCAGCCAGAAAGAGCTAGCCTGGAAAGCTGTTGCTCAGCCTCATCTGCCCATGGCACTGCTCGCACAGAGGCACAGAGACTGGGGCTGCTTGCTTGTCTTGCCACCTCAAACTTTAAACGTAGCTTTGGGGTTCCGTGCAGGGTACCTCCGGCTGTCGTGCCCTGAAAATGCGAACTTCTGCAGATAGCTCGCAGACAGAAAGTGCTAGCCTGGAAAGATGTTGCTCAGCCTCATCTGCCCATGGCACCGCTCGCACAGAGGCACAGAGAATGGGGCTGCTTGCTTGTCTTGCCCCCTCAAACTTCAAATGTATCTTAGCTGGTGCGTGCCGGGAGACTCCAGCAGCCCTGCTGCGAAAACGCAAATGTCTGCAGATAGCTCGCAGCCAGAAAGAGCTAGCCTGGAAAGCTGTTGCTCAGCCTCATCTGCTCATGGCACTGCTCGCACAGAGGCACAGAGACTGGGGCTGCTTGCTTGTCTTGCCACCTCCAACTTCATACGTAGCTTTGGGGGTCCGTGCAGGGGGCCTCCAGCAGCCCTGCTCTCAAAATGCGAACGTCTGCAGATAGCTCGCAGCCAGAAAGAGCTAGCCTAGAAAGCTGTTGCTCAGCCTCATCTGCCCATGGCACTGCTCGCACAGAGGCACAGAGACTGGGGATGCTTGCTTGTCTTGCTCACTGAAACTTCAAACGTAAATTTGGGGGTCCGTGCATGATGCCTCTGGCAGCCCTGTTCTGAAAATGCGAAAGTCTGCAGATAGCTCGCTGCCAGAAAGAGCTAGCCTGGGAAGTTTTTGCTCAGCCTCATCTGCCCATGCCATTGCTCGCACAGAGGCACAGAGACTGGGGCTGCTTGCTTGTCTTGCACTCTCAAACTGCAAACGTATATTTGGGGGTCCGTGCAGGGGGCCTCCGGCAGCCTTGCTCTCAAAATGCGAACATCTGCAGATAGCTCTTAGCCAGAAAAGAGCTAGCCTGGAAAGCTGTTGCTCAGCCTCATCTGCCCATGCCACTGCTCGCACAGAGGCACAGAGAATGGGGCTGCTTGCTTGTCTTGCCCCCTCAAACTTCAAACGTTTCTTAGCTAGTGCGTGCCGGGCGCCTCCAGCAGCCCTGCTGCGAAAACGCAAATGTCTGCAGATAGCTCGCAGCCAGAAAGAGCTAGCCTGGAAAGCTGTTGCTCAGCCTCATCTGTCCATGCCACTGCTCACACAGAGGCACAGAGACTGGGGCTGCTTGCTTGTCTTGCCACATTAAACTTCACACGTAGATTTGGGGGTACGTGCAGGGGGGCTCCGTCTGCCCTGCTCTGAAAATGCGAACGTCTGCAGATAGCTCGCAGCCAGAAAGATCTAGCCAGGGAAGCTGTTGCTCAGCCTCATCTGCCCATGCCAGTGCTCGCACAGAGGCACAGAGACAGGGGCTGCTTGCTTGTCTTGCCACCTCAAACTTAAAAAGTATATTTGGGGGTCCGTGCAGGGGACCCTCAGCAGCCCTTCTCTGAAAATGCGAACGTCTGCAGATAGCTCGCAGACAGAAAGTGCTAGCCAGGAAAGCTGTTGCTCAGCCTCATCTGCCCATGGCACCGCTCACACAGAGGCATAGAGAATGTGGCTGCTTGCTTGTCTTGCAACCACAAACTTCAAACGTAGCTTAGATGATCCGTGCCGGGGTCCTCCGGCACCCATGCTCTCAAAATGCGAACGTCTGCACATAGCTTGCAGCCAGAAAGAGCTAGCCTGGAAAGCTGTTGCTCAGCCTCATCTGCTCATGCCACTGCTCACACAGAGGCACAGAGACTGGGGCTGCTTGCTTGTCTTGCCACCTCAAACTTCAAACATAGCTTAGGTGGTCCGTGCCGGGCGCCTCCGGCACCCATGCTCTCAATATGCGAACGTCTGCAGATAGCTGGCAGCCAGAAAGAGCTAGCCTGGAAAGCTGTTGCTCAGCCTCTTCTGCCCATGGCACTGCTCGCACAGAGGAACAGAGACTGGGGCTGCTTGCTTGTCTTGCCACCTTAAACTTCACACGTAGATTTGGGGGTCCGTACTGAGCGCCTCAAGCAGCCGTGCTCCGAAAATGCGAACGTCTCCAGATAGCTCGCAGGCAGAAAAAGCTAGCCTGGACTGCTGTTTCTCAGCCTCATATGCCCATGGCACTGCTCGCACAGAGGCAGAGAGACTGGGGCTGCTTGCTTGTCTTGCTCACTGAAACTTCAAACGTACATTTGGGGGTCCGTGCCAGGAGCCTCCGGCAGCCTTGATCTGAAAATGCGAACGACTGCAGATAGCTCGCAGGCAGAAATATCTAGCCTGGAAAGCTGTTGCTCAGCCTCATCTGCCCATGGCACTGCTCGCACAGAGGCACAGAGACTGGGGCTGCTTGCTTGTCTTGCCACCTCAAACTTCAAACATATCTTAGGTGGCACGTGTCGCGCGCCTCCGGCAGTCCTCCTCCGAAAATGCAAACGTCTGCAGAAAGCTCGCAGCCAGAAAGAGCTAGCCTGGAAAGCTGTTGCTCAGCCTCATCTGCCCATGGCACTGCTCGCACAGAGGCACAGAGACTGGGGCTGCTTGCTTGTCTTGCCACCTCAAACTTTAAACGTAGCTTTGGGGTTCCGTGCAGGGTACCTCCGGCTGTCGTGCCCTGAAAATGCGAACTTCTGCAGATAGCTCGCAGACAGAAAGTGCTAGCCTGGAAAGATGTTGCTCAGCCTCATCTGCCCATGGCACCGCTCGCACAGAGGCACAGAGAATGGGGCTGCTTGCTTGTCTTGCCCCCTCAAACTTCAAATGTATCTTAGCTGGTGCGTGCCGGGAGACTCCAGCAGCCCTGCTGCGAAAACGCAAATGTCTGCAGATAGCTCGCAGCCAGAAAGAGCTAGCCTGGAAAGCTGTTGCTCAGCCTCATCTGTCCATGGCACTGCTCACACAGAGGCACAGAGACTGGGGCTGCTTGCTTGTCTTGCCCCTCAAACTTCAAACGTAGCTTTGGGGGTCCGTGCAGGATGCCTCCTTCAGCCCTTCTCTGAAAATGCGAACGTCTGCAGATAGCTCGCAGTCAGAAAGTGCTAGCCTGGAAAGCTGTTGCTCAGCCTCATCTGCCCATGGCACCGCTCGCACAGAGGCATAGAGAATGGGGCTGCTTGCTTTTCTTGCAACCTCAAACTTCAAACGTAGCTTAGGTGATCCGTGCCGGGGTCCTCCGGCACCCATGCTCTCAATATGCGAACGTCTGCAGATAGCTGGCAGCCAGAAAGAGCTAGCCTGGAAAGCTGTTGCTCAGCCTCATCTGCTCATGGCACTGCTCACACAGAGGCACAGAGACTGGAGCAGCTTGCTTTTCTTGCCCCTCAAACTTCAAACATAGCTTTGGGGGTCCGTGCAGGGGACCTCGGCAGCCCTGCTCTGAAAATGCGATCGTCTGCAGATATCTCGCAGACAGAAATTGCTAGCGTAGAAACATATTGTCAGCCTCATCTGCCCATGGCACTGCTCACACAGAGGCACAGAGACTGGGGCTGCTTGCTTGTCTTGCCCCTCAAACTTCAAACATAGCTTAGGTGGTACGTGCAGGGGACCTCCTGCAGCCCTGCTCTGAATATGCGAAAGTCCGCAGATAGCTTCCATCCAGAAAGAGCTAGCCTGGAAAGCTGTTGCTCAGCCTCATCTGTCCATGGCACTGCTCGCACAGAGGCACAGAGACTGGGGCTGTTTGCTTGTCTTGCACTCTCAAACTGCAAACGTAGATTTGGGGGTCCGTGCGGGGGTCCTCCGGCAGCCCTGCTCTCAAAATGCGAACTTCTGCAGATAGCTCTTAGCCAGAAAAGAGCTAGCCTGGAAAGCTGTTGCTCAGCCTCATCTGCCCATGCCACTGCTCGCACAGAGGCGCAGATACTGGGGTTGCTTGCTTGTCTTCCCACCTTAATCTTCACACGTAGATTTTGGGGTCCGTACTTGGCGCCTCTGGCAGCCGTGCTCCGAAAATGCGAACATCTCCAGATAGCTTGCAGCCAGAAAGAGCTAGCCTGGAATGCTGTTTCTCAGCCTCATCTGCCCATGGCACTGCTCACACAGAGGCACAGAGACTGGGGCTGCTTGCTTTTCTTTCCCCTCAAACTTCAATCGTAACTTAGGTGGTCCGTGCCGGGGGCCCCCGGCAGCCCTGCTCCGAAAATGCGAACGTCTGCAGATAGCTAGCAGCCAGAAAGAGCTAGCCTGGAAAGCTGTTGCTCAGCCTCATCTGCCCATGGCACTGCTCGCACAGAGGCACAGAGACTGGGGCTGCTTGCTTGTCTTGCCCCCTGAAACTTCAAACGTACATTTGGGGGTCCGTGCCAGGAGCTTCCGGCAGCCTTGATCCGAAAATGCAAACGACTGCAGATAGCTCGCAGGCAGAAATATCTAGCCTGAAAAGATGTTGCTCAGCCTCATCTGCCCATGGCACTGCTCGCACAGAGACACAGAGACTGGGGCTGCTTGCTTGTCTTGCCCCCTCAAACTTCAAACATAGCTTAGGTGGCACGTGTCTCGCGCCAACGGCAGCCCTGCTCCGAAAATGCAAACGTCTGCAGAAAGATCGCAGCCAGAAAGAGCTAGCCTGGAAAGCTGTTGCTCAGCATCATCTGCCCATGGCACTGCTCGCACAGAGGCACAGAGACTGGGGCTGCTTGCTTGTCTTGCCACCTCAAACTTCAAACATAGCTTAGGTGGTCCGTGCCGGGCGCCTCCGGCAGCCCTGTTCTGAAAATGCGAACGTCTCCAGATAGCTCGCAGGCAGAAAAAGCTAGCCTGGACTGCTGTTTCTCAGCCTCATATGCCCATGGCACTGCTCGCACAGAGGCACAGAGACTGGGGCTGCTTGCTTGTCTTGCTCACTGAAACTTCAAACGTACATTTGGGGGTCCGTGCCAGGAGCCTCCAGCAGCCTTGATCTGAAAATGCGAACGACTGCAGATAGCTCGCAGGCAGAAATATCTAGCCTGGAAAGCTGTTGCTCAGGCTCATCTGCCCATGCCACTGCTCGCACAGAGGCACAGAGACTGGGGCTGCTTGCTTGTCTTGCCACCTCAAACTTCAAACATAGCTTAGGTGGCACGTGTCGCGCGCCTCCGGCAGTCCTGCTCCGAAAATGCAAACGTCTGCAGAAAGCTCGCAGCCAGAAAGAGCTAGCCTGGAAAGCTGTTGCTCAGCCTCATCTGCCCATGGCACTGCTCGCACAGAGAAACAGAGACTGGGGCTGCTTGCTTGTCTTGCCACCTTAAACTTCACACATAGATTTGGGGGTCCGTACTGAGCGCCTCAAGCAGCCGTGCTCCGAAAATGCGAACGTCTCCAGATAGCTCGCAGGCAGAAAAAGCTAGCCTGGACTGCTGTTTCTCAGCCTCATATGCCCATGGCACTGCTCGCACAGAGGCACAGAGACTGGGGCTGCTTGCTTGTCTTGCTCACTGAAACTTCAAACGTACATTTGGGGGTCCGTGCCAGGAGCCTCCAGCAGCCTTGATCTGAAAATGCGAACGACTGCAGATAGCTCGCAGGCAGAAATATCTAGCCTGGAAAGCTGTTGCTCAGCCTCATCTGCCCATGCCACTGCTCGCACAGAGGCACAGAGACTGGGGCTGCTTGCTTGTCTTGCCACCTCAAACTTCAAACATAGCTTAGGTGGCACGTGTCGCGCGCCTCCAGCAGTCCTGCTCCGAAAATGCAAACGTCTGCAGAAAGCTCGCAGCCAGAAAGAGCTAGCCTGGAAAGCTGTTGCTCAGCCTCATCTGCCCATGGCACTGCTCGCACAGAGGCACAGAGATTGGGGCTGCTTGTTTGTCTTGCCACCTCAAACTTCAATCGTAGCTTTGGGGGTCCGTGCAAGGTACCTCCGGCTGTCGTGCCCTGAAAATGCGAACTTCTGCAGATAGCTCGCAGACAGAAAGTGCTAGCCTGGAAAGATGTTGCTCAGCCTCATCTGCCCATGGCACCGCTCGCACAGAGGCACAGAGAATGGGGCTGCTTGCTTGTCTTACCACCTCAAACTTCAAACGTATCTTAGCTGGTGCGTGCCGGGAGACTCCAGCAGCCCTGCTGCGAAAACGCAAATGTCTGCAGATAGCTCGCAGACAGAAAGAGCTAGCCTGGAAAGCTGTTGCTCAGCCTCATCTGTCCATGGCACTGCTCACACAGAGGCACAGAGTCTGGGGATGCTTACTTGTCTTGCCCCCTCAAACTTCAAACGTAGCTTTTTGTGTCAGTGCAGGGGGCCTCCGGCAGCCCTGCTCCGAAAATGCGAACGTCTGCAGAAAGCTCTCAGCCAGAAAGAGCTAGCCTGGAAAGCTGTTGCTCAGCCTCATCTGCCCATGGCACTGCTCACACAGAGGCACAGAGACTGGGGCTGCTTGCTTGTCTTGCCACATTAAACTTCACACGTAGATTTGGGGGTACGTGCAGGGGAGCTCCGGCTGCCCTGCTCTGAAAATGCGAACGTCTGCAGATAGCTGGCAGCCAGAAAGAGCTAGCCTGGAAAGCTGTTGCTCAGCCTCATCTGCTCATGGCACTGCTCGCACAGAGGCACAGAGACTGGGGCTGCTTGCTTGTCTTGCACTCTCAAACTGCAAACGTATATTTGGGGGTCCGTGCAGGGGGCCTCCGGCAGCCTTGCTCTCAAAATGCGAACATCTGCAGATAGCTCTTAGCCAGAAAAGAGCTAGCCTGGAAAGCTGTTGCTCAGCCTCATCTGCCCATGCCACTGCTCGCACAGAGGCACAGAGAATGGGGCTGCTTGCTTGTCTTGCCCCCTCAAACTTCAAACGTTTCTTAGCTAGTGCGTGCCGGGCGCCTCCAGCAGCCCTGCTGCGAAAACGCAAATGTCTGCAGATAGCTCGCAGCCAGAAAGAGCTAGCCTGGAAAGCTGTTGCTCAGCCTCATCTGTCCATGCCACTGCTCACACAGAGGCACAGAGACTGGGGCTGCTTGCTTGTCTTGCCACATTAAACTTCACACGTAGATTTGGGGGTACGTGCAGGGGGGCTCCGTCTGCCCTGCTCTGAAAATGCGAACGTCTGCAGATAGCTCGCAGCCAGAAAGATCTAGCCAGGGAAGCTGTTGCTCAGCCTCATCTGCCCATGCCAGTGCTCGCACAGAGGCACAGAGACAGGGGCTGCTTGCTTGTCTTGCCACCTCAAACTTAAAAAGTATATTTGGGGGTCCGTGCAGGGGACCCTCAGCAGCCCTTCTCTGAAAATGCGAACGTCTGCAGATAGCTCGCAGACAGAAAGTGCTAGCCAGGAAAGCTGTTGCTCAGCCTCATCTGCCCATGGCACCGCTCACACAGAGGCATAGAGAATGTGGCTGCTTGCTTGTCTTGCAACCACAAACTTCAAACGTAGCTTAGATGATCCGTGCCGGGGTCCTCCGGCACCCATGCTCTCAAAATGCGAACGTCTGCACATAGCTTGCAGCCAGAAAGAGCTAGCCTGGAAAGCTGTTGCTCAGCCTCATCTGCTCATGCCACTGCTCACACAGAGGCACAGAGACTGGGGCTGCTTGCTTGTCTTGCCACCTCAAACTTCAAACATAGCTTAGGTGGTCCGTGCCGGGCGCCTCCGGCACCCATGCTCTCAATATGCGAACGTCTGCAGATAGCTGGCAGCCAGAAAGAGCTAGCCTGGAAAGCTGTTGCTCAGCCTCTTCTGCCCATGGCACTGCTCGCACAGAGGAACAGAGACTGGGGCTGCTTGCTTGTCTTGCCACCTTAAACTTCACACGTAGATTTGGGGGTCCGTACTGAGCGCCTCAAGCAGCCGTGCTCCGAAAATGCGAACGTCTCCAGATAGCTCGCAGGCAGAAAAAGCTAGCCTGGACTGCTGTTTCTCAGCCTCATATGCCCATGGCACTGCTCGCACAGAGGCAGAGAGACTGGGGCTGCTTGCTTGTCTTGCTCACTGAAACTTCAAACGTACATTTGGGGGTCCGTGCCAGGAGCCTCCGGCAGCCTTGATCTGAAAATGCGAACGACTGCAGATAGCTCGCAGGCAGAAATATCTAGCCTGGAAAGCTGTTGCTCAGCCTCATCTGCCCATGGCACTGCTCGCACAGAGGCACAGAGACTGGGGCTGCTTGCTTGTCTTGCCACCTCAAACTTCAAACATATCTTAGGTGGCACGTGTCGCGCGCCTCCGGCAGTCCTCCTCCGAAAATGCAAACGTCTGCAGAAAGCTCGCAGCCAGAAAGAGCTAGCCTGGAAAGCTGTTGCTCAGCCTCATCTGCCCATGGCACTGCTCGCACAGAGGCACAGAGACTGGGGCTGCTTGCTTGTCTTGCCACCTCAAACTTTAAACGTAGCTTTGGGGTTCCGTGCAGGGTACCTCCGGCTGTCGTGCCCTGAAAATGCGAACTTCTGCAGATAGCTCGCAGACAGAAAGTGCTAGCCTGGAAAGATGTTGCTCAGCCTCATCTGCCCATGGCACCGCTCGCACAGAGGCACAGAGAATGGGGCTGCTTGCTTGTCTTGCCCCCTCAAACTTCAAATGTATCTTAGCTGGTGCGTGCCGGGAGACTCCAGCAGCCCTGCTGCGAAAACGCAAATGTCTGCAGATAGCTCGCAGCCAGAAAGAGCTAGCCTGGAAAGCTGTTGCTCAGCCTCATCTGTCCATGGCACTGCTCACACAGAGGCACAGAGACTGGGGCTGCTTGCTTGTCTTGCCCCTCAAACTTCAAACGTAGCTTTGGGGGTCCGTGCAGGATGCCTCCTTCAGCCCTTCTCTGAAAATGCGAACGTCTGCAGATAGCTCGCAGTCAGAAAGTGCTAGCCTGGAAAGCTGTTGCTCAGCCTCATCTGCCCATGGCACCGCTCGCACAGAGGCATAGAGAATGGGGCTGCTTGCTTTTCTTGCAACCTCAAACTTCAAACGTAGCTTAGGTGATCCGTGCCGGGGTCCTCCGGCACCCATGCTCTCAATATGCGAACGTCTGCAGATAGCTGGCAGCCAGAAAGAGCTAGCCTGGAAAGCTGTTGCTCAGCCTCATCTGCTCATGGCACTGCTCACACAGAGGCACAGAGACTGGAGCAGCTTGCTTTTCTTGCCCCTCAAACTTCAAACATAGCTTTGGGGGTCCGTGCAGGGGACCTCGGCAGCCCTGCTCTGAAAATGCGATCGTCTGCAGATATCTCGCAGACAGAAATTGCTAGCGTAGAAACATATTGTCAGCCTCATCTGCCCATGGCACTGCTCACACAGAGGCACAGAGACTGGGGCTGCTTGCTTGTCTTGCCCCTCAAACTTCAAACATAGCTTAGGTGGTACGTGCAGGGGACCTCCTGCAGCCCTGCTCTGAATATGCGAAAGTCCGCAGATAGCTTCCATCCAGAAAGAGCTAGCCTGGAAAGCTGTTGCTCAGCCTCATCTGTCCATGGCACTGCTCGCACAGAGGCACAGAGACTGGGGCTGTTTGCTTGTCTTGCACTCTCAAACTGCAAACGTAGATTTGGGGGTCCGTGCAGGGGGCCTCCGGCAGCCCTGCTCTCAAAATGCGAACTTCTGCAGATAGCTCTTAGCCAGAAAAGAGCTAGCCTGGAAAGCTGTTGCTCAGCCTCATCTGCCCATGCCACTGCTCGCACAGAGGCGCAGATACTGGGGTTGCTTGCTTGTCTTCCCACCTTAATCTTCACACGTAGATTTTGGGGTCCGTACTTGGCGCCTCTGGCAGCCGTGCTCCGAAAATGCGAACATCTCCAGATAGCTTGCAGCCAGAAAGAGCTAGCCTGGAATGCTGTTTCTCAGCCTCATCTGCCCATGGCACTGCTCACACAGAGGCACAGAGACTGGGGCTGCTTGCTTTTCTTTCCCCTCAAACTTCAATCGTAACTTAGGTGGTCCGTGCCGGGGGCCCCCGGCAGCCCTGCTCCGAAAATGCGAACGTCTGCAGATAGCTAGCAGCCAGAAAGAGCTAGCCTGGAAAGCTGTTGCTCAGCCTCATCTGCCCATGGCACTGCTCGCACAGAGGCACAGAGACTGGGGCTGCTTGCTTGTCTTGCCCCCTGAAACTTCAAACGTACATTTGGGGGTCCGTGCCAGGAGCTTCCGGCAGCCTTGATCCGAAAATGCAAACGACTGCAGATAGCTCGCAGGCAGAAATATCTAGCCTGAAAAGATGTTGCTCAGCCTCATCTGCCCATGGCACTGCTCGCACAGAGACACAGAGACTGGGGCTGCTTGCTTGTCTTGCCCCCTCAAACTTCAAACATAGCTTAGGTGGCACGTGTCTCGCGCCAACGGCAGCCCTGCTCCGAAAATGCAAACGTCTGCAGAAAGATCGCAGCCAGAAAGAGCTAGCCTGGAAAGCTGTTGCTCAGCATCATCTGCCCATGGCACTGCTCGCACAGAGGCACAGAGACTGGGGCTGCTTGCTTGTCTTGCCACCTCAAACTTCAAACATAGCTTAGGTGGTCCGTGCCGGGCGCCTCCGGCAGCCCTGTTCTGAAAATGCGAACGTCTCCAGATAGCTCGCAGGCAGAAAAAGCTAGCCTGGACTGCTGTTTCTCAGCCTCATATGCCCATGGCACTGCTCGCACAGAGGCACAGAGACTGGGGCTGCTTGCTTGTCTTGCTCACTGAAACTTCAAACGTACATTTGGGGGTCCGTGCCAGGAGCCTCCAGCAGCCTTGATCTGAAAATGCGAACGACTGCAGATAGCTCGCAGGCAGAAATATCTAGCCTGGAAAGCTGTTGCTCAGCCTCATCTGCCCATGCCACTGCTCGCACAGAGGCACAGAGACTGGGGCTGCTTGCTTGTCTTGCCACCTCAAACTTCAAACATAGCTTAGGTGGCACGTGTCGCGCGCCTCCGGCAGTCCTGCTCCGAAAATGCAAACGTCTGCAGAAAGCTCGCAGCCAGAAAGAGCTAGCCTGGAAAGCTGTTGCTCAGCCTCATCTGCCCATGGCACTGCTCGCACAGAGAAACAGAGACTGGGGCTGCTTGCTTGTCTTGCCACCTTAAACTTCACACGTAGATTTGGGGGTCCGTACTGAGCGCCTCAAGCAGCCGTGCTCCGAAAATGCGAACGTCTCCAGATAGCTCGCAGGCAGAAAAAGCTAGCCTGGACTGCTGTTTCTCAGCCTCATATGCCCATGGCACTGCTCGCACAGAGGCACAGAGACTGGGGCTGCTTGCTTGTCTTGCTCACTGAAACTTCAAACGTACATTTGGGGGTCCGTGCCAGGAGCCTCCAGCAGCCTTGATCTGAAAATGCGAACGACTGCAGATAGCTCGCAGGCAGAAATATCTAGCCTGGAAAGCTGTTGCTCAGCCTCATCTGCCCATGCCACTGCTCGCACAGAGGCACAGAGACTGGGGCTGCTTGCTTGTCTTGCCACCTCAAACTTCAAACATAGCTTAGGTGGCACGTGTCGCGCGCCTCCGGCAGTCCTGCTCCGAAAATGCAAACGTCTGCAGAAAGCTCGCAGCCAGAAAGAGCTAGCCTGGAAAGCTGTTGCTCAGCCTCATCTGCCCATGGCACTGCTCGCACAGAGGCACAGAGATTGGGGCTGCTTGTTTGTCTTGCCACCTCAAACTTCAATCGTAGCTTTGGGGGTCCGTGCAAGGTACCTCCGGCTGTCGTGCCCTGAAAATGCGAACTTCTGCAGATAGCTCGCAGACAGAAAGTGCTAGCCTGGAAAGATGTTGCTCAGCCTCATCTGCCCATGGCACCGCTCGCACAGAGGCACAGAGAATGGGGCTGCTTGCTTGTCTTACCACCTCAAACTTCAAACGTATCTTAGCTGGTGCGTGCCGGGAGACTCCAGCAGCCCTGCTGCGAAAACGCAAATGTCTGCAGATAGCTCGCAGACAGAAAGAGCTAGCCTGGAAAGCTGTTGCTCAGCCTCATCTGTCCATGGCACTGCTCACACAGAGGCACAGAGTCTGGGGATGCTTACTTGTCTTGCCCCCTCAAACTTCAAACGTAGCTTTTTGTGTCACTGCAGGGGGCCTCCGGCAGCCCTGCTCCGAAAATGCGAACGTCTGCAGAAAGCTCTCAGCCAGAAAGAGCTAGCCTGGAAAGCTGTTGCTCAGCCTCATCTGCCCATGGCACTGCTCACACAGAGGCACAGAGACTGGGGCTGCTTGCTTGTCTTGCCACATTAAACTTCACACGTAGATTTGGGGGTACGTGCAGGGGAGCTCCGGCTGCCCTGCTCTGAAAATGCGAACGTCTGCAGATAGCTGGCAGCCAGAAAGAGCTAGCCTGGAAAGCTGTTGCTCAGCCTCATCTGCTCATGGCACTGCTCGCACAGAGGCACAGAGACTGGGGCTGCTTGCTTGTCTTGCCCCTCAAACTTCAAACGTAGCTTTGGGGGTCCGTGCATGATGCCTCCTTCAGCCCTTCTCTAAAAATGCGAATGTCTGCAGATAGCTCGCAGTCAGAAAGTGCTAGCCTGGAAAGCTGTTGCTCAGCCTCATCTGCCCATGGCACCGCTCGCACAGAGGCATAGAGAATGTGGCTGCTTGCTTGTCTTGCCACCTCAAACTTCAAACGTAGCTTAGGTGATCCGTGCCGGGGTCCTCCGGCACCCATGCTCTCAAAATGCGAACGTCTGCAGATAGCTGGCAGCCAGAAAGAGCTAGCCTGGAAAGCTGTTGCTCAGCCTCATCTGCCCATGGCACTGCTCGCACAGAGAAACAGAGACTGGGGCTGCTTGCTTGTCTTGCCACCTTAAACTTCACACGTAGATTTGGGGGTCCGTACTGAGCGCCTCAAGCAGCCGTGCTCCGAAAATGCGAACGTCTCCAGATAGCTCGCAGGCAGAAAAAGCTAGCCTGGACTGCTGTTTCTCAGCCTCATATGCCCATGGCACTGCTCGCACAGAGGCACAGAGACTGGGGCTGCTTGCTTGTCTTGCTCACTGAAACTTCAAACGTACATTTGGGGGTCCGTGCCAGGAGCCTCCAGCAGCCTTGATCTGAAAATGCGAACGACTGCAGATAGCTCGCAGGCAGAAATATCTAGCCTGGAAAGCTGTTGCTCAGCCTCATCTGCCCATGCCACTGCTCGCACAGAGGCACAGAGACTGGGGCTGCTTGCTTGTCTTGCCACCTCAAACTTCAAACATAGCTTAGGTGGCACGTGTCGCGCGCCTCCGGCAGTCCTGCTCCGAAAATGCAAACGTCTGCAGAAAGCTCGCAGCCAGAAAGAGCTAGCCTGGAAAGCTGTTGCTCAGCCTCATCTGCCCATGGCACTGCTCGCACAGAGGCACAGAGATTGGGGCTGCTTGTTTGTCTTGCCACCTCAAACTTCAAACGTAGCTTTGGGGGTCCGTGCAAGGTACCTCCGGCTGTCGTGCCCTGAAAATGCGAACTTCTGCAGATAGCTCGCAGACAGAAAGTGCTAGCCTGGAAAGATGTTGCTCAGCCTCATCTGCCCATGGCACCGCTCGCACAGAGGCACAGAGAATGGGGCTGCTTGCTTGTCTTACCACCTCAAACTTCAAACGTATCTTAGCTGGTGCGTGCCGGGAGACTCCAGCAGCCCTGCTGCGAAAACGCAAATGTCTGCAGATAGCTCGCAGACAGAAAGAGCTAGCCTGGAAAGCTGTTGCTCAGCCTCATCTGTCCATGGCACTGCTCACACAGAGGCACAGAGTCTGGGGATGCTTACTTGTCTTGCCCCCTCAAACTTCAAACGTAGCTTTTTGTGTCAGTGCAGGGGGCCTCCGGCAGCCCTGCTCCGAAAATGCGAACGTCTGCAGAAAGCTCTCAGCCAGAAAGAGCTAGCCTGGAAAGCTGTTGCTCAGCCTCATCTGCCCATGGCACTGCTCACACAGAGGCACAGAGACTGGGGCTGCTTGCTTGTCTTGCCACATTAAACTTCACACGTAGATTTGGGGGTACGTGCAGGGGAGCTCCGGCTGCCCTGCTCTGAAAATGCGAACGTCTGCAGATAGCTGGCAGCCAGAAAGAGCTAGCCTGGAAAGCTGTTGCTCAGCCTCATCTGCTCATGGCACTGCTCGCACAGAGGCACAGAGACTGGGGCTGCTTGCTTGTCTTGCCCCTCAAACTTCAAACGTAGCTTTGGGGGTCCGTGCATGATGCCTCCTTCAGCCCTTCTCTAAAAATGCGAACGTCGGCAGATAGCTCGCAGTCAGAAAGTGCTAGCCTGGAAAGCTGTTGCTCAGCCTCATCTGCCCATGGCACCGCTCGCACAGAGGCATAGAGAATGTGGCTGCTTGCTTTTCTTGCCACCTCAAACTTCAAACGTAGCTTAGGTGATCCGTGCCGGGGTCCTCCGGCACCCATGCTCTCAAAATGCGAACGTCTGCACATAGCTTGCAGCCAGAAAGAGCTAGCCTGGAAAGCTGTTGCTCAGCCTCATCTGCTCATGGCACTGCTCACACAGAGGCACAGAGACTGGGGCTGCTTGCTTGTCTTGCCACCTCAAACTTCAAACATATCTTAGGTGGTCCGTGCCAGGCGCCTCCGGCACCCATGCTCTGAATATGCGAACGTCTGCAGATAGCTGGCAGCCAGAAAGAGCTAGCCTGGAAAGCTGTTGCTCAGCCTCATCTGCCCATGGCACTGCTCGCACAGAGGCACAGAGACTGGGGCTGCTTGCTTGTCTTGCCACCTCAAACTTCAAACGTATCTTAGCTGGTGCGTTCCGGGCGCCTCCAGCAGCCCTGCTGCGAAAATGCAAATGTCTGCACATAGCTCGCAGCCAGAAAGAGCTAGCCTGGGAAGTTTTTGCTCAGCCTCATATGCCCATGCCACTGCTCGCACAGAGGCACAGAGACTGGGGCTGCTTGCTTGTCTTGCCACCTCCACCTTCAAACGTAGCTTTGGGGGTCCGTGCAGGGGGCCTCCGGCAGCCCTGCTCTGAAAATGCGAACTTCTGCAGATAGTTCTTAGCCAGAAAAGCTAGCCTGGAAAGCTGTTGCTCAGCCTCATCTGCCCATGGCACTGCTCACACAGAGGCACAGAGACTGGGGCTGCTTGCTTGTCTTGCACTCTCAAACTGCAAACGTAGATTTGGGGGTCCGTGCAGGGGGCCTCCGGCAGCCCTGCTCTCAAAATGCGAACTTCTGCAGATAGCTCTTAGCCAGAAAAGAGCTAGCCTGGAAAGCTGTTGCTCAGCCTCATCTGCCCATGCCACTGCTCGCACAGAGGCACAGAGACTGGGGCTGCTTGCTTGTCTTGCCACCTCAAACTTCACACGTAGATTTTGGGGTCTGTACTGGGCGCCTCTGACAACGGTGCTCTGAAAATGCGAACGTCTACAGATAGCTCGCAGGCAGAAAGAGCTAGCCTGGAATGCTCTTTCTCAGCCTCATCTGCACATGGCACTGCTCGCACAGAGGCACAGAGACTGGGGCTGCTTGCTTGTCTTGCCCCCTGAAACTTGAAACGTACATTTGGATGTCCGTGCCAGGAGCTTCCGGCAGCCTTGATCGGAAAATGCAAACGACTGCAGATAGTTCGCAGGCAGATATATCTAGCCTGGAAAGATGTTGCTCAGCCTCATCTGCCCATGGCACTGCTCGCACAGAGACACAGAGACTGGGGCTGCTTGCTTGTCTTGCCCCCTCAAACTCCAAACATAGCTTAGGTGGCACGCGTCGGGTGACACCGGCAGTCCTGTTCCGAAAATGCAAATGTCTGCAGAAAGCTCGCAGCCAGAAAGAGCTAGCCTGGAAAGCTGTTGCTCAGCCTCATCTGCTCATGGCACTGCTCACACAGAGGCACAGAGACTGGGGCTGCTTGCTTGTCTTGCCACCTCCACCTTCAAACGTAGCTTTGGGGGTCCGTGCAGGGGGCCTCCGGCAGCCCTGCTCTCAAAATGCGAACTTCTGCAGATAGTTCTTAGCCAGAAAAGCTAGCCTGGAAAGCTGTTGCTCAGCCTCATCTGTCCATGCCACTGCTCGCACAGAGGCGCAGAGACTGGGGTTGCTTGCTTGTCTTCCCACCTTAATCTTCACACGTAGATTTTGGGGTCCGTACTTGGCGCCTCTGGCAGCCGTGCTCCGAAAATGCGAACATCTCCAGATAGCTCGCAGCCAGAAAGAGCTAGCCTGGAAAGCTGTTGCTCAGCCTCATCTGCCCATGGCACTGCTCGCACAGAGGCACAGAGACTGGGGCTGCTTGCTTGTCTTGCCCCCTGAAACTTCAAACGTACATTTGGGTGTCCGTGCCAGGAGCTTCCGGCAGCCTTGATCCGAAAATGCAAAAGACTGCAGATAGCTCGCAGGCAGAAATATCTAGCCTGAAAAGATGTTGCTCAGCCTCATCTGCCCATGGCACTGCTCGCACAGAGACACAGAGACTGGGGCTGCTTGCTTGTCTTGCCCCCTCAAACTTCAAACATAGCTTAGGTGGCACGTGTCTCGCGCCACCGGCAGCCCTGCTCCGAAAATGCAAACGTCTGCAGAAAGATCGCAGCCAGAAAGAGCTAGCCTGGAAAGCTGTTGCTCAGCATCATCTGCCCATGGCACTGCTCGCACAGAGGCACAGAGACTGGGGCTGCTTGCTTGTCTTGCCACCTCAAACTTCAAACATAGCTTAGGTGGTCCGTGCCGGGCGCCTCCGGCACCCATGCTCTCAATATGCGAACGTCTGCAGATAGCTGGCAGCCAGAAAGAGCTAGCCTGGAAAGCTGTTGCTCAGCCTCATCTGCCCATGGCACTGCTTGCACAGAGAAACAGAGACTGGGGCTGCTTGCTTGTCTTGCCACCTTAAACTTCACACGTAGATTTGGGGGTCCGTACTGAGCGCCTCAAGCAGCCGTGCTCCGAAAATGCGAACGTCTCCAGATAGCTCGCAGGCAGAAAAAGCTAGCCTGGACTGCTGTTTCTCAGCCTCATATGCCCATGGCACTGCTCGCACAGAGGCACAGAGACTGGGGCTGCTTGCTTGTCTTGCTCACTGAAACTTCAAACGTACATTTGGGGGTCCGTGTCAGGAGCCTCCAGCAGCCTTGATCTGAAAATGCGAACGACTGCAGATAGCTCGCAGGCAGAAATATCTAGCCTGGAAAGCTGTTGCTCAGCCTCATCTGCCCATGCCACTGCTCGCACAGAGGCACAGAGACTGGGGCTGCTTGCTTGTCTTGCCACCTCAAACTTCAAACATAGCTTAGGTGGCACGTGTCGCGCGCCTCCGGCAGTCCTGCTCCGAAAATGCAAACGTCTGCAGAAAGCTCGCAGCCAGAAAGAGCTAGCCTGGAAAGCTGTTGCTCAGCCTCATCTGCCCATGGCACTGCTCGCACAGAGGCACAGAGATTGGGGCTGCTTGTTTGTCTTGCCACCTCAAACTTCAAACGTAGCTTTGGGGGTCCGTGCAAGGTACCTCCGGCTGTCGTGCCCTGAAAATGCGAACTTCTGCAGATAGCTCGCAGACAGAAAGTGCTAGCCTGGAAAGATGTTGCTCAGCCTCATCTGCCCATGGCACCGCTCGCACAGAGGCACAGAGAATGGGGCTGCTTGCTTGTCTTACCACCTCAAACTTCAAACGTATCTTAGCTGGTGCGTGCCGGGAGACTCCAGCAGCCCTGCTGCGAAAACGCAAATGTCTGCAGATAGCTCGCAGACAGAAAGAGCTAGCCTGGAAAGCTGTTGCTCAGCCTCATCTGTCCATGGCACTGCTCACACAGAGGCACAGAGTCTGGGGATGCTGACTTGTCTTGCCCCCTCAAACTTCAAACGTAGCTTTTTGTGTCAGTGCAGGGGGCCTCCGGCAGCCCTGCTCCGAAAATGCGAACGTCTGCAGAAAGCTCTCAGCCAGAAAGAGCTAGCCTGGAAAGCTGTTGCTCAGCCTCATCTGCCCATGGCACTGCTCACACAGAGGCACAGAGACTGGGGCTGCTTGCTTGTCTTGCCACATTAAACTTCACACGTAGATTTGGGGGTACGTGCAGGGGAGCTCCGGCTGCCCTGCTCTGAAAATGCGAACGTCTGCAGATAGCTGGCAGCCAGAAAGAGCTAGCCTGGAAAGCTGTTGCTCAGCCTCATCTGCTCATGGCACTGCTCGCACAGAGGCACAGAGACTGGGGCTGCTTGCTTGTCTTGCCCCTCAAACTTCAAACGTAGCTTTGGGGGTCCGTGCATGATGCCTCCTTCAGCCCTTCTCTAAAAATGCGAACGTCTGCAGATAGCTCGCAGTCAGAAAGTGCTAGCCTGGAAAGCTGTTGCTCAGCCTCATCTGCCCATGGCACCGCTCGCACAGAGGCATAGAGAATGTGGCTGCTTGCTTGTCTTGCCACCTCAAACTTCAAACGTAGCTTAGGTGATCCGTGCCGGGGTCCTCCGGCACCCATGCTCTCAAAATGCGAACGTCTGCACATAGCTTGCAGCCAGAAAGAGCTAGCCTGGAAAGCTGTTGCTCAGCCTCATCTGCTCATGGCACTGCTCACACAGAGGCACAGAGACTGGGGCTGCTTGCTTGTCTTGCCACCTCAAACTTCAAACATATCTTAGGTGGTCCGTGCCAGGCGCCTCCGGCACCCATGCTCTGAATATGCGAACGTCTGCAGATAGCTGGCAGCCAGAAAGAGCTAGCCTGGAAAGCTGTTGCTCAGCCTCATCTGCCCATGGCACTGCTCGCACAGAGGCACAGAGACTGGGGCTGCTTGCTTGTCTTGCCACCTCAAACTTCAAACGTATCTTAGCTGGTGCGTTCCGGGCGCCTCCAGCAGCCCTGCTGCGAAAATGCAAATGTCTGCACATAGCTCGCAGCCAGAAAAGCTAGCCTGGAAAGCTGTTGCTCAGCCTCATCTGCCCATGCCACTGCTCGCACAGAGGCACAGAGACTGGGGTTGCTTGCTTGTCTTCCCACCTTAGCCTTCACACGTAGATTTTGGGGTCCGTACTTGGCGCCTCTGGCAGCCGTGCTCCGAAAATGCGAACATCTCCAGATAGCTCGCAGCCAGAAAGAGCTAGCCTGGAATGCTGTTTCTCAGCCTCATCTGCCCATGGCACTGCTCACACAGAGGCACAGAGACTGGGGCTGCTTGCTTTTCAATCCCCTCAAACTTCAATCGTAACTTAGGTGGTCCGTGCCGGGGGCCCCCGGCAGCCCTGCTCCGAAAATGCGAACGTCTGCAGATAGCTAGCAGCCAGAAAGAGCTAGCCTGGAAAGCTGTTGCTCAGCCTCATCTGCCCATGGCACTGCTCGCACAGAGGCACAGAGACTGGGGCTGCTTGCTTGTCTTGCCCCCTGAAACTTCAAACGTACATTTGGGGGTCCGTGCCAGGAGCTTCCGGCAGCCTTGATCCGAAAATGCGAACTTCTGCAGATAGCTCGCAGGCAGAAATATCTAGCCTGAAAAGATGTTGCTCAGCCTCATCTGCCCATGGCACTGCTCGCACAGAGACACAGAGACTGGGGCTGCTTGCTTGTCTTGCCCCCTCAAACTTCAAACATAGCTTAGGTGGCACGTGTCTCGCGCCACCGGCAGCCCTGCTCCGAAAATGCAAACGTCTGCAGAAAGATCGCAGCCAGAAAGAGCTAGCCTGGAAAGCTGTTGCTCAGCATCATCTGCCCATGGCACTGCTAGCACAGAGGCACAGAGACTGGGGCTGCTTGCTTGTCTTGCCACCTCAAACTTCAAACGTAGCTTTGGGGGACCGTGCTGGGCTGCTCCGGCTGCCCTGCTCTGAAAATGCGAACGTCTGCAGATAGCTCGCAGGCAGAAAGAGCTAGCCTGGAAAGCTGTTGCTCAGCCTCATCTGCTCATGGCACTGCTCACACAGAGGCACAGAGACTGGAGCTGCTTGCTTTTCTTGCCCCTCAAACTTCAAACATAGCTTTGGGGGTCCGTGCAGGGGACCTCGGCAGCCCTGCTCTGAAAATGCGAACGTCTGCAGATATCTCGCAGACAGAAATTTCTAGCGTGGAAAGATATTGTCAGCCTAATCTGCCCATGGCACTGCTCGCACAGAGGCATAGAGAATGGGACTGCTGGCTTGTCTTTCAACCTCAAACTTCAAACGTAGCTTAGGTGGTCCGTGACGGGCGCCTCCGGCACCCATACTCTGAAAATGCGAATGTCTGCAGATAGCTCACAGCCAGAAAGTGCTAGCCTGGAAAGCTGTTGCTCAGCCTCATCTGCCCATGCCACTGCTCGCACAGAGGCACAGAGACTGGGGATGCTTGCTTGTCTTGCACTCTCAAACTGCAAACGTAGATTTTGGGGTCCGTGCAGGATGCCTCCGGCAGCCCTGCAGCGAAAATGCAAATGTCTGCAGATAGCTCGCAGCCAGAAAGAGCTAGCCTGGAAAGCTGTTGCTCAGCCTCATCTGTGCATGGCACTGCTCGCACAGAGGCACAGAGACTGGGGCTGCTTGCTTGTCTTGACACCTCAAACTTCAAAAGTAGCTTTTTGGGTCAGTGCAGGGGGCCTCCGGCAGCCCTGTTCTGAAAATGCGAACGTCTGCAGAAAGCTCGCAGCCTGAAAGAGCTAGCCTGGAAAGCTGTTGCTCAGCCTCATCTGCCCATGGCACTGCTCACACAGAGGCACAGAGACTGGGGCTGCTTGCTTGTCTTGCCCCTCAAACTTCAAACATAGCTTTGGGGGTACGTGCAGGGGACCTCCTGCAGCCCTGCTCTGAATATGCGAAAGTCTGCAGATAGCTTCCATCCAGAAAGAGCTAGCCTGGAAAGCTGTTGCTCAGCCTCATCTGTCCATGGCACTGCTCGCACAGAGGCACAGAGACTGGGGCTGCTTGCTTGTCTTGCCCCCTCAAACTTCAAAAGTAGCTTTTTGGGTCAGTGCAGGGGGCCTCCGGCAGCCCTGTTCTGAAAATGCGAACGTCTGCAGAAAGCTCTTAGCCAGAAAAGAGCTAGCCTGGAAAGCTTTTGCTCAGCCTCATCTGCCCATGCCACTGCTCGCACAGAGGCACAGAGACTGGGGCTGCTTGCTTGTCTTCCCACCTTAATCTTCACACGTAGATTTTGGGGTCCGTACTTGGCGCCTCTGGCAGCCGTGCTCCGAAAATGCGAACATCTCCAGATAGCTCGCAGCCAGAAAGAGCTAGCCTGGAATGCTGTTTCTCAGCCTCATCGGCCCATGGCACTGCTCACACAGAGGCACAGAGACTGGGGCTGCTTGCTTTTCTTTCCCCTCAAACTTCAATCGTAACTTAGGTGGTCCGTGCCGGGGGCCCCCGGCAGCCCTGCTCCGAAAATGCGAACGTCTGCAGATAGCTAGCAGCCAGAAAGAGCTAGCCTGGAAAGCTGTTGCTCAGCCTCATCTGCCCATGGCACTGCTCGCACAGAGGCACAGAGACTGGGGCTGCTTGCTTGTCTTGCCCCCTGAAACTTCAAACGTACATTTGGGGGTCCGTGCCAGGAGCTTCCGGCAGCCTTGATCCGAAAATGCAAAAGACTGCAGATAGCTCGCAGGCAGAAATATCTAGCCTGAAAAGATGTTGCTCAGCCTCATCTGCCCATGGCACTGCTCGCACAGAGACACAGAGACTGGGGCTGCTTGCTTGTCTTGCCCCCTCAAACTTCAAACATAGCTTAGGTGGCACGTGTCTCGCGCCACCGGCAGCCCTGCTCCGAAAATGCAAACGTCTGCAGAAAGATCGCAGCCAGAAAGAGCTAGCCTGGAAAGCTGTTGCTCAGCATCATCTGCCCATGGCACTGCTCGCACAGAGGCACAGAGACTGGGGCTGCTTGCTTGTCTTGCCACCTCAAACTTCAAACATAGCTTAGGTGGTCCGTGCCGGGCGCCTCCGGCACACATGCTCTCAATATGCGAACGTCTGCAGATAGCTGGCAGCCAGAAAGAGCTAGCCTGGAAAGCTGTTGCTCAGCCTCATCTGCCCATGGCACTGCTTGCACAGAGAAACAGAGACTGGGGCTGCTTGCTTGTCTTGCCACCTTAAACTTCACACGTAGATTTGGGGGTCCGTACTGAGCGCCTCAAGCAGCCGTGCTCCGAAAATGCGAACGTCTCCACATAGCTCGCAGGCAGAAAAAGCTAGCCTGGACTGCTGTTTCTCAGCCTCATATGCCCATGGCACTGCTCGCACAGAGGCACAGAGACTGGGGCTGCTTGCTTGTCTTGCTCACTGAAACTTCAAACGTACATTTGGGGGTCCGTGCCAGGAGCCTCCGGCAGCCTTGATCTGAAAATGCGAACGACTGCAGATAGCTCGCAGGCAGAAATATCTAGCCTGGAAAGCTGTTGCTCAGCCTCATCTGCCCATGCCACTGCTCGCACAGAGGCACAGAGACTGGGGCTGCTTGCTTGTCTTGCCACCTCAAACTTCAAACATAGCTTAGGTGGCACGTGTCGCGCGCCTCCGGCAGTCCTGCTCCGAAAATGCAAACGTCTGCAGAAAGCTCGCAGCCAGAAAGAGCTAGCCTGGAAAGCTGTTGCTCAGCCTCATCTGCCCATGGCACTGCTCACACAGAGGCACAGAGACTGGGGCTGCTTGCTTGTCTTGCCACATTAAACTTCAAACATAGCTTTGGGGGTCCGTGCAGGGTACCTCCGGCTGTCGTGCCCTGAAAATGCGAACTTCTGCAGATAGCTCGCAGACAGAAAGTGCTAGCCTGGAAAGATGTTGCTCAGCCTCATCTGCCCATGGCACCGCTCGCACAGAGGCACAGAGAATGGGGCTGCTTGCTTGTCTTACCACCTCAAACTTCAAACGTATCTTAGCTGGTGCGTGCCGGGAGACTCCAGCAGCCCTGCTGCGAAAACGCAAATGTCTGCAGATAGCTCGCAGACAGAAAGAGCTAGCCTGGAAAGCTGTTGCTCAGCCTCATCTGTCCATGGCACTGCTCACACAGAGGCACAGAGTCTGGGGATGCTTACTTGTCTTGCCCCCTCAAACTTCAAACGTAGCTTTTTGTGTCAGTGCAGGGGGCCTCCGGCAGCCCTGCTCCGAAAATGCGAACGTCTGCAGAAAGCTCGCAGTCAGAAAGAGCTAGCCTGGAAAGCTGTTGCTCAGCCTCATCTGCCCATGGCACTGCTCACACAGAGGCACAGAGACTGGGGCTGCTTGCTTGTCTTGCCACATTAAACTTCACACGTAGATTTGGGGGTACGTGCAGGGGAGCTCCGGCTGCCCTGCTCTGAAAATGCGAACGTCTGCAGATAGCTGGCAGCCAGAAAGAGCTAGCCTGGAAAGCTGTTGCTCAGCCTCATCTGCTCATGGCACTGCTCGCACAGAGGCACAGAGACTGGGGCTGCTTGCTTGTCTTGCCCCTCAAACTTCAAACGTAGCTTTGGGGGTCCGTGCATGATGCCTCCTTCAGCCCTTCTCTAAAAATGCGAACGTCTGCAGATAGCTCGCAGTCAGAAAGTGCTAGCCTGGAAAGCTGTTGCTCAGCCTCATCTGCCCATGGCACCGCTCGCACAGAGGCATAGAGAATGTGGCTGCTTGCTTTTCTTGCAACCTCAAACTTCAAACGTAGCTTAGGTGATCCGTGCCGGTGTCCTCCGGCACCCATGCTCTCAAAATGCGAACGTCTGCACATAGCTTGCAGCCAGAAAGAGCTAGCCTGGAAAGCTGTTGCTCAGCCTCATCTGCTCATGGCACTGCTCACACAGAGGCACAGAGACTGGGGCTGCTTGCTTGTCTTGCCACCTCAAACTTCAAACATATCTTAGGTGGTCCGTGCCAGGCGCCTCCGGCACCCATGCTCTGAATATGCGAACGTCTGCAGATAGCTGGCAGCCAGAAAGAGCTAGCCTGGAAAGCTGTTGCTCAGCCTCATCTGCCCATGGCACTGCTCGCACAGAGGCACAGAGACTGGGGCTGCTTGCTTGTCTTGCCACCTCAAACTTCAAACGTATCTTAGCTGGTGCGTTCCGGGCGCCTCCAGCAGCCCTGCTGCGAAAATGCAAATGTCTGCACATAGCTCGCAGCCAGAAAGAGCTAGCCTGGGAAGTTTTTGCTCAGCCTCATATGCCCATGCCACTGCTCGCACAGAGGCACAGAGACTGGGGCTGCTTGCTTGTCTTGCCACCTCCACCTTCAAACGTAGCTTTGGGGGTCCGTGCAGGGGGCCTCCGGCAGCCCTGCTCTCAAAATGCGACCTTCTGCAGATAGTTCTTAGCCAGAAAAGCTAGCCTGGAAAGCTGTTGCTCAGCCTCATCTGCCCATGCCACTGCTCGCACAGAGGCACAGAGACTGGGGTTGCTTGCTTGTCTTCCAACCTTAGTCTTCACACGTAGATTTTCGGGTGCGTACTTGGCGCCTCTGGCAGCCGTGCTCCGAAAATGCGAACATCTCCAGATAGCTCGCAGCCAGAAAGAGCTAGCCTGGAATGCTGTTTCTCAGCCTCATCTGCCCATGGCACTGCTCACACAGAGGCACAGAGACTGGGGCTGCTTGCTTTTCAATCCTCTCAAACTTCAATCGTAACTTAGGTGGTCCGTGCCGGGGGCCCCCGGCAGCCCTGCTCCGAAAATGCGAACGTCTGCAGATAGCTAGCAGCCAGAAAGAGGTAGCCTGGAAAGCTGTTGCTCAGCCTCATCTGCCCATGGCACTGCTCGCACAGAGGCACAGAGACTGGGGCTGCTTGCTTGTCTTGCCCCCTGAAACTTCAAACGTACATTTGGGGGTCCGTGCCAGGAGCTTCCGGCAGCCTTGATCCGAAAATGCAAATGACTGCAGATAGCTCGCAGGCAGAAATATCTAGCCTGAAAAGATGTTGCTCAGCCTCATCTGCCCATGGCACTGCTCGCACAGAGACACAGAGACTGGGGCTGCTTGCTTGTCTTGCCCCCTCAAACTTCAAACATAGCTTAGGTGGCACGTGTCTCGCGCCACCGGCAGCCCTGCTCCGAAAATGCAAACGTCTGCAGAAAGATCGCAGCCAGAAAGAGCTAGCCTGGAAAGCTGTTGCTCAGCATCATCTGCCCATGGCACTGCTAGCACAGAGGCACAGAGACTGGGGCTGCTTGCTTGTCTTGCCATCTCAAACTTCAAACGTAGCTTTGGGGGACCGTGCTGGGCTGCTCCGGCTGCCCTGCTCTGAAAATGCGAACGTCTGCAGATAGCTCGCAGGCAGAAAGAGCTAGCCTGGAAAGCTGTTGCTCAGCCTCATCTGCTCATGGCACTGCTCACACAGAGGCACAGAGACTGGAGCTGCTTGCTTTTCTTGCCCCTCAAACTTCAAACATAGCTTTGGGGGTCCGTGCAGGGGACCTCGGCAGCCCTGCTCTGAAAATGCGAACGTCTGCAGATATCTCGCAGACAGAAATTGCTAGCGTGGAAAGATATTGTCAGCCTAATCTGCCCATGGCACTGCTCGCACAGAGGCATAGAGAATGGGACTGCTGGCTTGTCTTTCAACCTCAAACTTCAAACGTAGCTTAGGTGGTCCGTGACGGGCGCCTCCGGCACCCATACTCTGAAAATGCGAATGTCTGCAGATAGCTCACAGCCAGAAAGTGCTAGCCTGGAAAGCTGTTGCTCAGCCTCATCTGCCCATGCCACTGCTCGCACAGAGGCACAGAGACTGGGGATGCTTGCTTGTCTTGCACTCTCAAACTGCAAACGTAGATTTTGGGGTCCGTGCAGGATGCCTCCGGCAGCCCTGCAGCGAAAATGCAAATGTCTGCAGATAGCTCGCAGCCAGAAAGAGCTAGCCTGGAAAGCTGTTGCTCAGCCTCATCTGTGCATGGCACTGCTCGCACAGAGGCACAGAGACTGGGGCTGCTTGCTTGTCTTGACACCTCAAACTTCAAAAGTAGCTTTTTGGGTCAGTGCAGGGGGCCTCCGGCAGCCCTGTTCTGAAAATGCGAACGTCTGCAGAAAGCTCGCAGCCTGAAAGAGCTAGCCTGGAAAGCTGTTGCTCAGCCTCATCTGCCCATGGCACTGCTCACACAGAGGCACAGAGACTGGGGCTGCTTGCTTGTCTTGCCCCTCAAACTTCAAACATAGCTTAGGTGGTACGTGCAGGGGACCTCCTGCAGCCCTGCTCTGAATATGCGAAAGTCCGCAGATAGCTTCCATCCAGAAAGAGCTAGCCTGGAAAGCTGTTGCTCAGCCTCATCTGTCCATGGCACTGCTCGCACAGAGGCACAGAGACTGGGGCTGCTTGCTTGTCTTGCCCCCTCAAACTTCAAAAGTAGCTTTTTGGGTCAGTGCAGGGGGCCTCCGGCAGCCCTGTTCTGAAAATGCGAACGTCTGCAGAAAGCTCGCAGCCTGAAAGAGCTAGCCTGGAAAGCTGTTGCTCAGCCTCATCTGCCCATGGCACTGCTCACACAGAGGCACAGAGACTGGGGCTGCTTGCTTGTCTTGCACTCTCAAACTGCAAACGTAGATTTGGGGGTCCGTGCAGGGGGCCTCCGGCAGCCCTGCTCTCAAAATGCGAACTTCTGCAGATAGCTCTTAGCCAGAAAAGAGCTAGCCTGGAAAGCTGTTGCTCAGCCTCATCTGCCCATGCCACTGCTCGCACAGAGGCACAGAGACTGGGGCTGCTTGCTTGTCTTGCCACCTCAAACTTCACACGTAGATTTTGGGGTCTGTACTGGGCGCCTCTGGCAACGGTGCTCTGAAAATGCGAACGTCTACAGATAGCTCGCAGGCAGAATGAGCTAGCCTGGAATGCTCTTTCTCAGCCTCATCTGCACATGGCACTGCTCGCACAGAGGCACAGAGACTGGGGCTGCTTGCTTGTCTTGCCCCCTGAAACTTCAAACGTACATTTGGATGTCCGTGCCAGGAGCTTCCGGCAGCCTTGATCGGAAAATGCAAACGACTGCAGATAGTTCGCAGGCAGATATATCTAGCCTGGAAAGATGTTGCTCAGCCTCATCTGCCCATGGCATTGCTCGCACAGAGACACAGAGACTGGGGCTGCTTGCTTGTCTTGCCCCCTCAAACTCCAAACATAGCTTAGGTTGCACGCGTCGGGTGCCACCGGCAGTCCTGCTCCGAAAATGCAAATGTCTGCAGAAAGCTCGCAGCCAGAAAGAGCTAGCCTGGAAAGCTGTTGCTCAGCCTCATCTGACCATGGCACTGCTCGCACACAGGCACAGAGACTGGGGCTGCTTGCTTGTCTTGCCCCCTCAAACTTCAAACGTATATTTGGGGGTCCGTGCACGGGACCCTCAGCAGCCCTGCTCTGAAAATGCGAACGTCTGCAGATAGCTCGCAGACAGAAAGTGGTAGCCTGGAAAGATGTTGCTCAGACTCATCTGCCCATGGCACTGCTCGCACAGAGACACAGAGACTGGGGCTGCTTGCTTGTCTTGCCACCTCCACCTTCAAACGTAGCTTTGGGGGTCCGTGCAGGGGGCCTCCGGCAGCCCTGCTCTCAAAATGCGAACTTCTGCAGATAGTTCTTGGCCAGAAAAGCTAGCCTGGAAAGCTGTTGCTCAGCCTCATCTGCCCATGCCACTGCTCGCACAGAGGCACAGAGACTGGGGTTGCTTGCTTTTCTTCCTACCTTAATCTTCACACGTAGATTTTGGGGTCCGTACTTGGCGCCTCTGGCAGCCGTGCTCCGAAAATGCGAACATCTCCAGATAGCTCGCAGCCAGAAAGAGCTAGCCTGGAATGCTGTTTCTCAGCCTCATCTGCCCATGGCACTGCTAGCACAGAGGCACAGAGACTGGGGCTGCTTGCTTGTCTTGCCACCTCAAACTTCAAACGTAGCTTTGGGGGACCGTGCTGGGCTGCTCCGGCTGCCCTGCTCTGAAAATGCGTACGTCTGCAGATAGCTCGCAGCCAGAAAGAGCTAGCCTGGAAAGCTGTTGCTCAGCATCATCTGCCCATGGCAGTGCTCGCACAGAGGCACAGAGACTGGGGCTGCTTGCTTGTCTTGCCACCTCAAACTTCAAACATAGCTTAGGTGGTCCGTGCCGGGCGCCTCCGGCAGCCCTGTTCTGAAAATGCGAACGTCTGCAGATAGATGGCAGCCAGAAAGAGCTAGCCTGGAAAGCTGTTGCTCAGCCTCATCTGCCCATGGCACTGCTCGCACAGAGAAACAGAGACTGGGGCTGCTTGCTTGTCTTGCCACCTTAAACTTCACACGTAGATTTGGGGGTCCGTACTGAGCTCCTCAAGCAGCCGTGCTCCGAAAATGCGAACGTCTCCAGATAGCTCGCAGGCAGAAAAAGCTAGCCTGGACTGCTGTTTCTCAGCCTCATATGCCCATGGCACTGCTCGCACAGAGGCACAGAGACTGGGGCTGCTTGCTTGTCTTGCTCACTGAAACTTCAAACGTACATTTGGGGGTCCGTGCCAGGAGCCTCCAGCAGCCTTGATCTGAAAATGCGAACGACTGCAGATAGCTCGCAGGCAGAAATATCTAGCCTGGAAAGCTGTTGCTCAGCCTCATCTGCCCATGCCACTGCTCGCACAGAGGCACAGAGACTGGGGCTGCTTGCTTGTCTTGCCACCTCAAACTTCAAACATAGCTTAGGTGGCACGTGTCGCGCGCCTCCGGCAGTCCTGCTCCGAAAATGCAAACGTCTGCAGAAAGCTCGCAGCCAGAAAGAGCTAGCCTGGAAAGCTGTTGCTCAGCCTCATCTGCCCATGGCACTGCTCGCACAGAGGCACAGAGATTGGGGCTGCTTGTTTGTCTTGCCACCTCAAACTTCAAACGTAGCTTTGGGGGTCCGTGCAAGGTACCTCCGGCTGTCGTGCCCTGAAAATGCGAACTTCTGCAGATAGCTCGCACACAGAAAGTGCTAGCCTGGAAAGATGTTGCTCAGCCTCATCTGCCCATGGCACCGCTCGCACAGAGGCACAGAGAATGGGGCTGCTTGCTTGTCTTACCACCTCAAACTTCAAACGTATCTTAGCTGGTGCGTGCCGGGAGACTCCAGCAGCCCTGCTGCGAAAACGCAAATGTCTGCAGATAGCTCGCAGACAGAAAGAGCTAGCCTGGAAAGCTGTTGCTCAGCCTCATCTGTCCATGGCACTGCTCACACAGAGGCACAGAGTCTGGGGATGCTTACTTGTCTTGCCCCCTCAAACTTCAAACGTAGCTTTTTGTGTCAGTGCAGGGGGCCTCCGGCAGCCCTGCTCCGAAAATGCGAACGTCTGCAGAAAGCTCTCAGCCAGAAAGAGCTAGCCTGGAAAGCTGTTGCTCAGCCTCATCTGCCCATGGCACTGCTCACACAGAGGCACAGAGACTGGGGCTGCTTGCTTGTCTTGCCACATTAAACTTCACACGTAGATTTGGGGGTACGTGCAGGGGAGCTCCGGCTGCCCTGCTCTGAAAATGCGAACGTCTGCAGATAGCTCGCAGTCAGAAAGTGCTAGCCTGAAAAGCTGTTGCTCAGCCTCATCTGCCCATGGCACCGCTCGCACAGAGGCATAGAGAATGTGGCTGCTTGCTTGTCTTGCCACCTCAAACTTCAAACGTAGCTTAGGTGATCCGTGCCGGGGTCCTCCGGCACCCATGCTCTCAAAATGCGAACGTCTGCACATAGCTTGCAGCCAGAAAGAGCTAGCCTGGAAAGCTGTTGCTCAGCCTCATCTGCTCATGGCACTGCTCACACAGAGGCACAGAGACTGGGGCTGCTTGCTTGTCTTGCCACCTCAAACTTCAAACATATCTTAGGTGGTCCGTGCCAGGCGCCTCCGGCACCCATGCTCTGAATATGCGAACGTCTGCAGATAGCTGGCAGCCAGAAAGAGCTAGCCTGGAAAGCTGTTGCTCAGCCTCATCTGCCCATGGCACTGCTCGCACAGAGGCACAGAGACTGGGGCTGCTTGCTTGTCTTGCCACCTCAAACTTCAAACGTATCTTAGCTGGTGCGTTCCGGGCGCCTCCAGCAGCCCTGCTGCGGAAATGCAAATGTCTGCACATAGCTCGCAGCCAGAAAGAGCTAGCCTGGGAAGTTTTTGCTCAGCCTCATATGCCCATGCCACTGCTCGCACAGAGGCACAGAGACTGGGGCTGCTTGCTTGTCTTGCCACCTCCACCTTCAAACGTAGCATTGGGGGTCCGTGCAGGGGGCCTCCGGCAGCCCTGCTCTGAAAATGCGAACTTCTGCAGATAGTTCTTAGCCAGAAAAGCTAGCCTGGAAAGCTGTTGCTCAGCCTCATCTGCCCATGGCACTGCTCACACAGAGGCACAGAGACTGGGGCTGCTTGCTTGTCTTGCACTCTCAAACTGCAAACGTAGATTTGGGGGTCCGTGCAGGGGGCCTCCGGCAGCCCTGCTCTCAAAATGCGAACTTCTGCAGATAGCTCTTAGCCAGAAAAGAGCTAGCCTGGAAAGCTGTTGCTCAGCCTCATCTGCCCATGGCACTGCTCGCGCAGAGGCACAGAGACTGGGGCTGCTTGCTTGTCTTGCCACCTCAAACTTCACACGTAGATTTTGGGGTCTGTACTGGGCGCCTCTGACAACGGTGCTCTGAAAATGCGAACGTCTACAGATAGCTCGCAGGCAGAAAGAGCTAGCCTGGAATGCTCTTTCTCAGCCTCATCTGCACATGGCACTGCTCGCACAGAGGCACAGAGACTGGGGCTGCTTGCTTGTCTTGCCCCCTGAAACTTCAAACGTACATTTGGATGTCCGTGCCAGGAGCTTCCGGCAGCCTTGATCGGAAAATGCAAACGACTGCAGATAGTTCGCAGGCAGATATATCTAGCCTGGAAAGATGTTGCTCAGCCTCATCTGCCCATGGCACTGCTCGCACAGAGACACAGAGACTGGGGCTGCTTGCTTGTCTTGCCCCCTCAAACTCCAAACATAGCTTAGGTGGCACGCGTCGGGTGACACCGGCAGTCCTGTTCCGAAAATGCAAATGTCTGCAGAAAGCTCGCAGCCAGAAAGAGCTAGCCTGGAAAGCTGTTGCTCAGCCTCATCTGCTCATGGCACTGCTCACACAGAGGCACAGAGACTGGGGCTGCTTGATTGTCTTGCCACCTCCACCTTCAAACGTAGCTTTGGGGGTCCGTGCAGGGGGCCTCCGGCAGCCCTGCTCTCAAAATGCGAACTTCTGCAGATAGTTCTTAGCCAGAAAAGCTAGCCTGGAAAGCTGTTGCTCAGCCTCATCTGCCCATGCCACTGCTCGCACAGAGGCGCAGATACTGGGGTTGCTTGCTTGTCTTCCCACCTTAATCTTCACACGTAGATTTTGGGGTCCGTACTTGGCGCCTCTGGCAGCCGTGCTCCGAAAATGCGAACATCTCCAGATAGCTCGCAGCCAGAAAGAGCTAGCCTGGAATGGTGTTTCTCAGCCTCATCTGCCCATGGCGCTGCTCACACAGAGGCAAAGAGACTGGGGCTGCTTGCTTTTCTTTCCCCTCAAACTTCAATCGTAACTTAGGTGGTCCGTGCCGGGGGCCCCCGGCAGCCCTGCTCCGAAAATGCGAACGTCTGCAGATAGCTAGCAGCCAGAAAGAGCTAGCCTGGAAAGCTGTTGCTCAGCCTCATCTGCCCATGGCACTGCTCGCACAGAGGCACAGAGACTGGGGCTGCTTGCTTGTCTTGCTCACTGAAACTTCAAACGTACATTTGGGGGTCCGTGCCAGGAGCCTCCGGCAGCCTTGATCTGAAAATGCGAACGACTGCAGATAGCTCGCAGGCAGAAATATCTAGCCTGGAAAGCTGTTGCTCAGCCTCATCTGCCCATGCCACTGCTCGCACAGAGGCACAGAGACTGGGGCTGCTTGCTTGTCTTGACACCTCAAACTTCAAACATAGCTTAGGTGGCACGTGTCGCGCGCCTCCGGCAGTCCTGCTCCGAAAATGCAAACGTCTGCAGAAAGCTCGCAGCCAGAAAGAGCTAGCCTGGAAAGCTGTTGCTCAGCCTCATCTGCCCATGGCACTGCTCACACAGAGGCACAGAGACTGGGGCTGCTTGCTTGTCTTGCCACATTAAACTTCAAACATAGCTTTGGGGGTCCGTGCAGGGTACCTCCGGCTGTCGTGCCCTGAAAATGCGAACTTCTGCAGATAGCTCGCAGACAGAAATTGCTAGCCTGGAAAGATGTTGCTCAGCCTCATCTGCCCATGGCACCGCTCGCACAGAGGCACAGAGAATGGGGCTGCTTGCTTGTCTTACCACCTCAAACTTCAAACGTATCTTAGCTGGTGCGTGCCGGGAGACTCCAGCAGCCCTGCTGCGAAAACGCAAATGTCTGCAGATAGCTCGCAGACAGAAAGAGCTAGCCTGGAAAGCTGTTGCTCAGCCTCATCTGTCCATGGCACTGCTCACACAGAGGCACAGAGTCTGGGGATGCTTACTTGTCTTGCCCCCTCAAACTTCAAACGTAGCTTTTTGTGTCAGTGCAGGGGGCCTCCGGCAGCCCTGCTCCGAAAATGCGAACGTCTGCAGAAAGCTCGCAGTCAGAAAGAGCTAGCCTGGAAAGCTGTTGCTCAGCCTCATCTGCCCATGGCACTGCTCACACAGAGGCACAGAGACTGGGGCTGCTTGCTTGTCTTGCCACATTAAACTTCACACGTAGATTTGGGGGTACGTGCAGGGGAGCTCCGGCTGCCCTGCTCTGAAAATGCGAACGTCTGCAGATAGCTGGCAGCCAGAAAGAGCTAGCCTGGAAAGCTGTTGCTCAGCCTCATCTGCTCATGGCACTGCTCGCACAGAGGCACAGAGACTGGGGCTGCTTGCTTGTCTTGCCCCTCAAACTTCAAACGTAGCTTTGGGGGTCCGTGCATGATGCCTCCTTCAGCCCTTCTCTAAAAATGCGAACGTCTGCAGATAGCTCGCAGTCAGAAAGTGCTAGCCTGGAAAGCTGTTGCTCAGCCTCATCTGCCCATGGCACCGCTCGCACAGAGGCATAGAGAATGTGGCTGCTTGCTTTTCTTGCAACCCCAAACTTCAAACGTAGCTTAGGTGATCCGTGCCGGTGTCCTCCGGCACCCATGCTCTCAAAATGCGAACGTCTGCACATAACTTGCAGCCAGAAAGAGCTAGCCTGGAAAGCTGTTGCTCAGCCTCATCTGCTCATGGCACTGCTCACACAGAGGCACAGAGACTGGGGCTGCTTGCTTGTCTTGCCACCTCAAACTTCAAACATATCTTAGGTGGTCCGTGCCAGGCGCCTCCGGCACCCATGCTCTGAATATGCGAACGTCTGCAGATAGCTGGCAGCCAGAAAGAGCTAGCCTGGAAAGCTGTTGCTCAGCCTCATCTGCCCATGGCACTGCTCGCACAGAGGCACAGAGACTGGGGCTGCTTGCTTGTCTTGCCACCTCAAACTTCAAACGTATCTTAGCTGGTGCGTTCCGGGCGCCTCCAGCAGCCCTGCTGCGAAAATGCAAATGTCTGCACATAGCTCGCAGCCAGAAAGAGCTAGCCTGGGAAGTTTTTGCTCAGCCTCATATGCCCATGCCACTGCTCGCACAGAGGCACAGAGACTGGGGCTGCTTGCTTGTCTTGCCACCTCCACCTTCAAACGTAGCTTTGGGGGTCCGTGCAGGGGGCCTCCGGCAGCCCTGCTCTGAAAATGCGAACTTCTGCAGATAGTTCTTAGCCAGAAAGAGCTAGCCTGGAAAGCTGTTGCTCAGCCTCATCTGCCCATGCCACTGCTCGCACAGAGGCACAGAGACTGGGGTTGCTTGCTTGTCTTCCCACCTTAGTCTTCACACGTAGATTTTGGGGTCCGTACTTGGCGCCTCTGGCAGCCGTGCTCCGAAAATGCGAACATCTCCAGATAGCTCGCAGCCAGAAAGAGCTAGCCTGGAATGCTGTTTCTCAGCCTCATCTGCCCATGGCACTGCTCACACAGAGGCACAGAGACTGGGGCTGCTTGCTTTTCAATCCCCTCAAACTTCAATCGTAACATAGGTGGTCCGTGCCGGGGCCCCCCGGCAGCCCTGCTCCGAAAATGCGAACGTCTGCAGATAGCTAGCAGCCAGAAAGAGCTAGCCTGGAAAGCTGTTGCTCAGCCTCATCTGCCCATGGCACTGCTCGCACAGAGGCACAGAGACTGGGGCTGCTTGCTTGTCTTGCCCCCTGAAACTTCAAACGTACATTTGGGGGTCCGTGCCAGGAGCTTCCGGCAGCCTTGATCCGAAAATGCAAACGACTGCAGATAGCTCGCAGGCAGAAATATATAGCCTGAAAACATGTTGCTCAGCCTCATCTGCCCATGGCACTGCTCGCACAGAGACACAGAGACTGGGGCTGCTTGCTTGTCTTGCCCCCTCAAACTTCAAACATAGCTTAGGTGGCACGTGTCTCGCGCCACCGGCAGCCCTGCTCCGAAAATGCAAACGTCTGCAGAAATATCGCAGCCAGAAAGAGCTAGCCTGGAAAGCTGTTGCTCAGCATCATCTGCCCATGGCACTGCTCGCACAGAGGCACAGAGACTGGGGCTGCTTGCTTGTCTTGCCACCTCAAACTTCAAACATAGCTTAGGTGGTCCGTGCCGGGCGCCTCCGGCACCCATGCTCTCAATATGCGAACGTCTGCAGATAGCTCGCAGCCAGAAAGAGCTAGCCTGGAAAGCTGTTGCTCAGCCTCATCTGCCCATGCCACTGCTTGCACAGAGAAACAGAGACTGGGGCTGATTCCTTGTCTTGCCACCTTAAACTTCACACGTAGATTTGGGGGTCCGTACTGAGCGCCTCAAGCAGCCGTGCTCCGAAAATGCGAACGTCTCCAGATAGCTCGCAGGCAGAAAAAGCTAGCCTGGACTGCTGTTTCTCAGCCTCATATGCCCATGGCACTGCTCGCACAGAGGCACAGAGACTGGGGCTGCTTGCTTGTCTTGCCACCTCAAACTTCAAACATAGCTTAGGTGGCACGTGTCGCGCGCCTCCGGCAGTCCTGCTCCGAAAATGCAAACGTCTGCAGAAAGCTCGCAGCCAGAAAGAGCTAGCCTGGAAAGCTGTTGCTCAGCCTCATCTGCCCATGGCACTGCTCACACAGAGGCACAGAGACTGGGGCTGCTTGCTTGTCTTGCCACATTAAACTTCAAACATAGCTTTGGGGGTCCGTGCAGGGTACCTCCGGCTGTCGTGCCCTGAAAATGCGAACTTCTGCAGATAGCTCGCAGACAGAAAGTGCTAGCCTGGAAAGATGTTGCTCAGCCTCATCTGCCCATGGCACCGCTCGCACAGAGGCACAGAGAATGGGGCTGCTTGCTTGTCTTACCACCTCAAACTTCAAACGTATCTTAGCTGGTGCGTGCCGGGAGACTCCAGCAGCCCTGCTGCGAAAACGCAAATGTCTGCAGATAGCTCGCAGACAGAAAGAGCTAGCCTGGAAAGCTGTTGCTCAGCCTCATCTGTCCATGGCACTGCTCACACAGAGGCACAGAGTCTGGGGATGCTTACTTGTCTTGCCCCCTCAAACTTCAAACGTAGCTTTTTGGGTCAGTGCAGGGGGCCTCCGGCAGCCCTGCTCCGAAAATGCGAACGTCTGCAGAAAGCTCGCAGTCAGAAAGAGCTAGCCTGGAAAGCTGTTGCTCAGCCTCATCTGCCCATGGCACTGCTCACACAGAGGCACAGAGACTGGGGCTGCTTGCTTGTCTTGCCACATTAAACTTCACACGTAGATTTGGGGGTACGTGCAGGGGAGCTCCGGCTGCCCTGCTCTGAAAATGCGAACGTCTGCAGATAGCTGGCAGCCAGAAAGAGCTAGCCTGGAAAGCTGTTGCTCAGCCTCATCTGCTCATGGCACTGCTCGCACAGAGGCACAGAGACTGGGGCTGCTTGCTTGTCTTGCCCCTCAAACTTCAAACGTAGCTTTGGGGGTCCGTGCATGATGCCTCCTTCAGCCCTTCTCTAAAAATGCGAACGTCTGCAGATAGCTCGCAGTCAGAAAGTGCTAGCCTGGAAAGCTGTTGCTCAGCCTCATCTGCCCATGGCACCGCTCGCACAGAGGCATAGAGAATGTGGCTGCTTGCTTTTCTTGCAACCTCAAACTTCAAACGTAGCTTAGGTGATCCGTGCCGGTGTCCTCCGGCACCCATGCTCTCAAAATGCGAACGTCTGCACATAGCTTGCAGCCAGAAAGAGCTAGCCTGGAAAGCTGTTACTCAGCCTCATCTGCTCATGGCACTGCTCACACAGAGGCACAGAGACTGGGGCTGCTTGCTTGTCTTGCCACCTCAAACTTCAAACATATCTTAGGTGGTCCGTGCCAGGCGCCTCCGGCACCCATGCTCTGAATATGCGAACGTCTGCAGATAGCTGGCAGCCAGAAAGAGCTAGCCTGGAAAGCTGTTGCTCAGCCTCATCTGCCCATGGCACTGCTCGCACAGAGGCACAGAGACTGGGGCTGCTTGCTTGTCTTGCCACCTCAAACTTCAAACGTATCTTAGCTGGTGCGTTCCGGGCGCCTCCAGCAGCCCTGCTGCGAAAATGCAAATGTCTGCACATAGCTCGCAGCCAGAAAGAGCTAGCCTGGGAAGTTTTTGCTCAGCCTCATATGCCCATGCCACTGCTCGCACAGAGGCACAGAGACTGGGGCTGCTTGCTTGTCTTGCCACCTCCACCTTCAAACGTAGCTTTGGGGGTCCGTGCAGGGGGCCTCCGGCAGCCCTGCTCTCAAAATGCGAACTTCTGCAGATAGTTCTTAGCCAGAAAAGCTAGCCTGGAAAGCTGTTGCTCAGCCTCATCTGCCCATGCCACTGCTCGCACAGAGGCACAGAGACTGGGGTTGCTTGCTTGTCTTCCCACCTTAGTCTTCACACGTAGATTTTGGGGTCCGTACTTGGCGCCTCTGGCAGCCGTGCTCCGAAAATGCGAACATCTCCAGATAGCTCGCAGCCAGAAAGAGCTAGCCTGGAATGCTGTTTCTCAGCCTCATCTGCCCATGGCACTGCTCACACAGAGGCACAGAGACTGGGGCTGCTTGCTTTTCAATCCCCTCAAACTTCAATCGTAACATAGGTGGTCCGTGCCGGGGCCCCCCGGCAGCCCTGCTCCGAAAATGCGAACGTCTGCAGATAGCTAGCAGCCAGAAAGAGGTAGCCTGGAAAGCTGTTGCTCAGCCTCATCTGCCCATGGCACTGCTCGCACAGAGGCACAGAGACTGGGGCTGCTTGCTTGTCTTGCCCCCTGAAACTTCAAACGTACATTTGGGGGTCCGTGCCAGGAGCTTCCGGCAGCCTTGATCCGAAAATGCAAACGACTGCAGATAGCTCGCAGGCAGAAATATATAGCCTGAAAAGATGTTGCTCAGCCTCATCTGCCCATGGCACTGCTCGCACAGAGACACAGAGACTGGGGCTGCTTGCTTGTCTTGCCCCCTCAAACTTCAAACATAGCTTAGGTGGCACGTGTCTCGCGCCACCGGCAGCCCTGCTCCGAAAATGCAAACGTCTGCAGAAAGATCGCAGCCAGAAAGAGCTAGCCTGGAAAGCTGTTGCTCAGCATCATCTGCCCATGGCACTGCTCGCACAGAGGCACAGAGACTGGGGCTGCTTGCTTGTCTTGCCACCTCAAACTTCAAACATAGCTTAGGTGGTCCGTGCCGGGCGCCTCCGGCACCCATGCTCTCAATATGCGAACGTCTGCAGATAGCTGGCAGCCAGAAAGAGCTAGCCTGGAAAGCTGTTGCTCAGCCTCATCTGCCCATGGCACTGCTTGCACAGAGAAACAGAGACTGGGGCTGCTTGCTTGTCTTGCCACCTTAAACTTCACACGTAGATTTGGGGGTCCGTACTGAGCGCCTCAAGCAGCCGTGCTCCGAAAATGCGAACGTCTCCAGATAGCTCGCAGGCAGAAAAAGCTAGCCTGGACTGCTGTTTCTCAGCCTCATATGCCCATGGCACTGCTCGCACAGAGGCACAGAGACTGGGGCTGCTTGCTTGTCTTGCTCACTGAAACTTCAAACGTACATTTGGGGGTCCGTGCCAGGAGCCTCCGGCAGCCTTGATCTGAAAATGCGAACGACTGCAGATAGCTCGCAGGCAGAAATATCTAGCCTGGAAAGCTGTTGCTCAGCCTCATCTGCCCATGCCACTGCTCGCACAGAGGCACAGAGACTGGGGCTGCTTGCTTGTCTTGCCACCTCAAACTTCAAACATAGCTTAGGTGGCACGTGTCGCGCGCCTCCGGCAGTCCTGCTCCGAAAATGCAAACGTCTGCAGAAAGCTCGCAGGCAGAAAGAGCTAGCCTGGAAAGCTGTTGCTCAGCCTCATCTGCCCATGGCACTGCTCACACAGAGGCACAGAGACTGGGGCTGCTTGCTTGTCTTGCCACATTAAACTTCAAACATAGCTTTGGGGGTCCGTGCAGGGTACCTCCGGCTGTCGTGCCCTGAAAATGCGAACTTCTGCAGATAGCTCGCAGACAGAAAGTGCTAGCCTGGAAAGATGTTGCTCAGCCTCATCTGCCCATGGCACCGCTCGCACAGAGGCACAGAGAATGGGGCTGCTTGCTTGTCTTACCACCTCAAACTTCAAACGTATCTTAGCTGGTGCGTGCCGGGAGACTCCAGCAGCCCTGCTGCGAAAACGCAAATGTCTGCAGATAGCTCGCAGACAGAAAGAGCTAGCCTGGAAAGCTGTTGCTCAGCCTCATCTGTCCATGGCACTGCTCACACAGAGGCACAGAGTCTGGGGATGCTTACTTGTCTTGCCCCCTCAAACTTCAAACGTAGCTTTTTGGGTCAGTGCAGGGGGCCTCCGGCAGCCCTGCTCCGAAAATGCGAACGTCTGCAGAAAGCTCGCAGTCAGAAAGAGCTAGCCTGGAAAGCTGTTGCTCAGCCTCATCTGCCCATGGCACTGCTCACACAGAGGCACAGAGACTGGGGCTGCTTGCTTGTCTTGCCACATTAAACTTCACACGTAGATTTGGGGGTAAGTGCAGGGGAGCTCCGGCTGCCCTGCTCTGAAAATGCGAACGTCTGCAGATAGCTGGCAGCCAGAAAGAGCTAGCCTGGAAAGCTGTTGCTCAGCCTCATCTGCTCATGGCACTGCTCGCACAGAGGCACAGAGACTGGGGCTGCTTGCTTGTCTTGCCACCTCAAACTTCAAACATATCTTAGGTGGTCCGTGCCAGGCGCCTCCGGCACCCATGCTCTGAATATGCGAACGTCTGCAGATAGCTGGCAGCCAGAAAGAGCTAGCCTGGAAAGCTGTTGCTCAGCCTCATCTGCCCATGGCACTGCTCGCACAGAGGCACAGAGACTGGGGCTGCTTGCTTGTCTTGCCACCTCAAACTTCAAACGTATCTTAGCTGGTGCGTTCCGGGCGCCTCCAGCAGCCCTGCTGCGAAAATGCAAATGTCTGCACATAGCTCGCAGCCAGAAAGAGCTAGCCTGGGAAGTTTTTGCTCAGCCTCATATGCCCATGCCACTGCTCGCACAGAGGCACAGAGACTGGGGCTGCTTGCTTGTCTTGCCACCTCCACCTTCAAACGTAGCTTTGGGGGTCCGTGCAGGGGGCCTCCTTCAGCCCTGCTCTCAAAATGCGAACTTCTGCAGATAGTTCTTAGCCAGAAAAGCTAGCCTGGAAAGCTGTTGCTCAGCCTCATCTGCCCATGCCACTGCTCGCACAGAGGCACAGAGACTGGGGTTGCTTGCTTGTCTTCCCACCTTAGTCTTCACACGTAGATTTTGGGGTCCGTACTTGGCGCCTCTGGCAGCCGTGCTCCGAAAATGCGAACATCTCCAGATAGCTCGCAGCCAGAAAGAGCTAGCCTGGAATGCTGTTTCTCAGCCTCATCTGCCCATGGCACTGCTCACACAGAGGCACAGAGACTGGGGCTGCTTGCTTTTCAATCCCCTCAAACTTCAATCGTAACTTAGGTGGTCCGTGCCGGGGGCCCCCGGCAGCCCTGCTCCGAAAATGCGAACGTCTGCAGATAGCTAGCAGCCAGAAAGAGGTAGCCTGGAAAGCTGTTGCTCAGCCTCATCTGCCCATGGCACTGCTCGCACAGAGGCACAGAGACTGGGGCTGCTTGCTTGTCTTGCCCCCTGAAACTTCAAACGTACATTTGGGGGTCCGTGCCAGGAGCTTCCGGCAGCCTTGATCCGAAAATGCAAACGACTGCAGATAGCTCGCAGGCAGAAATATCTAGCCTGAAAAGATGTTGCTCAGCCTCATCTGCCCATGGCACTGCTCGCACAGAGACACAGAGACTGGGGCTGCTTGCTTGTCTTGCCCCCTCAAACTTCAAACATAGCTTAGGTGGCACGTGTCTCGCGCCACCGGCAGCCCTGCTCCGAAAATGCAAACGTCTGCAGAAAGATCGCAGCCAGAAAGAGCTAGCCTGGAAAGCTGTTGCTCAGCATCATCTGCCCATGGCACTGCTAGCACAGAGGCACAGAGACTGGGGCTGCTTGCTTGTCTTGCCACCTCAAACTTCAAACGTAGCTTTGGGGGACCGTGCTGGGCTGCTCCGGCTGCCCTGCTCTGAAAATGCGAACGTCTGCAGATAGCTCGCAGGCAGAAAGAGCTAGCCTGGAAAGCTGTTGCTCAGCCTCATCTGCTCATGGCACTGCTCACACAGAGGCACAGAGACTGGAGCTGCTTGCTTTTCTTGCCCCTCAAACTTCAAACATAGCTTTGGGGGTCCGTGCAGGGGACCTCGGCAGCCCTGCTCTGAAAATGCGAACGTCTGCAGATATCTCGCAGACAGAAATTGCTAGCGTGGAAAGATATTGTCAGCCTAATCTGCCCATGGCACTGCTCGCACAGAGGCACAGAGACTGGGGCTGCTGGCTTGTCTTTCAACCTCAAACTTCAAACGTAGCTTAGGTGGTCCGTGACGGGCGCCTCCGGCACCCATACTCTGAAAATGCGAATGTCTGCAGATAGCTCACAGCCAGAAAGTGCTAGCCTGGAAAGCTGTTGCTCAGCCTCATCTGCCCATGCCACTGCTCGCACAGAGGCACAGAGACTGGGGATGCTTGCTTGTCTTGCACTCTCAAACTGCAAACGTAGATTTTGGGGTCCGTGCAGGATGCCTCCGGCAGCCCTGCAGCGAAAATGCAAATGTCTGCAGATAGCTCGCAGCCAGAAAGAGCTAGCCTGGAAAGCTGTTGCTCAGCCTCATCTGTGCATGGCACTGCTCGCACAGAGGCACAGAGACTGGGGCTGCTTGCTTGTCTTGACACCTCAAACTTCAAAAGTAGCTTTTTGGGTCAGTGCAGGGGGCCTCCGGCAGCCCTGTTCTGAAAATGCGAACGTCTGCAGAAAGCTCGCAGCCTGAAAGAGCTAGCCTGGAAAGCTGTTGCTCAGCCTCATCTGCCCATGGCACTGCTCACACAGAGGCACAGAGACTGGGGTTGCTTGCTTGTCTTGCCCCTCAAACTTCAAACATAGCTTTGGGGGTACGTGCAGGGGACCTCCTGCAGCCCTGCTCTGAATATGCGAAAGTCTGCAGATAGCTTCCATCCAGAAAGAGCTAGCCTGGAAAGCTGTTGCTCAGCCTCATCTGTCCATGGCACTGCTCGCACAGAGGCACAGAGACTGGGGCTGCTTGCTTGTCTTGCCCCCTCAAACTTCAAAAGTAGCTTTTTGGGTCAGTGCAGGGGGCCTCCGGCAGCCCTGTTCTGAAAATGCGAACGTCTGCAGAAAGCTCGCAGCCTGAAAGAGCTAGCCTGGAAAGCTGTTGCTCAGCCTCATCTGACCATGGCACTGCTCGCACACAGGCACAGAGACTGGGGCTGCTTGCTTGTCTTGCCCCCTCAAACTTCAAACGTATATTTGGGGGTCCGTGCACGGGACCTTCAGCAGCCCTGCTCTGAAAATGCGAACGTCTGCAGATAGCTCGCAGACAGAAAGTGGTAGCCTGGAAAGATGTTGCTCAGCCTCATCTGCCCATGGCACTGCTCGCACAGAGACACAGAGACTGGGGCTGCTTGCTTGTCTTGCCACCTCCACCTTCAAACGTAGCTTTGGGGGTCCGTGCAGGGGGCCTCCGGCAGCCCTGCTCTCAAAATGCGAACTTCTGCAGATAGTTCTTAGCCAGAAAAGCTAGCCTGGAAAGCTGTTGCTCAGCCTCATCTGCCCATGCCACTGCTCGCACAGAGGCACAGAGACTGGGGTTGCTTGCTTTTCTTCCCACCTTAATCTTCACACGTAGATTTTGGGGTCCGTACTTGGCGCCTCTGGCAGCCGTGCTCCGAAAATGCGAACATCTCCAGATAGCTCGCAGCCAGAAAGAGCTAGCCTGGAATGCTGTTTCTCAGCCTCATCTGCCCATGGCACTGCTCACACAGAGGCACAGAGACTGGGGCTGCTTGCTTTTCTTTCCCCTCAAACTTCAATCGTAACTTAGGTGGTCCGTGCCGGGGGCCCCCGGCAGCCCTGCTCCGAAAATGCGAACGTCTGCAGATAGCTAGCAGCCAGAAAGAGCTAGCCTGGAAAGCTGTTGCTCAGCCTCATCTGCCCATGGCACTGCTCGCACAGAGGAACAGAGACTGGGGCTGCTTGCTTGTCTTGCCCCCTGAAACTTCAAACGTACATTTGGGGGTCCGTGCCAGGAGCTTCCGGCAGCCTTGATCCGAAAATGCAAACGACTGCAGATAGCTCGCAGGCAGAAATATCTAACCTGAAAAGATGTTGCTCAGCCTCATCTGCCCATGGCACTGCTCGCACAGAGACACAGGGACTGGGGCTGCTTGCTTGTCTTGCCCCCTCAAACTTCAAACATAGCTTAGGTGGCACGTGTCTCGCGCCACCGGCAGCCCTGCTCCGAAAATGCAAACGTCTGCAGAAAGATCGCAGCCAGAAAGAGCTAGCCTGGAAAGCTGTTGCTCAGCATCATCTGCCCATGGCACTGCTAGCACAGAGGCACAGAGAGTGGGGCTGCTTGCTTGTCTTGCCACCTCAAACTTCAAACGTAGCTTTGGGGGACCGTGCTGGGCTGCTCCGGCTGCCCTGCTCTGAAAATGCGAACGTCTGCAGATAGCTCGCAGCCAGAAAGAGCTAGCCTGGAAAGCTGTTGCTCAGCCTCATCTGCTCATGGCACTGGTCACACAGAGGAACAGAGACTGGGGCTGCTTGCTTGTCTTGCCCCCTCAAACTTCAAACGTACATTTGGGGGTCCGTGCCAGGAGCTTCCGGCAGCCTTGATCCGAAAATGCAAACGACTGCAGATAGCTCGCAGGCAGAAATATCTAACCTGAAAAGATGTTGCTCAGCCTCATCTGCCCATGGCACTGCTCGCACAGAGACACAGAGACTGGGGCTGCTTGCTTGTCTTGCCACCTCAAACTTCAAACATAGCTTAGGTGGCACGTGTCTCGCGCCACCGGCAGCCCTGCTCCGAAAATGCAAACGTCTGCAGAAAGATCGCAGCCAGAAAGAGCTAGCCTGGAAAGCTGTTGCTCAGCATCATCTGCCCATGGCACTGCTAGCACAGAGGCACAGAGACTGGGGCTGCTTGCTTGTCTTGCCACCTCAAACTTCAAACGTAGCTTTGGGGGACCGTGCTGGACTGCTCCGGCTGCCCTACTCTGAAAATGCGAACGTCTGCAGATAGCTCGCAGCCAGAAAGAGCTAGCCTGGAAAGCTGTTGCTCAGCCTCATCTGCTCATGGCACTGCTGACACAGAGGCACAGAGACTGGAGCTGCTTGCTTTTCTTGCCCCTCAAACTTCAAACATAGCTTTGGGGGTCCGTGCAGTGGACCTCGGCAGCCCTGCTCTGAAAATGCGAACGTCTGCAGATATCTCGCAGACAGAAATTGCTAGCGTGGAAAGATATTGTCAGCCTAATCTGCCCATGGCACTGATCGCACAGAGGCATAGAGAATGGGACTGCTGGCTTGTCTTTCAAACTCAAACTTCAAACGTAGCTTAGGTGGTCCGTGCCGGGCGCCTCCGGCACCCATACTCTGAAAATGCGAATGTCTGCAGATAGCTCGCAGCCAGAAAGAGCTAGCCTGGAAAGCTGTTGCTCAGCCTCATCTGCCCATGGCACTGCTCGCACAGAGGCACAGAGACTGGGGATGCTTGCTTGTCTTGCACTCTCAAACTGCAAACGTAGATTTTGGGGTCCGTGCAGGATGCCTCCGGCAGCCCTGCAGCGAAAATGCAAATGTCTGCAGATAGCTCGCAGCCAGAAAGAGCTAGCCTGGAAAGCTGTTGCTCAGCCTCATCTGTGCATGGCACTGCTCGCACAGAGGCACAGAGACTGGGGCTGCTTGCTTGTCTTGCCCCCTCAAACTTCAAAAGTAGCTTTTTGGGTCAGTGCAGGGGGCCTCCGGCAGCCCTGTTCTGAAAATGCGAACGTCTGCAGAAAGCGTGCAGCCTGAAAGAGCTAGCCTGGAAAGCTGTTGCTCAGCCTCATCTGCCCATGGCACTGCTCGCACAGAGGCACAGAGACTGGGGCTGCTTGCTTGTCTTGCCCCTCAAACTTCAAACATAGCTTTGGGGGTACGTGCAGGGGACCTCCTGCAGCCCTGCTCTGAATATGCGAATGTCTGCAGATAGCTCCCAACCAGAAAGAGCTAGCCTGGAAAGCTGTTGCTCAGCCTCATCTGTCCATGGCACTGCTCGCAGAGAGGCACAGAGACTGGGGCTGCTTGCTTGTCTTGCACTCTCAAACTGCAAACGTAGATTTGGGGGTCCGTGCAGGTGGCCTCCGGCAGCCCTGCTCTCAAAATGCGAACTTCTGCAGATAGCTCTTAGCCAGAAAAGAGCTAGCCTGGAAAGCTGTTGCTCAGCCTCATCTGCCCATGGCACTGCTCGCACAGAGGCACAGAGACTGGGGCTGCTTGCTTGTCTTGCCCCCTCAAACTTCAAACGTATCTTTGGGGGTCCGTGCAGGGTACCTCCGGCTGTCGTGCTCTGAAAATGCAAACGTCTGCAGATAGCTCGCAGTCAGAAAGAGCTAGCCTGGAAAGCTGTTGCTCAGCCTCATCTGCCCATGGCACTGCTCGCACAGAGGCACAGAGACTGGGGCTGCTTGCTTGTCTTGCCCCCTCAAACTTCAAACGTAGATTTGGTGGTCCGTGCAGGGGGGCTCCGTCTGCCCTGCTCTGAAAATGCGAACGTCTGCAGATAGCTCGCAGCCAGAAAGAGCTAGCCTGGAAAGCTGTTGCTCAGCCTCATCTGCTCATGGCACTGCTCACACAGAGGCACAGAGACTGGGGCTGCTTTCTTGTCTTGCCCCTCAAACTTCAAACTTATCTTTGGGGGTCCGTGCAGGATGCCTCCGGCAACTCTGTTCTCCTAAAATGCGAACGTCTGCAGATAGCTCGCAGCCAGAAAGAGCTAGCCTGGGAAGCTGTTGCTCAGCCTCATCTGCCCATTCCACTGCTCGCACAGAGGCACAGAGACTGGGGCTGCTTGCTTGTCTTGCCACCTCAAACTTAAAACTTATATTTGGGGGTCCGTGCAGGGGACCCTCAGCAGCCCTTCTCTGAAAATGCGAACGTCTGCAGATAGCTCGCAGACAGAAAGTGCTAGCCTGGAAACCTGTTGCTCAGCCTCATCTGCCCATGGCACCGCTCACACAGAGGCATAGAGACTGGGGCTGCTTGCTTGTCTTGCAAACACAAACTTCAAACGTAGCTTAGGTGATCCGTGCCGGGGTCGTCCGGCACCCATGCTCTCAAAATGCGAACGTCTGCAGATAGCTTGCAGCCAGAAAGAGCTAGCCTGGAAAGCTGTTGCTCAGCCTCATCTGCCCATGCCACTGCTCACACAGAGGCACAGAGACTGGGGCTGCTTGCTTGTCTTGCCACCTCAAACTTCAAACATAGCTTAGGTTGTCCTTGCTGGGCGCCTCCGGCACCCATGCTCTGAATATGCGAACGTCTGCAGATAGCTGGCAGCCAGAAAGAGCTAGCCTGGAAAGCTGTTGCTCAGCCTCATCTGACCATGGCACTGCTCGCACACAGGCACAGAGACTGGGGCTGCTTGCTTGTCTTGCCACCTCAAACTTAAAAAGTATATTTGGGGGTCCGTGCAGGGGACCCTCAGCAGCCCTGCTCTGAAAATGCGAACGTCTACAGATAGCTCGCAGGCAGAAAGAGCTAGCCTGGAAAGCTGTTGCTCAGCCTCATCTGCCCATGGCACCGCCCACACAGATTCATAGAGAATGTGGCTGCTTGCTTGTCTTGCAATCTCAAACTTCAAACGCAGCTTAGGTGATCCGTGCCGGGCGCCTGCGGCACCCATGCTCTGAATATGCGAACGTCTGTAGATAGCTGGCAGCCAGAAAGAGCTAGCCTGGAAAGCTGTTGCTCAGCCTCATGTGTCCATGGCACTGCTCGCACAGAGGCACAGAGACTGGGGCTGCTTGCTTGTCTTGCCTCTCAAACTTCAAACGTAGCTTTGGGGGTAAGTGCAGGATGCCTCCGGCAGCCCTGCTCTGAAAATGCGAACGTCTGCAGAGAGCTCGCAGCCAGAAAGAGCTAGCCTGGAAAGCTGTTGCTCAGCCTCATCTGCCCATGCCACTGCTCTCACAGAGGCACAGAGACTGGGGTTGCTTGCTTGTCTTGCCACATTAAACTTCACAAGTAGATTTGGGGGTACGTGCAGGGGGGCTCCGGTTGCCCTGCTCTGAAAATGCGAACGTCTGCAGATAGCTCGCAGGCAAAAAGAGCTAGCCTGGGAAGCTGTTGCTCAGCCTCATCTGCCCATGGCACTGCTCGCACAGAGGCACAGATATTAGGGCTGCTTGCTTGTCTTGCCCCCTCAAACTTCAGACGTATCTTAGCTAGTACGTGCCGGGTGCCTCCAGGAGTCCTGCTGCTAAAATGCAAATGTCTGCAGATAGCTCGCAGGCAGAAAGAGCTAGCCTGGAAAGCTGTTGCTCCGCCTCATGTGTCCATGGCACTGCTCGCACAGAGGCACAGAGACTGGGGCTGCTTACTTGTCTTGCCTCCTCAAACTTCAAACGTAGTTTTTGGGTCAGTACAGGGGGCCTCCGGCAGCCCAGTTCTGAAAATGCGAACGTCTGCAGAGAGCTCGCAGCCAGAAAGAGCTAGCCTGCAAAGCTGTTGCTCAGCCTCATCTGCACATGGCACTGCTCGCACAGAGGCACAGAGACTGTGGTTGCTTGCTTCTCTTGCCACATTAAACTTCACACGTGGATTTGGGGGTACGTACAGGGGACCTCCGGCTGCCCTGCTCTGAAAATGCGAACGTCTGCAGATAGCTCGCAGCCAGAAAGAGCTAGCCTGGAAAGCTGTTGCTCAGCCTCATCTGCTCATGGCACTGCTCACACAGAGGCAAAGAGACTGGGGCTGCTTGCTTGTCTTGCCTCTCAAACTTCAAACGTAGCTTTGGGGGTAAGTGCAGTATGCCTCCGGCAGCCCTGCTCTGAAAATGCGAACGTCTGCAGATAGCTCGCAGGCAGAAAGAGCTAGCCTGGAAAGCTGTTGCTCAGCCTCATATGCCCATGGCACTGCTCACACAGAGGCACAGAGACTGAGGCTGCTTCCTTGTCTTGGCCCCTCAAACTTCAAAGGTATCTTAGCTGGTGCGTGCCTGGCGCCTCCAGCAGCCCTGCTGCAAAAATGCAAATGTCTGCACATAGCTCGCAGGCAGAAAGAGCTAGCCTGGAAAGCTGTTGCTCAGCCTCATCTGCCCATGGCACTGCTCGCACAGAGGCACAGAGACTGGGGCTGCTTGCTTGTCTTGCCACCTCAAACTTCAAACGTAACTTTGGGTGTCCGTGCAGGATGCCTCCGGCAGCCCTGTTCTGAAAATGCGAACGTCTGCAGATAGCTCGCAGCCAGAAAGAGCTAGCCTGGAAAGCTGTTGCTCAGCCTCATCTGCCCATGGCACCGCTCGCACAGAGGCACAGAGAATGGGGCTGCTTGCTTGTCTTACCCCCTCAAACTTCAAACGTAGCTTTTTGGGTAAGTGCAGTGAGCCTCCGGCAGCCCTGTTCTGAAAATGCGAACGTCTGCAGAAAGCTCGCAGCCAGAAAGAGCTAGCTTGGAAAGCTGTTGCTCAGCCTCATCTGCCCATGGCACTGCTCGCACAGAGGCACAGAGACTGGGGCTACTTGCTTGTCTTGCCACCTCAAACTTCAAATGTAGATTTGGGGGTCCGTGCAGGGTACCTCCGGCTGTCGTGCTCTGAAAATGCGAACGTCTGCAGATAGGTCGCAGACAGACAGTGCTAACCTGGAAAGATGTTGCTCAGCCTCATCTGACCATGGCACCGCTCGCACAGAGGCACAGAGACTGGGGCTGCTTACTTGTCTTGCCCCCTCAAACTTCAAACGTAGTTTTTGGGTCAGTGCCTGGGGCCTCCGGCAGCCCAGTTCTGAAAATACGAACGTCTGCAGAAAGCTCGCAGCCAGAAAGAGCTAGCCTGGAAAGCTGTTGCTCAGCCTCATCTGCCCATGCCACTGCTCTCACAGAGGCACAGAGACTGGGGTTGCTTGCTTGTCTTGCCAGATTAAACTTCACACGTAGATTTGGAGGTACGTGCAGGGGGGCTCCGGTTCCCCTGCTCTGAAAATGCGAACGTCTGCAGATAGCTCGCAGGCAGAAAGAGCTAGCCTGGAAAGCTCTTGCTCAGCCTCATCTGCGCATGGCAGTGCTCGCACAGAGGCACAGAGACTTGGGCTGCTTGCTTGTCTTGCCTCTCAAACTTCAAACGTAGCTTTGGGGTTAAGTGTAGGATGCCTCCGGCAGCCCTGTTCTGAAAATGCGAATGTCTGCAGATAGCTCTCAGCCAGAAAGAGCTAGCCTGGAAAGCTGTTGCTCAGACTCATCTGCCCATGGCACTGCTCGCACAGAGGCACAGAGACTGGGGCTGCTTGCTTGTCTTGCTACCTCAAACTTCAAATGTAGATTTGGGGGTCCGTGCAGGGTACCTCCGGCTGTCGTGCTCTGAAAATGCGAACGTCTGCAGATAGCTCGCAGGCAGAAAGAGCTAGCCTGGAAAGCTGTTGCTCAGCCTCATCTGCCCATGGCACCGCTCGCACAGAGGCACAGAGAATGGGGCTGCTTGCTTGTCTTGCTACCTCAAACTTCAAATGTAGATTTGGGGGTCCGTGCAGGGTACCTCCGGCTGTCGTGCTCTGAAAATGCGAACGTCTGCAGATAGCTCGCAGGCAGAAAGAGCTAGCCTGGAAAGCTGTTGCTCAGCCTCATCTGCCCATGGCACCGCTCGCACAGAGGCACAGAGAATGGGGCTGCTTGCTTGTCTTGCCCCCTCAAACTTCAAACGTATCTTAGCTGGTACGTGCCGGGTGCCTCCAGGAGCCCTGCTGCTAAAATGCAAATGTCTGCAGATAGCTCGCAGGCAGAAAGAGCTAGCCTGGAAAGCTGTTGCTTAGCCTCATGTGTCCATGGCAATGCTCGCACAGAGGCACAGAGACTGGGGCTGCTTACTTGTCTTGCCTCCTCAAACTTCAAACGTATTTTTTGGGTCAGTACAGGGGGCCTCCGGCAGCCCAGTTCTGAAAATGCGAACGTGTGCAGAGAGCTCGCAGCCAGAAAGAGCTAGCCTGGAAAGCTGTTGCTCAGCCTCATCTGCCCATGGCACTGCTCGCACAGAGGCACAGAGACTGTGGTTGCTTGCTTGTCTTGCCACATTAAACTTCACACGTGGATTTGGGGGTACGTACAGGGGACCTCCGGCTGCCCTGCTCTGAAAATGCGAACGTCTGCAGATAGCTCGCAGCCAGAAAGAGCTAGCCTGGAAAGCTGTTGCTCAGCCTCATCTGCCCATGCCACTGCTCGCACAGAGGCACAGAGACTGGGGCTGCTTGCTTGTCTTGCCACCTCCAACTTCAAACGTAGCTTTGGGGGTCCGTGCAGGGGGCCTCCAGCAGCCCTGCTCTCAAAATGCGAACGTCTGCAGATAGCCCGCAGCCAGAAAGAGCTAGCCTTGAAAGCTGTTGCTCAGCCTCATCTGCCCATGCCACTGCTCGCACAGAGGCACAGAAACTGGGGCTGCTTGCTTGTCTTGCCCCCTGAAACTTCAAACGTACATTTGGGGGTCCGTGCCAGGAGCCTCCGGCAGCCTTGATCCGAAAATGCGAACGACTGCAGATAGCTCGCAGGCAGAAATATCTAGCCTGGAAAGCTGTTGCTCAGCCTCATCTGCCCATGGCACTGCTCGCACAGAGGCACAGAGACTGGGGCTGCTTGCTTGTCTTGCCACCTCAAACTTCAAACGTAGCTTTGGGGGTCCGTGCAGGGTACCTCCGGCTGTCGTGCTCTGAAAATGCGAACGTCTGCAGATAGGTCGCAGACAGACAGTGCTAACCTGGAAAGATGTTGCTCAGCCTCATCTGACCATGGCACCGCTCGCACAGAGGCACAGAGACTGGGGCTGCTTACTTGTCTTGCCCCCTCAAACTTCAAACGTAGTTTTTGGGTCAGTGCCTGGGGCCTCCGGCAGCCCAGTTCTGAAAATACGAACGTCTGCAGAAAGCTCGCAGCCAGAAAGAGCTAGCCTGGAAAGCTGTTGCTCAGCCTCATCTGCCCATGCCACTGCTCTCACAGAGGCACAGAGACTGGGGTTGCTTGCTTGTCTTGCCAGATTAAACTTCACACGTAGATTTGGGGGTACGTGCAGGGGGGCTCCGGTTCCCCTGCTCTGAAAATGCGAACGTCTGCAGATAGCTCGCAGCCAGAAAGAGCTAGCCTGGAAAGCTCTTGCTCAGCCTCATCTGCCCATGGCAGTGCTCGCACAGAGGCACAGAGACTGGGGCTGCTTGCTTGTCTTGCCTCTCAAACTTCAAACGTAGCTTTGGGTTTAAGTGTAGGATGCCTCCGGCAGCCCTGTTCTGAAAATGCGAATGTCTGCAGATAGCTCTCAGCCAGAAAGAGCTAGCCTGGAAAGCTGTTGCTCAGACTCATCTGCCCATGGCACTGCTCGCACAGAGGCACAGAGACTGGGGCTGCTTGCTTGTCTTGCTACCTCAAACTTCAAATGTAGATTTGGGGGTCCGTGCAGGGTACCTCCGGCTGTCGTGCTCTGAAAATGCGAACGTCTGCAGATAGCTCGCAGCAGAAAGAGCTAGCCTGGAAAGCTGTTGCTCAGCCTCATCTGCCCATGGCACCGCTCGCACAGAGGCACAGAGAATGGGGCTGCTTGCTTGTCTTGCCCCCTCAAACTTCAAACGTATCTTAGCTGGTACGTGCCGGGTGCCTCCAGGAGCCCTGCTGCTAAAATGCAAATGTCTGCAGATAGCTCGCAGGCAGAAAGAGCTAGCCTGGAAAGCTGTTGCTCAGCCTCATCTGCCCATGGCACTGCTCGCACAGAGGCACAGAGACTGGGGCTGCTTGCTTGTCTTGCCACCTCAAACTTCAAACATATATTTGGGGGTCCGTGCAGGGGACCCTCAGCAGCCCTGCTCTGAAAATGCGAACGTCTGCAGATAGCTCGCAGACAGAAAGTGCTAGCCTGGAAAGATGTTGCTCAGCCTCATCTGCCCATGGCACCGCTCGCACAGAGGCACAGAGAATGGGGCTGCTTGCTTGTCTTGCCTCTCAAACTTCAAACGTATCTTAGCTGATGCGTTCCAGGCGCCTCCAGCAGCCGTGCTGCGAAAATGCAAATGTCTGCAGATAGCTCGCAGGCAGAAAGAGCTAGCCTGGAAAGCTGTTGCTCAGCCTCATCTGCGCATGGCACCGCTCGCACAGAGGCACAGAGACTGGGGCTGCTTGCTTGTCTTGCCACCTCAAACTTCAAACGTAACTTTGGGTGTCCGTGCAGGATGCTCCGGCAGCCCTGTTCTGAAAATGCGAACGTCTCCAGATAGCTCGCAGGCAGAAAGAGCTAGCCTGGAAAGCTGTTGCTCAGCCTCATCTGCCCATGGCACTGCTCGCACAGAGGCACAGATACTGGGGCTGCTTGCTTGTCTTGCCCCCTGAAACTTCAAACGTACATTTGGGGGTCCGTGCCAGGAGCCTCCGGCAGCCTTGATCCGAAAATGCGAACGACTGCAGATAGCTCGCAGGCAGAAATATCTAGCCTGGAAAGCTGTTGCTCAGCCTCATCTGCCCATGGCACTGCTCGCACAGAGGCACAGAGACTGGGGCTGCTTGCTTGTCTTGCCACCTCAAACTTCGAACGTAGCTTTGGGGGTCCGTGCAGGGTACCTCCGGCTGTCGTGCTCTGAAAATGCGAACGTCTGCAGATAGGTCGCAGACAGACAGTGCTAACCTGGAAAGATGTTGCTCAGCCTCATCTGCCCATGGCACCGCTCGCACAGAGGCACAGAGACTGGGGCTGCTTACTTGTCTTGCCCCCTCAAACTTCAAACGTAGTTTTTGGGTCAGTGCCTGGGGCCTCCGGCAGCCCAGTTCTGAAAATGCGAACGTCTGCAGAAAGCTCGCAGCCAGAAAGAGCTAGCCTGGAAAGCTGTTGCTCAGCCTCATCTGCCCATGCCACTGCTCGCACAGAGGCACAGAGACTGGGGATGCTTGCTTGTCTTGCCACCTCAAACTTCAAATGTAGATTTGGGGGTCCGTGCAGGGTACCTCCGGCTGTCGTGCTCTGAAAATGCGAACGTCTGCAGATAGCTCGCAGCCAGAAAGAGCTAGCCTGGAAAGCTGTTGCTCAGCCTCATCTGCCCATGGCACCGCTCGCACAGAGGCACAGAGAATGGGGCTGCTTGCTTGTCTTGCCCCCTCAAACTTCAAACGTATCTTAGCTGGTACGTGCCGGGTGCCTCCAGGAGCCCTGCTGCTAAAATGCAAATGTCTGCAGATAGCTCGCAGGCAGAAAGAGCTAGCCTGGAAAGCTGTTGCTCAGCCTCATGTGTCCATGGCACTTCTCGCACAGAGGCACAGAGACTGGGGCTGCTTACTTGTCTTGCCTCCTCAAACTTCAAACGTAGTTTTTGGGTCAGTACAGGGGGCCTCCGGCAGCCCAGTTCTGAAAATGCGAACGTGTGCAGAGAGCTCGCAGCCAGAAAGTGCTAGCCTGGAAAGCTGTTGCTCAGCCTCATCTGCCCATGGCACTGCTCGCACAGAGGCACAGAGACTGTGGTTGCTTGCTTGTCTTGCCCCCTCAAACTTCACACGTGGATTTGGGGGTACGTACAGGGGACCTCCGGCTGCCCTGCTCTGAAAATGCGAACGTCTGCAGATAGCTCGCAGCCAGAAAGAGCTAGCCTGGAAAGCTGTTGCTCAGCCTCATCTGCTCATGGCACTGCTCACACAGAGGCACAGAGACTGGGGCTGCTTGCTTGTCTTGCCACCTCAAACTTCAAACGTAGCTTTGGGGGTAAGTGCAGGATGCCTCCGGCAGCCCTGCTCTGAAAATGCGAACGTCTGCAGATAGCTCGCAGCCAGAAATATCTAGCCTGGAAAGCTGTTGCTCAGCCTCATATGCCCATGGCACTGCTCACACAGAGGCACAGAGACTGGGGCTGCTTGCTTGTCTTGGCCCCTCAAACTTCAAAGGTATCTTAGCTGGTGCGTGCCGGGCGCCTCATGCAGCCCTGCTGCAAAAATGCAAATGTCTGCACATAGCTCGCAGGCAGAAAGAGCTAGCCTGGAAAGCTGTTGCTCAGCCTCATCTGCGCATGGCACCGCTCGCACAGAGGCACAGAGACTGGGGCTGCTTGCTTGTCTTGCCACCTAAAACTTCAAACGTAACATTGGGTGTCCGTGCAGGATGCCTCCGGCAGCCCTGTTCTGAAAATGCGAACGTCTGCAGATAGCTCGCAGCCAGAAAGAGCTAGCCTGGAAAGCTGTTGCTCAGCCTCATCTGCCCATGGCACTGCTCGCACAGAGGCACAGAGACTGGGGCTGCTTGCTTGTCTTGCCACCTCAAACTTCAAACATATATTTGGGGGTCCGTGCAGGGGACCCTCAGCAGCCCTGCTCTGAAAATGCGAACGTCTGCAGATAGCTCGCAGACAGAAATTGCTAGCGTGGAAAGATATTGCTCAGCCTCATCTGCCCATGGCACCGCTCGCACAGAGGCATAGAGAATGGGGCTGCTGGCTTGTATTTCAACCTCAAACTTCAAACGTAGCTTAGGTGGTCCGTGACGGGCGCCTCCGGCACCCATGCTCTGAAAATGCGAACGTCTGCAGATAGCTCGCAGGCAGAAAGAGCTAGCCTGGAAAGCTGTTGCTCAGCCTCATCTGCCCATGGCACTGCTCGCACAGAGGCACAGAGACTGGGGCTGCTTGCTTGTCTTGCCTCTCAAACTTCAAACGTAGCTTTGGGGGTAAGTGCAGGATGCCTCCGGAAGCCCTGCTCTGAAAATGCGAACGTCTGCAGAGAGCTCGCAGCCAGAAAGAGCTAGCCTGGAAAGCTGTTGCTCAGCCTCATCTGCCCATGCCACTGCTCTCACAGAGGCACAGAGACTGCGGTTGCTTGCTTGTCTTGCCAGATTAAACTTCACACGTAGATTTGGGGGTACGTGCAGGGGGGCTCCAGTAGCCCTGCTCTGAAAATGCGAACGTCTGCAGATAGCTCGCAGCCAGAAAGAGCTAGCCTGGAAAGCTGTTGCTCAGCCTCATCTGCTCATAGCACTGCTCGCACAGAGGCACAGAGACTGGGGCTGCTTGCTTGTCTTGCCTCTCAAACTTCAAACGTAGCTTTGGGGTTAAGTGTAGGATGACTCCGGCAGCCCTGCTCTGAAAATGCGAACGTCTGCAGATAGCTCGCAGGCAGAAAGAGCTTGCCTGGAAAGCTGTTGCTCAGCCTCATATGCCCATGGCACTGCTCGCACAGAGGCACAGAGACTGGGGCTGCTTGCTTGTCTTGCCACCTCAAACTTCAAATGTAGATTTGGGGGTCCGTGCAGGGTACCTCCGGCTGTCGTGCTCTGAAAATGCGAACGTCTGCAGATAGCTCGCAGCCAGAAAGAGCTAGCCTGGGAAGCTGTTGCTCAGCCTCATCTGCCCATGGCACTGCTCGCACAGAGGCACAGATATTAGGGCTTCTTGCTTGTCTTGCCCCCTCAAACTTCAAACGTAGCTTTGGGGGTCCGTGCAGGTACCTCCAGCTGTCGTGCTCTCAAAATGCGAACGTATGCAGATAGCTCGCAGACAGAAAGTGCTAGCCTGGAAAGATGTTGCTGAGCCTTATCTGCCCATGGCACCGCTCGCACAGAGGCACAGAGAATGGGGCTGCTTGCTTGTCTTGCCACCTCAAACTTCAAACGTATCTTAGCTGGTACGTGCCGGGTGCCTCCAGCAGCCCTGCTGCTAAAATGCAAATGTCTGCAGATAGCTCGCAGGCAGAAAGAGCTAGCCTGGAAAGCTGTTGCTCAGCCTCATGTGTCCATGGCACTGCTCGCACAGAGGCACAGAGACTGGGGCTGCTTACTTGTCTTGCCTCCTCAAACTTCAAACGTAGTTTTTGGGTCAGTACAGGGGGCCTCCGGCAGCCCAGTTCTGAAAATGCGAACGTGTGCAGAGAGCTCGCAGCCAGAAAGAGCTAGCCTGGAAAGCTGTTGCTCAGCCTCATCTGCCCATGGCACTGCTCGCACAGAGGCACAGAGACTGTGGTTGCTTGCTTGTCTTGCCACATTAAACTTCACACGTGGATTTGGGGGTACGTACAGGAGACCTCCGGCTGCCCTGCTCTGAAAATGCGAACGTCTGCAGATAGCTCGCAGCCAGAAAGAGCTAGCCTGGAAAGCTGTTGCTCAGTCTCATCTGCTCATGGCACTGCTCGCACAGAGGCACAGAGACTGGGGCTGCTTGCTTGTCTTGCCACCTCAAACTTCAAACGTAGCTTTGGGGGTAAGTGCAGGATGCCTCCGGCAGCCCTGCTCTGAAAATGCGAACGTCTGCAGATAGCTCGTAGCCAGAAAGAGCTAGCCTGGAAAGCTGTTGCTCAGCCTCATATGCCCATGGCACTGCTCACACAGAGGCACAGAGACTGGGGCTGCTTCCTTGTCTTGGCCCCTCAAACTTCAAAGGTATCTTAGCTGATGCGTTCCAGGCGCCTCCAGCAGCCGCGTTGTGAAAATGCAAATGTGTGCAGATAGCTCGCAGCCAGAAGGAGCTAGCCTGGAAAGCTGTTGCTCAGCCTCATCTGCGCATGGCACCGCTCGCACAGAGGCACAGAGACTGGGGCTGCTTGCTTGTCTTGCCACCTGAAACTTCAAACGTAACTTTGGGTGTCCGTGCAGGATGCCTCCGGCAGCCCTGTTCTGAAAATGCGAACGTCTGCAGATAGCTCGCAGCCAGAAAGAGCTAGCCTGGAAAGCTGTTGCTCAGCCTCATCTGCCCATGGCACTGCTCGCACAGAGGCACAGATACTGGGGCTGCTTGCTTGTCTTGCCCCCTCAAACTTCAAACGTACATTTGGGGGTCCGTGCCAGGAGCCTCCGGCAGCCTTGATCCGAAAATGCGAACGACTGCAGATAGCTCGCAGGCAGAAATATCTAGCCTGGAAAGCTGTTGCTCAGCCTCATCTGCCCATGGCACTGCTTGCACAGAGGCACAGAGACTGGGGCTGCTTGCTTGTCTTGCCACCTCAAACTTCAAACGTAGCTTTGGGGGTCCGTGCAGCGTACCTCCGGCAGCCCTGCTCTGAAAATGCGAACGTCTGCAGATAGGTCACAGACAGACAGTGCTAACCTGGAAAGATGTTGCTCAGCCTCATCTGCCCATGGCACCGCTCGCACAGAGGCACAGAGACTGGGGCTGCTTACTTGTCTTGCCCCCTCAAACTTCAAACGTAGTTTTTGGGTCAGTGCCTGGGGCCTCCGGCAGCCCAGTTCTGAAAATGCGAACGTCTGCAGAAAGCTCGCAGCCAGAAAAAGCTAGCCTGGAAAGCTGTTGCTCAGCCTCATCTGCCCATGGCACTGCTCGCACAGAGGCACAGAGACTGGGGCTGCTTGCTTGTCTTGCCACCTCAAACTTAAAATGTAGATTTGGGGGTCCGTGCAGGGTACCTCCGGCTGTCGTGCTCTGAAAATGCGAACGTCTGCAGATAGCTCGCAGCCAGAAAGAGCTAGCCTGGAAAGCTGTTGCTCAGCCTCATCTGCCCATGCCACTGCTCGCACAGAGGCACAGAGATTGGGGCTGCTTGCTTGTCTTGCCCTCTCAAAGTTCACACGTATCTTTGGCGGTCCGTGCAGGGGGGCTCCGGCTGCCCTGCTCTGAAAATGCGAACGTCTGCAGATAGCTCGCAGCCAGAAATAGCTACCCTGGAAGGCTGTTGCTCAGCCTCATCTGCTCATGGCACTGCTCGCACAGAGGCACAGAGACTGGGGCAGCTTGCTTGTCTTGCCACCTCAAACTTCAAACGTAACTTTGGGTGTCCGTGCAGGATGCCTCCGGCAGCCCTGTTCTGAAAATGCGAACGTCTGCAGATAGCTCACAGGCAGAAAGAGCTAGCCTGGAAAGCTGTTGCTCAGCCTCATCTGACCATGGCACTGCTCGCACAGAGGCACAGAGACTGGGGCTGCTTGCTTGTCTTGCCCCCTCAAACTTAAAACGTAGTTTTGGGGGTCCGTGCAGGGGACCCTCAGCAGCCCTGCTCTGAAAATGCGAACGTCTGCATATATCTCACAGACAGAAATTGCTAGCGTGGAAAGATATTGCTCAGCCTCATCTGCCCATGGCACCGCTCGCACAGAGGCATAGAGAATGGGGCTGCTGGCTTGTATTTCAACCTCAAACTTCAAACGTAGCTTAGGTGGTCCGTGACGGGCGCCTCCGGCACCCATGCTCTGAAAATGCGAACGTCTGCAGATAGCTCGCAGCCAGAAAGAGCTAGCCTGGAAAGCTGTTGCTCAGCCTCATCTGCTCATGGCACTGCTCACACAGAGGCACAGAGACTGGGGCTGCTTGCTTGTCTTGCCTCTCAAACTTCAAACGTAGCTTTGGGGGTAAGTGCAGGATGCCTCCGGCAGCCCTGCTCTGAAAATGCGAACGTCTGCAGATAGCTCGCAGCCAGAAAGAGCTAGCCTGGAAAGCTGTTGCTCAGCCTCATATGCCCATGGCACTGCTCACACAGAGGCACAGAGACTGAGGCTGCTTCCTTGTCTTGGCCCCTCAAACTTCAAAGGTATCTTACCTGGTGCGTGCCGGGCGCCTCCAGCAGCCCTGCTGCAAAAATGCAAATGTCTGCACACAGCTCGCAGACAGAAAGAGCTAGCCTGGAAAGCTGTTGCTCAGCCTCATCTGCTCATGGCACTGCTCACACAGAGGCACAGAGACTGGGGCTGCTTGCTTGTCTTGCCTCTGAAACTTCAAACGTAGCTTTGGGGGTAAGTGCAGGATGCCTCCGGCAGCCCTGCTCTGAAAATGCGAACGTCTGCAGATAGCTCGCAGGCAGAAAGAGCTAGCCTGGAAAGCTGTTGCTCAGCCTCATCTGCCCATGGCACTGCTCGCACAGAGGCACAGAGACTGGGGCTGCTTGCTTGTCTTGCCACCTCAAACTTCAAACATATCTTTGGGGGTCCGTGCAGGGGACCCTCAGCAGCCCTGCTCTGAAAATGCGAACGTCTGCAGATAGCTCGCAGACAGAAAGTGCTAGCCTGGAAAGATGTTGCTCAGCCTCATCTGCCCATGGCACCGCTCGCACAGAGGCACAGAGAATGGGGCTGCTTGCTTGTCTTGCCCCCTCAAACTTCAAACTTATCTTAGCTGATGCGTTCCAGGCGCCTCCAGCAGCCGTGCTGCGAAAATGCAAATGTCTGCAGATAGCTCGCAGCCAGAAAGAGCTAGCCTGGAAAGCTGTTGCTCAGCCTCATCTGCCCATGGCACTGCTCGCACAGAGGCACAGAGACTGGGGCTGCTTGCTTGTCTTGCCACCTCAAACTTCAAACGTAACTTTGGGTGTCCGTGCAGGATGCTCCGGCAGCCCTGTTCTGAAAATGCGAACGTCTCCAGATAGCTCGCAGGCAGAAAGAGCTAGCCTGGAAAGCTGTTGCTCAGCCTCATCTGCCCATGGCACTGCTCGCACAGAGGCACAGATACTGGGGCTGCTTGCTTGTCTTGCCCCCTGAAACTTCAAACGTACATTTGGGGGTCCGTGCCAGGAGCCTCCGGCAGCCTTGATCCGAAAATGCGAACGACTGCAGATAGCTCGCAGGCAGAAATATCTAGCCTGGAAAGCTGTTGCTCAGCCTCATCTGCCCATGGCACTGCTCGCACAGAGGCACAGAGACTGGGGCTGCTTGCTTGTCTTGCCACCTCAAACTTCGAACGTAGCTTTGGGGGTCCGTGCAGGGTACCTCCGGCTGTCGTGCTCTGAAAATGCGAACGTCTGCAGATAGGTCGCAGACAAACAGTGCTAACCTGGAAAGATGTTGCTCAGCCTCATCTGCCCATGGCACCGCTCGCACAGAGGCACAGAGACTGGGGCTGCTTACTTGTCTTGCCCCCTCAAACTTCAAACGTAGTTTTTGGGTCAGTGCCTGGGGCCTCCGGCAGCCCAGTTCTGAAAATGCGAACGTCTGCAGAAAGCTCGCAGCCAGAAAGAGCTAGCCTGGAAAGCTGTTGCTCAGCCTCATCTGCCCATGCCACTGCTCGCACAGAGGCACAGAGACTGGGGCTGCTTGCTTGTCTTGCCACCTCAAACTTCAAATGTAGATTTGGGGGTCCGTGCAGGGTACCTCCGGCTGTCGTGCTCTGAAAATGCGAACGTCTGCAGATAGCTCGCAGACAGAAAGAGCTAGCCTGGGAAGCTGTTGCTCAGCCTCATCTGCCCATGGCACCGCTCGCACAGAGGCACAGAGAATGGGGCTGCTTGCTTGTCTTGCCCCCTCAAACTTCAAACGTATCTTAGCTGGTACGTGCCGGGTGCCTCCAGGAGCCCTGCTGCTAAAATGCAAATGTCTGCAGATAGCTCGCAGGCAGAAAGAGCTAGCCTGGAAAGCTGTTGCTCAGCCTCATGTGTCCATGGCACTTCTCGCACAGAGGCACAGAGACTGGGGCTGCTTACTTGTCTTGCCTCCTCAAACTTCAAACGTAGTTTTTGGGTCAGTACAGGGGGCCTCCGGCAGCCCAGTTCTGAAAATGCGAACGTGTGCAGAGAGCTCGCAGCCAGAAAGTGCTAGCCTGGAAAGCTGTTGCTCAGCCTCATCTGCCCATGGCACTGCTCGCACAGAGGCACAGAGACTGTGGTTGCTTGCTTGTCTTGCCACATTAAACTTCACACGTGGATTTGGGGGTACGTACAGGGGACCTCCGGCTGCCCTGCTCTGAAAATGCGAACGTCTGCAGATAGCTCGCACCCAGAAAGAGCTAGCCTGGAAAGCTGTTGCTCAGCCTCATCTGCTCATGGCACTGCTCACACAGAGGCACAGAGACTGGGGCTGCTTGCTTGTCTTGCCACCTCAAACTTCAAACGTAGCTTTGGGGGTAAGTGCAGGATGCCTCCGGCAGCCCTGCTCTGAAAATGCGAACGTCTGCAGATAGCTCGCAGCCAGAAATATCTAGCCTGGAAAGCTGTTGCTCAGCCTCATATGCCCATGGCACTGCTCGCACAGAGGCACAGAGACTGGGGCTGCTTGCTTGTCTTGCCACCTCAAACTTCAAACATATATTTGGGGGTCCGTGCAGGGGACCCTCAGCAGCCCTGCTCTGAAAATGCGAACGTCTGCAGATATCTCGCAGACAGAAATTGCTAGCGTGGAAAGCTGTTGCTCAGCCTCATCTGCCCATGGCACCGCTCGCACAGAGGCATAGAGAATGGGGCTGCTGGCTTGTATTTCAACCTCAAACTTCAAACGTAGCTTAGGTGGTCCGTGACGGGCGCCTCCGGCACCCATGCTCTGAAAATGCGAACGTCTGCAGATAGCTCGCAGGCAGAAAGAGCTAGCCTGGAAAGCTGTTGCTCAGCCTCATCTGCCCATGGCACTGCTCGCACAGAGGCACAGAGACTGGGGCTGCTTGCTTGTCTTGCCTCTCAAACTTCAAACGTAGCTTTGGGGGTAAGTGCAGGATGCCTCCGGAAGCCCTGCTCTGAAAATGCGAACGTCTGCAGAGAGCTCGCAGCCAGAAAGAGCTAGCCTGGAAAGCTGTTGCTCAGCCTCATCTGCCCATGCCACTGCTCTCACAGAGGCACAGAGACTGGGGTTGCTTGCTTGTCTTGCCAGATTAAACTTCACACGTAGATTTGGGGGTACGTGCAGGGGGGCTCCAGTAGCCCTGTTCTGAAAATGCGAACGTCTGCAGATAGCTCGCAGCCAGAAAGAGCTAGCCTGGAAAGCTGTTGCTCAGCCTCATCTGCTCATAGCACTGCTCGCACAGAGGCACAGAGACTGGGGCTGCTTGCTTGTCTTGCCTCTCAAACTTCAAACGTAGCTTTGGGGTTAAGTGTAGGATGACTCCGGCAGCCCTGTTCTGAAAATGCGAATGTCTGCAGATAGCTCGCAGGCAGAAAGAGCTTGCCTGGAAAGCTGTTGCTCAGCCTCATATGCCCATGGCACTGCTCGCACAGAGGCACAGAGACTGGGGCTGCTTGCTTGTCTTGCCACCTCAAACTTCAAATGTAGATTTGGGGGTCCGTGCAGGGTACCTCCGGCTGTCGTGCTCTGAAAATGCGAACGTCTGCAGATAGCTCGCAGCCAGAAAGAGCTAGCCTGGGAAGCTGTTGCTCAGCCTCATCTGCCCATGGCACTGCTCGCACAGAGGCACAGATATTAGGGCTTCTTGCTTGTCTTGCCCCCTCAAACTTCAAACGTAGCTTTGGGGGTCCGTGCAGGTACCTCCAGCTGTCGTGCTCTCAAAATGCGAACGTATGCAGATAGCTCGCAGACAGAAAGTGCTAGCCTGGAAAGATGTTGCTGAGCCTTATCTGCCCATGGCACCGCTCGCACAGAGGCACAGAGAATGGGGCTGCTTGCTTGTCTTGCCACCTCAAACTTCAAACGTATCTTAGCTGGTACGTGCCGGGTGCCTCCAGCAGCCCTGCTGCTAAAATGCAAATGTCTGCAGATAGCTCGCAGGCAGAAAGAGCTAGCCTGGAAAGCTGTTGCTCAGCCTCATGTGTCCATGGCACTGCTCGCACAGAGGCACAGAGACTGGGGCTGCTTACTTGTCTTGCCTCCTCAAACTTCAAACGTAGTTTTTGGGTCAGTACAGGGGGCCTCCGGCAGCCCAGTTCTGAAAATGCGAACGTGTGCAGAGAGCTCGCAGCCAGAAAGAGCTAGCCTGGAAAGCTGTTGCTCAGCCTCATCTGCCCATGGCACTGCTCGCACAGAGGCACAGAGACTGTGGTTGCTTGCTTGTCTTGCCACATTAAACTTCACACGTGGATTTGGGGGTACGTACAGGGGACCTCCGGCTGCCCTGCTCTGAAAATGCGAACGTCTGCAGATAGCTCGCAGCCAGAAAGAGCTAGCCTGGAAAGCTGTTGCTCAGCCTCATCTGCTCATGGCACTGCTCGCACAGAGGCACAGAGACTGGGGCTGCTTGCTTGTCTTGCCACCTCAAACTTCAAACGTAGCTTTGGGGGTAAGTGCAGGATGCCTCCGGCAGCCCTGCTCTGAAAATGCGAACGTCTGCAGATAGCTCGTAGCCAGAAAGAGCTAGCCTGGAAAGCTGTTGCTCAGCCTCATATGCCCATGGCACTGCTCACACAGAGGCACAGAGACTGGGGCTGCTTCCTTGTCTTGGCCCCTCAAACTTCAAAGGTATCTTAGCTGATGCGTTCCAGGCGCCTCCAGCAGCCGCGTTGTGAAAATGCAAATGTGTGCAGATAGCTCGCAGCCAGAAGGAGCTAGCCTGGAAAGCTGTTGCTCAGCCTCATCTGCGCATGGCACCGCTCGCACAGAGGCACAGAGACTGGGGCTGCTTGCTTGTCTTGCCACCTGAAACTTCAAACGTAACTTTGGGTGTCCGTGCAGGATGCCTCCGGCAGCCCTGTTCTGAAAATGCGAACGTCTGCAGATAGCTCGCAGCCAGAAAGAGCTAGCCTGGAAAGCTGTTGCTCAGCCTCATCTGCCCATGGCACTGCTCGCACAGAGGCACAGATACTGGGGCTGCTTGCTTGTCTTGCCCCCTGAAACTTCAAACGTACATTTGGGGTCCGTGCCAGGAGCCTCCGGCAGCCTTGATCCGAAAATGCGAACGACTGCAGATAGCTCGCAGGCAGAAATATCTAGCCTGGAAAGCTGTTGCTCAGCCTCATCTGCCCATGGCACTGCTTGCACAGAGGCACAGAGACTGGGGCTGCTTGCTTGTCTTGCCACCTCAAACTTCAAACGTAGCTTTGGGGGTCCGTGCAGCGTACCTCCGGCAGCCCTGCTCTGAAAATGCGAACGTCTGCAGATAGGTCACAGACAGACAGTGCTAACCTGGAAAGATGTTGCTCAGCCTCATCTGCCCATGGCACCGCTCGCACAGAGGCACAGAGACTGGGGCTGCTTACTTGTCTTGCCCCCTCAAACTTCAAACGTAGTTTTTGGGTCAGTGCCTGGGGCCTCCGGCAGCCCAGTTCTGAAAATGCGAACGTCTGCAGAAAGCTCGCAGCCAGAAAAAGCTAGCCTGGAAAGCTGTTGCTCAGCCTCATCTGCCCATGGCACTGCTCGCACAGAGGCACAGAGACTGGGGCTGCTTGCTTGTCTTGCCACCTCAAACTTAAAATGTAGATTTGGGGGTCCGTGCAGGGTACCTCCGGCTGTCGTGCTCTGAAAATGCGAACGTCTGCAGATAGCTCGCAGCCAGAAAGAGCTAGCCTGGAAAGCTGTTGCTCAGCCTCATCTGCCCATGCCACTGCTCGCACAGAGGCACAGAGATTGGGGCTGCTTGCTTGTCTTGCCCTCTCAAAGTTCACACGTATCTTTGGCGGTCCGTGCAGGGGGGCTCCGGCTGCCCTGCTCTGAAAATGCGAACGTCTGCAGATAGCTCGCAGCCAGAAATAGCTACCCTGGAAGGCTGTTGCTCAGCCTCATCTGCTCATGGCACTGCTCGCACAGAGGCACAGAGACTGGGGCTGCTTGCTTGTCTTGCCACCTCAAACTTCAAACGTAACTTTGGGTGTCCGTGCAGGATGCCTCCGGCAGCCCTGTTCTGAAAATGCGAACGTCTGCAGATAGCTCGCAGGCAGAAAGAGCTAGCCTGGAAAGCTGTTGCTCAGCCTCATCTGACCATGGCACTGCTCGCACAGAGGCACAGAGACTGGGGCTGCTTTCTTGTCTTGCCCCCTCAAACTTAAAACGTAGTTTTGGGGGTCCGTGCAGGGGACCCTCAGCAGCCCTGCTCTGAAAATGCGAACGTCTGCATATATCTCACAGACAGAAATTGCTAGCGTGGAAAGATATTGCTCAGCCTCATCTGCCCATGGCACCGCTCGCACAGAGGCATAGAGAATGGGGCTGCTGGCTTGTATTTCAACCTCAAACTTCAAACGTAGCTTAGGTGGTCCGTGACGGGCGCCTCCGGCACCCATGCTCTGAAAATGCGAACGTCTGCAGATAGCTCGCAGCCAGAAAGAGCTAGCCTGGAAAGCTGTTGCTCAGCCTCATCTGCTCATGGCACTGCTCACACAGAGGCACAGAGACTGGGGCTGCTTGCTTGTCTTGCCTCTCAAACTTCAAACGTAGCTTTGGGGGTAAGTGCAGGATGCCTCCGGCAGCCCTGCTCTGAAAATGCGAACGTCTGCAGATAGCTCGCAGCCAGAAAGAGCTAGCCTGGAAAGCTGTTGCTCAGCCTCATATGCCCATGGCACTGCTCACACAGAGGCACAGAGACTGAGGCTGCTTCCTTGTCTTGGCCCCTCAAACTTCAAAGGTATCTTACCTGGTGCGTGCCGGGCGCCTCCAGCAGCCCTGCTGCAAAAATGCAAATGTCTGCACACAGCTCGCAGACAGAAAGAGCTAGCCTGGAAAGCTGTTGCTCAGCCTCATCTGCTCATGGCACTGCTCACACAGAGGCACAGAGACTGGGGCTGCTTGCTTGTCTTGCCTCTGAAACTTCAAACGTAGCTTTGGGGGTAAGTGCAGGATGCCTCCGGCAGCCCTGCTCTGAAAATGCGAACGTCTGCAGATAGCTCGCAGGCAGAAAGAGCTAGCCTGGAAAGCTGTTGCTCAGCCTCATCTGCCCATGGCACTGCTCGCACAGAGGCACAGAGACTGGGGCTGCTTGCTTGTCTTGCCACCTCAAACTTCAAACATATCTTTGGGGGTCCGTGCAGGGGACCCTCAGCAGCCCTGCTCTGAAAATGCGAACGTCTGCAGATAGCTCGCAGACAGAAAGTGCTAGCCTGGAAAGATGTTGCTCAGCCTCATCTGCCCATGGCACCGCTCGCACAGAGGCACAGAGAATGGGGCTGCTTGCTTGTCTTGCCCCCTCAAACTTCAAACTTATCTTAGCTGATGCGTTCCAGGCGCCTCCAGCAGCCGTGCTGCGAAAATGCAAATGTCTGCAGATAGCTCGCAGCCAGAAAGAGCTAGCCTGGAAAGCTGTTGCTCAGCCTCATCTGCCCATGGCACTGCTCGCACAGAGGCACAGAGACTGGGGCTGCTTGCTTGTCTTGCCACCTCAAACTTCAAACGTAACTTTGGGTGTCCGTGCAGGATGCCTCCGGCAGCCCTGTTCTGAAAATGCGAACGTCTGCAGATAGCTCGCAGCCAGAAATATCTAGCCTGGAAAGCTGTTGCTCAGCCTCATCTGCCCATGGCACTGCTCGCACAGAGGCACAGAGACTGGGGCTGCTTGCTTGTCTTGCCCCCTGAAACTTAAAACGTAGATTTGGGGGTCCGTGCAGGGGACCCTCAGCAGCCCTGCTCTGAAAATGCGAACGTCTGCATATATCTCGCAGACAGAAATTGCTAGCGTGGAAAGATATTGCTCAGCCTCATCTGCCCATGGCACCGCTTGCACAGAGGCATAGAGAATGGGGCTGCTGGCTTGTATTTCAACCTCAAACTTCAAACGTAGCTTAGGTGGTTCGTGACGGGCGCCTCCGGCACCCATGCTCTGAAAATGCGAACGTCTGCAGATAGCTCGCAGCCAGAAAGAGCTAGCCTGGAAAGCTGTTGCTCAGCCTCATCTGCCCATGGCACTGCTCGCACAGAGGCACAGAGACTGGGGCTGCTTGCTTGTCTTGCCTCTCAAACTTCAAACGTAGCTTTGGGGGTAAGTGCAGGATGCCTCTGGCAGCCCTGCTCTGAAAATGCGAACGTCTGCAGAGAGCTCGCAGCCAGAAAGAGCTAGCCTGGAAAGCTGTTGCTCAGCCTCATCTGCCCATGCCACTGCTCTCACAGAGGCACAGAGACTGGGGTTGCTTGCTTGTCTTGCCAGATTAAACTTCACACGTAGATTTGGGGGTACGTGCAGGGGGGCTCCAGTTGCCCTGCTCTGAAAATGCGAACGTCTGCAGATAGCTCTCAGCCAGAAAGAGCTAGCCTGGAAAGCTGTTGCTTAGCCTCATCTGCCCATGGCACTGCTCGCACAGAGGCACAGAGACTGGGGCTGCTTGCTTGTCTTGCCACCTAAAACTTCAAACGTAACTTTGGGTGTCCGTGCAGGATGCCTCCGGCAGCCCTGCTCTGAAAATGCGAACGTCTGCAGATAGCTCGCAGGCAGAAAGAGCTAGCCTGGAAAGCTGTTGCTCAGCCTCATCTGCCCATGGCACTGCTTGCACAGAGGCACAGAGACTGGGGCTGCTTGCTTGTCTTGCCACCTCAAACTTCAAACATATATTTGGGGGTCCGTGCAGGGGACCCTCAGCAGCCCAGTTCTGAAAATGCGAACGTCTGCAGATAGCTCGCAGACAGAAAGTGCTAGCCTGGAAAGATGTTGCTCAGCCTCATCTGCCCATGGCACCGCTCGCACAGAGGCACAGAGAATGGGGCTGCTTGCTTGTCTTGCCTCTCAAACTTCAAACGTATCTTAGCTGATGCGTTCCAGGCGCCTCCAGCAGCCGTGCTGCGAAAATGCAAATGTCTGCAGATAGCTCGCAGCCAGAAAGAGCTAGCCTGGAAAGCTGTTGCTCAGCCTCATCTGCGCATGGCACTGCTCGCACAGAGGCACAGATACTGGGGCTGCTTGCTTGTCTTGCCCCCTGAAACTTCAAACGTACATTTGGGGGTCCGTGCCAGGAGACTCCGGCAGCCTTGATCCGAAAATGCGAACGACTGCAGATAGCTCGCAGGCAGAAATATCTAGCCTGGAAAGCTGTTGCTCAGCCTCATCTGCCCATGGCACTGCTCGCACAGAGGCACAGAGACTGGGGCTGCTTGCTTGTCTTGCCTCTCAAACTTCAAACGTAGCTTTGGGGGTAAGTGCAGGATGCCTCCGGCAGCCCTGCTCTGAAAATGCGAACGTCTGCAGAGAGCTCGCAGCCAGAAAGAGCTAGCCTGGAAAGCTGTTGCTCAGCCTCATCTGCCCATGCCACTGCTCTCACAGAGGCACAGAGACTGGGGTTGCTTGCTGGTCTTGCCAGATTAAACTTCACACGTAGATTTGGGGGTACGTGCAGGGGGGCTCCAGTTGCCCTGCTCTGAAAATGCGAACGTCTGCAGATAGCTCGCAGCCAGAAAGAGCTAGCCTGGAAAGCTGTTGCTCAGCCTCATCTGCTCATGGCAGTGCTCGCACAGAGGCACAGAGACTGGGGCTGCTTGCTTGTCTTGCCTCTCAAACTTCAAACGTAGCTTTGGGGTTAAGTGTAGGATGACTCCGGCAGCCCTGTTCTGAAAATGCGAATGTCTGCAGATAGCTCGCAGCCAGAAAGAGCTAGCCTGGAAAGCTGTTGCTCAGCCTCATCTGCCCATGGCACTGCTCGCACAGAGGCACAGAGACTGGGGCTGCTTGCTTGTCTTGCCACCTAAAACTTCAAACGTAACTTTGGGTGTCCGTGCAGGATGCCTCCGGCAGCCCTGTTCTGAAAATGCGAACGTCTGCAGATAGCTCGCAGGCAGAAAGAGCTAGCCTGGAAAGCTGTTGCTCAGCCTCATCTGCCCATGGCACTGCTCGCACAGAGGCACAGAGACTGGGGCTGCTTGCTTGTCTTGCCACCTCAAACTTCAAACATATATTTGGGGGTCCGTGCAGGGGACCCTCAGCAGCCCTGCTCTGAAAATGCGAACGTCTGCAGATAGCTCGCAGACAGAAAGTGCTAGCCTGGAAAGATGTTGCTCAGCCTCATCTGCCCATGGCACCGCTCGCACAGAGGCACAGAGAATGGGGCTGCTTGCTTGTCTTCCCTCTCAAACTTCAAACGTATCTTAGCTGATGCGTTCCAGGCGCCTCCAGCAGCCGTGCTGCGAAAATGCAAATGTCTGCAGATAGCTCGCAGCCAGAAAGAGCTAGCCTGGAAAGCTGTTGCTCAGCCTCATCTGCGCATTGCACCGCTCGCACAGAGGCACAGAGACTGGGGCTGCTTGCTTGTCTTGCCACCTCAAACTTCAAACGTAACTTTGGTTGTCCGTGCAGGATGCCTCCGGCAGCCCTGTTCTGAAAATGTGAACGTCTGCAGATAGCTCGCAGGCAGAAAGAGCTAGCCTGGAAAGCTGTTGCTCAGCCTCATCTGCCCATGGCACTGCTCGCACAGAGGCACAGATACTGGGGCTGCTTGCTTGTCTTGCCCCCTGAAACTTCAAACGTACATTTGGGGGTCCGTGCCAGGAGCCTCCGGCAGCCTTGATCCGAAAATGCGAACGACTGCAGATAGCTCGCAGGCAGAAATATCTAGCCTGGAAAGCTGTTGCTCAGCCTCATCTGCCCATGGCACTGCTCGCACAGAGGCACAGAGACTGGGGCTGCTTGCTTGTCTTGCCACCTCAAACTTCAAACGTAGCTTTGGGGGTCCGTGCAGTTTACCTCCGGCTGTCGTGCTCTGAAAATGCGAACGTCTGCAGATAGCTCGCAGCCAGAAAGAGCTAGCCTGGAAAGCTGTTGCTCAGCCTCATCTGCCCATGGCACTGCTCGCACAGAGGCACAGAGACTGGGGCTGCTTGCTTGTCTTGCCACCTCAAACTTCAAACGTAACTTTGGGTGTCCGTGCAGGATGCCTCCGGCAGCCCTGTTCTGAAAATGCGAACGTCTGCAGATAGCTCGCAGCCAGAAAGAGCTAGCCTGGAAAGCTGTTGCTCAGCCTCATCTGCCCATGGCACTGCTCGCACAGAGGCACAGAGACTGGGGCTGCTTGCTTGTCTTGCCCCCTCAAACTTAAAACGTAGATTTGGGGGTCCGTGCAGGGGACCCTCAGCAGCCCTGCTCTGAAAATGCGAACGTCTGCATATATCTCGCAGACAGAAATTGCTAGCGTGGAAAGATATTGCTCAACCTCATCTGCCCATGGCACCGCTTGCACAGAGGCATAGAGAATGGGGCTGCTGGCTTGTATTTCAACCTCAAACTTCAAACGTAGCTTAGGTGGTTCGTGACGGGCGCCTCCGGCACCCATGCTCTGAAAATGCGAACGTCTGCAGATAGCTCGCAGCCAGAAAGAGCTAGCCTGGAAAGCTGTTGCTCAGCCTCATCTGCCCATGCCACTGCTCTCACAGAGGCACAGAGACTGGGGTTGCTTGCTTGTCTTGCCAGATTAAACTTCACACGTAGATTTGGGGGTACGTGCAGGGGGGCTCCAGTTGCCCTGCTCTGAAAATGCGAACGTCTGCAGATAGCTCTCAGCCAGAAAGAGCTAGCCTGGAAAGCTGTTGCTCAGCCTCATCTGCTCATGGCAGTGCTCGCACAGAGGCACAGAGACTGGGGCTGCTTGCTTGTCTTGCCTCTCAAACTTCAAACGTAGCTTTGGGGTTAAGTGTAGGATGACTCCGGCAGCCCTGTTCTGAAAATGCGAATGTCTGCAGATAGCTCGCAGCCAGAAAGAGCTAGCCTGGAAAGCTGTTGCTCAGCCTCATCTGCCCATGGCACTGCTCGCACAGAGGCACAGAGACTGGGGCTGCTTGCTTGTCTTGCCACCTAAAACTTCAAACGTAACTTTGGGTGTCCGTGCAGGATGCCTCCGGCAGCCCTGCTCTGAAAATGCGAACGTCTGCAGATAGCTCGCAGGCAGAAAGAGCTAGCCTGGAAAGCTGTTGCTCAGCCTCATCTGCCCATGGCACTGCTCGCACAGAGGCACAGAGACTGGGGCTGCTTGCTTGTCTTGCCACCTCAAACTTCAAACATATATTTGGGGGTCCGTGCAGGGGACCCTCAGCAGCCCAGTTCTGAAAATGCGAACGTCTGCAGATAGCTCGCAGACAGAAAGTGCTAGCCTGGAAAGATGTTGCTCAGCCTCATCTGCCCATGGCACCGCTCGCACAGAGGCACAGAGAATGGGGCTGCTTGCTTGTCTTGCCTCTCAAACTTCAAACGTATCTTAGCTGATGCGTTCCAGGCGCCTCCAGCAGCCGTGCTGCGAAAATGCAAATGTCTGCAGATAGCTCGCAGCCAGAAAGAGCTAGCCTGGAAAGCTGTTGCTCAGCCTCATCTGCCCATGGCACTGCTCGCACAGAGGCACAGAGACTGGGGCTGCTTGCTTGTCTTGCCACCTCAAACTTCAAACGTAACTTTGGGTGTCCGTGCAGGATGCCTCCGGCAGCCCTGTTCTGAAAATGTGAACGTCTGCAGATAGCTCGCAGGCAGAAAGAGCTAGCCTGGAAAGCTGTTGCTCAGCCTCATCTGCCCATGGCACTGCTCGCACAGAGGCACAGATACTGGGGCTGCTTGCTTGTCTTGCCCCCTGAAACTTCAAACGTACATTTGGGGGTCCGTGCCAGGAGCCTCCGGCAGCCTTGATCCGAAAATGCGAACGACTGCAGATAGCTCGCAGGCAGAAATATCTAGCCTGGAAAGCTGTTGCTCAGCCTCATCTGCCCATGGCACTGCTCGCACAGAGGCACAGAGACTGGGGCTGCTTGCTTGTCTTGCCCCCTCAAACTTCAAACGTACATTTGGGGGTCCGTGCAGTTTACCTCCGGCTGTCGTGCTCTGAAAATGCGAACGTCTGCAGATAGCTCGCAGCCAGAAAGAGCTAGCCTGGAAAGCTGTTGCTCAGCCTCATCTGCCCATGGCACTGCTCGCACAGAGGCACAGAGACTGGGGCTGCTTGCTTGTCTTGCCACCTCAAACTTCAAACGTAACTTTGGGTGTCCGTGCAGGATGCCTCCGGCAGCCCTGTTCTGAAAATGCGAACGTCTGCAGATAGATCGCAGGCAGAAAGAGCTAGCCTGGAAAGCTGTTGCTCAGCCTCATCTGCCCATGGCACTGCTCGCACAGAGGCACAGAGACTGGGGCTGCTTGCTTGTCTTGCCCCCTCAAACTTAAAACGTAGATTTGGGGGTCCGTGCAGGGGACCCTCAGCAGCCCTGCTCTGAAAATGCGAACGTCTGCATATATCTCGCAGACAGAAATTGCTAGCGTGGAAAGATATTGCTCAGCCTCATCTGCCCATGGCACCGCTCGCACAGAGGCATAGAGAATGGGGCTGCTGGCTTGTATTTCAACCTCAAACTTCAAACGTAGCTTAGGTGGTCCGTGACGGGCGCCTCCGGCACCCATGCTCTGAAAATGCGAACGTCTGCAGATAGCTCGCAGCCAGAAAGAGCTAGCCTGGAAAGCTGTTGCTCAGCCTCATCTGCCCATGGCACTGCTCGCACAGAGGCACAGAGACTTGGGCTGCTTGCTTGTCTTGCCTCTCAAACTTCAAACGTAGCTTTGGGGGTAAGTGCAGGATGCCTCCGGCAGCCCTGCTCTGAAAATGCGAACGTCTGCAGAGAGCTCGCAGCCAGAAAGAGCTAGCCTGGAAAGCTGTTGCTCAGCCTCATCTGCCCATGCCACTGCTCTCACAGAGGCACAGAGACTGCGGTTGCTTGCTTGTCTTGCCAGATTAAACTTCACACGTAGATTTGGGGGTACGTGCAGGGGGGCTCCAGTTGCCCTGCTCTGAAAATGCGAATGTCTGCAGATAGCTCGCAGCCAGAAAGAGCTAGCCTGGAAAGCTGTTGCTCAGCCTCATCTGCGCATGGCACTGCTCGCACAGAGGCACAGATATTAGGGCTGCTTGCTTGTCTTGCCCCCTCAAACTTCAAACGTAGCTTTGGGGGTCCGTGCAGGTACCTCCAGCTGTCGTGCTCTCAAAATGCGAATGTCTGCAGATAGCTCGCAGACAGAAAGAGCTAGCCTGGAAAGATGTTGCTGAGCCTTATCTGCCCATGGCACCGCTCGCACAGAGGCACAGATAATGGGGCTGCTTGCTTGTCTTGCCCCCTGAAACTTCAAACGTATCTTAGCTGGTACGTGCCTGGTGCCTCCAGCAGCCCTGCTGCTAAAATGCAAATGTCTGCAGATAGCTCGCAGGCAGAAAGAGCTAGCCTGTAAAGCTGTTGCTCAGTCTCATTTGTCCATGGCACTGCTCGCACAGAGGCACAGAGACTGGGGCTGCTTACTTGTCTTGCCTCCTCAAACTTCAAACGTAGTTTTTGGGTCAGTACAGGGGGCCTCTGGCAGCCCAGTTCTGAAAATGCGAACGTGTGCAGAGAGCTCGCAGCCAGAAAGAGCTAGCCTGGAAAGCTGTTGCTCAGCCTCATCTGCCCATGGCACTGCTCGCACAGAGGCACAGAGACTGTGGTTGCTTGCTTGTCTTGCCACATTAAACTTCACACGTGGATTTGGGGGTACGTACAGGGGACCTCCGGCTGCCCTGCTCTGAAAATGCGAACGTCTGCAGATAGCTCGCAGCCAGAAAGAGCTAGCCTGGAAAGCTGTTGCTCAGCCTCATCTGCTCAAGGCACTGCTCACACAGAGGCACAGAGACTGGGGCTGCTTGCTTGTCTTGCCACCTCAAACTTCAAACGTAGCTTTGGGGGTAAGTGCAGGATGCCTCCGGCAGCCCTGCTCTGAAAATGCGAACGTCTGCAGATAGCTCGCAGCCAGAAAGAGCTAGCCTGGAAAGCTGTTGCTCAGCCTCATATGCCCATGGCACTGCTCACACAGAGGCACAGAGACTGGGGCTGCTTCCTTGTCTTGGCCCCTCAAACTTCAAAGGTATCTTAGCTGGTGCGTGCCGGGCGCCTCATGCAGCCCTGCTGCAAAAATGCAAATGTCTGCACATAGCTCGCAGGCAGAAAGAGCTAGCCTGGAAAGCTGTTGCTCAGCCTCATCTGCGCATGGCACCGCTCGCACAGAGGCACAGAGACTGGGGCTGCTTGCTTGTCTTGCCACCTAAAACTTCAAACGTAACTTTGGGTGTCCGTGCAGGATGCCTCCGGCAGCCCTGTTCTGAAAATGCGAACGACTGCAGATAGCTCGCAGGCAGAAAGAGCTAGCCTGGAAAGCTGTTGCTCAGCCTCATCTGCCCATGAAACTGCTCGCACAGAGGCACAGATACTGGGGCTGCTTGCTTGTCTTGCCCCCTGAAACTTCAAACGTACATTTGGGGGTCCGTGCCAGGAGCCTCCGGCAGCCTTGATCCGAAAATGCGAACGACTGCAGATAGCTCGCAGGCAGAAATATCTAGCCTGGAAAGCTGTTGCTCAGCCTCATCTGCCCATGGCACTGCTTGCACAGAGGCACAGAGACTGGGGCTGCTTGCTTGTCTTGCCACCTCAAACTTCAAACGTAGCTTTGGGGGTCCGTGCAGGGTACCTCCGGCTGTCGTGCTCTGAAAATGCGAACGTCTGCAGATAGGTCACAGACAGACAGTGCTAACCTGGAAAGATGTTGCTCAGCCTCATCTGCCCATGGCACCGCTCGCACAGAGGCACAGAGACTGGGGCTGCTTACTTGTCTTGCCCCCTCAAACTTCAAACGTAGTTTTTGGGTCAGTGCCTGGGGCCTCCGGCAGCCCAGTTCTGAAAATGCGAACGTCTGCAGAAAGCTCGCAGCCAGAAAGAGCTAGCCTGGAAAGCTGTTGCTCAGCCTCATCTGCCCATGGCACTGCTCGCACAGAGGCACAGAGACTGTGGTTGCTTGCTTGTCTTGCCACATTAAACTTCACACGTGGATTTGGGGGTACGTACAGGGGACCTCCGGCTGCCCTGCTCTGAAAATGCGAACGTCTGCAGATAGCTCGCAGCCAGAAAGAGCTAGCCTGGAAAGCTGTTGCTCAGCCTCATCTGCTCATGGCACTGCTCGCACAGAGGCACAGAGACTGTGGTTGCTTGCTTGTCTTGCCACATTAAACTTCACACGTGGATTTGGGGGTACGTACAGGGGACCTCCGGCTGCCCTGCTCTGAAAATGCGAACGTCTGCAGATAGCTCGCAGCCAGAAAGAGCTAGCCTGGAAAGCTGTTGCTCAGCCTCATCTGCCCATGGCACTGCTCGCACAGAGGCACAGAGACTGGGGCTGCTTGCTTGTCTTGCCCCCTCAAACTTCAAACGTACATTTGGGGGTCCGTGCAGTTTACCTCCGGCTGTCGTGCTCTGAAAATGCGAACGTCTGCAGATAGCTCGCAGCCAGAAAGAGCTAGCCTGGAAAGCTGTTGCTCAGCCTCATCTGCCCATGGCACTGCTCGCACAGAGGCACAGAGACTGGGGCTGCTTGCTTGTCTTGCCACCTCAAACTTCAAACGTAACTTTGGGTGTCCGTGCAGGATGCCTCCGGCAGCCCTGTTCTGAAAATGCGAACGTCTGCAGATAGATCGCAGGCAGAAAGAGCTAGCCTGGAAAGCTGTTGCTCAGCCTCATCTGCCCATGGCACTGCTCGCACAGAGGCACAGAGACTGGGGCTGCTTGCTTGTCTTGCCCCCTCAAACTTAAAACGTAGATTTGGGGGTCCGTGCAGGGGACCCTCAGCAGCCCTGCTCTGAAAATGCGAACGTCTGCATATATCTCGCAGACAGAAATTGCTAGCGTGGAAAGATATTGCTCAGCCTCATCTGCCCATGGCACCGCTCGCACAGAGGCATAGAGAATGGGGCTGCTGGCTTGTATTTCAACCTCAAACTTCAAACGTAGCTTAGGTGGTCCGTGACGGGCGCCTCCGGCACCCATGCTCTGAAAATGCGAACGTCTGCAGATAGCTCGCAGCCAGAAAGAGCTAGCCTGGAAAGCTGTTGCTCAGCCTCATCTGCCCATGGCACTGCTCGCACAGAGGCACAGAGACTTGGGCTGCTTGCTTGTCTTGCCTCTCAAACTTCAAACGTAGCTTTGGGGGTAAGTGCAGGATGCCTCCGGCAGCCCTGCTCTGAAAATGCGAACGTCTGCAGAGAGCTCGCAGCCAGAAAGAGCTAGCCTGGAAAGCTGTTGCTCAGCCTCATCTGCCCATGCCACTGCTCTCACAGAGGCACAGAGACTGCGGTTGCTTGCTTGTCTTGCCAGATTAAACTTCACACGTAGATTTGGGGGTACGTGCAGGGGGGCTCCAGTTGCCCTGCTCTGAAAATGCGAATGTCTGCAGATAGCTCGCAGCCAGAAAGAGCTAGCCTGGAAAGCTGTTGCTCAGCCTCATCTGCGCATGGCACTGCTCGCACAGAGGCACAGATATTAGGGCTGCTTGCTTGTCTTGCCCCCTCAAACTTCAAACGTAGCTTTGGGGGTCCGTGCAGGTACCTCCAGCTGTCGTGCTCTCAAAATGCGAATGTCTGCAGATAGCTCGCAGACAGAAAGAGCTAGCCTGGAAAGATGTTGCTGAGCCTTATCTGCCCATGGCACCGCTCGCACAGAGGCACAGATAATGGGGCTGCTTGCTTGTCTTGCCCCCTGAAACTTCAAACGTATCTTAGCTGGTACGTGCCTGGTGCCTCCAGCAGCCCTGCTGCTAAAATGCAAATGTCTGCAGATAGCTCGCAGCCAGAAAGAGCTAGCCTGGAAAGCTGTTGCTCAGCCTCATCTGCGCATGGCACTGCTCGCACAGAGGCACAGAGACTGGGGCTGCTTACTTGTCTTGCCTCCTCAAACTTCAAACGTAGTTTTTGGGTCAGTACAGGGGGCCTCTGGCAGCCCAGTTCTGAAAATGCGAACGTGTGCAGAGAGCTCGCAGCCAGAAAGAGCTAGCCTGGAAAGCTGTTGCTCAGCCTCATCTGCCCATGGCACTGCTCGCACAGAGGCACAGAGACTGTGGTTGCTTGCTTGTCTTGCCACATTAAACTTCACACGTGGATTTGGGGGTACGTACAGGGGACCTCCGGCTGCCCTGCTCTGAAAATGCGAACGTCTGCAGATAGCTCGCAGCCAGAAAGAGCTAGCCTGGAAAGCTGTTGCTCAGCCTCATCTGCTCAAGGCACTGCTCACACAGAGGCACAGAGACTGGGGCTGCTTGCTTGTCTTGCCACCTCAAACTTCAAACGTAGCTTTGGGGGTAAGTGCAGGATGCCTCCGGCAGCCCTGCTCTTGAAAATGCGAACGTCTGCAGATAGCTCGCAGCCAGAAAGAGCTAGCCTGGAAAGCTGTTGCTCAGCCTCATATGCCCATGGCACTGCTCACACAGAGGCACAGAGACTGGAGCTGCTTCCTTGTCTTGGCCCCTCAAACTTCAAAGGTATCTTAGCTGGTGCGTGCCGGGCGCCTCATGCAGCCCTGCTGCAAAAATGCAAATGTCTGCACATAGCTCGCAGGCAGAAAGGGCTAGCCTGGAAAGCTGTTGCTCAGCCTCATCTGCGCATGGCACCGCTCGCACAGAGGCACAGAGACTGGGGCTGCTTGCTTGTCTTGCCACCTAAAACTTCAAACGTAACTTTGGGTGTCCGTGCAGGATGCCTCCGGCAGCCCTGTTCTGAAAATGCGAACGACTGCAGATAGCTCGCAGGCAGAAAGAGCTAGCCTGGAAAGCTGTTGCTCAGCCTCATCTGCCCATGAAACTGCTCGCACAGAGGCACAGATACTGGGGCTGCTTGCTTGTCTTGCCCCCTGAAACTTCAAACGTACATTTGGGGGTCCGTGCCAGGAGCCTCCGGCAGCCTTGATCCGAAAATGCGAACGACTGCAGATAGCTCGCAGGCAGAAATATCTAGCCTGGAAAGCTGTTGCTCAGCCTCATCTGCCCATGGCACTGCTTGCACAGAGGCACAGAGACTGGGGCTGCTTGCTTGTCTTGCCACCTCAAACTTCAAACGTAGCTTTGGGTGTCCGTGCAGGGTACCTCCGGCTGTCGTGCTCTGAAAATGCGAACGTCTGCAGATAGGTCACAGACAGACAGTGCTAACCTGGAAAGATGTTGCTCAGCCTCATCTGCCCATGGCACCGCTCGCACAGAGGCACAGAGACTGGGGCTGCTTACTTGTCTTGCCCCCTCAAACTTCAAACGTAGTTTTTGGGTCAGTGCCTGGGGCCTCCGGCAGCCCAGTTCTGAAAATGCGAACGTCTGCAGAAAGCTCGCAGCCAGAAAGAGCTAGCCTGGAAAGCTGTTGCTCAGCCTCATCTGCCCATGGCACTGCTCGCACAGAGGCACAGAGACTGTGGTTGCTTGCTTGTCTTGCCACATTAAACTTCACACGTGGATTTGGGGGTACGTACAGGGGACCTCCGGCTGCCCTGCTCTGAAAATGCGAACGTCTGCAGATAGCTCGCAGCCAGAAAGAGCTAGCCTGGAAAGCTGTTGCTCAGCCTCATCTGCTCATGGCACTGCTCACACAGAGGCACAGAGACTGGGGCTGCTTGCTTGTCTTGCCACCTCAAACTTCAAACGTAGCTTTGGGGGTAAGTGCAGGATGCCTCCGGCAGCCCTGCTCTGAAAATGCGAACGTCTGCAGATAGCTCGCAGCCAGAAAGAGCTAGCCTGGAAAGCTGTTGCTCAGCCTCATATGCCCATGGCACTGCTCACACAGAGGCACAGAGACTGGGGCTGCTTCCTTGTCTTGGCCCCTCAAACTTCAAAGGTATCTTAGCTGGTGCGTGCCGGGCGCCTCATGCAGCCCTGCTGCAAAAATGCAAATGTCTGCACATAGCTCGCAGGCAGAAAGAGCTAGCCTGGAAAGCTGTTGCTCAGCCTCATCTGCGCATGGCACCGCTCGCACAGAGGCACAGAGACTGGGGCTGCTTGCTTGTCTTGCCACCTAAAACTTCAAACGTAACTTTGGGTGTCCGTGCAGGATGCCTCCGGCAGCCCTGTTCTAAAAATGCGAACGTCTGCAGATAGCTCGCAGGCAGAAAGAGCTAGCCTGGAAAGCTGTTGCTCAGCCTCATCTGCCCATGGCACTGCTCACACAGAGGCACAGAGACTGGGGCTGCTTGCTTGTCTTGCCACCTCAAACTTCAAACATATATTTGGGGGTCCGTGCAGGGGACCCTCAGCAGCCCTGCTCTGAAAATGCGAACGTCTGCAGATAGCTCGCAGACAGAAAGTGCTAGCCTGGAAAGATGTTGCTCAGCCTCATCTGCCCATGGCACCGCTCTCACAGAGGCACAGAGAATGGGGCTGCTTGCTTGTCTTGCCTCTCAAACTTCAAACGTATTTTAGCTGATGCGTTCCAGGCGCCTCCAGCAGCCGCGCTGCGAAAATGCAAATGTCTGCAGATAGCTCGCAGCCAGAAAGAGCTAGCCTGGAAAGCTGTTGCTCAGCCTCATCTGCGCATGGCACCGCTCGCACAGAGGCACAGAGACTGGGGCTGCTTGCTTGTCTTGCCACCTAAAACTTCAAACGTAACTTTGGGTGTCCGTGCAGGATGCCTCCGGCAGCCCTGTTCTGAAAATGCGAACGACTGCAGATAGCTCGCAGGCAGAAAGAGCTAGCCTGGAAAGCTGTTGCTCAGCCTCATCTGCCCATGGAACTGCTCGCACAGAGGCACAGATACTGGGGCTGCTTGCTTCTCTTGCCCCCTGAAACTTCAAACGTACATTTGGGGGTCCGTGCCAGGAGCCTCCGGCAGCCTTGATCCGAAAATGCGAACGACTGCAGATAGCTCGCAGACAGAAATATCTAGCCTGGAAAGCTGTTGCTCAGCCTCATCTGCCCATGGCACTGCTCGCACAGAGGCACAGAGACTGGGGCTGCTTGCTTGTCTTGCCACCTCAAACTTTAAACGTAGCTTTGGGGGTCCGTGCAGTTTACCTCCGGCTGTCGTGCTCTGAAAATGCGAACGTCTGCAGATAGGTCACAGACAGACAGTGCTAACCTGGAAAGATGTTGCTCAGCCTCATCTGCCCATGGCACCGCTCGCACAGAGGCACAGAGACTGGGGCTGCTTACTTGTCTTGCCCCCTCAAACTTCAAACGTAGTTTTTGGGTCAGTGCCTGGGGCCTCCGGCAGCCCAGTTCTGAAAATGCGAACGTCTGCAGAAAGCTCGCAGCCAGAAAGAGCTAGCCTGGAAAGCTGTTGCTCAGCCTCATCTGCCCATGGCACTGCTCGCACAGAGGCACAGAGACTGGGGCTGCTTGCTTGTCTTGCCACCTCAAACTTCAAATGTAGATTACGGGGTCCGTGCAGGGTACCTCCGGCTGTCGTGCTCTGAAAATGCGAACGTCTGCAGATAGCTCGCAGCCAGAAAGAGCTAGCCTGGAAAGCTGTTGCTCAGCCTCATCTGCCCATGCCACTGCTCGCACAGAGGCAAAGAGATTGGGGCTGCTTGCTTGTCTTGCCCTCTCAAAGTTCACAAGTAGCTTTGGCGGTCCGTGCAGGGGGGCTCCGGCTGCCCTGCTCTGAAAATGCGAACGTCGGCAGATAGCTCGCAGCCAGAAAGAGATAGCCTGGAAGGCTGTTGCTCAGCCTCATCTGCTCATGGCACTGCTCACACAGAGGCACAGAGACTGGGGCTGCTTGCTTGTCTTGCCAACTTAAACTTCAAACGTAGCTTTGGGGGTCCGTGCAGGGGACCTCCGGCAGCCCTGCTCTGAATATGCGAAAGACTGCAGATAGCTCGCAGCCAGAAAGAGCTAGCCTGGAAAGCTGTTGCTCAGCCTCATCTGCCCATGGCACTGCTCGCACAGAGGCACAGAGACTGGGGCTGCTTGCTTGTCTTGCCACCTCAAACTTCAAACGTAACTTTGGGTGTCCGTGCAGGATGCCTCCGGCAGCCCTGTTCTGAAAATGCGAACGTCTGCAGATAGCTCGCAGCCAGAAAGAGCTAGCCTGGAAAGCTGTTGCTCAGCCTCATCTGCCCATGGCACTGCTCGCACAGAGGCACAGAGACTGGGGCTGCTTGCTTGTCTTGCAACCTCAAACTTAAAACGTAGATTTGGGGGTCCGTGCAGGGGACCCTCAGCAGCCCTGCTCTGAAAATGCGAACGTCTGCATATATCTCGCAGACAGAAATTGCTAGCGTGGAAAGATATTGCTCAGCCTCATCTGCCCATGGCACCGCTCGCACAGAGGCATAGAGAATGGGGCTGCTGGCTTGTATTTCAACCTCAAACTTCAAACGTAGCTTAGGTGGTCCGTGACGGGCGCCTCCGGCACCCATGCTCTGAAAATGCGAACGTCTGCAGATAGCTCGCAGCCAGAAAGAGCTAGCCTGGAAAGCTGTTGCTCAGCCTCATCTGCTCATGGCAGTGCTCGCACAGAGGCACAGAGACTGGGGCTGCTTGCTTGTCTTGCCTCTCAAACTTCAAACGTAGCTTTGGGGTTAAGTGTAGGATGACTCCGGCAGCCCTGTTCTGAAAATGCGAATGTCTGCAGATAGCTCGCAGCCAGAAAGAGCTAGCCTGGAAAGCTGTTGCTCAGCCTCATCTGCCCATGGCACTGCTCGCACAGAGGCACAGAGACTGGGGCTGCTTGCTTGTCTTGCCACCTCAAACTTCAAATGTAGATTTGGGGGTCCGTGCAGGGTACCTCCGGCTGTCGTGCTCTGAAAATGCGAACGTCTGCAGATAGCTCGCAGCCAGAAAGAGCTAGCCTGGGAAGCTGTTGCTCAGCCTCATCTGCTCATGGCACTGCTCACACAGAGGCACAGAGACTGGGGCTGCTTGCTTGTCTTGCCACCTCAAACTTCAAACGTAGCTTTGGGGGTAAGTGCAGGATGCCTCCGGCAGCCCTGCTCTGAAAATGCGAACGTCTGCAGATAGCTCGCAGCCAGAAAGAGCTAGCCTGGAAAGCTGTTGCTCAGCCTCATATGCCCATGGCACTGCTCACACAGAGGCACAGAGACTGGGGCTGCTTCCTTGTCTTGGCCCCTCAAACTTCAAAGGTATCTTAGCTGGTGCGTGCCGGGCGCCTCATGCAGCCCTGCTGCAAAAATGCAAATGTCTGCACATAGCTCGCAGGCAGAAAGAGCTAGCCTGGAAAGCTGTTGCTCAGCCTCATCTGCGCATGGCACCGCTCGCACAGAGGCACAGAGACTGGGGCTGCTTGCTTGTCTTGCCACCTAAAACTTCAAACGTAGTTTTTGGGTCAGTGCCTGGGGCCTCCGGCAGCCCAGTTCTGAAAATGCGAACGTCTGCAGAAAGCTCGCAGCCAGAAAGAGCTAGCCTGGAAAGCTGTTGCTCAGCCTCATCTGCCCATGGCACTGCTCGCACAGAGGCACAGAGACTGTGGTTGCTTGCTTGTCTTGCCACATTAAACTTCACACGTGGATTTGGGGGTACGTACAGGGGACCTCCGGCTGCCCTGCTCTGAAAATGCGAACGTCTGCAGATAGCTCACAGCCAGAAAGAGCTAGCCTGGAAAGCTGTTGCTCAGCCTCATCTGCTCATGGCACTGCTCACACAGAGGCACAGAGACTGGGGCTGCTTGCTTGTCTTGCCACCTCAAACTTCAAACGTAGCTTTGGGGGTAAGTGCAGGATGCCTCCGGCAGCCCTGCTCTGAAAATGCGAACGTCTGCAGATAGCTCGCAGCCAGAAAGAGCTAGCCTGGAAAGCTGTTGCTCAGCCTCATATGCCCATGGCACTGCTCACACAGAGGCACAGAGACTGGGGCTGCTTCCTTGTCTTGGCCCCTCAAACTTCAAAGGTATCTTAGCTGGTGCGTGCCGGGCGCCTCATGCAGCCCTGCTGCAAAAATGCAAATGTCTGCACATAGCTCGCAGGCAGAAAGAGCTAGCCTGGAAAGCTGTTGCTCAGCCTCATCTGCGCATGGCACCGCTCGCACAGAGGCACAGAGACTGGGGCTGCTTGCTTGTCTTGCCACCTAAAACTTCAAACGTAACTTTGGGTGTCCGTGCAGGATGCCTCCGGCAGCCCTGTTCTAAAAATGCGAACGTCTGCAGATAGCTCGCAGGCAGAAAGAGCTAGCCTGGAAAGCTGTTGCTCAGCCTCATCTGCCCATGGCACTGCTCACACAGAGGCACAGAGACTGGGGCTGCTTGCTTGTCTTGCCACCTCAAACTTCAAACATATATTTGGGGGTCCGTGCAGGGGACCCTCAGCAGCCCTGCTCTGAAAATGCGAACGTCTGCAGATAGCTCGCAGACAGAAAGTGCTAGCCTGGAAAGATGTTGCTCAGCCTCATCTGCCCATGGCACCGCTCTCACAGAGGCACAGAGAATGGGGCTGCTTGCTTGTCTTGCCTCTCAAACTTCAAACGTATTTTAGCTGATGCGTTCCAGGCGCCTCCAGCAGCCGCGCTGCGAAAATGCAAATGTCTGCAGATAGCTCGCAGCCAGAAAGAGCTAGCCTGGAAAGCTGTTGCTCAGCCTCATCTGCGCATGGCACCGCTCGCACAGAGGCACAGAGACTGGGGCTGCTTGCTTGTCTTGCCACCTCAAACTTCAAACGTAACTTTGGGTGTCCGTGCAGGATGCCTCCGGCAGCCCTGTTCTGAAAATGCGAACGACTGCAGATAGCTCGCAGGCAGAAAGAGCTAGCCTGGAAAGCTGTTGCTCAGCCTCATCTGCCCATGGAACTGCTCGCACAGAGGCACAGATACTGGGGCTGCTTGCTTCTCTTGCCCCCTGAAACTTCAAACGTACATTTGGGGGTCCGTGCCAGGAGCCTCCGGCAGCCTTGATCCGAAAATGCGAACGACTGCAGATAGCTCGCAGACAGAAATATCTAGCCTGGAAAGCTGTTGCTCAGCCTCATCTGCCCATGGCACTGCTCGCACAGAGGCACAGAGACTGGGGCTGCTTGCTTGTCTTGCCACCTCAAACTTTAAACGTAGCTTTGGGGGTCCGTGCAGGGTACCTCCGGCTGTCGTGCTCTGAAAATGCGAACGTCTGCAGATAGGTCACAGACAGACAGTGCTAACCTGGAAAGATGTTGCTCAGCCTCATCTGCCCATGGCACCGCTCGCACAGAGGCACAGAGACTGGGGCTGCTTACTTGTCTTGCCCCCTCAAACTTCAAACGTAGTTTTTGGGTCAGTGCCTGGGGCCTCCGGCAGCCCAGTTCTGAAAATGCGAACGTCTGCAGAAAGCTCGCAGCCAGAAAGAGCTAGCCTGGAAAGCTGTTGCTCAGCCTCATCTGCCCATGGCACTGCTCGCACAGAGGCACAGAGACTGGGGCTGCTTGCTTGTCTTGCCACCTCAAACTTCAAATGTAGATTACGGGGTCCGTGCAGGGTACCTCCGGCTGTCGTGCTCTGAAAATGCGAACGTCTGCAGATAGCTCGCAGCCAGAAAGAGCTAGCCTGGAAAGCTGTTGCTCAGCCTCATCTGCCCATGCCACTGCTCGCACAGAGGCAAAGAGATTGGGGCTGCTTGCTTGTCTTGCCCTCTCAAAGTTCACAAGTAGCTTTGGCGGTCCGTGCAGGGGGGCTCCGGCTGCCCTGCTCTGAAAATGCGAACGTCGGCAGATAGCTCGCAGCCAGAAAGAGATAGCCTGGAAGGCCGTTGCTCAGCCTCATCTGCTCATGGCACTGCTCACACAGAGGCACAGAGACTGGGGCTGCTTGCTTGTCTTGCCAACTTAAACTTCAAACGTAGCTTTGGGGGTCCGTGCAGGGGACCTCCGGCAGCCCTGCTCTGAATATGCGAAAGACTGCAGATAGCTCGCAGCCAGAAAGAGCTAGCCTGGAAAGCTGTTGCTCAGCCTCATCTGCCCATGGCACTGCTCGCACAGAGGCACAGAGACTGGGGCTGCTTGCTTGTCTTGCCACCTCAAACTTCAAACGTAACTTTGGGTGTCCGTGCAGGATGCCTCCGGCAGCCCTGTTCTGAAAATGCGAACGTCTGCAGATAGCTCGCAGCCAGAAAGAGCTAGCCTGGAAAGCTGTTGCTCAGCCTCATCTGCCCATGGCACTGCTCGCACAGAGGCACAGAGACTGGGGCTGCTTGCTTGTCTTGCAACCTCAAACTTAAAACGTAGATTTGGGGGTCCGTGCAGGGGACCCTCAGCAGCCCTGCTCTGAAAATGCGAATGTCTGCATATATCTCGCAGACAGAAATTGCTAGCGTGGAAAGATATTGCTCAGCCTCATCTGCCCATGGCACCGCTCGCACAGAGGCATAGAGAATGGGGCTGCTGGCTTGTATTTCAACCTCAAACTTCAAACGTAGCTTAGGTGGTCCGTGACGGGCGCCTCCGGCACCCATGCTCTGAAAATGCGAACGTCTGCAGATAGCTCGCAGGCAGAAAGAGCTAGCCTGGAAAGCTGTTGCTCAGCCTCATCTGCTCATGGCAGTGCTCGCACAGAGGCACAGAGACTGGGGCTGCTTGCTTGTCTTGCCTCTCAAACTTCAAACGTAGCTTTGGGGTTAAGTGTAGGATGACTCCGGCAGCCCTGTTCTGAAAATGCGAATGTCTGCAGATAGCTCGCAGCCAGAAAGAGCTAGCCTGGAAAGCTGTTGCTCAGACTCATCTGCCCATGGCACTGCTCGCACAGAGGCACAGAGACTGGGGCTGCTTGCTTGTCTTGCCACCTCAAACTTCAAATGTAGATTTGGGGGTCCGTGCAGGGTACCTCCGGCTGTCGTGCTCTGAAAATGCGAACGTCTGCAGATAGCTCGCAGCCAGAAAGAGCTAGCCTGGGAAGCTGTTGCTCAGCCTCATCTGCTCATGGCACTGCTCACACAGAGGCACAGAGACTGGGGCTGCTTGCTTGTCTTGCCACCTCAAACTTCAAACGTAGCTTTGGGGTTAAGTGCAGGATGCCTCCGGCAGCCCTGCTCTGAAAATGCGAACGTCTGCAGATAGCTCGCAGGCAGAAAGAGCTAGCCTGGAAAGCTGTTGCTCAGCATCATATGCCCATGGCACTGCTCACACAGAGGCACAGAGACTGGGGCTGCTTCCTTGTCTTGGCCCCTCAAACTTCAAAGGTATCTTAGCTGGTGCGTGCCGGGCGCCTCATGCAGCCCTGCTGCAAAAATGCAAATGTCTGCACATAGCTCGCAGGCAGAAAGAGCTAGCCTGGAAAGCTGTTGCTCAGCCTCATCTGCGCATGGCACCGCTCGCACAGAGGCACAGAGACTGGGGCTGCTTGCTTGTCTTGCCACCTAAAACTTCAAACGTAACTTTGGGTGTCCGTGCAGGATGCCTCCGGCAGCCCTGTTCTGAAAATGCGAATGTCTGCAGATAGCTCGCAGGCAGAAAGAGCTAGCCTGGAAAGCTGTTGCTCAGCCTCATCTGCCCATGGCACTGCTCGCACAGAGGCACAGAGACTGGGGCTGCTTGCTTGTCTTGCCACCTCAAACTTCAAATGTAGATTTGGGGGTCCGTGCAGGGTACCTCCGGCTGTCGTGCTCTGAAAATGCGAACGTCTGCAGATAGGTCGCAGACAGACAGTGCTAACCTGGAAAGATGTTGCTCAGCCTCATCTGCCCATGGCACCGCTCGCACAGAGGCACAGATAATGGGGCTGCTTGCTTTTCTTGCCCCCTCAAACTTCAAACATATCTTAGCTGGTACGTGCCAGGTGCCTCCAGCAGCCCTGCTGCGCAAATGCAAATGTCTGCAGATAGCTCGCAGGCAGAAAGAGCTAGCCTGGAAAGCTGTTGCTCAGCCTCATGTGTCCATGGCACTGCACGCACAGAGGCACAGAGACTGGGGCTGCTTACTTTTCTTACCTCCTCAAACTTCAAACGTAGTTTTTGGGTCAGTACAGGGGGCCTCCGGCAGCCCACTTCTGAAAATGCGAACGTCTGCAGAGAGCTCGCAGCCAGAAAGAGCTAGCCTGGAAAGCTGTTGCTCAGCCTCATGTGTCCATGGCACTGCTCGCACAGAGGCACAGAGACTGTGGTTGCTTGCTTGTCTTGCCACATTAAACTTCAAATGTAGATTTGGGGGTACGTACAGGGGACCTCCGGCTGCCCTGCTCTGAAAATGCGAACGTCTGCAGATAGCTCGCAGCCAGAAAGAGATAGCCTGGAAAGCTGTTGCTCAGCCTCATCTGCTCATGGCACTGCTCACACAGAGGCACAGAGACTGGGGCTGCTTGCTTGTCTTGCCTCTCAAACTTCAAACGTAGCTTTGGGGGTAAGTGCAGTATGCCTCCGGCAGCCCTGCTCTGAAAATGCGAACGTCTGCAGATAGCTCGCAGCCAGAAAGAGCTAGCCTGGAAAGCTGTTGCTCAGCCTCATCTGCCCATGGCACTGCTCACACAGAGGCACAGAGACTGGGGCTGCTTCCTTGTCTTGGCCCCTCAAACTTCAAAGGTATCTTAGCTGGTGCGTGCCGGGCGCCTCCAGCAGCCCTGCTGCAAAAATGCAAATGTCTGCACATAGCTCGCAGGAAGAAAGAGCTAGCCTGGAAAGCTGTTGCTCAGCCTCATATGCCCATGGCACCGCTCGCACAGAGACACAGAGACTGGGGCTGCTTGCTTGTCTTGCCACCTCAAACTTCAAACGTAACGTTGGGTGTCCGTGCAGGATGCCTCCGGCAGCCCTGTTCTGAAAATGCGAACGTCTGCAGATAGCTCGCAGGCAGAAAGAGCTAGCCTGGAAAGCTGTTGCTCAGCCTCATCTGCTCATGGCACTGCTCGCACAGAGGCACAGAGACTGGGGCTGCTTGCTTGTCTTGCCACCTCAAACTTCAAACATATATTTGGGGGTCCGTGCAGGGGACCCTCAGCAGCCCTGCTCTGAAAATGCGAACGTCTGCAGATAGCTCGCAGACAGAAAGTGCTAGCCTGGAAAGATGTTGCTCATCCTCATCTGCCCATGGCACCGCTCGCACAGAGGCACAGAGAATGGGGCTGCTTGCTTGTCTTGCCCCCTCAATCTTCAAGCGTATCTTAGCTGATGCGTTCCAGGCGCCTCCAGCAGCCGTGCTGCGAAAATGCAAATGTCTGCAGATAGCTCGCAGCCAGAAAGAGCTAGCCTGGAAAGCTGTTGCTCAGCCTCATCTGTCCATGGCACTGCTCGCACAGAGGCACAGAAACTGGGGCTGCTTGCTTGTCTTACCCCCTCAAACTTCAAACGTAGCTTTTTGGGTAAGTGCAGTGAGCCTCCGGCAGCCCTGTTCTCAAAATGCGAACGTCTGCAGATAGCCCGCAGGCAGAAAGAGCTAGCCTGGAAAGATGTTGCTCAGCCTCATCTGCCCATGCCACTGCTCGCACAGAGGCACAGAGACTGGGGCTGCTTGCTTGTCTTTCCCCCTCAAATGTCAAAAGAATTTTCGTGGTTCGTGCAGGGGTCCTTCGGCAGCCCTGCTCTCAAAATGCGAACGTCTGCAGATAGCTCGCAGGCAGAAAGAGCTAGCCTGGAAAGCTGTTGCTCAGCCTCATCTGCCCATGGCACCGCTCGCACAGAGGCACAGAGACTGGGGCTGCTTGCTTGTCTTTCCCCCTGAAACTTCAAACGTACATTTGGGGGTCCGTGCCAGGAGCCTCCGGCAGCCTTGATCCGAAAATGCGAACGACTGCAGATAGCTCGCAGGCAGAAATATCTAGCCTGGAAAGCTGTTGCTCAGCCTCATCTGCCCATGGCACTGCTCGCACAGAGGAACAGAGACTGGAGCTGCTTGCTTGTCTTGCCACCTCAAACTTCAAACGTAACTTTGGGGGTCCGTGCAGGGTACCTCCGGCTGTCGTGCTCTGAAAATGCGAACGTCTGCAGATAGGACGCAGACAGACAGTGCTAACCTGGAAAGATGTTGCTCAGCCTCATCTGCACATGGCACCGCTCGCACAGAGGCACAGAGACTGGGGCTGCTTGCTTGTCTTGCCCCCTGAAACTTCAAACGTACATTTGGGGGTCAGTGCCTGGGGCCTCCGGAAGCCCAGTTCTGAAAATGCGAATGTCTGCAGAAAGCTCGCAGCCAGAAAGAGCTAGCCTGGAAGGCTGTTGCTCAGCCTCATCTGCTCATGTCATTGCTCACACAGAGGCACAGAGACTGGGGCTGCTTGCTTGTCTTGCCAACTTAAACTTCAAACGTAGCTTTGGGGGTCCGTGCAGGGGACCTCCGGCAGCCCTGCTCTGAATATGCGAAAGACTGCAGATAGCTCGCAGGCAGAAAGAGCTAGCCTGGAAAGCTGTTGCTCAGCCTCATCTGCCCATGCCACTGCTCGCACAGAGGCACAGAGACTGGGGCTGCTTGCTTGTCTTGCCCCCTGAAACTTCAAACGTAGCTTTGGGGGTCCGTGCAGGGTACCTCCGGCTGTCGTGCTCTGAAAATGCGAACGTCTGCAGATAGGTCGCAGACAGACAGTGCTAGCCTGGAAAGATGTTGCTCAGCCTCATCTGCCCATGGCACCGCTCGCACAGAGGCACAGAGAATGGGGCTGCTTGCTTGTCTTGCCCCCTCAAACTTCAAACTTATCTTAGCTGGTACGTTCCAGGCGCCTCCAGCAGCCCTGCTGCGAAAATGCAAATGTCTGCAGATAGCTCGCAGGCAGAAAGAGCTAGCCTGGAAAGCTGTTGCTCAGCCTCATGTGTCCATGGCACTGCTCGCACAGAGGCACAGACACTGGGGCTGCTTACTTGTCTTGCCTCCTCAAACTTCAAACGTAGTTTTTGGGTCAGTACAGGGGGCCTCCGGCAGCCCACTTCTGAAAATGCGAACGTCTGCAGAGAGCTCGCAGCCAGAAAGAGCTAGCCTGGAAAGCTGTTGCTCAGCCTCTTCTGCCCATGGCACTGCTCACACAGAGGCACAGAGACTGGGGCTGCTTCCTTGTCTTGGCCCCTCAAACTTCAAAGGTATCTTAGCTGGTGTGTGCCGGGCGCCTCCAGCAGCCCTGCTGCAAAAATGCAAATGTCTGCACATAGCTCGCAGGCAGAAAGAGCTAGCCTGGAAAGCGGTTGCTCAGCCTCATCTGCGCATGGCACCGCTCGCACAGAGGCACAGAGACTGGGGCTGCTTGCTTGTCTTGCCACCTCAAACTTCAAACGTAACTTTGGGTGTCCGTGTAGGATGCCTCCGGCAGCCCTGTTCTGAAAATGCGAACGTCTGCAGATAGCTCGCAGCCAGAAACAGCTAGCCTGGAAAGCTGTTGCTCAGCCTCATCTGCCCATGGCACCGCTCGCACAGAGGCACAGAGAATGGGGCTGCTTGCTTGTCTTGCCCCCTCAAACTTCAAACGTATCTTAGCTGATGCGTTCCAGGCGCCTCCAGCAGCCGTGTTGCGAAAATGCAAATGTCTGCAGATAGCTCGCAGGCAGAAATATCTAGCCTGGAAAGCTGTTGCTCAGCCTCATCTGTCCATGGCACTGCTCGCACAGAGGCACAGAAACTGGGGCTGCTTGCTTGTCTTACCCCCTCAAACTTCAAACGTAGCTTTTTGGGTAAGTGCAGTGAGCCTCCGGCAGCCCTGCTCTGAAAATGCGAACGTCTGCAGAAAGCTCGCAGCCAGAAAGAGCTAGCCTGGAAAGCTGTTGCTCAGCCTCATCTGCCCATGGCACTGCTCGCACAGAGGCACAGAGACTGGGGCTGCTTGCTTGTCTTGCCACCTCCAACTTCAAACGTAGCTTTGGGGGTCCGTGCATGGGGCCTCCAGCAGCCCTGCTCTCAAAATGCGAACGTCTGCAGATAGCCCGCAGTTAGAAAAAGCTAGCCTTGAAAGCTGTTGCTCAGCCTCATCTGCCCATGCCACTGCTCGCACAGAGGCACAGAGACTGGGGCTGCTTGCTTGTCTTGCCCCCTCAAATGTCAAAAGAATTTTCGTGGTCCGTGCAGGGGTCCTTCGGCAGCCCTGCTCTCAAAATGCGAACGTCTGCAGATAGCTCGCAGGCAGAAAGAGCTAGCCTGGAAAGCTGTTGCTCAGCCTCATCTGCCCATGGCACCGCTCGCACAGAGGCACAGAGACTGGGGCTGCTTGCTTGTCTTGCCCCCTGAAACTTCAAACGTACATTTGGGGGTCCGTGCAGGGTACCTCCGGCTGTCGTGCTCTGAAAATGCGAACGTCTGCAGATAGGTCGCAGACAGACAGTGCTAACCTGGAAAGATGTTGCTCAGCCTCATCTGCCCATGGCACTGCTCGCACAGAGGCACAGAGACTGGGGCTGTTTACTTGTCTTGCCCCCTTAAACTTCAAACGTATTTTTTGGGTCAGTGCCTGGGGCCTCCGGCAGCCCTGCTCTGAAAATGCGAACGTCTGCATATATCTCGCAGACAGAAATTTCTAGCCTGGAAAGATATTGCTCAGCCTCATCTGCCCATGGCACCGCTCGCACAGAGGCATAGAGAATGGGGCTGCTGGCTTGTCTTTCAACCTCAAACTTCAAACATAGCTTAGGTAGTCCGTGACGGGCGCCTCCGGCACCCATGCTCTGAAAATGCGAACGTCTGCAGATAGCTCGCAGCCAGAAAGTGATAGCCTGGAAAGCTGTTGCTCAGCCTCATCTGCCCATGGCACTGCTCGCACAGAGGCACAGAGACTGGGGCTGCTTGCTTGTCTTGCCACCTCAAACTTCAAACATAGCTTAGGTGGCACGTGTCGGGCGCCTCCGGCAGCCCTGCTGCGAAAATGCAAACGTGTGCAGAAAGCTCGCAACCAGAAAGAGCTAGGCTGGAAAGCTGTTGCTCAGCCTCATCTGCCCATGGCACTGCTCGCACAGAGGCACAGAGACTGGGGCTGCTTGCCTGTCTTGCCACCTCAAACTTCAAACGTAACTTTGGGTGTCCGTGCAGGATGCCTCCGGCAGCCCTGTTCTGAAAATGCGAACATCTGCAGATAGCTCGCAGGCAGAAAGAGCTAGCCTGGAAAGCTGTTGCTCAGCCTCATCTGCCCATGGCACTGCTCGCACAGAGGCACAGAGACTGGGGCTGCTTGCTTGTCTTGCCACCTCAAACTTCAAACACATATTTGGGGGTCCGTGCAGGGGACCCTCAGCAGCCCTGCTCTGAAAATGCGAACCTCTGCAGATAGCTCGCAGACAGAAAGTGCTAGCCTGGAAAGCTGTTGCTCAGCCTCATCTGCCCATGGCACCGCTCGCACAGAGGCACAGAGAATGGGGCTGCTTGCTTGTCTTGCCCCCTCAAACTTCAAACGTAGCTTTTTGGGTAAGTGCAGTGAGCCTCCGGCAGCCCTGTTCTGAAAATGCGAACGTCTGCAGAAAGCTCGCAGCCAGAAAGAGCTAGCTTGGAAAGCTGTTGCTCAGCCTCATCTGCCCATGGCACTGCTCGCACAGAGGCACAGATACTGGGGCTGCTTGCTTGTCTTGCCACATTAAAATTCACATGTAGCTTTGGGGGTCCGTGCAGGGGGGCTCCGGCTGCCCTGCTCTGAAAATGCAAACGTCTGCAGATAGCACACAGCCAGAAAGAGCTAGCCTGGAAAGCTGTTGCTCAGCCTCATCTGCCCATGGCACTGCTCGCACAGAGGCACAGAGACTGGGGCTGCTTGCTTGTCTTGCCCCCTCAAACTTCAAACATATATTTGGGGGTCCGTGCAGGGGACACTCAGCAGCCCTGCTCTGTAAATGCGAATGTCTGCAGATAGCTAGCAGTCAGAAAGAGCTAGCCTGGAAAGCTGTTGCTCAGCCTCATCTGCCCATGGCACTGCTCACACAGAGGCACAGAGACTGGGGCTGCTTGCTTGTCTTGCCACCTCAAACTTCAAACGTAGCTTTGGGGGTCCGTGCAGGGTACCTCCGGCTGTCGTGCTCTGAAAATGCGAACGTCTGCAGATAGGTCGCAGACAGACAGTGCTAACCTGGAAAGATGTTGCTCAGCCTCATCTGCCCATGGCACCGCTCGCACAGAGGCACAGAGACTGGGGCTGCTTACTTGTCTTGCCCCCTTAAACTTCAAACGTAGTTTTTGGGTCAGTGCCTGGGGCCTCCGGCAGCCCAGTTCTGAAAATGCGAACGTCTGCAGATAGCTCGCAGCCAGAAAGAGCTAGCCTGGAAGGCTGTTGCTCAGCCTCATCTGCTCATGGCACTGCTCACACAGAGGCACAGAGACTGGGGCTGCTTGCTTGTATTGACAACTTAAACTTCAAACGTAGCTTTGGGGGTCCGTGCAGGGGACCTCCGGCAGCCCTGCTCTGAATATGCGAAAGACTGCAGATAGCTCGCAGCCAGAAAGAGCTAGCCTGGAAAGCTGTTGCTCAGCCTCATCTGCCCATGGCACTGCTCGCACAGAGGCACAGAGACTGGGGCTGCTTGCTTGTCTTGCCCCCTCAAACTTCAAACGTAGATTTGGGGGTCCGTGCAGGGGACCCTCAGCAGCCCTGCTCTGAAAATGCGAACGTCTGGATATATCTCGCAGACAGAAATTGCTAGCCTGGAAAGATATTGCTCAGCCTCATCTGCCCATGGCACCGCTCGCACAGAGGCATAGAGAATGGTGCTGCTGGCTTGTCTTTCAACCTCAAACTTCAAACATAGCTTAGGTGGTCCGTGACGGACGCCTCCGGCACCCATGCTCTGAAAATGCGAACGTCTGCAGATAGCTCGCAGCCAGAAAGAGCTAGCCTGGAAAGCTGTTGCTCAGCCTCATCTGCCCATGGCACTGCTCGCAAAGAGGCACAGAGACTGGGGCTGCTTGCTTGTCTTGCCACCTCAAACTTCAATCATATATTTGGAGGTCCGTGCAGGGGACCCTCATCAGCCCTGCTCTGAAAATGCGAACGTCTGCAGATAGCTCGCAGACAGAAAGTGCTAGCCTGGAAAGATGTTGCTCAGCCTCATCTGCCCATGGCACTGCTCGCACAGAGGCACAGAAACTGGGGCTGCTTGCTTGTCTTACCCCCTCAAACTTCAAACGTAGCCTTTTGGGTAAGTGCAGTGAGCCTCCGGCAGCCCTGTTCTGAAAATGCGAACGTCTGCAGAAAGCTCGCAGCCAGAAAGAGCTAGCTTGGAAAGCTGTTGCTCAGCCTCATCTGCCCATGGCACTGCTCGCACAGAGGCACAGAGACTGGGGCTGCTTGCCTGTCTTGCCACCTCAAACTTCAAACGTAACTTTGGGTGTCCGTGCAGGATGCCTCCGGCAGCCCTGTTCTGAAAATGCGAACGTCTGCAGATAGCTCGCAGGCAGAAAGTGCTAGCCTGGAAAGCTGTTGCTCAGCCTCATCTGCCCATGGCACCGCTCGCACAGAGGCACAGAGACTGGGGCTGCTTGCTTGTCTTGCCCCCTGAAACTTCAAACGTACATTTGGGGGTCGGTGCCAGGAGCCTCCGGCAGCCTTGATCCGAAAATGCGAACGACTGCAGATAGCTCGCAGGCAGAAATATCTAGCCTGGAAAGCTGTTGCTCAGCCTCATCTGCCCATGGCACTGCTCGCACAGAGGCACAGAGACTGGGGCTGCTTGCTTGTCTTGCCCCCTCAAACTTCAAACATAGCTTAGGTGGCATGTGTCGGGCGCCTCCGGCAGCCCTACTGCGAAAATGCAAACGTCTGCAGAAAGCTCGCAGCCAGAAAGAGCTAGGCTGGAAAGCTGTTGCTCAGCCTCATCTGCCCATGGCACTGCTCGCACAGAGGCACAGAGACTGGGGCTGCTTGCTTGTCTTGCCACCTCAAACTTCAAATGTAGATTTGGGGGTCCGTGCAGGGTACCTCCGGCTGTCGTGCTCTGAAAATGCGAAAGTCTGCAGATAGCTCGCAGCCAGAAAGAGCTAGCCTGGAAAGCTGATGCTCAGCCTCATCTGCCCATGGCACCGCTCGCACAGAGGCACAGAGACTGGGGCTGCTTGCTTGTCTTGCCCCCTCAAACTTCAAACGTAGCTTTGGCGGTCCGTGCAGAGGGGCTCCGGCTGCCCTGCTCTGAAAATGCGAACGTCTGCAGATAGCTCGCAGCCAGAAAGAGCTAGCCTGGAATGCCGTTGCTCAGCCTCATCTGCTCATGGCACTGCTCACACAGAGGCACAGAGACTGGGGCTGCTTGCTTGTCTTGCTAACTTAAACTTCAAACGTAGCTTTGGGGGTCCGTGCAGGGGACCTCCGGCAGCCCTGCTCTGAATATGCGAAAGACTGCAGATAGCTCGCAGCCAGAAAGAGCTAGCCTGGAAAGCTGTTGCTCAGCCTCATCTGCCCATGCCACTGCTCGCACAGAGGCACAGAGACTGGGGCTGCTTGCTTGTCTTGCCCCCTCAAATGTCAAAAGAATTTTGGTGGTCCGTGCAGGGGTCCTTCGGCAGCCCTGCTCTCAAAATGCGAACGTCTGCAGATAGCTCGCAGGCAGAAAGAGCTAGCATGGAAAGCTGTTGCTCAGCCTCATCTGCCCATGCCACTGCTCGCACAGAGGCACAGAGACTGGGGCTGCTTGCTTGTCTTGCCACCTTAAACTTCACACGTATATTTGGGGGTCTGTGCATGGGGACCCCGGCAGCCCTGCTCCCAAAATGCGAACGTCTGCAGATATCTAGCAGTCAGAAAGAGCTAGCCTGGAAAGCTGTTGCTCAGCCTCATCTGCTCATGGCACCGCTCGCACAGAGACACAGAGACTGGGGCTGCTTGATTGTCTTGCCCCCTCAAATGTCAAAAGAATTTTCGTGGTCCGTGCAGGGGTCCTTCGGCAGCCCTGCTCTCAAAATGCGAACGTCTGCAGATAGCTCGCAGACAGAAAGAGCTAGCCTGGAAAGCTGTTGCTCAGCCTCATCTGCCCATGGCACCGCTCGCACAGAGGCACAGAGACTGGGGCTGCTTGCTTGTCTTGCCCCCTGAAACTTCAAACGTACATTTGGGGGTCCGTGCCAGGAGCCTCCGGCAGCCTTGATCCGAAAATGCGAACGACTGCAGATAGCTCGCAGGCAGAAATATCTAGCCTGGAAAGCTGTTGCTCAGCCTCATCTGCCCATGGCACTGCTCGCACAGAGGCACAGAGACTGGAGATGCTTGCTTGTCTTGCCCCCTCAAACTTCAAACATAGCTTAGGTGGCACGTGTCGGGCGCCTCCGGCAGCCCTGCTGCGAAAATGCAAACGTCTGCAGAAAGCTCGCAGCCAGAAAGAGCTAGGCTGGAAAGCTGTTGCTCAGCCTCATCTGAACATGGCACTGCTCGCACAGAGGCACAGAGACTGGGGCTGCTTGCTTGTCTTGCCACCTCAAACTTCAAACGTAGCTTTGGGGGTCCGTGCAGGGTACCTCCAGCTGTCGTGCTCTGAAAATGCGAACGTCTGCAGATAGTTCGCAGACAGACAGTGCTAACCTGGAAAGATGTTGCTCAGCCTCATCTGCCCATGGCACCGCTCGCACAGAGGCACAGAGACTGGGGCTGCTTACTTGTCTTGCCCCCTTAAACTTCAAACGTAGTTTTTGGGTCAGTGCCTGGGGCCTCCGGCAGCCCAGTTCTGAAAATGCGAACGTCTGCAGATAGCTCGCAGCCAGAAAGAGCTAGCCTGGAAGGCTGTTGCTCAGCCTCATCTGCTCATGGCACCGCTCGCACAGAGGCACAGAGAATGGGGCTGCTTGCTTGTCTTGCCCCCTCAAACTTCAAACGTAGCTTTTTGGGTAAGTGCAGTGAGCCTCCGGCTGCCCTGCTCTGAAAATGCGAACGTCTGCAGATAGCTCGCAGCCAGAAAGAGCTAGCCTGGAAAGCTGTTGCTCAGCCTCATCTACCCATGCCACTGCTCGCACAGAGGCACAGAGACTGGGGCTGCTTGCTTGTCTTGCCACCTCAAACTTCAAACGTAGATTTGGGGGTCCGTGCATGGGGCCTCCAGCAGCCCTGCTCTCAAAATGCGAACGTCTGCAGATAGCCCGCAGCCAGAAAAAGCTAGCCTTGAAAGCTGTTCCTCAGCCTCATCTGCCCATGCCACTGCTCGCACAGAGGCACAGAGACTGGGGCTGCTTGCTTGTCTTGCCCCCTCAAATGTCAAAAGAATTTTGGTGGTCCGTGCAGGGGTCCTTCGGCAGCCCTGCTCTCAAAATGCGAACGTCTGCAGATAGCTCGCAGCCAGAAAGAGCTAGCGTGGAAAGCTGTTGCTCAGCCTCATCTGCCCATGGCACTGCTCGCACAGAGGCACAGAGACTGGGGCTGCTTGCTTGTCTTGCCACCTTAAACTTCACACGTAGATTTGGGGTTCTGTGCATGGGGACCCCGGCAGCCCTTCTCTGTAAATGCGAATGTCTGCAGATAGCTAGCAGTCAGAAAGAGCTAGCCTGGAAAGCCGTTGCTCAGCCTCATCTGCCCATGGCACCGCTCGCACAGAGGCACAGAGACTGGGGCTGCTTGCTTGTCTTGCCCCCTGAAACTTCAAACGTACATTTGGGGATCCGTGCCAGGAGCCTCCGGCAGCCTTGATCTGAAAATGCGAACGACTGCAGATAGCTCGCAGGCAGAAATATCTAGCCTGGAAAGCTGTTGCTCAGCCTCATCTGCCCATGGCACTGCTCGCACAGAGGCACAGAGACTGGGGCTGCTTGCTTGTCTTGCCCCCTCAAACTTCAAACATAGCTTAGGTGGCATGTGTCGGGCGCCTCCGGCAGACCTACTGCGAAAATGCAAACGTCTGCAGAAAGCTCGCAGCCAGAAAGAGCTAGGCTGGAAAGCTGTTGCTCAGCCTCATCTGCCCATGGCACTGCTCGCACAGAGGCACAGAGACTGGGGCTGCTTGCTTGTCTTGCCACCTCAAACTTCAAATGTAGATTTGGGGGTCCGTGCAGGGTACCTCCGGCTGTCGTGCTCTCAAAATGCGAACGTCTGCAGATAGCTCGCAGCCAGAAAGAGCTAGCCTGGAAAGCTGTTGCTCAGCCTCATCTGCCCATGGCACTGCTCGCACAGAGGCACAGAGATTGGGGCTGCTTGCTTGTCTTGCCACCTCAAACTTCAAACGTAGCTTTGGCGGTCCGTGGAGGGGGGCTCCGTCTGCCCTGCTCTGAAAATGCGAACGTCTGCAGATAGCTCGCAGCCAGAAAGAGCTAGCCTGGAAGGCTGTTGCTCAGCCTCATCTGCTCATGGCACTGCTCACACAGAGGCACAGAGACTGGGGCTGCTTGCTTGTCTTGCCAACTTAAACTTCAAACGTAGCTTTGGGGGTCCGTGCAGGGGAACTCCGGCAGCCCTGCTCTGAATATGCGAAAGACTGCAGATAGCTCGCAGCCAGAAAGAGCTAGCCTGGAAAGCTGTTGCTCAGCCTCATGTGCCCATGCCACTGCTCGCACAGAGGCACAGAGCCTGGGGCTGCTTGCTTGTCTTGCCCCTTCAAACTTCAAACATATATTTGGGGGTCCGTGCAGGGGACACTCAGCAGCCCTGCTCTGTAAATGCGAATGTCTGCAGATAGCTAGCAGTCAGAAAGAGCTAGCCTGGAAAGCTGTTGCTCAGCCTCATCTGCCCATGGCACCGCTCGCACAGAGGCACAGAGACTGGGGCTGCTTGCTTGTCTTGCCCCCTGAAACTTCAAACGTACATTTGGGGGTCCGTGCCAGGAGCCTCCGGCAGCCTTGATCCGAAAATGCGAACGTCTGCAGATAGCTCGCAGGCAGAAATATCTATCCTGTAAAGCTGTTGCTCAGCCTCATCTGCCCATGGCACTGCTCGCACAGAGGCACAGAGACTGGGGCTGCTTGCTTGTCTTGCCCCCTCAAACTTCAAACATAGCTTAGGTGGCATGTGTCGGGCGCCTCCGGCAGCCCTACTGCGAAAATGCAAACGTCTGCAGAAAGCTCGCAGCCAGAAAGAGCTAGGCTGGAAAGCTGTTGCTCAGCCTCATCTGCCCATGGCACTGCTCGCACAGAGGCACAGAGACTGGGGCTGCTTGCTTGTCTTGCCACCTCAAACTTCAAATGTAGATTTGGGGGTCCGTGCAGGGTACCTCCGGCTGTCGTGCTCTGAAAATGCGAACGTCTGCAGATAGCTCGCAGCCAGAAAGAGCTAGCCTGGAAGGCTGTTGCTCAGCCTCATCTGCTCATGGCACTGCTCACACAGAGGCACAGAGACTGGGGCTGCTTGCTTGTCTTGCCAACTTAAACTTCAAACGTAGCTTTGGGGGTCCGTGCAGGGGAACTCCGGCAGCCCTGCTCTGAATATGCGAAAGACTGCAGATAGCTCGCAGCCAGAAAGAGCTAGCCTGGAAAGCTGTTGCTCAGCCTCATGTGCCCATGCCACTGCTCGCACAGAGGCACAGAGCCTGGGGCTGCTTGCTTGTCTTGCCCCTTCAAACTTCAAACATATATTTGAGGCTCCGTGCAGGGGACACTCAGCAGCCCTGCTCTGTAAATGCGAATGTCTGCAGATAGCTAGCAGTCAGAAAGAGCTAGCCTGGAAAGCTGTTGCTCAGCCTCATCTGCCCATGGCACCGCTCGCACAGAGGCACAGAGACTGGGGCTGCTTGCTTGTCTTGCCCCCTGAAACTTCAAACGTACATTTGGGGGTCCGTGCCAGGAGCCTCCGGCAGCCTTGATCCGAAAATGCGAACGTCTGCAGATAGCTCGCAGGCAGAAATATCTATCCTGTAAAGCTGTTGCTCAGCCTCATCTGCCCATGGCACTGCTCGCACAGAGGCACAGAGACTGGGGCTGCTTGCTTGTCTTGCCCCCTCAAACTTCAAACATAGCTTAGGTGGCATGTGTCGGGCGCCTCCGGCAGCCCTACTGCGAAAATGCAAACGTCTGCAGAAAGCTCGCAGCCAGAAAGAGCTAGGCTGGAAAGCTGTTGCTCAGCCTCATCTGCCCATGGCACTGCTCGCACAGAGGCACAGAGACTGGGGCTGCTTGCTTGTCTTGCCACCTCAAACTTCAAATGTAGATTTGGGGGTCCGTGCAGGGTACCTCCGGCTGTCGTGCTCTGAAAATGCGAACGTCTGCAGATAGCTCGCAGACAGAAATTGCTAGCGTGGAAAGATATTGCTCAGCCTCATCTGCCCATGGCACCGCTCGCACAGAGGCATAGAGAATGGGGCTGCTGGCTTGTCTTTCAACCTCAAACTTCAAACGTATCTTAGGTGGTCCGTGACGCGCACCTCCGGCACCCATGCTCTGAAAATGCGAACGTCTGCAGATAGCTCGCAGCCAGAAAGAGCTAGCCTGGAAAGCTGTTGCTCAGCCTCATCTGCCCATGGCACTGCTCGCACAGAGGCACAGAGACTGGGGCTGCTTGCTTGTCTTGCCCCCTCAAACTTCAAACGTAGCTTTGGGGGTCCGTGCAGGGGACCTCCAGCAGCCCTGCTCTGAATATGCGAAAGACTGCAGATAGCTCGCAGCCAGAAAGAGCTAGCCTGGAAAGCTCTTGCTCAGCCTCATCTGCCCATGCCACTGCTCGCACAGAGGCACAGAGCCTGGGGCTGCTTGCTTGTCTTGCCCCCTCAAATGTCAAAAGAATTTTGGTGGTCCGTGCAGGGGTCCTTCGGCAGCCCTGCTCTCAAAATGCGAACGTCTGCAGATAGCTCGCTGGCAGAAAGAGCTAGCCTGGAAAGCTGTTGCTCAGCCTCATCTGCCCATGGCACTGCTCGCACAGAGGCACAGAGACTGGGGCTGCTTGCTTGTCTTGCCACCTTAAACTTCACACGTAGATTTGGGGGTCTGTGCATGGGGACCCCGGCAGCCCTGCTCCCAAAATGCGAACGTCTGCAGATAGCTAGCAGTCAGAAAGAGCTAGCCTGGAAAGCTGTTGCTCAGCCTCATCTGCCCATGGCACTGCTCGCACAGAGGCACAGAGACTGGGGCTGCTTGCATGTCTTGCCCCCTCAAACTTCAAACGTATCTGAGCTGGTGCGTGACGGGCGCCTCCAGCAGCCCTGCTGCGAAAAAGCAAATGTCTGCAGATAGCACGCAGCCAGAAAGAGCTAGCCTGGAAAGCTGTTGCTCAGCCTCATCTGTCCATGGCACTGCTCACACAGAGGCACAGAGACTGGGGCTGCTTGCTTGTCTGGCCCCTCAAACTTCGAATGTAGCTTTGGGGGTCCGCGCAGGGGCCCTCCGGCAGCCCTGCTCTGAATATGCGAAAGTCTGCAGATAGCTCGCAGCCAGAAAGAGCTAGCCTGGAAAGCTGATGCTCAGCCTCATCTGCCCATGGCACTGCTCGCACAGAGGCACAGAGGCTGGGGCTGCTTGCTTGTCTTGCCACCTCAAACTTCAAACGTAGATTTGGGGGTCCGTGCAGGGGACCCTCAGCAGCCCTGCTCTGAAAATGCGAACGTCTGCAGATAGCTCGCAGACAGAAAGAGCTAGCCTGGAAAGCTGTTGCTCAGCCTCATCTGCCCATGGCACTGCTCGCACAGAGGCACAGAGCCTGGGGCTGCTTGCTTGTCTTGCCCCCTCAAATGTCAAAAGAATTTTGGTGGTCCGTGCAGGGGTCCTTCGGCAGCCCTGCTCTCAAAATGCGAACGTCTGCAGATAGCTCGCTGGCAGAAAGAGCTAGCCTGGAAAGCTGTTGCTCAGCATCATCTGCCCATGGCACTGCTCGCACAGAGGCACAGAGACTGGGGCTGCTTGCTTGTCTTGCCACCTTAAACTTCACACGTAGATTTGGGGGTCTGTGCATGGGGACCCCGGCAGCCCTGCTCCCAAAATGCGAACGTCTGCAGATAGATAGCAGTCAGAAAGAGCTAGCCTGGAAAGCTGTTGCTCAGCCTCATCTGCTCATGGCACCGCTCGCACAGAGACACAGAGACTGGGGCTGCTTGATTGTCTTGCCCCCTGAAACTTCAAACGTACATTTGGGGGTCCGTGCCAGGAGCCTCCGGCAGCCTTGATCCGAAAATGCGAACGACTGCAGATAGCTCGCAGGCAGAAATATCTAGCCTGGAAAGCTGTTGCTCAGCCTCATCTGCCCATGGCACTGCTCGCACAGAGGCACAGAGACTGGGGCTGCTTGCATGTCTTGCCCCCTCAAACTTCAAACGTATCTTAGCTGTTGCGTGACGGGCGCCTCCAGCAGCCCTGCTGCGAAAAAGCAAATGTCTGCAGATAGCACGCAGCCAGAAAGAGCTAGCCTGGAAAGCTGTTGCTCAGCCTCATCTGTCCATGGCACTGCTCACACAGAGGCACAGAGACTGGGGCTGCTTGCTTGTCTGGCCCCTCAAACTTCGAATGTAGCTTTGGGGGTCCGCGCAGGGGCCCTCCGGCAGCCCTGCTCTGAATATGCGAAAGTCTGCAGATAGCTCGCAGCCAGAAAGAGCTAGCCTGGAAAGCTGATGCTCAGCCTCATCTGCCCATGGCACTGCTCGCACAGAGGCACAGAGGCTGGGGCTGCTTGCTTGTCTTGCCACCTCAAACTTCAAACGTAGATTTGGGGGTCCGTGCAGGGGACCCTCAGCAGCCCTGCTCTGAAAATGCGAACGTCTGCAGATAGCTCGCAGCCAGAAATGGCTAGCCTGGAAAGCTGTTGCTCAGCCTCATCTGTCCATGGAACTGCTCGCACAGAGGCACAGAAACTGGGGCTGCTTGCTTGTCTTACCCCCTCAAACTTCAAACGTAGCTTTTTGGGTAAGTGCAGTGAGCCTCCGGCAGCCCTGCTCTGAAAATGCGAACGTCTGCAGAAAGCTCGCAACCAGAAAGAGCTAGCTTGAAAAGCTGTTGCTCAGCCTCATCTGCCCATGGCACTGCTCGCACAGAGGCACAGATACTGGGGCTGCTTGCTTGTCTTGCCACATTAAACTTCACACGTAGATTTTTGGGTCCGTGCAGGGGGGCTCCGGCTGCCCTGCTCTCAAAATGCGAACGTCTGCAGATAGCTCGCAGCCAGAAAGAGCCAGCCTGGAAAGCTGTTGCTCAGCCTCATCTGCCCATGCCACTGCTCGCACAGAGGCACAGAGACTGGGGCTGCTTGCTTGTCTTGCCCCCTCAAATGTCAAAAGAATTTTGGGGGTCCGTGCAGGGGTCCTTCGGTAGCCCTGCTCTCAAAATGCGAACGTCTGCAGATAGCTCGCAGCCAGAAAGAGCTAGCCTGGAAAGCTGTTGCTCAGCCTCATCTGCCCATGGCACTGCTCGCACAGAGGCACAGAGACTGGGGCTGCTTGCTTGTCTTGCCACCTTAAACTTCACACGTAGATTTGGGGGTCCGTACTGGGCGCCTCTAACAGCCGTGCTCCGAAAATGAGAACGTCTCCAGATAGCTCGCAGGCAGAAAGAGCTAGCCTGGAATGCTGTTTCTCAGCCTCATCTGCCCATGGCACTGCTCACACAGAGGCACAGAGACTGGGGCTGCTTACTTGTCTTGCCCCCTCAAAATTCAAACGTACATTTGGGGGTCCGTGCCAGGAGCCTCCGGCAGCCTTCATCCGAAAATGCGAACGACTGCAGATAGCTCGCAGGCAGAAATATCTAGCCTGGAAAGCTGTTGCTCAGCCTCATCTGCCCATGGCACTGCTCGCACAGAGGCACAGAGACTGGGGCTGCTTGCTTGTCTTGCCAACTCAAACTTCAAACGTAGCTTTGGGGGTCCGTGCAGGGTACCTCCGGCTGTCGTGCTCTGAAAATGCGAACGTCTGCAGATAGGTCGCAGACAGACAGTGCTAAACTGGAAAGATGTTTCTCAGCCTCATCTGCCCATGGCACTGCTCACACAGAGGCACAGAGACTGGGGCTGCTTACTTGTCTTGCCCCCTCAAACTTCAAACGTAGTTTTTGGGTCAGTGCCTGGGGCCTCCGGCAGCCCAGTTCTGAAAATGCGAACGTCTGCAGAAAGCTCGCAGCCAGAAAGAGCTAGCCTGGAAAGCTGTTGCTCAGCCTCATCTGCCCATGCCACTGCTCGCACAGAGGCACAGAGACTGGGGCTGCTTGCTTGTCTGGCCACCTCAAACTTCAAATGTAGATTTGGGGGTCCATGCAGGGTACCTCCGGCTGTCGTGCTCTGAAAATGCGAACGTCTGCAGATAGCTCGCAGCCAGAAAGAGCTAGCCTGGAAAGCTGTTGCTCAGCCTCATCTGCCCATGGCACTGCTCGCACAGAGGCACAGAGACTGGGGCTGCTTGCTTGTCTTGCAACCTCAAACTTCAAACGTAACTTTGGGTGTCCGTGCAGGATGCCTCCGGCAGCCCTGTTCTGAAAATGCGAACGTCTGCAGATAGCTCGCAGGCAGAAAGAGCTAGCCTTGAAAGCTGTTGCTCAGCCTCATCTGCCCATGACACTGCTCGCACAGAGGCACAGAGACTGGGGCTGCTTGCTTGTCTTGCCACCTAACTTCAAAAGTACATTTGGGGGTCCGTGCCAGGAGCCTCCGGCAGCCTTGATCCGAAAATGCGAACGACTGCAGATAGCTCGCAGGCAGAAATATCTAGCCTGGAAAGCTGTTGCTCAGCCTCATCTGCCCATGGCACTGCTCGCACAGAGGCACAGAGACTGGGGCTGCTTGCTTTTCTTGCCCCCTCAGACTTCAAACATAGCTTAGGTGGCACGTGTCGGGCGCCTCCGGCAGCCCTGCTGCGAAAATGCGAACGTCTGCAGAAAGCTCGCAGCCAGAAAGAGCTAGCCTAGAAAGCTGTTGCTCAGCCTCATCTGCCCATGGCACTGCTCGCACAGAGGCACAGAGACTGGGGCTGCTTGCTTGTCTTGCCACCTCAAACTTCAAACGTAGCTTTGGGGGTCCGTGCAGGGTACCTCCGGCTGTCGTGCTCTGAAAATGCGAACGTCTGCAGATAGGTCGCAGACAGACAGTGCTAACCTGGAAAGATGTTGCTCAGCCTCATCTGCCCATGGCACCGCTCGCACAGAGGCACAGAGACTGGGTCTGCTTACATGTCTTGCCAACTCAAACTTCAAAAGTAGTTTTTGGGTCAGTGCCTGGGGCCTCCGGCAGCCCAGTTCTGAAAATGCGAACGTCTGCAGAAAGCTCGCAGCCAGAAAGAGCTAGCCTGGAAAGCTGTTGCTCAGCCTCATCTGCCCATGCCACTGCTCGCACAGAGGCACAGAGACTGGGGCTGCTTGCTTGTCTTGGCACCTCAAAATTCAAATGTAGATTTGGGGGTCCGTGCAGGGTACCTCCGGCTGTCGTGCTCTGAAAATGCGAACGTCTGCAGATAGCTCGCAGCCAGAAATGGCTAGCCTGGAAAGCTGTTGCTCAGCCTCATCTGTCCATGGAACTGCTCGCACAGAGGCACAGAAACTGGGGCTGCTTGCTTGTCTTACCCCCTCAAACTTCAAACGTAGCTTTTTGGGTAAGTGCAGTGAGCCTCCGGCAGCCCTGCTCTGAAAATGCGAACGTCTGCAGAAAGCTCGCAACCAGAAAGAGCTAGCTTGAAAAGCTGTTGCTCAGCCTCATCTGCCCATGGCACTGCTCGCACAGAGGCACAGATACTGGGGCTGCTTGCTTGTCTTGCCACATTAAACTTCACACGTAGATTTTTGGGTCCGTGCAGGGGGGCTCCGGCTGCCCTGCTCTCAAAATGCGAACGTCTGCAGATAGCTCGCAGCCAGAAAGAGCCAGCCTGGAAAGCTGTTGCTCAGCCTCATCTGCCCATGCCACTGCTCGCACAGAGGCACAGAGACTGGGGCTGCTTGCTTGTCTTGCCCCCTCAAATGTCAAAAGAATTTTGGGGGTCCGTGCAGGGGTCCTTCGGTAGCCCTGCTCTCAAAATGCGAACGTCTGCAGATAGCTCGCAGCCAGAAAGAGCTAGCCTGGAAAGCTGTTGCTCAGCCTCATCTGCCCATGGCACTGCTCGCACAGAGGCACAGAGACTGGGGCTGCTTGCTTGTCTTGCCACCTTAAACTTCACACGTAGATTTGGGGGTCCGTACTGGGCGCCTCTAACAGCCGTGCTCCGAAAATGAGAACGTCTCCAGATAGCTCGCAGGCAGAAAGAGCTAGCCTGGAATGCTGTTTCTCAGCCTCATCTGCCCATGGCACTGCTCACACAGAGGCACAGAGACTGGGGCTGCTTACTTGTCTTGCCCCCTCAAAATTCAAACGTACATTTGGGGGTCCGTGCCAGGAGCCTCCGGCAGCCTTCATCCGAAAATGCGAACGACTGCAGATAGCTCGCAGGCAGAAATATCTAGCCTGGAAAGCTGTTGCTCAGCCTCATCTGCCCATGGCACTGCTCGCACAGAGGCACAGAGACTGGGGCTGCTTGCTTGTCTTGCCAACTCAAACTTCAAACGTAGCTTTGGGGGTCCGTGCAGGGTACCTCCGGCTGTCGTGCTCTGAAAATGCGAACGTCTGCAGATAGGTCGCAGACAGACAGTGCTAAACTGGAAAGATGTTTCTCAGCCTCATCTGCCCATGGCACTGCTCACACAGAGGCACAGAGACTGGGGCTGCTTACTTGTCTTGCCCCCTCAAACTTCAAACGTAGTTTTTGGGTCAGTGCCTGGGGCCTCCGGCAGCCCAGTTCTGAAAATGCGAACGTCTGCAGAAAGCTCGCAGCCAGAAAGAGCTAGCCTGGAAAGCTGTTGCTCAGCCTCATCTGCCCATGCCACTGCTCGCACAGAGGCACAGAGACTGGGGCTGCTTGCTTGTCTGGCCACCTCAAACTTCAAATGTAGATTTGGGGGTCCATGCAGGGTACCTCCGGCTGTCGTGCTCTGAAAATGCGAACGTCTGCAGATAGCTCGCAGCCAGAAAGAGCTAGCCTGGAAAGCTGTTGCTCAGCCTCATCTGCCCATGGCACTGCTCGCACAGAGGCACAGAGACTGGGGCTGCTTGCTTGTCTTGCAACCTCAAACTTCAAACGTAACTTTGGGTGTCCGTGCAGGATGCCTCCGGCAGCCCTGTTCTGAAAATGCGAACGTCTGCAGATAGCTCGCAGGCAGAAAGAGCTAGCCTTGAAAGCTGTTGCTCAGCCTCATCTGCCCATGACACTGCTCGCACAGAGGCACAGAGACTGGGGCTGCTTGCTTGTCTTGCCACCTAACTTCAAAAGTACATTTGGGGGTCCGTGCCAGGAGCCTCCGGCAGCCTTGATCCGAAAATGCGAACGACTGCAGATAGCTCGCAGGCAGAAATATCTAGCCTGGAAAGCTGTTGCTCAGCCTCATCTGCCCATGGCACTGCTCGCACAGAGGCACAGAGACTGGGGCTGCTTGCTTTTCTTGCCCCCTCAGACTTCAAACATAGCTTAGGTGGCACGTGTCGGGCGCCTCCGGCAGCCCTGCTGCGAAAATGCGAACGTCTGCAGAAAGCTCGCAGCCAGAAAGAGCTAGCCTAGAAAGCTGTTGCTCAGCCTCATCTGCCCATGGCACTGCTCGCACAGAGGCACAGAGACTGGGGCTGCTTGCTTGTCTTGCCACCTCAAACTTCAAACGTAGCTTTGGGGGTCCGTGCAGGGTACCTCCGGCTGTCGTGCTCTGAAAATGCGAACGTCTGCAGATAGGTCGCAGACAGACAGTGCTAACCTGGAAAGATGTTGCTCAGCCTCATCTGCCCATGGCACCGCTCGCACAGAGGCACAGAGACTGGGTCTGCTTACATGTCTTGCCAACTCAAACTTCAAAAGTAGTTTTTGGGTCAGTGCCTGGGGCCTCCGGCAGCCCAGTTCTGAAAATGCGAACGTCTGCAGAAAGCTCGCAGCCAGAAAGAGCTAGCCTGGAAAGCTGTTGCTCAGCCTCATCTGCCCATGCCACTGCTCGCACAGAGGCACAGAGACTGGGGCTGCTTGCTTGTCTTGGCACCTCAAAATTCAAATGTAGATTTGGGGGTCCGTGCAGGGTACCTCCGGCTGTCGTGCTCTGAAAATGCGAACGTCTGCAGATAACACGCAGCCAGAAAGAGCTAGCCTGGAAAGCTCTTGCTCAGCCTCATCTGCCCATGGCACTGCTTGCACAGAGGCACAGATATTGGGGCTGCTTGCTTGTCTTGCCCCCTCAAACTTCACACGTAGCTTGGCGGTCCGTGCAGGGGGGCTCCGGCTGCCCTGCTCTGAAAACGCGAACGTCTGCAGATAGCTCGCAGCCAGAAAGAGCTAGCCTGGAAGGCTGTTGCTCAGCCTCATCTGCTCATGGCACTGCTCACACAGAGGCACAGAGACTGGGGCTGCTTGCTTGTCTTGCCAACTTAAACTTCAAACGTAGCTTTGGGGGTCCGTGCAGGGGACCTCCGGCAGCCCTGCTCTGAATATGCGAAAGACTGCAGATAGCTCGCAGCCAGAAAGAGCTAGCCTGGAAAGCTGTTGCTCAGCCTCATCTGCCCATGGCACTGCTCGCACAGAGGCACAGAGCCTGGGGCTGCTTGCTTGTCTTGCCACCTCAAACTTCAAACGTAACTTTGGGTGTCCGTGCAGGATGCCTCCGGTAGCCCTGTTCTGAAAATGCGAACGTCTGCAGATAGCTCGCAGGCAGAAAGAGCTAGCCTGGAAAGCTGTTGCTCAGCCTCATCTGCCCATGGCACTGCTCGCACAGAGGCACAGAGACTGGGGCTGCTTGCTTGTCTTGCCCCCTCAAACTTAAAACGTAGATTTGGGGGTCCGTGCAGGGGACCCTCAGCAGCCCTGCTCTGAAAATGCGAACGTCTGCATATATCTCGTAGACAGAAATTGCCAGCGTGGAAAGATATTGCTCAGCCTCATCTGCCCATGGCACCGCTCGCACAGAGGCATAGAGAATGGGGCTGCTGGCTTCTCTTTCAACCTCAAACTTCAAACGTAGCATAGGTGGTCCGTGACGGGCGTCTCCGGCACCCATGCTCTGAAAATGCGAACGTCTGCAGATAGCTCGCAGCCAGAAAGAGCTAGCCTAGAAAGCTGTTGCTCAGCCTCATCTGCCCATGGCACTGCTCGCACAGAGGCACAGAGACTGGGGCTGCTTGCTTGTCTTGCCACCTCAAACTTCAAACATATATTTGGGGGTCCGTGCCGGGGACCCTCAGCAGCCCTGCTCCGAAAATATGAATGTCTGCAGATAGGTCGCAGCCAGAAAGAGCTAGCCTGGAAAGCTGTTGCTCAGCCTCATCTGCCCATGCCACTGCTCACACAGAGGCACAGAGACTGGGGCTGCTTGCTTGTCTTGCCACCTCAAACTCCAAACGTAAATTTGAGTGTCCGTGCAGGATGCCTCCGGCAGCCCTGTTCTGAAAATGCGAACGTCTGCAGATAGCTCGCAGGCAGAAAGAGCTAGCCTGGAAAGCTGTTGCTCAGCCTCATCTGCCCATGGCACTGCTCGCACAGAGGCACAGAGACTGGGGCTGCTTGCTTGTCTTGCCACCTCCAACTTCAAACGTAGCTTTGGGGGTCCGTGCAGGGGGCCTCCAGCAGCCCTGCTCTCAAAATGCGAACGTCTGCATATAGCCCGCAGGCAGAAAGAGCTAGCCTTGAAAGCTGTTGCTCAGCCTCATCTGCCCATGACACTGCTCGCACAGAGGCACAGAGACTGGGGCTGCTTGCTTGTCTTGCCACCTAACTTCAAAAGTACATTTGGGGGTCCGTGCCAGGAGCCTCCGGCAGCCTTGATCCGAAAATGCGAATGACTGCAGATAGCTCGCAGGCAGAAATATCTAGCCTGGAAAGCTGTTGCTCAGCCTCATCTGCCCATGGCATTGCTCGCACAGAGGCACAGAAACTGTGGCTGCTTGCTTGTCTTGCCCCCTCAAATGTCAAAAGAATTTTGGTGGTCCGTGCAGGGTAACTCCGGCTGTCGTGCTCTGAAAATGCGAACGTCTGCAGATAGGTCGCAGACAGACAGTGCTAACCTGGAAAGATGTTGCTCAGCCTCATCTGCCCATGGCATCGCTCGCACAGAGGCACAGAGACTGGGGCTGCTTACTTGTCTTGCCCCCTCAAACTTCAAACGTAGTTTTTGGGTCAGTGCCTGGGTCCTCCGGCAGCCCAGTTCTGAAAATGCGAACGTCTGCAGAAAGCTCGCAGCCAGAAAGAGCTAGCCTGGAAAGCTGTTGCTCAGCCTCATCTGCTCATGGCACTGCTCACACAGAGGCACAGAGACTGGGGCTGCTTGCTTTTCTGGCCCCTCAAACTTCAAACGTAGCTTTGGGGGTCCGCGCAGGGGCCCTTCTGCAGCCCTGCTCTGAATATGCGAAAGTCTGCAGATAGCTCGCAGGCAGAAAGAGCTAGCCTGGAAAGATGTTGCTCAGCCTCATCTACCCATGGCACTGCTCGCACAGAGGCACAGAGACTGGGGCTGCTTGCTTGTCTTGCCACCTCAAACTTCAAACGTAGATTTGGGTGTCCGTGCAGGGGACCCTCAGCAGCCCTGCTCTGAAAATGCGAACGTCTGCAGATAGCTCGCAGACAGAAAGTGCTAGCCTGGAAAGCTGTTGCTCAGCCTCATCTGCCCATGGCACTGCTCGCACAGAGGCACAGAGACTGGGGATGCTTGCTTGTCTTGCCCTCTCAAACTTCAAACGTAGCTTTGGAGATCCGTGAAGGGGACCTTCACGAGTCCTGCTCCGAAAATATGAATGTCTGCAGATAGGTCGCAGCCAGAAAGAGCTAGCCTGGAAAGCTGTTGCTCAGCCTCATCTGCCCATGCCACTGCTCACACAGAGGCACAGAGACTGGGGCTGCTTGCTTGTCTTGCCACCTCAAACTCCAAACGTAAATTTGAGTGTCCGTGCAGGATGCCTCCGGCAGCCCTGTTCTGAAAATGCGAACGTCTGCAGATAGCTCGCAGGCAGAAAGTGCTGGCCTGTGAAGCTGTTGCTCAGCCTCATCTGCCCATGGCACTGCTCGCACAGAGGCACAGAGACTGGGGCTGCTTGCTTGTCTTGCCCCCTCAAACTTAAAACGTAGATTTGGGGGTCCGTGCAGGGGACCCTCAGCAGCCCTGCTCTGAAAATGCGAACGTCTGCAGATATCTCGCAGACAGAAATTGCTAGCGTGGAAAGATATTGCTCATCCTCATCTGCCCATGGCACCGCTCGCACAGAGGCATAGAGAATGGGGCTGCTGGCTTGTCTTTCAACCTCAAACTTCAAACGTAGCTTAGGTGGTCCGTGACAGGCGCCTCCGGCACCCATGCTCTGAAAATGCGAACGTCTGCAGATAGCTCGCAGCCAGAAATAGCTAGCCTGGAAAGCTGTTGCTCAGCCTCATCTGCCCATGGCACTGCTCGCACAGAGGCACAGAGACTGGGGCTGCTTGCTTTTCTTGCCCCTTCAGACTTCAAACGTAACTTTGGGTGTCCGTGCAGGATGCCTCCGGCAGCCCTGTTCTGAAAATGCGAACGTCTGCAGATAGCTCGCAGGCAGAAAGAGCTAGCCTGGAAAGCTGTTGCTCAGCCTCATCTGCCCATGGCACTGCTCGCACAGAGGCACAGAGACTGGGGCTGCTTGCTTGTCTTGCCACCTCCAACTTCAAACGTAGCTTTGGGGGTCCGTGCAGGGGGCCTCCACCAGCCCTGCTCTCAAAATGCGAACGTCTGCATATAGCTCGCAGGCAGAAAGAGCTAGCCTTGAAAGCTGTTGCTCAGCCTCATCTGCCCATGACACTGCTCGCACAGAAGCACAGAGACTGGGGCTGCTTGCTTGTCTTGCCACCTAACTTCAAAAGTACATTTGGGGGTCCGTGCCAGGAGCCTCCGGCAGCCTTGATCCGAAAATGCGAACGACTGCAGATAGCTCGCAGGCAGAAATATCTAGCCTGGAAAGCTGTTGCTCAGCCTCATCTGCCCATGGCACTGCTCGCACAGAGGCACAGAGACTGGGGCTGCTTGCTTTTCTTGCCCCCTCAGACTTCAAACATAGCTTAGGTGGCACGTGTCGGGCGCCTCCGGCAGCCCTGCTGCGAAAATGCGAACGTCTGCAGAAAGCTCGCAGCCAGAAAGAGCTAGCCTAGAAAGCTGTTGCTCAGCCTCATCTGCCCATGGCACTGCTCGCACAGAGGCACAGAGACTGGGGCTGCTTGCTTGTCTTGCCACCTCAAACTTCAAACGTAGCTTTGGGGGTCCGTGCAGGGTACCTCCGGCTGTCGTGCTCTGAAAATGCGAACGTCTGCAGATAGGTCGCAGACAGACAGTGCTAACCTGGAAAGATGTTGCTCAGCCTCATCTGCCCATGGCACCGCTCGCACAGAGGCACAGAGACTGGGGATGCTTACTTGTCTTGCCACCTCAAACTTCAAAAGTAGTTTTTGGGTCAGTGCCTGGGGCCTCCGGCAGCCCAGTTCTGAAAATGCGAACGTCTGCAGAAAGCTCGCAGCCAGAAAGAGCTAGCCTGGAAAGCTGTTGCTCAGCCTCATCTGCCCATGGCACTGCTCGCACAGAGGCACAGAGACTGGGGCTGCTTGCTTGTCTTGCCACCTCAAAATTCAAATGTAGATTTGGGGGTCCGTGCAGGGTACCTCCGGCTGTCGTGCTCTGAAAATGCGAACGTCTGCAGATAGCTCGCAGCCAGAAAGAGCTAGCCTGGAAAGCTCTTGCTCAGCCTCATCTGCCCATGGCACTGCTCGCACAGAGGCACAGATATTGGGGCTGCTTGCTTTTCTGGCCCCTCAAACTTCAAACGTAGCTTTGGGGGTCCGCGCAGGGGCCCTCCGGCTGCCCTGCTCTGAATATGCGAAAGTCTGCAGATAGCTCGCAGCCAGAAAGAGCTAGCCTGGAAAGCTGTTGCTCAGCCTCATCTACCCATGGCACTGCTCGCACAGAGGCACAGAGACTGGGGCTGCTTGCTTGTCTTGCCACCTCAAACTTCAAACGTAGATTTGGGTGTCCGTGCAGGGGACCCTCAGCAGCCCTGCTCCGAAAATATGAATGTCTGCAGATAGGTCGCAGCCAGAAAGAGCTAGCCTGGAAAGCTGTTGCTCAGCCTCATCTGCCCATGCCACTGCTCACACAGAGGCACAGAGACTGGGGCTGCTTGCTTGTCTTGCCACCTCAAACTCCAAACGTAAATTTGAGTGTCCGTGCAGGATGCCTCCGGCAGCCCTGTTCTGAAAATGCGAACGTCTGCAGATAGCTCGCAGGCAGAAAGAGCTAGCCTGGAAAGCTGTTGCTCAGCCTCATCTGCCCATGGCACTGCTCGCACAGAGGCACAGAGACTGGGGCTGCTTGCTTGTCTTGCCACCTCCAACTTCAAACGTAGCTTTGGGGGTCCGTGCAGGGGGCCTCCAGCAGCCCTGCTCTCAAAATGCGAACGTCTGCATATAGCCCGCAGGCAGAAAGAGCTAGCCTTGAAAGCTGTTGCTCAGCCTCATCTGCCCATGACACTGCTCGCACAGAGGCACAGAGACTGGGGCTGCTTGCTTGTCTTGCCACCTAACTTCAAAAGTACATTTGGGGGTCCGTGCCAGGAGCCTCCGGCAGCCTTGATCCGAAAATGCGAATGACTGCAGATAGCTCGCAGGCAGAAATATCTAGCCTGGAAAGCTGTTGCTCAGCCTCATCTGCCCATGGCATTGCTCGCACAGAGGCACAGAAACTGTGGCTGCTTGCTTGTCTTGCCCCCTCAAATGTCAAAAGAATTTTGGTGGTCCGTGCAGGGTAACTCCGGCTGTCGTGCTCTGAAAATGCGAACGTCTGCAGATAGGTCGCAGACAGACAGTGCTAACCTGGAAAGATGTTGCTCAGCCTCATCTGCCCATGGCATCGCTCGCACAGAGGCACAGAGACTGGGGCTGCTTACTTGTCTTGCCCCCTCAAACTTCAAACGTAGTTTTTGGGTCAGTGCCTGGGTCCTCCGGCAGCCCAGTTCTGAAAATGCGAACGTCTGCAGAAAGCTCGCAGCCAGAAAGAGCTAGCCTGGAAAGCTGTTGCTCAGCCTCATCTGCTCATGGCACTGCTCACACAGAGGCACAGAGACTGGGGCTGCTTGCTTTTCTGGCCCCTCAAACTTCAAACGTAGCTTTGGGGGTCCGCGCAGGAGCCCTCCGGCAGCCCTGCTCTGAATATGCGAAAGTCTGCAGATAGCTCGCAGCCAGAAAGAGCTAGCCTGGAAAGCTGTTGCTCAGCCTCATCTACCCATGGCACTGCTCGCACAGAGGCACAGAGACTGGGGCTGTTTGCTTGTCTTGCCACCTCAAACTTCAAACGTAGATTTGGGTGTCCGTGCAGGGGACCCTCAGCAGCCCTGCTCTGAAAATGCGAACGTCTGCAGATAGCTCGCAGACAGAAAGTGCTAGCCTGGAAAGCTGTTGCTCAGCCTCATCTGCCCATGGCACTGCTCGCACAGAGGCACAGAGACTGGGGATGCTTGCTTGTCTTGCCCTCTCAAACTTCAAACGTAGCTTTGGAGATCCGTGAAGGGGACCTTCACCAGTCCTGCTCCGAAAATATGAATGTCTGCAGATAGGTCGCAGCCAGAAAGAGCTAGCCTGGAAAGCTGTTGCTCAGCCTCATCTGCCCATGCCACTGCTCACACAGAGGCACAGAGACTGGGGCTGCTTGCTTGTCTTGCCACATCAAACTCCAAACGTAAATTTGAGTGTCCGTGCAGGATGCCTCCGGCAGCCCTGTTCTGAAAATGCGAACGTCTGCAGATAGCTCGCAGGCAGAAAGAGCTAGCCTGGAAAGCTGTTGCTCAGCCTCATCTGCCCATGGCACTGCTCGCACAGAGGCACAGAGACTGGGGCTGCTTGCTTGTCTTGCCCCCTCAAACTTAAAACGTAGATTTGGGGGTCCGTGCAGGGGACCCTCAGCAGCCCTGCTCTGAAAATGCGAACGTCTGCAGATATCTCGCAGACAGAAATTGCTAGCGTGGAAAGATATTGCTCATCCTCATCTGCCCATGGCACCGCTCGCACAGAGGCATAGAGAATGGGGCTGCTGGCTTGTCTTTCAACCTCAAACTTCAAACGTAGCTTAGGTGGTCCGTGACAGGCGCCTCCGGCACCCATGCTCTGAAAATGCGAACGTCTGCAGATAGCTCGCAGGCAGAAAGAGCTAGCCTGGAAAGCTGTTGCTCAGCCTCATCTCTCCATGGAACTGCTCGCACAGAGGCACAGAAACTGGGGCTGCTTGCTTGTCTTACCCCCTCAAACTTCAAACGTAGCTTTTTGGGTAAGTGCAGTGAGCCTCCGGCAGCCCTGCTCTGAAAATGCGAACGTCTGCAGAAAGCTCGCAACCAGAAAGAGCTAGCTTGAAAAGCTGTTGCTCAGCCTCATCTGCCCATGCCACTGCTCGCACAGAGGCACAGAGACTGGGGCTGCTTGCTTGTCTTGCCACATTAAACTTCACACGTAGATTTTTGGGTCCGTGCAGGGGGGCTCCGGCTGCCCTGCTCTCAAAATGCGAACGTCTGCAGATAGCTCGCAGCCAGAAAGTGATAGCCTGGAAAGCTGTTGCTCAGCCTCATCTGCTCATGGCACTGCTCACACAGAGGCACAGAGACTGGGGCTGCTTGCTTGTCTTGCCCCCTGAAACTTCAAACGTAGCTTTGGGGGTCCGTGCAGGGGGCCTCCAGCAGCCCTGCTCTCAAAATGCGAACGTCTGCAGATAGCTCGCAGCCAGAAAGAGCTAGCCTGGAAAGCTGTTGCTCAGCCTCATCTGCCCATGCCACTGCTCGCACAGAGGCACAGAGACTGGGGCTGCTTGCTTGTCTTGCCCCCTCAAATGTCAAAAGAATTTTGGGGGTCCGTGCAGGGGTCCTTCGGCAGCCCTGCTCTCAAAATGCGAACGTCTGCAGATAGCTCGCAGCCAGAAAGAGCTAGCCTGGAAAGCTGTTGCTCAGTCTCATCTGCCCATGGCACTGCTCGCACAGAGGCACAGAGACTGGGGCTGCTTGCTTGTCTTGCCACCTTAAACTTCACACGTAGATTTGGGGGTCCGTACTGGGCGCCTCTAACAGCCGTGCTCCGAAAATGAGAACGTCTCCAGATAGCTCGCAGGCAGAAAGAGCTAGCCTGGAATGCTGTTTCTCAGCCTCATCTGCCCATGGCACTGCTCACACAGAGGCACAGAGACTGGGGCTGCTTACTTGTCTTGCCCCCTCAAAATTCAAACGTACATTTGGGGGTCCGTGCCAGGAGCTTCCGGCAGCCTTGATCCGAAAATGCGAACGACTGCAGATAGCTCGCTGGCAGAAATATCTAGCCTGGAAAGCTGTTGCTCAGCCTCATCTGCCCATGGCACTGCTCGCACAGAGGCACAGAGACTGGGGCTGCTTGCTTGTCTTGCCAACTCAAACTTCAAACGTAGCTTTGGGGGTCCGTGCAGGGTACCTCCGGCTGTCGTGCTCTGAAAATGCGAACGTCTGCAGATAGGTCGCAGACAGACAGTGCTAAACTGGAAAGATGTTTCTCAGCCTCGTCTGCCCATGGCACTGCTCACACAGAGGCACAGAGACTGGGGCTGCTTTCTTGTCTTGCCCCCTCAAACTTCAAACGTAGTTTTTGGGTCAGTACCTGGGGCCTCCGGCAGCCCAGTTCTGAAAATGCGAACGTCTGCAGAAAGCTCGCAGCCAGAAAGAGCTAGCCTGGAAAGCTGTTGCTCAGCCTCATCTGCCCATGGCACTGCTCGCACAGAGGCACAGAGACTGGGGCTGCTTGCTTGTCTTGCCACCTCAAACTTCAAATGTAGATTTGGGGGTCCATGCAGGGTAACTCCGGCTGTCGTGCTCTGAAAATGCGAACGTCTGCAGATAGCTCGCAGCCAGAAAGAGCTAGCCTGGAAAGCTGTTGCTCAGCCTCATCTGCCCATGGCACTGCTCGCACAGAGGCACAGAAATTGGGGCTGCTTGCTTGTCTTGACACCTCAAACTTCACACGTAGCTTTGGCGGTCCGTGCAGGGGGGCTCCGGCTGCCCTGCTCTGAAAATGCGAACGTCTGCAGATAGCTCGCAGCCAGAAAGAGCTAGCCTGGAAGGCTGTTGCTCAGCCTCATCTGCTCATGGCACTGCTCACACAGAGGCACAGAGACTGGGGCTGCTTGCTTGTCTTGCCAACTTAAACTTCAAACGTAGCTTTGGGGGTCCGTGCAGGGGACCTCCGGCAGCCCTGCTCTGAATATGCGAAAGACTGCAGATAGCTCGCAGCCAGAAAGAGCTAGCCTGGAAAGCTGTTGCTCAGCCTCATCTGCCCATGGCACTGCTCGCACAGAGGCACAGAGACTGGGGCTGCTTGCTTGTCTTGCAACCTCAAACTTCAAACGTAACTTTGGGTGTCCGTGCAGGATGCCTCTGGCAGCCCTGTTCTGAAAATGCGAACGTCTGCAGATAGCTCGCAGGCAGAAAGAGCAAGCCTGGAAAGCTGTTGCTCAGCCTCATCTGCCCATGCCACTGCTCGCACAGAGGCACAGAGACTGGGGCTGCTTGCTTGTCTTGCCACCTCCAACTTCAAACGTAGCTTAGGTGGTCCGTGCAGGGGGCCTCCAGCAGCCCTGCTCTCAAAATGCGAACGTCTGCAGATAGCCCGCAGGCAGAAAGAGCTAGCCTTGAAAGCTGTTGCTCAGCCTCATCTGCCCATGACACTGCTCGCACAGAGGCACAGAGACTGGGGCTGCTTGCTTGTCTTGCCCCCTCAAATGTCAAAAGAATTTTGGTGGTCCGTGCAGGGGTCCTTCGGCAGCCCTGCTCTCAAAATGCGAACGTCTGCAGATAGCTCGCAGCCAGAAAGAGCTAGCCTGGAAAGCTGTTGCTCAGCCTCATCTGCCCATGCCACTGCTCGCACAGAGGCACAGAGACTGGGGCTGCTTGCTTGTCTTGCCCCCTCAAATGTCAAAAGAATTTTGGGGGTCCGTGCAGGGGTCCTTCGGCAGCCCTGCTCTCAAAATGCGAACGTCTGCAGATAGCTCGCAGCCAGAAAGAGCTAGCCTGGAAAGCTGTTGCTCAGCCTCATCTGCCCATGGCACTGCTCGCACAGAGGCACAGAGACTGGGGCTGCTTGCTTGTCTTGCCACCTTAAACTTCACACGTAGATTTGGGGGTCCGTACTGGGCGCCTCTAACAGCCGTGCTCCGAAAATGAGAACGTCTCCAGATAGCTCGCAGGCAGAAAGAGCTAGCCTGGAAAGCTGTTGCTCAGCCTCATCTGCCCATGCCACTGCTTGCACAGAGGCACAGAGATTGGGGCTGCTTGCTTGTCTTGCCCCCTCAAACTTCAAACGTAGCTTTGGCGGTCCGTGCAGGGGGGCTCCGGCTGCCCTGCTCTGAAAATGCGAACGTCTGCAGATAGCTCGCAGCCAGAAAGAGCTAGCCTGGAAAGCTGTTGCTCAGCCTCATCTGCTCATGGCACTGCTCACACAGAGGCACAGAGACTGGGGCTGCTTGCTTTTCTGGCCCCTCAAACTTCAAACGTAGCTTTGGGGGTCCGCGCAGGGGCCCTTCTGCAGCCCTGCTCTGAATATGCGAAAGTCTGCAGATAGCTCGCAGGCAGAAAGAGCTAGCCTGGAACGATGTTGCTCAGCCTCATCTACCCATGGCACTGCTCGCACAGAGGCACAGAGACTGGGGCTGCTTGCTTGTCTTGCCACCTCAAACTTCAAACGTAGATTTGGGTGTCCGTGCAGGGGACCCTCAGCAGCCCTGCTCTGAAAATGCGAACGTCTGCAGATAGCTCGCAGACAGAAAGTGCTAGCCTGGAAAGCTGTTGCTCAGCCTCATCTGCCCATGGCACTGCTCGCACAGAGGCACAGAGACTGGGGCTGCTTGCTTGTCTTGCCAACTCAAACTTCAAACGTAGCTTTGGGGGTCCGTGCAGGGTACCTCCGGCTGTCGTGCTCTGAAAATGCGAACGTCTGCAGATAGGTCGCAGACAGACAGTGCTAAACTGGAAAGATGTTTCTCAGCCTCGTCTGCCCATGGCACTGCTCACACAGAGGCACAGAGACTGGGGCTGCTTACTTGTCTTGCCCCCTCAAACTTCAAACGTAGTTTTTGGGTCAGTACCTGGGGCCTCCGGCAGCCCAGTTCTGAAAATGCGAACGTCTGCAGAAAGCTCGCAGCCAGAAAGAGCTAGCCTGGAAAGCTGTTGCTCAGCCTCATCTGCCCATGGCACTGCTCGCACAGAGGCACAGAGACTGGGGCTGCTTGCTTGTCTTGCCACCTCAAACTTCAAATGTAGATTTGGGGGTCCATGCAGGGTAACTCCGGCTGTCGTGCTCTGAAAATGCGAACGTCTGCAGATAGCTCGCAGCCAGAAAGAGCTAGCCTGGAAAGCTGTTGCTCAGCCTCATCTGCCCATGGCACTGCTCGCACAGAGGCACAGAAATTGGGGCTGCTTGCTTGTCTTGACACCTCAAACTTCACACGTAGCTTTGGCGGTCCGTGCAGGGGGGCTCCGGCTGCCCTGCTCTGAAAATGCGAACGTCTGCAGATAGCTCGCAGCCAGAAAGAGCTAGCCTGGAAGGCTGTTGCTCAGCCTCATCTGCTCATGGCACTGCTCACACAGAGGCACAGAGACTGGGGCTGCTTGCTTGTCTTGCCAACTTAAACTTCAAACGTAGCTTTGGGGGTCCGTGCAGGGGACCTCCGGCAGCCCTGCTCTGAATATGCGAAAGACTGCAGATAGCTCGCAGCCAGAAAGAGCTAGCCTGGAAAGCTGTTGCTCAGCCTCATCTGCCCATGGCACTGCTCGCACAGAGGCACAGAGACTGGGGCTGCTTGCTTGTCTTGCAACCTCAAACTTCAAACGTAACTTTGGGTGTTCGTGCAGGATGCCTCTGGCAGCCCTGTTCTGAAAATGCGAACGTCTGCAGATAGCTCGCAGGCAGAAAGAGCAAGCCTGGAAAGCTGTTGCTCAGCCTCATCTGCCCATGCCACTGCTCGCACAGAGGCACAGAGACTGGGGCTGCTTGCTTGTCTTGCCACCTCCAACTTCAAACGTAGCTTAGGTGGTCCGTGCAGGGGGCCTCCAGCAGCCCTGCTCTCAAAATGCGAACGTCTGCAGATAGCCCGCAGGCAGAAAGAGCTAGCCTTGAAAGCTGTTGCTCAGCCTCATCTGCCCATGACACTGCTCGCACAGAGGCACAGAGACTGGGGCTGCTTGCTTGTCTTGCCCCCTCAAATGTCAAAAGAATTTTGGTGGTCCGTGCAGGGGTCCTTCGGCAGCCCTGCTCTCAAAATGCGAACGTCTGCAGATAGCTCGCAGCCAGAAAGAGCTAGCCTGGAAAGCTGTTGCTCAGCCTCATCTGCCCATGCCACTGCTCGCACAGAGGCACAGAGACTGGGGCTGCTTGCTTGTCTTGCCCCCTCAAATGTCAAAAGAATTTTGGGGGTCCGTGCAGGGGTCCTTCGGCAGCCCTGCTCTCAAAATGCGAACGTCTGCAGATAGCTCGCAGCCAGAAAGAGCTAGCCTGGAAAGCTGTTGCTCAGCCTCATCTGCCCATGGCACTGCTCGCACAGAGGCACAGAGACTGGGGCTGCTTGCTTGTCTTGCCACCTTAAACTTCACACGTAGATTTGGGGGTCCGTACTGGGCGCCTCTAACAGCCGTGCTCCGAAAATGAGAACGTCTCCAGATAGCTCGCAGGCAGAAAGAGCTAGCCTAGAAAGCTGTTGCTCAGCCTCATCTGCCCATGGCACTGCTCGCACAGAGGCACAGAGACTGGGGCTGCTTGCTTGTCTTGCCACCTCAAACTTCAAACATATATTTGGGGGTCCGTGCCGGGGACCCTCAGCAGCCCTGCTCTGAAAATGCGAACGTCTGCAGATAGCTCACAGGCAGAAAGAGCTAGCCTGGAAAGATGCTGCTCAGCCTCATCTGCTCATGGCACCGCTCGCACAGAGGCACAGAGACTGGGGCTGCTTGCTTTTCTTGCCCCCTCAAACTTCAAACGTATCTTAGCTGATGCGTTCCAGGCGCCTCCAGCAGCCGTGCTGCGAAAATGCAAATGTCTGCAGATAGCTCGCAGCCAGAAAGAGCTAGCCTGGAAAGCTGTTGCTCAGCCTCATCTGTCCATGGCACTGCTCGCACAGAGGCACAGAAACTGGGGCTGCTTGCTTGTCTTGCCCCCTCAAACTTCAAACGTAGCTTTTTGGGTAAGTGCAGTGAGCCTCCGGCAGCCCTGTTCTGAAAATGCGAACGTCTGCAGAAAGCTCGCAGCCAGAAAGAGCTAGCCTGAAAAGCTGTTGCTCAGCCTCATCTGCCCATGGCACTGCTCGCACAGAGGCACAGAGACTGGGGCTGCTTGCTTGTCTTGCCCCCTCAAATGTCAAAAGAATTTTGGTGGTCCGTGCAGGGTAACTCCGGCTGTCGTGCTCTGAAAATGCGAACGTCTGCAGATAGGTCGCAGACAGACAGTGCTAACCTGGAAAGATGTTGCTCAGCCTCATCTGCCCATGGCACCGCTCGCACAGAGGCACAGAGACTGGGGCTGCTTACTTGTCTTGCCCCCTCAAACTTCAAACGTAGTTTTTGGGTCAGTGCCTGGGTCCTCCGGCAGCCCAGTTCTGAAAATGCGAACGTCTGCAGAAAGCTCGCAGCCAGAAAGAGCTAGCCTGGAAAGCTGTTGCTCAGCCTCATCTGCTCATGGCACTGCTCACACAGAGGCACAGAGACTGGGGCTGCTTGCTTTTCTGGCCCCTCAAACTTCAAACGTAGCTTTGGGGGTCCGCGCAGGGGCCCTTCTGCAGCCCTGCTCTGAATATGCGAACGTCTGCAGATAGCTCGCAGGCAGAAAGAGCTAGCCTGGAAAGATGTTGCTCAGCCTCATCTACCCATGGCACTGCTCGCACAGAGGCACAGAGACTGGGGCTGCTTGCTTGTCTTGCCCTCTCAAACTTCAAACGTAGCTTTGGAGATCCGTGAAGGGGACCTTCACGAGTCCTGCTCCGAAAATATGAATGTCTGCAGATAGGTCGCAGCCAGAAAGAGCTAGCCTGGAAAGCTGTTGCTCAGCCTCATCTGCCCATGCCACTGCTCACACAGAGGCACAGAGACTGGGGCTGCTTGCTTGTCTTGCCACCTCAAACTCCAAACGTAAATTTGAGTGTCCGTGCAGGATGCCTCCGGCAGCCCTGTTCTGAAAATGCGAACGTCTGCAGATAGCTCGCAGGCAGAAAGTGCTGGCCTGTGAAGCTGTTGCTCAGCCTCATCTGCCCATGGCACTGCTCGCACAGAGGCACAGAGACTGGGGCTGCTTGCTTGTCTTGCCCCCTCAAACTTAAAACGTAGATTTGGGGGTCCGTGCAGGGGACCCTCAGCAGCCCTGCTCTGAAAATGCGAACGTCTGCAGATATCTCGCAGACAGAAATTGCTAGCGTGGAAAGATATTGCTCATCCTCATCTGCCCATGGCACCGCTCGCACAGAGGCATAGAGAATGGGGCTGCTGGCTTGTCTTTCAACCTCAAACTTCAAACGTAGCTTAGGTGGTCCGTGACAGGCGCCTCCGGCACCCATGCTCTGAAAATGCGAACGTCTGCAGATAGCTCGCAGCCAGAAATAGCTAGCCTGGAAAGCTGTTGCTCAGCCTCATCTGCCCATGGCACTGCTCGCACAGAGGCACAGAGACTGGGGCTGCTTGCTTTTCTTGCCCCCTCAGACTTCAAACGTAACTTTGGGTGTCCGTGCAGGATGCCTCCGGCAGCCCTGTTCTGAAAATGCGAACGTCTGCAGATAGCTCGCAGGCAGAAAGAGCTAGCCTGGAAAGCTGTTGCTCAGCCTCATCTGCCCATGGCACTGCTCGCACAGAGGCACAGAGACTGGGGCTGCTTGCTTGTCTTGCCACCTCCAACTTCAAACGTAGCTTTGGGGGTCCGTGCAGGGGGCCTCCACCAGCCCTGCTCTCAAAATGCGAACGTCTGCATATAGCTCGCAGGCAGAAAGAGCTAGCCTTGAAAGCTGTTGCTCAGCCTCATCTGCCCATGACACTGCTCGCACAGAGGCACAGAGACTGGGGCTGCTTGCTTGTCTTGCCACCTAACTTCAAAAGTACATTTGGGGGTCCGTGCCAGGAGCCTCCGGCAGCCTTGATCCGAAAATGCGAACGACTGCAGATAGCTCGCAGGCAGAAATATCTAGCCTGGAAAGCTGTTGCTCAGCCTCATCTGCCCATGGCACTGCTCGCACAGAGGCACAGAGACTGGGGCTGCTTGCTTTTCTTGCCCCCTCAGACTTCAAACATAGCTTAGGTGGCACGTGTCGGGCGCCTCCGGCAGCCCTGCTGCGAAAATGCGAACGTCTGCAGAAAGCTCGCAGCCAGAAAGAGCTAGCCTAGAAAGCTGTTGCTCAGCCTCATCTGCCCATGGCACTGCTCGCACAGAGGCACAGAGACTGGGGCTGCTTGCTTGTCTTGCCACCTCAAACTTCAAACGTAGCTTTGGGGGTCCGTGCAGGGTACCTCCGGCTGTCGTGCTCTGAAAATGCGAACGTCTGCAGATAGGTCGCAGACAGACAGTGCTAACCTGGAAAGATGTTGCTCAGCCTCATCTGCCCATGGCACCGCTCGCACAGAGGCACAGAGACTGGGGATGCTTACTTGTCTTGCCACCTCAAACTTCAAAAGTAGTTTTTGGGTCAGTGCCTGGGGCCTCCGGCAGCCCAGTTCTGAAAATGCGAACGTCTGCAGAAAGCTCGCAGCCAGAAAGAGCTAGCCTGGAAAGCTGTTGCTCAGCCTCATCTGCCCATGGCACTGCTCGCACAGAGGCACAGAGACTGGGGCTGCTTGCTTGTCTTGCCACCTCAAAATTCAAATGTAGATTTGGGGGTCCGTGCTTGGTACCTCCGGCTGTCGTGCTCTGAAAATGCGAACGTCTGCAGATAGCTCGCAGCCAGAAAGATCTAGCCTGGAAAGCTCTTGCTCAGCCTCATCTGCCCATGGCACTGCTCGCACAGAGGCACAGATATTGGGGCTGCTTGCTTTTCTGGCCCCTCAAACTTCAAACGTAGCTTTGGGGGTCCGCGCAGGGGCCCTCCGGCTGCCCTGCTCTGAATATGCGAAAGTCTGCAGATAGCTCGCAGCCAGAAAGAGCTAGCCTGGAAAGCTGTTGCTCAGCCTCATCTACCCATGGCACTGCTCGCACAGAGGCACAGAGACTGAGGCTGCTTGCTTGTCTTGCCACCTCAAACTTCAAACGTAGATTTGGGTGTCCGTGCAGGGGACCCTCAGCAGCCCTGCTCCGAAAATATGAATGTCTGCAGATAGGTCGCAGCCAGAAAGAGCTAGCCTGGAAAGCTGTTGCTCAGCCTCATCTGCCCATGCCACTGCTCGCACAGAGGCACAGAGACTGGGGCTGCTTGCTTGTCTTGCCACCTCCAACTTCAAACGTAGCTTTGGGGGTCCGTGCAGGGGGCCTCCAGCAGCCCTGCTCTCAAAATGCGAACGTCTGCATATAGCCCGCAGGCAGAAAGAGCTAGCCTTGAAAGCTGTTGCTCAGCCTCATCTGCCCATGACACTGCTCGCACAGAGGCACAGAGACTGGGGCTGCTTGCTTGTCTTGCCACCTAACTTCAAAAGTACATTTGGGGGTCCGTGCCAGGAGCCTCCGGCAGCCTTGATCCGAAAATGCGAATGACTGCAGATAGCTCGCAGGCAGAAATATCTAGCCTGGAAAGCTGTTGCTCAGCCTCATCTGCCCATGGCATTGCTCGCACAGAGGCACAGAAACTGGGGCTGCTTGCTTGTCTTGCCCCCTCAAATGTCAAAAGAATTTTGGTGGTCCGTGCAGGGTAACTCCGGCTGTCGTGCTCTCAAAATGCGAACGTCTGCAGATAGGTCGCAGACAGACAGTGCTAACCTGGAAAGATGTTGCTCAGCCTCATCTGCCCATGGCATCGCTCGCACAGAGGCACAGAGACTGGGGCTGCTTACTTGTCTTGCCCCCTCAAACTTCAAACGTAGTTTTTGGGTCAGTGCCTGGGTCCTCCGGCAGCCCAGTTCTGAAAATGCGAACGTCTGCAGAAAGCTCGCAGCCAGAAAGAGCTAGCCTGGAAAGCTGTTGCTCAGCCTCATCTGCTCATGGCACTGCTCACACAGAGGCACAGAGACTGGGGCTGCTTGCTTTTCTGGCCCCTCAAACTTCAAACGTAGCTTTGGGGGTCCGCGCAGGAGCCCTCCGGCAGCCCTGCTCTGAATATGCGAAAGTCTGCAGATAGCTCGCAGCCAGAAAGAGCTAGCCTGGAAAGCTGTTGCTCAGCCTCATCTACCCATGGCACTGCTCGCACAGAGGCACAGAGACTGGGGCTGTTTGCTTGTCTTGCCACCTCAAACTTCAAACGTAGATTTGGGTGTCCGTGCAGGGGACCCTCAGCAGCCCTGCTCTGAAAATGCGAACGTCTGCAGATAGCTCGCAGACAGAAAGTGCTAGCCTGGAAAGCTGTTGCTCAGCCTCATCTGCCCATGGCACTGCTCGCACAGAGGCACAGAGACTGGGGATGCTTGCTTGTCTTGCCCTCTCAAACTTCAAACGTAGCTTTGGAGATCCGTGAAGGGGACCTTCACCAGTCCTGCTCCGAAAATATGAATGTCTGCAGATAGGTCGCAGCCAGAAAGAGCTAGCCTGGAAAGCTGTTGCTCAGCCTCATCTGCCCATGCCACTGTTCACACAGAGGCACAGAGACTGGGGCTGCTTGCTTGTCTTGCCACATCAAACTCCAAACGTAAATTTGAGTGTCCGTGCAGGATGCCTCCGGCAGCCCTGTTCTGAAAATGCGAACGTCTGCAGATAGCTCGCAGGCAGAAAGAGCTAGCCTGGAAAGCTGTTGCTCAGCCTCATCTGCCCATGGCACTGCTCGCACAGAGGCACAGAGACTGGGGCTGCTTGCTTGTCTTGCCCCCTCAAACTTAAAACGTAGATTTGGGGGTCCGTGCAGGGGACCCTCAGCAGCCCTGCTCTGAAAATGCGAACGTCTGCAGATATCTCGCAGACAGAAATTGCTAGCGTGGAAAGATATTGCTCATCCTCATCTGCCCATGGCACCGCTCGCACAGAGGCATAGAGAATGGGGCTGCTGGCTTGTCTTTCAACCTCAAACTTCAAACGTAGCTTAGGTGGTCCGTGACAGGCGCCTCCGGCACCCATGCTCTGAAAATGCGAACGTCTGCAGATAGCTCGCAGCCAGAAATAGCTAGCCTGGAAAGCTGTTGCTCAGCCTCATCTCTCCATGGAACTGCTCGCACAGAGGCACAGAAACTGGGGCTGCTTGCTTGTCTTACCCCCTCAAACTTCAAACGTAGCTTTTTGGGTAAGTGCAGTGAGCCTCCGGCAGCCCTGCTCTGAAAATGCGAACGTCTGCAGAAAGCTCGCAACCAGAAAGAGCTAGCTTGAAAAGCTGTTGCTCAGCCTCATCTGCCCATGCCACTGCTCGCACAGAGGCACAGAGACTGGGGCTGCTTGCTTGTCTTGCCACATTAAACTTCACACGTAGATTTTTGGGTCCGTGCAGGGGGGCTCCGGCTGCCCTGCTCTCAAAATGCGAACGTCTGCAGATAGCTCGCAGCCAGAAAGTGATAGCCTGGAAAGCTGTTGCTCAGCCTCATCTGCTCATGGCACTGCTCGCACAGAGGCACAGAGACTGGGGCTGCTTGCTTGTCTTGCCACCTCAAACTTCAAACGTAGCTTTGGGGGTCCGTGCAGGGTACCTCCGGCTGTCGTGCTCTGAAAATGCGAACGTCTGCAGATAGGTCGCAGACAGACAGTGCTAACCTGGAAAGATGTTGCTCAGCCTCATCTGCCCATGGCACCGCTCGCACAGAGGCACAGAGACTGGGGATGCTTACTTGTCTTGCCACCTCAAACTTCAAAAGTAGTTTTTGGGTCAGTGCCTGGGGCCTCCGGCAGCCCAGTTCTGAAAATGCGAACGTCTGCAGAAAGCTCGCAGCCAGAAAGAGCTAGCCTGGAAAGCTGTTGCTCAGCCTCATCTGCCCATGGCACTGCTCGCACAGAGGCACAGAGACTGGGGCTGCTTGCTTGTCTTGCCACCTCAAAATTCAAATGTAGATTTGGGGGTCCGTGCTTGGTACCTCCGGCTGTCGTGCTCTGAAAATGCGAACGTCTGCAGATAGCTCGCAGCCAGAAAGAGCTAGCCTGGAAAGCTCTTGCTCAGCCTCATCTGCCCATGGCACTGCTCGCACAGAGGCACAGATATTGGGGCTGCTTGCTTTTCTGGCCCCTCAAACTTCAAACGTAGCTTTGGGGGTCCGCGCAGGGGCCCTCCGACTGCCCTGCTCTGAATATGCGAAAGTCTGCAGATAGCTCGCAGCCAGAAAGAGCTAGCCTGGAAAGCTGTTGCTCAGCCTCATCTACCCATGGCACTGCTCGCACAGAGGCACAGAGACTGGGGCTGCTTGCTTGTCTTGCCACCTCAAACTTCAAACGTAGATTTGGGTGTCCGTGCAGGGGACCCTCAGCAGCCCTGCTCCGAAAATATGAATGTCTGCAGATAGGTCGCAGCCAGAAAGAGCTAGCCTGGAAAGCTGTTGCTCAGCCTCATCTGCCCATGCCACTGCTCACACAGAGGCACAGAGACTGGGGCTGCTTGCTTGTCTTGCCACCTCAAACTCCAAACGTAAATTTGAGTGTCCGTGCAGGATGCCTCCGGCAGCCCTGTTCTGAAAATGCGAACGTCTGCAGATAGCTCGCAGGCAGAAAGAGCTAGCCTGGAAAGCTGTTGCTCAGCCTCATCTGCCCATGGCACTGCTCGCACAGAGGCACAGAGACTGGGGCTGCTTACTTGTCTTGCCCCCTCAAACTTCAAACGTAGTTTTTGGGTCAGTGCCTGGGTCCTCCGGCAGCCCAGTTCTGAAAATGCGAACGTCTGCAGAAAGCTCGCAGCCAGAAAGAGCTAGCCTGGAAAGCTGTTGCTCAGCCTCATCTGCTCATGGCACTGCTCACACAGAGGCACAGAGACTGGGGCTGCTTGCTTTTCTGGCCCCTCAAACTTCAAACGTAGCTTTGGGGGTCCGCGCAGGGGCCCTTCTGCAGCCCTGCTCTGAATATGCGAACGTCTGCAGATAGCTCGCAGGCAGAAAGAGCTAGCCTGGAAAGATGTTGCTCAGCCTCATCTACCCATGGCACTGCTCGCACAGAGGCACAGAGACTGGGGCTGCTTGCTTGTCTTGCCCTCTCAAACTTCAAACGTAGCTTTGGAGATCCGTGAAGGGGACCTTCACGAGTCCTGCTCCGAAAATATGAATGTCTGCAGATAGGTCGCAGCCAGAAAGAGCTAGCCTGGAAAGCTGTTGCTCAGCCTCATCTGCCCATGCCACTGCTCACACAGAGGCACAGAGACTGGGGCTGCTTGCTTGTCTTGCCACCTCAAACTCCAAACGTAAATTTGAGTGTCCGTGCAGGATGCCTCCGGCAGCCCTGTTCTGAAAATGCGAACGTCTGCAGATAGCTCGCAGGCAGAAAGTGCTGGCCTGTGAAGCTGTTGCTCAGCCTCATCTGCCCATGGCACTGCTCGCACAGAGGCACAGAGACTGGGGCTGCTTGCTTGTCTTGCCCCCTCAAACTTAAAACGTAGATTTGGGGGTCCGTGCAGGGGACCCTCAGCAGCCCTGCTCTGAAAATGCGAACGTCTGCAGATATCTCGCAGACAGAAATTGCTAGCGTGGAAAGATATTGCTCATCCTCATCTGCCCATGGCACCGCTCGCACAGAGGCATAGAGAATGGGGCTGCTGGCTTGTCTTTCAACCTCAAACTTCAAACGTAGCTTAGGTGGTCCGTGACAGGCGCCTCCGGCACCCATGCTCTGAAAATGCGAACGTCTGCAGATAGCTCGCAGCCAGAAATAGCTAGCCTGGAAAGCTGTTGCTCAGCCTCATCTGCCCATGGCACTGCTCGCACAGAGGCACAGAGACTGGGGCTGCTTGCTTTTCTTGCCCCCTCAGACTTCAAACGTAACTTTGGGTGTCCGTGCAGGATGCCTCCGGCAGCCCTGTTCTGAAAATGCGAACGTCTGCAGATAGCTCGCAGGCAGAAAGAGCTAGCCTGGAAAGCTGTTGCTCAGCCTCATCTGCCCATGGCACTGCTCGCACAGAGGCACAGAGACTGGGGCTGCTTGCTTGTCTTGCCACCTCCAACTTCAAACGTAGCTTTGGGGGTCCGTGCAGGGGGCCTCCACCAGCCCTGCTCTCAAAATGCGAACGTCTGCATATAGCTCGCAGGCAGAAAGAGCTAGCCTTGAAAGCTGTTGCTCAGCCTCATCTGCCCATGACACTGCTCGCACAGAGGCACAGAGACTGGGGCTGCTTGCTTGTCTTGCCACCTAACTTCAAAAGTACATTTGGGGGTCCGTGCCAGGAGCCTCCGGCAGCCTTGATCCGAAAATGCGAACGACTGCAGATAGCTCGCAGGCAGAAATATCTAGCCTGGAAAGCTGTTGCTCAGCCTCATCTGCCCATGGCACTGCTCGCACAGAGGCACAGAGACTGGGGCTGCTTGCTTTTCTTGCCCCCTCAGACTTCAAACATAGCTTAGGTGGCACGTGTCGGGCGCCTCCGGCAGCCCTGCTGCGAAAATGCGAACGTCTGCAGAAAGCTCGCAGCCAGAAAGAGCTAGCCTAGAAAGCTGTTGCTCAGCCTCATCTGCCCATGGCACTGCTCGCACAGAGGCACAGAGACTGGGGCTGCTTGCTTGTCTTGCCACCTCAAACTTCAAACGTAGCTTTGGGGGTCCGTGCAGGGTACCTCCGGCTGTCGTGCTCTGAAAATGCGAACGTCTGCAGATAGGTCGCAGACAGACAGTGCTAACCTGGAAAGATGTTGCTCAGCCTCATCTGCCCATGGCACCGCTCGCACAGAGGCACAGAGACTGGGGATGCTTACTTGTCTTGCCACCTCAAACTTCAAAAGTAGTTTTTGGGTCAGTGCCTGGGGCCTCCGGCAGCCCAGTTCTGAAAATGCGAACGTCTGCAGAAAGCTCGCAGCCAGAAAGAGCTAGCCTGGAAAGCTGTTGCTCAGCCTCATCTGCCCATGGCACTGCTCGCACAGAGGCACAGAGACTGGGGCTGCTTGCTTGTCTTGCCACCTCAAAATTCAAATGTAGATTTGGGGGTCCGTGCTTGGTACCTCCGGCTGTCGTGCTCTGAAAATGCGAACGTCTGCAGATAGCTCGCAGCCAGAAAGATCTAGCCTGGAAAGCTCTTGCTCAGCCTCATCTGCCCATGGCACTGCTCGCACAGAGGCACAGATATTGGGGCTGCTTGCTTTTCTGGCCCCTCAAACTTCAAACGTAGCTTTGGGGGTCCGCGCAGGGGCCCTCCGGCTGCCCTGCTCTGAATATGCGAAAGTCTGCAGATAGCTCGCAGCCAGAAAGAGCTAGCCTGGAAAGCTGTTGCTCAGCCTCATCTACCCATGGCACTGCTCGCACAGAGGCACAGAGACTGAGGCTGCTTGCTTGTCTTGCCACCTCAAACTTCAAACGTAGATTTGGGTGTCCGTGCAGGGGACCCTCAGCAGCCCTGCTCCGAAAATATGAATGTCTGCAGATAGGTCGCAGCCAGAAAGAGCTAGCCTGGAAAGCTGTTGCTCAGCCTCATCTGCCCATGCCACTGCTCACACAGAGGCACAGAGACTGGGGCTGCTTGCTTGTCTTGCCACCTCAAACTCCAAACGTAAATTTGAGTGTCCGTGCAGGATGCCTCCGGCAGCCCTGTTCTGAAAATGCGAACGTCTGCAGATAGCTCGCAGGCAGAAAGAGCTAGCCTGGAAAGCTGTTGCTCAGCCTCATCTGCCCATGGCACTGCTCGCACAGAGGCACAGAGACTGGGGCTGCTTGCTTGTCTTGCCCCCTCAAACTTAAAACGTAGATTTGGGGGTCCGTGCAGGGGACCCTCAGCAGCCCTGCTCTGAAAATGCGAACGTCTGCAGATATCTCGCAGACAGAAATTGCTAGCGTGGAAAGATATTGCTCATCCTCATCTGCCCATGGCACCGCTCGCACAGAGGCATAGAGAATGGGGCTGCTGGCTTGTCTTTCAACCTCAAACTTCAAACGTAGCTTAGGTGGTCCGTGACAGGCGCCTCCGGCACCCATGCTCTGAAAATGCGAACGTCTGCAGATAGCTCGCAGCCAGAAATAGCTAGCCTGGAAAGCTGTTGCTCAGCCTCATCTCTCCATGGAACTGCTCGCACAGAGGCACAGAAACTGGGGCTGCTTGCTTGTCTTACCCCCTCAAACTTCAAACGTAGCTTTTTGGGTAAGTGCAGTGAGCCTCCGGCAGCCCTGCTCTGAAAATGCGAACGTCTGCAGAAAGCTCGCAACCAGAAAGAGCTAGCTTGAAAAGCTGTTGCTCAGCCTCATCTGCCCATGGCACTGCTCGCACAGAGGCACAGAGACTGGGGCTGCTTGCTTGTCTTGCCACCTCAAACTTCAAATGTAGATTTGGGGGTCCATGCAGGGTACCTCCGGCTGTCGTGCTCTGAAAATGCGAACGTCTGCAGATAGCTCGCAGGCAGAAAGAGCTAGCCTGGAAAGCTGTTGCTCAGACTCATCTGCCCATGGCACTGCTCGCACAGAGGCACAGAGACTGGGGCTGCTTGCTTTTCTTGCCCCCTCAGACTTCAAACGTAACTTTGGGTGTCCGTGCAGGATGCCTCCGGCAGCCCTGTTCTGAAAATGCGAACGTCTGCAGATAGCTCGCAGGCAGAAAGAGCTAGCCTGGAAAGCTGTTGCTCAGCCTCATCTGCCCATGGCACTGCTCGCACAGAGGCACAGAGACTGGGGCTGCTTGCTTGTCTTGCCACCTCCAACTTCAAACGTAGCTTTGGGGGTCCGTGCAGGGGGCCTCCAGCAGCCCTGCTCTCAAAATGCGAACGTCTGCATATAGCCCGCAGGCAGAAAGAGCTAGCCTTGAAAGCTGTTGCTCAGCCTCATCTGCCCATGACACTGCTCGCACAGAGGCACAGAGACTGGGGCTGCTTGCTTGTCTTGCCACCTAACTTCAAAAGTACATTTGGGGGTCCGTGCCAGGAGCCTCCGGCAGCCTTGATCCGAAAATGCGAATGACTGCAGATAGCTCGCAGGCAGAAATATCTAGCCTGGAAAGCTGTTGCTCAGCCTCATCTGCCCATGGCATTGCTCGCACAGAGGCACAGAAACTGGGGCTGCTTGCTTGTCTTGCCCCCTCAAATGTCAAAAGAATTTTGGTGGTCCGTGCAGGGTAACTCCGGCTGTCGTGCTCTCAAAATGCGAACGTCTGCAGATAGGTCGCAGACAGACAGTGCTAACCTGGAAAGATGTTGCTCAGCCTCATCTGCCCATGGCATCGCTCGCACAGAGGCACAGAGACTGGGGCTGCTTACTTGTCTTGCCCCCTCAAACTTCAAACGTAGTTTTTGGGTCAGTGCCTGGGTCCTCCGGCAGCCCAGTTCTGAAAATGCGAACGTCTGCAGAAAGCTCGCAGCCAGAAAGAGCTAGCCTGGAAAGCTGTTGCTCAGCCTCATCTGCTCATGGCACTGCTCACACAGAGGCACAGAGACTGGGGCTGCTTGCTTTTCTGGCCCCTCAAACTTCAAACGTAGCTTTGGGGGTCCGCGCAGGAGCCCTCCGGCAGCCCTGCTCTGAATATGCGAAAGTCTGCAGATAGCTCGCAGCCAGAAAGAGCTAGCCTGGAAAGCTGTTGCTCAGCCTCATCTACCCATGGCACTGCTCGCACAGAGGCACAGAGACTGGGGCTGTTTGCTTGTCTTGCCACCTCAAACTTCAAACGTAGATTTGGGTGTCCGTGCAGGGGACCCTCAGCAGCCCTGCTCTGAAAATGCGAACGTCTGCAGATAGCTCGCAGACAGAAAGTGCTAGCCTGGAAAGCTGTTGCTCAGCCTCATCTGCCCATGGCACTGCTCGCACAGAGGCACAGAGACTGGGGATGCTTGCTTGTCTTGCCCTCTCAAACTTCAAACGTAGCTTTGGAGATCCGTGAAGGGGACCTTCACCAGTCCTGCTCCGAAAATATGAATGTCTGCAGATAGGTCGCAGCCAGAAAGAGCTAGCCTGGAAAGCTGTTGCTCAGCCTCATCTGCCCATGCCACTGTTCACACAGAGGCACAGAGACTGGGGCTGCTTGCTTGTCTTGCCACATCAAACTCCAAACGTAAATTTGAGTGTCCGTGCAGGATGCCTCCGGCAGCCCTGTTCTGAAAATGCGAACGTCTGCAGATAGCTCGCAGGCAGAAAGAGCTAGCCTGGAAAGCTGTTGCTCAGCCTCATCTGCCCATGGCACTGCTCGCACAGAGGCACAGAGACTGGGGCTGCTTGCTTGTCTTGCCCCCTCAAACTTAAAACGTAGATTTGGGGGTCCGTGCAGGGGACCCTCAGCAGCCCTGCTCTGAAAATGCGAACGTCTGCAGATATCTCGCAGACAGAAATTGCTAGCGTGGAAAGATATTGCTCATCCTCATCTGCCCATGGCACCGCTCGCACAGAGGCATAGAGAATGGGGCTGCTGGCTTGTCTTTCAACCTCAAACTTCAAACGTAGCTTAGGTGGTCCGTGACAGGCGCCTCCGGCACCCATGCTCTGAAAATGCGAACGTCTGCAGATAGCTCGCAGCCAGAAATAGCTAGCCTGGAAAGCTGTTGCTCAGCCTCATCTCTCCATGGAACTGCTCGCACAGAGGCACAGAAACTGGGGCTGCTTGCTTGTCTTACCCCCTCAAACTTCAAACGTAGCTTTTTGGGTAAGTGCAGTGAGCCTCCGGCAGCCCTGCTCTGAAAATGCGAACGTCTGCAGAAAGCTCGCAACCAGAAAGAGCTAGCTTGAAAAGCTGTTGCTCAGCCTCATCTGCCCATGCCACTGCTCGCACAGAGGCACAGAGACTGGGGCTGCTTGCTTGTCTTGCCACATTAAACTTCACACGTAGATTTTTGGGTCCGTGCAGGGGGGCTCCGGCTGCCCTGCTCTCAAAATGCGAACGTCTGCAGATAGCTCGCAGCCAGAAAGTGATAGCCTGGAAAGCTGTTGCTCAGCCTCATCTGCTCATGGCACTGCTCGCACAGAGGCACAGAGACTGGGGCTGCTTGCTTGTCTTGCCACCTCAAACTTCAAACGTAGCTTTGGGGGTCCGTGCAGGGTACCTCCGGCTGTCGTGCTCTGAAAATGCGAACGTCTGCAGATAGGTCGCAGACAGACAGTGCTAACCTGGAAAGATGTTGCTCAGCCTCATCTGCCCATGGCACCGCTCGCACAGAGGCACAGAGACTGGGGATGCTTACTTGTCTTGCCACCTCAAACTTCAAAAGTAGTTTTTGGGTCAGTGCCTGGGGCCTCCGGCAGCCCAGTTCTGAAAATGCGAACGTCTGCAGAAAGCTCGCAGCCAGAAAGAGCTAGCCTGGAAAGCTGTTGCTCAGCCTCATCTGCCCATGGCACTGCTCGCACAGAGGCACAGAGACTGGGGCTGCTTGCTTGTCTTGCCACCTCAAAATTCAAATGTAGATTTGGGGGTCCGTGCTTGGTACCTCCGGCTGTCGTGCTCTGAAAATGCGAACGTCTGCAGATAGCTCGCAGCCAGAAAGAGCTAGCCTGGAAAGCTCTTGCTCAGCCTCATCTGCCCATGGCACTGCTCGCACAGAGGCACAGATATTGGGGCTGCTTGCTTTTCTGGCCCCTCAAACTTCAAACGTAGCTTTGGGGGTCCGCGCAGGGGCCCTCCGACTGCCCTGCTCTGAATATGCGAAAGTCTGCAGATAGCTCGCAGCCAGAAAGAGCTAGCCTGGAAAGCTGTTGCTCAGCCTCATCTACCCATGGCACTGCTCGCACAGAGGCACAGAGACTGGGGCTGCTTGCTTGTCTTGCCACCTCAAACTTCAAACGTAGATTTGGGTGTCCGTGCAGGGGACCCTCAGCAGCCCTGCTCCGAAAATATGAATGTCTGCAGATAGGTCGCAGCCAGAAAGAGCTAGCCTGGAAAGCTGTTGCTCAGCCTCATCTGCCCATGCCACTGCTCACACAGAGGCACAGAGACTGGGGCTGCTTGCTTGTCTTGCCACCTCAAACTCCAAACGTAAATTTGAGTGTCCGTGCAGGATGCCTCCGGCAGCCCTGTTCTGAAAATGCGAACGTCTGCAGATAGCTCGCAGGCAGAAAGAGCTAGCCTGGAAAGCTGTTGCTCAGCCTCATCTGCCCATGGCACTGCTCGCACAGAGGCACAGAGACTGGGGCTGCTTGCTTGTCTTGCCCCCTCAAACTTAAAACGTAGATTTGGGGGTCCGTGCAGGGGACCCTCAGCAGCCCTGCTCTGAAAATGCGAACGTCTGCAGATATCTCGCAGACAGAAATTGCTAGCGTGGAAAGATATTGCTCATCCTCATCTGCCCATGGCACCGCTCGCACAGAGGCATAGAGAATGGGGCTGCTGGCTTGTCTTTCAACCTCAAACTTCAAACGTAGCTTAGGTGGTCCGTGACAGGCGCCTCCGGCACCCATGCTCTGAAAATGCGAACGTCTGCAGATAGCTCGCAGCCAGAAATAGCTAGCCTGGAAAGCTGTTGCTCAGCCTCATCTCTCCATGGAACTGCTCGCACAGAGGCACAGAAACTGGGGCTGCTTGCTTGTCTTACCCCCTCAAACTTCAAACGTAGCTTTTTGGGTAAGTGCAGTGAGCCTCCGGCAGCCCTGCTCTGAAAATGCGAACGTCTGCAGAAAGCTCGCAACCAGAAAGAGCTAGCTTGAAAAGCTGTTGCTCAGCCTCATCTGCCCATGGCACTGCTCGCACAGAGGCACAGAGACTGGGGCTGCTTGCTTGTCTTGCCACCTCAAACTTCAAATGTAGATTTGGGGGTCCATGCAGGGTACCTCCGGCTGTCGTGCTCTGAAAATGCGAACGTCTGCAGATAGCTCGCAGCCAGAAAGAGCTAGCCTGGAAAGCTGTTGCTCAGACTCATCTGCCCATGGCACTGCTCGCACAGAGGCACAGAGACTGGGGCTGCTTGCTTTTCTTGCCCCCTCAGACTTCAAACGTAACTTTGGGTGTCCGTGCAGGATGCCTCCGGCAGCCCTGTTCTGAAAATGCGAACGTCTGCAGATAGCTCGCAGGCAGAAAGAGCTAGCCTGGAAAGCTGTTGCTCAGCCTCATCTGCCCATGGCACTGCTCGCACAGAGGCACAGAGACTGGGGCTGCTTGCTTGTCTTGCCACCTCCAACTTCAAACGTAGCTTTGGGGGTCCGTGCAGGGGGCCTCCAGCAGCCCTGCTCTCAAAATGCGAACGTCTGCATATAGCCCGCAGGCAGAAAGAGCTAGCCTTGAAAGCTGTTGCTCAGCCTCATCTGCCCATGACACTGCTCGCACAGAGGCACAGAGACTGGGGCTGCTTGCTTGTCTTGCCACCTAACTTCAAAAGTACATTTGGGGGTCCGTGCCAGGAGCCTCCGGCAGCCTTGATCCGAAAATGCGAATGACTGCAGATAGCTCGCAGGCAGAAATATCTAGCCTGGAAAGCTGTTGCTCAGCCTCATCTGCCCATGGCATTGCTCGCACAGAGGCACAGAAACTGGGGCTGCTTGCTTGTCTTGCCCCCTCAAATGTCAAAAGAATTTTGGTGGTCCGTGCAGGGTAACTCCGGCTGTCGTGCTCTGAAAATGCGAACGTCTGCAGATAGGTCGCAGACAGACAGTGCTAACCTGGAAAGATGTTGCTCAGCCTCATCTGCCCATGGCATCGCTCGCACAGAGGCACAGAGACTGGGGCTGCTTACTTGTCTTGCCCCCTCAAACTTCAAACGTAGTTTTTGGGTCAGTGCCTGGGTCCTCCGGCAGCCCAGTTCTGAAAATGCGAACGTCTGCAGAAAGCTCGCAGCCAGAAAGAGCTAGCCTGGAAAGCTGTTGCTCAGCCTCATCTGCTCATGGCACTGCTCACACAGAGGCACAGAGACTGGGGCTGCTTGCTTTTCTGGCCCCTCAAACTTCAAACGTAGCTTTGGGGGTCCGCGCAGGAGCCCTCCGGCAGCCCTGCTCTGAATATGCGAAAGTCTGCAGATAGCTCGCAGCCAGAAAGAGCTAGCCTGGAAAGCTGTTGCTCAGCCTCATCTACCCATGGCACTGCTCGCACAGAGGCACAGAGACTGGGGCTGTTTGCTTGTCTTGCCACCTCAAACTTCAAACGTAGATTTGGGTGTCCGTGCAGGGGACCCTCAGCAGCCCTGCTCTGAAAATGCGAACGTCTGCAGATAGCTCGCAGACAGAAAGTGCTAGCCTGGAAAGCTGTTGCTCAGCCTCATCTGCCCATGGCACTGCTCGCACAGAGGCACAGAGACTGGGGATGCTTGCTTGTCTTGCCCTCTCAAACTTCAAACGTAGCTTTGGAGATCCGTGAAGGGGACCTTCACCAGTCCTGCTCCGAAAATATGAATGTCTGCAGATAGGTCGCAGCCAGAAAGAGCTAGCCTGGAAAGCTGTTGCTCAGCCTCATCTGCCCATGCCACTGCTCACACAGAGGCACAGAGACTGGGGCTGCTTGCTTGTCTTGCCACCTCAAAATTCAAATGTAGATTTGGGGGTCCGTGCTTGGTACCTCCGGCTGTCGTGCTCTGAAAATGCGAACGTCTGCAGATAGCTCGCAGCCAGAAAGAGCTAGCCTGGAAAGCTCTTGCTCAGCCTCATCTGCCCATGGCACTGCTCGCACAGAGGCACAGATATTGGGGCTGCTTGCTTTTCTGGCCCCTCAAACTTCAAACGTAGCTTTGGGGGTCCGCGCAGGGGCCCTCCGACTGCCCTGCTCTGAATATGCGAAAGTCTGCAGATAGCTCGCAGCCAGAAAGAGCTAGCCTGGAAAGCTGTTGCTCAGCCTCATCTACCCATGGCACTGCTCGCACAGAGGCACAGAGACTGGGGCTGCTTGCTTGTCTTGCCACCTCAAACTTCAAACGTAGATTTGGGTGTCCGTGCAGGGGACCCTCAGCAGCCCTGCTCCGAAAATATGAATGTCTGCAGATAGGTCGCAGCCAGAAAGAGCTAGCCTGGAAAGCTGTTGCTCAGCCTCATCTGCCCATGCCACTGCTCACACAGAGGCACAGAGACTGGGGCTGCTTGCTTGTCTTGCCACCTCAAACTCCAAACGTAAATTTGAGTGTCCGTGCAGGATGCCTCCGGCAGCCCTGTTCTGAAAATGCGAACGTCTGCAGATAGCTCGCAGGCAGAAAGAGCTAGCCTGGAAAGCTGTTGCTCAGCCTCATCTGCCCATGGCACTGCTCGCACAGAGGCACAGAGACTGGGGCTGCTTGCTTGTCTTGCCCCCTCAAACTTAAAACGTAGATTTGGGGGTCCGTGCAGGGGACCCTCAGCAGCCCTGCTCTGAAAATGCGAACGTCTGCAGATATCTCGCAGACAGAAATTGCTAGCGTGGAAAGATATTGCTCATCCTCATCTGCCCATGGCACCGCTCGCACAGAGGCATAGAGAATGGGGCTGCTGGCTTGTCTTTCAACCTCAAACTTCAAACGTAGCTTAGGTGGTCCGTGACAGGCGCCTCCGGCACCCATGCTCTGAAAATGCGAACGTCTGCAGATAGCTCGCAGCCAGAAATAGCTAGCCTGGAAAGCTGTTGCTCAGCCTCATCTCTCCATGGAACTGCTCGCACAGAGGCACAGAAACTGGGGCTGCTTGCTTGTCTTACCCCCTCAAACTTCAAACGTAGCTTTTTGGGTAAGTGCAGTGAGCCTCCGGCAGCCCTGCTCTGAAAATGCGAACGTCTGCAGAAAGCTCGCAACCAGAAAGAGCTAGCTTGAAAAGCTGTTGCTCAGCCTCATCTGCCCATGGCACTGCTCGCACAGAGGCACAGAGACTGGGGCTGCTTGCTTGTCTTGCCACCTCAAACTTCAAATGTAGATTTGGGGGTCCATGCAGGGTACCTCCGGCTGTCGTGCTCTGAAAATGCGAACGTCTGCAGATAGCTCGCAGCCAGAAAGAGCTAGCCTGGAAAGCTGTTGCTCAGACTCATCTGCCCATGGCACTGCTCGCACAGAGGCACAGAGACTGGGGCTGCTTGCTTTTCTTGCCCCCTCAGACTTCAAACGTAACTTTGGGTGTCCGTGCAGGATGCCTCCGGCAGCCCTGTTCTGAAAATGCGAACGTCTGCAGATAGCTCGCAGGCAGAAAGAGCTAGCCTGGAAAGCTGTTGCTCAGCCTCATCTGCCCATGGCACTGCTCGCACAGAGGCACAGAGACTGGGGCTGCTTGCTTGTCTTGCCACCTCCAACTTCAAACGTAGCTTTGGGGGTCCGTGCAGGGGGCCTCCAGCAGCCCTGCTCTCAAAATGCGAACGTCTGCATATAGCCCGCAGGCAGAAAGAGCTAGCCTTGAAAGCTGTTGCTCAGCCTCATCTGCCCATGACACTGCTCGCACAGAGGCACAGAGACTGGGGCTGCTTGCTTGTCTTGCCACCTAACTTCAAAAGTACATTTGGGGGTCCGTGCCAGGAGCCTCCGGCAGCCTTGATCCGAAAATGCGAATGACTGCAGATAGCTCGCAGGCAGAAATATCTAGCCTGGAAAGCTGTTGCTCAGCCTCATCTGCCCATGGCATTGCTCGCACAGAGGCACAGAAACTGGGGCTGCTTGCTTGTCTTGCCCCCTCAAATGTCAAAAGAATTTTGGTGGTCCGTGCAGGGTAACTCCGGCTGTCGTGCTCTGAAAATGCGAACGTCTGCAGATAGGTCGCAGACAGACAGTGCTAACCTGGAAAGATGTTGCTCAGCCTCATCTGCCCATGGCATCGCTCGCACAGAGGCACAGAGACTGGGGCTGCTTACTTGTCTTGCCCCCTCAAACTTCAAACGTAGTTTTTGGGTCAGTGCCTGGGTCCTCCGGCAGCCCAGTTCTGAAAATGCGAACGTCTGCAGAAAGCTCGCAGCCAGAAAGAGCTAGCCTGGAAAGCTGTTGCTCAGCCTCATCTGCTCATGGCACTGCTCACACAGAGGCACAGAGACTGGGGCTGCTTGCTTTTCTGGCCCCTCAAACTTCAAACGTAGCTTTGGGGGTCCGCGCAGGAGCCCTCCGGCAGCCCTGCTCTGAATATGCGAAAGTCTGCAGATAGCTCGCAGCCAGAAAGAGCTAGCCTGGAAAGCTGTTGCTCAGCCTCATCTACCCATGGCACTGCTCGCACAGAGGCACAGAGACTGGGGCTGTTTGCTTGTCTTGCCACCTCAAACTTCAAACGTAGATTTGGGTGTCCGTGCAGGGGACCCTCAGCAGCCCTGCTCTGAAAATGCGAACGTCTGCAGATAGCTCGCAGACAGAAAGTGCTAGCCTGGAAAGCTGTTGCTCAGCCTCATCTGCCCATGGCACTGCTCGCACAGAGGCACAGAGACTGGGGATGCTTGCTTGTCTTGCCCTCTCAAACTTCAAACGTAGCTTTGGAGATCCGTGAAGGGGACCTTCACCAGTCCTGCTCCGAAAATATGAATGTCTGCAGATAGGTCGCAGCCAGAAAGAGCTAGCCTGGAAAGCTGTTGCTCAGCCTCATCTGCCCATGCCACTGCTCACACAGAGGCACAGAGACTGGGGCTGCTTGCTTGTCTTGCCACATCAAACTCCAAACGTAAATTTGAGTGTCCGTGCAGGATGCCTCCGGCAGCCCTGTTCTGAAAATGCGAACGTCTGCAGATAGCTCGCAGGCAGAAAGAGCTAGCCTGGAAAGCTGTTGCTCAGCCTCATCTGCCCATGGCACTGCTCGCACAGAGGCACAGAGACTGGGGCTGCTTGCTTGTCTTGCCCCCTCAAACTTAAAACGTAGATTTGGGGGTCCGTGCAGGGGACCCTCAGCAGCCCTGCTCTGAAAATGCGAACGTCTGCAGATATCTCGCAGACAGAAATTGCTAGCGTGGAAAGATATTGCTCATCCTCATCTGCCCATGGCACCGCTCGCACAGAGGCATAGAGAATGGGGCTGCTGGCTTGTCTTTCAACCTCAAACTTCAAACGTAGCTTAGGTGGTCCGTGACAGGCGCCTCCGGCACCCATGCTCTGAAAATGCGAACGTCTGCAGATAGCTCGCAGCCAGAAATAGCTAGCCTGGAAAGCTGTTGCTCAGCCTCATCTCTCCATGGAACTGCTCGCACAGAGGCACAGAAACTGGGGCTGCTTGCTTGTCTTACCCCCTCAAACTTCAAACGTAGCTTTTTGGGTAAGTGCAGTGAGCCTCCGGCAGCCCTGCTCTGAAAATGCGAACGTCTGCAGAAAGCTCGCAACCAGAAAGAGCTAGCTTGAAAAGCTGTTGCTCAGCCTCATCTGCCCATGCCACTGCTCGCACAGAGGCACAGAGACTGGGGCTGCTTGCTTGTCTTGCCACATTAAACTTCACACGTAGATTTTTGGGTCCGTGCAGGGGGGCTCCGGCTGCCCTGCTCTCAAAATGCGAACGTCTGCAGATAGCTCGCAGCCAGAAAGTGATAGCCTGGAAAGCTGTTGCTCAGCCTCATCTGCTCATGGCACTGCTCACACAGAGGCACAGAGACTGGGGCTGCTTGCTTGTCTTGCCCCCTGAAACTTCAAACGTAGCTTTGGGGGTCCGTGCAGGGGGCCTCCAGCAGCCCTGCTCTCAAAATGCGAACGTCTGCAGATAGCTCGCAGCCAGAAAGAGCTAGCCTGGAAAGCTGTTGCTCAGCCTCATCTGCCCATGCCACTGCTCGCACAGAGGCACAGAGACTGGGGCTGCTTGCTTGTCTTGCCCCCTCAAATGTCAAAAGAATTTTGGGGGTCCGTGCAGGGGTCCTTCGGCAGCCCTGCTCTCAAAATGCGAACGTCTGCAGATAGCTCGCAGCCAGAAAGAGCTAGCCTGGAAAGCTGTTGCTCAGCCTCATCTGCCCATGGCACTGCTCGCACAGAGGCACAGAGACTGGGGCTGCTTGCTTGTCTTGCCACCTTAAACTTCACACGTAGATTTGGGGGTCCGTACTGGGCGCCTCTAACAGCCGTGCTCCGAAAATGAGAACGTCTCCAGATAGCTCGCAGGCAGAAAGAGCTAGCCTGGAATGCTGTTTCTCAGCCTCATCTGCCCATGGCACTGCTCACACAGAGGCACAGAGACTGGGGCTGCTTACTTGTCTTGCCCCCTCAAAATTCAAACGTACATTTGGGGGTCCGTGCCAGGAGCTTCCGGCAGCCTTGATCCGAAAATGCGAACGACTGCAGATAGCTCGCAGGCAGAAATATCTAGCCTGGAAAGCTGTTGCTCAGCCTCATCTGCCCATGGCACTGCTCGCACAGAGGCACAGAGACTGGGGCTGCTTGCTTGTCTTGCCAACTCAAACTTCAAACGTAGCTTTGGGGGTCCGTGCAGGGTACCTCCGGCTGTCGTGCTCTGAAAATGCGAACGTCTGCAGATAGGTCGCAGACAGACAGTGCTAAACTGGAAAGATGTTTCTCAGCCTCGTCTGCCCATGGCACTGCTCACACAGAGGCACAGAGACTGGGGCTGCTTACTTGTCTTGCCCCCTCAAACTTCAAACGTAGTTTTTGGGTCAGTACCTGGGGCCTCCGGCAGCCCAGTTCTGAAAATGCGAACGTCTGCAGAAAGCTCGCAGCCAGAAAGAGCTAGCCTGGAAAGCTGTTGCTCAGCCTCATCTGCCCATGGCACTGCCCGCACAGAGGCACAGAGACTGGGGCTGCTTGCTTGTCTTGCCACCTCAAACTTCAAATGTAGATTTGGGGGTCCATGCAGGGTAACTCCGGCTGTCGTGCTCTGAAAATGCGAACGTCTGCAGATAGCTCGCAGCCAGAAAGAGCTAGCCTGGAAAGCTGTTGCTCAGCCTCATCTGCCCATGGCACTGCTCGCACAGAGGCACAGAGATTGGGGCTGCTTGCTTGTCTTGACACCTCAAACTTCACACGTAGCTTTGGCGGTCCGTGCAGGGGGGCTCCGGCTGCCCTGCTCTGAAAATGCGAACGTCTGCAGATAGCTCGCAGCCAGAAAGAGCTAGCCTGGAAGGCTGTTGCTCAGCCTCATCTGCTCATGGCACTGCTCACACAGAGGCACAGAGACTGGGGCTGCTTGCTTGTCTTGCCAACTTAAACTTCAAACGTAGCTTTGGGGGTCCGTGCAGGGGACCTCCGGCAGCCCTGCTCTTAATATGCGAAAGACTGCAGATAGCTCGCAGCCAGAAAGAGCTAGCCTGGAAAGCTGTTGCTCAGCCTCATCTGCCCATGGCACTGCTCGCACAGAGGCACAGAGACTGGGGCTGCTTGCTTGTCTTGCAACCTCAAACTTCAAACGTAACTTTGGGTGTCCGTGCAGGATGCCTCCGGCAGCCCTGTTCTGAAAATGCGAACGTCTGCAGATAGCTCGCAGGCAGAAAGAGCAAGCCTGGAAAGCTGTTGCTCAGCCTCATCTGCCCATGCCACTGCTCGCACAGAGGCACAGAGACTGGGGCTGCTTGCTTGTCTTGCCACCTCCAACTTCAAACGTAGCTTAGGTGGTCCGTGCAGGGGGCCTCCAGCAGCCCTGCTCTCAAAATGCGAACGTCTGCAGATAGCCCGCAGGCAGAAAGAGCTAGCCTTGAAAGCTGTTGCTCAGCCTCATCTGCCCATGACACTGCTCGCACAGAGGCACAGAGACTGGGGCTGCTTGCTTGTCTTGCCCCCTCAAATGTCAAAAGAATTTTGGTGGTCCGTGCAGGGGTCCTTCGGCAGCCCTGCTCTCAAAATGCGAACGTCTGCAGATAGCTCGCAGGCAGAAAGAGCTAGCCTGGAAAGCTGTTGCTCAGCCTCATCTGCCAATGCCACTGCTCGCACAGAGGCACAGAGACTGGGGCTGCTTGCTTGTCTTGCCACCTTGAACTTCACACGTAGATTTGGGGGTCTGTGCATGGGGACCCCGGCAGCCCTGCTCCCAAAATGCGAACGTCTGCAGATAGCTCGCAGGCAGAAATATCTAGCCTGGAAAGCTGTTGCTCAGCCTCATCTGCCCATGCCACTGCTCGCACAGAGGCACAGAGACTGGGGCTGCTTGCTTGTCTTGCCCCCTCAAACTTCAAACATAGCTTAGGTGGCACGTGTCGGGCGCCTCCGGCAGCCCTGCTGCGAAAATGCAAACGTCTGCAGAAAGCTCGCAGCCAGAAAGAGCTAGCCCAGAAAGCTGTTTCTCAGCCTCATCTGCCCATGCCACTGCTCGCACAGAGGCACAGAGACTGGGGCTGTTTGCTTGTCTTGCCACCTCAAAATTCAAATGTAGATTTGGGGGTCCGTGCAGGGTACCTCCGGCTGTCGTGCTCTGAAAATGCGAACGTATGCAGATAGCTCGCAGCCAGAAAGAGCTAGCCTGGAAAGCTCTTGCTCAGCCTCATCTGCCCATGGCACTGCTCGCACAGAGGCACAGATATTGGGGCTGCTTGCTTGTCTTGCCCCCTCAAACTTCACACGTCGATTTGGGGGTCCGTGCAGGGGGGCTCCGGCTGCCCTGCTCTGAAAATGCGAACGTCTGCAGATAGCTCGCAGCCAGAAAGAGCTAGCCTGGAAGGCTGTTGCTCAGCCTCATCTGCTCATGGCACTGCTCACACAGAGGCACAGAGACTGGGGCTGCTTGCTTGTCTTGCCAACTTAAACTTCAAACGTAGCTTTGGGGGTCCGTGCAGGGGGGATCCGTCTGCCCTGCTCTGAAAAAGCGAAAGACTGCAGATAGCTCGCAGCCAGAAAGAGCTAGCCTGGAAAGCTGTTGCTCAGCCTCATCTGCCCATGGCACTGCTCGCACAGAGGCACAGAGACTGGGGCTGCTTGCTTGTGTTGCCACCTCAAACTTCAAACGTAACTTTGGGTGTCCGTGCAGGATGCCTCCGGCAGCCCTGTTCTGAAAATGCGAACGTCTGCAGATAGCTCGCAGGCAGAAAGAGCTAGCCTGGAAAGCTGTTGCTCAGCCTCATCTGCCCATGGCACTGCTCGCACAGAGGCACAGAGACTGGGGCTGCTTGCTTGTCTTGCCCCCTCAAACTTAAAACGTAGATTTGGGGGTCCGTGCAGGGGACCCTCAGCAGCCCTGCTCTGAAAATGCGAACGTCTGCATATATCTCGCAGACAGAAATTGACAGCGTGGAAAGATATTGCTCATCCTCATCTGCCCATGGCACCGCTCGCACAGAGGCATAGAGAATTGGGCTGCTGGCTTGTCTTTCAACCTCAAACTTCAAACGTAGCTTAGGTGGTCCGTGACAGGCGCCTCCGGCACCCATGCTCTGAAAATGCGAACGTCTGCAGATAGCTCGCAGCCAGAAATAGCTAGCCTGGAAAGCTGTTTCTCAGCCTCATCTCTCCATGGAACTGCTCGCACAGAGGCACAGAAACTGGGGCTGCTTGCTTGTCTTACCCCCTCATACTTCAAACGTAGCTTTTTGGGTAAGTGCAGTGAGCCTCCGGCAGCCCTGCTCTGAAAATGCGAACGTCTGCAGAAAGCTCGCAACCAGAAAGAGCTAGCTTGAAAAGCTGTTGCTCAGCCTCATCTGCCCATGGCACTGCTCGCACAGAGGCACAGATACTGGGGCTGCTTGCTTGTCTTGCCACATTAAACTTCACACGTAGATTTTTGGGTCCGTGCAGGGGGGCTCCGGCTGCCCTGCTCTCAAAATGCGAACGTCTGCGGATAGCTCGCAGCCAGAAAGTTCTAGCCTGGAAAGCTGTTGCTCAGCCTCATCTGCTCATGGCACTGCTCACACAGAGGCACAGAGACTGGGGCTGCTTGCCTGTCTTGCCCCCTGAAACTTCAAACGTAGCTTTGGGGGTCCGTGCAGGGGGCCTCCAGCAGCCCTGCTCTCAAAATGCGAACGTCTGCAGATAGCTCGCAGCCAGAAAGAGCTAGCCTGGAAAGCTGTTGCTCAGCCTCATCTGCCCATGCCACTGCTCGCACAGAGGCACAGAGACTGGGGCTGCTTGCTTGTCTTGCCCCCTCAAATGTCAAAAGAATTTTGGGGGTCCGTGCAGGGGTCCTTAGGCAGCCCTGCTCTCAAAATGCGAACGTCTGCAGATAGCTCGCAGCCAGAAAGAGCTAGCCTGGAAAGCTGTTGCTCAGCCTCATCTGCCCATGGCACTGCTCGCACAGAGGCACAGAGACTGGGGCTGCTTGCTTGTCTTGCCACCTTAAACTTCACACGTAGATTTGGGGGTCCGTACTGGGCGCCTCTAACAGCCGTGCTCCGAAAATGAGAACGTCTCCAGATAGCTCGCAGGCAGAAAGAGCTAGCCTGGAATGCTGTTTCTCAGCCTCATCTGCCCATGGCACTGCTCACACAGAGTCACAGAGACTGGGGCTGCTTACTTGTCTTGCCCCCTCAAAATTCAAACGTACATTTGGGGGTCCGTGCCAGGAGCCTCCGGCAGCCTTGATCCGAAAATGCGAACGACTGCAGATAGCTCGCAGGCAGAAATATCTAGCCTGGAAAGCTGTTGCTCAGCCTCATCTGCCCATGGCACTGCTCGCACAGAGGCACAGAGACTGGGGCTGCTTGCTTGTCTTGCCAACTCAAACTTCAAAAGTAGCTTTGGGGGTCCGTGCAGGGTACCTCCGGCTGTCGTGCTCTGAAAATGCGAACGTCTGCAGATAGGTCGCAGACAGACAGTGCTAAACTGGAAAGATGTTTCTCAGCCTCGTCTGCCCATGGCACTGCTCACACAGAGGCACAGAGACTGGGGCTGCTTACTTGTCTTGCCCCCTCAAACTTCAAACTTAGCTTTGGGTCAGTGCCTGGGGCCTCCGGCAGCCCAGTTCTGAAAATGCGAACGTCTGCAGAAAGCTCGCAGCCAGAAAGAACTAGCCTGGAAAGCTGTTGCTCAGCCTCATCTGCCCATGCCACTGCTCGCACAGAGGCACAGAGACTGGGGCTGCTTGCTTGTCTTGCCACCTCAAACTTCAAATGTAGATTTGGGGGTCCATGCAGGGTACCTCCGGCTGTCGTGCTCTGAAAATGCGAACGTCTGCAGATCGCTCGCAGCCAGAAAGAGCTAGCCTGGAAAGCTGTTGCTCAGCCTCATCTGCCCATGGCACTGCTCGCACAGAGGCACAGAGATTGGGGCTGCTTGCTTGTCTTGACACCTCAAACTTCACACGTAGCTTTGTCGGTCCGTGCAGGAGGGCTCCGGCTGCCCTGCTCTGAAAATGTGAACGTCTGCAGATAGCTCGCAGCCAGAAAGAGCTAGCCTGGAAGGCTGTTGCTCAGCCTCATCTGCTCATGGCACTGCTCACACAGAGGCACAGAGACTGGGGCTGCTTGCTTGTCTTGCCAACTTAAACTTCAAACGTAGCTTTAAGGGTCCGTGCAGGGGACCTCCGGCAGCCCTGCTCTGAATATGCGAAAGACTGCAGATAGCTCGCAGCCAGAAAGAGCTAGCCTGGAAAGCTGTTGCTCAGCCTCATCTGCCCATGGCACTGCTCGCACAGAGGCACAGAGACTGGGACTGCTTGCTTGTCTTGCAACCTCAAACTTCAAACGTAACTTTGGGTGTCCGTGCAGGATGCCTCCGGCAGCCCTGTTCTGAAAATGCGAACGTCTGCAGATAGCTCGCAGGCAGAAAGAGCTAGCCTGGAAAGCTGTTGCTCAGCCTCATCTGCCCATGGCACTGCTCGCACAGAGGCACAGAGACTGGTGCTGCTTGCTTGTCTTGCCACCTCCAACTTCAAACGTAGCTTTGGGGGTCCGTGCAGGGGGCCTCCAGCAGCCCTGCTCTCAAAATGCAAACGTCTGCAGATAGCCCGCAGGCAGAAAGAGCTAGCCTGGAAAGCTGTTGCTCAGCCTCATCTGCCCATGACACTGCTCGCACAGAGGCACAGAGACTGGGGCTGCTTGCTTGTCTTGCCCCCTCAAATGTCAAAAGAATTTTGGTGGTCCGTGCAGGGGTCCTTCGGCAGCCCTGCTCTCAAAATGCGAACGTCTGCAGAAAGCTCGCAACCAGAAAGAGGTAGCTTGAAAAGCTGTTGCTCAGCCTCATCTGCCCATGGCACTGCTCGCACAGAGGCACAGATACTGGGGCTGCTTGCTTGTCTTGCCTCATTAAACTTCACACGTAGATTTTTGGGTCCGTGCAGGGGGGCTCCGGCTGCCCTGCTCTCAAAATGCGAACGTCTGCAAATAGCTCGCAGCCAGAAAGTGCTAGCCTGGAAAGCTGTTGCTCAGCCTCATCTGCTCATGGCACTGCTCACACAGAGGCACAGAGACTGGGGCTGCTTGCTTGTCTTGCCAACTTAAACTTCAAACGTAGCTTTAAGTGTCCGTGCAGGGGACCTCCGGCAGCCCTGCTCTGAATATGCGAAAGACTGCAGATAGCTCGCAGCCAGAAAGAGCTAGCCTGGAAAGCTGTTGCTCAGCCTCATCTGCCCATGGCACTGCTCGCACAGAGGCACAGAGACTGGGACTGCTTGCTTGTCTTGCAACCTCAAACTTCAAACGTAACTTTGGGTGTCCGTGCAGGATGCCTCCGGCAGCCCTGTTCTGAAAATGCGAACGTCTGCAGATAGCTCGCAGGCAGAAAGAGCTAGCCTGGAAAGCTGTTGCTCAGCCTCATCTGCCCATGGCACTGCTCGCACAGAGGCACAGAGACTGGTGCTGCTTGCTTGTCTTGCCACCTCCAACTTCAAACGTAGCTTTGGGGGTCCGTGCAGGGGGCCTCCAGCAGCCCTGCTCTCAAAATGCAAACGTCTGCAGATAGCCCGCAGGCAGAAAGAGCTAGCCTGGAAAGCTGTTGCTCAGCCTCATCTGCCCATGACACTGCTCGCACAGAGGCACAGAGACTGGGGCTGCTTGCTTGTCTTGCCCCCTCAAATGTCAAAAGAATTTTGGTGGTACGTGCAGGGGTCCTTCGGCAGCCCTGCTCTCAAAATGCGAACGTCTGCAGAAAGCTCGCAACCAGAAAGAGGTAGCTTGAAAAGCTGTTGCTCAGCCTCATCTGCCCATGGCACTGCTCGCACAGAGGCACAGATACTGGGGCTGCTTGCTTGTCTTGCCTCATTAAACTTCACACGTAGATTTTTGGGTCCGTGCAGGGGGGCTCCGGCTGCCCTGCTCTCAAAATGCGAACGTCTGCAAATAGCTCGCAGCCAGAAAGTGCTAGCCTGGAAAGCTGTTGCTCAGCCTCATCTGCTCATGGCACTGCTCACACAGAGGCACAGAGACTGGGGCTGCTTGCTTGTCTTGCCCCCTGAAACTTCAAACGTAGCTTTGGGGGTCCGTGCAGGGGGCCTCCAGCAGCCCTGCTCTCAAAATGCGAACGTCTGCAGATAGCTCGCAGCCAGAAAGAGCTAGCCTGGAAAGCTGTTGCTCAGCCTCATCTGCCCATGCCACTGCTCGCACAGAGGCACAGAGACTGGGGCTGCTTGCTTGTCTTGCCCCCTCAAATGTCAAAAGAATTTTGGGGGTCCGTGCAGGGGTCCTTCGGCAGCCCTGCTCTCAAAATGCGAACGTCTGCAGATAGCTCGCAGCCAGAAAGAGCTAGCCTGGAAAGCTGTTGCTCAGCCTCATCTGCCCATGGCACTGCTCGCACAGAGGCACAGAGACTGGGGCTGCTTGCTTGTCTTGCCACCTTAAACTTCACACGTAGATTTGGGGGTCAGTACTGGGCGCCTCTAACAGCCGTGCTCCGAAAATGAGAACGTCTCCAGATAGCTCGCAGGCAGAAAGAGCTAGCCTGGAATGCTGTTTCTCAGCCTCATCTGCCCATGGCACTGCTCACACAGAGGCACATTGACTGGGGCTGCTTACTTGTCTTGCCCCCTCAAACTTAAACGTAGTTTTTGGGTCAGTGCCTGGGGCCTCCGGCAGCCCAGTTCTGAAAATGCGAACGTCTGCAGAAAGCTCGCAGCCAGAAAGAGCTAGCCTGGAAAGCTGTTGCTCAGCCTCATCTGCCCATGCCACTGCTCGCACAGAGGCACAGAGACTGGGGCTGCTTGCTTGTCTTGCCACCTCAAACTTAAAACGTAGATTTGGGGGTCCGTGCAGGGGACCCTCAGCAGCCCTGCTCTGAAAATGCGAACGTCTGCATATATCTCGCAGACAGAAATTGCCAGCGTGGAAAGATATTGCTCAGCCTCATCTGCCCATGGCACCGCTCGCACAGAGGCATAGAGAATGGGGCTGCTGGCTTGTCTTTCAACCTCAAACTTCAAACGTAGCATAGGTGGTCCGTGACGGGCGTCTCCGGCACCCATGCTCTGAAAATGCGAACGTCTGCAGATAGCTCGCAGCCAGAAAGAGCTAGCCTGGAAAGCTGTTGCTCAGCCTCATCTGCCCATGGCACTGCTCGCACAGAGGCACAGAGACTGGGGCTGCTTGCTTGTCTTGCCCCCTGAAACTTCAAACGTACATTTGGGGGTCCGTGCCAGGAGCCTCCGGCAGCCTTGATCCGAAAATGCGAACGACTGCAGATAGCTCGCAGGCAGAAATATCTAGCCTGGAAAGCTGTTGCTCAGCCTCTTCTGCCCATGGCACTGCTCGTACAGAGGCACAGAGACTGGGGCTGCTTGCTTGTCTTGCCACCTCAAACTTCAAACGTAGCTTTGGGGGTCCGTGCAGGGTAACTCCGGCTGTCGTGCTCTGAAAATGCGAACGTCTGCAGATAGGTCGCAGACAGACAGTGCTAACCTGGAAAGATGTTGCTCAGCCTCATCTGCCCATGGCATCGCTCGCACAGAGGCACAGAGACTGGGGCTGCTTACTTGTCTTGCCCCCTGAAACTTCAAACGTAGTTTTTGGGTCAGTGCCTGGGTCCTCTGGCAGCCCAGTTCTGAAAATGCGAACGTCTGCAGAAAGCTCGCAGCCAGAAAGAGCTAGCCTGGAAAGCTGTTGCTCAGCCTCATCTGCCCATGCCACTGCTTGCACAGAGGCACAGAGATTGGGGCTGCTTGCTTGTCTTGCCCCCTCAAACTTCAAACGTAGCTTTGGCGGTCCGTGCAGGGGGGCTCCGGCTGCCCTGCTCTGAAAATGCGAACGTCTGCAGATAGCTCGCAGCCAGAAAGAGCTAGCCTGGAAAGCTGTTGCTCAGCCTCATCTGCTCATGGCACTGCTCACACAGAGGCACAGAGACTGGGGCTGCTTGCTTTTCTGGCCCCTCAAACTTCAAATGTAGCTTTGGGGGTCCGCGCAGGGGCCCTCCGGCAGCCCTGCTCTGAATATGCGAAAGTCTGCAGATAGCTCGCAGCCAGAAATATCTAGCCTGGAAAGCTGTTGCTCAGCCTCATCTGCCCATGGCACTGCTCGCACAGAGGCACAGAGACTGGGGCTGCTTGCTTGTCTTGCCACCTCAAACTTCAAACGTAGATTTGGGGGTCCGTGCAGGGGACCCTCAGCAGCCCTGCTCTGAAAATGCGAACGTCTGCAGATAGCTCGCAGACAGAAAGTGCTAGCCTGGAAAGCTGTTGCTCAGCCTCATCTGCCCATGGCACTGCTCGCAGAGAGGCACAGAGACTGGGGATGCTTGCTTGTCTTGCCCTCTCAAACTTCAAACGTAGCTTTGGAGATCCGTGAAGGGGACCTTCACCAGTCCTGCTCCGAAAATATGAATGTCTGCAGATAGGTCGCAGCCAGAAAGAGCTAGCCTGGAAAGCTGTTGCTCAGCCTCATCTGCCCATGGCACTGCTCACACAGAGGCACAGAGACTGGGGCTGCTTGCTTGTCTTGCCACCTCAAACTCCAAACGAAACTTTGGGTGTCCGTGCAGGATGCCTCCGGCAGCCCTGTTCTGAAAATGCGAACGTCTGCAGATAGCTCGCAGGCAGAAAGAGCTAGCCTGGAAAGCTGTTGCTCAGCCTCATCTGCCCATGGCACTGCTCGCACAGAGGCACAGAGACTGGGGCTGCTTGCTTGTCTTGCACCTCAAACTTCAAACGTATCTTTGCGGGTCCATGCAGGGGGCCTCCGGCAGCCCTGCTCTCAAAATGCGAAGGTCTGCAGATAGCTCGCAGCCAGAAAGAGCTAGCCTGGAAAGCTGTTGCTCAGCCTCATCTGCCCATGGCACCGCTCGCACAGAGGCACAGAGACTGGTGCTGCTTGCTTGTCTTGCCCCCTGAAACTTCAAACGTACATTTGGGGTTCCGTGCCAGGAGCCTCCGGCAGCCTTGATCCAAAAATGCGAACGACTGCAGATAGCTCGCAGGCAGAAATATCTAGCCTGGAAAGCTGTTGCTCAGCCTCATCTGCCCATGGCACTGCTCGTACAGAGGCACAGAGACTGGGGCTGCTTGCTTGTCTTGCCACCTCAAACTTCAAACGTAGCTTTGGGGGTCCGTGCAGGGTAACTCCGGCTGTCGTGCTCTGAAATTGCGAACGTCTGCAGATAGGTCGCAGACAGACAGTGCTAACCTGGAAAGATGTTGCTCAGCCTCATCTGCCCATGGCATCGCTCGCACAGAGGCACAGAGACTGGGGTTGCTTACTTGTCTTGCCCCCTGAAACTTCAAACGTAGTTTTTGGGTCAGTGCCTGGGTCCTCCGGCAGCCCAGTTCTGAAAATGCGAACGTCTGCAGAAAGCTCGCAGCCAGAAAGAGCTAGCCTGGAAAGCTGTTGCTCAGCCTCATCTGCCCATGCCACTGCTTGCACAGAGGCACAGAGATTGGGGCTGCTTGCTTGTCTTGCCCCCTCAAACTTCAAACGTAGCTTTGGCGGTCCGTGCAGGGGGGCTCCGGCTGCCCTGCTCTGAAAATGCGAACGTCTGCAGATAGCTCGCAGCCAGAAAGAGCTAGCCTGGAAAGCTGTTGCTCAGCCTCATCTGCTCATGGCACTGCTCACACAGAGGCACAGAGACTGGGGCTGCTTGCTTTTCTGGCCCCTCAAACTTCAAACGTAGCTTTGGGGGTCCGTGCAGGGGCCCTCCGGCAGCCCTGCTCTGAATATGCGAAAGTCTGCAGATAGCTCGCAGCCAGAAAGAGCTAGCCTGGAAAGCTGTTGCTCAGCCTCATCTGCCCATGGCACTGCTCGCACAGAGGCACAGAGACTGGGGCTGCTTACTTGTCTTGCCACCTCAAACTTCAAACGTAGATTTGGGGGTCCGTGCAGGGGACCCTCAGCAGCCCTGCTCTGAAAATGCGAACGTCTGCAGATAGCTCGCAGACAGAAAGTGCTAGCCTGGAAAGCTGTTGCTCAGCCTCATCTGCCCATGGCACTGCTCGCACAGAGGCACAGAGACTGGGGATGCTTGCTTGTCTTGCCCTCTCAAACTTCAAACGTAGCTTTGGAGATCCGTGAAGGGGACCTTCACCAGTCCTGCTCCGAAAATATGAATGTCTGCAGATAGGTCGCAGCCAGAAAGAGCTAGCCTGGAAAGCTGTTGCTCAGCCTCATCTGCCCATGGCACTGCTCGCACAGAGGCACAGAGACTGGGGCTGCTTGCTTGTCTTGCCACCTCAAACTCCAATCGTAACTTTGGGTGTCCGTGCAGGATGCCTCCGGCAGCCCTGTTCTGAAAATGCGAACGTCTGCAGATAGCTCGCAGGCAGAAAGAGCTAGCCTGGAAAGCTGTTGCTCAGCCTCATCTGCCCATGGCACTGCTCGCACAGAGGCACAGATACTGGGGCTGCTTGCTTGTCTTGCCACATTAAACTTCACACGTAGATTTTTGGGTCCGTGCAGGGGGGTTCCGGCCGCCCTGCTCTCAAAATGCGAACGTCTGCAGATAGCTCGCAGCCAGAAAGTGCTAGCCTGGAAAGCTGTTGCTCAGCCTCATCTGCTCATGGCACTGCTCACACAGAGGCACAGAGACTGGGGCTGCTTGCTTGTCTTGCCCCCTGAAACTTCAAACGTAGCTTTGGGGGTCCGTGCAGGGGGCCTCCAGCAGCCCTGCTCTCAAAATGCGAACGTCTGCAGATAGCTCGCAGCCAGAAAGAGCTAGCCTGGAAAGCTGTTGCTCAGCCTCATCTGCCCATGGCACTGCTCGCACAGAGGCACAGAGACTGGGGCTGCTTGCTTGTCTTGCCACCTTAAACTTCACACGTAGATTTGGGGGTCCGTACTGGGCGCGTCTAACAGCCGTGCTCCGAAAATGAGAACGTCTCCAGATAGCTCGCAGGCAGAAAAAGCTAGCCTGGAATGCTGTTTCTCAGCCTCATCTGCCCATGGCACTGCTCACACAGAGGCACAGAGACTGGGGCTGCTTACTTGTCTTGCCCCCTCAAAATTCAAATGTACATTTGGGGGTCCGTGCCAGGAGCCTCCGGCAGCCTTGATCCGAAAATGCGAACGACTGCAGATAGCTCGCAGGCAGAAATATCTAGCCTGGAAAGCTGTTGCTCAGCCTCATCTGCCCATGGCACTGCTCTCACAGAGGCACAGAGACTGGGGCTGCTTGCTTGTCTTGCCCCCTCAAACTTCAAACATAGCTTAGGTGGCACGTTTCGGGCGCCTCCGGCAGCCCTGCTGCGAAAATGCAAACGTCTGCAGAAAGCTCGCAGGCAGAAAGTGCTAGCCTGGAAAGCTGTTGCTCAGCCTCATCTGCCCATGGCACCGCTCGCACAGAGGCACAGAGACTGGGGCTGCTTGCATGTCTTGCCCCCTCAAACTTCAAACGTATCTTAGCTGGTGCGTGACGGGCGCCTCCAGCAGCCCTGCTGCGAAAAAGCAAATGTCTGCAGATAGCACGCAGACAGAAAGAGCTAGCCTGGAAAGCTGTTGCTCAGCCTCATCTGTCCATGGCACTGCTCACACAGAGGCACAGAGACTGGGGCTGCTTACTTGTCTTGCCCCCTCAAACTTCAAACGTAGCTTTTTCGGTCAGTGCAGGGCACCTCCGGCAGCCCTGTCCTGAAAATGCGAACGTCTGCAGAAAGCTCGCAGTCAGAAAGAGCTAGCCTGGAAAGCTGTTGCTCAGCCTCATCTGCCCATGGCACTGCTCGCACAGAGGCACAGAGACTGGGGCTGCTTGCTTGTCTTGCCACCTTAAAATTCACACGTAGATTTGGGGGTCCGTACAGGGGGGCTCCGGCTGCCCTTCTCTGAAAATGCAAACGTCTGCAGATAGCTCGCAGCCAGAAAGAGCTAGCCTGGAAAGCTGTTGCTCAGCCTCATCTGCCCATGGCACTGCTCGCACAGAGACACAGAGACTGGGGCTGCTTGCTTGTCTTGCCACCTCAAACTTCAAACGTAGCTTTGGGGGTCCGTGCAGGGTACCTCCGGCTATCGTGCTCTCAAAATGTGAACGTCTGCAGATAGCTCGCAGCCAGAAAGAGCTAGCCTGGAAAGCTGTTGCTCAGCCTCATCTGCCCATGCCACTGCTCACACAGAGGCACAGAGACTGGGTCTGCTTGCTTGTCTTGCCACCTCAAACTTCAAACGTAACTTTGGGTGTCCGTGCAGGATGCCTCCGGCAGCCCTGTTCTGAAAATGCGAACGTCTGCAGATAGCTCGCAGGCAGAAAGAGCTAGCCTGGAAAGCTGTTGCTCAGCCTCATCTGCCCATGGCACTGCTCGCACAGAGGCACAGAGACTGGGGCTGCTTGCTTGTCTTGCCCCCTCAAACTTAAAACGTAAATTTGGGGGTCCGTGCAGGGGACCCTCAGCAGCCCTGCTCTGAAAATGCGAACGTCTGCAGATATCTCGCAGACAGAAATTGCTAGCGTGGAAAGATATTGCTCAGCCTCATCTGTCCATGGCACTGCTCACACAGAGGCACAGAGACTGGGGCTGCTTACTTGTCTTGCCCCCTCAAACTTCACACGTAGATTTGGGAGTCCGTGAAGGGGGGCTCCGGCTGCCCTGCTCTGAAAATGCGAACGTCTGCAGATAGCTCGCAGCCAGAAAGAGCTAGCCTGGAAAGCTGTTGCTCAGCCTCATCTGCCCATGGCACTGCTCGCACAGAGGCACAGAGACTGGGGCTGCTTGCTTGTCTTTTTCCACCTCAAACTTCAAACATATATTTGGGGTCCGTGCAGGGGACCCTCAGCAGGCCTGCTCTGAAAATGCGAACGTCTGCAGATAGCTCGCAGACAGAAAGTGCTAGCCTGGAAAGATGTTGCTCAGCCTCATCTGCCCATGGCACCGCTCACACAGAGGCACAGAGAATGTGGCTGCTTACTTGTCTTGCCCCCTCAAACTTCAAACGTATCTTAGCTGGTGCGTTCCAGGCGCCTTTAGCAGCCCTGCTGCGAAAATGCAAATGTCTGCAGATAGCTCGCAGCCAGAAAGAGCTAGCCTGGAAAGCTGTTGCTCAGCCTCATCTGTCCATGGAACTGCTCGCACAGAGGCATAGAGAATGGGGCTGCTTGCTTGTCTTACCCCCTCAAACTTCAAACGTAGATTTTTGGGTAAGTGCAGTGAGCCTCCGGCAGCCCTGCTCTGAAAATGCGAACGTCTGCAGAAAGCTCGCAACCAGAAAGAGCTAGCTTGAAAAGCTGTTGCTCAGCCTCATCTGCCCATGGCACTGCTCGCACAGAGGCACTGATACTGGGGCTGCTTGCTTGTCTTGCCACCTTAAACTTCACACGTAGATTTGGGGGTCTGTACTGGGCGCCTCTAACAGCCGTGCTCCGAAAATGAGAACGTCTCCAGATAGCTCGCAGGCAGAAAGAGCTAGCCTGGAATGCTGTTTCTCAGCCTCATCTGCCCATGGCACTGCTCACACAGAGGCACAGAGACTGGGGCTGCTTACTTGTCTTGCCCCCTCAAACTTCAAACGTACATTTGGGGGTCCGTGCCAGGAGCCTCCGGCAGCCTTGATCCGAAAATGCGAACGACTGCAGATAGCACGCAGGCAGAAATATCTAGCCTGGAAAGCTGTTGCTCAGCCTCATCTGCCCATGGCACTGCTCGCACAGAGGCACAGAGACTGGGGCTGCTTGCTTGTCTTGCCACCTCAAACTTCAAACGTAGTTTTGGGGGTCCGTGCAGGGTACCTCCGGCTGTGGTGCTCTCAAAATGCGAACGTCTGCAGATAGCTCGCAGACAGAAATTGCTAGCGTGGAAAGATGTTGCTCAGCCTCATCTGCCCATGGCACCGCTCGCACAGAGGCACAGAGACTGGGGCTGCTTGCATGTCTTGCCCCCTCAAACTTCAAACGTATCTTAGCTGGTGCGTGACGGGCGCCTCCAGCAGCCCTGCTGCGAAAAAGCAAATGTCTGCAGATAGCTCGCAGACAGAAAGAGCTAGCCTGGAAAGCTGTTGCTCAGCCTCATCTGTCCATGGCACTGCTCACACAGAGGCACAGAGACTGGGGCTGCTTACTTGTCTTGCCCCCTCAAACTTCACACGTAGATTTGGGAGTCCGTGAAGGGGGGCTCCGGCTGCCCTGCTCTGAAAATGCGAACGTCTGCAGATAGCTCGCAGCCAGAAAGAGCTAGCCTGGAAAGCTGTTGCTCAGCCTCATCTGCCCATGGCACTGCTCGCACAGAGACACAGAGACTGGGGCTGCTTGCTTGTCTTGCCACCTCAAACTTCAAACGTAGCTTAGGTGGCACGTGTCGGGCGCCTCTGGCAGCCCTGCTGCGAAAATGCAAACGTCTGCAGAAAGCTCGCAGCCAGAAAGAGCTAGCCTGGAAAGATGTTGCTCAGCCTCATCTGCCCATGGCACTGCTCGCACAGAGGCACAGAGACTGGGGCGGCTTGCTTGTCTTGCCACCTCAAACTTCAAACGTAGCTTTGGGGGTCCGTGCAGGGTACCTCCGGCTGTCGTGCTCTCAAAATGTGAACGTCTGCAGATAGCTCGCAGACAGAAAGTGCTAGCCTGGAAAGATGTTGCTCAGCCTCATCTGCCCATGGCACCGCTCGCACAGAGGCACAGAGACTGGGGCTGCTTACTTGTCTTGCCCCCTCAAACTTCAAACGTAGTTTTTGGGTCAGTGCCTGGGGCCTCCGGCAGCCCAGTTCTGAAAATGCGAACGTCTGCAGATAGCTCGCAGCCAGAAAGAGCTAGCCTGGAAAGCTGTTGCTCAGCCTCATCTGCCCATGGCACTGCTCGCACAGAGGCACAGAGACTGGGGATGCTTGCTTGTCTTGCCCTCTCAAACTTCAAACGTAACTTTGGAGATTTGTGCAGGGGACCTTCACCAGTCCTGTTCCGAAAATATGAATGTCTGCAGATAGCTCGCAGCCAGAAAGTGCTAGCCTGGAAAGCTATTGCTCAGCCTCATCTGCCCATGGCACTGCTCGCACAGAGGCACAGAGACTGGGGCTGCTTGCTTGTTTTGCCACCTTAAACTTCACACGTACATTTGGGGGTACGTACTTGGCGCCTCTGGCAGCCGTGCTCCGAAAATGCGAACGTCTCCAGATAGCTCGCAGGCAGAAAGAGCTAGCCTGGATTGCTGTTTCTCAGCCTCATCTGCCCATGGCACTGCTCACACAGAGGCACAGAGACTGGGGCTGCTTGCTTTTCTTGCCCCTCAAACTTCAATCGTAGCTTAGGTGGTCCGTGCAGGGGGCCCCCGGCAGCCCTGCTCTGTCAAAGCGAACGTCTGCAGATAACTAGCAGTCAGAAAGAGCTAGCCTGGAAAGCTGTTGCTCAGCCTCATCTGCCCATGGCACCGCTCGCACAGAGGCACAGAGACTGGGGCTGCTTGCTTGTCTTGCCCCCTGAAACTTCAAAAGTACATTTGGGGGTCCGTGCCAGGAGCCTCCGGCAGCCTTGATCCGAAAATGCGAACGACTGCAGATAGCTCGCAGGCAGAAAGAGCTAGCCTGGAAAGCTGTTGCTCAGCCTCATCTGCCCATGGCACTGCTCGCACAGAGACAAAGAGACTGAGGCTGCTTGCTTGTCTTGCCACCTCAAACTTCAAACATAGCTTAGGTGGCACGTGTCGGGAGCCTCCGGCAGCCTTGCTGCGAAAATGCAAACGTCTGCAGAAAGCCCGCAGCCAGAAAGAGCTAGCCTGGAAAGCTGTTGCTCAGCCTCATCTGCCCATGGCACTGCTCGCACAGAGGCACAGAGACTGGGGTTGCTTGCTTGTCTTGCCACATTAAACTTCACACGTAGATTTGGGGGTACTTTCAGGGCGGCTCCGGCTGCCCTGCTCTGAAAATGCGAACGTCTGCAAATAGCTCGCAGCCAGAAAGAGCTAGCCTGGAAAGCTGTTGCTCAGCCTCATATGCCCATGGCACTGCTCACACAGAGGCACAGAGACTGGGGCTGCTTCCTTGTCTTGGCCCCTCAAACTTCAGAGGTATCTTAGCTGGTGCGTGCCGGGCGCCTCCAGCAGCCCTGCTGCAAGAATGCAAATGTCTGCACATAGCTCGCAGGCAGAAACAGCTAGCCTGGAAAGCTGTTGCTCAGCCTCATCTGCCCATGGCACTGCTCGCACAGAGACACAGAGACTGGGGCTGCTTGCTTGTCTTGCCACCTCAAAGTTCAAACGTTGCTTAGGTGGCACGTGTCGGGCGCCTCCGGCAGCCCTGCTGCGAAAATGCAAACGTCTGCAGAAAGCCCGCAGCCAGAAAGAGCTAGCCTGGAAAGCTCTTGCTCAGCCTCATCTGCTCATGGCACTGCTCGCACAGAGGCACAGAGACTGTGGCGGCTTGCTTGTCTTGCCACCTCAAACTTCAAACGTAGCTTTGGGGGTCCGTGCAGGGTACCTCCGGCTGTCGTGCTCTCAAAATGCGAACGCCTGCAGATAGCTCGCAGACAGAATGTGCTAGCCTGGAAAGATGTTGCTCAGCCTCATCTGCCCATGGCACCGCTCGCACAGAGGCACAGAGACTGGGGCTGCTTACTTGTCTTGCCCCCTCAAACTTCAAATTTAGTTTTTGGGTCAATGCCTGGGGCCTCCGGCAGCCCAGTTCTGAAAATGCGAACGTCTGCAGAAAGCTCGCAGCCAGAAAGAGCTAGCCTAGAAAGCTGTTGCTCAGCCTCATCTGCCCATGGCACTGCTCGCACAGAGGCACAGAGACTGGGGTTGCTTGCTTGTCTTGCCACATTAAACTTAACACGTAGATTTGGGTGTACGTTCAGGGCGACTCCGGCTGCCCTGCTCTGAAAATGCGAACATCTGCAGATAGCTCGCAGCATGAAAGAGCTAGCCTAGGAAGATATTGCTCAGCCTCATCTGCCCATGCCACTGCTCGCACAGAGGCACAGAGATTGGGGCTGCTTGCTTGTCTTGCCCCCTCAAACTTCAAACGTAGCTTTGGCGGTCCGTGCAGGGTGGCTCCGGCAGCCCTGCTCTGAATATGCGAAAGTCTGCAGATAGCTCGCAAACAGAAAGTGCTAGCCTGCAAAGCTGTTGGTCAGCCTCATCTGCCCATGGCACTGCTCGCACAGAGGCACAGAGACTCGGGCTGCTTGCTTGTCTTGCCCTCTCAATTTTCAAACGTAGCTTTGGAGATCCGTGCCGAGGACCTTCACCAGTCCTGCTCCGAAAATATGAATGTCTGCAGATAGCTCGCAGGCAGAAAGAGCTAGCCTGGAAAGCTGTTTCTCAGCCTCATATGCTAATGGCACTGCTCACACAGAGGCACAGAGACTGGGGCTGATTCCTTGTCTTGGCCCCTCAAACTTCAAAGGTATCTTAGCTGGTGCGTGCCGGGCGCCTCCAGCAGCCCTGCTGCAAAAATGCAAATGTCTGCACATAGATCGCAGGCAGAAAGAGCTAGCCTGGAAAGCTGTTGCTCAGCCTCATCTGTCCATGGCACTGCTCACACAGAGGCACAGAGACTGGGGCTGCTTGCTTGTCTTGCCAACTTAAACTTCAAACTTAGCTTTGGCGGTCCGTGCAGGATGCCTCCGGCAGCCCTTTTCTGAAAATTCGAACGTCTGCAGATAGCTTGCAGCCAGAAAGAGCTAGCCTGGAAAGCTGTTGCTCAGCCTCATCTGCTCATGGCACTGCTCACACAGAGGCACAGAGACTGGGGCTGCTTGCTTGTCTTGCCCCTCAAACTTCAAACGTAGATTTGGGGGTCCGTGCGGGGTGGCTCCGGCAGCCCTGCTCTGAATATGCGAAAGTCTGCAGATAGCTCGCAGCCAGAAAAAGCTAGCCTGGAAAGCTGTTGCTCAGCCTCATCTGCCCATGGCACTGCTCGCACAGAGGCACAGAGACTGGGGCTGCTTGCTTGTCTTGCCACCTCAAACTTCAAACGTAGATTTGGAGATCCGTGCAGGGGACCTTCACCAGTCCTTCTCCGAAAATATGAATGTCTGCAGGTAGCTCGCAGCCAGAAAGAGCTAGCCTGGAAAGCTGTTGCTCAGCCTCATATGCCCATGGCACTGCTCACACAGAGGCACAGAGACTGGGGCTGCTTCCTTGTCTTGGCCCCTCAAACTTCAAAGGTATCTTAGCTGGTGCGTGCCGGGCGCCTCCAGCAGCCCTGCTGCAAAAATACAAATGTCTGCACATAGCTCGCAGGCAGAAAGAGCTAGCCTGGAAAGCTGTTGCTCAGCCTCATCTGTCCATGGCACTGCTCGCACAGAGGCACAGATACTGGGGCTGCTTGCTTGTTTTACCACCTTAAACTTCACACGTAGATTTGGGGGTACGTATTGGGCGCCTCTGGCAGCCGTGCTCCGAAAATGCGAACGTCTCCAGATAGCTCGCAGGCAAAAAGAGCCAGCCTGGAAAGCTGTTGCTCAGCCTCATCTGCCCATGGCACTGCTCGCACAGAGGCACAGAGACTGGGGCTGCTTGCTTGTCTTGCCACCTCAAACTTCAAACGTAGATTTGGAGATCCGTGCAGGGGACCTTCACCAGTCCTGCTCCGAAAATATGAATGTCTGCTCATAGCTCGCAGGCAGAAAGAGCTAGCCTGGAAAGCTGTTGCTCAGCCTCATCTGTCCATGGCACTGCTCGCACAGAGGCACAGAGACTGGGGCTGCTTGCTTGTCTTGCCCCCTCAAACTTCACACGTATATTTGGGGGTCCGTGCAGGGGGGCTTGGGCAGCCCTGTTCTGAAAATGCGAACGTCTGCTGATAGCTCGCAGCCAGAAAGAGCTAGCCTCGAAAGCTGTTGCTCAGCCTCATCTGCTCATGGCACTGCTCACACAGAGGCACAGAGACTGGGGCTGCTTGCTTGTCTTGCCAACTTAAACTTCAAACGTAGCTTTGGGGGTCCGTGCAGGGGACCTCCGGCAGCCCTGCTCTGAATACGCGAATGTCTGCAGATAGCTCGCAGCCAGAAAGAGCTAGCCTGGAAAGCTGTTGCTCAGCCTCATCTGCCCATGGCACTGCTCGCACAGAGGCATAGAGACTGGCGCTGCTTGCTTGTCTTGGCACCTCCACCTTCAAACGTCACTTTGGGGGTCCGTGCAGGGGGCCTCCAGCTTCCCTGCTCTCAAAATGCGAACGTCTGCAGATAACTCGCAGTCAGAAAGAGCTAGCCTGGAAAGCTGTTGCTCAGCCTCATCTGCCCATGGCACTGCTCGCACAGAGGCTCAGAGACTGGGGCTGCTTGCTTGTCTTGCCCCCTCAAACTTGAAACGTAGCTTAGGTGGTCCGTGCCGGGCGCCTCCGCCAGCCCTGCTCTGAAAATGCGAACGTCTGCAGATAGCTCGCAGGCAGAATGAGCTAGCCTGGAAAGCTGTTGCTGAGCCTCATCTTCCCCTGGCACTCCTCCTGTGCGTCAGTCGTGCCCCGCACCAAAATGCACCTTGGTTTCTTAGAGCTCATACGAGACGTGACTGCCGAAACAAGCAGCTTTACTGCACACTGTATGCAGGAATAGGACAGAGAAAAAGAGAGAATGTTATGAGTGGGAAGCATAAGACACAGATCGAGAAACAACTTGAGTCAGCGGAATAAACAAGGCAGGAAAGAGAGATAAAGACAGGGAACAGGACGAAAGAAATGGCATTTCTGGCCTCTGCTCGTACCGCCCCGGCCTCCCACCCCTTTCCGGCCTCCTATTTATCTGGCCTCTACTCTGGCTCCGGCCTCCCACCGCTCTGCAGCCTCCCACGCCTTCCCGGCCTCCTTTTTTGCTGGCCTCTACTCTCGCCCCGGCCTCCCACCCCTCTGCAGCCTCCCACGCCTTCCCGGCCTCCTTTTTTTGCTGGCCTCTACTCTCACCCCGGCCTCCCACCCCTCTGCAGCCTTTTTTTTTTTTTGCTGGCCTCTACTCTCTCCTGTGGCCTCCCACCCCTCTGCAGCCTCTCACCTTCTATTTTTCTTGCTCTACTTAACACATCTTCCCACCCCTCTGCAACCTCCTGCCCCTTTCCAGCCTCCATTCGCCCCCCCCCACCCCCAATTTCCCAGCCTCTTTCAGCCTCCCACCCCCGTCCGACGATCTGCAGCACACACTGACAGAGAGAGAAAAAGAACAGGGAACAGGAAAAAAGGTACTAAGATACAAAGAAAGGGTCAGACAAAGAAGGGGGTGGTTAGGGTTGGAACCCCAACACAAACCAGCTAAGGGCTAGACGACAGAGAGAGAGGAAGAGAAGAAAGGGCTGGGAAGCAGGACAGAGAAGGAGAGAAAGGCAAAAAGGGAGAGTCGGCTGGACAGGGATGTAGACTAAGAAAAGACCAGACAGGCAGCAGGATAGAGAAACAGGAAAACCGGGGACAGGAAGCAGGACAGAGGAACAGTGAGAGGAAACAAGGGCCAGGGAGCAGGACAGCGGTGGAAAAAGAGGCACTGGGGCAGTAGGATAGAAAAAGAAGGAAGGAAAGCTCAGAGGAAGAACGGGAAATAATAGCAAAGGGAGAGAAGGACAAGGAGCAGGACAAATTGTCAGAGAAAGACAGGGACAGGGAGCGGGACAAGGTGATAATGAGAGAGAAAAAGGGGACAGGGAGGTAGGATAAAGTGAAAGACAGGCAAAAATAAGAGACAGGGGAGCAGGACAGAGATGAAGGGGGAAAAGCCTCGGTTGGGCAGTATGGAAGAAGAAGGGAAAAAAAAGCACTGGGCTGAGGGACAGAGAGGGAGGAATAAACAAACAGACACAGGTAGCAGGACAGAATGACAGAATGAGAAATGGGACAGAGAGCAGGACAGTATTGGGGGGCGGGAAACTTAAAACATAGCGTGGGGTTCGGGGGTCCCTGCCAGGCTCCTTTTGGCAGCCCTGCTCCGAAAATGCGAACGTCTGCACATAGTTCGCAGACAGAAACGGCTAACCTGGAAAGCTGTTGCTCAGCCTCATCTGCCCATGGCACTACTCGCACAGAGGCACAGAGACTGGGGCTGCCAGCTTGTCTTTCCACCTCAAACTTCAAAAGTAGCTTTGGGGGTCCGTGCCAAGTGACTCCGGCAGCGCTGCTCTGAAAATGCGAACGTCTGCAGTTAGATCGCAGCCAGAAAGAGCTAGCCTGGAAAGCTGTTGCTCAGCCTCATCTGCCCATGGTACTGCTCGCACAGAGGCACAGAGACTGGGGCTGCTTGCTTGTCTTGCCACCTCAAAAGTCAAACATAGATTTGGGGGTCCGTGCCGGGCGCGTCCGGCAGCCCTGCTCTGAAAATGAAAACGTCTGCAGAAAGCTCGCAGCAACAAGGATTTAGCCTGGAAAGCTGTTGCTCAGCCTCATCTGCCCATGGCACTGCTCGCACAAGGCACAGAGACTGGGGCTGCTTGCTTGTCTTGCCCCCTCAAATGTCAAAAGTAGTTTTGGGGGGGCACGCTGGGCCTCTCTGGCAGCCCTGCTCTGAAAATGCGAACGTCTGCACATAGCTCACAGCCAGAAACAGCTAGCCTGGAAAGCTGTTGCTCAGCCTCATCTGCCCATGGCACTGCTCGCACAGAGGCACAGACACTGGGGCTGTTGGCTTGTCTTGCACCCCCAAACTTCAAACGTAGCTTAAGTGGTCCGTGCCGGGCACCTCCGGCAGCCCTGCTCTGAAAATGGAACGTCTGCAGATAGCTTGCATACAGAAAGAGCTAGCCTGGAAAGCTGTTTATCAGCCTCATCTGCCAGTGGCACTGCTTGCACAGAGGCACAGAGACTGGGGCTGCTCGCTTGTCTTGCCACCTCCAACTTCAAACGTACCTTAGGTGCTCCGTGCATTGGGCCTCCGGCAGCCCTGCTCTGAAATTGCGAACGTCTGCAGACAGCTCGCAGCCAGAAAGAGCTAGCCTGGAAAGCTGTTGCTCAGCCTCATCTGTCCATGGCACTGCTCGCACAGAGGCACAGAGACTGGGGCTGCTTGCTTGTCTTGCCTCCTAAAACTTCAAACATATCTGTGGGGATTTCTGTGGGCGCCTCCGTCAGCCCTCCTCCGAAATAGTGAACATCTGCAGATAGCTCGCAGGCAGAAAGAGCTAGCCTGGAAAGCTGTTGCTCAGTCTCATCTGCCCATGGCACTGCTCACACAGAGGCACAGAGACTGGGGCTGCTTGCTTGTCTTGACACCTCAAACTTCAAACGTATCTTTGGAAGTCCGTGCCGGGCACCTCCGGTATCCCTGCTCCGAAAATGCGAACGTCTGCAGAAAGCTCGCAGCCAGAAAGAGCTAGCCTGTAAAGCTGTTGCTCAGCCTCATCTGCCCATGGCACTGCTCACACAGAGGCACAGAGACTGGGGCTTCTTGCTTTTCTTGCTCCCTCAAACTTGAAACGTAGCTTAGGTGGTCCGTGCAGGGGGCCTCCGTCAGGCCTGCTCCGAATATGCGAACGTCTGCAGATAGCTCGCAGCCAGAAAGAGCTAGCCTGGAAAGCTGTTGCTCAGTCTCATCTTCCCCTGGCACTGCTCCTGTGCGTTAGTGGTGCCCCGCACCAAAATGCACGTTGGTTTCTTAGAGCTCATACGAGACGTGACTGCCGAAACAAGCAGACTTACCGCACACTGTTTGCAGGAATAAGACAGAGAAAAAGAGAGAATGTTATGAGTGGGAAGCAGAAGACACGGATCGAGAAACAACTTGAGTCAGCGGAATAAACAAGGCAGGAAAGAGAGATAAAGACAGGAAACAGGACGAAAGAAATGGCATTTCTGGCCTCTGCTCGTACCGCCCCGGCCTCCCACCCCTTTCCGGCCTCCTATTTATCTGGCCTCTACTCTGGCTCCGGCCTCCCACCGCTCTGCAGCCTCCCACGCCTTCCCGGCCTCCTTTTTTGCTGGCCTCTACTCTCGCCCCGGCCTCCCACCCCTCTGCAACCTCCTGCCCCTTTCCAGCCTCCATTCGCCCCACCCCCACCCCCAATTTCCCAGCCTCTTTCAGCCTCCCACCCCCGTCCGACGATCTGCAGCACACACTGACAGAGAGAGAAAAAGAACAGGGAACAGGAAAAAAGGTACTAAGATACAAAGAAAGGGTCAGACAAAGAAGGGGGTGGTTAGGGTTGGAACCCCAACACAAACCAGCTAAGGGCTAGACGACAGAGAGAGAGGAAGAGAAGAAAGGGCTGGGAAGCAGGACAGAGAAGGAGAGAAAGGCAAAAAGGGAGAGTCGGCTGGACAGGGATGTAGACTAAGAAAAGACCAGACAGGCAGCAGGATAGAGAAACAGAAAAACCGGGGACAGGAAGCAGGACAGAGGAACAGTGAGAGGAAACAAGGGCCAGGGAGCAGGACAGCGGTGGAAAAAGAGGCACTGGGGCAGTAGGATAGAAAAAGAAGGAAGGAAAGCTCAGAGGAAGAACGGGAAATAATAGCAAAGGGAGAGAAGGACAAGGAGCAGGACAAATTGTCAGAGAAAGACAGGGACAGGGAGCGGGACAAGGTGATAATGAGAGAGAAAAAGGGGACAGGGAGGTAGGATAAAGTGAAAGACAGGCCAAAATAAGAGACAGGGGAGCAGGACAGAGATGAAGGGGGAAAAGCCTCGGTTGGGCAGCAAGGAAGAAGAAGGGAAAAAAAAGCACTGGGCTGAGGGACAGAGAGGGAGGAATAAACAAACAGACACAGGCAGCAGGAGAGAATGACAGAATGAGAAATGGGACAGAGAGCAGGACAGTATTGGGGGGCGGGAAACTTAAAACATAGCGTGGGGCTCGGGGGTCCCTGCCAGGCTCCTTTTGGCAGCCCTGCTCCGAAAATGCGAACGTCTGCACATAGTTCGCAGCCAGAAGGGGCTAACCTGGAAAGCTGTTGCTCAGCCTCATCTGCCCATGGCACTACTCGCACAGAGGCACAGAGACTGGGGTTGCCAGCTTGTCTTTCCACCTCAAACTTCAAAAGTAGCTTTGGGGGTCCGTGCAGGGGGGCTCCGGCTGCCCTGCTCTGAAAATGCGAACGTCTGCAGATAGCTCGCAGCCAGAAAGTGCTAGCCTGGAAAGCTGTTGCTCAGCCTCATCTGCCCATGGCACTGCTCGCACAGAGGCACAGAGACTGGGGCTGCTTGCTTGTCTTGCCACCTCAAAAGTCAAACATAGATTTGGGGGTTCGTGCTGGGCGCCTCCGGCAGCCCTGCTCTGAAAATGCAAACGTCTGCAGATAGCTCGCAGCAACAAGGATTTAGCCTGGAAAGTTGTTGCTCAGCCTCATCTGCCCATGGCACTGCTCGCACAGAGGCACAGAGACTGGGGCTGCTTGCTTGTCTTGCCTCCTAAAACTTCAAACATATCTGTGGGGGTTTTTGCTGGGCGCCTCCCTCAGCCCTCGTCCGAAATAGTGAACATCTGCAGATAGCTTGCAGCCAGAAAGAGCTAGCCTGGAAAGCTGTTGCTCAGCCTCACCTGCCCATGGCACTGCTCACACAGAGGCACAGAGACTGGGGCTGTTTGCTTGTCTTGACACCTCAAACTTCAAACGTATCTTTGGAAGTCCGTGCCGGGCACCTCCGGTATCCCTGCTCCGAAAATGCGGACGTCTGCAGAAAGCTCGCAGCCAGAAAGAGCTAGCCTGGAAAGCTGTTGCTCAGACTCATCTGCCCATGGCACTGCTCGCACAGAGGCACAGAGACTGGGGCTTCTTGCTTTTCTTGCCCCCTCAAACTTGAAACGTAGCTTAGGTGGTCCGTGCAGGGGGCGTCCGGCAGGCCTGCTCCGAATATGCGAACGTCTGCAGATAGCTCGCAGCCAGAAAGAGCTAGCCTGGAAAGCTGTTGCTCAGCCTCATCTTCCCCTGGTACTCCTCCTGTGCGTCAGTGGTGCCCCGCACCAAAATGCACGTTGGCTTCTTAGAGCTCATACGAGACGTGACTGCCGAAACAAGCAGCCTTACCGCACACTGTATGCAGGAATAGGACAGAGAAATAGAGAGAATGTTATGAGTGGGAAGCAGAAGACACGGATCGAGAGACAACTTGAGTCAGCGGTATAAACAAGGCAGGAAAGAGAGATAAAGACAGGGAACAGGACGAAAGAAATGGCATTTCTGGCCTCTGCTCGTACCGCCCCGGTCTCCCACCCCTTTCCGGCCTCCTATTTATCTGGCCTCTACTCTGGCTCCGGACTCCCACCGCTCTGCAGCCTCCCACGCCTTCCCGGCCTCCTTTTTTGCTGGCCTCTACTCTCGCCCCGGCCTCCCACCCCTCTGCAGCCTTTTTTTTTTTTTGCTGGCCTCTACTCTCTCCTGTGGCCTCCCACCCCTCTGCAGCCTCTCACCTTCTATTTTTCTTGCTCTACTTAACACATCTTCCCACCCCTCTGCAACCTCCTGCCCCTTTCCAGCCTCCATTCGCCCCCCCCCACCCCCAATTTCCCAGCCTCTTTCAGCCTCCCACCCCCGTCCGACGATCTGCAGGACACACTGACAGAGAGAGAAAAAGAACAGGGAACAGGAAAAAAGGTACTAAGATACAAAGAAAGGGTCAGACAAAGAAGGGGGTGGTTAGGGTTGGAACCCCAACACAAACCAGCTAAGGGCTAGACGACAGAGAGAGAGGAAGAGAAGAAAGGGCTGGGAAGCAGGACAGAGAAGGAGAGAAAGGCAAAAAGGGAGAGTCGGCTGGACAGGGATGTAGACTAAGAAAAGACCAGACAGGCAGCAGGATAGAGAAACAGAAAAACCGGGGACAGGAAGCAGGACAGAGGAACAGTGAGAGGAAACAAGGGCCAGGGAGCAGGACAGCGGTGGAAAAAGAGGCACTGGGGCAGTAGGATAGAAAAAGAAGGAAGGAAAGCTCAGAGGAAGAACGGGAAATAATAGCAAAGGGAGAGAAGGACAAGGAGCAGGACAAATTGTCAGAGAAAGACAGGGACAGGGAGCGGGACAAGGTGATAATGAGAGAGAAAAAGGGGACAGGGAGGTAGGATAAAGTGAAAGACAGGACAAAATAAGAGACAGGGGAGCAGGACAGAGATGAAGGGGGAAAAGCCTCGGTTGGGCAGCAAGGAAGAAGAAGGGAAAAAAAAGCACTGGGCTGAGGGACAGAGAGGGAGGAATAAACAAACAGACACAGGCAGCAGGACAGAATGACAGAATGAGAAATGGGACAGAGAGCAGGACAGTATTGGGGGGCGGGAAACTTAAAACATAGCGTGGGACTCGGGGGTCCCTGCCAGGCCCCTTTTGGCAGCCCTGCTCCGAAAATGCGAACGTCTGCACATAGTTCGCAGCCAGAAGGGGCTAACCTGGAAAGCTGTTGCTCAGCCTCATCTGCCCATGGCACTACTCGCACAGAGGCACAGAGACTGGGGTTGCCAGCTTGTCTTTCCACCTCAAACTTCAAAAGTAGCTTTGGGGGTCCGTGCAGGGGGGCTCCGGCTGCCCTGCTCTGAAAATGCGAACGTCTGCAGATAGCTCGCAGCCAGAAAGTGCTAGCCTGGAAAGCTGTTGCTCAGCCTCATCTGCCCATGGCACTGCTCGCACAGAGGCACAGAGACTGGGGCTGCTTGCTTGTCTTGCCACCTCAAAAGTCAAACATAGATTTGGGGGTCCGTGCAGGTGGCCTCCGGCAGCCCTGCTCTGAAAATGCAAACGTCTGCAGATAGCTCGCAGCAACAAGGATTTAGCCTGGAAGGTTGTTGCTCAGCCTCATCTGCCCATGGCACTGCTCGCACAGAGGCACAGAGACTGGGGCTGCTTGCTTGTCTTGCCTCCTAAAACTTCAAACATATCTGTGGGGGTTTTTGCTGGGCGCCTCCCTCAGCCCTCGTCCGAAATAGTGAACATCTGCAGATAGCTTGCAGCCAGAAAGAGCTAGCCTGGAAAGCTGTTGCTCAGCCTCATCTGCCAGTGGCACTGCTTGCACAGAGCCACAGAGACTGGGGCTGCTTGCCTGTCTTGCCACCTCCAACTTCAAACGTACCTTAGGTGCTCCGTGCATTGGGCCTCCGGCAGCCCTGCTCTGAAAATGCTAACGTCTGCAGATAGCTCGCAGCCAGAAACAGCTAGCCTGCAAAGCTGTTGCTCAGCCTCACCTGCCCATGGCACTGCTCACACAGAGGCACAGAGACTGGGGCTGCTTGCTTGTCTTGACACCTCAAACTTCAAAAGTATCTTTGGAAGTCCATGCCGGGCACCTCCGGTATCCCTGCTCCGAAAATGCGAACGTCTGCAGAAAGCTCGCAGCCAGAAAGAGCTAGCCTGGAAAGCTGTTGCTCAGACTCATCTGCCCATGGCACTGCTCGCACAGAGGCACAGAGACTGGGGCTGCTTGATTTTCTTGCCCCCTCAAACTTGAAACGTAGCTTAGGTGGTCCGTGCAGGGGGCGTCCGGCAGGCCTGCTCCGAATATGCGAACGTCTGCAGATAGCTCGCAGCCAGAAAGAGCTAGCCTGGAAAGCTGTTGCTCAGCCTCATCTTCCCCTGGCACTCCTCCTGTGCGTCAGTGGTGCCCCGCACCAAAATGCACCTTGGTTTCTTAGAGCTCATACGAGACGTGACTGCCGAAACAAGCAGCCTTACCGCACACTGTATGCAGGAATAGGACAGAGAAATAGAGAGAATGTTATGAGTGGGAAGCAGAAGACACGGATCGAGAGACAACTTGAGTCAGCGGTATAAACAAGGCAGGAAAGAGAGATAAAGACAGGGAACAGGACGAAAGAAATGGCATTTCTGGCCTCTGCTCGTACCGCCCCGGTCTCCCACCCCTTTCTGGCCTCCTATTTATCTGGCCTCTACTCTGGCTCCGGACTCCCACCGCTCTGCAGCCTCCCACGCCTTCCCGGCCTCCTTTTTTGCTGGCCTCTACTCTCGCCCCGGCCTCCCACCCCTCTGCAGCCTTTTTTTTTTTTTGCTGGCCTCTACTCTCTCCTGTGGCCTCCCACCCCTCTGCAGCCTCTCACCTTCTATTTTTCTTGCTCTACTTAACACATCTTCCCACCCCTCTGCAACCTCCTGCCCCTTTCCAGCCTCCATTCGCGCCCCCCCACCACCAATTTCCCAGCCTCTTTCAGCCTCCCACCCCCGTCCGACGATCTGCAGGACACACTGACAGAGAGAGAAAAAGAACAGGGAACAGGAAAAAAGGTACTAAGATACAAAGAAAGGGTCAGACAAAGAAGGGGGTGGTTAGGGTTGGAACCCCAACACAAACCAGCTAAGGGCTAGACGACAGAGAGAGAGGAAGAGAAGAAAGGGCTGGGAAGCAGGACAGAGAAGGAGAGAAAGGCAAAAAGGGAGAGTCGGCTGGACAGGGATGTAGACTAAGAAAAGACCAGACAGGCAGCAGGATAGAGAAACAGAAAAACCGGGGACAGGAAGCAGGACAGAGGAACAGTGAGAGGAAACAAGGGCCAGGGAGCAGGACAGCGGTGGAAAAAGAGGCACTGGGGCAGTAGGATAGAAAAAGAAGGAAGGAAAGCTCAGAGGAAGAACGGGAAATAATAGCAAAGGGAGAGAAGGACAAGGAGCAGGACAAATTGTCAGAGAAAGACAGGGACAGGGAGCGGGACAAGGTGATAATGAGAGAGAAAAAGGGGACAGGGAGGTAGGATAAAGTGAAAGACAGGCCAAAATAAGAGACAGGGGAGCAGGACAGAGATGAAGGGGGAAAAGCCTCGGTTGGGCAGCAAGGAAGAAGAAGGGAAAAAAAAGCACTGGGCTGAGGGACAGAGAGGGAGGAATAAACAAACAGACACAGGCAGCAGGACAGAATGACAGAATGAGAAATGGGACAGAGAGCAGGACAGTATTGGGGGGCGGGAAACTTAAAACATAGCGTGGGGCTCGGGGGTCCCTGCCAGGCCCCTTTTGGCAGCCCTGCTCCGAAAATGCGAACGTCTGCACATAGTTCGCAGCCAGAAGGGGCTAACCTGGAAAGCTGTTGCTCAGCCTCATCTGCCCATGGCACTACTCGCACAGAGGCACAGAGACTGGGGTTGCCAGCTTGTCTTTCCACCTCAAACTTCAAAAGTAGCTTTGGGGGTCCGTGCAGGGGGGCTCCGGCTGCCCTGCTCTGAAAATGCGAACGTCTGCAGATAGCTCGCAGCCAGAAAGTGCTAGCCTGGAAAGCTGTTGCTCAGCCTCATCTGCCCATGGCACTGCTCGCACAGAGGCACAGAGACTGGGGCTGCTTGCTTGTCTTGCCACCTCAAAAGTCAAACATAGATTTGGGGGTCCGTGCTGGGCGCCTCCGGCAGCCCTGCTCTGAAAATGCAAACGTCTGCAGATAGCTCGCAGCAACAAGGATTTAGCCTGGAAAGTTGTTGCTCAGCCTCATCTGCCCATGGCACTGCTCGCACAGAGGCACAGAGACTGGGGCTGCTTGCTTGTCTTGCCTCCTAAAACTTCAAACATATCTGTGGGGGTTTTTGCTGGGCGCCTCCCTCAGCCCTCCTCCGAAATAGTGAACATCTGCAGATAGCTTGCAGCCAGAAAGAGCTAGCCTGGAAAGCTGTTGCTCAGCCTCATCTGCCAGTGGCACTGCTTGCACAGAGCCACAGAGACTGGGGCTGCTTGCCTGTCTTGTCACCTCCAACTTCAAACGTACCTTAGGTGCTCCGTGCATTTGGCCTCCGGCAGCCCTGCTCTGAAAATGCTAACGTCTGCAGATAGCTCGCAGCCAGAAACAGCTAGCCTTCAAAGCTGTTGCTCAGCCTCACCTGCCCATGGCACTGCTCACACAGAGGCACAGAGACTGGGGCTGCTTGCTTGTCTTGACACCTCAAACTTCAAAAGTATCTTTGGAAGTCCGTGCCGGGCACCTCCGGTATCCCTGCTCCGAAAATGCGAACGTCTGCAGAAAGCTCGCAGCCAGAAAGAGCTAGCCTGGAAAGCTGTTGCTCAGACTCATCTGCCCATGGCACTGCTCGCACAGAGGCACAGAGACTGGGGCTTCTTGCTTTTCTTGCCCCCTCAAACTTGAAACGTAGCTTAGGTGGTCCGTGCAGGGGGCGTCCGGCAGGCCTGCTCCGAATATGCGAACGTCTGCAGATAGCTCGCAGCCAGAAAGAGCTAGCCTGGAAAGCTGTTGCTCAGCCTCATCTTCCCCTGGCACTCCTCCTGTGCGTCAGTGGTGCCCCGCACCAAAATGCACGTTGGTTTCTTAGAGCTCATACGAGACGTGACTGCCGAAACAAGCAGCCTTACCGCACACTGTATGCAGGAATAGGACAGAGAAATAGAGAGAATGTTATGAGTGGGAAGCAGAAGACACGGATCGAGAGACAACTTGAGTCAGCGGTATAAACAAGGCAGGAAAGAGAGATAAAGACAGGGAACAGGACGAAAGAAATGGCATTTCTGGCCTCTGCTCGTACCGCCCCGGTCTCCCACCCCTTTCTGGCCTCCTATTTATCTGGCCTCTACTCTGGCTCCGGACTCCCACCGCTCTGCAGCCTCCCACGCCTTCCCGGCCTCCTTTTTTGCTGGCCTCTACTCTCGCCCCGGCCTCCCACCCCTCTGCAGCCTTTTTTTTTTTTTGCTGGCCTCTACTCTCTCCTGTGGCCTCCCACCCCTCTGCAGCCTCTCACCTTCTATTTTTCTTGCTCTACTTAACACATCTTCCCACCCCTCTGCAACCTCCTGCCCCTTTCCAGCCTCCATTCGCGCCCCCCCACCACCAATTTCCCAGCCTCTTTCAGCCTCCCACCCCCGTCCGACGATCTGCAGGACACACTGACAGAGAGAGAAAAAGAACAGGGAACAGGAAAAAAGGTACTAAGATACAAAGAAAGGGTCAGACAAAGAAGGGGGTGGTTAGGGTTGGAACCCCAACACAAACCAGCTAAGGGCTAGACGACAGAGAGAGAGGAAGAGAAGAAAGGGCTGGGAAGCAGGACAGAGAAGGAGAGAAAGGCAAAAAGGGAGAGTCGGCTGGACAGGGATGTAGACTAAGAAAAGACCAGACAGGCAGCAGGATAGAGAAACAGAAAAACCGGGGACAGGAAGCAGGACAGAGGAACAGTGAGAGGAAACAAGGGCCAGGGAGCAGGACAGCGGTGGAAAAAGAGGCACTGGGGCAGTAGGATAGAAAAAGAAGGAAGGAAAGCTCAGAGGAAGAACGGGAAATAATAGCAAAGGGAGAGAAGGACAAGGAGCAGGACAAATTGTCAGAGAAAGACAGGGACAGGGAGCGGGACAAGGTGATAATGAGAGAGAAAAAGGGGACAGGGAGGTAGGATAAAGTGAAAGACAGGCCAAAATAAGAGACAGGGGAGCAGGACAGAGATGAAGGGGGAAAAGCCTCGGTTGGGCAGCAAGGAAGAAGAAGGGAAAAAAAAGCACTGGGCTGAGGGACAGAGAGGGAGGAATAAACAAACAGACACAGGCAGCAGGACAGAATGACAGAATGAGAAATGGGACAGAGAGCAGGACAGTATTGGGGGGCGGGAAACTTAAAACATAGCGTGGGGCTCGGGGGTCCCTGCCAGGCCCCTTTTGGCAGCCCTGCTCCGAAAATGCGAACGTCTGCACATAGTTCGCAGCCAGAAGGGGCTAACCTGGAAAGCTGTGGCTCAGCCTCATCTGCCCATGGCACTACTCGCACAGAGGCACAGAGACTGGGGTTGCCAGCTTGTCTTTCCACCTCAAACTTCAAAAGTAGCTTTGGGGGTCCGTGCAGGGGGGCTCCGGCTGCCCTGCTCTGAAAATGCGAACGTCTGCAGATAGCTCGCAGCCAGAAAGTGCTAGCCTGGAAAGCTGTTGCTCAGCCTCATCTGCTCATGGCACTGCTCGCACAGAGGCACAGAGACTGGGGCTGCTTGCTTGTCTTGCCACCTCAAAAGTCAAACATAGATTTGGGGGTCCGTGCAGGTGGCCTCCGGCAGCCCTGCTCTGAAAATGCAAACGTCTGCAGATAGCTCGCAGCAACAAGGATTTAGCCTGGAAGGTTGTTGCTCAGCCTCATCTGCCCATGGCACTGCTCGCACAGAGGCACAGAGACTGGGGCTGCTTGCTTGTCTTGCCTCCTAAAACTTCAAACATATCTGTGGGGGTTTTTGCTGGGCGCCTCCCTCAGCCCTCGTCCGAAATAGTGAACATCTGCAGATAGCTTGCAGCCAGAAAGAGCTAGCCTGGAAAGCTGTTGCTCAGCCTCATCTGCCAGTGGCACTGCTTGCACAGAGCCACAGAGACTGGGGCTGCTTGCCTGTCTTGCCACCTCCAACTTCAAACGTACCTTAGGTGCTCCGTGCACTGGGCCTCCGGCAGCCCTGCTCTGAAAATGCTAACGTCTGCAGATAGCTCGCAGCCAGAAACAGCTAGCCTGCAAAGCTGTTGCTCAGCCTCACCTGCCCATGGCACTGCTCACACAGAGGCACAGAGACTGGGGCTGCTTGCTTGTCTTGACACCTCAAACTTCAAACGTATCTTTGGAAGTCCGTGCCGGGCACCTCCGGTATCCCTGCTCCGAAAATGCGAACGTCTGCAGAAATCTCGCAGCCAGAAAGAGCTAGCCTGTAAAGCTGTTGCTCAGACTCATCTGCCCATGGCACTGCTCGCACAGAGGCACAGAGACTGGGGCTTCTTGCTTTTCTTGCCCCCTCAAACTTGAAACGTAGCTTAGGTGGTCCGTGCAGGGGGCGTCCGGCAGGCCTGCTCCGAATATGCGAACGTCTGCAGATAGCTCGCAGCCAGAAAGAGCTAGCCTGGAAAGCTGTTGCTCAGCCTCATCTTCCCCTGGCACTCCTCCTGTGCGTCAGTGGTGCCCCGCACCAAAATGCACCTTGGTTTCTTAGAGCTCATACGAGACGTGACTGCCGAAACAAGCAGCCTTACCGCACACTGTATGCAGGAATAGGACAGAGAAATAGAGAGAATGTTATGAGTGGGAAGCAGAAGACACGGATCGAGAGACAACTTGAGTCAGCGGTATAAACAAGGCAGGAAAGAGAGATAAAGACAGGGAACAGGACGAAAGAAATGGCATTTCTGGCCTCTGCTCGTACCGCCCCGGTCTCCCACCCCTTTCTGGCCTCCTATTTATCTGGCCTCTACTCTGGCTCCGGCCTCCCACCGCTCTGCAGCCTCCCACGCCTTCCCGGCCTCCTTTTTTGCTGGCCTCTACTCTCGCCCCGGCCTCCCACCCCTCTGCAGCCTTTTTTTTTTTTTGCTGGCCTCTACTCTCTCCTGTGGCCTCCCACCCCTCTGCAGCCTCTCACCTTCTATTTTTCTTGCTCTACTTAACACATCTTCCCACCCCTCTGCAACCTCCTGCCCCTTTCCAGGCTCCATTCGCCCCCCCCCACCCCCAATTTCCCAGCCTCTTTCAGCCTCCCACCCCCGTCCGACGATCTGCAGGACACACTGACAGAGAGAGAAAAAGAACAGGGAACAGGAAAAAAGGTACTAAGATACAAAGAAAGGGTCAGACAAAGAAGGGGGTGGTTAGGGTTGGAACCCCAACACAAACCAGCTAAGGGCTAGACGACAGAGAGAGAGGAAGAGAAGAAAGGGCTGGGAAGCAGGACAGAGAAGGAGAGAAAGGCAAAAAGGGAGAGTCGGCTGGACAGGGATGTAGACTAAGAAAAGACCAGACAGGCAGCAGGATAGAGAAACAGAAAAACCGGGGACAGGAAGCAGGACAGAGGAACAGTGAGAGGAAACAAGGGCCAGGGAGCAGGACAGCGGTGGAAAAAGAGGCACTGGGGCAGTAGGATAGAAAAAGAAGGAAGGAAAGCTCAGAGGAAGAACGGGAAATAATAGCAAAGGGAGAGAAGGACAAGGAGCAGGACAAATTGTCAGAGAAAGACAGGGACAGGGAGCGGGACAAGGTGATAATGAGAGAGAAAAAGGGGACAGGGAGGTAGGATAAAGTGAAAGACAGGCCAAAATAAGAGACAGGGGAGCAGGACAGAGATGAAGGGGGAAAAGCCTCGGTTGGGCAGCAAGGAAGAAGAAGGGAAAAAAAAGCACTGGGCTGAGGGACAGAGAGGGAGGAATAAACAAACAGACACAGGCAGCAGGACAGAATGACAGAATGAGAAATGGGACAGAGAGCGGGACAGTATTGGGGGGCGGGAAACTTAAAACATAGCGTGGGGCTCGGGGGTCCCTGCCAGGCCCCTTTTGGCAGCCCTGCTCCGAAAATGCGAACGTCTGCACATAGTTCGCAGCCAGAAGGGGCTAACCTGGAAAGCTGTTGCTCAGCCTCATCTGCCCATGGCACTACTCGCACAGAGGCACAGAGACTGGGGTTGCCAGCTTGTCTTTCCACCTCAAACTTCAAAAGTAGATTTGGGGGTCCGTGCAGGGGGGCTCCGGCTGCCCTGCTCTGAAAATGCGAACGTCTGCAGATAGCTCGCAGCCAGAAAGTGCTAGCCTGGAAAGCTGTTGCTCAGCCTCATCTGCCCATGGCACTGCTCGCACAGAGGCACAGAGACTGGGGCTGCTTGCTTGTCTTGCCACCTCAAAAGTCAAACATAGATTTGGGGGTCCGTGCTGGGCGCCTCCGGCAGCCCTGCTCTGAAAATGCAAACGTCTGCAGATAGCTCGCAGCAACAAGGATTTAGCCTGGAAAGTTGTTGCTCAGCCTCATCTGCCCATGGCACTGCTCGCACAGAGGCACAGAGACTGGGGCTGCTTGCTTGTCTTGCCTCCTAAAACTTCAAACATATCTGTGGGGGTTTTTGCTGGGCGGCTCCCTCAGCCCTCCTCCGAAATAGTGAACATCTGCAGATAGCTTGCAGCCAGAAAGAGCTAGCCTGGAAAGCTGTTGCTCAGCCTCATTTGCCAGTGGCACTGCTTGCACAGAGCCACAGAGACTGGGGCTGCTTGCCTGTCTTGCCACCTCCAACTTCAAACGTACCTTAGGTGCTCCGTGCATTTGGCCTCCGGCAGCCCTGCTCTGAAAATGCTAACGTCTGCAGATAGCTCGCAGCCAGAAACAGCTAGCCTGCAAAGCTGTTGCTCAGCCTCACCTGCCCATGGCACTGCTCACACAAAGGCACAGAGACTGGGGCTGCTTGCTTGTCTTGACACCTCAAACTTCAAAAGTATCTTTGGAAGTCCGTGCCGGGCACCTCCGGTATCCCTGCTCCAAAAATGCGAACGTCTGCAGAAAGCTCGCAGCCAGAAAGAGCTAGCCTGGAAAGCTGTTGCTCAGACTCATCTGCCCATGGCACTGCTCGCACAGAGGCACAGAGACTGGGGCTTCTTGCTTTTCTTGCCCCCTCAAACTTGAAACGTAGCTTAGGTGGTCCGTGCAGGGGGCGTCCGGCAGGCCTGCTCCGAATATGCGAACGTCTGCAGATAGCTCGCAGCCAGAAAGAGCTAGCCTGGAAAGCTGTTGCTCAGCCTCATCTTCCCCTGGCACTCCTCCTGTGCGTCAGTGGTGCCCCGCACCAAAATGCACGTTGGTTTCTTAGAGCTCATACGAGACGTGACTGCCGAAACAAGCAGCCTTACCGCACACTGTATGCAGGAATAGGACAGAGAAATAGAGAGAATGTTATGAGTGGGAAGCAGAAGACACGGATCGAGAGACAACTTGAGTCAGCGGTATAAACAAGGCAGGAAAGAGAGATAAAGACAGGGAACAGGACGAAAGAAATGGCATTTCTGGCCTCTGCTCGTACCGCCCCGGTCTCCCACCCCTTTCTGGCCTCCTATTTATCTGGCCTCTACTCTGGCTCCGGACTCCCACCGCTCTGCAGCCTCCCACGCCTTCCCGGCCTCCTTTTTTGCTGGCCTCTACTCTCGCCCCGGCCTCCCACCCCTCTGCAGCCTTTTTTTTTTTTTGCTGGCCTCTACTCTCTCCTGTGGCCTCCCACCCCTCTGCAGCCTCTCACCTTCTATTTTTCTTGCTCTACTTAACACATCTTCCCACCCCTCTGCAACCTCCTGCCCCTTTCCAGCCTCCATTCGCCCCCCCCCACCACCAATTTCCCAGCCTCTTTCAGCCTCCCACCCCCGTCCGACGATCTGCAGGACACACTGACAGAGAGAGAAAAAGAACAGGGAACAGGAAAAAAGGTACTAAGATACAAAGAAAGGGTCAGACAAAGAAGGGGGTGGTTAGGGTTGGAACCCCAACACAAACCAGCTAAGGGCTAGACGACAGAGAGAGAGGAAGAGAAGAAAGGGCTGGGAAGCAGGACAGAGAAGGAGAGAAAGGCAAAAAGGGAGAGTCGGCTGGACAGGGATGTAGACTAAGAAAAGACCAGACAGGCAGCAGGATAGAGAAACAGAAAAACCGGGGACAGGAAGCAGGACAGAGGAACAGTGAGACGAAACAAGGGCCAGGGAGCAGGACAGCGGTGGAAAAAGAGGCACTGGGGCAGTAGGATAGAAAAAGAAGGAAGGAAAGCTCAGAGGAAGAACGGGAAATAATAGCAAAGGGAGAGAAGGACAAGGAGCAGGACAAATTGTCAGAGAAAGACAGGGACAGGGAGCGGGACAAGGTGATAATGAGAGAGAAAAAGGGGACAGGGAGGTAGGATAAAGTGAAAGACAGGCCAAAATAAGAGACAGGGGAGCAGGACAGAGATGAAGGGGGAAAAGCCTCGGTTGGGCAGCAAGGAAGAAGAAGGGAAAAAAAAGCACTGGGCTGAGGGACAGAGAGGGAGGAATAAACAAACAGACACAGGCAGCAGGACAGAATGACAGAATGAGAAATGGGACAGAGAGCAGGACAGTATTGGGGGGCGGGAAACTTAAAACATAGCGTGGGGCTCGGGGGTCCCTGCCAGGCCCCTTTTGGCAGCCCTGCTCCGAAAATGCGAACGTCTGCACATAGTTCGCAGCCAGAAGGGGCTAACCTGGAAAGCTGTTGCTCAGCCTCATCTGCCCATGGCACTACTCGCACAGAGGCACAGAGACTGGGGTTGCCAGCTTGTCTTTCCACCTCAAACTTCAAAAGTAGCTTTGGGGGTCCGTGCAGGGGGGCTCCGGCTGCCCTGCTCTGAAAATGCGAACGTCTGCAGATAGCTCGCAGCCAGAAAGTGCTAGCCTGGAAAGCTGTTGCTCAGCCTCATCTGCCCATGGCACTGCTCGCACAGAGGCACAGAGACTGGGGCTGCTTGCTTGTCTTGCCACCTCAAAAGTCAAACATAGATTTGGGGGTCCGTGCTGGGCGCCTCCGGCAGCCCTGCTCTGAAAATGCAAACGTCTGCAGATAGCTCGCAGCAACAAGGATTTAGCCTGGAAAGTTGTTGCTCAGCCTCATCTGCCCATGGCACTGCTCGCACAGAGGCACAGAGACTGGGGCTGCTTGCTTGTCTTGCCTCCTAAAACTTCAAACATATCTGTGGGGGTTTTTGCTGGGCGCCTCCCTCAGCCCTCCTCCGAAATAGTGAACATCTGCAGATAGCTTGCAGCCAGAAAGAGCTAGCCTGGAAAGCTGTTGCTCAGCCTCATCTGCCAGTGGCACTGCTTGCACAGAGCCACAGAGACTGGGGCTGCTTGCCTGTCTTGCCACCTCCAACTTCAAACGTACCTTAGGTGCTCCGTGCATTTGGCCTCCGGCAGCCCTGCTCTGAAAATGCTAACGTCTGCAGATAGCTCGCAGCCAGAAACAGCTAGCCTGCAAAGCTGTTGCTCAGCCTCACCTGCCCATGGCACTGCTCACACAGAGGCACAGAGACTGGGGCTGCTTGCTTGTCTTGACACCTCAAACTTCAAAAGTATCTTTGGAAGTCCGTGCCGGGCACCTCCGGTATCCCTGCTCCAAAAATGCGAACGTCTGCAGAAAGCTCGCAGCCAGAAAGAGCTAGCCTGGAAAGCTGTTGCTCAGACTCATCTGCCCATGGCACTGCTCGCACAGAGGCACAGAGACTGGGGCTTCTTGCTTTTCTTGCCCCCTCAAACTTGAAACGTAGATTAGGTGGTCCGTGCAGGGGGCGTCCGGCAGGCCTGCTCCGAATATGCGAACGTCTGCAGATAGCTCGCAGCCAGAAAGAGCTAGCCTGGAAAGCTGTTGCTCAGCCTCATCTTCCCCTGGCACTCCTCCTGTGCGTCAGTGGTGCCCCGCACCAAAATGCACGTTGGTTTCTTAGAGCTCATACGAGACGTGACTGCCGAAACAAGCAGCCTTACCGCACACTGTATGCAGGAATAGGACAGAGAAATAGAGAGAATGTTATGAGTGGGAAGCAGAAGACACGGATCGAGAGACAACTTGAGTCAGCGGTATAAACAAGGCAGGAAAGAGAGATAAAGACAGGGAACAGGACGAAAGAAATGGCATTTCTGGCCTCTGCTCGTACCGCCCCGGTCTCCCACCCCTTTCTGGCCTCCTATTTATCTGACCTCTACTCTGGCTCCGGACTCCCACCGCTCTGCAGCCTCCCACGCCTTCCCGGCCTCCTTTTTTGCTGGCCTCTACTCTCGCCCCGGCCTCCCACCCCTCTGCAGCCTTTTTTTTTTTTTGCTGGCCTCTACTCTCTCCTGTGGCCTCCCACCCCTCTGCAGCCTCTCACCTTCTATTTTTCTTGCTCTACTTAACACATCTTCCCACCCCTCTGCAACCTCCTGCCCCTTTCCAGCCTCCATTCGCCCCCCCCCACCCCCAATTTCCCAGCCTCTTTCAGCCTCCCACCCCCGTCCGACGATCTGCAGGACACACTGACAGAGAGAGAAAAAGAACAGGGAACAGGAAAAAAGGTACTAAGATACAAAGAAAGGGTCAGACAAAGAAGGGGGTGGTTAGGGTTGGAACCCCAACACAAACCAGCTAAGGGCTAGACGACAGAGAGAGAGGAAGAGAAGAAAGGGCTGGGAAGCAGGACAGAGAAGGAGAGAAAGGCAAAAAGGGAGAGTCGGCTGGACAGGGATGTAGACTAAGAAAAGACCAGACAGGCAGCAGGATAGAGAAACAGAAAAACCGGGGACAGGAAGCAGGACAGAGGAACAGTGAGAGGAAACAAGGGCCAGGGAGCAGGACAGCGGTGGAAAAAGAGGCACTGGGGCAGTAGGATAGAAAAAGAAGGAAGGAAAGCTCAGAGGAAGAACAGGAAATAATAGCAAAGGGAGAGAAGGACAAGGAGCAGGACAAATTGTCAGAGAAAGACAGGGACAGGGAGCGGGACAAGGTGATAATGAGAGAGAAAAAGGGGACAGGGAGGTAGGATAAAGTGAAAGACAGGCCAAAATAAGAGACAGGGGAGCAGGACAGAGATGAAGGGGGAAAAGCCTCGGTTGGGCAGCAAGGAAGAAGAAGGGAAAAAAAAGCACTGGGCTGAGGGACAGAGAGGGAGGAATAAACAAACAGACACAGGCAGCAGGACAGAATGACAGAATGAGAAATGGGACAGAGAGCAGGACAGTATTGGGGGGCGGGAAACTTAAAACATAGCGTGGGGCTCGGGGGTCCCTGCCAGGCCCCTTTTGGCAGCCCTGCTCCGAAAATGCGAACGTCTGCACATAGTTCGCAGCCAGAAGGGGCTAACCTGGAAAGCTGTTGCTCAGCCTCATCTGCCCATGGCACTACTCGCACAGAGGCACAGAGACTGGGGTTGCCAGCTTGTCTTTCCACCTCAAACTTCAAAAGTAGCTTTGGGGGTCCGTGCAGGGGGGCTCCGGCTGCCCTGCTCTGAAAATGCGAACGTCTGCAGATAGCTCGCAGCCAGAAAGTGCTAGCCTGGAAAGCTGTTGCTCAGCCTCATCTGCCCATGGCACTGCTCGCACAGAGGCACAGAGACTGGGGCTGCTTGCTTGTCTTGCCACCTCAAAAGTCAAACATAGATTTGGGGGTCCGTGCTGGGCGCCTCCGGCAGCCCTGCTCTGAAAATGCAAACGTCTGCAGATAGCTCGCAGCAACAAGGATTTAGCCTGGAAAGTTGTTGCTCAGCCTCATCTGCCCATGGCACTGCTCGCACAGAGGCACAGAGACTGGGGCTGCTTGCTTGTCTTGCCTCCTAAAACTTCAAACATATCTGTGGGGGTTTTTGCTGGGCGCCTCCCTCAGCCCTCCTCCGAAATAGTGAACATCTGCAGATAGCTTGCAGCCAGAAAGAGCTAGCCTGGAAAGCTGTTGCTCAGCCTCATTTGCCAGTGGCACTGCTTGCACAGAGCCACAGAGACTGGGGCTGCTTGCCTGTCTTGCCACCTCCAACTTCAAACGTACCTTAGGTGCTCCGTGCATTGGGCCTCCGGCAGCCCTGCTCTGAAAATGCTAACGTCTGCAGATAGCTCGCAGCCAGAAACAGCTAGCCTGCAAAGCTGTTGCTCAGCCTCACCTGCCCATGGCACTGCTCACACAGAGGCACAGAGACTGGGGCTGCTTGCTTGTCTTGACACCTCAAACTTCAAAAGTATCTTTGGAAGTCCGTGCCGGGCACCTCCGGTATCCCTGCTCCAAAAATGCGAACGTCTGCAGAAAGCTCGCAGCCAGAAAGAGCTAGCCTGGAAAGCTGTTGCTCAGACTCATCTGCCCATGGCACTGCTCGCACAGAGGCACAGAGACTGGGGCTTCTTGCCTTTCTTGCCCCCTCAAACTTGAAACGTAGCTTAGGTGGTCCGTGCAGGGGGCGTCCGGCAGGCCTGCTCCGAATATGCGAACGTCTGCAGATAGCTCGCAGCCAGAAAGAGCTAGCCTGGAAAGCTGTTGCTCAGCCTCATCTTCCCCTGGCACTCCTCCTGTGCGTCAGTGGTGCCCCGCACCAAAATGCACGTTGGTTTCTTAGAGCTCATACGAGACGTGACTGCCGAAACAAGCAGCCTTACCGCACACTGTATGCAGGAATAGGACAGAGAAATAGAGAGAATGTTATGAGTGGGAAGCAGAAGACACGGATCGAGAGACAACTTGAGTCAGCGGTATAAACAAGGCAGGAAAGAGAGATAAAGACAGGGAACAGGACGAAAGAAATGGCATTTCTGGCCTCTGCTCGTACCGCCCCGGTCTCCCACCCCTTTCTGGCCTCCTATTTATCTGGCCTCTACTCTGGCTCCGGACTCCCACCGCTCTGCAGCCTCCCACGCCTTCCCGGCCTCCTTTTTTGCTGGCCTCTACTCTCGCCCCGGCCTCCCACCCCTCTGCAGCCTTTTTTTTTTTTTGCTGGCCTCTACTCTCTCCTGTGGCCTCCCACCCCTCTGCAGCCTCTCACCTTCTATTTTTCTTGCTCTACTTAACACATCTTCCCACCCCTCTGCAACCTCCTGCCCCTTTCCAGCCTCCATTCGCCCCCCCCCACCCCCAATTTCCCAGCCTCTTTCAGCCTCCCACCCCCGTCCGACGATCTGCAGGACACACTGACAGAGAGAGAAAAAGAACAGGGAACAGGAAAAAAGGTACTAAGATACAAAGAAAGGGTCAGACAAAGAAGGGGGTGGTTAGGGTTGGAACCCCAACACAAACCAGCTAAGGGCTAGACGACAGAGAGAGAGGAAGAGAAGAAAGGGCTGGGAAGCAGGACAGAGAAGGAGAGAAAGGCAAAAAGGGAGAGTCGGCTGGACAGGGATGTAGACTAAGAAAAGACCAGACAGGCAGCAGGATAGAGAAACAGAAAAACCGGGGACAGGAAGCAGGACAGAGGAACAGTGAGAGGAAACAAGGGCCAGGGAGCAGGACAGCGGTGGAAAAAGAGGCACTGGGGCAGTAGGATAGAAAAAGAAGGAAGGAAAGCTCAGAGGAAGAACAGGAAATAATAGCAAAGGGAGAGAAGGACAAGGAGCAGGACAAATTGTCAGAGAAAGACAGGGACAGGGAGCGGGACAAGGTGATAATGAGAGAGAAAAAGGGGACAGGGAGGTAGGATAAAGTGAAAGACAGGCCAAAATAAGAGACAGGGGAGCAGGACAGAGATGAAGGGGGAAAAGCCTCGGTTGGGCAGCAAGGAAGAAGAAGGGAAAAAAAAGCACTGGGCTGAGGGACAGAGAGGGAGGAATAAACAAACAGACACAGGCAGCAGGACAGAATGACAGAATGAGAAATGGGACAGAGAGCAGGACAGTATTGGGGGGCGGGAAACTTAAAACATAGCGTGGGGCTCGGGGGTCCCTGCCAGGCCCCTTTTGGCAGCCCTGCTCCGAAAATGCGAACGTCTGCACATAGTTCGCAGCCAGAAGGGGCTAACCTGGAAAGCTGTTGCTCAGCCTCATCTGCCCATGGCACTACTCGCACAGAGGCACAGAGACTGGGGCTGCCACCTTGTCTTTCCACCTCAAACTTCACAAGTAGCTTTGGGGATCGGTGCCAAGTGACTCCGCCAGCGCGGCTCTGAAAATGCGAACGTCTGCAGAGAGCTCGCAACCAGAAAGAGCTAGCCTGGAAAGCTGTTACTCAGCCTCATCTGCCCATGGCACTGCTCGCACAGAGGCACAGAGACTGGGGCTGCTTTCTTGTCTTGCCTCCTAAAACTTCAAATATATCTGTGGGGGTTTTTGCTGGGCGCCTCCGTCAGCCCTCCTCCGAAATAGTGAACATCTGCAGATAGCTCGCAGCCAGAAAGAGCTAGCCTGGAAAGCTGTTGCTCAGCCTCATCTGCCCATGGCTCTTCTCGCACAGAGGCACAGAGACTGGGGCTGCTTGCTTGTCTTGCCCCCTCAAATGTCAAAAGTAGTTTTGGGGGGGCACGCTGGGCCTCTGCGGCAGCCCTGCTCTGAAAATGCGAACGTCTGCACATAGCTCACAGCCAGAAACAGCTAGCCTGGAAAGCTGTTGCTCAGCCTCATCTGCCCATGGCACTGCTCGTACAGAGGCACAGAGACTGGGGCTGCTTGCTTGTCTTGCACCCCCAAACTTCAAACGTAGCTTAAGTGGTCCGTGCCGGGCACCTCTGGCAGCCCTGCTCTGAAAATGGAACATCTGCAGAAAGCTCGCAGGCAGAAAGAGCTAGCCTGGAAAGCTGTTGCTCAGCCTCATCTGCCCATGGCTCTTCTCGCACAGAGGCACAGAGACTGGGGCTGCTTGCTTGTCTTGCCCCCTCAAATGTCAAAAGTAGTTTTGGGGGGGCACACTGGGCCTCTCCGGCAGCCCTGCTCTGAAAATGCGAACGTCTGCACATAGCTCACAGCCAGAAACAGCTAGCCTGGAAAGCTGTTGCTCAGCCTCATCTGCCCATGGCACTGCTCACACAGAGACACAGACACTGGTGCTGCTTGCTTGTCTTGCACCCCCAAACTTCAAACGTAGCTTAAGTGGTCCGTGCCGGGCACCTCTGGCAGCTCTGCTCTGAAAATGGAACGTCTGCAGAAAGCTCGCAGCCAGAAAGAGCTAGCCTGGAAAGATGTTGCTCAGCCTCATCTGCCCATGGCACTGCTCGCACAGAGGCACAGAGAATGTGGCTGCTTTCTTGTCTTGCTCCCTCAAACTTCAAACGTAGCTTTGGGGGTTCATGAAGGGGGCCTCCGTCCGCCCTGCTCTGAAAATGCGAACGTCTGCAGATAGGTCGCAGGCAGAAAGTGCTAGCCTGCAAAGCTGTTGCTCAGCATCATCTGTCCATGGCCCTGCTCGCACAGAGGCACAGAGACTGGGGCTGCTTGCTTGTCTTGCAACCTCAAACTTCAAAAGTATCTTAGGTGGTCCGTGAAGGGGGCCTCCGGCAGCCCTACTCTGAAAATGCAAACGTCTGCAGAGAGCTCGCAACCAGAAAGAGCTAGCCTGGAAAGCTGTTGCTCAGCCTCATCTGCCCATGGCACTGCTCGCACAGAGGCACAGAGACTGGGGCTGCTTGCTTGTCTTGCCACCTTAAACTTCATACGTATATTTGGGGGTCCGTTTTGGGCGCCTCCGGCAGCCCTGCTCCGAAAATGCGAACGTCTGCAGAAAGCTCGCAGCCAGAAAGAGCTAGCCTGGAATGCTGTTGCTCAGCCTCATCTGCCCATGGCACTGCTCGCACAGAGGCACAGAGACTGGGGCTGCTTGCTTGTCTTGACACCTCAAACTTCAAACGTATCTTTGGAAGTCCGTGCCTGGCACCTCCGGTATCCCTGCTCCGAAAATGCGAACGTCTGCAGAAAGATCGCAGCCAGAAAGAGCTAGCCTGGAAAGCTGTTGCTCAGACTCATCTGCCCATGGCACTGCTCGCACAGAGGCACAGAGACTGGGGCTTCTTGCTTTTCTTGCCCCCTCAAACTTGAAACGTAGCTTAGGTGGTCCGTGAAGGGTCGTCCGGCAGGCCTGCTCCGAATATGCGAACGTCTGCAGATAGCTCGCAGCCAGAAAGAGCTAGCCTGGAAAGCTGTTGCTCAGCCTCATCTTCCCCTGGCACTCCTCCTGTGCGTCAGTGGTGCCCCACACCAAAATGCACCTTGGTTTCTTAGAGCTCATACGAGACGTGTCTGCTGAAACAAGCAGCCTTACCGCACACTGTATGCAGGAATAGGACAGAGAAATAGAGAGAATGTTATGAGTGGGAAGCAGAAGACACGGATCGAGAGACAACTTGAGTCAGCGGAATAAACAAGGCAGGAAAGAGAGATAAAGACAGGGAACAGGACGAAAGAAATGGCATTTCTGGCCTCTGCTCGTACCGCCCCGGTCTCCCACCCCTTTCCGGCCTCCTATTTATCTGGCCTCTACTCTGGCTCCGGCCTCCCACCGCTCTGCAGCCTCCCACGCCTTCCCGGCCTCCTTTTTTGCTGGCCTCTACTCTCGCCCCGGCCTCCCGCCCCTCTGCAGCTTCCCACGCCTTCCCGGCCTCCTTTTTTTGCTGGCCTCTCCTCTCACCCCGGCCTCCCACCCCTCTGCAGCTTTTTTTTTTTTTTGCTGGCCTCTACTCTCTCCTGTGGCCTCCCACCCCTCTGCAGCCTCTCACCTTCTATTTTTCTTGCTCTACTTAACACATCTTCCCACCCCTCTGCAACCTCCTGCCCCTTTCCAGCCTCCATTCGCCCCCCCCCACCACCAATTTCCCAGCCTCTTTCAGCCTCCCACCCCCGTCCGACGATCTGCAGGACACACTGACAGAGAGAGAAAAAGAACAGGGAACAGGAAAAAAGGTACTAAGATACAAAGAAAGGGTCAGACAAAGAAGGGGGTGGTTAGGGTTGGAACCCCAACACAAACCAGCTAAGGGCTAGACGACAGAGAGAGAGGAAGAGAAGAAAGGGCTGGGAAGCAGGACAGAGAAGGAGAGAAAGGCAAAAAGGGAGAGTCGGCTGGACAGGGATGTAGACTAAGAAAAGACCAGACAGGCAGCAGGATAGAGAAACAGAAAAACCGGGGACAGGAAGCAGGACAGAGGAACAGTGAGAGGAAACAAGGGCCAGGGAGCAGGACAGCGGTGGGAAAAGAGGCACTGGGGCAGTAGGATAGAAAAAGAAGGAAGGAAAGCTCAGAGGAAGAACGGGAAATAATAGCAAAGGGAGAGAAGGACAAGGAGCAGGACAAATTGTCAGAGAAAGACAGGGACAGGGAGCGGGACAAGGTGATAATGAGAGAGAAAAAGGGGACAGGGAGGTAGGATAAAGTGAAAGACAGGCCAAAATAAGAGACAGGGGAGCAGGACAGAGATGAAGGGGGAAAAGCCTCGGTTGGGCAGCAAGGAAGAAGAAGGGAAAAAAAAGCACTGGGCTGAGGGACAGAGAGGGAGGAATAAACAAACAGACACAGGCAGCAGGACAGAATGACAGAATGAGAAATGGGACAGAGAGCAGGACAGTATTGGGGGGCGGGAAACTTAAAACATAGCGTGGGGCTCGGGGGTCCCTGCCAGGCCCCTTTTGGCAGCCCTGCTCCGAAAATGCGAACGTCTGCACATAGTTCGCAGCCAGAAGGGGCTAACCTGGAAAGCTGTTGCTCAGCCTCATCTGCCCATGGCACTGCTCGCACAGAGGCACAGAGACTGGGGCTGCTGGCTTGTCTTGCCTCCTAAAACTTCAAATATATCTGTGGGGGTTTTTGCTGGGCGCCTCCGTTAGCCCTCCTCCGAAATAGTGAACATCTGCAGATAGCTCGCAGCCAGAAAGAGCTAGACTGGAAAGCTGTTGCTCAGCCTCATCTGCCCATGGCTCTTCTCACACAGAGGCACAGAGACTGGGGCTGCTTGCTTGTCTTGCCCCCTCAAATGTCAAAAGTAGTTTTACGGGGGCACGCTGGGCCTCTGCGGCAGCCCGGCTCTGAAAATGCGAACGTCTGCACATAGCTCGCAGCCAGAAAGAGCTAGCCTGGAAAGCTGTTGCTCAGCCTCATCTGCCCATGGCACTGCTCGCAGAGAGACACAGAGACTGGTGCTGCTTGCTTGTCTTGCACCCCCAAACTTCAAACGTAGCTTAAGTGGTCCGTGCCGGGCACCTCTGGCAGCCCTGCTTTGAAAATGGAACGTCTGCAGAAAGCTCGCAGCCAGAAAGAGCTAGCCTGGAAAGCTGTTGCTCAGACTCATCTGCCCATGGCACTGCTCGCACAGAGGCACAGAGACTGGGGCTCCTTGCTTGTCTTGCAACCTCAAACTTCAAAAGTAAATTTGAGGCTCCGTGCAGGAATCCTTAGCCAGCCCTTCTCCGAAAATGTGAACGTCTGCATATAGCTCGCAGACAGAAAGAGCTAGCCTGGAAAGATGTTGCTCAGCCTCATCTGCTCATGGCACTGCTCGCACAGAGGCACAGAGAATGTGGCTGCTTGCTTGTCTTGCTCCCTCAAACTTCAAACGTATGTTAGGTGGTCTCTGAAAAAGGCCTTCGGCAGCCCTGCTCCGAAAATGCGAACGTCTGCAGATAGCTCGCAACCAGAAAGAGCTAGCCTGGAAAGCTGTTTCTCAGCCTCATCTGCCCATGGCACTGCTCGCACAGAGGCACAGAGACTGGGGCTGCTTGCTTGTCTTGCCACCTCTAACGTTAAACGTACTTTAGGTGGTCCGTGCAGTGGGGCATCCGGCAGCCCTGCTCCCAAAATGCGAACGTCTGCAGATAGCTGGCAGCCAGAAAGAGCTAGCCTGGAAAGCTGTTGCTCAGCCTCATCTGCTCATGGCACTGCTCACACAGAGGCACAGAGACTGGGGCTGCTTGCTTTTCTTGACACCTCAAACTTCAAAAGTAGCTTTGGGGGTCCATGCAGGGGGCGTCCGGCAGCCCTGCTCTGAAAATGCGAACGTCTGCAGATAGCTCGCAGCCAGAAAGAGCTAGCCTGGAAAGCTGTTGCTCAGCCTCATCTGCCCATGGCTCTTCTCGCACAGAGGCACAGAGACTGGGGCTGCTTGCTTGTCTTGCCACCTTAAACTTCACACGTATTTTTGGGGGTCCGTTTTGGGCGCCTCCGGCAGCCCTGCTCCGAAAATGCGAACGTCTGCAGAAAGCTCGCAGCCAGAAAGAGCTAGCCTGGAATGCTGTTGCTCAGACTCATCTGCCCATGGCACTGCTCGCACAGAGGCACAGAGACTGGGGCTGCTTGCTTTTCTTGCTCCCTCAACTTGAAACGTAGCTTAGGTTGTCCGTGCAGGGGGCCTCCGGCAGGCCTGCTCCGAATATGCGAACGTCTGCAGATAGCTCGCAGCCAGAAAGAGCTAGCCTGGAAAGCTGTTGCTTAGCCTCATCTTCCCCTGGCACTCCTCCTGTGCGTCAGTCGTGCCCCGCACCAAAATGCACCTTGGTTTCTTAGAGCTCATACGAGACGTGACTGCCGAAACAAGCAGCCTTACCGCACACTGTATGCGGGAATAGGACAGAGAAATAGAGAGAATGTTATGAGTGGGAAGCAGAAGACACGGATCGAGAGACAACTTGAGTCAGCGGAATAAACAAGGCAGGAAAGAGAGATAAAGACAGGGAACAGGACGAAAGAAATGGCATTTCTGGCCTCTGCTCGTACCGCCCCGGCCTCCCACCCCTTTCCGGCCTCCTATTTATCTGGCCTCTACTCTGGCTCCGGACTCCCACCGCTCTGCAGCCTCCCACGCCTTCCCGGCCTCCTTTTTTGCTGGCCTCTATTCTCGCCCCGGCCTCCCACCCCTCTGCAGCCTTTTTTTTTTTTTGCTGGACTCTACTCTCTCCTGTGGCCTCCCACCCCTCTGCAGCCTCTCACCTTCTATTTTTCTTGCTCTACTTAACACATCTTCCCACCCCTCTGCAACCTCCTGCCCCTTTCCAGCCTCCATTCGCCCCCCCCCACCACCAATTTCCCAGCCTCTTTCAGCCTCCCACCCCCGTCCGACGATCTGCAGGACACACTGACAGAGAGAGAAAAAGAACAGGGAACAGGAAAAAAGGTACTAAGATACAAAGAAAGGGTCAGACAAAGAAGGGGGTGGTTAGGGTTGGAACCCCAACACAAACCAGCTAAGGGCTAGACGACAGAGAGAGAGGAAGAGAAGAAAGGGCTGGGAAGCAGGACAGAGAAGGAGAGAAAGGCAAAAAGGGAGAGTCGGCTGGACAGGGATGTAGACTAAGAAAAGACCAGACAGGCAGCAGGATAGAGAAACAGAAAAACCGGGGACAGGAAGCAGGACAGAGGAACAGTGAGAGGAAACAAGGGCCAGGGAGCAGGACAGCGGTGGGAAAAGAGGCACTGGGGCAGTAGGATAGAAAAAGAAGGAAGGAAAGCTCAGAGGAAGAACGGGAAATAATAGCAAAGGGAGAGAAGGACAAGGAGCAGGACAAATTGTCAGAGAAAGACAGGGACAGGGAGCGGGACAAGGTGATAATGAGAGAGAAAAAGGGGACAGGGAGGTAGGATAAAGTGAAAGACAGGCCAAAATAAGAGACAGGGGAGCAGGACAGAGATGAAGGGGGAAAAGCCTCGGTTGGGCAGCAAGGAAGAAGAAGGGAAAAAAAAGCACTGGGCTGAGGGACAGAGAGGGAGGAATAAACAAACAGACACAGGCAGCAGGACAGAATGACAGAATGAGAAATGGGACAGAGAGCAGGACAGTATTGGGGGGCGGGAAACTTAAAACATAGCGTGGGGCTCGGGGGTCCCTGCCAGGCCCCTTTTGGCAGCCCTGCTCCGAAAATGCGAACGTCTGCACATAGCTCGCAGCCAGAAGGGGCTAACCTGGAAAGCTGTTGCTCAGCCTCATCTGCCCATGGCACTACTCGCACAGAGGCACAGAGATTGGGGCTGACAGCTTGTCTTTCCACCTCAAACTTCAAAAGTAGCTTTGGGGATCGGTGCCAAGTGACTCCACCAGCGCGGCTCTGAAAATGCAAAGGTCTGCAGATAGCTCGCAGCCAGAAAGTGTTAGCCTGGAAAGCTGTTGCTCAGCCTCGTCTGCCCATGGCACTGCTCGTACAGAGGCACAGAGACTGGGGCTGCTTGCTTGTCTTGCCTCCTAAAACTTCAAATATATCTGTGGGGGTTTTTGCTGTGCGCCTCCGTCAGAACTCCTCCGAAATAGTGAACATCTGCAGATAGCTCGCAGCCAGAAAGAGCTAGCCTGGAAAGCTGTTGCTCAGCCTCATCTGCCCATGGCTCTTCTCGCACAGAGGCACAGAGACTGGGGCTGCTTGCTTGTCTTGCCCCCTCAAATGTCAAAAGTAGTTTTGGGGGGGCACGCTGGGCCTCTCCGGCACCCCTGCTCTGAAAATGCGAACGTCTGCAGAAAGCTCGCAGCCAGAAAGAGCTAGCCTGGAAAGCTGTTGCTCAGCCTCATCTGCCCATGGCACTGCTCGCACAGAGGCACAGAGACTGGGGCTCCTTGCTTCTCTTGCAACCTCAAACTTCAAAAGTAAATTTGAGGCTCCGTGCAGGAGGCCTTAGCCAGCCCTTCTCCGAAAATGTGAACGTCTGCATATAGCTCGCAGAGAGAAAGAGCTACCCTGGAAAGATGTTGCTCAGCCTCATCTGCCCATGGCACTGCTCGCACAGAGGCACAGAGAATGTGGCTGCTTGCTTGTCTTGCTCCCTCAAACTTCAAACGTATCTTAGGTGGTCCCTGACGAAGGCCTCCGGCAGCCCTGCTCTGAAAATGCGAACGTCTGCAGATAGCTCGCAGGCAGAAAAAGCTAGCCTGGAAAGCTGTTGCTCAGCCTCATCTGCCCATGGCACTGCTCGCACAGAGGCACAGAGACTGGGGCTGCTTGCTTGTCTTGTCCCCTCAAACTTCAAACGTAGCTTAGGTGGTCCGTGCAGTGGGGCCTCCGGCAGCCCTGCTCCCAAAATGCGAACGTCTGCAGATAGCTGGCAGCCAGAAAGAGCTAGCCTGGAAAGCTGTTGCTCAGCCTCATCTGCTCATGGCACTGCTCACACAGAGGCACAGAGACTGGGGCTGCTTGCTTCTCTTGCCACCTCAAAATTCAAACGTAGCTTTGAGGGTTCATGAAGGGGGCCTCCGTCCGCCCTGCTCTGAAAATGCGAACGTCTGAAGATAGGTCGCAGGCAGAAAGAGCTAGCCTGCAAAGCTGTTGCTCAGCCTCATCTGCCCATGGCACTGCTCGCACAGAGGAACAGAGACTCGGGCTGCTTGCTTATCTTGCCACCTCTAACTTTATACGTAGCTTAGGTGGTCCGTGCAGTGGGGCCTTCGGCACCCCTGCTCCCAAAATGCGAACGTCTGCAGATAGCTCGCAGCCAGAAAGAGCTAGCCTGGAAAGCTGTTGCTCAGCCTCATCTGCTCATGGCACTGCTCACACAGAGGCACAGAGACTGGGGCTGCTTGCTTTTCTTGACACCTCAAACTTCAAAAGTAGCTTTGGGGGTCCATGCAGGGGGCGTCCGGCACCCTGCTCTGAAAATGCGAACGTCTGCAGATAGCTCGCAGCCAGAAAGAGCTAGCCTGGAAAGCTGTTGCTCAGCCTCATCTGCCCATGGCACTGCTCGCACAGAGGCATAGAGACTGGGGCTGCTTGCTTGTCTTGCCACCTTAAACTTCACACGTATATTTGGGGGTCCGTTTTGGGCCCGTCCGGCAGCCCTGCTCCGAAAATGCGAACGTCTGCAGAAAGCTCGCAGCCAGAAAGAGCTAGCCTGGAATGCTGTTGCTCAGCCTCATCTGCCCATGGCACTGCTCACACAGAGGCACAGAGACTGGGGCTGCTTGCTTGTCTTGACACCTCAAACTTCAAACGTATCTTTGGAGTCCGTGCCGGGCACCTCCGGTATCCCTGCTCCGAAAATGCGAACGTCTGCAGATAGCTCGCAGCCAGAAAGAGCTAGCCTGGAAAGCTGTTGCTCAGCCTCATCTGCCCATGGCACTGCTCGCACAGAGGCACAGAGACTGGGGCTTCTTGCTTTTCTTGCCCCCTCAAACTTGAAACGTAGCTTAGGTGGTCCGTGCAGGGGGCCTCCGGCAGGCCTGCTCCGAATATGCGAACGTCTGCATGTAGCTCGCAGCCAGAAAGAGCTAGCCTGCAAAGCTGTTGCTCAGCCTCATCTTCCCCTGGCACTCCTCCTGTGCGTCAGTGGTGCCCCGCACCAAAATGCACGTTGGTTTCTTAGAGCTCATACGAGACGTGACTGCCGAAACAAGCAGCCTTACCGCACAGTGTATGCAGGAATAGGACAGAGAAATAGAGAGAATGTTATGAGTGGGAAGCAGAAGACACGGATCGAGAGACAACTTGAGTCAGCGGAATAAACAAGGCAGGAAAGAGAGATAAAGACAGGAAACAGGACGAAAGAAATGGCATTTCTGGCCTCTGCTCGTACCGCCCCGGCCTCCCACCCCTTTCCGGCCTCCTATTTATCTGGCCTCTACTCTGGCTCCGGACTCCCACCGCTCTGCAGCCTCCCACGCCTTCCCGGCCTCCTTTTTTGCTGGCCTCTACTCTCGCCCCGGCCTCCCACCCCTCTGCAGCCTTTTTTTTTTGCTGGCCTCTACTCTCTCCTGTGGCCTCCCACCCCTCTGCAGCCACTCACCTTCTATTTTTCTTGCTCTACTTAACACATCTTCCCACCCCTCTGCAACCTCCTGCCCCTTTCCAGCCTCCATTCGCCCCCCCCCACCCCCAATTTCCCAGCCTCTTTCAGCCTCCCACCCCCGTCCGACGATCTGCAGGACACACTGACAGAGAGAGAAAAAGAACAGGGAACAGGAAAAAAGGTACTAAGATACAAAGAAAGGGTCAGACAAAGAAGGGGGTGGTTAGGGTTGGAACCCCAACACAAACCAGCTAAGGGCTAGACGACAGAGAGAGAGGAAGAGAAGAAAGGGCTGGGAAGCAGGACAGAGAAGGAGAGAAAGGCAAAAAGGGAGAGTCGGCTGGACAGGGATGTAGACTAAGAAAAGACCAGACAGGCAGCAGTATAAAGAAACAGAAAAACCGGGGACAGGAAGCAGGACAGAGGAACAGTGAGAGGAAACAAGGGCCAGGGAGCAGGACAGCGGTGGGAAAAGAGGCACTGGGGCAGTAGGATAGAAAAAGAAGGAAGGAAAGCTCAGAGGAAGAACGGGAAATAATAGCAAAGGGAGAGAAGGACAAGGAGCAGGACAAATTGTCAGAGAAAGACAGGGACAGGGAGCGGGACAAGGTGATAATGAGAGAGAAAAAGGGGACAGGGAGGTAGGATAAAGTGAAAGACAGGCCAAAATAAGAGACAGGGGAGCAGGACAGAGATGAAGGGGGAAAAGCCTCGGTTGGGCAGCAAGGAAGAAGAAGGGAAAAAAAAGCACTGGGCTGAGGGACAGAGAGGGAGGAATAAACAAACAGACACAGGCAGCAGGACAGAATGACAGAATGAGAAATGGGACAGAGAGCAGGACAGTATTGGGGGGCGGGAAACTTAAAACATAGCGTGGGGCTCGGGGGTCCCTGCCAGGCCCCTTTTGGCAGCCCTGCTCCGAAAATGCGAACGTCTGCACATAGTTCGCAGCCAGAAGGGGCTAACCTGGAAAGCTGTTGCTCAGCCTCATCTGCCCATGGCATTACTCGCACAGAGGCACAGAGACTGGGGTTGCCAGCTTGTCTTTCCACCTCAAACTTCAAAAGTAGCTTTGGGGGTCCGTGCAGGGGGGCTCCGGCTGCCCTGCTCTGAAAACGCGAACGTCTGCAGATAGCTCGCAGCCAGAAAGAGCTAGCCTGGAAAGCTGTTGCTCAGCCTCATCTGCCCATGGCACTGCTCGCACAGAGGCACAGACACTAGGGCTGCTTGCTTGTCTTGCCACCTCAAAAGTCAAACATAGATTTGGGGGTCCGTGCTGGGCGCCTCCGGCAGTCCTGCTCTGAAAATGCAAACGTCTGCAGAGAGCTTGCAGCAACAAGGATTTAGCCTGGAAAGTTGTTGCTCAGCCTCATCTGCCCATGGCACTGCTCGCACAGAGGCACAGAGACTGGGGCTGCTTACTTGTCTTGCCTCCTAAAACTTCAAACATATCTGTGGGGGTTTTTGCTGGGCGCCTCCGTCAGCCCTCCTCCGAAATAGTGAACATCTGCAGATAGCTCGCAGGCAGAAAGAGCTAGCCTGGAAAGCTGTTGCTCAGCCTCATCTGCCCATGGCACTGCTCGCACAGAGACACAGAGACTGGGGCTGCTTACTTGTCTTGCCACCTCAAATGTCAAAAGTAGTTTTGGGGGGGCACGCTGGGCCTCTCTGGCAGCCCTGCTCTGAAAATGCGAACGTCTGCACATAGCTCACAGCCAGAAAGAGCTAGCCTGGAAAGCTGTTGCTCAGCCTCATCTGCCCATGGCACTGCTCGCACAGAGGCACAGACACTGGTGCTGCTTGCTTGTCTTGCACCCACAAACTTCAAACGTAGCTTAAGTGGTCCGTGCCGGGCACCTCCGGCAGCCCTGCTCTGAAAATGGAACGTCTGCAGATAGCTTGCAGCCAGAAAGAGCTAGCCTGGAAAGCTGCTGCTCAGCCTCATCTGCCCATGGCACTGCTTGCACAGAGGCACAGAGACTGGGGCTGCTTGCCTGTCTTGCCACCTCCAACTTCAAGCGTACCTTAGGTGCTCCGTGCATTGGGCCTCCGGCAGCCCTGCTCCGAATATGCGAACGTCTGCAGATAGCTCGCAGCCAGAAAGTGCTAGCCTGGAAAACTGTTGCTCAGCCTCATCTTCCCCTGGCACTCCTCCTGTGCGTCAGTGGTGCCCCGCACCAAAATGTACGTTGGTTTCTTAGAGCTCATACGAGACGTGACTGCCGAAACAAGCAGCCTTATTGCACACTGTATGCAGGAATAGGACAGAGAAATAGAGAGAATGTTATGAGTGGGAAGCAGAAGACACGGATCGAGAGACAACTTGAGTCAGCGGAATAAACAAGGCAGGAAAGAGAGATAAAGACAGGGAACAGGACGAAAGAAATGGCATTTCTGGCCTCTGCTCGTACCGCCCCGGCCTCCCACCCCTTTCCGGCCTCCTATTTATCTGGCCTCTACTCTGGCTCCGGCCTCCCACCGCTCTGCAGCCTCCCACGCCTTCCCGGCCTCCTTTTTTGCTGGCCTCTACTCTCGCCCCGGCCTCCCACCCCTCTGCAGCTTCCCACGCCTTCCCGGCCTCCTTTTTTTGCTGGCCTCTACTCTCACCCCGGCCTCCCACCCCTCTGCAGCCTTTTTTTTTTTTTGCTGGCCTCTACTCTCTCCTGTGGCCTCCCACCCCTCTGCAGCCTCTCACCTTCTATTTTTCTTGCTCTACTTAACACATCTTCCCACCCCTCTGCAAACTCCTGCCCCTTTCCAGCCTCCATTCGCCCCCCCCCACCCCCAATTTCCCAGCCTCTTTCAGCCTCCCACCCCCGTCCGACGATCTGCAGGACACACTGACAGAGAGAGAAAAAGAACAGGGAACAGGAAAAAAGGTACTAAGATACAAAGAAAGGGTCAGACAAAGAAGGGGGTGGTTAGGGTTGGAATCCCAACACAAACCAGCTAAGGGCTAGATGACAGAGAGAGAGGAAGAGAAGAAAGGGCTGGGAAGCAGGACAGAGAAGGAGAGAAAGGCAAAAAGGGAGAGTCGGCTGGACAGGGATGTAGACTAAGAAAAGACCAGACAGGCAGCAGGATAGAGAAACAGAAAAACCGGGGACAGGAAGCAGGACAGAGGAACAGTGAGAGGAAACAAGGGCCAGGGAGCAGGACAGCGGTGGAAAAAGAGGCACAGGGGCAGTAGGATAGAAAAAGAAGGAAGGAAAGCTCAGAGGAAGAACGGGAAATAATAGCAAAGGGAGAGAAGGACAAGGAGCAGGACAAATTGTCAGAGAAAGACAGGGACAGGGAGCGGGACAAGGTGATAATGAGAGAGAAAAAGGGGACAGGGAGGTAGGATAAAGTGAAAGACAGGCCAAAATAAGAGACAGGGGAGCAGGACAGAGATGAAGGGGGAAAAGCCTCGGTTGGGCAGCAAGGAAGAAGAAGGGAAAAAAAAGCACTGGGCTGAGGGACAGAGAGGGAGGAATAAACAAACAGACACATGCAGCAGGACAGAATGACAGAATGAGAAATGGGACAGAGAGCAGGACAGTATTGGGGGGCGGGAAACTTAAAACATAGCGTGGGGCTCGGGGGTCCCTGCCAGGCTCCTTTTGGCAGCCCTGCTCCGAAAATGCGAACGTCTGCACATAGTTCGCAGCCAGAAGGGGCTAACCTGGAAAGCTGTTGCTCAGCCTCATCTGCCCATGGCACTACTCGCACAGAGGCACAGAGACTGCGGCTGCCAGCTTGTCTTTCCACCTCAAACTTCAAAAGTAGCTTTGGGGGTCTGTGCCAAGTGACTCCGGCAGCCCTACTCTGAAAATGCGAACGTCTGCAGAGAGCTCGCAACCAGAAAGAGCTAGCCTGGAAAGCTGTTGCTCAGCCTCATCTGCCCATGGCACTGCTCGCACAGAGGCACAGAGACTGGGGCTGCTTGCTTGTCTTGCAACCTCAAACTTCAAAAGTAAATTTGAGGCTCCGTGCAGGAGGCCTTAGCCAGCCCTTCTCCGAAAATGCGAACGTCTGCCGATAGCTCGCAGCCAGAAACAGCTAGCCTGCAAAGCTGTTGCTCAGCCTCATCTGCCCATGGCACTGCTCGCACAGAGGCACAGAGACTGGGACTGCTTGCTTTTCTTGCCCCCTCAAACTTGAAACGTAGCTTAGGTGGTCCGTGCAGGGGGCCTCCGGCAGCCCTGCTCCGAAAATGCGAACGTCTGCATGTAGCTCGCAGCCAGAAAGAGCTAGCCTGGAAAGCTGTTGCTCAGCCTCATCTTCCCCTGGCACTCCTCCTGTGCGTCAGTGGTGCCCCGTACCAAAATGCACCTTGGTTTCTTAGAGCTCATACGAGACGTGACTGCCGAAACAAGCAGCCTTACCGCACACTGTATGCAGGAATAGGACAGAGAAATAGAGAGAATGTTATGAGTGGGAAGCAGAAGACACGGATCGAGAAACAACTTGAGTCAGCGGAATAAACAAGGCAGGAAAGAGAGATAAAGACAGGAAACAGGACGAAAGAAATGGCATTTCTGGCCTCTGCTCGTACCGCCCCGGCCTCCCACCCCTTTCCGGCCTCCTATTTATCTGGCCTCTACTCTGGCTCCGGCCTCCCACCGCTCTGCAGCCTCCCACGCCTTCCCGGCCTCCTTTTTTGCTGGCCTCTACTCTCGCCCCGGCCTCCCACCCCTCTGCAACCTCCTGCCCCTTTCCAGCCTCCATTCGCCCCCCACCACCACCAATTTCCCAGCCTCTTTCAGCCTCCCACCCCCGTCCGATGATCTGCAGGACACACTGACAGAGAGAGAAAAAGAACAGGGAACAGGAAAAAAGGTACTAAGATACAAAGAAAGGGTCAGACAAAGAAGGGGGTGGTTAGGGTTGGAACCCCAACACAAACCAGCTAAGGGCTAGACGACAGAGAGAGAGAGAGAGAAGAAAGGGCTGGGAAGCAGGACAGAGAAGGAGAGAAAGGCAAAAAGGGAGAGTCGGCTGGACAGGGATGTAGACTAAGAAAAGACCAGACAGGCAGCAGGATAGAGAAACAGGAAAACCGGGGACAGGAAGCAGGACAGAGGAACAGTGAGAGGAAACAAGGGCCAGGGAGCAGGACAGCGGTGGGAAAAGAGGCACTGGGGCAGTAGGATAGAAAAAGAAGGAAGGAAAGCTCAGAGGAAGAACGGGAAATAATAGCAAAGGGAGAGAAGGACAAGGAGCAGGACAAATTGTCAGAGAAAGACAGGGACAGGGAGCGGGACAAGGTGATAATGAGAGAGAAAAAGGGGACAGGGAGGTAGGATAAAGTGAAAGACAGGCCAAAATAAGAGACAGGGGAGCAGGACAGAGATGAAGGGGGAAAAGCCTCGGTTGGGCAGCAAGGAAGAAGAAGGGAAAAAAAAGCACTGGGCTGAGGGACAGAGAGGGAGGAATAAACAAACAGACACAGGCAGCAGGACAGAATGACAGAATGAGAAATGGGACAGAGAGCAGGACAGTATTGGGGGGCGGGAAACTTAAAACATAGCGTGGGGCTCGGGGGTCCCTGCCAGGCTCCTTTTGGCAGCCCTGCTCCGAAAATGCGAACGTCTGCACATAGTTCGCAGCCAGAAGGGGCTAACCTGGAAAGCTGTTGCTCAGCCTCATCTGCCCATGGCACTGCTCGCACAGAGGCACAGAGACTGGGGCTGCCAGCTTGTCTTTCCACCTTAAACTTCAAAAGTAGCTTTGGGGGTCCGTGCCAAGTGACTCCAGCAGCCCTAATCTGAAAATGCGAACGTCTGCAGAGAGCTCGCAACCAGAAAGAGCTGGCCTGGAAAGCTGTTGCTCAGCCTCATCTGCTCATGGCACTGCTCGCACAGAGGCACAGAGACTGGGGCTGCTTGCTTTTCTTGCACCTCAAACTTCAAACGTATCTTTGGGGGTCCATGCAGGGGGCCTCCGGCAGCCCTGCTCTGAAAATGCGAATGTCTGCAGATAGCTCGCAGCCAGAAACAGCTAGCCTGCAAAGCTGTTGCTCAGCCTCATCTGCCCATGGCACTGCTCACACAGAGGCACAGAGACTGGGGCTGCTTGCTTGTCTTGCCACCTCAAACTTCAAAAGTATCTTAGGTAGTCCGTGAAGGGGGCCTCCGGCAGCCCTACTCTGAAAATGCGAACGTCTGCAGAGAGCTCGCAGCCAGAAAGAGCTAGCCTGGAAAGCTGTTGCTCAGCCTCATCTTCCCCTGGCACTCCTCCTGTGCGTCAGTGGTGCCCCGTACCAAAATGCACCTTGGTTTCTTAGAGCTCATACGAGACGTGACTGCCGAAACAAGCAGCCTTACCGCACACTGTATGCAGGAATAGGACAGAGAAATAGAGAGAATGTTATGAGTGGGAAGCAGAAGACACGGATCGAGAAACAACTTGAGTCAGCGCAATAAACAAGGCAGGAAAGAGAGATAAAGACAGGAAACAGGACGAAAGAAATGGCATTTCTGGCCTCTGCTCGTACCGCCCCGGCCTCCCACCCCTTTCCGGCCTCCTTTTTTGCTGGCCTCTACTCTCGCCCCGGCCTCCCACCCCTCTGCAACCTCCTGCCCCTTTCCAGCCTCCATTCGCCCCCCCCCACCCCCAATTTCCCAGCCTCTTTCAGCCTCCCACCCCCGTCCGACGATCTGCAGGACACACTGACAGAGAGAGAAAAAGAACAGGGAACAGGAAAAAAGGTACTAAGATACAAAGAAAGGGTCAGACAAAGAAGGGGGTGGTTAGGGTTGGAACCCCAACACAAACCAGCTAAGGGCTAGACGACAGAGAGAGAGGAAGAGAAGAAAGGGCTGGGAAGCAGGACAGAGAAGGAGAGAAAGGCAAAAAGGGAGAGTCGGCTGGACAGGGATGTAGACTAAGAAAAGACCAGACAGGCAGCAGGATAGAGAAACAGAAAAACCGGGGACAGGAAGCAGGACAGAGGAACAGTGAGAGGAAACAAGGGCCAGGGAGCAGGACAGCGGTGGAAAAAGAGGCACTGGGGCAGTAGGATAGAAAAAGAAGGAAGGAAAGCTCAGAGGAAGAACGGGAAATAATAGCAAAGGGAGAGAAGGACAAGGAGCAGGACAAATTGTCAGAGAAAGACAGGGACAGGGAGCGGGACAAGGTGATAATGAGAGAGAAAAAGGGGACAGGGAGGTAGGATAAAGTGAAAGACAGGCCAAAATAAGAGACAGGGGAGCAGGACAGAGATGAAGGGGGAAAAGCCTCGGTTGGGCAGCAAGGAAGAAGAAGGGAAAAAAAAGCACTGGGCTGAGGGACAGAGAGGGAGGAATAAACAAACAGACACAGGCAGCAGGACAGAATGACAGAATGAGAAATGGGACAGAGAGCAGGACAGTATTGGGGGGCGGGAAACTTAAAACATAGCGTGGGGCTCGGGGGTCCCTGCCAGGCTCCTTTTGGCAGCCCTGCTCCGAAAATGCGAACGTCTGCACATAGTTCGCAGCCAGAAGGGGCTAACCTGGACAGCTGTTGCTCAGCCTCATCTGCCCATGGCGCTACTCGCACAGAGGCACAGAGACTGGGGCTGCCAGCTTGTCTTTCCACCTTAAACTTCAAAAGTAGCTTTGGGGGTCCGTGTCGACTCCGGCAGCCCTACTCTGAAAATGCGAACGTCTGCAGAGAGCTCGCAACCAGAAAGAGCTAGCCTGGAAAGCTGTTGCTCAGCCTCATCTGCCCATGGCACTGCTCGCACAGAGGCACAGAGACTGGGGCTGCTTGCTTGTCTTGCAACCTCAAACTTCAAATGTAAATTTGAGGCTCCGTGCAGGAGGCATTAGCCAGCCCTTCTCCGAAAATGCGAACGTCTGCAGATAGCTCGCAGACAGAAAGAGCTACCCTGGAAAGCTGTTGCTCAGCCTCATCTGCCCATGGCACTGCTCGCACAGAGGCACAGAGACTGGGGCTGCTTGCTTGTCTTGCAACCTCAAACTTCAAAAGTAAATTTGAGGCTCCGTGCAGGAGGCCTTAGCCAGACCTTCTCCAAAAATGCGAACGTCTGCAGATAGATCGCAGCCAGAAACAGCTAGCCTGCAAAGCTGTTGCTCAGCCTCATCTGCCCATGGCACTGCTCACACAGAGGCACAGAGACTGGGGCTGCTTGCTTTTCTTGCCACCTCAAATTTCAAACGTAGCTTTGGAGGTCCATGCAGGGGGTCTCCGGCAGCCCTGCTCTGAAAATGCAAACGTCTGCAGATAGCTCGCAGGCAGAAAAAGCTGGCCTGAGAAGCTGTTGCTCAGCCTCATCTGCCCATGGCACTGCTCGCACAGAGGCACAGAGACTGGGGCTGCTTGCTTTTCTTGCCACCTCAAACTTCAAAAGTATCTTAAGTGGTCCGTGAAGGGGGCCTCCGGCAGCCCTACTCTGAAAATGCGAACGTCTGCAGAGAGCTCGCAAACAGAAAGAGCTAGCCTGGAAAGCTGTTGCTCAGCCTCATCTGCCCATGGCACTGCTCGCACAGAGGCACAGAGACTCGGGCTGCTTGCTTGTCTTGCCACCTCTAACTTTAAACGTAGCTTATGTGGTCCTTGCAGTGGGTCCTCCGGCAGCCCTGCTCTGAAAATGCGAAGGTCTGCAGATAGCTCGCAGGCAGAAAGAGCTAGCCTGGAAAGCTGTTGCTCAGCCTCATCTGCCCATGGCACTGCTCGCACAGAGGCACAGAGACTGGGGCTGCTTGCTTGTCTTGCAACCTCAAACTTCAAAAGTAAATTTGAGGCTCCGTGCAGGAGGCCTTAGCCAGCCCTTCTCCGAAATTGCGAACGTCTGCAGATAGCTCGCAGCCAGAAAGAGCTAGCCTGCAAAGCTGTTGCTCAGCCTCATCTGCCCATGGCACTGCTCACACAGAGGCACAGAGACTGGGGCTGCTTGCTTTTCTTGCCACCTCAAACTTCAAACGTAGCTTTGGGGGTGCATGCAGGGGGTCTCCGGCAGCCCTGCTCTGAAAATGCAAACGTCTGCAGATAGCTCGCAGGCAGAAAAAGCTGGCCTGGGAAGCTGTTGCTCAGCCTCATCTGCCCATGGCACTGCTCGTACAGAGGCACAGAGACTGGGGCTGCTTGCTTTTCTTGCCCCCTCAAACTTGAAACATAGCTTAGGTGGTCCGTGCAGGGGGCCTCCGGCAGGCCTGCTCCGAAAATGCGAACGTCTGCATGTAGCTCGCAGCCAGAAAGAGCTAGCCTGGAAAGCTGTTGCTCAGCCTCATCTTCCCCTGGCACTCCTCCTGTGCGTCAGTGGTGCCCCGTACCAAAATGCACCTTGGTTTCTTAGAGCTCATACGAGACGTGACTGCCGAAACAAGCAGCCTTACCGCACACTGTATGCAGGAATAGGACAGAGAAATAGAGAGAATGTTATGAGTGGGAAGCAGAAGACACGGATCGAGAAACAACTTGAGTCAGCGGAATAAACAAGGCAGGAAAGAGAGATAAAGACAGGAAACAGGACGAAAGAAATGGCATTTCTGGCCTCTGCTCGTACCGCCCCGGCCTCCCACCCCTTTCCGGCCTCCTATTTATCTGGCCTCTACTCTGGCTCCGGCCTCCCACCGCTCTGCAGCCTTCCACGCCTTCCCGGCCTCCTTTTTTGCTGGCCTCTACTCTCGCCCCGGCCTCCCACCCCTCTGCAACCTCCTGCCCCTTTCCAGCCTCCATTCGCCCCCCCCCACCACCAATTTCCCAGCCTCTTTCAGCCTCCCACCCCCGTCCGACGATCTGCAGCACACACTGACAGAGAGAGAAAAAGAACAGGGAACAGGAAAAAAGGTACTAAGATACAAAGAAAGGGTCAGACAAAGAAGGGGGTGGTTAGGGTTGGAACCCCAACACAAACCAGCTAAGGGCTAGACGACAGAGAGAGAGAGAGAGAGAGAAGAAAGGGCTGGGAAGCAGGACAGAGAAGGAGAGAAAGGCAAAAAGGGCGAGTCGGCTGGACAGGGATGTAGACTAAGAAAAGACCAGACAGGCAGCAGGATAGAGAAACAGAAAAACCGGGGACAGGAAGCAGGACAGAGGAACAGTGAGAGGAAACAAGGGCCAGGGAGCAGGACAGCGGTGGAAAAAGAGGCACTGGGGCAGTAGGATAGAAAAAGAAGGAAGGAAAGCTCAGAGGAAGAACGGGAAATAATAGCAAAGGGAGAGAAGGACAAGGAGCAGGACAAATTGTCAGAGAAAGACAGGGACAGGGAGCGGGACAAGGTGATAATGAGAGAGAAAAAGGGGACAGGGAGGTAGGATAAAGTGAAAGACAGGCCAAAATAAGAGACAGGGGAGCAGGACAGAGATGAAGGGGGAAAAGCCTCGGTTGGGCAGCAAGGAAGAAGAAGGGAAAAAAAAGCACTGGGCTGAGGGACAGAGAGGGAGGAATAAACAAATAGACACAGGCAGCAGGACAGAATGACAGAATGAGAAATGGGACAGAGAGCAGGACAGTATTGGGGGGCGGGAAACTTAAAACATAGCGTGGGGCTCGGGGGTCCCTGCCAGGCTCCTTTTGGCAGCCCTGCTCCGAAAATGCGAACGTCTGCACATAGTTCGCAGCCAGAAGGGGCTAACCTGGAAAGCTGTTGCTCAGCCTCATCTGCCCATGGCACTACTCGCACAGAGGCACAGAGACTGGGGCTGCCAGCTTGTCTTTCCACCTTAAACTTCAAAAGTAGCTTTGGGGGTCCGTGCCAAGTGACTCCAGCAGCCCTACTCTGAAAATGCGAACGTCTGCAGAGAGCTCGCAACCAGAAAGAGCTAGCCTGGAAAGCTGTTGCTCAGCCTCATCTGCCCATGGCACTGCTCACACAGAGGCATAGAGACTGGGGCTGCTTGCTTGTCTTGCCACCTCTAACTTTAAACGCAGCTTAGGTGGTCCGTGCAGTGGGTCCTCCGGCAGCCCTGCTCCCAAAATGCGAACGTCTGCAGATAGCTCGCAGCCAGAAAGAGCTAGCGTGGAAAGCTGTTGCTCAGCCTCATCTGCTCATGGCACTGCTCGCACAGAGGCACAGAGACTGGGGCTGCTTGCTTTTCTTGCCACCTCAAACTTCAAACGTATCTTTGGGGGTACATGCAGGGGGCCTCCGGCAGCCCTGCTCTGAAAATGCGAAGGTCTGCAGATAGGTCGCAGCCAGAAAGAGCTGGCCTGTGAAGCTGTTGCTCAGCCTCATCTGCCCATGGCACTGCTCGCACAGAGGCACAGAGACTCGGGCTGCTTGCTTTTCTTGCCACCTCTAACTTTAAACGTAGCTTAGGTGGTCCGTGCAGTGGGTCCTCCGGCAGCCCTGCTCCCAAAATGCGAACGTCTGCAGATAGCTCGCAGCCAGAAAGAGCTAGCCTAGAAAACTGTTGCTCAGCCTCATCTGCCCATGGCACTGCTCGCACAGAGGCACAGAGACTGGGACTGCTTGCTTTTCTTGCCCCCTCAAACTTGAAACGTAGCTTAGGTGGTCCGTGCAGGGGGCCTCCGGCAGCCCTGCTCCGAAAATGCGAACGTCTGCATGTAGCTCGCAGCCAGAAAGAGCTAGCCTGGAAAGCTGTTGCTCAGCCTCATCTTCCCCTGGCACTCCTCCTGTGCGTCAGTGGTGCCCCGTACCAAAATGCACCTTGGTTTCTTAGAGCTCATACGAGACGTGACTGCCGAAACAAGCAGCCTTACCGCACACTGTATGCAGGAATAGGACAGAGAAATAGAGAGAATGTTATGAGTGGGAAGCAGAAGACACGGATCGAGAAACAACTTGAGTCAGCGGAATAAACAAGGCAGGAAAGAGAGATAAAGACAGGAAACAGGACGAAAGAAATGGCATTTCTGGCCTCTGCTCGTACCGCCCCGGCCTCCCACCCCTTTCCGGCCTCCTTTTTTGCTGGCCTCTACTCTCGCCCCGGCCTCCCACCCCTCTGCAACCTCCTGCCCCTTTCCAGCCTCCATTCCCCCCCCCCACCCCCAATTTCCCAGCCTCTTTCAGCCTCCCACCCCCGTCCGACGATCTGCAGCACACACTGACAGAGAGAGAAAAAGAACAGGGAACAGGAAAAAAGGTACTAAGATACAAAGAAAGGGTCAGACAAAGAAGGGGGTGGTTAGGGTTGGAACCCCAACACAAACCAGCTAAGGGCTAGACGACAGAGAGAGAGGAAGAGAAGAAAGGGCTGGGAAGCAGGACAGAGAAGGAGAGAAAGGCAAAAAGGGAGAGTCGGCTGGACAGGGATGTAGACTAAGAAAAGACCAGACAGGCAGCAGGATAGAGAAACAGAAAAACCGGGGACAGGAAGCAGGACAGAGGAACAGTGAGAGGAAACAAGGGCCAGGGAGCAGGACAGCGGTGGAAAAAGAGGCACTGGGGCAGTAGGATAGAAAAAGAAGGAAGGAAAGCTCAGAGGAAGAACGGGAAATAATAGCAAAGGGAGAGAAGGACAAGGAGCAGGACAAATTGTCAGAGAAAGACAGGGACAGGGAGCGGGACAAGGTGATAATGAGAGAGAAAAAGGGGACAGGGAGGTAGGATAAAGTGAAAGACAGGCCAAAATAAGAGACAGGGGAGCAGGACAGAGATGAAGGGGGAAAAGCCTCGGTTGGGCAGCAAGGAAGAAGAAGGGAAAAAAAAGCACTGGGCTGAGGGACAGAGAGGGAGGAATAAACAAACAGACACATGCAGCAGGACAGAATGACAGAATGAGAAATGGGACAGAGAGCAGGACAGTATTGGGGGGCGGGAAACTTAAAACATAGCGTGGGACTCGGGGGTCCCTGCCAGGCTCCTTTTGGCAGCCCTGCTCCGAAAATGCGAACGTCTGCACATAGTTCGCAGCCAGAAGGGGCTAACCTGGAAACTGTTGCTCAGCCTCATCTGCCCATGGCACTACTCGCACAGAGGCACAGAGACTGGGGCTGCCAGCTTGTCTTTCCACCTTAAACTTCAAAAGTAGCTTTGGGGGTCCGTGCCAAGTGACTCCGGCAGCCCTACTCTGAAAATGCGAACGTCTGCAGAGAGCTCGCAACCAGAAAGAGCTAGCCTGGAAAGCTGTTGCTCAGCCTCATCTGCTCATGGCACTGCTCACACAGACGCACAGAGACTGGGGCTGCTTGCTTGTCTTGCCACCTCTAACTTTAAACGTAGCTTAGGTGGTCCGTGCAGTGGGTCCTCCGGCAGCCCTGCTCCCAAAATGCGAACGTCTGCAGATAGCTCGCAACCAGAAAGAGCTGGCCTGGAAAGCTGTTGCTCAGCCTCATCTGCTCATGGCACTGCTCGCACAGAGGCACAGAGACTGGGGCTGCTTGCTTTTCTTGCACCTCAAACTTCAAACGTATCTTTGGGGGTCCATGCAGGGGGCCTCCGGCAGCCCTGCTCTGAAAATGCGAAGGTCTGCACATAGCTCGCAGCCAGAAACAGCTAGCCTGCAAAGCTGTTGCTCAGTCTCATCTGCCCATGGCACTGCTCACACAGAGGCACAGAGACTGGGGCTGCTTGCTTGTCTTGCCCCCTCAAACTTCAAACGTAGCTTTGGGGGTCCATGCAGGGGGTCTCCGGCAGCCCTGCTCTGAAAATGCAAACGTCTGCAGATAGCTCGCAGCCAGGAAGAGCTGGCCTGTGTAGCTGTTGCTCAGCCTCATCTGCCCATGGCACTGCTCGCACAGAGACACAGAGACTGGGGCTGCTTGCTTTTCTTGCCCCCTCAAACTTGAAACGTAGCTTAGGTGGTCCGTGCAGGGGGCCTCCGGCAGGCCTGCTCCCTAAATGCGAACGTCTGCAGATAGCTCGCAGCCAGAAAGAGCTAGCGTGGAAAGCTGTTGCTCAGCCTCATCTGCTCATGGCACTGCTCGCACAGAGGCACAGAGACTGGGGCTGCTTGCTTTTCTTGCACCTCAAACTTCAAACGTATCTTTGGGGGTCCATGCAGGGGGCCTCCGGCAGCCCTGCTCTGAAAATGCGAAGGTCTGCAGATAGCTCGCAGCCAGAAACAGCTAGCCTGCAAAGCTGTTGCTCAGCCTCATCTGCCCATGGCACTGCTCACACAGAGGCACAGAGACTGGGGCTGCTTGCTTGTCTTGCAACCTCAAACTTCAAACGTAGCTTTGGGGGTCCATGCAGGGGGTCTCCGGCAGCCCTGCTCTGAAAATGCAAACGTCTGCAGATAGCTCGCAGCCAGAAAGAGCTGGCCTGTGAAGCTGTTGCTCAGCCTCATCTGCCCATGGCACTGCTCGCACAGAGGCACAGAGACTGGGGCTGCTTGCTTTTCTTGCCACCTCAAACATCAAAAGTATCTTAGGTGGTCCGTGAAGGGGGCATTCGGCAGCCCTACTCTGAAAATGCGAACGTCTGCAGATAGCTCGCAGGCAGAAAGAGCTAGCCTGCAAAGCTGTTGCTCAGCCTCATCTGCCCATGGCACTGCTCGCACAGAGGCACAGAGACTCGGGCTGCTTGCTTGTCTTTCCACCTCAAACTTCAAACGTATCTTTGGGGGTCCATGCAGAGGGCCTCCGGCAGCCCTGCTTTGAAAATGCGAAGGTCTGCAGATAGCTCGCAGGCAGAAAGAGCTAGCCTGGAAAGCTGTTGCTCAGCCTCATCTGCCCATGGCACTGCTCGCACAGAGGCACAGAGACTGGGGCTGCTTGCTTTTCTTGCCCCCTCAAACTTGAAACGTAGCTTAGGTGGTCCGTGCAGGGGGCCTCCGGCAGGCCTGCTCCGAAAATGCGAACGTCTGCATGTAGCTCGCAGCCAGAGAGAGCTAGCCTGGAAAGCTGTTGCTCAGCCTCATCTTCCCCTGGCACTCCTCCTGTGCGTCAGTGGTGCCCCGTACCAAAATGCACCTTGGTTTCTTAGAGCTCATACGAGACGTGACTGCCGAAACAAGCAGCCTTACCGCACACTGTATGCAGGAATAGGACAGAGAAATAGAGAGAATGTTATGAGTGGGAAGCAGAAGACACGGATCGAGAAACAACTTGAGTCAGCGGAATAAACAAGGCAGGAAAGAGAGATAAAGACAGGAAACAGGACGAAAGAAATGGCATTTCTGGCCTCTGCTCGTACCGCCCCGGCCTCCCACCCCTTTCCGGCCTCCTATTTATCTGGCCTCTACTCTGGCTTCGGCCTCCCACCGCTCTGCAGCCTCCCACGCCTTCCCGGCCTCCTTTTTTGCTGGCCTCTACTCTCGCCCCAGCCTCCCACCCCTCTGCAACCTCCTGCCCCTTTCCAGCCTCCATTCGCCCCCCCCCACCACCAATTTCCCAGCCTCTTTCAGCCTCCCACCCCCGTCCGACGATCTGCAGCACACACTGACAGAGAGAGAAAAAGAACAGGGAACAGGAAAAAAGGTACTAAGATACAAAGAAAGGGTCAGACAAAGAAGGGGGTGGTTAGAGTTGGAACCCCAACACAAACCAGCTAAGGGCTAGACGACAGAGAGAGAGGAAGAGAAGAAAGGGCTGGGAAGCAGGACAGAGAAGGAGAGAAAGGCAAAAAGGGAGAGTCGGCTGGACAGGGATGTAGACTAAGAAAAGACCAGACAGGCAGCAGGATAGAGAAACAGAAAAACCGGGGACAGGAAGCAGGACAGAGGAACAGTGAGAGGAAACAAGGGCCAGGGAGCAGGACAGCGGTGGAAAAAGAGGCACTGGGGCAGTAGGATAGAAAAAGAAGGAAGGAAAGCTCAGAGGAAGAACGGGAAATAATAGCAAAGGGAGAGAAGGACAAGGAGCAGGACAAATTGTCAGAGAAAGACAGGGACAGGGAGCGGGACAAGGTGATAATGAGAGAGAAAAAGGGGACAGGGAGGTAGGATAAAGTGAAAGACAGGCCAAAATAAGAGACAGGGGAGCAGGACAGAGATGAAGGGGGAAAAGCCTCGGTTGGGCAGCAAGGAAGAAGAAGGGAAAAAAAAGCACTGGGCTGAGGGACAGAGAGGGAGGAATAAACAAACAGACACATGCAGCAGGACAGAATGACAGAATGAGAAATGGGACAGAGAGCAGGACAGTATTGGGGGGCGGGAAACTTAAAACATAGCGTGGGGCTCGGGGGTCCCTGCCAGGCTCCTTTTGGCAGCCCTGCTCCGAAAATGCGAACGTCTGCACATAGTTCGCAGCCAGAAGGGGCTAACCTGGAAAGCTGTTGCTCAGCCTCATCTGCCCATGGCACTACTCGCACAGAGGCACAGAGACTGCGGCTGCCAGCTTGTCTTTCCACCTTAAACTTCAAAAGTAGCTTTGGGGGTCCGTGCCAAGTGACTCCGTCAGCCCTACTCTGAAAATGCGAACGTCTGCAGAGAGCTCGCAACCAGAAAGAGCTAGCCTGGAAAGCTGTTGTTCAGCCTCATCTGCCCATGGCACTGCTCACACAGAGGCATAGAGACTGGGGCTGCTTGCTTGTCTTGCCACCTCTAACTTTAAACGTAGCTTAGGTGGTCCGTGCAGTGGGTCCTCCGGCAGCCCTGCTCCCTAAATGCGAACGTCTGCAGATAGCTCGCAGCCAGAAAGAGCTAGCGTGGAAAGCTGTTGCTCAGCCTCATCTGCTCATGGCACTGCTCGCACAGAGGCACAGAGACTGGGGCTGCTTGCTTTTCTTGCACATCAAACTTCAAACGTATCTTCGGGGGTCCATGCAGGGGGCCTCCGGCAGCCCTGCTCTGAAAATGCGAAGGTCTGCAGATAGCTCGCAGCCAGAAACAGCTAGCCTGCAAAGCTGTTGCTCAGCCTCATCTGCCCATGGCACTGCTCACACAGAGGCACAGAGACTGGGGCTGCTTGCTTGTCTTGCAACCTCAAACTTCAAACGTAGCTTTGGGGGTCCATGCAGGGGGTCTCCGGCAGCCCTGCTCTGAAAATGCAAACGTCTGCAGATAGCTCGCAGCCAGAAAGAGCTGGCCTGTGAAGCTGTTGCTCAGCCTCATCTGCCCATGGCACTGCTCGCACAGAGGCACAGAGACTGGGGCTGCTTGCTTTTCTTGCCACCTCAAACTTCAAAAGTATCTTAGGTGGTCCGTGAAGGGGGCATTCGGCAGCCCTACTCTGAAAATGCGAACGTCTGCAGAGAGCTCGCAGGCAGAAAGAGCTAGCCTGCAAAGCTGTTGCTCAGCCTCATCTGCCCATGGCACTGCTCGCACAGAGGCACAGAGACTCGGGCTGCTTGCTTGTCTTGCCACCTCAAACTTCAAACGTATCTTTGGGGGTCCATGCAGAGGGCCTCCGGCAGCCCTGCTCTGAAAATGCGAAGGTCTGCAGATAGCTCGCAGGCAGAAAGAGCTAGCCTGGAAAGCTGTTGCTCAGCCTCATCTGCCCATGGCACTGCTCGCACAGAGGCACAGAGACTCGGGCTGCTTGCTTGTCTTGCCACCTCTAACTTTAAACGTAGCTTAGGTGGTCCGTGCAGTGGGTCCTCCGGCAGCCCTGCTCCCAAAATGCGAACGTCTGCAGATAGCTCGCAGCCAGAAAGAGCTAGCCTGGAAAGCTGTTGCTCAGCCTCATCTGCTCATGGCACTGCTCGCACAGAGGCACAGAGACTGGGGCTGCTTGCTTTTCTTGCACCTCAAACTTCAAACGTATCTTTGGGGGTCCATGCAGGGGGCCTCCGGCAGCCCTGCTCTGAAAATGCGAAGGTCTGCAGATAGCTCGCAGGCAGAAAGAGCTAGCCTGGAAAGCTGTTGCTCAGCCTCATCTGCCCATGGCACTGCTCGCACACAGGCACAGAGACTGGGGCTGCTTGCTTTTCTTGCCCCCTCAAACTTGAAACGTAGCTTAGGTGGTCCGTGCAGGGGGCCTCCGGCAGGCCTGCTCCGAAAATGCGAACGTCTGCATGTAGCTCGCAGCCAGAAAGAGCTAGCCTGGAAAGCTGTTGCTCAGCCTCATCTTCCCCTGGCACTCCTCCTGTGCGTCAGTGGTGCCCCGTACCAAAATGCACCTTGGTTTCTTAGAGCTCATACGAGACGTGACTGCCGAAACAAGCAGCCTTACCGCACACTGTATGCAGGAATAGGACAGAGAAATAGAGAGAATGTTATGAGTGGGAAGCAGAAGACACGGATCGAGAAACAACTTGAGTCAGCGGAATAAACAAGGCAGGAAAGAGAGATAAAGACAGGAAACAGGACGAAAGAAATGGCATTTCTGGCCTCTGCTCGTACCGCCCCGGCCTCCCACCCCTTTCCGGCCTCCTATTTATCTGGCCTCTACTCTGGCTCCGGCCTCCCACCGCTCTGCAGCCTCCCACGCCTTCCCGGCCTCCTTTTTTGCTGGCCTCTACTCTCGCCCCGGCCTCCCACCCCTCTGCAACCTCCTGCCCCTTTCCAGCCTCCATTCGCCCCCCCCCACCACCAATTTCCCAGCCTCTTTCAGCCTCCCACCCCCGTCCGACGATCTGCAGCACACACTGACAGAGAGAGAAAAAGAACAGGGAACAGGAAAAAAGGTACTAAGACACAAAGAAAGGGTCAGACAAAGAAGGGGGTGGTTAGGGTTGGAACCCCAACACAAACCAGCTAAGGGCTAGACGACAGAGAGAGAGGAAGAGAAGAAAGGGCTGGGAAGCAGGACAGAGAAGGAGAGAAAGGCAAAAAGGGAGAGTCGGCTGGACAGGGATGTAGACTAAGAAAAGACCAGACAGGCAGCAGGATAGAGAAACAGAAAAACCGGGGACAGGAAGCAGGACAGAGGAACAGTGAGAGGAAACAAGGGCCAGGGAGCAGGACAGCGGTGGAAAAAGAGGCACTGGGGCAGTAGGATAGAAAAAGAAGGAAGGAAAGCTCAGAGGAAGAACGGGAAATAATAGCAAAGGGAGAGAAGGACAAGGAGCAGGACAAATTGTCAGAGAAAGACAGGGACAGGGAGCGGGACAAGGTGATAATGAGAGAGAAAAAGGGGACAGGGAGGTAGGATAAAGTGAAAGACAGGCCAAAATAAGAGACAGGGGAGCAGGACAGAGATGAAGGGGGAAAAGCCTCGGTTGGGCAGCAAGGAAGAAGAAGGGAAAAAAAAGCACTGGGCTGAGGGACAGAGAGGGAGGAATAAACAAACAGACACATGCAGCAGGACAGAATGACAGAATGAGAAATGGGACAGAGAGCAGGACAGTATTGGGGGGCGGGAAACTTAAAACATAGCGTGGGACTCGGGGGTCCCTGCCAGGCTCCTTTTGGCAGCCCTGCTCCGAAAATGCGAACGTCTGCACATAGTTCGCAGCCAGAAGGGGCTAACCTGGAAAGCTGTTGCTCAGCCTCATCTGCCCATGGCACTACTCGCACAGAGGCACAGAGACTGGGGCTGCCAGCTTGTCTTTCCACCTTAAACTTCAAAAGTACCTTTGGGGGTCCGTGCCAAGTGACTCCGGCAGCCCTAATCTGAAAATGCGAACGTCTGCAGAGAGCTCGCAACCAGAAAGAGCTAGCCTGGAAAGCTGTTGCTCAGCCTCATCTGCTCATGGCACTGCTCACACAGACGCACAGAGACTGGGGCTGCTTGCTTGTCTTGCCACCTCTAACTTTAAACGTAGCTTAGGTGGTCCGTGCAGTGGGTCTTCCGGCAGCCCTGCTCCCAAAATGCGAACGTCTGCAGATAGCTCGCAGGCAGAAATAGCTGTCCTGTGAAGCTGTTGCTCAGCCTCATCTGCCCATGGCACTGCTCGCACAGAGGTACAGAGACTGGGGCTGCTTGCTTTTCTTGCCACCTCAAACTTCAAAAGTATCTTAGGTGGTCCGTGAAGGGGGCCTCCGGCAGCCCTACTCTGAAAATGCGAACGTCTGCAGAGAGCTCGCAAACAGAAAGAGCTAGCCTGGAAAGCTGTTGCTCAGCCTCATCTGCCCATGGCACTGCTCGCACAGAGGCACAGAGACTCGGGCTGCTTGCTTGTCTTGCCACCTCAAACTGCAAAAGTAAATTTGAGGCTCCTTGCAGGAGGCCTTAGCCAGCCCTTCTCCGAAAATGCGAACGTCTGCAGATAGCTCGCAGCCAGAAACAGCTAGCCTGGAAAGCTGTTGCTCAGCCTCATCTGCCCATGGCACTGCTCACACAGAGGCACAGAGACTGGGGCTGCTTGCTTTTCTTGCCACCTCAAACTTCAAACGTAGCTTTGGGGGTGCATGCAGGGGGTCTCCGGCAGCCCTGCTCTGAAAATGCCAACGTCTGCAGATAGCTCGCAGGCAGGAAAAGCTGGCCTGGGAAGCTGTTGCTCAGCCTCATCTGCCCATGGCACTGCTCGCACAGAGGCACAGAGACTGGGGCTGCTTGCTTTTCTTGCCCCCTCAAACTTGAAACGTAGCTTAGGTGGTCCATGCAGGGGGCGTCCGGCAGGCCTGCTCCGAAAATGCGAACGTCTGCATGTAGCTCGCAGCCAGAAAGAGCTAGCCTGGAAAGCTGTTGCTCAGCCTCATCTTCCCCTGGCACTCCTCCTGTGCGTCAGTGGTGCCCCGTACCAAAATGCACCTTGGTTTCTTAGAGCTCATACGAGACGTGACTGCCGAAACAAGCAGCCTTACCGCACACTGTATGCAGGAATAGGACAGAGAAATAGAGAGAATGTTATGAGTGGGAAGCAGAAGACACGGATCGAGAAACAACTTGAGTCAGCGGAATAAACAAGGCAGGAAAGAGAGATAAAGACAGGAAACAGGACGAAAGAAATGGCATTTCTGGCCTCTGCTCGTACCGCCCCGGCCTCCCACCCCTTTCCGGCCTCCTTTTTTGCTGGCCTCTACTCTCTCCTGTGGCCTCCCACCCCTCTGCAACCTCCTGCCCCTTTCCAGCCTCCATTCCCCCCCCCCCACCCCCAATTTCCCAGCCTCTTTCAGCCTCCCACCCCCGTCCGACGATCTGCAGCACACACTGACAGAGAGAGAAAAAGAACAGGGAACAGGAAAAAAGGTACTAAGATACAAAGAAAGGGTCAGACAAAGAAGGGGGTGGTTAGGGTTGGAACCCCAACACAAACCAGCTAAGGGCTAGACGACAGAGAGAGAGGAAGAGAAGAAAGGGCTGGGAAGCAGGACAGAGAAGGAGAGAAAGGCAAAAAGGGAGAGTCGGCTGGACAGGGATGTAGACTAAGAAAAGACCAGACAGGCAGCAGGATAGAGAAACAGAAAAACCGGGGACAGGAAGCAGGACAGAGGAACAGTGAGAGGAAACAAGGGCCAGGGAGCAGGACAGCGGTGGGAAAAGAGGCACTGGGGCAGTAGGATAGAAAAAGAAGGAAGGAAAGCTCAGAGGAAGAACGGGAAATAATAGCAAAGGGAGAGAAGGACAAGGAGCAGGACAAATTGTCAGAGAAAGACAGGGACAGGGAGCGGGACAAGGTGATAATGAGAGAGAAAAAGGGGACAGGGAGGTAGGATAAAGTGAAAGACAGGCCAAAATAAGAGACAGGGGAGCAGGACAGAGATGAAGGGGGAAAAGCCTCGGTTGGGCAGCAAGGAAGAAGAAGGGAAAAAAAAGCACTGGGCTGAGGGACAGAGAGGGAGGAATAAACAAACAGACACAGGCAGCAGGACAGAATGACAGAATGAGAAATGGGACAGAGAGCAGGACAGTATTGGGGGGCGGGAAACTTAAAACATAGCGTGGGGCTCGGGGGTCCCTGCCAGGCTCCTTTTGGCAGCCCTGCTCCGAAACGTCTGCACATAGTTCGCAGCCAGAAGGGGCTAACCTGGAAAGCTGTTGCTCAGCCTCATCTGCCCATGGCACTACTCGCACAGAGGCACAGAGACTGGGGTTGCCAGCTTGTCTTTCCACCTTAAACTTCAAAAGTAGCTTTGGGGGTCCGTGCCAAGTGACTCCGGCAGCCCTACTCTGAAAATGCGAACGTCTGCAGAGAGCTCGCAACCAGAAAGAGCTAGCCTGGAAAGCTGTTGCTCAGCCTCATCTGCCCATGGCACTGCTCACACAGAGGCATAGAGACTGGGGCTGCTTGCTTGTCTTGCCACCTCTAACTTTAAACGTAGCTTAGGTGGTCCGTGCAGTGGGTCCTCCGGCAGCCCTGCTCCCAAAATGAAAACGTCTGCAGATAGCTCGCAGCCAGAAACAGCTAGCCTGCAAAGCTGTTGCTCAGCCTCATCTGCCCATGGCACTGCTCACACAGAGGCACAGAGACTGGGGCTGCTTGCTTGTCTTGCCACCTCAAACTTCAAACGTAGCTTTGGGGGTCCATGCAGGGTGTCTCCGGCAGCCCTGCTCTGAAAATGCAAACGTCTGCAGATAGCTCGCAGCCAGAAAGAGCTGGCCTGTGAAGCTGTTGCTCAGCCTCATCTGCCCATGGCACTGCTCGCACAGAGACACAGAGACTGGGGCTGCTTGCTTGTCTTGCAACCTCAAACTTCAAAAGTAAATTTGAGGCTCCGTGCAGGAGGCCTTAGCCAGCCCTTCTCCAAAAATGCGAACGTCTGCAGATAGCTCGCAGCCAGAAACAGCTAGCCTGCAAAGCTGTTGCTCAGCCTCATCTGCCCATGGCACTGCTCACACAGAGGCACAGAGACTGGGGCTGCTTGCTTGTCTTGCCCCCTCAATCTTCAAACGTAGCTTTGCGGGTCCATGCAGGGGGTCTCCGGCAGCCCTGCTCTGAAAATGCAAACGTCTGCTAATAGCTCGCAGGCAGAAATAGCTGTCCTGTGAAGCTGTTGCTCAGCCTCATCTGCCCATGGCACTGCTCGCACAGAGGTACAGAGACTGGGGCTGCTTGCTTTTCTTGCCACCTCAAACTTCAAAAGTATCTTAGGTGGTCCGTGAAGGGGGCCTCCGGCAGCCCTACTCTGAAAATGCGAACGTCTGCAGAGAGCTCGCAAACAGAAAGAGCTAGCCTGGAAAGCTGTTGCTCAGCCTCATCTGCCCATGGCACTGCTCGCACAGAGGCACAGAGACTGGGGCTGCTTGCTTGTCTTGCCACCTCAAACTTCAAACGTATCTTTGGGGGTCCATGCAGAGGGCCTCCGGCAGCCCTGCTCTGAAAATGCGAAGGTCTGCAGATAGCTCGCAGGCAGAAAGAGCTAGCCTGCAAAGCTGTTGCTCAGCCTCATCTGCCCATGGCACTGCTCGCACAGAGGCACAGAGACTGGGGCTGTTTGCTTGTCTTGCAACCTCAAACTGCAAAAGTAAATTTGAGGCTCCTTGCAGGAGGCCTTAGCCAGCCCTTCTCCGAAAATGCGAACGTCTGCAGATAGCTCGCAGCCAGAAACAGCTAGCCTGCAAAGCTGTTGCTCAGCCTCATCTGCCCATGGCACTGCTCACACAGAGGCACAGAGACTGGGGCTGCTTGCTTTTCTTGCCACCTCAAACTTCAAACGTAGCTTTGGGGGTGCATGCAGGGGGTCTCCGGCAGCCCTGCTCTGAAAATGCCAACGTCTGCAGATAGCTCGCAGGCAGGAAAAGCTGGCCTGGGAAGCTGTTGCTCAGCCTCATCTGCCCATGGCACTGCTCGCACAGAGGCACAGAGACTGGGGCTGCTTGCTTTTCTTGCCCCCTCAAACTTGAAACGTAGCTTAGGTGGTCCGTGCAGGGGGCCTCCGGCAGGCCTGCTCCGAAAATGCGAACGTCTGCATGTAGCTCGCAGCCAGAAAGAGCTAGCCTGGAAAGCTGTTGCTCAGCCTCATCTTCCCCTGGCACTCCTCCTGTGCGTCAGTGGTGCCCCGTACCAAAATGCACCTTGGTTTCTTAGAGCTCATACGAGACGTGACTGCCGAAACAAGCAGCCTTACCGCACACTGTATGCAGGAATAGGACAGAGAAATAGAGAGAATGTTATGAGTGGGAAGCAGAAGACACGGATCGAGAAACAACTTGAGTCAGCGGAATAAACAAGGCAGGAAAGAGAGATAAAGACAGGAAACAGGACGAAAGAAATGGCATTTCTGGCCTCTGCTCGTACCGCCCCGGCCTCCCACCCCTTTCCGGCCTCCTTTTTTGCTGGCCTCTACTCTCGCCCTGGCCTCCCACCCCTCTGCAACCTCCTGCCCCTTTCCAGCCTCCATTCCCCCCCCCCCACCCCCAATTTCCCAGCCTCTTTCAGCCTCCCACCCCCGTCCGACGATCTGCAGCACACACTGACAGAGAGAGAAAAAGAACAGGGAACAGGAAAAAAGGTACTAAGATACAAAGAAAGGGTCAGACAAAGAAGGGGGTGGTTAGGGTTGGAACCCCAACACAAACCAGCTAAGGGCTAGACGACAGAGAGAGAGGAAGAGAAGAAAGGGCTGGGAAGCAGGACAGAGAAGGAGAGAAAGGCAAAAAGGGAGAGTCGGCTGGACAGGGATGTAGACTAAGAAAAGACCAGACAGGCAGCAGGATAGAGAAACAGAAAAACCGGGGACAGGAAGCAGGACAGAGGAACAGTGAGACGAAACAAGGGCCAGGGAGCAGGACAGCGGTGGAAAAAGAGGCACTGGGGCAGTAGGATAGAAAAAGAAGGAAGGAAAGCTCAGAGGAAGAACGGGAAATAATAGCAAAGGGAGAGAAGGACAAGGAGCAGGACAAATTGTCAGAGAAAGACAGGGACAGGGAGCGGGACAAGGTGATAATGAGAGAGAAAAAGGGGACAGGGAGGTAGGATAAAGTGAAAGACAGGCCAAAATAAGAGACAGGGGAGCAGGACAGAGATGAAGGGGGAAAAGCCTCGGTTGGGCAGCAAGGAAGAAGAAGGGAAAAAAAAGCACTGGGCTGAGGGACAGAGAGGGAGGAATAAACAAACAGACACAGGCAGCAGGACAGAATGACAGAATGAGAAATGGGACAGAGAGCAGGACAGTATTGGGGGGCGGGAAACTTAAAACATAGCGTGGGGCTCAGGGGTCCCTGCCAGGCTCCTTTTGGCAGCCCTGCTCCGAAAATGCGAACGTCTGCACATAGTTCGCAGCCAGAAGGGGCTAACCTGGAAAGCTGTTGCTCAGCCTCATCTGCCCATGGCACTACTCGCACAGAGGCACAGAGACTGGGGCTGCCAGCTTGTCTTTCCACCTTAAACTTCAAAAGTAGCTTTGGGGGTCCGTGTCAAGTGACTCCGGCAGCCCTACTCTGAAAATGCGAACGTCTGCAGAGAGCTCGCAACCAGAAAGAGCTAGCCTGGAAAGCTGTTGCTCAGCCTCATCTGCCCATGGCACTGCTCACACAGAGGCATAGAGACTGGGGCTGCTTGCTTGTCTTGCCACCTCTAACTTTAAACGTAGCTTAGGTGGTCCGTGCAGTGGGTCCTCCGGCAGCCCTGCTCCCAAAATGAAAACGTCTGCAGATAGCTCGCAGGCAGAAATATCTAGCCTGGAAAGCTGTTGCTCAGCCTCATCTGCTCATGGCACTGCTCGCACAGAGGCACAGAGACTGGGGCTGCTTGCTTTTCTTGCACCTCAAACTTCAAACTTATCTTTGGGGGTACATGCAGGGGGCCTCTGGCAGCCCTGCTCTGAAAATGCGAAGGTCTGCAGATAGCTCGCAGTGAGAAACAGCTAGCCTGCAAAGCTGTTGCTCAGCCTCATCTGCCCATGGCACTGCTCACACAGAGGCACAGAGACTGGGGCTGCTTGCTTGTCTTGCAACCTCAAACTTCAAACGTAGCTTTGGGGGTCCATGCAGGGGGTCCCCGGCAGCCCTGCTCTGAAAATGCAAACATCTGCAGATAGCTCGCAGCCAGAAAGAGCTGGCCTGTGAAGCTGTTGCTCAGCCTCATCTGCCCATGGCACTGCTCACACAGAGGCACAGAGACTGGGGCTGCTTGCTTTTCTTGCCACCTCAAACTTCAAAAGTATCTTAGGTGGTCCGTGAAGGGGGCATTCGGCAGCCCTACTCTGAAAATGCGAACGTCTGCAGAGAGCTCGCAGGCAGAAAGAGCTAGCCTGGGAAGCTGTTGCTCAGCCTCATCTGCCCATGGCACTGCTCGCACAGAGGCACAGAGACTCGGGCTGCTTGCTTGTCTTGCCACCTCAAACTTCAAACGTATCTTTGGGGGTCCATGCAGAGGGCCTCCGGCAGCCCTGCTCTGAAAAAGCGAAGGTCTGCAGATAGCTCGCAGGCAGAAATAGCTAGCCTGGAAAGCTGTTGCTCAGCCTCATCTGCCCATGGCACTGCTCGCACAGAGGCACAGAGACTCGGGCTGCTTGCTTGTCTTGCCACCTCAAACTTCAAAAGTATCTTAGGTGGTCCGTGAAGGGGGCATTCGGCAGCCCTACTCTGAAAATGCGAACGTCTGCAGAGAGCTCGCAGGCAGAAAGAGCTAGCCTGCAAAGCTGTTGCTCAGCCTCATCTGCCCATGGCACTGCTCGCACAGAGGCACAGAGACTCGGGCTGCTTGCTTGTCTTGCCACCTCAAACTTCAAACGTATCTTTGGGGGTCCATGCAGAGGGCCTCCGGCAGCCCAGCTCCCAAAATGCGAAGGTCTGCAGATAGCTCGCAGGCAGAAAGAGCTAGCCTGGAAAGCTGTTGCTCAGCCTCATCTGCCCATGGCACTGCTCGCACAGAGGCACAGAGACTGGGGCTGCTTGCTTGTCTTGCAACCTCAAACTTCAAAAGTAAATTTCAGGCTCCGTGCAGGAGGCCTTATCCAGCCCTTCTCCGAAAATGCGAACGTCTGCAGATAGCTCGCAGCAAGAAATATCTAGCCTGGAAAGCTGTTGCTCAGCCTCATCTGCCCATGGCACTGCTCACACAGAGGCACAGAGACTGGGGCTGCTTGCTTTTCTTGCCACCTCAAACTTCATACGTAGCTTTGGGGGTCCGTGCAGGGGGCCTCCGGCAGCACTGCTCTGAAAATGCGAACTTCTGCAGATAGCTCGCAGGCAGAAAGAGCTAGCCTGGAAAGCTGTTGCTCAGCCTCATCTGCCCATGGCACTGCTCGCACAGAGGCACAGAGACTGGGGCTGCTTGCTTGTCTTGCCACCTCTAACTTTAAACGTAGTTTAGGTGGTCCGTGCAGTGGGGCCTCCGGCAGCCCAGCTCCCAAAATGCAAACGTCTGCAGATAGCTCGCAGCCAGAAAGAGCTAGCCTGGAAAGCTGTTGCTCAGCCTCATCTGCTCATGGCACTGCTCGCACAGAGGCACAGAGACTGGGGCTGCTTACTTTTCTTGCCACCTCAAACTTCAAACGTAGCTTTGGGGGTCTGTGCAGGGGGCCTCCGGCAACACTGCTCTGAAAATGCGAACTTCTGCAGATAGCTCGCAGCCAGAAAGAGCTAGCCTGGAAAGCTGTTGCTCAGCCTCATCTGCTCATGGCACTGCTCACACAGAGGCACAGAGACTGGGGCTGCTTGCTTGTCTTGCCAACTCAAACTTCAAACATCGCTTTGGGGGTGCGTGCAGGGGTCCTCCGGCAGCCCTGCTCTGAAAATGCGAACGTCTGCAGATAGCTCGCAGCCAGAAAGAGCTAGCCTGGAAATCTGTTGCTCAGCCTCATCTGCCCATGGCACTGCTCGCACAGAGGCACAGAGACTGGGGCTGCTTGCTTGTCTTGCAACCTCAAACTTCAAAAGTATCTTAGGTGGTCCGTGAAGGGGGCATTCGGCAGCCCTACTCTGAAAATGCGAACGTCTGCAGAGAGCTCGCAGGCAGAAAGAGCTAGCCTGCAAAGCTGTTGTTCAGCCTCATCTGCCCATGGCACTGCTCGCACAGAGGCACAGAGACTCGGGCTGCTTGCTTGTCTTGCCACCTCAAACTTCAAACGTATCTTTGGGGGTCCATGCAGAGGGCCTCCGGCAGCCCAGCTCCCAAAATGCGAAGGTCTGCAGATAGCTCGCAGGCAGAAAGAGCTAGCCTGGAAAGCTGTTGCTCAGCCTCATCTGCCCATGGCACTGCTCGCACAGAGGCACAGAGACTGGGGCTGCTTGCTTGTCTTGCCACCTCAAACTTCAAACGTAGCTTTGGGGGTCCGTGCAGGGGGCCTCCGGCAGCCCTGCTCTGAAAATGCGAAGGTCTGCAGAGAGCTCGCAGCCAGAAAGAGCTAGCCTGGAAAGCTGTTGCTCAGCCTCATCTGCCCATGGCACTGCTCGCACAGAGGCACAGAGACTGGGGCTGCTTGCTTGTCTTGCCCAATCAAACTTCAAAAGTATCTTCGGTGATCCGTGAAGGGGGCCTCCGGCAGCCCTGCTCTGAAAATGCGAACGTCTGCAGAGAGCTCGCAGGCAAAAAGTGCTAGCCTGGAAAGCTGTTGCTCAGCCTCATCTGCTCATGACACTGCTCGCACAGAGGCACAGAGACTGGGGCTGCTTGCTTTTCTCGCACCTCAAACTTCAAACGTATCTTTGGGGGTCCATGCAGGGGGCCTCATTCAGCCCTGCTCTGAAAATGCGAACGTCTGCAGATAGCTCGCAACCAGAAAAAGCTAGCCTGGAAAGCTGTTGCTCAGCCTCATCTGCCCATGGCACTGCTCGCACAGAGGCAGAGAGACTGGGGCTGCTTGCTTGTCTTGCCACCTCAAACTTCAAAAGTATCTTAGGTGGTCCGTGAAGGGGGCCTCCGGCAGCCCTACTCTGAAATTGCGAACGTCTGCAGAGAGCTCGCAACCAGAAAAAGCTAGCCTGGAAATCTGTTGCTCAGCCTCATCTGCCCATGGCACTGCTCGCACAGAGGCACAGAGACTGGGGCTGCTTGCTTGTCTTGCAACCTCAAACTTCACAAGTATATTTGAGGCTCCGTGCAGGAGGCATTAGCCAGCCCTTCTCCGAAAATGCGAACGTGTGCAGATAGCTCGCAGCCAGAAAGAGCTAGCCTGGAAAGCTGTTGCTCAGCCTCATCTGCTCATGGCACTGCTCGCACAGAGGCACAGAGACTGGGGCTGCTTGCTTGTCTTGCAACCTCAAACTTCAAAAGTAAATTTCAGGCTCCGTGCAGGAGGCCTTATCCAGCCCTTCTCCGAAAATGCGAACGTCTGCAGAGAGCTCGCAGCCAGAAACAGCTAGCCTGCAAAGCTGTTGCTCAGCCTCATCTGCTCATGGCACTGCTCGCACAGAGGCACAGAGACTGGGGCTGCTTGCTTGTCTTGCACCTCAAACTTCAAACGTATCTTTGGGGGTCCGTGCAGGGGGCCTCCGGCAACACTGCTCTGAAAATGCGAACTTCTGCAGATAGCTCGCAGGCAGAAAGAGCTAGCCTGGAAAGCTGTTGCTCAGCCTCAGCTGCCCATGGCACTGCTCGCACAGAGGCACAGAGACTCGGGCTGCTTGCTTGTCTTGCAACCTCAAACTTCAAACGTATCTTTGGGGGTCCGTGCAGGGGACCTCCGGCAGCCCTGCTCTGAAAATGTGAACGTCTGCAGATAGCTCGCAGCCAGAAAGAGCTAGCCTGGAAAGCTGTTGCTCAGCCTCATCTGCCCATGGCACTGCTCGCACAGAGGCACAGAGACTCGGGCTGCTTGCTTGTCTTGCAACCTCAAACTTCAAACGTATCTTTGGGGGTCCGTGCAGGGGACCTCCGGCAGCCCTGCTCTGAAAATGTGAACGTCTGCAGATAGCTCGCAGCCAGAAAGAGCTAGCCTGGAAAGCTGTTGCTCAGCCTCATCTGCTCATGGCACTGCTCACACAGAGGCACAGAGACTGGGGCTGCTTGCTTGTCTTGCCAACTCAAAGTTCAAACATCGCTTTGGGGGTGCGTGCAGGGGTCCTCCGGCAGCCCTGCTCTGAAAATGCGAACGTCTGCAGAGAGCTCGCAGGCAAAAAGAGCAAGCCTGGAAAGCTGTTGCTCAGCATCATCTGCTCATGACACTGCTCGCACAGAGGCACAGGGACTGGGGCTGCTTGCTTTTGTCGCACCTCAAACTTCAAACGTATCTTTGGGGGTCCATGCAGGGGGCCTCATTCAGCCCTGCTCTGAAAATGCGAACGTCTTCAGATAGCTCGCAACCAGAAAAAGCTAGCCTGGAAAGCTGTTGCTCAGCCTCATCTGCCCATGGCACTGCTCGCACAGAGGCAGAGAGACTGGGGCTGCTTGCTTGTCTTGCAACCTCAAACTTCAAAAGTATCTTAGGTGGTCCGTGCAGGGGGCCTCCTTCAGCCCTGCTCTGAAAATGCAAACGTCTGCAGAGAGCTCGCAGGCAGAAAGAGCTAGCCTGCAAAGCTGTTGCTCAGCCTCATCTGCCCATGGCACTGCTCGCACAGAGGCACAGAGACTCGGGCTGCTTGCTTGTCTTGCCACCTCAAACTTCAAACGTATCTTTGGGGGTCCATGCAGAGGGCCTCCGGCAGCCCAGCTCCCAAAATGCGAAGGTCTGCAGATAGCTCGCAGCCAGAAAGAGCTAGCCTGGAAAGCTGTTGCTCAGCCTCATCTGCCCATGGCACTGCTCGCACAGAGGCACAGAGACTGGGGCTGCTTGCTTGTCTTGCAACCTCAAACTTCAAAAGTAAATTTCAGGCTCCGTGCAGGAGGCCTTATCCAGCCCTTCTCCGAAAATGCGAACGTCTGCAGATAGCTCGCAGCAAGAAATATCTAGCCTGCAAAGCTGTTGCTCAGCCTCATCTGCCCATGGCACTGCTCACACAGAGGCACAGAGACTGGGGCTGCTTGCTTGTCTTGCAACCTCAAACTTCAAAAGTATATTTGAGGCTCCGTGCAGGAGGCATTAGCCAGCCCTTCTCCGAAAATGCGAACGTCTGCAGATAGCTCGCAGGCAGAAAGAGCTAGCCTGGAAAGCTGTTGCTCAGCCTCATCTGCCCATGGCACTGCTCGCACAGAGGCACAGAGACTGGGGCTGCTTGCTTGTCTTGCCACCTCAAACTTCAAACGTAGCTTTGGGGGTCCGTGCAGGGGGCCTCCGGCAGCCCTGCTCTGAAAATGCGAACGTCTGCAGAGAGCTCGCAGACAGAAAGAGCTAGCCTGGAAAGCTGTTGCTCAGCCTCATCTGCCCATGGCACTGCTCGCACAGAGGCACAGAGACTGGGGCTGCTTGCTTGTCTTGCCCAATCAAACTTCAAAAGTATCTTCGGTGATCCGTGAAGGGGGCCTCCGGCAGCCCTGCTCTGAAAATGCGAACGTCTGCAGAGAGCTCGCAGGCAAAAAGTGCTAGCCTGGAAAGCTGTTGCTCAGCCTCATCTGCTCATGACACTGCTCGCACAGAGGCACAGAGACTGGGGCTGCTTGCTTTTCTCGCACCTCAAACTTCAAACGTATCTTTGGGGGTCCATGCAGGGGGCCTCATTCAGCCCTGCTCTGAAAATGCGAACGTCTGCAGATAGCTCGCAACCAGAAAAAGCTAGCCTGGAAAGCTGTTGCTCAGCCTCATCTGCCCATGGCACTGCTCGCACAGAGGCAGAGAGACTGGGGCTGCTTGCTTGTCTTGCCACCTCAAACTTCAAAAGTATCTTAGGTGGTCCGTGAAGGGGGCCTCCGGCAGCCCTACTCTGAAATTGCGAACGTCTGCAGAGAGCTCGCAACCAGAAAAAGCTAGCCTGGAAATCTGTTGCTCAGCCTCATCTGCCCATGGCACTGCTCGCACAGAGGCACAGAGACTGGGGCTGCTTGCTTGTCTTGCAACCTCAAACTTCACAAGTATATTTGAGGCTCCGTGCAGGAGGCATTAGCCAGCCCTTCTCCGAAAATGCGAACGTGTGCAGATAGCTCGCAGCCAGAAAGAGCTAGCCTGGAAAGCTGTTGCTCAGCCTCATCTGCTCATGGCACTGCTCGCACAGAGGCACAGAGACTGGGGCTGCTTGCTTGTCTTGCAACCTCAAACTTCAAAAGTAAATTTCAGGCTCCGTGCAGGAGGCCTTATCCAGCCCTTCTCCGAAAATGCGAACGTCTGCAGAGAGCTCGCAGCCAGAAACAGCTAGCCTGCAAAGCTGTTGCTCAGCCTCATCTGCTCATGGCACTGCTCGCACAGAGGCACAGAGACTGGGGCTGCTTGCTTTTCTTGCACCTCAAACTTCAAACGTATCTTTGGGGGTCCGTGCAGGGGGCCTCCGGCAACACTGCTCTGAAAATGCGAACTTCTGCAGATAGCTCGCAGGCAGAAAGAGCTAGCCTGGAAAGCTGTTGCTCAGCCTCAGCTGCCCATGGCACTGCTCGCACAGAGGCACAGAGACTCGGGCTGCTTGCTTGTCTTGCAACCTCAAACTTCAAACGTATCTTTGGGGGTCCGTGCAGGGGACCTCCGGCAGCCCTGCTCTGAAAATGTGAACGTCTGCAGATAGCTCGCAGGCAGAAAGAGCTAGCCTGGAAAGCTGTTGCTCAGCCTCAGCTGCCCATGGCACTGCTCGCACAGAGGCACAGAGACTCGGGCTGCTTGCTTGTCTTGCAACCTCAAACTTCAAACGTATCTTTGGGGGTCCGTGCAGGGGACCTCCGGCAGCCCTGCTCTGAAAATGTGAACGTCTGCAGATAGCTCGCAGCCAGAAAGAGCTAGCCTGGAAAGCTGTTGCTCAGCCTCATCTGCTCATGGCACTGCTCACACAGAGGCACAGAGACTGGGGCTGCTTGCTTGTCTTGCCAACTCAAACTTCAAACATCGCTTTGGGGGTGCGTGCAGGGGTCCTCCGGCAGCCCTGCTCTGAAAATGCGAACGTCTGCAGAGAGCTCGCAGGCAAAAAGAGCAAGCCTGGAAAGCTGTTGCTCAGCATCATCTGCTCATGACACTGCTCGCACAGAGGCACAGGGACTGGGGCTGCTTGCTTTTGTCGCACCTCAAACTTCAAACGTATCTTTGGGGGTCCATGCAGGGGGCCTCATTCAGCCCTGCTCTGAAAATGCGAACGTCTTCAGATAGCTCGCAACCAGAAAAAGCTAGCCTGGAAAGCTGTTGCTCAGCCTCATCTGCCCATGGCACTGCTCGCACAGAGGCAGAGAGACTGGGGCTGCTTGCTTGTCTTGCCACCTCAAACTTCAAAAGTATCTTAGGTGGTCCGTGAAGGGGGCCTCCGGCAGCCCTACTCTGAAATTGCGAACGTCTGCAGAGAGCTCGCAACCAGAAAAAGCTAGCCTGGAAATCTGTTGCTCAGCCTCATCTGCCCATGGCACTGCTCGCACAGAGGCACAGAGACTGGGGCTGCTTGCTTGTCTTGCCACCTCAAACTTCAAAAGTATATTTGAGGCTCCGTGCAGGAGGCATTAGCCAGCCCTTCTCCGAAAATGCGAACGTCTGCAGATAGCTCGCAGCCAGAAAGAGCTAGCCTGGAAAGCTGTTGCTCAGCCTCATCTGCCCATGGCACTGCTCGCACAGAGGCACAGAGACTGGGGCTGCTTGCTTTTCTTGCCACCTCAAACTTCAAACGTAGCTTTGGGGGTCCGTGCAGGGGGCCTCCGGCAGCCCTGCTCTGAAAATGCGAACGTCTGCAGAGAGCTCGCAGCCAGAAAGAGCTAGCCTGGAAAGCTGTTGCTCAGCCTCATCTGCCCATGGCACTGCTCGCACAGAGGCACAGAGACTGGGGCTGCTTGCTTGTCTTGCCCCCTCAAACTTCAAAAGTATCTTCGGTGATCCGTGAAGGGGGCCTCCGGCAGCCCTGCTCTGAAAATGCGAACGTCTGCAGAGAGCTCGCAGGCAAAAAGGGCTAGCCTGGAAAGCTGTTGCTCAGCCTCATCTGCTCATGACACTGCTCGCACAGAGGCACAGAGACTGGGGCTGCTTGCTTTTCTCGCACCTCAAACTTCAAACGTATCTTTGGGGGTCCATGCAGGGGGCCTCATTCAGCCCTGCTCTGAAAATGCGAACGTCTGCAGATAGCTCGCAACCAGAAAAAGCTAGCCTGGAAAGCTGTTGCTCAGCCTCATCTGCCCATGGCACTGCTCGCACAGAGGCACAGAGACTGGGGCTGCTTGCTTGTCTTGCCACCTCAAACTTCAAACGTAGCTTTGGGGGTCCGTGCAGGGGGCCTCCGGCAGCCCTGCTCTGAAAATGCGAAGGTCTGCAGAGAGCTCGCAGCCAGAAAGAGCTAGCCTGGAAAGCTGTTGCTCAGCCTCATCTGCCCATGGCACTGCTCGCACAGAGGCACAGAGACTGGGGCTGCTTGCTTGTCTTGCCCAATCAAACTTCAAAAGTATCTTCGGTGATCCGTGAAGGGGGCCTCCGGCAGCCCTGCTCTGAAAATGCGAACGTCTGCAGAGAGCTCGCAGGCAAAAAGTGCTAGCCTGGAAAGCTGTTGCTCAGCCTCATCTGCTCATGACACTGCTCGCACAGAGGCACAGAGACTGGGGCTGCTTGCTTTTCTCGCACCTCAAACTTCAAACGTATCTTTGGGGGTCCATGCAGGGGGCCTCATTCAGCCCTGCTCTGAAAATGCGAACGTCTGCAGATAGCTCGCAACCAGAAAAAGCTAGCCTGGAAAGCTGTTGCTCAGCCTCATCTGCCCATGGCACTGCTCGCACAGAGGCAGAGAGACTGGGGCTGCTTGCTTGTCTTGCCACCTCAAACTTCAAAAGTATCTTAGGTGGTCCGTGAAGGGGGCCTCCGGCAGCCCTACTCTGAAATTGCGAACGTCTGCAGAGAGCTCGCAACCAGAAAAAGCTAGCCTGGAAATCTGTTGCTCAGCCTCATCTGCCCATGGCACTGCTCGCACAGAGGCACAGAGACTGGGGCTGCTTGCTTGTCTTGCAACCTCAAACTTCACAAGTATATTTGAGGCTCCGTGCAGGAGGCATTAGCCAGCCCTTCTCCGAAAATGCGAACGTGTGCAGATAGCTCGCAGCCAGAAAGAGCTAGCCTGGAAAGCTGTTGCTCAGCCTCATCTGCTCATGGCACTGCTCGCACAGAGGCACAGAGACTGGGGCTGCTTGCTTGTCTTGCAACCTCAAACTTCAAAAGTAAATTTCAGGCTCCGTGCAGGAGGCCTTATCCAGCCCTTCTCCGAAAATGCGAACGTCTGCAGAGAGCTCGCAGCCAGAAACAGCTAGCCTGCAAAGCTGTTGCTCAGCCTCATCTGCTCATGGCACTGCTCGCACAGAGGCACAGAGACTGGGGCTGCTTGCTTTTCTTGCACCTCAAACTTCAAACGTATCTTTGGGGGTCCGTGCAGGGGGCCTCCGGCAACACTGCTCTGAAAATGCGAACTTCTGCAGATAGCTCGCAGGCAGAAAGAGCTAGCCTGGAAAGCTGTTGCTCAGCCTCAGCTGCCCATGGCACTGCTCGCACAGAGGCACAGAGACTCGGGCTGCTTGCTTGTCTTGCAACCTCAAACTTCAAACGTATCTTTGGGGGTCCGTGCAGGGGACCTCCGGCAGCCCTGCTCTGAAAATGTGAACGTCTGCAGATAGCTCGCAGCCAGAAAGAGCTAGCCTGGAAAGCTGTTGCTCAGCCTCAGCTGCCCATGGCACTGCTCGCACAGAGGCACAGAGACTCGGGCTGCTTGCTTGTCTTGCAACCTCAAACTTCAAACGTATCTTTGGGGGTCCGTGCAGGGGACCTCCGGCAGCCCTGCTCTGAAAATGTGAACGTCTGCAGATAGCTCGCAGCCAGAAAGAGCTAGCCTGGAAAGCTGTTGCTCAGCCTCATCTGCTCATGGCACTGCTCACACAGAGGCACAGAGACTGGGGCTGCTTGCTTGTCTTGCCAACTCAAACTTCAAACATCGCTTTGGGGGTGCGTGCAGGGGTCCTCCGGCAGCCCTGCTCTGAAAATGCGAACGTCTGCAGAGAGCTCGCAGGCAAAAAGAGCAAGCCTGGAAAGCTGTTGCTCAGCATCATCTGCTCATGACACTGCTCGCACAGAGGCACAGGGACTGGGGCTGCTTGCTTTTGTCGCACCTCAAACTTCAAACGTATCTTTGGGGGTCCATGCAGGGGGCCTCATTCAGCCCTGCTCTGAAAATGCGAACGTCTTCAGATAGCTCGCAACCAGAAAAAGCTAGCCTGGAAAGCTGTTGCTCAGCCTCATCTGCCCATGGCACTGCTCGCACAGAGGCAGAGAGACTGGGGCTGCTTGCTTGTCTTGCAACCTCAAACTTCAAAAGTATCTTAGGTGGTCCGTGCAGGGGGCCTCCTTCAGCCCTGCTCTGAAAATGCGAACGTCTGCAGAGAGCTCGCAGGCAGAAAGAGCTAGCCTGCAAAGCTGTTGCTCAGCCTCATCTGCCCATGGCACTGCTCGCACAGAGGCACAGAGACTCGGGCTGCTTGCTTGTCTTGCCACCTCAAACTTCAAACGTATCTTTGGGGGTCCATGCAGAGGGCCTCCGGCAGCCCAGCTCCCAAAATGCGAAGGTCTGCAGATAGCTCGCAGCCAGAAAGAGCTAGCCTGGAAAGCTGTTGCTCAGCCTCATCTGCCCATGGCACTGCTCGCACAGAGGCACAGAGACTGGGGCTGCTTGCTTGTCTTGCAACCTCAAACTTCAAAAGTAAATTTCAGGCTCCGTGCAGGAGGCCTTATCCAGCCCTTCTCCGAAAATGCGAACGTCTGCAGATAGCTCGCAGCAAGAAATATCTAGCCTGCAAAGCTGTTGCTCAGCCTCATCTGCCCATGGCACTGCTCACACAGAGGCACAGAGACTGGGGCTGCTTGCTTGTCTTGCAACCTCAAACTTCAAAAGTATATTTGAGGCTCCGTGCAGGAGGCATTAGCCAGCCCTTCTCCGAAAATGCGAACGTCTGCAGATAGCTCGCAGGCAGAAAGAGCTAGCCTGGAAAGCTGTTGCTCAGCCTCATCTGCCCATGGCACTGCTCGCACAGAGGCACAGAGACTGGGGCTGCTTGCTTGTCTTGCCACCTCAAACTTCAAACGTAGCTTTGGGGGTCCGTGCAGGGGGCCTCCGGCAGCCCTGCTCTGAAAATGCGAACGTCTGCAGAGAGCTCGCAGACAGAAAGAGCTAGCCTGGAAAGCTGTTGCTCAGCCTCATCTGCCCATGGCACTGCTCGCACAGAGGCACAGAGACTGGGGCTGCTTGCTTGTCTTGCCCAATCAAACTTCAAAAGTATCTTCGGTGATCCGTGAAGGGGGCCTCCGGCAGCCCTGCTCTGAAAATGCGAACGTCTGCAGAGAGCTCGCAGGCAAAAAGTGCTAGCCTGGAAAGCTGTTGCTCAGCCTCATCTGCTCATGACACTGCTCGCACAGAGGCACAGAGACTGGGGCTGCTTGCTTTTCTCGCACCTCAAACTTCAAACGTATCTTTGGGGGTCCATGCAGGGGGCCTCATTCAGCCCTGCTCTGAAAATGCGAACGTCTGCAGATAGCTCGCAACCAGAAAAAGCTAGCCTGGAAAGCTGTTGCTCAGCCTCATCTGCCCATGGCACTGCTCGCACAGAGGCAGAGAGACTGGGGCTGCTTGCTTGTCTTGCCACCTCAAACTTCAAAAGTATCTTAGGTGGTCCGTGAAGGGGGCCTCCGGCAGCCCTACTCTGAAATTGCGAACGTGTGCAGATAGCTCGCAGCCAGAAAGAGCTAGCCTGGAAAGCTGTTGCTCAGCCTCATCTGCTCATGGCACTGCTCGCACAGAGGCACAGAGACTGGGGCTGCTTGCTTGTCTTGCAACCTCAAACTTCAAAAGTAAATTTCAGGCTCCGTGCAGGAGGCCTTATCCAGCCCTTCTCCGAAAATGCGAACGTCTGCAGAGAGCTCGCAGCCAGAAACAGCTAGCCTGCAAAGCTGTTGCTCAGCCTCATCTGCTCATGGCACTGCTCGCACAGAGGCACAGAGACTGGGGCTGCTTGCTTTTCTTGCACCTCAAACTTCAAACGTATCTTTGGGGGTCCGTGCAGGGGGCCTCCGGCAACACTGCTCTGAAAATGCGAACTTCTGCAGATAGCTCGCAGGCAGAAAGAGCTAGCCTGGAAAGCTGTTGCTCAGCCTCAGCTGCCCATGGCACTGCTCGCACAGAGGCACAGAGACTCGGGCTGCTTGCTTGTCTTGCAACCTCAAACTTCAAACGTATCTTTGGGGGTCCGTGCAGGGGACCTCCGGCAGCCCTGCTCTGAAAATGTGAACGTCTGCAGATAGCTCGCAGGCAGAAAGAGCTAGCCTGGAAAGCTGTTGCTCAGCCTCAGCTGCCCATGGCACTGCTCGCACAGAGGCACAGAGACTCGGGCTGCTTGCTTGTCTTGCAACCTCAAACTTCAAACGTATCTTTGGGGGTCCGTGCAGGGGACCTCCGGCAGCCCTGCTCTGAAAATGTGAACGTCTGCAGATAGCTCGCAGCCAGAAAGAGCTAGCCTGGAAAGCTGTTGCTCAGCCTCATCTGCTCATGGCACTGCTCACACAGAGGCACAGAGACTGGGGCTGCTTGCTTTTCTTGCCAACTCAAACTTCAAACATCGCTTTGGGGGTGCGTGCAGGGGTCCTCCGGCAGCCCTGCTCTGAAAATGCGAACGTCTGCAGAGAGCTCGCAGGCAAAAAGAGCAAGCCTGGAAAGCTGTTGCTCAGCATCATCTGCTCATGACACTGCTCGCACAGAGGCACAGGGACTGGGGCTGCTTGCTTTTGTCGCACCTCAAACTTCAAACGTATCTTTGGGGGTCCATGCAGGGGGCCTCATTCAGCCCTGCTCTGAAAATGCGAACGTCTTCAGATAGCTCGCAACCAGAAAAAGCTAGCCTGGAAAGCTGTTGCTCAGCCTCATCTGCCCATGGCACTGCTCGCACAGAGGCAGAGAGACTGGGGCTGCTTGCTTGTCTTGCCACCTCAAACTTCAAAAGTATCTTAGGTGGTCCGTGAAGGGGGCCTCCGGCAGCCCTACTCTGAAATTGCGAACGTCTGCAGAGAGCTCGCAACCAGAAAAAGCTAGCCTGGAAATCTGTTGCTCAGCCTCATCTGCCCATGGCACTGCTCGCACAGAGGCACAGAGACTGGGGCTGCTTGCTTGTCTTGCCACCTCAAACTTCAAAAGTATATTTGAGGCTCCGTGCAGGAGGCATTAGCCAGCCCTTCTCCGAAAATGCGAACGTCTGCAGATAGCTCGCAGCCAGAAAGAGCTAGCCTGGAAAGCTGTTGCTCAGCCTCATCTGCCCATGGCACTGCTCGCACAGAGGCACAGAGACTGGGGCTGCTTGCTTTTCTTGCCACCTCAAACTTCAAACGTAGCTTTGGGGGTCCGTGCAGGGGGCCTCCGGCAGCCCTGCTCTGAAAATGCGAACGTCTGCAGAGAGCTCGCAGCCAGAAAGAGCTAGCCTGGAAAGCTGTTGCTCAGCCTCATCTGCCCATGGCACTGCTCGCACAGAGGCACAGAGACTGGGGCTGCTTGCTTGTCTTGCCCAATCAAACTTCAAAAGTATCTTCGGTGATCCGTGAAGGGGGCCTCCGGCAGCCCTGCTCTGAAAATGCGAACGTCTGCAGAGAGCTCGCAGGCAAAAAGAGCTAGCCTGGAAAGCTGTTGCTCAGCCTCATCTGCTCATGACACTGCTCGCACAGAGGCACAGAGACTGGGGCTGCTTGCTTTTCTCGCACCTCAAACTTCAAACGTATCTTTGGGGGTCCATGCAGGGGGCCTCATTCAGCCCTGCTCTGAAAATGCGAACGTCTGCAGATAGCTCGCAACCAGAAAAAGCTAGCCTGGAAAGCTGTTGCTCAGCCTCATCTGCCCATGGCACTGCTCGCACAGAGGCAGAGAGACTGGGGCTGCTTGCTTGTCTTGCCACCTCAAACTTCAAAAGTATCTTAGGTGGTCCGTGAAGGGGGCCTCCGGCAGCCCTACTCTGAAATTGCGAACGTCTGCAGAGAGCTCGCAACCAGAAAAAGCTAGCCTGGAAATCTGTTGCTCAGCCTCATCTGCCCATGGCACTGCTCGCACAGAGGCACAGAGACTGGGGCTGCTTGCTTGTCTTGCCCCCTCAAACTTCACAAGTATATTTGAGGCTCCGTGCAGGAGGCATTAGCCAGCCCTTCTCCGAAAATGCGAACGTCTGCAGATAGCTCGCAGCCAGAAAGAGCTAGCCTGGAAAGCTGTTGCTCAGCCTCATCTGCTCATGGCACTGCTCGCACAGAGGCACAGAGACTGGGGCTGCTTGCTTGTCTTGCAACCTCAAACTTCAAAAGTAAATTTCAGGCTCCGTGCAGGAGGCCTTATCCAGCCCTTCTCCGAAAATGCGAACGTCTGCAGATAGCTCGCAGCCAGAAACAGCTAGCCTGCAAAGCTGTTGCTCAGCCTCATCTGCTCATGGCACTGCTCGCACAGAGGCACAGAGACTGGGGCTGCTTGCTTTTCTTGCACCTCAAACTTCAAACGTATCTTTGGGGGTCCGTGCAGGGGGCCTCAGGCAACACTGCTCTGAAAATGCGAACTTCTGCAGATAGCTCGCAGGCAGAAAGAGCTAGCCTGGAAAGCTGTTGCTCAGCCTCATCTGCCCATGGCACTGCTCGCACAGAGGCACAGAGACTGGGGCTGCTTGCTTGTCTTGCAACCTCAAACTTCAAACGTATCTTTGGGGGTCCGTGCAGGGGACCTCCGGCAGCCCTGCTCTGAAAATGTGAACGTCTGCAGATAGCTCGCAGCCAGAAAGAGCTAGCCTGGAAAGCTGTTGCTCAGCCTCATCTGCTCATGGCACTGCTCACACAGAGGCACAGAGACTGGGGCTGCTTGCTTGTCTTGCCCCCTCAAAATTCAAACATCGCTTTGGGGGTGCGTGCAGGGGTCCTCCGGCAGCCCTGCTCTGAAAATGCGAACGTCTGCAGATAGCTCGCAGGCAGAAAGAGCTAGCCTGGAAATCTGTTGCTCAGCCTCATCTGCCCATGGCACTGCTCGCACAGAGGCACAGAGACTGGGGCTGTTTGCTTGTCTTGCAACCTCAAACTTCAAACGTATCTTTGGGGGTCCGTGCAGGGGACATCCGGCAGCCCTGTTCTGAAAATGCGAACGTCTGCAGATAGCTCGCAGCCAGAACGAGCTAGCCTGGAAAGCTGTTGCTCAGCCTCATCTGCCCATGGCACTGCTCGCACAGAGGCACAGAGACTGGGGCTGCTTGCTTGTCTTGCAATGTCAAACTTCAAAAGTATCTTGGGTGATCCGTGAAGGGGGCCTCCGGCAGCCCTGCTCTGAAAATGCGAATGTCTACAGAGAGCTCGCAACCAGAAAGAGCTAGCCTGGAAAGCTGTTGCTCAGCCTCATCTGCCCATGGCACTGCTCGCACAGAGGCACAGAGACTGGGGCTGCTTGCTTGTCTTGCAACCTCTAACTTTAAACGTAGTTTAGGTGGTCCGTGCAGTGGGGCCTCCGGCAGCCCTGCTCCCAAAATGAAAACGTCAGCAGATAGCTCGCAGCCAGAAAGAGCTAGCGTGGAAAGCTGTTGCTCAGCCTCATCTGTCCGTGGCACTGCTCGCACAGAGGCACAGAGACAGGGGATGCTTGCTTGTCTTGCCCCCTCAAACTTCAAAAGTATCTTCGGTGATACGTGAAGGGGGCCTCCGGCAGCCCTGCTCTGAAAATGCGAACGTCTGCAGAGAGCTCGCAGGCAAAAAGAGCAAGCCTGGAAAGCTGTTGCTCAGCATCATCTGCTCATGACACTGCTCGCACAGAGGCACAGGGACTGGGGCTGCTTGCTTTTGTCGCACCTCAAACTTCAAACGTATCTTTGGGGGTCCATGCAGGGGGCCTCATTCAGCCCTGCTCTGAAAATGCGAACGTCTGCAGATAGCTCGCAACCAGAAAAAGCTAGCCTGGAAAGCTGTTGCTCAGCCTCATCTGCCCATGGCACTGCTCGCACAGAGGCAGAGAGACTGGGGCTGCTTGCTTGTCTTACCACCTCAAACTTCAAAAGTATCTTAGGTGGTCCGTGAAGGGGGCCTCCGGCAGCCCTACTCTGAAATTGCGAACGTCTGCAGAGAGCTCGCAACCAGAAAAAGCTAGCCTGGAAATCTGTTGCTCAGCCTCATCTGCCCATGGCACTGCTCGCACAGAGGCACAGAGACTGGGGCTGCTTGCTTGTCTTGCAACCTCAAACTTCAAAAGTATATTTGAGGCTCCGTGCAGGAGGCATTAGCCAGCCCTTCTCCGAAAATGCGAACGTCTGCAGATAGCTCGCAGCCAGAAAGAGCTAGCCTGGAAAGCTGTTGCTCAGCCTCATCTGCCCATGGCACTGCTCGCACAGAGGCACAGAGACTGGGGCTGCTTGCTTTTCTTGCCACCTCAAACTTCAAACGTAGCTTTTGGGGTCCTTGCAGGGGGCCTCCGGCAGCCCTGCTCTGAAAATGCGAACGTCTGCAGAGAGCTCGCAGCCAGAAAGAGCTAGCCTGGAAAGCTGTTGCTCAGCCTCATCTGCCCATGGCACTGCTCGCACAGAGGCACAGAGACTGGGGCTGCTTGCTTTTCTCGCACCTCAAACTTCAAACGTATCTTTGGGGGTCCATGCAGGGGGCCTCATTCAGCCCTGCTCTGAAAATGCGAACGTCTGCAGATAGCTCGCAACCAGAAAAAGCTAGCCTGGAAAGCTGTTGCTCAGCCTCATCTGCCCATGGCACTGCTCGCACAGAGGCAGAGAGACTGGGGCTGCTTGCTTGTCTTGCCACCTCAAACTTCAAAAGTATCTTAGGTGGTCCGTGAAGGGGGCCTCCGGCAGCCCTACTCTGAAATTGCGAACGTCTGCAGAGAGCTCGCAACCAGAAAAAGCTAGCCTGGAAATCTGTTGCTCAGCCTCATCTGCCCATGGCACTGCTCGCACAGAGGCACAGAGACTGGGGCTGCTTGCTTGTCTTGCAACCTCAAACTTCAAAAGTAAATTTCAGGCTCCGTGCAGGAGGCCTTATCCAGCCCTTCTCCGAAAATGCGAACGTCTGCAGATAGCTCGCAGCCAGAAACAGCTAGCCTGCAAAGCTGTTGCTCAGCCTCATCTGCTCATGGCACTGCTCGCACAGAGGCACAGAGACTGGGGCTGCTTGCTTTTCTTGCACCTCAAACTTCAAACGTATCTTTGGGGGTCCGTGCAGGGGGCCTCCGGCAACACTGCTCTGAAAATGCGAACTTCTGCAGATAGCTCGCAGGCAGAAAGAGCTAGCCTGGAAAGCTGTTGCTCAGCCTCATCTGCCCATGGCACTGCTCGCACAGAGGCACAGAGACTGGGGCTGCTTGCTTGTCTTGCAACCTCAAACTTCAAACGTATCTTTGGGGGTCCGTGCAGGGGACCTCCGGCAGCCCTGCTCCGAAAATGTGAACGTCTGCAGATAGCTCGCAGCCAGAAAGAGCTAGCCTGGAAAGCTGTTGCTCAGCCTCATCTGCTCATGGCACTGCTCACACAGAGGCACAGAGACTGGGGCTGCTTGCTTGTCTTGCCAACTCAAACTTCAAACATCGCTTTGGGGGTGCGTGCAGGGGTCCTCCGGCAGCCCTGCTCTGAAAATGCGAACGTCTGCAGATAGCTCGCAGGCAGAAAGAGCTAGCCTGGAAATCTGTTGCTCAGCCTCATCTGCCCATGGCACTGCTCGCACAGAGGCACAGAGACTGGGGCTGCTTGCTTTTCTCGCACCTCAAACTTCAAACGTATATTTGGGGGTCCATGCAGGGGGCCTCATTCAGCCCTGCTCTGAAAATGCGAACGTCTGCAGATAGCTCGCAACCAGAAAAAGCTAGCCTGGAAAGCTGTTGCTCAGCCTCATCTGCCCATGGCACTGCTCGCACAGAGGCAGAGAGACTGGGGCTGCTTGCTTGTCTTGCCACCTCAAACTTCAAAAGTATCTTAGGTGGTCCGTGAAGGGGGCCTCCGGCAGCCCTACTCTGAAATTGCGAACGTCTGCAGAGAGCTCGCAACCAGAAAAAGCTAGCCTGGAAATCTGTTGCTCAGCCTCATCTGCCCATGGCACTGCTCGCACAGAGGCACAGAGACTGGGGCTGCTTGCTTGTCTTGCAACCTCAAACTTCACAAGTATATTTGAGGCTCCGTGCAGGAGGCATTAGCCAGCCCTTCTCCGAAAATGCGAACGTCTGCAGATAGCTCGCAGCCAGAAAGAGCTAGCCTGGAAAGCTGTTGCTCAGCCTCATCTGCTCATGGCACTGCTCGCACAGAGGCACAGAGACTGGGGCTGCTTGCTTGTCTTGCAACCTCAAACTTCAAAAGTAAATTTCAGGCTCCGTGCAGGAGGCCTTATCCAGCCCTTCTCCGAAAATGCGAACGTCTGCAGAGAGCTCGCAGCCAGAAACAGCTAGCCTGCAAAGCTGTTGCTCAGCCTCATCTGCTCATGGCACTGCTCGCACAGAGGCACAGAGACTGGGGCTGCTTGCTTTTCTTGCACCTCAAACTTCAAACGTATCTTTGGGGGTCCGTGCAGGGGGCCTCCGGCAACACTGCTCTGAAAATGCGAACTTCTGCAGATAGCTCGCAGGCAGAAAGAGCTAGCCTGGAAAGCTGTTGCTCAGCCTCAGCTGCCCATGGCACTGCTCGCACAGAGGCACAGAGACTCGGGCTGCTTGCTTGTCTTGCAACCTCAAACTTCAAACGTATCTTTGGGGGTCCGTGCAGGGGACCTCCGGCAGCCCTGCTCTGAAAATGTGAACGTCTGCAGATAGCTCGCAGCCAGAAAGAGCTAGCCTGGAAAGCTGTTGCTCAGCCTCATCTGCTCATGGCACTGCTCACACAGAGGCACAGAGACTGGGGCTGCTTGCTTGTCTTGCCAACTCAAACTTCAAACATCGCTTTGGGGGTGCGTGCATGGGTCCTCCGGCAGCCCTGCTCTGAAAATGCGAACGTCTGCAGATAGCTCGCAGGCAGAAAGAGCTAGCCTGGAAATCTGTTGCTCAGCCTCATCTGCCCATGGCACTGCTCGCACAGAGGCACAGAGACTGGGGCTGTTTGCTTGTCTTGCAACCTCAAACTTCAAACGTATCTTTGGGGGTCCGTGCAGGGGACCTCCGGCAGCCCTGCTCTGAAAATGCGAACGTCTGCAGATAGCTCGCAGCCAGAAAGAGCTAGCCTGGAAAGCTGTTGCTCAGCCTCATCTGCCCATGGCACTGCTCGCACAGAGGCAGAGAGACTGGGGCTGCTTGCTTGTCTTGCAACGTCAAACTTCAAAAGTATCTTGGGTGATCCGTGAAGGGGGCCTCCGGCAGCCCTGCTCTGAAAATGCGAACGTCTACAGAGAGCTCGCAACCAGAAAGAGCTAGCCTGGAAAGCTGTTGCTCAGCCTCATCTGCCCATGGCACTGCTCGCACAGAGGCACAGAGACTGGGGCTGCTTGCTTGTCTTGCCACCTCTAACTTTAAACGTAGTTTAGGTGGTCCGTGCAGTGGGGCCTCCGGCAGCCCTGCTCCCAAAATGAAAACGTCAGCAGATAGCTCGCAGCCAGAAAGAGCTAGCGTGGAAAGCTGTTGCTTAGCCTCATCTGTCCGTGGCACTGCTCGCACAGAGGCACAGAGACTGGGGCTGCTTGCTTGTCTTGCCCCCTCAAACTTCAAAAGTATCTTCGGTGATACGTGAAGGGGGCCTCCGGCAGCCCTGCTCTGAAAATGCGAACGTCTGCAGAGAGCTCGCAGGCAGAAAGAGCAAGCCTGGAAAGCTGTTGCTCAGCATCATCTGCTCATGACACTGCTCGCACAGAGGCACAGGGACTGGGGCTGCTTGCTTTTGTCGCACCTCAAACTTCAAACGTATCTTTCGGGGTCCATGCAGGGGGCCTCATTCAGCCCTGCTCTGAAAATGCGAACGTCTGCAGATAGCTCGCAACCAGAAAGAGCTAGCCTGGAAAGCTGTTGCTCAGCCTCATCTGCCCATGGCACTGCTCGCACAGAGGCAGAGAGACTGGGGCTGCTTGCTTGTCTTGCCACCTCAAACTTCAAAAGTATCTTAGGTGGTCCGTGAAGGGGGCCTCCGGCAGCCCTACTCTGAAATTGCGAACGTCTGCAGAGAGCTCGCAACCAGAAAAAGCTAGCCTGGAAATCTGTTGCTCAGCCTCATCTGCCCATGGCACTGCTCGCACAGAGGCACAGAGACTGGGGCTGCTTGCTTGTCTTGCAACCTCAAACTTCACAAGTATATTTGAGGCTCCGTGCAGGAGGCATTAGCCAGCCCTTCTCCGAAAATGCGAACGTCTGCAGATAGCTCGCAGCCAGAAAGAGCTAGCCTGGAAAGCTGTTGCTCAGCCTCATCTGCCCATGGCACTGCTCACACAGAGGCACAGAGACTGGGGCTGCTTGCTTGTCTTGCCCCCTCAAACTTCAAAAGTATCTTCGGTGATCCGTGAAGGGGGCCTCCGGCAGCCCTGCTCTGAAAATGCGAACGTCTGCAGAGAGCTCGCAGGCAAAAAGAGCTAGCCTGGAAAGCTGTTGCTCAGCCTCATCTGCTCATGACACTGCTCGCACAGAGGCACAGAGACTGGGGCTGCTTGCTTTTCTCGCACCTCAAACTTCAAACGTATCTTTGGGGGTCCATGCAGGGGGCCTCATTCAGCCCTGCTCTGAAAATGCGAACGTCTGCAGATAGCTCGCAACCAGAAAAAGCTAGCCTGGAAAGCTGTTGCTCAGCCTCATCTGCCCATGGCACTGCTCGCACAGAGGCACAGAGACTGGGGCTGCTTGCTTGTCTTGCAACCTCAAACTTCACAAGTATATTTGAGGCTCCGTGCAGGAGGCATTAGCCAGCCCTTCTCCGAAAATGCGAACGTCTGCAGATAGCTCGCAGCCAGAAAGAGCTAGCCTGGAAAGCTGTTGCTCAGCCTCATCTGCTCATGGCACTGCTCGCACAGAGGCACAGAGACTGGGGCTGCTTGCTTGTCTTGCAACCTCAAACTTCAAAAGTAAATTTCAGGCTCCGTGCAGGAGGCCTTATCCAGCCCTTCTCCGAAAATGCGAACGTCTGCAGATAGCTCGCAGCCAGAAACAGCTAGCCTGCAAAGCTGTTGCTCAGCCTCATCTGCTCATGGCACTGCTCGCACAGAGGCACAGAGACTGGGGCTGCTTGCTTTTCTTGCACCTCAAACTTCAAACGTATCTTTGGGGGTCCGTGCAGGGGGCCTCAGGCAACACTGCTCTGAAAATGCGAACGTCTGCAGATAGCTCGCAGGCAGAAAGAGCTAGCCTGGAAAGCTGTTGCTCAGCCTCATCTGCCCATGGCACTGCTCGCACAGAGGCACAGAGACTGGGGCTGCTTGCTTGTCTTGCAACCTCAAACTTCAAACGTATCTTTGGGGGTCCGTGCAGGGGACCTCCGGCAGCCCTGCTCTGAAAATGTGAACGTCTGCAGATAGCTCGCAGCCAGAAAGAGCTAGCCTGGAAAGCTGTTGCTCAGCCTCATCTGCTCATGGCACTGCTCACACAGAGGCACAGAGACTGGGGCTGCTTGCTTGTCTTGCCAACTCAAACTTCAAACATCGCTTTGGGGGTGCGTGCAGGGGTCCTCCGGCAGCCCTGCTCTGAAAATGCGAACGTCTGCAGATAGCTCGCAGGCAGAAAGAGCTAGCCTGGAAAGCTGTTGCTCAGCCTCATCTGCCCATGGCACTGCTCGCACAGAGGCACAGAGACTGGGGCTGCTTGCTTGTCTTGCAACCTCAAACTTCAAACGTATCTTTGGGGGTCCGTGCAGGGGACCTCCGGCAGCCCTGCTCTGAAAATGTGAACGTCTGCAGATAGCTCGCAGCCAGAAAGAGCTAGCCTGGAAAGCTGTTGCTCAGCCTCATCTGCTCATGGCACTGCTCACACAGAGGCACAGAGACTGGGGCTGCTTGCTTGTCTTGCCAACTCAAACTTCAAACATCGCTTTGGGGGTGCGTGCAGGGGTCCTCCGGCAGCCCTGCTCTGAAAATGCGAACGTCTGCAGATAGCTCGCAGCCAGAAAGAGCTAGCCTGGAAATCTGTTGCTCAGCCTCATCTGCCCATGGCACTGCTCGCACAGAGGCACAGAGACTGGGGCTGTTTGCTTGTCTTGCAACCTCAAACTTCAAACGTATCTTTGGGGGTCCGTGCAGGGGACATCCGGCAGCCCTGCTCTGAAAATGCGAACGTCTGCAGATAGCTCGCAGCCAGAAAGAGCTAGCCTGGAAAGCTGTTGCTCAGCCTCATCTGCCCATGGCACTGCTCGCACAGAGGCAGAGAGACTGGGGCTGCTTGCTTGTCTTGCCACCTCAAACTTCAAAAGTATCTTAGGTGGTCCGTGAAGGGGGCCTCCGGCAGCCCTACTCTGAAATTGCGAACGTCTGCAGAGAGCTCGCAACCAGAAAAAGCTAGCCTGGAAATCTGTTGCTCAGCCTCATCTGCCCATGGCACTGCTCGCACAGAGGCACAGAGACTGGGGCTGCTTGCTTGTCTTGCAACCTCAAACTTCAAAAGTATATTTGAGGCTCCGTGCAGGAGGCATTAGCCAGCCCTTCTCCGAAAATGCGAACGTCTGCAGATAGCTCGCAGCCAGAAAGAGCTAGCCTGGAAAGCTGTTGCTCAGCCTCATCTGCCCATGGCACTGCTCGCACAGAGGCACAGAGACTGGGGCTGCTTGCTTTTCTTGCCACCTCAAACTTCAAACGTAGCTTTGGGGGTCCGTGCAGGGGGCCTCCGGCAGCCCTGCTCTGAAAATGCGAACGTCTGCAGAGAGCTCGCAGCCAGAAAGAGCTAGCCTGGAAAGCTGTTGCTCAGCCTCATCTGCCCATGGCACTGCTCGCACAGAGGCACAGAGACTGGGGCTGCTTGCTTTTCTCGCACCTCAAACTTCAAACGTATCTTTGGGGGTCCATGCAGGGGGCCTCATTCAGCCCTGCTCTGAAAATGCGAACGTCTGCAGATAGCTCGCAACCAGAAAAAGCTAGCCTGGAAAGCTGTTGCTCAGCCTCATCTGCCCATGGCAGTGCTCGCACAGAGGCAGAGAGACTGGGGCTGCTTGCTTGTCTTGCCACCTCAAAGTTCAAAAGTATCTTAGGTGGTCCGTGAAGGGGGCCTCCGGCAGCCCTACTCTGAAATTGCGAACGTCTGCAGAGAGCTCGCAACCAGAAAAAGCTAGCCTGGAAATCTGTTGCTCAGCCTCATCTGCCCATGGCACTGCTCGCACAGAGGCACAGAGACTGGGGCTGCTTGCTTGTCTTGCAACCTCAAACTTCACAAGTATATTTGAGGCTCCGTGCAGGAGGCATTAGCCAGCCCTTCTACGAAAATGCGAACGTCTGCAGATAGCTCGCAGCCAGAAAGAGCTAGCCTGGAAAGCTGTTGCTCAGCCTCATCTGCTCATGGCACTGCTCGCACAGAGGCACAGAGACTGGGGCTGCTTGCTTGTCTTGCAACCTCAAACTTCAAAAGTAAATTTCAGGCTCCGTGCAGGAGGCCTTATCCAGCCCTTCTCCGAAAATGCGAACGTCTGCAGATAGCTCGCAGCCAGAAAGAGCTAGCCTGCAAAGCTGTTGCTCAGCCTCATCTGCTCATGGCACTGCTCGCACAGAGGCACAGAGACTGGGGCTGCTTGCTTTTCTTGCACCTCAAACTTCAAACGTATCTTTGGGGGTCCGTGCAGGGGGCCTCCGGCAACACTGCTCTGAAAATGCGAACTTCTGCAGATAGCTCGCAGGCAGAAAGAGCTAGCCTGGAAAGCTGTTGCTCAGCCTCATCTGCCCATGGCACTGCTCGCACAGAGGCACAGAGACTGGGGCTGCTTGCTTGTCTTGCAACCTCAAACTTCAAACGTATCTTTGGGGGTCCGTGCAGGGGACCTCCTGCAGCCCTGCTCCGAAAATGTGAACGTCTGCAGATAGCTCGCAGCCAGAAAGAGCTAGCCTGGAAAGCTGTTGCTCAGCCTCATCTGCTCATGGCACTGCTCACACAGAGGCACAGAGACTGGGGCTGCTTGCTTGTCTTGCCAACTCAAACTTCAAACATCGCTTTGGGGGTGCGTGCAGGGGTCCTCCGGCAGCCCTGCTCTGAAAATGCGAACGTCTGCAGATAGCTCGCAGGCAGAAAGAGCTAGCCTGGAAATCTGTTGCTCAGCCTCATCTGCCCATGGCACTGCTCGCACAGAAGCACAGAGACTGGGGCTGCTTGCTTTTCTCGCACCTCAAACTTCAAACGTATATTTGGGGGTCCATGCAGGGGGCCTCATTGAGCCCTGCTCTGAAAATGCGAACGTCTGCAGATAGCTCGCAACCAGAAAAAGCTAGCCTGGAAAGCTGTTGCTCAGCCTCATCTGCCCATGGCACTGCTCGCACAGAGGCAGAGAGACTGGGGCTGCTTGCTTGTCTTGCCACCTCAAACTTCAAAAGTATCTTAGGTGGTCCGTGAAGGGGGCCTCCGGCAGCCCTACTCTGAAATTGCGAACGTCTGCAGAGAGCTCGCAACCAGAAAAAGCTAGCCTGGAAATCTGTTGCTCAGCCTCATCTGCCCATGGCACTGCTCGCACAGAGGCACAGAGACTGGGGCTGCTTGCTTGTCTTGCAACCTCAAACTTCACAAGTATATTTGAGGCTCCGTGCAGGAGGCATTAGCCAGCCCTTCTCCGAAAATGCGAACGTCTGCAGATAGCTCGCAGCCAGAAAGAGCTAGCCTGGAAAGCTGTTGCTCAGCCTCATCTGCTCATGGCACTGCTCGCACAGAGGCACAGAGACTGGGGCTGCTTGCTTGTCTTGCAACCTCAAACTTCAAAAGTAAATTTCAGGCTCCGTGCAGGAGGCCTTATCCAGCCCTTCTCCGAAAATGCGAACGTCTGCAGAGAGCTCGCAGCCAGAAACAGCTAGCCTGCAAAGCTGTTGCTCAGCCTCATCTGCTCATGGCACTGCTCGCACAGAGGCACAGAGACTGGGGCTGCTTGCTTTTCTTGCACCTCAAACTTCAAACGTATCTTTGGGGGTCCGTGCAGGGGGCCTCCGGCAACACTGCTCTGAAAATGCGAACTTCTGCAGATAGCTCGCAGGCAGAAAGAGCTAGCCTGGAAAGCTGTTGCTCAGCCTCAGCTGCCCATGGCACTGCTCGCACAGAGGCACAGAGACTCGGGCTGCTTGCTTGTCTTGCAACCTCAAACTTCAAACGTATCTTTGGGGGTCCGTGCAGGGGACCTCCGGCAGCCCTGCTCTGAAAATGTGAACGTCTGCAGATAGCTCGCAGCCAGAAAGAGCTAGCCTGGAAAGCTGTTGCTCAGCCTCATCTGCTCATGGCACTGCTCACACAGAGGCACAGAGACTGGGGCTGCTTGCTTGTCTTGCCAACTCAAACTTCAAACATCGCTTTGGGGGTGCGTGCAGGGGTCCTCCGGCAGCCCTGCTCTGAAAATGCGAACGTCTGCAGATAGCTCGCAGGCAGAAAGAGCTAGCCTGGAAATCTGTTGCTCAGCCTCATCTGCCCATGGCACTGCTCGCACAGAGGCACAGAGACTGGGGCTGTTTGCTTGTCTTGCAACCTCAAACTTCAAATGTATCTTTGGGGGTCCGTGTAGGGGACCTCCGGCAGCCCTGCTCTGAAAATGCGAAAGTCTGCAGATAGCTCGCAGCCAGAAAGAGCTAGCCTGGAAAGCTGTTGCTCAGCCTCATCTGCCCATGGCACTGCTCGCACAGAGGCAGAGAGACTGGGGCTGCTTGCTTGTCTTGCAACGTCAAACTTCAAAAGTATCTTGGGTGATCCGTGAAGGGGGCCTCCGGCAGCCCTGCTCTGAAAATGCGAACGTCTACAGAGAGCTCGCAACCAGAAAGAGCTAGCCTGGAAAGCTGTTGCTCAGCCTCATCTGCCCATGGCACTGCTCGCACAGAGGCACAGAGACTGGGGCTGCTTGCTTGTCTTGCCACCTCTAACTTTAAACGTAGTTTAGGTGGTCCGTGCAGTGGGGCCTCCGGCAGCCCTGCTCCCAAAATGAAAACGTCAGCAGATAGCTCGCAGCCAGAAAGAGCTAGCGTGGAAAGCTGTTGCTTAGCCTCATCTGTCCGTGGCACTGCTCGCACAGAGGCACAGAGACTGGGGCTGCTTGCTTGTCTTGCCCCCTCAAACTTCAAAAGTATCTTCGGTGATACGTGAAGGGGGCCTCCGGCAGCCCTGCTCTGAAAATGCGAACGTCTGCAGAGAGCTCGCAGGCAGAAAGAGCAAGCCTGGAAAGCTGTTGCTCAGCATCATCTGCTCATGACACTGCTCGCACAGAGGCACAGGGACTGGGGCTGCTTGCTTTTGTCGCACCTCAAACTTCAAACGTATCTTTCGGGGTCCATGCAGGGGGCCTCATTCAGCCCTGCTCTGAAAATGCGAACGTCTGCAGATAGCTCGCAACCAGAAAGAGCTAGCCTGGAAAGCTGTTGCTCAGCCTCATCTGCCCATGGCACTGCTCGCACAGAGGCAGAGAGACTGGGGCTGCTTGCTTGTCTTGCCACCTCAAACTTCAAAAGTATCTTAGGTGGTCCGTGAAGGGGGCCTCCGGCAGCCCTACTCTGAAATTGCGAACGTCTGCAGAGAGCTCGCAACCAGAAAAAGCTAGCCTGGAAATCTGTTGCTCAGCCTCATCTGCCCATGGCACTGCTCGCACAGAGGCACAGAGACTGGGGCTGCTTGCTTGTCTTGCAACCTCAAACTTCAAAAGTATATTTGAGGCTCCGTGCAGGAGGCATTAGCCAGCCCTTCTCCGAAAATGCGAACGTGTGCAGATAGCTCGCAGCCAGAAAGAGCTAGCCTGGAAAGCTGTTGCTCAGCCTCATCTGCCCATGGCACTGCTCACACAGAGGCACAGAGACTGGGGCTGCTTGCTTGTCTTGCCCCCTCAAACTTCAAAAGTATCTTCGGTGATCCGTGAAGGGGGCCTCCGGCAGCCCTGCTCTGAAAATGCGAACGTCTGCAGAGAGCTCGCAGGCAAAAAGAGCTAGCCTGGAAAGCTGTTGCTCAGCCTCATCTGCTCATGACACTGCTCGCACAGAGGCACAGAGACTGGGGCTGCTTGCTTTTCTCGCACCTCAAACTTCAAACGTATCTTTGGGGGTCCATGCAGGGGGCCTCATTCAGCCCTGCTCTGAAAATGCGAACGTCTGCAGATAGCTCGCAACCAGAAAAAGCTAGCCTGGAAAGCTGTTGCTCAGCCTCATCTGCCCATGGCACTGCTCGCACAGAGGCAGAGAGACTGGGGCTGCTTGCTTGTCTTGCCACCTCAAACTTCAAAAGTATCTTAGGTGGTCCGTGAAGGGGGCCTCCGGCAGCCCTACTCTGAAATTGCGAACGTCTGCAGAGAGCTCGCAACCAGAAAAAGCTAGCCTGGAAATCTGTTGCTCAGCCTCATCTGCCCATGGCACTGCTCGCACAGAGGCACAGAGACTGGGGCTGCTTGCTTGTCTTGCAACCTCAAACTTCACAAGTATATTTGAGGCTCCGTGCAGGAGGCATTAGCCAGCCCTTCTCCGAAAATGCGAACGTCTGCAGATAGCTCGCAGCCAGAAAGAGCTAGCCTGGAAAGCTGTTGATCAGCCTCATCTGCTCATGGCACTGCTCGCACAGAGGCACAGAGACTGGGGCTGCTTGCTTGTCTTGCAACCTCAAACTTCAAAAGTAAATTTCAGGCTCCGTGCAGGAGGCCTTATCCAGCCCTTCTCCGAAAATGCGAACGTCTGCAGATAGCTCGCAGCCAGAAACAGCTAGCCTGGAAAGCTGTTGCTCAGCCTCATCTGCCCATGGCACTGCTCGCACAGAGGCACAGAGACTGGGGCTGCTTGCTTGTCTTGCAACCTCAAACTTCAAACGTATCTTTGGGGGTCCGTGCAGGGGACCTCCGGCAGCCCTGCTCTGAAAATGTGAACGTCTGCAGATAGCTCGCAGCCAGAAAGAGCTAGCCTGGAAAGCTGTTGCTCAGCCTCATCTGCTCATGGCACTGCTCACACAGAGGCACAGAGACTGGGGCTGCTTGCTTGTCTTGCCAACTCAAACTTCAAACATCGCTTTGGGGGTGCGTGCAGGGGTCCTCCGGCAGCCCTGCTCTGAAAATGCGAACGTCTGCAGATAGCTCGCAGGCAGAAAGAGCTAGCCTGGAAAGCTGTTGCTCAGCCTCATCTGCCCATGGCACTGCTCGCACAGAGGCACAGAGACTGGGGCTGCTTGCTTGTCTTGCAACCTCAAACTTCAAACGTATCTTTGGGGGTCCGTGCAGGGGACCTCCGGCAGCCCTGCTCTGAAAATGTGAACGTCTGCAGATAGCTCGCAGCCAGAAAGAGCTAGCCTGGAAAGCTGTTGCTCAGCCTCATCTGCTCATGGCACTGCTCACACAGAGGCACAGAGACTGGGGCTGCTTGCTTGTCTTGCCAACTCAAACTTCAAACATCGCTTTGGGGGTGCGTGCAGGGGTCCTCCGGCAGCCCTGCTCTGAAAATGCGAACGTCTGCAGATAGCTCGCAGCCAGAAAGAGCTAGCCTGGAAATCTGTTGCTCAGCCTCATCTGCCCATGGCACTGCTCGCACAGAGGCACAGAGACTGGGGCTGTTTGCTTGTCTTGCAACCTCAAACTTCAAACGTATCTTTGGGGGTCCGTGCAGGGGGCCTCATTCAGCCCTGCTCTGAAAATGCGAACGTCTGCAGATAGCTCGCAACCAGAAAAAGCTAGCCTGGAAAGCTGTTGCTCAGCCTCATCTGCCCATGGCACTGCTCGCACAGAGGCAGAGAGACTGGGGCTGCTTGCTTGTCTTGCCACCTCAAACTTCAAAAGTATCTTAGGTGGTCCGTGAAGGGGGCCTCCGGCAGCCCTACTCTGAAATTGCGAACGTCTGCAGATAGCTCGCAACCAGAAAAAGCTAGCCTGGAAATCTGTTGCTCAGCCTCATCTGCCCATGGCACTGCTCGCACAGAGGCACAGAGACTGGGGCTGCTTGCTTGTCTTGCAACCTCAAACTTCACAAGTATATTTGAGGCTCCGTGCAGGAGGCATTAGCCAGCCCTTCTACGAAAATGCGAACGTCTGCAGATAGCTCGCAGCCAGAAAGAGCTAGCCTGGAAAGCTGTTGCTCAGCCTCATCTGCTCATGGCACTGCTCGCACAGAGGCACAGAGACTGGGGCTGCTTGCTTGTCTTGCAACCTCAAACTTCAAAAGTAAATTTCAGGCTCCGTGCAGGAGGCCTTATCCAGCCCTTCTCCGAAAATGCGAACGTCTGCAGATAGCTCGCAGCCAGAAACAGCTAGCCTGCAAAGCTGTTGCTCAGCCTCATCTGCTCATGGCACTGCTCGCACAGAGGCACAGAGACTGGGGCTGCTTGCTTTTCTTGCACCTCAAACTTCAAACGTATCTTTGGGGGTCCGTGCAGGGGGCCTCCGGCAACACTGCTCTGAAAATGCGAACTTCTGCAGATAGCTCGCAGGCAGAAAGTGCTAGCCTGGAAAGCTGTTGCTCAGCCTCATCTGCCCATGGCACTGCTCGCACAGAGGCACAGAGACTGGGGCTGCTTGCTTGTCTTGCAACCTCAAACTTCAAACGTATCTTTGGGGGTCCGTGCAGGGGACCTCCGGCAGCCCTGCTCCGAAAATGTGAACGTCTGCAGATAGCTCGCAGCCAGAAAGAGCTAGCCTGGAAAGCTGTTGCTCAGCCTCATCTGCTCATGGCACTGCTCACACAGAGGCACAGAGACTGGGGCTGCTTGCTTGTCTTGCCAACTCAAACTTCAAACATCGCTTTGGGGGTGCGTGCAGGGGTCCTCCGGCAGCCCTGCTCTGAAAATGCGAACGTCTGCAGATAGCTCGCAGGCAGAAAGAGCTAGCCTGGAAATCTGTTGCTCAGCCTCATCTGCCCATGGCACTGCTCGCACAGAGGCACAGAGACTGGGGCTGCTTGCTTTTCTCGCACCTCAAACTTCAAACGTATATTTGGGGGTCCATGCAGGGGGCCTCATTCAGCCCTGCTCTGAAAATGCGAACGTCTGCAGATAGCTCGCAACCAGAAAAAGCTAGCCTGGAAAGCTGTTGCTCAGCCTCATCTGCCCATGGCACTGCTCGCACAGAGGCAGAGAGACTGGGGCTGCTTGCTTGTCTTGCCACCTCAAACTTCAAAAGTATCTTAGGTGGTCCGTGAAGGGGGCCTCCGGCAGCCCTACTCTGAAATTGCGAACGTCTGCAGAGAGCTCGCAACCAGAAAAAGCTAGCCTGGAAATCTGTTGCTCAGCCTCATCTGCCCATGGCACTGCTCGCACAGAGGCACAGAGACTGGGGCTGCTTGCTTGTCTTGCAACCTCAAACTTCACAAGTATATTTGAGGCTCCGTGCAGGAGGCATTAGCCAGCCCTTCTCCGAAAATGCGAACGTCTGCAGATAGCTCGCAGCCAGAAAGAGCTAGCCTGGAAAGCTGTTGCTCAGCCTCATCTGCTCATGGCACTGCTCGCACAGAGGCACAGAGACTGGGGCTGCTTGCTTGTCTTGCAACCTCAAACTTCAAAAGTAAATTTCAGGCTCCGTGCAGGAGGCCTTATCCAGCCCTTCTCCGAAAATGCGAACGTCTGCAGAGAGCTCGCAGCCAGAAACAGCTAGCCTGCAAAGCTGTTGCTCAGCCTCATCTGCTCATGGCACTGCTCGCACAGAGGCACAGAGACTGGGGCTGCTTGCTTTTCTTGCACCTCAAACTTCAAACGTATCTTTGGGGGTCCGTGCAGGGGGCCTCCGGCAACACTGCTCTGAAAATGCGAACTTCTGCAGATAGCTCGCAGGCAGAAAGAGCTAGCCTGGAAAGCTGTTGCTCAGCCTCAGCTGCCCATGGCACTGCTCGCACAGAGGCACAGAGACTCGGGCTGCTTGCTTGTCTTGCAACCTCAAACTTCAAACGTATCTTTGGGGGTCCGTGCAGGGGACCTCCGGCAGCCCTGCTCTGAAAATGTGAACGTCTGCAGATAGCTCGCAGCCAGAAAGAGCTAGCCTGGAAAGCTGTTGCTCAGCCTCATCTGCTCATGGCACTGCTCACACAGAGGCACAGAGACTGGGGCTGCTTGCTTGTCTTGCCAACTCAAACTTCAAACATCGCTTTGGGGGTGCGTGCAGGGGTCCTCCGGCAGCCCTGCTCTGAAAATGCGAACGTCTGCAGATAGCTCGCAGGCAGAAAGAGCTAGCCTGGAAATCTGTTGCTCAGCCTCATCTGCCCATGGCACTGCTCGCACAGAGGCACAGAGACTGGGGCTGTTTGCTTGTCTTGCAACCTCTAACTTTAAACGTAGTTTAGGTGGTCCGTGCAGTGGGGCCTCCGGCAGCCCTGCTCCCAAAATGCGAACGTCAGCAGATAGCTCGCAGCCAGAAAGAGCTAGCGTGGAAAGCTGTTGCTTAGCCTCATCTGTCCGTGGCACTGCTCGCACAGAGGCACAGAGACTGGGGCTGCTTGCTTGTCTTGCCCCCTCAAACTTCAAAAGTATCTTCGGTGATACGTGAATGGGGCCTCCGGCAGCCCTGCTCTGAAAATGCGAACGTCTGCAGAGAGCTCGCAGGCAGAAAGAGCAAGCCTGGAAAGCTGTTGCTCAGCATCATCTGCTCATGACACTGCTCGCACAGAGGCACAGGGACTGGGGCTGCTTGCTTTTGTCGCACCTCAAACTTCAAACGTATCTTTCGGGGTCCATGCAGGGGGCCTCATTCAGCCCTGCTCTGAAAATGCGAACGTCTGCAGATAGCTCGCAACCAGAAAGAGCTAGCCTGGAAAGCTGTTGCTCAGCCTCATCTGCCCATGGCACTGCTCGCACAGAGGCAGAGAGACTGGGGCTGCTTGCTTGTCTTGCCACCTCAAACTTCAAAAGTATCTTAGGTGGTCCGTGAAGGGGGCCTCCGGCAGCCCTACTCTGAAATTGCGAACGTCTGCAGAGAGCTCGCAACCAGAAAAAGCTAGCCTGGAAATCTGTTGCTCAGCCTCATCTGCCCATGGCACTGCTCGCACAGAGGCACAGAGACTGGGGCTGCTTGCTTGTCTTGCAACCTCAAACTTCAAAAGTATATTTGAGGCTCCGTGCAGGAGGCATTAGCCAGCCCTTCTCCGAAAATGCGAACGTGTGCAGATAGCTCGCAGCCAGAAAGAGCTAGCCTGGAAAGCTGTTGCTCAGCCTCATCTGCCCATGGCACTGCTCACACAGAGGCACAGAGACTGGGGCTGCTTGCTTGTCTTGCCCCCTCAAACTTCAAAAGTATCTTCGGTGATCCGTGAAGGGGGCCTCCGGCAGCCCTGCTCTGAAAATGCGAACGTCTGCAGAGAGCTCGCAGGCAAAAAGAGCTAGCCTGGAAAGCTGTTGCTCAGCCTCATCTGCTCATGACACTGCTCGCACAGAGGCACAGAGACTGGGGCTGCTTGCTTTTCTCGCACCTCAAACTTCAAACGTATCTTTGGGGGTCCATGCAGGGGGCCTCATTCAGCCCTGCTCTGAAAATGCGAACGTCTGCAGATAGCTCGCAACCAGAAAAAGCTAGCCTGGAAAGCTGTTGCTCAGCCTCATCTGCCCATGGCACTGCTCGCACAGAGGCAGAGAGACTGGGGCTGCTTGCTTGTCTTGCCACCTCAAACTTCAAAAGTATCTTAGGTGGTCCGTGAAGGGGGCCTCCGGCAGCCCTACTCTGAAATTGCGAACGTCTGCAGAGAGCTCGCAACCAGAAAAAGCTAGCCTGGAAATCTGTTGCTCAGCCTCATCTGCCCATGGCACTGCTCGCACAGAGGCACAGAGACTGGCGCTGCTTGCTTGTCTTGCAACCTCAAACTTCACAAGTATATTTGAGGCTCCGTGCAGGAGGCATTAGCCAGCCCTTCTCCGAAAATGCGAACGTCTGCAGATAGCTCGCAGCCAGAAAGAGCTAGCCTGGAAAGCTGTTGCTCAGCCTCATCTGCTCATGGCACTGCTCGCACAGAGGCACAGAGACTGGGGCTGCTTGCTTGTCTTGCAACCTCAAACTTCAAAAGTAAATTTCAGGCTCCGTGCAGGAGGCCTTATCCAGCCCTTCTCCGAAAATGCGAACGTCTGCAGATAGCTCGCAGGCAGAAAGAGCTAGCCTGCAAAGCTGTTGCTCAGCCTCATCTGCTCATGGCACTGCTCGCACAGAGGCACAGAGACTGGGGCTGCTTGCTTGTCTTGCAACCTCAAACTTCAAACGTATCTTTGGGGGTCCGTGCAGGGGACCTCCGGCAGCCCTGCTCTGAAAATGTGAACGTCTGCAGATAGCTCGCAGCCAGAAAGAGCTAGCCTGGAAAGCTGTTGCTCAGCCTCATCTGCTCATGGCACTGCTCACACAGAGGCACAGAGACTGGGGCTGCTTGCTTGTCTTGCCAACTCAAACTTCAAACATCGCTTTGGGGGTGCGTGCAGGGGTCCTCCGACAGCCCTGCTCTGAAAATGCGAACGTCTGCAGATAGCTCGCAGGCAGAAAGAGCTAGCCTGGAAATCTGTTGCTCAGCCTCATCTGCCCATGGCACTGCTCGCACAGAGGCACAGAGACTGGGGCTGTTTGCTTGTCTTGCAACCTCAAACTTCAAACGTATCTTTGGGGGTCCGTGCAGGGGACATCCGGCAGCCCTGCTCTGAAAATGCGAACGTCTGCAGATAGCTCGCAGCCAGAAAGAGCTAGCCTGGAAAGCTGTTGCTCAGCCTCATCTGCCCATGGCACTGCTCGCACAGAGGCACAGAGACTGGGGCTGCTTGCTTGTCTTGCAACGTCAAACTTCAAAAGTATCTTGGGTGATCCGTGAAGGGGGCCTCCGGCAGCCCTGCTCTGAAAATGCGAACGTCTACAGAGAGCTCGCAACCAGAAAGAGCTAGCCTGGAAAGCTGTTGCTCAGCCTCATCTGCCCATGGCACTGCTCGCACAGAGGCACAGAGACTGGGGCTGCTTGCTTGTCTTGCCACCTCTAACTTTAAACGTAGTTTAGGTGGTCCGTGCAGTGGGGCCTCCGGCAGCCCTGCTCCCAAAATGAAAACGTCAGCAGATAGCTCGCAGCCAGAAAGAGCTAGCGTGGAAAGCTGTTGCTCAGCCTCATCTGTCCGTCGCACTGCTCGCACAGAGGCACAGAGACTGGGGCTGCTTGCTTGTCTTGCCCCCTCAAACTTCAAAAGTATCTTCGGTGATACGTGAAGGGGGCCTCCGGCAGCCCTGCTCTGAAAATGCGAACGTCTGCAGAGAGCTCGCAGGCAAAAAGAAAAAGCCTGGAAAGCTGTTGCTCAGCATCATCTGCTCATGACACTGCTCGCACAGAGGCACAGGGACTGGGGCTGCTTGCTTTTGTCGCACCTCAAACTTCAAACGTATCTTTGGGGGTCCATGCAGGGGGCCTCATTCAGCCCTGCTCTGAAAATGCGAACGTCTGCAGATAGCTCGCAACCAGAAAAAGCTAGCCTGGAAAGCTGTTGCTCAGCCTCATCTGCCCATGGCACTGCTCGCACAGAGGCAGAGAGATTGGGGCTGCTTGCTTGTCTTGCTACCTCAAACTTCAAAAGTATCTTAGGTGGTCCGTGAAGGGGGCCTCCGGCAGCCCTACTCTGAAATTGCGAACGTCTGCAGAGAGCTCGCAACCAGAAAAAGCTAGCCTGGAAAGCTGTTGCTCAGCCTCATCTGCCCATGGCACTGCTCGCACAGAGGCACAGAGACTGGGGCTGCTTGCTTGTCTTGCAACCTCAAACTTCAAAAGTATATTTGAGGCTCCGTGCAGGAGGCATTAGCCAGCCCTTCTCCGAAAATGCGAACGTCTGCAGATAGCTCGCAGCCAGAAAGAGCTAGCCTGGAAAGCTGTTGCTCAGCCTCATCTGCCCATGGCACTGCTCGCACAGAGGCACAGAGACTGGGGCTGCTTGCTTTTCTTGCCACCTCAAACTTCAAACGTAGCTTTGGGGGTCCGTGCAGGGGGCCTCCGGCAGCCCTGCTCTGAAAATGCGAACGTCTGCAGAGAGCTCGCAGCCAGAAAGAGCTAGCCTGGAAAGCTGTTGCTCAGCCTCATCTGCCCATGGCACTGCTCGCACAGAGGCACAGAGACTGGGGCTGCTTGCTTGTCTTGCAACCTCAAACTTCAAAAGTATCTTGGGTGATCCGTGAAGGGGGCCTCCGGCAGCCCTGCTCTGAAAATGCGAACGTCTGCAGAGAGCTCGCAACCAGAAAGAGCTAGCCTGGAAAGCTGTTGCTCAGCCTCATCTGCCCATGGCACTGCTCGCACAGAGGCACAGAGACTGGGGCTGCTTGCTTCTCTTGCCATCTCTAACTTTAAACGTAGTTTAGGTGGTCCGTGCAGTGGGGCCTCCGGCATCCCTGCTCTGAAAATGCGAACGTCTGCAGATAGCTCGCAGGCAGAAAGAGCTAGCCTGCAAAGCTGTTGCTCAGCCTCATCTGCCCATGGCACTGCTCGCATAGAGGCAGAGAGACTGGGGCTGCTTGCTTGTCTTGCCACCTCAAACTTCAAAAGTATTTTAGGTGGTCCGTGAAGGGGACCTCCGGCAGCCCTTCTCTGAAAATGTGAACGTCTGCAGAGAGATCGCAACCAGAAAAAGCTAGCCTGGAAAGCTGTTGCTCAGCCTCCTCTGCTCATGGCACTGCTCACACAGAGGCACAGAGACTGGGGCTGCTTGCTTGTCTTGCAACCTCAAACTTCAAACATAACTTTGGGGGTCCGTGCAGGGGGCCTTCGGCAGCCCTGCTCTGAAAATGCGAACGTCTGCAGATAGCTCGCAGGCAGGAAGAGCTAGCCTGGAAAGCTGTTGCTCAGCCTCATCTGCCCATGGCACTGCTCGCACAGAGGCACAGAGAGTGGGGCTGCTTGCTTGTCTTGCCACCTCAAACTTCAAAAGTAAATTTGAGGCTCCATGCAGGAGGCATTAGCCAGCCCTTCTCCGAAAATGCGAACGTCTGCAGATAGCTCGCAGCCAGAAAGAGCTAGCCTGGAAAGCTGTTGCTCAGCCTCATCTGCCCATGGCACTGCTCGCACAGAGGCACAGAGACTGGGGCTGCTTGCTTGTCTTGCAACCTCAAACTTCAAATGCAAATTTGAGCCTCCGTGCAGGAGGCCTTAGCCAGCCCTGCTCTGAAAATGCCAACGTCTGCAGATAGCTCGCAGCCAGAAACAGCTAGCCTGCAAAGCTGTTGCTCAGCCTCATCTGCCCATGGCACTGCTCACACAGAGGCACAGAGACTGGGGCTGCTTGCTTGTCTTGCCACCTCAAACTTCAAACGTAGCTTAGGTGGTCCATGCCGGGCGCCTCCGGCAGCCCTACTCTGAAAATGCGAACGTCTGCAGATAGCTCGCAGGCAGAAAGAGCTAGCCTGGAAAGCTGTTGCTCAGCCTCATCTGCCCATGGCACTGCTCGCACAGAGGCACAGAGACTGGGGCTGCTTGCTTGTCTTGCAGCCTCAAACTTCAAACGTATATTTGGGGGTCCGTGCAGGGGACCTCCGGCAGCCCTGCTCTGAAAATGTGAACGTCTGCAGATAGCTCGCAGGCAGAAAGAGCTAGCCTGCAAAGCTGTTGCTCAGCCTCATCTGCCCATGGCACTGCTCGCACAGAGGCACAGAGACTGGGGCTGCTTGCTTGTCTTGCAACCTCAAACTTCAAAAGTATCTTAGGTGGTCCGTGAAGGGGGCCTCCGGCAGCCCTGCTCTGAAAATGCGAACGTCTGCAGAGAGCTCGCAGGCAAAAAGAGCAAGCCTGGAAAGCTGTTGCTCAGCATCATCTGCTCATGGCACTGCTCGCACAGAGGCACAGGGACTGGGGCTGCTTGCTTTTGTCGCACCTCAAACTTCAAACGTATCTTTGGGGGTCCATGCAGGGGGCCTCATTCAGCCCTGCTCTGAAAATGCGAACGTCTGCAGATAGCTCGCAACCAGAAAAAGCTAGCCTGGAAAGCTGTTGCTCAGCCTCATCTGCCCATGGCACTGCTCGCACAGAGGCAGAGAGACTGGGGCTGCTTGCTTGTCTTGCCACCTCAAACTTCAAAAGTATCTTAGGTGGTCCGTGAAGGGGGCCTCCGGCAGCCCTACTCTGAAATTGCGAACGTCTGCAGAGAGCTCGCAACCAGAAAAAGCTAGCCTGGAAATCTGTTGCTCAGCCTCATCTGCCCATGGCACTGCTCGCACAGAGGCAGAGAGACTGGGGCTGCTTGCTTGTCTTGCAACCTCAAACTTCAAAAGTATATTTGAGGCTCCGTGCAGGAGGCATTAGCCAGCCCTTCTCCGAAAATGCGAACGTCTGCAGATAGCTCGCAGCCAGAAAGAGCTAGCCTGGAAAGCTGTTGCTCAGCCTCATCTGCCCATGGCACTGCTCGCACAGAGGCACAGAGACTGGGGCTGCTTGCTTTTCTTGCCACCTCAAACTTCAAACGTAGCTTTGGGGGTCCGTGCAGGGGGCCTCCGGCAGCCCTGCTCTGAAAATGCGAACGTCTGCAGAGAGCTCGCAGCCAGAAAGAGCTAGCCTGGAAAGCTGTTGCTCAGCCTCATCTGCCCATGGTACTGCTCGCACAGAGGCACAGAGACTGGGGCTGCTTGCTTGTCTTGCCCCCTCAAACTTCAAAAGTATCTTCGGTGATCCGTGAAGGGGGCCTCCGGCAGCCCTGCTCTGAAAATGCGAACGTCTGCAGAGAGCTCGCAGGCAAAAAGAGCTAGCCTGGAAAGCTGTTGCTCAGCCTCATCTGCTCATGACACTGCTCGCACAGAGGCACAGAGACTGGGGCTGCTTGCTTTTCTCGCACCTCAAACTTCAAACGTATCTTTGGGGGTCCATGCAGGGGGCCTCATTCAGCCCTGCTCTGAAAATGCGAACGTCTGCAGATAGCTCGCAACCAGAAAAAGCTAGCCTGGAAAGCTGTTGCTCAGCCTCATCTGCCCATGGCACTGCTCGCACAGAGGCAGAGAGACTGGGGCTGCTTGCTTGTCTTGCCACCTCAAACTTCAAAAGTATCTTAGGTGGTCCATGAAGGGGGCCTCCGGCAGCCCTACTCTGAAATTGCGAACGTCTGCAGAGAGCTCGCAACCAGAAAAAGCTAGCCTGGAAAGCTGTTGCTCAGCCTCATCTGCCCATGGCACTGCTCGCACAGAGGCACAGAGACTGGGGCTGCTTGCTTGTCTTGCAACCTCAAACTTCACAAGTATATTTGAGGCTCCGTGCAGGAGGCATTAGCCAGCCCTTCTCCGAAAATGCGAACGTCTGCAGATAGCTCGCAGCCAGAAAGAGCTAGCCTGGAAAGCTGTTGCTCAGCCTCATCTGCTCATGGCACTGCTCGCACAGAGGCACAGAGACTGGGGCTGCTTGCTTGTCTTGCAACCTCAAACTTCAAAAGTAAATTTCAGGCTCCGTGCAGGAGGCCTTATCCAGCCCTTCTCCGAAAATGCGAACGTCTGCAGAGAGCTCGCAGCCAGAAACAGCTAGCCTGCAAAGCTGTTGCTCAGCCTCATCTGCTCATGGCACTGCTCGCACAGAGGCACAGAGACTGGGGCTGCTTGCTTTTCTTGCACCTCAAACTTCAAACGTATCTTTGGGGGTCCGTGCAGGGGGCCTCCGGCAACACTGCTATGAAAATGCGAACTTCTGCAGATAGCTCGCAGGCAGAAAGAGCTAGCCTGGAAAGCTGTTGCTCCGCCTCATCTGCCCATGGCACTGCTCGCACAGAGGCACAGAGACTGGGGCTGCTTGCTTGTCTTGCAACCTCAAACTTCAAACGTATCTTTGGGGGTCCGTGCAGGGGACCTCCGGCAGCCCTGCTCTGAAAATGTGAACGTCTGCAGATAGCTCGCAGCCAGAAAGAGCTAGCCTGGAAAGCTGTTGCTCAGCCTCATCTGCTCATGGCACTGCTCACACAGAGGCACAGAGACTGGGGCTGCTTGCTTGTCTTGCCAACTCAAACTTCAAACATCGCTTTGGGGGTGCGTGCAGGGGTCCTCCGGCAGCCCTGCTCTGAAAATGCGAACGTCTGCAGATAGCTCGCAGGCAGAAAGAGCTAGCCTGGAAATCTGTTGCTCAGCCTCATCTGCCCATGGCACTGCTCGCACAGAGGCACAGAGACTGGGGCTGCTTGCTTTTCTCGCACCTCAAACTTCAAACGTATCTTTGGGGGTCCATGCAGGGGGCCTCATTCAGCCCTGCTCTGAAAATGCGAACGTCTGCAGATAGCTCGCAACCAGAAAAAGCTAGCCTGGAAAGCTGTTGCTCAGCCTCATCTGCCCATGGCACTGCTCGCACAGAGGCAGAGAGACTGGGGCTGCTTGCTTGTCTTGCCACCTCAAACTTCAAAAGTATCTTAGGTGGTCCGTGAAGGGGGCCTCCGGCAGCCCTACTCTGAAATTGCGAACGTCTGCAGAGAGCTCGCAACCAGAAAAAGCTAGCCTGGAAATCTGTTGCTCAGCCTCATCTGCCCATGGCACTGCTCGCACAGAGGCACAGAGACTGGGGCTGCTTGCTTGTCTTGCAACCTCAAACTTCACAAGTATATTTGAGGCTCCGTGCAGGAGGCATTAGCCAGCCCTTCTCCGAAAATGCGAACGTCTGCAGATAGCTCGCAGCCAGAAAGAGCTAGCCTGGAAAGCTGTTGCTCAGCCTCATCTGCTCATGGCACTGCTCGCACAGAGGCACAGAGACTGGGGCTGCTTGCTTGTCTTGCAACCTCAAACTTCAAAAGTAAATTTCAGGCTCCGTGCAGGAGGCCTTATCCAGCCCTTCTCCGAAAATGCGAACGTCTGCAGATAGCTCGCAGGCAGAAAGAGCTAGCCTGCAAAGCTGTTGCTCAGCCTCATCTGCTCATGGCACTGCTCGCACAGAGGCACAGAGACTGGGGCTGCTTGCTTGTCTTGCAACCTCAAACTTCAAACGTATCTTTGGGGGTCCGTGCAGGGGACCTCCGGCAGCCCTGCTCTGAAAATGTGAACGTCTGCAGATAGCTCGCAGCCAGAAAGAGCTAGCCTGGAAAGCTGTTGCTCAGCCTCATCTGCTCATGGCACTGCTCACACAGAGGCACAGAGACTGGGGCTGCTTGCTTGTCTTGCCAACTCAAACTTCAAACATCGCTTTGGGGGTGCGTGCAGGGGTCCTCCGACAGCCCTGCTCTGAAAATGCGAACGTCTGCAGATAGCTCGCAGGCCAAAAGAGCTAGCCTGGAAATCTGTTGCTCAGCCTCATCTGCCCATGGCACTGCTCGCACAGAGGCACAGAGACTGGGGCTGTTTGCTTGTCTTGCAACCTCAAACTTCAAACGTATCTTTGGGGGTCCGTGCAGGGGACATCCGGCAGCCCTGCTCTGAAAATGCGAACGTCTGCAGATAGCTCGCAGCCAGAAAGAGCTAGCCTGGAAAGCTGTTGCTCAGCCTCATCTGCCCATGGCACTGCTCGCACAGAGGCACAGAGACTGGGGCTGCTTGCTTGTCTTGCAACGTCAAACTTCAAAAGTATCTTGGGTGATCCGTGAAGGGGGCCTCCGGCAGCCCTGCTCTGAAAATGCGAACGTCTACAGAGAGCTCGCAACCAGAAAGAGCTAGCCTGGAAAGCTGTTGCTCAGCCTCATCTGCCCATGGCACTGCTCGCACAGAGGCACAGAGACTGGGGCTGCTTGCTTGTCTTGCCACCTCTAACTTTAAATGTAGTTTAGGTGGTCCGTGCAGTGGGGCCTCCGGCAGCCCTGCTCCCAAAATGAAAACGTCAGCAGATAGCTCGCAGCCAGAAAGAGCTAGCGTGGAAAGCTGTTGCTCAGCCTCATCTGTCCGTCGCACTGCTCGCACAGAGGCACAGAGACTGGGGCTGCTTGCTTGTCTTGCCCCCTCAAACTTCAAAAGTATCTTCGGTGATACGTGAAGGGGGCCTCCGGCAGCCCTGCTCTGAAAATGCGAACGTCTGCAGAGAGCTCGCAGGCAAAAAGAACAAGCCTGGAAAGCTGTTGCTCAGCATCATCTGCTCATGACACTGCTCGCACAGAGGCACAGGGACTGGGGCTGCTTGCTTTTGTCGCACCTCAAACTTCAAACGTATCTTTGGGGGTCCATGCAGGGGGCCTCATTCAGCCCTGCTCTGAAAATGCGAAAGTCTGCAGATAGCTCGCAACCAGAAAAAGCTAGCCTGGAAAGCTGTTGCTCAGCCTCATCTGCCCATGGCACTGCTCGCACAGAGGCAGAGAGACTGGGGCTGCTTGCTTGTCTTGCTACCTCAAACTTCAAAAGTATCTTAGGTGGTCCGTGAAGGGGGCCTCCGGCAGCCCTACTCTGAAATTGCGAACGTCTGCAGAGAGCTCGCAACCAGAAAAAGCTAGCCTGGAAAGCTGTTGCTCAGCCTCATCTGCCCATGGCACTGCTCGCACAGAGGCACAGAGACTGGGGCTGCTTGCTTGTCTTGCAACCTCAAACTTCAAAAGTATATTTGAGGCTCCGTGCAGGAGGCATTAGACAGCCCTTCTCCGAAAATGTGAACGTCTGCAGATAGCTCGCAGCCAGAAAGAGCTAGCCTGGAAAGCTGTTGCTCAGCCTCATCTGCCCATGGCACTGCTCGCACAGAGGCACAGAGACTGGGGCTGCTTGCTTTTCTTGCCACCTCAAACTTCAAACGTAGCTTTGGGGGTCCGTGCAGGGGGCCTCCGGCAGCCCTGCTCTGAAAATGCGAACGTCTGCAGAGAGCTCGCAGCCAGAAAGAGCTAGCCTGGAAAGCTGTTGCTCAGCCTCATCTGCCCATGGCACTGCTCGCACAGAGGCACAGAGACTGGGGCTGCTTGCTTGTCTTGCCACCTCAAACTTCAAAAGTATTTTAGGTGGTCCGTGAAGGGGGCCTCCGGCAGCCCTTCTCTGAAAATGTGAACGTCTGCAGAGAGCTCGCAACCAGAAAAAGCTAGCCTGGAAAGCTGTTGCTCAGCCTCCTCTGCTCATGGCACTGCTCACACAGAGGCACAGAGACTGGGGCTGCTTGCTTGTCTTGCCACCTCAAACTTCAAACATAACTTTGGGGGTCCGTGCAGGGGGCCTTCGGCAGCCCTGCTCTGAAAATGCGAACGTCTGCAGATAGCTCGCAGGCAGGAAGAGCTAGCCTGGAAAGCTGTTGCTCAGCCTCATCTGCCCATGGCACTGCTCGCACAGAGGCACAGAGAGTGGGGCTGCTTGCTTGTCTTGCCACCTCAAACTTCAAAAGTAAATTTGAGGCTCCATGCAGGAGGCATTAGCCAGCCCTTCTCCGAAAATGCGAACGTCTGCAGATAGCTCGCAGCCAGAAAGAGCTAGCCTGGAAAGCTGTTGCTCAGCCTCATCTGCCCATGGCACTGCTCGCACAGAGGCACAGAGACTGGGGCTGCTTGCTTGTCTTGCAACCTCAAACTTCAAATGCAAATTTGAGCCTCCGTGCAGGAGGCCTTAGCCAGCCCTGCTCTGAAAATGCCAACGTCTGCAGATAGCTCGCAGCCAGAAAGAGCTAGCCTGCAAAGCTGTTGCTCAGCCTCATCTGCCCATGGCACTGCTCACACAGAGGCACAGAGACTGGGGCTGCTTGCTTGTCTTGCCACCTCAAACTTCAAACGTAGCTTAGGTGGTCCATGCCGGGCGCCTCCGGCAGCCCTACTCTGAAAATGCGAACGTCTGCAGATAGCTCGCAGGCAGAAAGAGCTAGCCTGGAAAGCTGTTGCTCAGCCTCATCTGCCCATGGCACTGCTCGCACAGAGGCACAGAGACTGGGGCTGCTTGCTTGTCTTGCAGCCTCAAACTTCAAACGTATATTTGGGGGTCCGTGCAGGGGACCTCCGGCAGCCCTGCTCTGAAAATGCGAACGTCTGCAGATAGCTCGCAGGCAGAAAGAGCTAGCCTGCAAAGCTGTTGCTCAGCCTCATCTGCCCATGGCACTGCTCGCACAGAGGCACAGAGACTGGGGCTGCTTGCTTGTCTTGCAACCTCAAACTTCAAAAGTATCTTAGGTGGTCCGTGAAGGGGGCCTCCGGCAGCCCTACTCTGAAAATGCGAACGTCTGCAGAGAGCTCGCAACCAGAAAGAGCTAGCCTGGAAAGCTGTTGCTCAGCCTCATCTGCCCATGGCACTGCTCGCACAGAGGCACAGAGACTGGGGCTGCTTGCTTGTCTTGCCACCTCTAACTTTAAACGTAGCTTAGGTGGTCCGTGCAGTGGGTCCTCCGGCAGCCCTGCTCCCTAAATGCGAACGTCTGCAGATAGCTCACAGCCAGAAAGAGCTAGCCTGGAAAGCTGTTGCTCAGCCTCATCTGCTCATGGCACTGCTCGCACAGAGGCACAGAGACTGGGGCTGCTTGCTTTTCTTGCAACCTCAAACTTCAAAAGTATATTTGAGGCTCCGTGCAGGAGGCATTAGCCAGCCCTTCTCCGAAAATGCGAACGTCTGCAGATAGCTCGCAGACAGAAAGGGCTAGCCTGGAAAGCTGTTGCTCAGCCTCTTCTGCCCATGGCACTGCTCGCACAGAGGCACAGAGACTGGGGCTGCTTGCTTGTCTTGCAACCTCAAACTTCAAAAGTAAATTTCAGGCTCCGTGCAGGAGGCTTTATCCAGCCCTTCTCCGAAAATGCGAACGTCTGCAGATAGCTCGCAGCCAGAAAGAGCTAGCCTGGAAAGCTGTTGCTCAGCCTCATCTGCTCATGGCACTGCTCGCACAGAGGCACAGAGACTGGGGCTGCTTGCTTGTCTTGCAACCTCAAACTTCAAACGTATATTTGGGGGTCCGTGCAGGGGACCTCCGGCAGCCCTGCTCTGAAAATGCGAACGTCTGCAGATAGCTCGCAGCCAGAAAGAGCTAGCCTGGAAAGCTGTTGCTCAGCCTCATCTGCCCATGGCACTGCTCGCACAGAGGCACAGAGACTGGGGCTGCTTGCTTGTCTTGCAACCTCAAACTTCAAAAGTATCTTGGGTGATCCGTGAAGGGGGCCTCATTCAGCCCTGCTCTGAAAATGCGAACGTCTGCAGAGAGCTCGCAACCAGAAAGAGCTAGCCTGGAAAGCTGTTGCTCAGCCTCATCTGCCCATGGCACTGCTCGCACAGAGGCACAGAGACTGGGGCTGCTTGCTTCTCTTGCCATCTCTAACTTTAAACGTAATATAGGTGGTCCGTGCAGTGGGGCCTCCGGCAGCCCTGCTCTGAAAATGCGAACGTCTGCAGATAGCTCGCAGGCAGAAAGAGCTAGCCTGCAAAGCTGTTGCTCAGCCTCATCTGCCCATGGCACTGCTCGCATAGAGGCAGAGAGACTGGGGCTGCTTGCTTGTCTTGCCACCTCAAACTTCAAAAGTATTTTAGGTGGTCCCTGAATGGGGCCTCCGGCAGCCCTACTCTGAAAATGCGAACGTCTGCAGAGAGCTCGCAACCAGAAAAAGCTAGCCTGGAAAGCTGTTGCTCAGCCTCATCTGCTCATGGCACTGCTCACACAGAGGCACAGAGACTGGGGCTGCTTGCTTGTCTTGCCACCTCAAACTTCAAACATAACTTTGGGGGTCCGTGCAGGGGGCCTCCGGTAGCCCTGCTCTGAAAATGCGAATGTCTGCAGATAGCTCGCAGGCAGGAAGAGCTAGCCTGGAAAGCTGTTGCTCAGCCTCATCTGCCCATGGCACTGCTCGCACAGAGGCACAGAGAGTGGGGCTGCTTGCTTGTCTTGCCACCTCAAACTTCAAAAGTAAATTTGAGGCTCCGTGCAGGAGGCATTAGCCAGCCCTTCTCCGAAAATGCGAACGTCTGCAGATAGCTCGCAGCCAGAAACAGCTAGCCTGGAAAGCTGTTGCTCAGCCTCATCTGCCCATGGCACTGCTTGCACAGAGGCACAGAGACTGGGGCTGCTTGCTTGTCTTGCAACCTCAAACTTCAAAAGTATTTTAGGTGGTCCCTGAATGGGGCCTCCGGCAGCCCTACTCTGAAAATGCGAACGTCTGCAGATAGCTCGCAGGCAGAAAGAGCTAGCCTGGAAAGCTGTTGCTCAGCCTCATCTGCCCATGGCACTGCTCGCACAGAGGCACAGAGACTGGGGCTGCTTGCTTGTCTTGCAACCTCAAACTTCAAACGTATATTGGGGGGTCCGTGCAGGGGACCTCCGGCAGCCCTGCTCTGAAAATGCGAACGTCTGCAGATAGCTCGCAGGCAGAAAGAGCTAGCCTGCAAAGCTGTTGCTCAGCCTCATCTGCCCATGGCACTGCTCGCACAGAGGCACAGAGACTGGGGCTGCTTGCTTGTCTTGCAACCTCAAACTTCAAAAGTATCTTAGGTGGTCCGTGAAGGGGGCCTCCGGCAGCCCTACTCTGAAAATGCGAACGTCTGCAGAGAGCTCGCAACCAGAAAGAGCTAGCCTGGAAAGCTGTTGCTCAGCCTCATCTGCCCATGGCACTGCTCGCACAGAGGCACAGAGACTGGGGCTGCTTGCTTGTCTTGCCACCTCAAACTTCAAAAGTAAATTTGAGGCTCCATGCAGGAGGCATTAGCCAGCCCTTCTCCGAAAATGCGAACGTCTGCAGATAGCTCGCAGCCAGAAAGAGCTAGCCTGGAAAGCTGTTGCTCAGCCTCATCTGCCCATGGCACTGCTCGCACAGAGGCACAGAGACTGGGGCTGCTTGCTTGTCTTGCAACCTCAAACTTCAAATGCAAATTTGAGCCTCCGTGCAGGAGGCCTTAGCCAGCCCTGCTCTGAAAATGCCAACGTCTGCAGATAGCTCGCAGCCAGAAACAGCTAGCCTGCAAAGCTGTTGCTCAGCCTCATCTGCCCATGGCACTGCTCACACAGAGGCACAGAGACTGGGGCTGCTTGCTTGTCTTGCCACCTCAAACTTCAAACGTAGCTTAGGTGGTCCATGCCGGGCGCCTCCGGCAGCCCTACTCTGAAAATGCGAACGTCTGCAGATAGCTCGCAGGCAGAAAGAGCTAGCCTGGAAAGCTGTTGCTCAGCCTCATCTGCCCATGGCACTGCTCGCACAGAGGCACAGAGACTGGGGCTGCTTGCTTGTCTTGCAACCTCAAACTTCAAACGTATATTTGGGGGTCCGTGCAGGGGACCTCCGGCAGCCCTGCTCTGAAAATGCGAACGTCTGCAGATAGCTCGCAGGCAGAAAGAGCTAGCCTGCAAAGCTGTTGCTCAGCCTCATCTGCCCATGGCACTGCTCGCACAGAGGCACAGAGACTGGGGCTGCTTGCTTGTCTTGCAACCTCAAACTTCAAAAGTATCTTAGGTGGTCCGTGAAGGGGGCCTCCGGCAGCCCTACTCTGAAAATGCGAACGTCTGCAGAGAGCTCGCAACCAGAAAGAGCTAGCCTGGAAAGCTGTTGCTCAGCCTCATCTGCCCATGGCACTGCTCGCACAGAGGCACAGAGACTGGGGCTGCTTGCTTGTCTTGCCACCTCTAACTTTAAACGTAGCTTAGGTGGTCCGTGCAGTGGGTCCTCCGGCAGCCCTGCTCCCTAAATGCGAACGTCTGCAGATAGCTCACAGCCAGAAAGAGCTAGCCTGGAAAGCTGTTGCTCAGCCTCATCTGCTCATGGCACTGCTCGCACAGAGGCACAGAGACTGGGGCTGCTTGCTTTTCTCGCACCTCAAACTTCAAAAGTATCTTTGGGGGTCCATGCAGGGGGCCTCCGGCAGCCCTCCTCTCAAAATGCGAAGGTCTGCAGATAGCTCGCAACCAGAAAAAGCTAGCCTGGAAAGCTGTTGCTCAGCCTCATCTGCCCATGGCACTGCTCGCACACAGGCACAGAGACTGGGGCTGCTTGCTTGTCTTGCCACCTCAAACTTCAAAAGTATCTTAGGTGGTCCGTGCAGGGGTCCTCCGGCAGCCCTGCTCTGAAAATGCGAACGTCTGCAGATAGCTCTCAGCCAGAAACAGCTAGCCTGCAAAGCTGTTGCTCAGCCTCATCTGCCCATGGCACTGCTCGCACAGAGGCACAGAGACTGGGGCTGCTTGCTTGTTTTGCAATCTCAAACTTCAAACGTATCTTAGGTGGTCCGTGCCGGGCACCGCCGGTAGCCCTGCTCCGAATATGCGAATGTCTGCAGATAGCTCGCAGGCAGAAAGAGCTAGCCTGGAAAGCTGTTGCTCAGACTCATCTGCCCATGGCACTGCTCGCACAGAGGCACGGAGACTGGGGCTGCTTGCTTGTCTTGCAACCTTAAACTTCAAAAGTATATTTGAGGCTCCGTGCAGGAGGCATTAGCCAGCCCTTCTCCGAAAATGCGAACGTCTGCAGATAGCTCGCAGACAGAAAGGGCTAGCCTGGAAAGCTGTTGCTCAGCCTCTTCTGCCCATGGCACTGCTCGCACAGAGGCACAGAGACTGGGGCTGCTTGCTTGTCTTGCAACCTCAAACTTCAAAAGTAAATTTCAGGCTCCGTGCAGGAGGCTTTATCCAGCCCTTCTCCGAAAATGCGAACGTCTGCAGATAGCTCGCAGCCAGAAAGAGCTAGCCTGCAAAGCTGTTGCTCAGCCTCATCTGCCCATGGCACTGCTCGCACAGAGGCACAGAGACTGGGGCTGCTTGCTTGTCTTGCAACCTCAAACTTCAAACGTATATTTGGGGGTCCGTGCAGGGGACCTCCGGCAGCCCTGCTCTGAAAATGCGAACGTCTGCAGATAGCTCGCAGCCAGAAAGAGCTAGCCTGGAAAGCTGTTGCTCAGCCTCATCTGCCCATGGCACTGCTCGCACAGAGGCACAGAGACTGGGGCTGCTTGCTTGTCTTGCAACCTCAAACTTCAAAAGTATCTTGGGTGATCCGTGAAGGGGGCCTCATTCAGCCCTGCTCTGAAAATGCGAACGTCTGCAGAGAGCTCGCAACCAGAAAGAGCTAGCCTGGAAAGCTGTTGCTCAGCCTCATCTGCCCATGGCACTGCTCGCACAGAGGCACAGAGACTGGGGCTGCTTGCTTCTCTTGCCATCTCTAACTTTAAACGTAATATAGGTGGTCCGTGCAGTGGGGCCTCCGGCAGCCCTGCTCTGAAAATGCGAACGTCTGCAGATAGCTCGCAGGCAGAATGAGCTAGCCTGCAAAGCTGTTGCTCAGCCTCATCTGCCCATGGCACTGCTCGCATAGAGGCAGAGAGACTGGGGCTGCTTGCTTGTCTTGCCACCTCAAACTTCAAAAGTATTTTAGGTGGTCCGTGAAGGGGGCCTCCGGCAGCCCTTCTCTGAAAATGTGAACGTCTGCAGAGAGCTCGCAACCAGAAAAAGCTAGCCTGGAAAGCTGTTGCTCAGCCTCATCTGCTCATGGCACTGCTCACACAGAGGCACAGAGACTGGGGCTGCTTGCTTGTCTTGCCACCTCAAACTTCAAACATAACTTTGGGGGTCCGTGCAGGGGGCCTCCGGCAGCCCTGCTCTGAAAATGCGAACGTCTGCAGATAGCTCGCAGGCAGGAAGAGCTAGCCTGGAAAGCTGTTGCTCAGCCTCATCTGCCCATGGCACTGCTCGCACAGAGGCACAGAGAGTGGTGCTGCTTGCTTGTCTTGCCACCTCAAACTTCAAAAGTAAATTTGAGGCTCCATGCAGGAGGCATTAGCCAGCCCTTCTCCGAAAATGCGAACGTCTGCAGATAGCTCGCAGCCAGAAAGAGCTAGCCTGGAAAGCTGTTGCTCAGCCTCATCTGCCCATGGCACTGCTCGCACAGAGGCACAGAGACTGGGGCTGCTTGCTTGTCTTGTAACCTCAAACTTCAAATGCAAATTTGAGCCTCCGTGCAGGAGGCCTTAGCCAGCCCTGCTCTGAAAATGCCAACGTCTGCAGATAGCTCGCAGCCAGAAACAGCTAGCCTGCAAAGCTGTTGCTCAGCCTCATCTGCCCATGGCACTGCTCACACAGAGGCACAGAGACTGGGGCTGCTTGCTTGTCTTGCCACCTCAAACTTCAAACGTAGCTTAGGTGGTCCATGCCGGGCGCCTCCGGCAGCCCTACTCTGAAAATGCGAACGTCTGCAGATAGCTCGCAGGCAGAAAGAGCTAGCCTGGAAAGCTGTTGCTCAGCCTCATCTGCCCATGGCACTGCTCGCACAGAGGCACAGAGACTGGGGCTGCTTGCTTGTCTTGCAACCTCAAACTTCAAACGTATATTTGGGGGTCCGTGCAGGGGACCTCCGGCAGCCCTGCTCTGAAAATGCGAACGTCTGCAGATAGCTCGCAGGTAGAAAGAGCTAGCCTGCAAAGCTGTTGCTCAGCCTCATCTGCCCATGGCACTGCTCACACAGAGGCACAGAGACTGGGGCTGCTTGCTTGTCTTGCAACCTCAAACTTCAAAAGTATCTTAGGTGGTCCGTGAAGGGGGCCTCCGGCAGCCCTACTCTGAAAATGCGAACGTCTGCAGAGAGCTCGCAACCAGAAAGAGCTAGCCTGGAAAGCTGTTGCTCAGCCTCATCTGCCCATGGCACTGCTCGCACAGAGGCACAGAGACTGGGGCTGCTTGCTTGTCTTGCCACCTCTAACTTTAAACGTAGCTTAGGTGGTCCGTGCAGTGGGTCCTCCGGCAGCCCTGCTCCCTAAATGCGAACGTCTGCAGATAGCTCACAGCCAGAAAGAGCTAGCCTGGAAAGCTGTTGCTCAGCCTCATCTGCTCATGGCACTGCTCGCACAGAGGCACAGAGACTGGGGCTGCTTGCTTTTCTTGCATCTCAAACTTCAAAAGTATCTTTGGGGGTCCATGCAGGGGTCCTCCGGCAGCCCTCCTCTCAAAATGCGAAGGTCTGCAGATAGCTCGCAACCAGAAAAAGCTAGCCTGGAAAGCTGTTGCTCAGCCTCATCTGCCCATGGCACTGCTCGCACACAGGCACAGAGACTGGGGCTGCTTGCTTGTCTTGCCACCTCAAACTTCAAACATAACTTTGGGGGTCCGTGCAGGGGGCCTCCGGCAGCCCTGCTCTGAAAATGCGAACGTCTGCAGATAGCTCGCAGGCAGGAAGAGCTAGCCTGGAAAGCTGTTGCTCAGCCTCATCTGCCCATGGCACTGCTCGCACAGAGGCACAGAGACTGGGGCTGCTTGCTTGTCTTGCCACCTCAAACTTCAAAAGTAAATTTGAGGCTCCATGCAGGAGGCATTAGCCAGCCCTTCTCCGAAAATGCGAACGTCTGCAGATAGCTCGCAGGCAGAAAGATCTAGCCTGGAAAGCTGTTGCTCAGCCTCATCTGCCCATGGCACTGCTCGCACAGAGGCACAGAGACTGGGGCTGCTTGCTTGTCTTGCAACCTCAAACTTCAAATGCAAATTTGAGCCTCCGTGCAGGAGGCCTTAACCAGCCCTGCTCTGAAAATTCCAACGTCTGCAGATAGCTCGCAGGCAGAAAGAGCTAGCCTGCAAAGGTGTTGCTCAGCCTCATCTGCCCATGGCACTGCTCACACAGAGGCACAGAGAGTGGGGCTGCTTGCTTGTCTTGCCACCTCAAACTTCAAACGTAGCTTAGGTGGTCCATGCCGGGCGCCTCCGGCAGCCCTACTCTGAAAATGCGAACGTCTGCAGATAGCTCGCAGGCAGAAAGAGCTAGCCTGGAAAGCTGTTGCTCAGCCTCATCTGCCCATGGCACTGCTCGCACAGAGGCACAGAGACTGGGGCTGCTTGCTTGTCTTGCAACCTCAAACTTCAAACGTAGCTTTGGGGGTCCGTGCAGGGGACCTCCGGCAGCCCTGCTCCCAAAATGCGAACGTCTGCAGATAGCTCGCAGGCAGAAAGAGCTAGCCTGCAAAGCTGTTGCTCAGCCTCATCTGCCCATGGCACTGCTCGCACAGAGGCACAGAGACTGGGGCTGCTTGCTTGTCTTGCAACCTCAAACTTCAAAAGTATCTTAGGTGGTCCGTGAAGGGGGCCTCCGGCAGCCCTACTCTGAAAATGCGAACGTCTGCAGAGAGCCCGCAACCAGAAAGAGCTAGCCTGGAAAGCTGTTGCTCAGCCTCATCTGCCCATGGCACTGCTCGCACAGAGGCACAGAGAGTGGGGCTGCTTGCTTGTCTTGCCACCTCAAACTTCAAAAGTAAATTTGAGGCTCCGTGCAGGAGGCATTAGCCAGCCCTTCTCCGAAAATGCGAACGTCTGCAGATAGCTCGCAGCCAGAAACAGCTAGCCTGGAAAGCTGTTGCTCAGCCTCATCTGCCCATGGCACTGCTCGCACAGAGGCACAGAGACTGGGGCTGCTTGCTTGTCTTGCAACCTCAAACTTCAAATGCAAATTTGAGCCTCCGTGCAGGAGGCCTTAGCCAGCCCTGCTCTGAAAATACGAACGTCTGCAGATAGCTCGCAGCCAGAAACAGCTAGCCTGCAAAGCTGTTGCTCAGCCTCATCTGCCCATGGCACTGCTCGCACAGAGGCACAGAGACTGGGGCTGCTTGCTTGTCTTGCCACCTCAAACTTCAAAAGTATCTTAGGTGGTCCATGCCGGGCGCCTCCGGCAGCCCTACTTTGAAAATGCGAACGTCTGCAGAGAGCTCGCAGCCAGAAAGAGCTAGCCTGGAAAGCTGTTGCTCAGCCTCATCTGCTCATGGCACTGCTCGCACAGAGGCACAGAGACTGGGGCTGCTTGCTTTTCTTGCCACCTCAAACTTCAAACGTAGCTTTGGGGGTCCGTGCAGGGGGCCTCCGGCAGCCCAGCTCCCAAAATGCGAAGGTCTGCAGATAGCTCGCAGGCAGAAAGATCTAGCCTGGAAAGCTGTTGCTCAGCCTCATCTGCCCATGGCACTGCTCGCACAGAGGCACAGAGACTGGGGCTGCTTGCTTGTCTTGCAACCTCAAACTTCAAAAGTATATTTGGGGGTCCGTGCAGGGGACCTCCGGCAGCCCTGCTCTGAAAATGCGAACGTCTGCAGATAGCTCGCAGCCAGAAAGAGCTAGCCTGGAAAGATGTTGCTCAGCCTCTTCTGCCCATGGCACTGCTCGCACAGAGGCACAGAGACTGGGGCTGCTTGCTTGTCTTGCAACCTCAAACTTCAAAAGTATCTTGGGTGATCCGTGAAGGGGGCCTCCGGCAGCCCTGCTCTGAAAATGCGAACGTCTGCAGAGAGCTCGCAACCAGAAAGAGCTACCCTGGAAAGCTGTTGCTCAGCCTCATCTGCCCATAGCACTGCTCGCACAGAGGCACAGAGACTTGGGCTGCTTGCTTGTCTTGCCACCTCTAACTTTAAACGTATTTTAGGTGGTCCGTGCAGTGGGGCCTCCGGCAGCCCTGCTCCCAAAATGCGAACGTCTGCAGATAGCTCGCAGGCAGAAAGAGCTAGCCTGCAAAGCTGTTGCTCAGCCTCATCTGCCCATGGCACTGCTCGCACAGAGGCACAGAGACTGGGGCTGCTTGCTTGTCTTACCCCCTCAAACTTCAAAAGTATCTTAGGTGGTCCGTGAAGGGGGCCTCCGGCAGCCCTACTCTGAAAATGCGAACGTCTGCAGAGAGCTCGCAACCAGAAAGAGCTAGCCTGGAAAGCTGTTGCTCAGCCTCATCTGCCCATGGCACTGCTCGCACAGAGGCACAGAGACTGGGGCTGCTTGCTTGTCTTGCCACCTCTAACTTTAAACGTAGCTTAGGTGGTCCGTGCAGTGGGTCCTCCGGCAGCCCTGCTCCCTAAATGCGAACGTCTGCAGATAGCTCACAGCCAGAAAGAGCTAGCCTGGAAAGCTGTTGCTCAGCCTCATCTGCTCATGGCACTGCTCGCACAGAGGCACAGAGACTGGGGCTGCTTGCTTTTCTTGCATCTCAAACTCCAAAAATATCTTTGGGGGTCCATGCAGGGGGCCTCCGGCAGCCCTCCTCTCAAAATGCGAAGGTCTGCAGATAGCTCGCAACCAGAAAAAGCTAGCCTGGAAAGCTGTTGCTCAGCCTCATCTGCCCATGGCACTGCTCGCACACAGGCACAGAGACTGGGGCTGCTTGCTTGTCTTGCCACCTCAAACTTCAAACATAACTTTGGGGGTCCGTGCAGGGGGCCTCCGGCAGCCCTGCTCTGAAAATGCGAACGTCTGCAGATAGCTCGCAGGCAGGAAGAGCTAGCCTGGAAAGCTGTTGCTCAGCCTCATCTGCCCATGGCACTGCTCGCACAGAGGCACAGAGAGTGGTGCTGCTTGCTTGTCTTGCCACCTCAAACTTCAAAAGTAAATTTGAGGCTCCATGCAGGAGGCATTAGCCAGCCCTTCTCCGAAAATGCGAACGTCTGTAGATAGCTCGCAGCCAGAAAGAGCTAGCCTGGAAAGCTGTTGCTCAGCCTCATCTGCCCATGGCACTGCTCGCACAGAGGCACAGAGACTGGGGCTGCTTGCTTGTCTTGCAACCTCAAACTTCAAATGCAAATTTGAGCCTCCGTGCAGGAGGCCTTAGCCAGCCCTGCTCTGAAAATGCCAACGTCTGCAGATAGCTCGCAGGCAGAAAGAGCTAGCCTGCAAAGCTGTTGCTCAGCCTCATCTGCCCATGGCACTGCTCACACAGAGGCACAGAGACTGGGGCTGCTTGCTTGTCTTGCCACCTCAAACTTCAAACGTAGCTTAGGTGGTCCATGCCGGGCGCCTCCGGCAGCCCTACTCTGAAAATGCGAACGTCTGCAGATAGCTCGCAGGCAGAAAGAGCTAGCCTGGAAAGCTGTTGCTCAGCCTCATCTGCCCATGGCACTGCTCGCACAGAGGCAGAGAGACTGGGGCTGCTTGCTTGTCTTGCAACCTCAAACTTCAAACGTAGCTTTGGGGGTCCGTGCAGGGGACCTCCGGCAGCCCTGCTCTGAAAATGCGAACGTCTGCAGATAGCTCGCAGGCAGAAAGAGCTAGCCTGCAAAGCTGTTGCTCAGCCTCATCTGCCCATGGCACTGCTCGCACAGAGGCACAGAGACTGGGGCTGCTTGCTTGTCTTGCAACCTCAAACTTCAAAAGTATCTTGGGTGATCCGTGAAGGGGGCCTCCGGCAGCCCTACTCTGAAAATGCGAACGTCTGCAGAGAGCTCGCAACCAGAAAGAGCTAGCCTGCAAAGCTGTTGCTCAGCCTCATCTGCCCATGGCACTGCTCGCACAGAGGCACAGAGAGTGGGGCTGCTTGCTTGTCTTGCCACCTCAAACTTCAAAAGTAAATTTGAGGCTCCGTGCAGGAGGCATTAGCCAGCCCTTCTCCGAAAATGCGAACGTCTGCAGATAGCTCGCAGCCAGAAACAGCTAGCCTGGAAAGCTGTTGCTCAGCCTCATCTGCCCATGGCACTGCTCGCACAGAGGCACAGAGACTGGGGCTGCTTGCTTGTCTTGCAACCTCAAACTTCAAATGCAAATTTGAGCCTCCGTGCAGGAGGCCTTAGCCAGCCCTGCTCTGAAAATACGAACGTCTGCAGATAGCTCGCAGCCAGAAACAGCTAGCCTGCAAAGCTGTTGCTCAGCCTCATCTGCCCATGGCACTGCTCGCACAGAGGCACAGAGACTGGGGCTGCTTGCTTGTCTTGCCACCTCAAACTTCAAAAGTATCTTAGGTGGTCCATGCCGGGCGCCTCCGGCAGCCCTACTCTGAAAATGCGAACGTCTGCAGAGAGCTCGCAGCCAGAAAGAGCTAGCCTGGAAAGCTGTTGCTCAGCCTCATCTGCTCATGGCACTGCTCGCACAGAGGCACAGAGACTGGGGCTGCTTGCTTTTCTTGCAACCTCAAACTTCAAACGTAGCTTTGGGGGTCCGTGCAGGGGGCCTCCGGCAGCCCAGCTCCCAAAATGCGAAGGTCTGCAGATAGCTCGCAGGCAGAAAGATCTAGCCTGGAAAGCTGTTGCTCAGCCTCATCTGCCCATGGCACTGCTCGCACAGAGGCACAGAGACTGGGGCTGCTTGCTTGTCTTGCAACCTCAAACTTCAAAAGTATATTTGGGGGTCCGTGCAGGGGACCTCCGGCAGCCCTGCTCTGAAAATGCGAACGTCTGCAGATAGCTCGCAGCCAGAAAGAGCTAGCCTGGAAAGCTGTTGCTCAGCCTCTTCTGCCCATGGCACTGCTCGCACAGAGGCACAGAGACTGGGGCTGCTTGCTTGTCTTGCAACCTCAAACTTCAAAAGTATCTTGGGTGATCCGTGAAGGGGACCTCCGGCAGCCCTGCTCTGAAAATGCGAACGTCTGCAGAGAGCTCGCAACCAGAAAGAGCTACCCTGGAAAGCTGTTGCTCAGCCTCATCTGCCCATAGCACTGCTCGCACAGAGGCACAGAGACTTGGGCTGCTTGCTTGTCTTGCCACCTCTAACTTTAAACGTAGTTTAGGTGGTCCGTGCAGTGGGGCCTCCGGCAGCCCTGCTCCCAAAATGCGAACGTCTGCAGATAGCTCGCAGACAGAAAGAGCTAGCCTGCAAAGCTGTTGCTCAGACTCATCTGCTCATGGCACTGCTCGCACAGAGGCACAGAGACTGGGGCTGCTTGCTTTTCTTGCACCTCAAACTTCAAAAGTATCTTTGGGGGTCCATGCAGGGGGCCTCCTTCAGCCCTGCTCTGAAAATGCGAACGTCTGCAGATAGCTCGCAGGCAGAAAGAGCTAGCCTGCAAAGCTGTTGCTCAGCCTCATCTGCCCATGGCACTGCTCGTATAGAGGCAGAGAGACTGGGGCTGCTTGCTTGTCTTGCCACCTCAAAATTCAAAAGTATTTTAGGTGGTCTGTGAAGGGGGCCTCCAGCAGCCCTACTCTGAAAATGCGAACGTCTGCAGAGAGCTCACAGGCAGAAAGAGCTAGCCTGCAAAGCTGTTGCTCAGCCTCATCTGCCCATGGCACTGCTCGCATAGAGGCAGAGAGACTGGGGCTGCTTGCTTGTCTTGCAACCTCAAACTTCAAAAGTATCTTAGGTGGTCCGTGATGGGGGCCTCCTTCAGCCCTGCTCTGAAAATGCGAACGTCTGCAGATAGCTCGCAGGCAGAAAGAGCTAGCCTGGAAAGCTGTTGCTCAGCCTCATCTGCCCATGGCACTGCTCGCACAGAGGCACAGAGACTGTGGCTGCTTGCTTGTCTTGCCCCCTCAAACTTCAAAAGTATCTTAGGTGGTCTGTGAAGGGGGCCTCCGGCAGCCCTACTCTGAAAATGGAACGTCTGCAGAGAGCTCGCAACCAGAAAAAGCTAGCCTGGAAATCTGTTGCTCAGCCTCATCTGCCCATGGCACTGCTCGCACAGATGCACAGACACTGGGGCTGCTTGCTTGTCTTGCAACCTCAAACTTCATATGTAAATTTGAGGCTCCGTGCAGAAGGCCTTAGCCAGCCCTTCTCCGAAAATTCGAACGTCTGCAGATAGCTCGCAGCCAGAAACAGCTAGCCTGCAAAGCTGTTGCTCAGCCTCATCTGCCCATGGCACTGCTCACACAGAGGCACAGAGACTGGGGCTGCTTGCTTTTCTTCCCACCTCAAACTTCAACAGTATCTTAGGTGGTCCATGCCGGGCGCCTCCGGCAGCCCTACTCTGAAAATGCGAACGTCTGCAGATAGCTCGCAGCCAGAAACAGCTAGCCTGCAAAGGTGTTGCTCAGCCTCATCTGCTCATGGCACTGCTCACACAGAGGCACAGAGACTGGGGCTGCTTGCTTTTCTTCCCACCTCAAACTTCAAACGTAGCTTTGGGGGTTCGTGAAGGGGGCCTCCGGCAGCCCTGCTCTGAAAATGCCAACTTCTGCAGATACCTCGCAGACAGAAAGAGCTAGCCTGCAAAGCTGTTGCTCAGCCTCATCTGCCCATGGCACTGCTCGCACAGAGGCACAGAGACTGGGGCTGCTTGCTTGTCTTGCCATCTCTAACTTTAAACGTAGCTTAGGTGGTCCGTGCAGTGGGGCCTCCGGTAGCCCTGCTCCCAAAATGCGAACGTCTGCAGATAGCTCGCAGGCAGAAAGAGCTAGCCTGGAAAGCTGTTGCTCAGCCTCATCTGCCCATGGCACTGCTCGCACAGAGGCACAGAGACTGTGGCTGCTTGCTTGTCTTGCCCCCTCAAACTTCAAAAGTATCTTAGGTGGTCTGTGAAGGGGGCATCCGGCAGCCCTACTCTGAAAATGGAACGTCTGCAGAGAGCTCGCAACCAGAAAGAGCTAGCCTGGAAAGCTGTTGCTCAGCCTCATCTGCCCATGGCACTGCTCGCACAGAGGCACAGAGACTGGGGCTGCTTGCTTGTCTTGCAACCTCAAACTTCAAAAGTATCTTAGGTGGTCCGTGCAGGGGGCCTCCGGCAGCCCTGCTCTGAATATGCGAACGTCTGCAGGAGCTCGCAGCTTAACAGGAAGAATGATGTGGGGAGTTGGAATCGCAAGAATGGGTCATTCCTCCCTTTTTCCCACCGCTGTTTGAGCAGGAGCGGATTGTAGTTCCACAGGCATTTTTTGACCAGCTGCAGTTCGCGTAACACACTTTCCATGGGACTCGCACCACAGATGGGGAAGATACTGCGGAAAAGTCACCTGCTGTGCTTACACGTGCCAGGCAGTGATGGTCTGGGGCTGTGACTGCCCTGAGGTGGTGGTCCTCGCTGCTGCAGAAAGCCAGCAGCAGGCAGTTAATACAGAGTTGTTGCAAAGTGTTTCCTCCTCATCCCTCCCAAATGAATAGAGACAGTGTTTATTAGGGAAGTCGGTCACCAAGACGTGTGGGTTTTTTATTCTTTCAACCCTCAGACTTACGGCAAGAGCTACCAGTACGGTAGAGGCAACAAGAAGTCACCCGAAAGTCAGCGCCCAGTTCTCCGACTCTAGACTGTGAAAAGATGGATTCGGCTGTCCAGGCATCTCTCTCCTTGCCAGCTACACCTGTTGGAAAAGGATCGGAAAATAGTTTTCCTTCCCCAAAATGTATAATTTGTAGAAACTGTGTCTAGTTGTTAGGCAGTACCTGCAGCTTGTTAACAAACAATTTCAGGCCAGGTGCTTGTTGGTGAACTTGAAGTAAGTGTAGGTAGGTGTGGATCCCACCTGCATTGAATAGGTGTGTTTAAATCCTGGGGCAGCATCAGGTGCATTTAAGGAGTATAATCAGTAAACAGCATGGAGAAGGAGGACGGTGAAGCTTAGATACTGCTTTTACCGGGGCAAGGGTTTGTGCTCTGCAGTGGATGCCTGCAGCAGAGCTCTGAAGACCTTTGAGATCGCAGGGAAGTGCAGTGGCTGATATTTCTGCTTAAATGTGGAGCAGCAGTGGTGAGTAAATGGTGGGCAGTAATTCAAACAGTCTAGACTGCCCCTGTTACAACACATACTTTTTGGAGGTCTTGTTTTCTCTATGAGGCAGCAGGGTGTTAGTCCAGTCCGCTTCCCTGTCTGCAAGGCTCTGGACAACTGCAAGGATTAATACGTTATTTTTCAAATTAGAAAGAATAGATTCCAGGGGAAGCTCTGGCTGGATTAGATGGATTGCGGGCAATAGCCTTGCAGATGGAGAGTGCGAGAACGCTGTGTGTAGTTCTAATGGGAAAGAGGGCAGTGGACAGGAATTAAGGTTTTTTGTTTTTCCATGGCTAGTGATCATGTAGTCTGCGTGTTATTGTGGGGTAATTGTGTGAATAGCCTGCAGTAGGATTTTAGATTTACTTTTTTACGTTGGAGTTGATTTATTGAAATTGAAACAAACAAACAAAAAAACAAATAAAAAAACCTGTGGAGAAGTGGAGCAGGTAATAAAATGTGTCTGTGTTTGCAGCTATACCAAATGGATTTGGTACCAGCCCCCTTACTCCTTCGGCTAGAATATCTGCGCTCAACATTGTGGGAGATCTGTTGCGGAAAGTGGGGGTGAGTGCTCTGAACTGAAGTATTCCTGTCTCGGTGGCGCTGTCACTGAGCTTTCATCCTTGTGCACAATCACAAGGTCTTGGCCTGTGCTGTAGTTTCCAAAGCATCCATATTCAGTGTTTAGTATGTGATAATGTATTTTTTTTAATGATCTTGATTTGTAAAGCATATTACTAAGGTTCTGATTACAACTTTGTGTGATGAAATTCATATTTGGAGTAAGAAGTTTCTCAAGCACTTTGGTGTATGGGGTTAGACACTGTCAGCCACTTGTTCTTACCTCAGGTGTGGCCTGTGGCTTCCTCTCTAGTGAGACCCAGGTGCAGAACTGGCACTCAGACTCTGGGTGCCTGCTGCACAGTAACTGTGTGTCATGGGAGGGGAGCTGAGATCATGCCTGGGGAGATCTGCAACAGGTGTTGAAAACAGAAAAAAAAGTAGAAGCCTGTGATAAGAAAGTGAGAAAATAAATCAGGAGAAAGCCAAATGTTCCCATCTGTAGTTGATGGGGAAGTGAAATGCGTGAGCCTTTAAAGGGATTACCACAATAAACAAGGAAGAAGTGGTTTAAACATCTGTTACACTGTTGTTTAGGATGCCAGGCTTTCCAGTTGAATGAAGGCGACTCTTGAGTTATGAGAAGCTTGTTGACGTGCCTCAGTGGCTGGTGTTCTGAGTGGAAGCATGGGTAGCCTCCGTGTCTCGCCGCCGGTGCTGGCTTTCCTCTGTCTCTTGTGGTTAGCACTGAGAACAGCAATAGCTGCAGTACAGACAGTTGTTTTAGCAAAGTTTGAAATTAAAAATTAACTCATTGTTCATGTTTGGAGTCGGTGAGCTCGTAGCTGGTTTGAAAGGGCAGCAGGATAACTCGGGGTTATGAAGTGACATGTTTAAAATGGGATCATTGTGAGTAAGAGTCTGCAGGGGATTTAGAGAGCTTAAGCACAATCCCGTGTGATTACTCTGCAAGGACAAGGAAATGCCAAATAAGCATGCTTGTTCCCAGCCTGCTCCGAGACACACGCTCTGCCACTGGTACAAAATTCCAGCTCATGCATTTGTTCAGTAATGATTAGAGGATGTTTAGGATTTCTGTGGCTTTGGCTACTCATAAGACGCCTCATCCTGAGCCTCAGACTCCATTTCTCTGCAAGAAGTTTCCCCTCAGCTTTCTTGCATGCAGCTGAGATAGAGTCACATGGCACAGATCACACAGGCTATTTCCAGCTGATAGGTGCTTTGAGACCAAGAGGTAGGTAGTTATCTATATCTCACAGGGTCACAGAATGGTGGGGGTTGGAAGGGACCTCTGTGGGTCACCCGGTCCAGCCCCCTGCCCAAGCAGGGTCACCCAGAGCAGGCTGCACAGGACCTTGTCCAGGAGGGTTTGAGTATCTCTAGAGAAGGAGACTCCACAGCCTCTCTGGGTAGCCTGTTCTAGTGCTCTGTCACCCTCAGAGTGAAGAAGTTGTTCTTCATGTTCAGCTGGAACTTCCTATTCTTCAATTTGTGCCTGTTGCCCCTTGTCTCTGGGCACCACTGAAAAGAATCTGACCCCATCCTCTTGACACCGACCCTGAAGATGTTTCTAGGCAGTTATAAGGTCCCCTCTTTGCCTTCTCTTCTCCAGGCTGAACAAGCCCAGCTCCCTTAGCCTTTCCTCGTAGGAGAGATGCTCCAGTCCCCTCACCATCTTTGCAGCCCTCCGCTGGACTCTCTCCAGTAGCTCCTCATCTTTCTTGAACTGGGGAGCCCAGAACTGGACAGACTACTGCAGATGGGGCCTCACTAGGACCAAGTAGAGGGGAAGGAGAACCTCCCTCGACCTGCTGACCACAATATATCTGCCTATATAGCCACTGAGTAAGCTTGCATGGATTTCTAGAACACTGTGTAGTGTTCACTTACTTGTGATAACATGCCAGTGTCTTATCAGTGGAATATTTTTCTATGTGGAATGGGACCAAGCCCCGTGTTTGGGGAGATGAGGTTTTGTCTCCGCTGTATGCATTTGCAAGTGTATGAATGCTCTCATGCGCAGGGTGGATGTAATAAATTGTTGCAAGGACTTTCTGCTAGACCGGACTGCTATTGAAGCAAAGCCTCAGTTTGTGACAGACAGCAGAAAGGGCAGGGGGTGTGCTGCAGTGAAGGAGAGAATCAGGATTTTGGCCTCCCTTCTGGCAGGAGTCAGCAGATGAGGCAGAGACTGTCACCTTGTACAGGGGAACAAGATCTCACCAGGCTTGCTGCGAAGTAGTACAGATCAGGTACAGACCACAGAGACAGGCTTAGTTGCTGCCTTGGGTTCCTCATCTGATGCTGTAGCACTTCTTGTTCTGAAGCATACCAATGGCACTTAAGAAACTGGCTTTGTTTTGCAGGCCAAGATTAAGAAAGAAATGCTAGAAGGCATTGCCCTGGAGAAAAAAATTCGAATTTCCAAATACAAAGTCCCAAATACAAAGTCCCTCGCAAAACTTGAGGGTTCTGCTTTAGGCTCTGTCTTAGACTTCTGATTAGCTTATGCCAGCCTTACTGCACCTGGTGAAGCAGGAAGTTTTGGTAACTTCTGCTAGGAATTGGCTTCCTTATTTTAGGTAATTAATTGAGTGTTGATATGTTGTAAAATCTGAGCCCTGATGGAACTGAGTCACGCGTGGCAGTCTGCGTCAGCGTCTCGTTGTGTGGGTTTCCTTTGTGGTTGGATGACAGAGAAAATGACAGCTTTGTTCCCATTCAGTTCAGCTTTCGCCAAAGGTGATCACACTGGGTTCCTGATCGTGGTGATCTTGGGGTCATGACAAAGCCTGAACTTGAGCAGCAAAATACTTCCTCTTAATGGTATTACTTTTTTGACGTCATTTTTTTTTTCCCCTTTCACAGGCGTTAGAATCCAAATTAGCTGCTTGCAGAAATTTTGCAAAGGACCAGGCATCACGAAAATCCTACATTTCAGGGAATGTTAACAGCGGCATGATGAACAGCAATGGCACAAAGTACCCTCATCCGGGACATACTTCTTTCTTTGACAAAGGGTAAGTAAGGATATGCTTTTATCCTGAAAGGGAGTGTGTTTCAGGATGCTACTTGGAGCAGAAGTTATTCTTGGTTTGTCTTTAGCCCACCACAGCTTTCATCCTATAGGACAAATAAATTGTGGAGCCAGTCTCAAGGGGATGGGGAGGGTGACAGTGCTGATTTCTGTAAAGCACAGAGCAAAGCAAGCGTGATTGTCTCGTAGCTGGCAGGGTGTCAGTGCTGTCCTGTCCCTCTGCTGCAGAATCTCTTGGCAGCTGCATCTCAGGTAATAAAAAATCAACCCAGGCAGCAAACCTGCTGGTGAAGTGAACGTGCCCTTTGAAAGGATCTCAAGTAAGTAGCGGTGGAGTTGCCATAGCTACTGGTGTGCTCACACGGGGGAAGTATGTGTTGGCAAATCTGGAGGTTCCCTTGGTGAGAACAGCTGAGTGCAGGCAGCAAATGCTCACTTGGAGGGTGGTGCCCTGTTTGCTCTACTTCCCCCTCTATGAGGGGAAAAAGAAAACGTCATTAAGGGCATAGTTCTGGCTGATCGAGGGAGCAACTGCTTCCATGTTGTCTGTGCTGTGCGTCAGCCGTGAAGCCAGAAACTGCTTTCACAGGAGAAACGACCCCGTGTGTCCCGTGACTCGCCCGTGGTCAGGGCTTTCCGCACATCCTCAATACAGAATTTATTTTGGAGAAGTAAATGAGCAGTTGCCGACCTGAAGAGTGCCGTATACAGAGCAGACAAGCTGAGCTTCCTACAATCATCCTCGTTTGAGCTGAATTGTGTTGCTACGTGGGTAGCGGGGCAAGTTGCATCTTAGAAACTGGTATTCAGAGTTTTTTTTAGAGTCACTGTTGTTTGCTGGTTTTGGAAAAGAAGAGTTTGGAGACATAACAAAGTCAGTGTCCTGTGCAAATCGGACAGACTTTTGGGTCGTCTGTGCACTGCAAGGCTGGCTGGGGTCTGTGCATCACCACGGCAGCTCACACTTGCAGGGCACGGGCGATATTTCAGGTACAAGCTGTCAGGGTAGTTGCTAGGGAGAGATTATAGCTGTTCTTAGGAGGCAGCATGGCTATATGGAGTTGTGGTGCGACAAATAAGCTGATTGCTGTGTGGGGTGGGGTCACTTTTAATTATCTGGATTGTCATCACACTTGCTATCTTGGCTGGCTGCCTGGAGTTACCAGCAGGTTGTAGCTGAAAAAGGTTTAGAAACCCACCCTCCTGAAAACTAACTTCTACAGCAGAGCTGGAGGATGTTAGTGGGCTAGAAAAGGGGGTGGAAATGACTGACATCCTTATCGGCAGGTTGTTAGAGATCCCTGCTGTCCTGTCCTCCTCCTCTGCGCGCCCACATGCTGTTGACAGCGGATGGCCCGTACCCCTTCCCCGCATCGGCTCCTGCTCAATCTTGCTGCCCCTGTGGAGGTCTCTGAGTGCTGGGGCTGATCGCAGTGTCTGTGCTGGGCATGCGTCTCCGTGGCTGCCGTGTAAAACCTGTACAACTTTGCACGTGTAAGCTGAACCGAGCTCTGAACCGCAATGTGGTCAGCCCCATCACGCCCGCACGCTGCAGCAGCCGCCCAGCTCCAGCCGCGCTGGCAGGAGTCGGACCTGGAGCATGCGGCGGTGGCTGGGCACGAGGGGCTGAGGCAAGGCATGCCTTGCTTATCCCCTCTCCTCCTCTCTCCCCAGCCCCTGTACTCTCCTCCCTGCCCCTCATTGTTGCTGGAGCCTGAAACAGCCACATGTGATTGTAGATGCCATCCCATCTGCAGCCGCTGCCTAAAGAGCAGCCCGTTGTTGGGTGGTGGGAATGGGACAGAGGTAACTCAGCTGCAGCATTACATTTCCACTTACTTTCCTTCCTCTGCCATTTTGTTGGTTAAAGTGTTTGGCCAGTCTCCATCTCCTGTCAAACATCTGCTCTTTGCTTGCTGAGCGGAGCTGAGCAGGCAGCCGAAAACAGCGATGGGCAGGAGCTGACATAGGGGAGCGTCATTTTAGCAGAGGCCTGGAGGACAGCTGGGCCCGTAGCGAGGCTTTGCTGGGGAATTGGAAGAGTCAGGACTTGCCTACTTTTTCAAAACTCAATGTCTGCTGTGAGATTAGATTCCTGCAGACTTGTTCCTTCAGGAATGTGCTGTTACTGTTCGGATGCCCGGGCATGGCAGAACAGCACCTGAGGATGTTCTCGAATAAATACTTGTATTTTTTGGTGTTGTAATATTTCTTAATTGGTTATTAACTTCGATCCAGTTGGGGAACAAAATGGCTCTGACTTTGATGGGCTCTGCAGAGCCTTGGCACTTGAACAGCAGAGCTGAGGCAGCATGTGAGCCAGCATGTAGTGTTTGTTGCTCGAGGCATGAACTCCGTGTTCACTGCTCCCCGACTCCCCTGCCTGCACTCTTATCAAAGTCCTTGTAGATGGTGTTTATGCTTAGGTTATTTTGGTCAATCTGCTGGGCTTTGTTTTATTCAAACAAGCTCAGGTTTGAATGTGAGAAGCACCTCTGCTTGCACACTTGTAGCAGTCCCGTGAAGCACGTAGGGATATTTACACAGTGCACACAGTTACCCCAACCCTGATCGTAATACATCAGGCAGTGAAAGCAGGGCGGTCTTCCCGTTCCCTAGTCCGCCTTATGAAAATGTTTTCCTGGAAAAGAGGGACGTGTGGGTACCTCGGATGCAGGTGAGTAATCCCATGTCCTGTAACGTGCTTTGCAATGCTCCAGGCTTTTATCTGGGTCACGCGCTTGCGGCCGTGGAGTATGGTGGGAGTGCCGGTTGTCGCTGAAATAGGACCCCTCGTCTGCCCGGGCAGAGGTGGAAGGGGAGAGGTCTGGTGAGGTTCAGCTGAACACCTTTGCTTTGCCCCATTCCTTGCGTCCAGGGCTATGGCCAAGAATGTCTTTATTGTGTGCATAAACTCTTTCAATTTTTCTCCACTAGGCGTGAAAAGGTCGTATTCCCCACCTTGGTCATGGGTAAATGAATTCATTTGCAATGATAAGCTGCATGCGTTTTAACTCGGTGCTTGGAGGTGCAGAGTCGGTGGTTGTGCTAACTGCATGGGGTAGTTCTCTCAGCGTTACAAACTAATGGTCCATGATCAAAGCCTGAGGCCGCAATCCCTCTCTTTCTCCTTACTTTAGATAAACTCCTCTGCTGCTGTGACCTGTTGCAAACATAAGATTGAGTGCTGCTTGCTTTCTTGATTTAATCAATAGTTCTTCAAATACATGCATGGTTCTGATTGAATCAGTCACAGAGATACAGGATGAAGTATCCCTGCTGTTAATTTAGTGAATTTTGAAAGTTAGTTTGCCCTTTGGTCGTGTTTTTCCTTCGACGTTTCGTTGCTGTCGTCTTGTCGATGCTCGGTTGCCGTGATTCTGGCCGATGGGAAAGCAAACAAAGGCACAGATGTGCTGGGAGCCGGCCAGGGTTGCAGAGCAGGGGCGGAGGACGGTGTGATCAGCAGCGTGCGCGTCGAGACAGCAGTGCTCCGGCTCGGTGCCACCGTCCCTGCCCGCCACAGCCGTGCCAGCTGGAAGCAGCCTGCGCAGACCCTGGGGTCCCGGGCTCTGTGGGTGGATCCTGGGCACAGGGGCTCGGTGCAGGCACCACCTCCAGCATCCAAGGGTCTGGCTCGGCTCCCTCATCTGCCTCTTGAGGGATCACGGAGGGTTCCCTGTGCTGTCGAAAGGTGCAGGTCCCTGCCAGCTTCATCTGCCACAGCCTTGTCCCCATCTTCCTCCTTGCATCTCCGTGCTGGGCGTTCCTCTGCCTCCTTGTGCTGTTACTGCTGCTTGGGTGTGTTTCAAAGCACTGCCCTGCCTGAAAACTCCCTTTTCCTCTGGTTTTATTGGGGGGCTGGTCTCCAAGCATGCTTTGAGCCCATCCATTTACTCCTCAGTCTGGGCTATTCAGCAACAGGAGAATTTTCTGCTGAGGCTTTGTTGGATACTTGGAGTTGAGAGAGTCTTGGAGATAAGGTGCCAAGCACAAAATACAGCTTGGAATAAAGATTAATATGTAAAAATCTGTCTTTAGCAATCACAGGGCAGAGAGAGCAGTTGGAAACGGGCACAAGGTCCACGCCACTGCACGGGCAGGCAGTCAGGAGCATCCATCAGAAACCACTGCTGGGGCTGTTCCCAGCAGGAAGTGGGGCTTCGGCTCCCTGTGAAGCACTCCTGAGCCCAGTTTCTTAGGAAGCCCAGAGCAAGGGCGCAGCGCGGGCCCCACAGAGTGGGTCGGGTCTGAGCGATGGCGAAATGAGGCAGAAGCAGCAGGCAAGTGATGTGGCTGGGATTAATGGCTGTGGGCAGGTCTCCAGGCTGTCGGGCAGCGTCAGCTCCGTGCAGGAGCCCCGCGCCTGTGTCAGGCCTGGGCAGAGCGGCTGAAGGCTGGAGCGATGCGTGTGCTCCTCCCAGCACTGTCGGAGACCGTGGAGACCGGGCGCAAGGACTTCTCTTCCCCGCTCTCCTCTGGGAGGTTAGCCAGGAGTCATCCAGCATACTTGATTTGTTATTTTTCACAGTTCCTCTGTTTAATGTATTTTAATTTCACAGAATCACAGAATGGTAGGGGTTGCAAGGGACCTCTGTGGGTCACCCAGCCCAACCCCCTGCCCAAGCAGGGTCACCCAGAGCAGGCTGCACAGCACCGCATCCAGGCGGGTCTGGAATATCTCCAGAGAAGGAGACTCCACAGCCTCCCTGGGCAGCCTGGGCCAGGGCTCCGTCACCCTCAGAGTGAAGAAGTTCTTCCTCGTGTTCAGCTGGAACTTCCTCTGCTTCACTCTGTGCCCGTTGCCCCTTGTCCTGTCGCTGGGCACCTACTTACTGCAGGGGGTTGGGCTAGATGGCCTCTGAAGCTCCCTTCCAAACCAAATCATTCTGTGAAAGAGCAGCCCGGAGTTTAGTGCAGGAAACGTGACAGAGCTGTAGAGCTGGGCTTGAACGCAGCTCATCAGACCTGAGCACACCCAGGCTGCTGACGCGGAATGCCACTTTTCTCTGATCCTTTCAGAAGGGAGCAAAGTACCACGTTTTAATCCAGTTTGGGTTGGGTTTTTTTTGTTGTTGTTTGGTTTTGTTTTCCACCCCCCGTCCTACTTGTCAGAGGTGCTTCCGAGCTGTTAACTAATTTGCAGAGTCGTGTCAGGATCAGGTTGGCTTCATGGCCCGTCATCCAAATGTAGACAGTGAGATACGTCTGCCCCTGAGCTTCTTCCAGCAGCTTTTTACTGTGTGCAGTCAGGGAGGCACCTCCCTGTATCAAGGCAATGCTCGAATGGGAGTTGAAGTTTCCAGCTCAATGGGGAGGAGGTGGGAAAGGTGGTTTCTCCCTGCTCTGAGCCAGGCTGTGCTAGTGTGGGTGTTTAACAGCGAGGCTTTCGACACGGTTTCCCATAACATCCTTCTAGGGAAGCTCAGGAAGTGTGGACTGGAGGAGTGCTCGGTGCAGTGGATTGAGAACTGGCTGAATGGCAGAGCTCAGCGGGTTGTCATCAGTGGTGCTGAGTCTAGTTGGAGGCCAGTAACTAGTGGTGTCCCCCAGGGGTCAGTACTGGGCCCAGCCTTGTTCAACTTCTTCATCAATGACCTGTATGAAGAGACTAGAGTGTACCCTCAGCAAGTTTGCTGATGACACCAAACTGGGAGGTGTGATAGACACACCAGAAGGCTGTGCTGCCATTCAGCTTGACCTGGACAGGCTGGAGAGCTGGGCAGAGAGGAACCTGATGAGGTTCAACAAGGGCAAGTGCAGGGTCCTGCACCTGGGGAGGAACAACCCCAGGCACCAGTACAGGCTGGGGCGGACCTGCTGGAGAGCAGCTCTGTGGAGAGGGACCTGGGTGTCCTGGTGGATGACAGGGTGACCATGAGACAGCAGTGTGCCCTGGGTGCCAAGAAGGCCAATGGGATCCTGGGGTGCATCAAGAGGAGTGTGGGCAGCAGGGCTAGGGAAGTTCTCCTTCCCCTCTACTCTGCCCTGGTGAGGCCCCATCTGGAGTACTGTGTCCAGTGCTGGGCACCCCAGTTCAAGAAAGATGAAGAGCTACTGGAGAGAGTCCAGCGCAGGGCTACGAGGATGGTGAGGGGACTGGAGCATCTCTCCTACGAGGAGAGGCTGAGGGAGCTGGGCTTGTTCAGCCTGAAGAAGAGAAGGCTGCGAGGGGACCTTAGAAATGCTGATAAATATCTGCAGGGTGGGTGTCAGGAGGACGGGGCCAGACTCTTTCCAGTGGTGCCCAGCGACAGGACAAGGGGCAATGGGCACAAACCGAAGCTGAGGAAGTTCCAGCTAAACACGAGGAAGAACTTCTTCCCTCTGAGGCTGACGGAGCCCTGGCCCAGGCTGCCCAGGGAGGCTGTGGAGTCTCCTTCTCTGGAGATATTCCAGACCCGCCTGGACGCGGTGCTGTGCAGCCTGCTCTGGGTGACCCTGCTTGGGCAGGGGGTTGGGCTGGGTGACCCACAGAGGTCCCTTCCAACCCCCACCATTCTGAGATTCTATGGGGAAAGGAAACAGCCTGACTCCCTGCGGCAGCGAGCTGCGTTACCATGGGAATCTGTTCTTGCTAGCGACTGTCGGGATTTTAGCTCTTCATGGAAGGAGCTTGTGACTGCCCAGTGCAACGGCAGCAGCCTCTGGGGTTGCTGGTGGGGTTTTTTCATCCCTGACGCAGGAGCTGCAAGGTCACCGGTGAATGTGCGCAGCACAGGAACAGGAGTGCGGAAACCGCGCTGCTCTGCCCGGGGATGCAGTCGTGAGCCACCGTGCGTGGGCTGGTGGCATCTCGGTCCCGTGGGCAGTGATGGCAGTGAGCGGGATGTGCTCCGCGGAGTGGGCGCAGCCTGGGACCCCGGAGCTGCCGGCTCCTGGTTTGGCTTCGAGCTCGTCAGGAGAGCCCTCGGCTTCTCTTCCTTCTTGCTTCTACTCACCGCAGCTCGCAGCTGTGGGCAGCAGAGGCTGTCTCCTCAGGTGTCCCCTCTCCCAAATGTAGCTCTACCAGGAGGGATCTCAATGGCATCTTTTGGGGTGCCGGTGGTTCGGGCGAAGCTGGTGAAGGGCTGCAGAGGCAGCACTTGGGAGCCAGCAGACGTCGAGGTAGGGACCTTGCAGGGCTGGGGGAGTTCTCCCTCGCCTTTGTTATTACAAACCCGACTGTGAGGGCAGGGTGCTGGTTCTGGGACAACAGTGGGGGTGGACGTGCTGTCCTGATATGGGGATGCCATCGCTTCTGGTTGTCAAGGCTGTGGTGGTGGTGATGATCAGCAGATGGTGAGCCTGGGCAGACGCTGTGTGTTGAGCCTGATCACAGAAGATCTGCCAAAGCCAGAACGGAGTAGAGATGGAAAAGCTGTCAGACCCATGTTCTTCTCTCGCAGCCCACCAGCACCCGTGAAGAGGGGAGGGGAGCTGGCCGTGGGGAGCGAGCCTGCAGCGCTGCTGTGCCCGGCCCCTCAGCTGCCCAGAGCCTGGCGTGGGGGCCTGGGGTCTGCGCAGGAGCTGCTTGTCCTCCTGGGGTGGTCATCAGGCAACACCCACCACCTCCAGGCAGCGGGGTGAGCACCCACCTGCGCCTGTCCCTGGCTACGGGTGGGCGCAGCCATGGGAGCCCTGTTGTGGTCACAGTGGCCTTGCAGCCATCGTACAGCCAGGGTGAGGTGAGAGGGGAGGAGAGGGGTCTGTTCTCCAGCTGCTGGGGCCGGGAGGGGTGAGCGGTGCCATCTCCTGGGGCTCATCACTTACCGGCCTGTCTCTTCTTGCTCCTCAGGGCAGTAAACGGCTTTGATCAAGGTCCCCCCGGACTGGGAGCCTCTCGACCATCCTCGGCGCCTGGCATGCTCCCCCTGAGCGTATGAGCCCGCAGGAGGTCGTGTTTGGACTTGCGGATGCTTTTCTCAGCCCACCACGAGCAGAACTGCTCCCGATTGCTGCCCATTCCTGCCCCGCTGGAACACGACCTGCGCCCTGCTGCCCGAGGAGACCCTGAGCTCATGGCCCTCCATGTCACATTAATACAGTTTGTTTTCTCCTGTCGCTGTAGCAGACTTCTCTGCCTTGGCCCCACACCCCACGCTGCTCAAGCTGCCACCCGCAGTGCTCTGTTTCACGGGCTGCAGGAGTCTTCCTCGGCCTGGCGGTCCTCAGCTCCTCACCATATCTCTTCTCTAACTTAGGTTTGGCAGTGTTTCTCCCTGCCTGCTCCAGCATCCTGCTGCTCAGGACGGGCAGCTGCTGCCCTCCCGGTAAGGCTCAGACCTCAGACCCCTGGCTGAGGCTGCGCCGCGGCTCTTTGGACAGGAATCAGGTCCATTACCGCAGCTTAATAAATCACTGCGGGGCCAGCGCGTGGCCGTGGGTTGGAGTGGGCATGGGAGGCTGAGCTGCGCGGCCCTACGGGGGGGAGGGATGGAGGGCTGGGGGCGCGAGGGTGACGGTCCCGTGCCCAGCACTCGTCAGTCAGAACATCGCCTGCCTTGCTGGGTGCTGGCGCGGCTGAGCCGTGCTGAAGTGGCCCCTCGGCGCTCCCCCACCCGTGCAGCAATGCAACGAGCGGCTGGAGCGTGCTCCCAGTGCCTTCGTCAGGCAAACATCCACGCACGGCCACACCGGGAACTCCGCCGGAGCGTTAGGAAGCCACAAATCCACAAAGCCCCCTCCTGGGACCCCGCCACTACCCCACCCCTGTTCCGATCCGTGTAATATAGGACTGGATCTCACAGCGTCACCTGCGCGCTTCTGCGACAGTGTTGGGCTACTGCGTGTACCTCGTGGGTCTTTCGAGCAACGTGTTTGTGTGAGTTCTCTGTCCGTGTGCCTCGGAGTCGGTGGATTTTATACAAAGAACCAGCAAACCCAGCCGGGGTTTGATCTGTGGGTTTAGAAATCTTCATTCCTGCTGGGGGCCGTCGCGTTCACTTGGCTCTGCAGCTCCAAGCTGGTTTATTTACAAGTGCTGAGAAAAAAACCATCGGCCCCAGCAGAGGGGAGGCGGGAAGCCCCCCCCTCGCCGTCAGGGTTTGTATGGTCGTCCTTTCCTGTGCATCCTCTGCTGCATTTGACTGTTTCCATTTGTTGTATTGTACATAGGTTTGTAAACATAATTATCTTTGCTGAAGATCTTTGTACATAACTTGGGCTTTGTAGCTTTATTTATTTGAAATCTAGATGGCATGTTGCAGTAGGACAGTGTACGATACCACCGTGGTGACACAGATCGTGAAGGGGTTTTCAAAAAAAAACCCAAACCCAAATTACCGTCATCTTCCAAAAATAAAGGTCTTTTAATGTGAAATCAGTGGATTTTGCAGAACCGGTGGCAGTGGCCGTGGTTTTGTCACGTAGCGATGCTGCTGTGCGCCGCTGCGAAGCGCTTGCTGCCTTTCCCTTGCAGTGTTGCCTCCTCCTTCTCTCTGCGCAGAGAGGGGAGCGGCGGCTGAGCAAGCGCCTTCCCTCCATGGCACCGACTGTCTTGGACCTCAAGATCTGATTTTTGGGAAGAGCCTGCAAAGCAACGGAGGCCTCCAGCTCCCGCCAGAGCCCCAGTGCCATGCAGGGGGAGGCCACACAGCTCCCCCCACCCTGGGACCAGCTTCCTCCTCGGGGGAGCAGGAACACCCTCCCCTTAAAAAATCCCCAGTAAGAGGATGCTGTTCTTGCACAGAGCCTGGGCCTTCTGCATGTTCATGGAACCATAGGATGGTCTGGGTTGGAAGGGGCCTTACAGGTCATTCAGGTCCAGCCCCCCACGTCATGGGCAGGGATCCCTTCCACCAGCCTGGGGTGCTCCAAGCCCCCTCCAACCTGGCCTTGAACCCTGCCAGGGAGGAGGCAGCCACAGCTTCTCTGGGCAGCCTGGGCCAGGGCCTCACAACCCACAGAGTGGAGAATTTCTTTTTCACGTTCAATCAAACCCTCCCTTCTTGCAGCTTGAAGCCATCACTCCTTGGCCTATCACTCCATGCCCTTGTCACAAGACCCTCTCCAGCTCTCTCGTAGGTCCCTTCAGGCTGCTCTAAGGTGTCCCCGGAGCCTTCCCTTCCCCAGGATAAACAGCCCCAGCTCTCCCAGCCTTTCCTCCCAGCAGAGGAGTTCCAGCCCTCAGATCATTGCTGGGGCCTCCTCTGGCCCCGCTCCACCAGCTCCAGGTCTGTCCTGTGCCGAGGGCTCCAGAGCTGGATGCAGGGCTCCCACGGAATCACAGAGTGGTGGGGGTTGGAAGGGACCTCTGTGGGTCATCTGGTCCCACCCCCACCCCCCCCCGCCGAAGCAGGGTCTGTAGCCATCCGTGACAGCATGCCAGTCATGCGAGCTGTCCCACCACATTTCTGTGATGACGACCTAGCTGTCCTGCTGTACAATGGCTTCCAGCTCCTCCTGTTTATTGCTCATGCTACGTGCGTTAGTGTAGATGCACTTGAGCTGGGCTGTCGATCTCCCCCTGACCCTGCCATGACACACCTGGGCTCATCCCTAGTGATGTGATCCCCCTTGGAACCTTGTTTAAAGCCCTCTCAGTGAATCCTTTTTCCCCTTTGAGACAGCTATACTCCGTCTGCCCCCAGCAGGCCTGGTGCTGTGTGCACCTCCCCATGATCAAAGAAGCCAAAATTCAACCGATGGCACCAGTCCCTGAGCCACCTGTTAACCAGGTGAGCTTTCCTCCCCTTTCAGTGCTGTTCCCTGCCACTGATGGGATGGAGGAAAACACCACCTGTGCCCCCGATCCCTCGACCAGTGCCCTGAAGTCCCCCTTGATGGCCTTGGGACTTCTCTCCGTGATCTTGTCCCCGCCAACCTGCATTACCAAGAGGGGGTAAGAGTCAGAGGACCACACCAGACCAGGGAGTTTCCAAGCAACATCCCTGACCCCGGGCCCCAGGGAGGCAGCAGACTTCCCTTGGGATGGGTCCTGTCAGCAGATAGGGCCCTCTGTTCCCCTCCGCAGGGAATCGCCTGTGACAGTTACCCTCCTTTTTTTTCTTAGCTGAGGCAGCCGTAATGCGTGGGGCTGACCGACTCATCCTGGGCAACCTCCTGGTTGGAGCTTCACCCGCATCCTCATCAGCCGGGCCCTCACATTCCCAAGCCCCGTACCCCGGGGGGTCTCACCAGCGTGGGGCAGAGAGGCAGAATCCCCCCCTTGCCCTGTGAGCAGACACGGCTGGGTTGTGTCCAGCTTCTCACCCAGCAGCACCCCAAGCCTTTCTCCTCAGGGCTGCTCTCGCTCCCATTCTCTGCCCAGCCTGTGTTTGTGCCTGGTAGTGGCCCAGCCCCTGCCCTGAGGTATGGAAGCCATGAGAGAGGCAGGGAAAAGCCCTTCAGCAGCCCCTGCCCCCTCCCCAGTATGGTCCTCACAGCAGGAGGAGCAGCAGCCACTGCCTTGAAGGAGACACCTGAGGTAACGGTACCCCTGACTGAACTGGGTTCCAGGAGCGGGTGCCTGGGATCAGCTCTGGTCCCCAGCAGCCCTTCGGTGCTGGAGACTCCCTCAGCCCAGGCTTGCTGGGACCAGAGGGACCACTGACAGCAGCCCTGGACTGTAGAGCCCAGGCAGGGGCTTCTTGCTCTCCCCCACCCCTCTCCTCTCACTCCAGTTTTAAGCCCACCATCTCCCTGCTCCCATCAGCTCCCCACGCTGGTCCACCTTCTCTGTGCAGGGACCAGCCCCAAGGCACCAGTGCCAGCCTTGGCCTTACCCAACGCCATCACTGCCTTGGGCCAGGGGAGTAGGTACTGCACACTGGGACCTCCGAAACAGGAGATTCCACCGCCCAGCAGAAAGCCCAGACTCCGCTGAAGGCAGCCATGGGGCCTTTGCCTGGGTCCCAGCCCTGCAGGTCAGCAGGAGGGGACTTTGGACTCTAAAGGCAACACAAAGGCTCAGCCCTGACCAGGCCATTTACACTGTGTTTAGGTCAAAAGAGAAAAAAAACCCTGAGCAAACAAAAGAGGAAGAAGGGTAAATGCAGCTTCCAGTCATATTCTTGTTTATTAAGGTCTACGCCAGCCTCAGGAGATAGCTCTTCCTGTAAGTAAACAGAGCAGGCGGCCACATCTATAATGAATAAATTTATTGTCTTACAAAAATCATTGTCTAGAAATATGGGTATACAAGAAAACAAAATATTTGCAGTCAGATGCCTGGTGGTCAACAGCCAGTTTGATTAAAAGTATCCAAACACACACACAACAAAACCTTTGCGACAGATGTTAAAGCTTTTAACCAAAGAAGGAAATCCATGGTTTTTGAGTATGTGGCAGAGGAACGTTCCTAGTTAACACTGATTCGTTGTCACTAATATCAATAATACCACTTGGACTAGAGAGGTACGTGATATGAAGCACAGTCAAAATGAATACATTAAATCATTGTTATATAGGCAAATTATATATGTAACATTGTCTTAGTACTGTAGTGTCTAAGGCACTTTCTGTAATGTCAGTTTTTCAGCTATTTAAACAAAAAGAATGCTAACTACTCGCTGTAATACTGTTCAAAATAAAAAAAAAAAACAAAACACAACAACAACAAAAAGGATTCACATCCACTGGCATGTCAACTCCTAGGCAGGCAACATCCGTCGCTGAACCCCTGTCACCGCTGGCTCCGCACCCGCCCCGCGCGGCCCCGGAGCCGCTCCCGCCGGAGCCGCCGCACCGCCTCGGCCTCCACGCACCGTGCAGCCGCTCGGCTCTGCGGCTTGAAGGATAACTCACTCGGCCCTAAATTAATAAATTAATTTCGCCTGCGTTGTCTGTTTATTTTCCACTGGTGTTCACATTATAGTAGCCTTAATATATACACAGATCTGTGGGGCGTGGTGATAGCGGGTCTCTACAAACGCAGAAGTACTGTACAGATGAGGAACGGCAACGCTGTTTCAGTTTGCCTGTACTGCAGGAACGCTAACTGATGAAGCAGGTGCTGAGAACACTTCAAAAGGCTATTGCAGGTTAAAAATGGACGCTACTTGTTCATCCCTACATCTCCCTCTAACACTTCCCAAGGCCTTTTCACAGTTCACTCGCTGATTGTGTGCTGATCACAACAATTAGGAGAAAAGAAAAAAAAAAATACAGGTGCAGTTTGGTCTTCAATGATCCACCAGACTCGATACAGCCACGGGCCGCCTGAGCACAGGAGAAATGGAAGGATGCTGTCTGTACAACAAAGCATGCATACTCATGACGACGGGTCTGCCCCAACCACCTACCCTCTGGGAATGAAGTTTCCGTGTTGATAAAAAAAAAAGTTCCATCCTTCACATGATGCTTTATAAAATGGCTATACAATGAGTATCTGGCAAATAGATGCACTGAACAGAGACAATTCCATTTTATTTACTACAGAAAAAAAGCAGTTGTAACTATGTCTGAAGCAGGGTACAGACGGGGCTCTACTCGGCGGGCGCCGGCTGTGCTTCGTTCACGTCGCTGCCTTTGCTCTCCGCGTCGTCGTCCGAGAGCTCCAGCGAGGCCCCTTCGATGTGCAGCTGGCGTCTCCCGGATCGGCTCGAGGAGAAGGTGATGGGGCCCCCCCTCCTGCGAACAGCAACCAGACAATCCATGAAGGGTTGTGGCTCGCCCACAGCCCACGGCCCCATGCTGGTGGCTGCTCTGGGAAGACCTCCGCACAGAACCATGGGGGAACAGTTTGCCCCCAGCCACGGGGCAAATTTCACACACAGGGTCTTGAAACCCCTTCTCTGACCAAGGAGAAGACAGGCTGTGCGCAAACATTCCGGTATTCTGGTATTCCTGCTTAGCGCGTACCATCATCTTAATTTTGCAAGTCCCAAGCAACCTAAAATATTGCCTCTGTACAAGCACCGAGCACAGACCAAGTCCTAAACAGAGCAGGGTCTTCTAAAACAATACCAACTACTCGTTTGTGCAGCGCTGTGCTGCACCCCTCCTGCCGCTCCTATAAGCCTCTCTCTACCCCCGAGATGGTTTTGTTCTGCAGCAACCTCACCACTGCTGTCTCCCATCTGTATTCGGTAGAGACCTTGATCACCAAGAGCTGCTCTCGAGGAAAATGCTGAGACATTCCCACTGGAGTGGGTATGGGAAAAAAAGGGATTGGTACCAGCCACTGGAAAAATCACAGAATCACAGAATGGTGGGGGTTGGAAGGGACCTCTGTGGGTCACCCAGCCCAACCCCCTGCCCAAGCAGGGTCACCCAGAGCAGGCTGCACAGCACCGCGTCCAGGCGGGGCTGGAATATCTCCAGAGAAGGAGACTCCACAGCCTCCCTGGGCAGCCTGGGCCAGGGCTCCGTCACCCTCAGAGTGAAGAAGTTCTTCCTCGTGTTCAGCTGGAACTTCCTCTGCTTCAGTTTGTGCCCGTTGCCCCTTGTCCTGTCGCTGGGCACCACTGGAAAGAGTCTGGCCCCGTCCTCCTGACACCCACCCTGCAGATATTTATCAGCATTTCTAAGGTCCCCTCGCAGCCTTCTCTTCTTCAGGCTGAACAAGCCCAGCTCCCTCAGCCTCTCCTCGTAGGAGAGATGCTCCAGTCCTCTCACCATCCTCATAGCCCTCCGCTGGACTCTCTCCAGTAGCTCCTCATCTTTCTTGAACTGGGGAGCCCAGAACTGGACACAGCACTCCAGATGGGGCCTCACTAGGGCAGTGTAGAGGGGAAGGAGAACCTCCCTCGCCCTGCTGCCCACACTCCTCCTAATGCACCCCAGGATCCCATTGGCCTTCTTGGCAGCCAGGGCACGCTGCTGGCTCATGGTCAACCTGTTGTCCGCCAGAACACCCAGGTCCCTCTCTGCAGAGCTGCTCTCCAGCAGGTCCGCCCCAGCCTGTACTGGTGCGTGGGGTTGTTCCTCCCCACGTGCAGGACCCTGCACTTGCCCTTGTTGAACCTCATCAGGTTCCTCTCTGCCCAACTCTCCAGCCTGTCCAGGTCTCGCTGAATGGCAGCACAGCCTGCTGGTGTATCTACCACTCCTCCCAGGTTGGTGTCATCAGCCTCATGGTGTAACTGATACTTGAGTTCTCCTAACACGCCTGCCACCATCAACAGCAGCAACAGTAATTAGCGTGCTGGTGGTTGGCTGGGATGCAGCTTTGAAAACATGAAGCCTTAGCACTGGAGCAATACCAGTATGGTATGCAGGCTCAAAAGAGGGATATCAAGGTGCTTCTTACAGAGTTATTGCTAACCAGTAACATGTTCCTCCCGTAGAGCCAAAAGCACAAAAAGAACAAAGATTGTTATAAGACCTTCAGATTCTGGGAGGAACTAGCTTAAAACAAATACATATATTTGGAGGACCAAGATGACAAGGATAGACAGGAAGAGCTCACCGCAGAAAGACTTCTGCAGAGTACAGTATTCATCTCAACCAACTAAAGCTGTCACACCTAAGCTCTTCAATTGGCTTCCTCTAACCAAAGAGACCAGGTGTCTCAAGGTGATGTTTCATCTTGTCTCAAGAAACTTCTGCATCACCTTGTGCATCCTGGGACTACCAGTCAACATATTCACCTGGTTAATGTCCAGAGTTAATTCAGCAGCTTTAGTTACGGAGCAAATCGTTTCTGAAAATTTCAACCCCAGTTACTTTGCATCTGTCTTGTCAAAATGTGTCCCCCAAACAGTAGGTTTCCTGATCAGAAACCCCAGTGCCTTTGCCGGAAGCTCATATCTCAGCCCTACAAAAACCTAAGGCACAGAGGTTTCAGACATGGCAAACACAAGCAAACAGATTTTTTTTTTCTTTTTCTCCTTACTTGGCTTTCTGCTCAATCTGTTCTTCTAGCTGCACAATCTTGGCTTCTAGAGTAGAAATTGTTGCCTTGAACTTCGACTTCACAGATCCCTCCAGTTCCTGCAACTTGGCTTTCAGCTCTTTGTTCTGCCTTTCTAGCTGCTGCCGTGCATTTTCACTCTTCTGGGCAGCACTCCGCTCCCCAGCTAGCTCAGAATTCAGCGTGTCAACCTTTCAGAGGAGAAGGATAGAAGATCATTTGGTGCTATTCAGATCCTCCACTTATCTGCACACTGAAACATAGATTGCCCCTACAGCATTGCCACCAACGGACTCACCTGCAACGTGGTCTTTCGGAACCGCTCATTGAGAAGCTCCATGTTGCTCTGCTCTTCCTCGAGCTCTTCCTCCAATTGTGCAATCCGAGCTTCCAGCCGGCGCTTCTCATCCAGCAGCGCTGACCTAGAAAAGAAGTATTTGGGTCAAGACACGCTCAGATCTGATACAAAGCAACTGGCTATTTTGCTTTTGATACTTTAGACATTCCAAACTGTAACGAGAAGCTACTGTGTAAGCAATTCTCTTCGTAACAAGAAGGAATTTTTATCGGGACAACAGGTCAATACAGAAATTGCAAGCAGGCTACCAAGAACTGCAGCTGCTGGTGCCTGAAGTTCTTCAGATGCACAATTAATACGTTTGACGACTCACTTTCCCGAAGCGCTGTTTGCAATCTCATCAGCCAACTCATCCCTTTCTTGCTCAGCATGACGACGAGCTCTTTCAGACGAAGCAAACTCCTGTGAAGGTTTAGGAAACATTCATTACAGCATTAGGAATCTCAAAACTTCTGCAAACAACTATGCCTTCTAATAACTTCTGGGAGATGCTGTGAAGTGTGATATCGCCGAGGTCTTTTAATGGATAAACAGAACCAACAGCTATAAAAGCTAGGAGGACGCATCACCTTGATCTTTCCCTCCCGTAACTGCCACATGACTACTATGAATTTACTTCTCCCCGTCCCCTGAAAAGGCCAGTAACATTCAAGCCCTAAGCAGGAGGAGAAAACCGTTCTGTCACATGCTCTAATTCATTAAGTATAACGTGGGCACTAAATTAAGCAAATTTTTTAGGTTCCTACAGAGTACGTAGCATGACTGAAAGCAAAGTATAGAAAATGAATTTTTAGCACAAAAGTATAACAGCGCTGAATCTTGTATTGTGAAATTGTATTGAGTGGTAGAAACACCCAGACATTCACCAAGAAGGACACAATCTAATGCACTGCAAGTGCAAGACTGACAAGTTTGAAGTCTGTGAAAGAATGACATAGAGAAGCTCTAGTAAGTTGTAGGTAAAAGTCTCAAACATTAAGTGCAGTGTAAGCTGAGTGATTGCTTCAACCTTTGCAGCTAACAGGGCAAAAAGAGGCCGTCTCTCACACAAGGCAATTCTGTTGCCTTCAAACCTCAAACGTTTAACCTTGTGGCAGACAACGGAGATAATCGGAGATCAGTGACAGCGATATGTAGCACGACTTGGAGTTCTTACATGAATTGCCAACAATGAGGGAACAGATGCCCGTAAAGGAAAGGGATGAGAACCTCAGATAGCAGAGAGACAAACCTCCACAGACTTAAATGGTCCACTGAGGTACTGGAGAGATTGTTAGGTTTTTATATACTTCCAGTGACCAGTTTTAGTACTGACACTGTGCACCACAGCTTCCAGAGACTCTCAAACCACCTTGCAAATTTTAGTGAGGCTTGAAATCTGTTTAAGCAGTAGTAAGGCTTCCCTGCTACCCAGGCAGGGAAAGGAAGTCCAGACTACTAGAAGGATTCCTACAAAGCTATAAGAAGCTCACTAATGACCTGGGGCAGTGAGGAAGAGAAACATCTCCAGGCTCCCACTTTTCTGTTCAACTCACTGGATGGCTTTTTACTTTTTTTTTTTTTTGTTTAAAAAAACAAACACACTCTGGCCTTCCCCTTTTCTCTAGAAAGAAAAACAGATTTCTTGGATTTCAATCTCACCTTTTGGAGCTGGAGTATTTCTGCTTCAAGACCTTTGAGCTCCTTTTCACTTTCTTTGGACTGTGCAAAGATCTCATCTCTGGATGCACGGGCTTCTTCTAGCTCCCGCTGGTAGTCTTTCATTTGAGCCTGCAATTGGAGAGCAGAGGAAAGAATAAGCCATGATACAGCAGGACAACCACAAGATTTATTAGTAGCTCTGAAGCTTTTTTGCCCTTAGGAGGCAAGACCTTCTTCCTAAAGTGGCTTCATTCCACTTAAATATATTTATTTTCAGTTCTTATTTTCATAGAATTATAGAATGGTTTGGGTTGGACAGGACCTTTAAAGATCAGAGTTCTATCCCTCTGCCACGGGCAGAGACACCTTCCAGGCTGCTCAAAGCCCCATCCAACCTGGCCTTGAACACTGCCAGGGAGGGGGCAGCCACAGCTTCTCTGGGCAACCTGGGCCAGTGCCTCATTACCCTCAGAGTGAAGAATTTCTTTCTTATATCCAATTTAATTCTACCCTCTTTCAGTCTAAACCCTTCATTTTCTCATCTTTCCATCACTCACTCCTCATCAGAAATATCCCATTAGAAGACTTCACTTCATTTATTAGTATATTTCTTGTAGGAAAAAACCTCTAGTAGAGGTAGTAGAGATACCTTTGTAGTAGAGAGGTAATGCTCTTGCAATTGTCTTGGAAAAAAACAAACCTATTTACTTAAATTGACTGATAAAACCTATTACAAGTACTCAAGGTAAGAAACTTGTCAGTGTAGAAGTACCACAATTCACCATTTTGCACATATAGCGTAGAAGCACATACCTATCCTTCCCGTAAGACACTTAACACAGACTGATATCTTAATTCACACAAGTTTGACTTCAGATGCTAAAAGAATAAAGCTGGAGAAACTGCATTTAAGTTGTACCTGCATCTTCGCAATACCACCAGTCATGAGACCACTTATTTCAGGTACTTGCATGAAAGTGTACAGAGATCAGGTATGAACTCTGTAACTGACTCAGCCTCTGGGAACAAATGAGCTCAGCCCACTCTACTCAACTGCACATCCAAGCCAAAAACCTGTAGGCCAGCTGTCAGCAGAGCCTCCTACAGGATTTGGTCTCCAAAATGGGAAGCCATGTACTTCAAAGGCACTGTGATTCTTACATAGTCCAAAAAGTTCAGGATTCATGTCATGGCTCTCCAGCTATCTGAGGTGTGTCACCGCTTTCAAGCCCCTCAAGTACACGAGTACATGACTGAGATCGCCTCCCACATCAACTACAGTCCCCATTCCTGTAGACCTAGCTGCATCTTTGATAGTCATTCCTCCTAGCCACTTCTGTATATGGTTAAAGCTTTTACTTTCTTGTGTGTAGTTCAGCAGTTTAGCAATTCCACACAGCCTTACCTGCAGCTTGTTAGCTTTCTCCGCCAGCTCCACCCTCACTCTTTCTCCTTCTGTGACCCTAGCAGTTAGCTCTTGCACCTGAGCATCGAGCTTCTTCCTCTTATGTTCAGACTCTGCCTTGACCCGCTGCAGTACCCACACTTCACAGGCCAACTCCTTGTTGTCGGACTCTAGGTCTTGCTTGTTTTTTTCAAGATTTGCTATGAACTAGGAAAAACAAAAGGGAAGAACTTCAACAATTTTTTACATATCAATAAAGTTTTCTGCTAAAAATATTCAGTCCAGCAAATCAGGATTATAAGCTCAAAGATAAAACAACTGCTCAGCAAGTTGTAAGTAGGGAGCATTTAAAATCCTGCTGTGTAACATTTTGCATATGTTAGCCAAAAAAATTAAGGTAATGCAAGTTAATCCACTCTCAGATATCACAGGTAACAGCGAGGACCAGAAGATATTTCTATGAATTCAGTAAGATCTGGGATGTCAGTGCTGTAAAAGGACCATGTGAGTAGCACTGAGCAGGAAGGAATGTGCCCATTAACAGATCAGCATGCCTCATCTCACAGAAATAAAAGGAAAGATATCAGCTACAGCTGCCCTGATTTTAGTAGGCATAGCAGCCTGGAAGTGCATAATAAAGCACTTTTCACCACTGCACTGACATTTGTCAAAAACCTTTTTAAAAAGGTAGTAATTGCCATAAGGGATGTTTAAGTGCCATTCTTACTATATTGCCAGAACTGACAATCTTATCACAGGACCTTTGTTTAAGATTGTAGGGTATTCTTCTGTCTTTTTATGCTCTTATTGAGAATATTTAATGAATAAAGAGCACAGGAAACACGTAAGATTTTCAGGTGAATAAACTATAATTTCCATCAGATTTAACTACTATATTTCTCACGTATTTTAAACTAAGGAGGCTTCTGAAATATTCCTACACAAAAATATTACTACAGTATATGAACTGTCCACCCATATATCTGTGAATGACTAGAAATAAAATTTTACAAGCTAGAGATACTTTTTTTTTCTTTGGCAGTGTTGGATTAATTCTACTTCTGAACAAAGACACTGAAGCTGCACTAGTAGGAACCACGTTGTCCAGGTGTGCCGCTTCCTCTGCTCTGGCAGGGGTTACCAGAGACACAATAGAACTCTGCAAATCAGCAAGATACTCCACAGATATCTAGCACTGGAGGTCACGGTACAAGCATAAAGTGAAGAGTGGCTGGAAGAACTTTTACGCTACCCGTACTCACAGTTTGTTATTTGTGAGTGTCGACATGACAATTACTTTATTTGGAACCATTCCGCAGTTCGCTTAGGCAGAGAACTGCTTTTCACCAAATAAGCACATAGGCTGCTCGAGAATTCCCACAAAAGTACTACATCAACTTATCTCTAGGTGCACTGTTTCCAGGTCTAACAAACACTTTTAGATAGTCTTGGCATCTATCTGAAAAGTTGCTATATGTTCAAACCAGCAGGATATATTTGATTCAACTGCAGTAGTTAAGTATGTACAGAGGACAATTTAGATCTGCAGATATCACTGGAAGTGACCACGCCACTTATGTTACTTATAAAAGTCCTGAAGCTGAAAAATGTATTTCTGTAATTAATTTTCTGCTCACCCTTTCGGCCTGTTCCAGTAGTTTAGAGAGCTCTTCCAGGGCAGTAGCATGCCTCTGCCTGATTTCCTGGATCTGTGCTTCATGGTTTTCGGTTTCCTCTTCAATTGCTTTCCTCAGTATAGCCACCTCCTGCTCTCGGTTTGTCCTAGAGGAAGCATCAATAGTTATCAAAAATCAACATTTTAGTCTTTTGTAAATTCAAGGTGAATTTTAATGGTGCCTGCTTATACAGACACATGATCCTACCTCAGCTCTTGCTGTGCTGCAGTGGTATCCAAGGTATCTTCTAGTTCAATTTTTAAAGCCTCCAGCTCTTCCAGCAAAGAGATTTCTCTTTTCTGCTTTTCCGCCTTGTTGCGAGATGCCTTCTCAGATTCAAGATCCTCCTGCAGTTCTGCAATTTGAGCCTGCAACTCTCTTATCACTTGCAGTGCGTTGTTTTTCTGAACTGCTTCTTCATCACCTCTGTTAAACAGAACCACAACAGTTAATGATATTTCATAGCTTCAGATCTCTTCTCATAAGTCTAGTATAAGTTATGTACTCAAAAAATAACTCATCTTTCCCACTTGAACAAAATCCACCTCCTAAAATTTCATAGACAAAGCCACTACTGCACTGTTATTCTCAAGATCCTAATGAGCGCAGTGCCCCAGGTACTACAGATGCACTACTGGAATGATCAAGCTTTCCAGTTTGCATTCAGGTATTCCAGTTTTGTAGACCTCAACACTCCCAAAAATGCACCCTTGTCTGTAGGACTGTCTCTTCCTGCAAAGTTATAGATCATTACTCAGAAAACTCAGGTGGTGTTTAGTTTATAACATGTGGCTGCGAGACTACCACACAGATCTTTGATTGAGTTGGACAGACATTATCCAGTATTTGGACGAACTAAGAACACTCTCGACGATTACATGTTTTTTCCCCCTCCTGAGGCTGAACTCCGGGAGACTAAAAAGCTTCCAGAGCCAAAGTGCTATTAAGCCCTGATGAAACATTGGTTTTGGAGCTTTATAGAGCAAGGATGGTGATGAAAGATTGAGTTCCTTTTTTGCCCTGTCTACGCAAAACACACAGGTGTCTAGAGATGCTGTAGTACAAACATGAACTGGCTTCTGCTTGAACACTCCCAGTTTTAACTCATCAGTTTGCAGTCAGCTGAAATTCTCTCTGGAAAAGTAGGTTTCTACCACACTTCTGTAGTCATAAAGCTCCATCATGATCTGACCTAGCAAGAGCAGCCTGCAGTTCTTCCTCTTTCTTGGCCAGCTGGATCTTCAGTTCTTCAATCTGGGCTTGCAGCTCAGCTATTTGGTCCTGTAGGTCTGTTGTTTCACCATCAAGTTTTCTTTTAGCTTTTTCTAATTCTTGACGGGTCTTCTCCTCCTTTTTTAAGCCCTCTATGGAAGTAAAGGATTATATTTATAAGCAATTTTTTCCTGTTGTTATCCTCAGAAGGTTCAGGGGCAGGGCAATGGGACAGCAAGAAGGGTGGGAAGTTTAATATACACTGTGTCAGTTCTTTCTCCAGACTGCAGCTGGAAGGGTGACTGGGAAAGATGAAATAGCAAAGTAGAACTGCATGATTCAGATAGAAAGTCAAGAAAAAGTCAATGACTGGAGAAAAAAGTTTGAAGTAAGGTAACAAACATAATCACATGTTGACAGAAAAATAAGGAATAGAATCTAACAGAAGAGCAGTTTGAGCTGCTCGGCCAGGTGATCGCAGACATCAGGATTCAAAAATGAAGAACTACAGACTGGAAAAAATTATGGCTTGCGTAGTTGTGGAAGGGCTAGGCTAGACTCCAAAAGGTCTACTGGAAAATAGTGTAACTTAAAGAAAACTTGGATAAACAATTTTTGCAAGTATCTGTACCACTAACTCACATCCCATTGATATTTAGCAAGATTTTGCAACCCTGATAGCCTCCAGTAATTTCTTTGTGTAGTCAAGACACCCCTGCCCTAAGGTATTTCTTTGTGAAAACCATCCAGTTATCAGTGCCCTAGCAATAAAATACATTTAGATGATCTGCCTGTGGTCTGATTAAGATAGTTATTGGCTGCATTGTCTACAGTTAGCTAATGACCAGGTATGTAATATATTGAAGTCACAGGAAGGTTTTGCTTAGCATAGCATTAGCACAATTCAACATCTATTAGAATAAATGTAAGTTATTAGACTTGTTCAATACTTTGTGGGTTCTCAGTGCAGGGGTTTCTCACACCCCTCCTAAGCCTGCTACAAGATCAGGACATCTTCTACATGGAAACGGAGCCATGTTCAAGAATCATATCTTAGAGCTACCGGGGGGTATTTGGGATTTTCCAGACAATCTAAAGTAACATTGTTTTTCTCTAAACAGCTCCTCATTCAAAAAAAAAAATAGCACTTTTCTCTGTTTTTACATTGTATTTCTGGCAGGTGACAGAAGAGTGGCATAAGACACAATTTCGCAATGGGGAAAACTCACAGTAAACTGAATTAGTGGGGGTTTTTTTGGGTTTTGTGGGTTTTTGTTGCCCCCCCCACCGAATTTCAGTACTTACCAGTGTCAAGACCCTAGCAGAGTGACCTTCATGGCCTCTTGAATTGTCTCAGAGAGTATCATTTTACTGTGCTTTACTAGCCAAGCAGTTGCATGCCTTATATTTAAGCTTTAATTTCCATTTCTAAGGTCATCACTCTGGGAACAGCACCATAACCAACCACATCTGTCAAGTATCTTCAGAAACACTAGTCCCAATTTAAGTACACAACTACTCAAGCATGATTTTCCAACGAGTACAGCTTACTTATGCCCATCTTAAAGTCCCTGAATAGGCTTTTTAAATAAAAGGTACATCAATCATCTATTATTCATATTACTTTAATACCTTCCTACACAGATAAGACTAAACTTTGGTATTTTTCCATAAGCGCATCAGTATTAAAATATGTAGTAAGACAACCCATAACAGTAAGTGAAAAAAAAATTTCCAAATTAGGGCAGATAGCAACATTGCCTTATATTTTGCAACTTTGGCTTGGCAGTTTATTAATGTTGCACAATACCTATTTACAACCATAAGTAATTAAAAAACCCACCATAACATCATGAAAGGTTACATATAGGGCTAATCCAGTCGTGACAACACAGGCAAAACAATCAGAAATAAATGGCCAAAGAAATTGAACCATTTTAGATAAACAAAGCATCAAGAAAGGCAGAACAATTCAGATTTGCTTATTCAAAAAATATTAGAAGACTAATGAATGCCTACTAACATTTTTCCAGAAATATGTTGTTCTAATGTGTTACTATAGAAAAGTGTAGAGCCTTCCCAAGAGACAGATGTTTTACCTTGTTACTAAGGGATGCATGCAACAACATGAATTTCTGGAGTGTATCATTAAATAAAATGGATTCTCAAAAATGAAAAGCTAACAAATTAAACACGAGAAAGACTGAGCAGCCAAATGCAACAAGGCTTGCAAGCAATAAATTATTCTTTCAAGATTTAGATAAAAAGCAACAGCTATTAAGGTATCTACATATAAGGTTACACTTAGCAGACTGGACCAGATACTGCATACACTGTAATAAGTGATCCACTCCTTTCTCGCATGATGTACAACTTGTTAACAGGCAAATGTAGCAAGAACAAACCTTCCAAATCAGTGATCATCATTTCCTGTTTGTTCTTGAATTTGGCCAAGTTTTTGGCCTTTTCTTCTTCTTCAGCCAGCTGAGAAGTACATTCAGCAATTGGATCCTCCATCAGCTTCTTTTTCTAGCCATGAGAAAGGGGAGAAAGAATAACTTCTACAATAGAATTTGAATCACAGAATCACAGAATTGTAGGGGTTAGAAGGGACCTCTGTGGGTCACCCAGTCCAACAACCCTGCCGAAACAGGGTCACCCAGACCAGGCTGCACAGGACCACTTCTAGGCAGGTCTTGAATATCTCCAGAGAAGGAGACTCCACAACAATAGTCTCTAAGCAACACAAATAACTGAATATACAAAATCCATACAGAGGTCTCATACACCAGATACAATACAGATTTCATTTCAAGTGACTGACCTGTCAATACTACGGATCAACTGGAACCGTACAGAGACATGAACACTTGTTTTCCAAGAAAGCGAGACTTGGAATTGAACACACAGGAGGTCTGGTTTTAGCACAGCCTTTGTTTTACACTTTTGGAACTCTGTTTGCAATGAACAACAGTAGCTATGATAAACACTGTTTCCAGCTCTTAGGTTTGGAAGACCCATGGAATTGGAAAGAATGCATGGCAAATATCTCCCTTTTAAAGCTCTCAGTGTCTCAGCTTCCACTTGGTCAAACCCCACAAGTCTTCAGGCGCAAACTCTATAGATAACGCAACAGCAGCCTGAAATGCTTTGAGAGCTATCACTTGGTACTACCATCACTTAAGAGCAGAATCTCCACCACGCATACTGGTCTCACCTTCAGAAATTTGGAATTTTGGTCCTCCAACAAACAGAAAGGGGGGCTTGCAAGGCAAGCAAGACTTCAATTAGTCAGACTGGCCGGGCCTCCGGCAGCCCTGCTTTCCACAGTTTTGACAAACAACAACAAAAATAAACCCACAACAACACCAAGTAACTGTCTCGACAGCCTTAGTCACTGCAAGGTGTTTTTGTATGGATAAGATCATCACTATTTTTCAAAAATCAAAAAGGTTATAAAAGAACCAAGAGGAAAGCAATACTTACAGAGCCCGTGGCTTTGTTTTTGCCCTGTACTTCAAGTACTTAAGAAAGGCAATCCTACAATTGAGATAGAAGCTTTCTTTCAAGAATTACCGTCCACATGAGAAGCAAAGTCTTAAAAAACTGGAATACCTTTAACTTTTGCCAGAAAAAAGGGTAAATGGAACATGAGTGTAATAAAGCAAAACAAAAAAATCCCCAAAATCCAAATTTGCAGTTTCTGCAGAAACGCAGAAATTTTCAATTCCCCTATTCCCTTGTCTCAGTCAACAAACTTAACAATCTTGAGCTTCACACCAGAGAGCCTAGGGAGAAAACGTGGTGGTGAAACTCAGACCACAAGAAATTTTCACACCAAGACAGACGCACACTTCTTCCGTTTATGTCTACTAATTTAAATAACTAGCAACTAGCACTGTTTTAGTGAAGAATAACAGGTTTTGACAGAGTTCTGTAAAGCAGCTAGCAAAGGTTTAGTTTACTCAGCTAAGTGATGTGAATTTTGCAAAGCTGCATCATACCTGCTCAGAAAACAACTCAGGATCTAAAAATAAGGTTAGATGTTTGAGTATGAAGCTACCGCTCCTTCCGAAATTCCTGTCTATAAGTCTTACCTTTATCTTGTGTTAAACTGAACCGCATTGAGTTCTGTTCTTTTTGAACTTTCATTGCAACCCTTCAGTACTCTCCATTTTTTTGTAAGATCATATTTGTTGATAACTCTCAAGTGAAGAGGTCTATTCATAAAGGTAAAGCACATCCTGTCCTAGAGGAAATATTTTCTTGCAGTTAAAAAGTAATCCAGGAACAAAGCCAGTTTGATCCTCTCTGTTCAGAATAATCAGTATGATGTGGAAAAACGTTCACTTGGAACAAATGGACTAAGAAAAGCAAATTTATTTCAGCCTTCAGGCTGTAATGACTTTTTTGGTTGCAGTTTGAAACAGAGATCTGGAGCTGAAAAGTCTGCTATAATTACCTAATCTATTCAGCTCTTTCACTTCAGATCTTTTCTTTGAACTCTTGTTTTGGGACAGATATCTCAAAGTGCCCATAGATTTGCATTTCTAACACTGACCAAATTATTTGTTTAAATACTTGATTTCATCAGTGAGCGTCACATGGCTCTATTCATGCCATCATATTAAAAAAAAACGATTTCGTTTTTAATGTTCTAAATTATCTTGTCTTTTTCATGTTTATATTATTTTGCCTTCTCATTAAATTATATTTTACATTACTAGTTCAATTTCCTAGAAACCAGTTGCATCATTTGCTAATGCCTTAACAAAGATTTTCACCCACCATTTATTTTTTTCTTCATTGTTACCATGTCTATTTCTTCTTACCTTCAAATATTTGGGAATTTAACCCCCTCAAGAGCCATAAGTATTTCATGCGTTACAGAGTTCTTTATGTATGCGACTTTCAGAAGTCTCAGTAATATGCATAGCACTGATAATTATTTGTTACAGGATGGATAAAAGTAAATCCATGACTTGCTGTCTATTTAACAAGCCTGTTTAGCATCATCTTTGTGCACAGGTCCGTGCAAAGGCTGTACAGATGGATACTACGGATCACCACCAGCCCTCTACAGTTTTCTAGTGTATATGTGAACAGGAACAAGTTAAGGCTGCTTAAATATAACCAATTCTGACACTTCCTAACTTTTGAGTGTTAGGTGTGTAGATTAGACATTCTTCATCTGCAGTATATAAATAAAAATTAATTGTTACAGAAGCGAGACTCATTTGTATTTTCAAAACGGTTTAGGTTACGTGAACATTTTGCATTTTTCATAAACATATACTTAATTCAGTGCTTACTATAGCAGTGCATTGAATGAAGCGCACAATCAAAGTATCAAACTTCTATTCAGGACACTACCCTATTCTTTTTACTGTGTCTGAACTATGTTTTACAAAGAATAAAAACTTTTCCAGTCTTCATCGTGACAGTCTTCGATGGCTCACGAAGCAGCTGATTACACCCACCATCTTAAACTCCTGTCCCATTTGATCACGCTGCTAAGTAGAGAATTAGATTCCAGTTCAACCAGCAACTTAAACAGAATTAGCCAGCACTGCATTAGACTGAGCAACTCATCCTTCCCTTCACCAACATCTTCCACCCCAGCTTTTTTCTGTGCCTTCACTTCATATCAGTTATGCAGCCACGCAACAAACAGAGGAAACTTGTTTCATCTAAAGCCAGATGGACTTAATTTCTTCCCCATGAGGGTGATGAAACACTGGTCCAGGTTGCCCAGAGAAGCTGTGGCTGCCCCCTCCCTGGCAGGGTTCAAGGCCAGGTTGGATGGAGCTGTGAGCAACCTGGTCTGGTGGAAGATGTCCCTGCTGATGGCAGGGGGGTTGGAACCAGATGATCTTTAAGGTCCTTTCCAACCCAAACCATTCGATGATTCTATGACTTTCAGAACAGTAGTTTGAGCCTGCAGTCTCCAAGCCCAGTGAGTCGCCACAGGAATTGTTACGATGGCAAAACTCAAAAAGAGGACTACTTTTAGCACAGGTACTGGCACAAAGTGCTTATGGAAACACAGCCAAACAAAAAAGGAGTACTTTTTAAACCCCTATTTTTGGCTGTTTAAGTGGTTAAGCACAGGAAAAGTTTTGCAGAAAGGTTGTATAATCTTCATCACACAAGGTTTTCAAAACTCAGCTTTAAAGGGAAGCATATTTTGAAAGGAGGCTCGACAAGAGGCTCACAGAAGTCTCTTCAACCTGGTGCATTCCAAGCTGTCAATAGTGTGTTTAGAAGTACTTGGTATACAAACTCTGTGCAGTTCCATTCTCTGCATAGTTCCCTTCCCCCAAAAAAAGTTGTAGGCAATTATACTCCTGTAGAAATTTTAAAAACACTAGTTTTGTTCAAGGCTGCACAGCCATAAATCCAAGAATATTTATAAATCAAAACCCACACAGAAAACAAGTTCTGAAGGGTGACTTTCTAAATAGCATTCTGCAGAGCCATGTATTCCCCTAGCACATGACAATGCTAATGCTGCCGACACTCCAGTCACAGCATCCTCCTAAGGCCTCCAAATCTATCTGCAGAGCAATCTTTCCCTCTCTCCAACTTCAAATTCTTGCTTTTTTTCCTTCACAGACTGGTCAAAAGCCCTCTCCTGGTTTTCTAGGAGTTTGAGTCTTGACACATTCCAGAATATCTTAATATTAAGTGTTATACACTAGAAATTACAGAAGCTGATGCTTCTGAGTCTGATATAGTTTGAAAACTTCCAACCACATACGCCAGTATCGAATATAGCAAGCCACTTGCTTCTAGCAAGTTGAATTAATATTCCACTGCAAAGAGATCCAAGTGCTCATAGCAACAGATATTCAAACCCATCCATATCTTGTAAAGCAAAATATTGATAAAAACTCATTGTGAATTTTGAAGTCTAGCAGTAAATCTGAAGAAAGTTCTACATAAATCAGTTAGTGACAAGTTACCAAAAAAACCCAAGACTCTGACATAAGTGCATATGCTTTTGTCTGCAATGTACTAAAACTAGAGCTTTTTATTAGCTGCTCGCTTGTAGACATATCAAGTCTACAGCAGTTTTGAAGCTTGATGATTTTTCTTATCTACAAGATAATTTTTGAAAGAACAGAAAGCTTGTTCACAAATATAGTACTGAAAACTGCATCTGTGGGAACTAAATTCACTAAGACTTGCCCAAGTTAATTAAATTTTTGGAAAACTGGCATACACTGCATCAGAAAGCTTTGATACCGTTCCTAGTTACAATGGTTGCATAAAGCCTTTAATTTCAGAAGAGAAGTTAAACAGCTAACATCAACTGGAAATTTTAATGTAACTGCTCATTTCAGCCCCTACTAAAGAGAAAATAATGTTTGAGAAAATTATGTGGATTACATTCCATCTTATCTTTAATAAAAATGTTATGGTTTTTTTAAATGCAAAGATGGTAGTTTTCAAAAAGAACAATAAACAAATGATAAAATATCCCAACTTACAGGAATATTATGGTCCTTTCTTCCTTTATGGGAGGAAGCAACACGAGCAAGGTGTTGAATAACCTTCTTCGTGTTTTCAGTCTTCCCAGCACCAGATTCACCTCTGCAAAACATTTCAGACATTTTCCTCAAAACTGATTTTCAACAACTTATGAAACCTTTGTTTAAAGCAACCTCATTTCATTCCATTTACGGCTTTGACTACACAACAGACCTTCACTGTCTAGAACAAAAAGCACCGATGTTGCTTTTAGGGAACTACATGGTGTTTGTTTAAAATACTTTCTTCATCCTAAAGATCATCTTAGCATTAAGATGTTGATACAATGCATCACATTAGTGTGATTAAAAGCTTTTTGCTATGTGCCTGAATTCCTGTGTTACCTTAAGTAACAAGAAACAGCCCTGTCCTCTGCCTTGATCACAAGTCCAGAGACAGATTTATTCAGAGTGCAGAGACATATATATTAGTTTTCTTAAAATCATTATACACACACACTTTTATATTTAGCATCATTTTAATATATTGTATATACCAGGAGCTGGTTATGAGTATTACCAAGTTGATGGAAACATTCAGTATCTTTAGAAGCCAGTTTCAAAGTACAGTAAAACATATTTTAAAGAAACAGATTCTTTGCACTGCTTATCACAGACTCTTAGCTAGTTAAAAAATCTATTTCTGGCCATACGGCTACATGAATTCATTAAGAAATGAATTTATTAGTGCAGAGTGGTACAGTACAGAGATAAATAAAGACAGCAAATGCACATTTACTTCTTAAGACAGAGGTAGAGTTAAAGCAGAACGTGTTTAGACAGAATTTATTGTAGTGTTTACATACATGATATTGTAGGCAGGAAGCGTGACCAAGTTCATATCACTATAATTACAAATGATGTTACTACAGCTCTTTTTAAAAAAATAAAAATTAGGTCTTGTCTTCAGATAAGTCCAGGCACATCAATGGGATTACCAGGTCTCACTTAGCCATGATTAACTGGCAGTAGATTACTGGAGAAAGATCCCATTTCAAGCGAGACAGTGACTGCCACTAGCAACTCTGACGGGTGTGAAGCAGAAACGCATTTCATTAGAGGGATTTGTGTGGAAAAAGTCAAAGTAGTTCCGTCATTCAACAGTCCTTCAGAAATTAAAGGTTGGAAACCAACTACTTTAAGAATGACAAGTGTACATTTTGCATGCTTGTATATTTCTCAGCTAAGATACTCAGAACAGCAATGTTAATTTAGCAGGGGGAGTTTAAGCACATTCTTACAGTCTTCACCTTCCTCCACCATGCTGCATACGTCAGTTTTGCAGCTAGTCTGCATTCACTTGGGTATTTAGTACCTTCAGACCTGCACTTCTTGATCAGATAGGCAGCTTAGAAGCATCCCTATCCTCACATTACACTTAACCTCTGCAAAAATGAGACAATATAGCACTTGAAATTTTAACTTTGCATATACAGAAAGGATATCACCCCAGAAAGGATATCACCCCAGATGTTCAAAGAGAATGGACTCTAAAACAATCTCATTTCTTCTTACCTTCCAACCCTCTCAAATGACGGAAAGCCCACGGGACAGCTGCGCTAGCAGAGGTGACCTCTTGGTATGAGGTGGCCATATGTGCACTCCTCCACCCATGAGCAAGCAGTAATGGAGACTGAGGAAGTGCACTCACAGCAGCTTAGCAAACCCATCACGGAAAAGTAGCCTACAAGAGCTAGGTACAAACTTCAGGTGAAACAGCTTATCTGTTTGACCTGACAGAACAGTATCAGTCCCTAGGTTTTGCAGGAGAAAACTTTTAACTGAAAACACTAAAAAAAAAGTTGATTCTGCAGACAAGCTATGGGATATTTATCACAGCCTCAGTTACCAAGTTGTGGCCTGCAATACTAGAGGGTTAATCAAGGCACCTGATTTTATTGATGGCATACATCAATAAAACAGACCCGCTCTCTCGGACCGCACCGGCGCCGCATGCTCCCGAATTCTCAGAAGCAACTACATCAACCTGTCCAAAACCATTTTGTTCCATTGTTCCTCATAAGACAAACATCACTGAAAAATAATACAGAATACCAGAGATTAAAAATCACTGTGCTCAATTAGTCAAAACTTTCCAGTGATTGAGAGAGTAGTTCCTTGAAACTTGTTGACTATGCTAGCTTTACTCATTGCATGGGAAAACTTGGAAGGTATTACTTGAAGAGCTGGTTACAAAGAAGATTACTCTGAGAATTAGCTAATGGATAACTCGGTTTCCTTTTTGCCAAGATACCATCGATGTGCAACACAAACTGGGTGTACTTTGGGACCGCTACAAGTGGAAGAACACACTTTGACTCTTAATGAACAATCCCATTTCTACCCAGGCCACAGTCTCCACATACAAGACAAATGTGAAGACTGACAAGCAGGAATAAAAGACCTCAGGTGCCAATACAGTCTCCCTTTTACTACAGTGATTACATTAACATAATTCATGACTTCAAGCAATATAATAATATAATAAAAGCAGTCTTGCCTGTTTCTAGATGTGTATTAAAATATGCTTAATGCTAAAACTATTCTAGCAGATAAGAGAAGCAAGAAGAGTAGTACAGCAAAGTATACATTTACGTTTTAAAACAATACCGTTTGTTCTAACTGTCATCAGAGCTTGGGAACGCATTATTAGTCATGCCTTTAAAATTGCACAAAATCTTTTCTGCCAAATCATAGAAACAAAGTTTATCAAAATTTAAAGGAGGAAAATCTACTCTGACACATCCAGTGACGAGAAAATAGTAGAATAAATACAGTCCAGATGTCGACTTTCTAGAAGGGCAGCACACATTGGAAGAGTCCAGTAATCAACAGGATTTTCTGGCATACGCACCAGTAAAGCTTCATACAGCACAGGAAGGTCGAAAGCTTGCAATACATTCCTTTTGCTAAAAAGCCTTTAAATCTAATAGTGATTTTTTTTTTTTCCTCGAGAAAGTCTTTATGCAAGTTCTCATTCAAAAGCAACGCTAATGGATGTTATCATCCTAGTTCTCCTCTCCCTGGAGCTTCCAAGTATGCCAAATATTTCCTGCAGGACAGAGTGTTAGATAGCTCTGCTGCCATATACTATAAAAGAATTAGAAGATTAAGGATTAAGTCCTTTTCATTTACAGAAATAATGACATCTGCGTACTTTAGTTCTTTCCTAGGAGTGCAAACACACAGATTATAAAAATAAATTAAAATCTACCTCTATCAACCTGCCCAAAAAAGGTAAACTTTTAGTAACACTATGTACAATATTTATGGAATGGAGATTGTATCACGAAGCTAAAGATTAACTTTTTCAAAACCTTGTTTTAATACAACTCAATTAATATGTTACCATAAATTAAACAACCAAAACCCTTGGCTGAGATCCTGGCCTTACTTCAGTCAATGGCAGCTTTGCTAATGACTTCAGTAAGGTCGTAATTTCACCTGCTTTATTTCAGTCTCAATTCCACTACCAGTAGAAACAAAACCTTACCAGCCCGAATTCAAATGCTGTATCAACTCCAGCCAGGGGCTACGGCAAACAGCGCATCCAAGCAAGCAAACCGTCCTTAGCAATAGCCTCAAGCTGGAGGTACAAGGTTATTCCACCAATTAACTGAAGGATCTCTCCATTACAAACTACGTTACAGAGACAGGTCAAGGAAAGTCTGACAGTCGCTGGTAAATTGATGCAGTATCTAGAATTAAAGCTTTTTCCCTAGAGCAGCAAAAGCTTCTGCTCTGAAGCAGCTTCAAACACATTTAAAATACAAAAAGCTCAGCTGGCATAAGCACTTTGAAGTTTCTATATGGTTTTAAATTCATTGCGTGTAAAGCTATAGAGTCCTTTCCAATAAAGGAAAGTACTTTTCAGGCAAATTTATCTCAGCTACAATTTGGTTAGCAAAAATTAGTGACTGACTTCTCAACCAGCTGCAATTTCCCCCCCAAGCAACTTGAGCCCCGATCTTGCACAGAAGTAAAAGGCATTACCTCTGCTGAACAGATCGCCATCGAGAAAACAAGTAAAGCAAACATAGCGGGAGAGGACTCGCAGGTCATAAAGCAAATCAGCAACACGCAGGAACGGAAGCCAGTCTTCTGACTTCCAGGAGAACAGCATGCTCTTCCCATGTGGCCCACTTCTAATGGCAGTTGTTATTCCACGAACAGGTCAAACGCCTGCCTGGGAAAGACGCTGTTCTAAAGGAAAACGGTAGCAAAAAAGTTGCTTTTCTTATTGTCAGGCAGGTTTGCAATATCTGCACATCTTCTTGTGACAGCTACAGTGTTTTGGTTTCGGCTGCTGCCGGCTACAAAAGCGCTACGCGGCCTCTCATCCCCCCACCACGGTGAGGAGGAGAATGGAAAGAAAACAGGCAGAAAACCGGTGGGTCGGGATAAGGGCAGTTTAACAGAACAACAAACAGATGGAACAGGAACAACAACGATACAAATAAGGAGAAAACACAACAACGAACCGTACAACCCAGACAGCCGCTCTCCCGAAACAGGACCGGCGCTGCGTCCCCCCAAGCCGCGAGTGCCTTCCCACCGCCCCGCCCCCCCCACCGGAACCCAGCGTGACGTCACAGGGTATGGAACACCGGGCTCTGTTCGGCCAGGTGGGGTCAGCCCCCACCCCCCGGCTGTGCCCCTTCCTGGATTCCGGTGAAAATTAACCCTGTCCTGGCCGAACCCAGGACATACAGCACTCAGCACTGGCAGGACAAGGCAACACCACCACCTCTTCCTGAACTGGTAAATGAGTTTCTGGATTTTAGGGAAGTCTAACTAGTTTGAAATTCCTTACTGAAATCGCACTGCGAGAACTGGCACCCTTCCACCACCACCCAGCTAGCCGTTAATGTCACTAGCAGATCAGGGGCTCCGCAGAACGTGCAGTGTAGTGCTGCGAGTCACGTAGACAGAAGGACACAAAATGACACATGCAAAGAAAGCTTTAAAATTCAAAGACAGACTTCTCTTCCTCTTGCTACCTTTGCACAAGGTCTACTGCAAGCTAACAATATTTGCAAAGATAAACATCTGGAGTATATTAGGATGGTCAGATGCAGTTAGTGTCATCTGTCCCATTACAGATCATATCTGTGACTTAAATTGCTGAAAAACTGTTTCGGTTTCGGCTGCCGCCGGCAACAAAAGCGCCACGCAGCCGCCCCTCCCCCCGCCGGCGTGCGGAGGAGAATGAAAAGAAAGAGGCAGAAACAGGTGGGTCGGGATAAGGGCAGTTTAACAGAACAGCAAACAGAGGGAAAACAGGAACAACAACGATACAAATAAGGAGAAAACACAACAACGAACCGTACAACCCAGACAGCCGCTCTCCCGAAACAGGACCGGCGCTGCGTCCCCCCAAGCCGCGAGTGCCTTCCCGCCGCCCCGCCCCCCCCCACCGGAACCCAGCGTGACGTCACAGGGTATGGAACACCGGGCTCTGTTCGGCCAGGTGGGGTCAGCCCCCACCCCCCGGCTGTGCCCCTTCCTGGAGTCCGGTGAAAATTAACCCTGTCCTGGCCGAACCCAGGACATACAGCACTCAGCACTGGCAGGACAAGGCAACACCACCACCTCTTCCTGAACTGGTGAATGAGTTTCTGGATTTTAGGGAAGTCTAACTAGTTTGAAATTCCTTACTGAAATCGCACTGCGAGAACTGGCACCCTTCCACCACCACCCAGCTAGCCGTTAATGTCACTAGCAGATCAGGGGCTCCGCAGAACGTGCAGTGTAGTGCTGCGAGTCACGTAGACAGAAGGACACAAAATGACACATGCAAAGAAAGCTTTAAAATTCAAAGACAGACTTCTCTTCCTCTTGCTACCTTTGCACAAGGTCTACTGCAAGCTAACAATATTTGCAAAGATAAACATCTGGAGTATATTAGGATGGTCAGATGCAGTTAGTGTCATCTGTCCCATTACAGATCATATCTGTGACTTAAATTGCTGAAAAACTGTTTCGGTTTCGGCTGCCGCCGGCAACAAAAGCGCCACGCCGGCGTGTGGAGGAGAATGAAAAGAAAGAGGCAGAAACAGGTGGGTCGGGATAAGGGCAGTTTAACAGAACAGCAAACAGAGGGAAAACAGGAACAACAACGATACAAATAAGGAGAAAACACAACAACGAACCGTACAACCCAGACAGCCGCTCTCCCGAAACAGGACCGGCGCTGCGTCCCCCCAAGCCGCGAGTGCCTTCCCGCCGCCCCGCCCCCCCCCACCGGAACCCAGCGTGACGTCACAGGGTATGGAACACCGGGCTCTGTTCGGCCAGGTGGAGTCAGCCCCCACCCCCCGGCTGTGCCCCTTCCTGGATTCCGGTGAAAATTAACCCTGTTCTGGCCAAACCCAGGGCATTATCCACCCCTTATTCCATACCATCTACGTCATGCCCAGGTCCCCCATTGTCCAGTTGATCACGACCACTTCTCCTGTCTCCAGATATCATTCCCTTAGTCTATTGATCATCACTCTAAAGTGTCCATTGAGTTCATTTAATCCATGACTTTGTACTCCATCTGTCGTAATGGTGTTCCGTGGCTGGAGAGGTGATGTGTGGTAATGGGCGCTCACTTGCTGCATCCGGAGCTCACGGCTGATGTATCTGGTGCGGCCCATGCCCACAGTCTGCAGGAGATGTTGATCTTGATGAAGTTGCTGGATGCCAGTTGTTGAAAACCAGGTCCAGTTCCATCATCGCTGTGCTCTGCTAGGTTTTCATCGAAAAAGTCCATCCTTCTTTAATCTGGATGATTCTTACTATGCTACTACTTGTACAAAATATAACAATTATAACAGTGATGACAGACAGTGACAGGGTTATTTAACAATTAACTTTATACAATTTATTTATGGACTATTCTCGCCCGTAATCAAATCCCCATGAGGTACACATCCGACTTCCCCATCCTTCCGCATTACCCACCAGGTACACCCAGGACCTTGAGCATAAAGAATCCCGCGGACGGGCTTGCCTTTGCCCGAGGCAGGACTAACCCAAACCGTCTTCCCTAACATGTTCCACATGTGCACTACAGGGACTTTATCTCCTTCTACGGGGCACTGAGGTTTTGAATGGGCAGGACCAGGCTGGTTGGTGGATCCCCGGTTGTTAACCAACCAGGTGACCTTTGCTAAATGGGGATCCCAATTTTTGAAAGTCCCACCCCCCATTGCCCTCAGATAGGTTTTTTAGCAGCCCATTGTACCGCTTGATCTTTCCAGAGGCTGGTGCATGGTAGGGGATGTGATACACCCACTCAATACCGTGTTCTTTGGCCCAGGTGTCTATGAGGCTGTTACGAAAATGAGTCCCGTTTTCTGACTCAATTCTTTCGGGGGTGCCATGTCACCACAGGACTTGTTTTTCAAGGCCCAGGATGGTATTCCGGGCGGTGGCATGGGGCACAGGGTAGGTTTCCAGCCATCCGGTGGTGGCCTCCACCATTGTGAGCACATAGCGCTTGCCTTGGCGGGTTTGTGGCAGTGTGATGTAGTCAATCTGTCAAGCCTCCCCATATTTATATTTTAGCCATCGTCCTCCATACCACTGAGGCTTTACCCGCTTGGCTTGTTTGATTGCAGCACATGTTTCACATTCATGGATAACCTGTGCGATGGTATCCATGGCCAAGTCCACCCCTCGGTCACGAGCCCATCGGTATGTCGCGTCTCTTCCTTGGTGGCCCGAGGTGTCATGGGCCCACCGAGCTATAAACAGTTCACCCTTATGTTGCCAGTCCAGATCCACCTGAGCCACTTCAATCTTAGCAGCCTGATCTACCTGGTGGTTGTTTTGATGTTCCTCAGTGGCCAGACTCTTAGGGATGTGAGCGTCCACGTGACGGACTTTTACAACCAACTGCTCCAGGCGGGCAGAAATATCGTGCCACAATGGGGCAGCCCAGATAGGTTTGCCTCTGCGCTGCCAGTTGTTCTTCTTCCATTGCTGCAGCCACCCCCACAAGGCATTGGCCACCATCCAAGAGTCGGTGTAAAGACAGAGCACTGGCCACTTCTCTCGAATGGCGATGTCTAAAGCCAGCTGGATGGCTTTCACCTCTGCAAACTGGCTGGACTCACCTTCTCCCTCAGCAGTTTCCGCGGCTTGTTGTGTAGGACTCCATACAGCAGCCTTCCACCTCCACTGCTTCCCCACAATGCGACAGGACCCATCCGTGAACAGGGCATACTGTTTCTCATCTTCTGGCAGCTGGTTATACAGTGGGGCCTCTTCAGCACGTGTCACCTCCTCCTCTGGCGATGCTCCAAAATCTTTACCTTCTGGCCAGTCCATGATTACCTCCAGAATTCCTGGGCAACTGTTGTTTCCCATTTGGGCGCGATGGGTGATCAGCGCGACCCACTTACTCCACGTAGCATCAGTGGCATGAAGCGTAGAGGGGACCCTCTCTTTGAACATCCAGCCCAGGACCGGCAACCGTGGTACTAGGAGGAGCTGTGCTTCAGTGCCCACCACTTCTGAAGCAGCTCGAACGCCTTCATATGCTGCCAGAATCTCTTTTTCAGTGGGAGTATAGCGGGCCTCGGATCCTTTGTATCCCCGGCTCCAAAACCCCAGGGGTCGACCTCGAGTCTCCCCTGGTGCTTTCTGCCAGAGACTCCAGGTTGGGCCATTCTCCCCGGCTGCGGTGTAGAGCACGTTTTTAACATCTTGCCCTGATGGGACTGGACCAAGGGCTACAGTATGAACTATCTCCTGTTTAATTTGTTCAAATGCCTGTCGTTGCTCAGGCCCCATTCAAAATCATTCTTCTTCCAGGTCACGTGGTACAGAGGACTTACAATCTGGCTGTAATTTGGGATGTGCATCTTCCAAAAACCTCCAACACCTAAGAAGGCCCGTGCTTCCTTTTCGCTGGTGGGTGGAGACATAGCTGCTATTTTGTTGATGACATCCATTGGGATTTGACGGCGCCCATCCTGCCATTTTATTCCCAAAAACTGGATCTCTTGAGCAGGTCCCTTGACTTTACTTCGCTTAATGGCGAAACCGGCTTTCAGAAGGATTTGAACTATTTTCTCCCCTTTCTCAAAAACCTCCTCCGCTGTGTCACCCCATATAATGATGTCGTCGATGTACTGCAGATGTTCTGGAGCTTCACCTTTTTCCAGTGCAGTCTGGATTAGTCCATGGCAAATGGTGGGACTGTGTTTCCACCCCTGGGGCAGTCGATTCCAGGTGTACTGGATGCCCCTCCAGGTGAAAGCAAACTGTGGCCTGCACTCTGCTGCCAAAGGGATGGAGAAGAATGCATTAGCAATGTCAATTGTAGCGTACCACTTGGCTGCCTTTGACTCCAGCTGATATTGAAGTTCCAGCGTGTCTGGCACGGCAGCACTCAGTGGTGGTGTGACTTCATTCAGGCCACGGTAGTCTATTGTCAGTCTCCACTCTCTAGCAGATTTTCTCACTGGCCATATGGGACTATTAAAGGGTGAGCGAGTTTTCGTGATCACTCCTTGACTCTCCAGCTGGCGGATCAGCTGATGAATGGGGAGAAGGGAGTCTCGGTTGGTACGATACTGTCGCCGGTGCACCGTTGTGCTTGCGATGGGTAACTGTTGTTCTTCAACCCTCAGCAACCCCACAACGGAAGGATCCTCTGAGAGACCAGGCAAAATGGACAGCTGTTTAATTTCTTCCGTCTCCACAGCAGCTATGCCAAAAGCCCACCAATAACCCCTTGGGTTCTTGAAATACCCTCTCCTAAGATAGTCTATCCCAAGGACGCACGGAGCCTCGGGGCCAGTTACAATGGGGTGCTTCTGCCAGTCCTGCCCAGTGAGGCTCACTTCAGCCTCCAGTACACTCAGCTCTTGGGACCCCCCTGTCACTCCCGAAATGCAAATGGACTCTGACCCTTTGAACTCTGATGGCATTAAAGTACACTGTGCACCAGTGTCCACTAGAGCTTTATACTCTTGTGGATCTGACGTGCCAGGCCACCGACTCCACACTGTCCAATAAACGCAGTTGTCCCTTTCCTCCACCTGGCTGGAGGCAGGGCCCCTCTAATCCTCGTCAGAGAAATTGCTGCTCACCTGCTGTAAAAATGACTTGGAGGTCCCCTCCAGAGGATTGGAATCAAAATCAAACTGCCTGCCTGGTCTGGAGAGCTGACTGCTGGAAATTGGAGTGGCATTTTTCCTAACAGAATCCCCTTTCGTGACTGTTTTACCTCGCAACTCACGCACTCTTACCTGTAGACTTGAGGTGGGTTTTCCATCCCACTTCCTCATGTCCTCTCCGTGGTCAAGCAGAACCACAGGGTGCCCCGGAGTGTGTAGTCTCTCTATTCCCTCTCCTGAGCAGAGAAACGCTTGCCCCTAATAGCTGAGACACTGGCCCCGTACAGGTGGGGAGTAGGACATACTCTATTCGAGTCGCTGGACCTTCTGGAAGAATTTATTGACAGCTGAGACAAGGGAGGAAGAGAGACTTTCCTCATATTGCTGGAGTCTGACAGCCACCTCATCCACTGTTGGTGCCTCTTTACCTTTCCAGTTTACTGCTGCCAGTGAGTTGGCATATGAGGAGGGTGCGCTCCGCACAAACTTTCTCCACATAGATGGTGTGCACTGGACTTCATCTGGGTCTGTGGGTAACTGGTCATCATCTGGTACATTATAAACCAGCTCCCGCACAGCTAATTCCCTCAAGTACTGAATACCCCTCTCCATACTGGTCCACTTGCCAGGGTAGCACACAAAATAGTCACTGAAGGGGTACCTCTCCCTCATGCCTGACAGAAGTCTCCTCCAGAGGCTGAGGACTTGTTCCTTCATCCCAATGGCCTTGTCAATGCCCCCGTCCTTGGCCAGGGATCCCAGCTGCTTGGCTTCCTTGCCTTCTAACTCCAAGCTGCTGGCCCCGTTATCCCAGCACCGCAGCAGCCAGGTGACAATGTGCTCGCCTGGGTGGTGGCTGAAATCTTTCCGCATGCCTCGCAGCTCGCCCAGGGACAGGGACCGGGTGATGATGTCTGTCTCTGTCTCCTGCGATGACCCTGGCTCATTGTCATCCCTCCCGGAGCGATCTGCTCTCTTTGCGTCTTTCTTTAGTTTTACGGGCGCGAATGCTACCGGCACAGGTTGGTCACTGGGCTCAGCCGCGATGCCTGCGGCTGGAGCTGGGGCTGGAGGGGCTGCAGGGCCGGCTGGGGGGGGCAGCGCCAGCCGCAGTGCCTGCTGCTTCATTCCCCCTCACTTTCTCCTTTAGGGCACTGAATCAGGTTGAACAGGGCTCGGTAGGCGTGGGCCAGACCCCAGCACATTGCAGTGAGCTGTGTCTCTCTCGAGTTCCCAGGGTGACAGCACACTTTTTGCAGATATTTTACCAGATTTTCGGTATTCTGTATTTGTTCAGGGGTGAGTTTAAAACACACTGGGGGTGCCCACTGCTCTAGACACCTGCACATGCTGTCCCACACACCCAGCCACTCACAGCTATCCGGCCCCGGGGCAGTTCTCTGCACGATGTTCTTAACGACTTGTTTAGCCCTAAACAAAACCTGCAACCCATTCAGGAGACATAACAGAAGGAGAGAGCTGCCCTGAGCATCCCACGGGTACTCAAAATTCTGAAAAGCAGTTAGGACCAGCCTGAGGGAGAGAGGGGGGGCGAAAGAGTGGGGGAAGGTATCCCCTCCGGTTTTCCCTACAGGCTGGGTTCGATTATTAACAAGTTCTAAGACATAGGACCCGAGGTACGGAAATGACCGCAGTGCCGCATGCAAATACAAGCCTAATTTCATACACAGTGATGCTATCATGTCATAAGTCGACATCGTACAGTACAGTAAAATCATAATCCTGATCCTTTTCCCGGAGGTAATGAACATCACCACAGGAAACAAGTGCAGCAAATACGGATTCAAAAACCACAACCATGTGATCAAAGACAGAAACATTTTTACCGGCGACTGTTTAACACAGAAAAATGCGTATAACAAAATTTAATAAAATGTAAGAAAGCAGTTTTAACAGCCGCTGCTCAGCCCTGCCGTTATCTGTGCCCCACGTCTGGGCCCCAATTTCAAATGTCTTGGTTTCGGCTGCCGCCGGCAACAGAAGTGCCACGCAGCCGCCCCACCCCCCCGCCGGCGTGCGGAGGAGAATGAAAAGAAAGAGGCAGAAACTGGTGGGTCGGGATAAGGGCAGTTTAACAGAACAGCAAACAGAGGGAAACAGTAACAACAACGGTACAAATAAGGAGAAAACACAACAACGAACCACACGACCCAGAGAGCCGCTCTCCCGAACAGCAGCGGCGCCGCGCCCCCCCAAGCCATGAGTCTCTATCTGCTGCGCCGCCCCCCCCACCGGAACCCAGCGTGACGTCACATGGTATGGAATATCGGGCTCTGTTTGGCCAGGTGGGGTCAGCCCCCACCCCCCGGCTGTGCCCCTTCCTGGAGTCCAGTGAAAATTAACCCTGTTCTGGCCAAACCCAGGACATCGGGACACCTACAGAAGGCTGCACAGGACCTTGTCCAGGCGGATCTTCAGTATCTCCAGAGAAGGAGACTCCACAACCTCCCTGGGCAGCCTGTTCCAGGGCTCCGTCACCCTCAGAGGGAAGAAGTTCTTCCTCATGTTCAGGTGGAACTTCTTGTGCCTCAGTTTGTGCCCATTGCCCCTTGTTGTGTCACTGGGCACCACTGAAAAGAGCTTGGCCCCATCCTTCTGACACCCACCCTTCAGATATTTATCAGCATTGATTAGGTCCCCTCTCAGCCTTCTCTTCTTCAGGCTGAACAAGCCCAGCTCCCTCAGCCTCTCCTCGTAGGGAACATGTTCCAGTCCCCTCACCATCCTTGTAGCCCTCCGCTGGACTCTTTCCAGTAGCTCCTCATCTTTCTTGAACTGGGGAGCCCAGAACTGGACAGCGTACTCCATTTGAGGCCTCACCAGGGCAGTGTAGAGGGGAAGCAGAACCTCCCTCGTCCTGCTGGCCACACTCTTCTTGATGCACCCTAGGATCCCATTGGCTTTCTTGGCAGCCAGGGCACACTGCTGCCTCATGGTTAACCTGTCGTCCACCAGGACACCCAGGTCCCTCTCCGCAGAGCTGCTCTCCAGCAGGTCCACCCCAAGCCTGTACTGGTGCATGGGGTTGTTCCTCCCCAGGTGCAGGACCCTGCATTTGCCTTTGTTAAACCTCATCAGGTGCCTCTCTGCCCAGCTTTCCAGCCTATCCAGGTCACGCAGAATGGCAGCACAGCCTTCCGCTGTGTCCACCACACCTCCCAGTTTGGTGTCATCAGCAAACTTGCTGAGGGTACATTCTAACTCTTCATCCAGGTCGTTGATGAAGAAGCTAAAGAAGACTGGGCCCAGCAATGACCCCTGAGGGACAACACTAGTTACCAGCCTCCAACTAGACTCAGCGCCACTGATGAGAACCCTCTGAGTTCTGCCATTCAGCCAGTTCTCAATCCACTTCACCGACCACTCATCCAGCCCACACTGCCTGAGCATCCCTAGGAGGATATTATGGGAGACAGTGTCGAAAGCCTTGCTGAAGTCAAGTCAACACAACAGAACACTACACATGAGAACACATGAGAACACAACAGAACACAACAGAACACAACAGAACACAAAAAATAACAACAGAAATCTAAAAATGAGAACACATCAAAAACATCAGAACAAAACAGAACACAGCAGAACACTACACATATGAAGAGAACAGAACACAAAAGAACACAACAGAGCACAACACAATACTACACATGAGAACACATCAGAACACAACAGAACACATAAGAACACAAAAGAACACAACAGGACAGAACAGAACAGAACACTACACATGAGAACACAACAGAACAAAACAGAACACAACAGAACACAACAGAACATAGCAGAATACAGCAGAACACTACACTGAACAGAAGAGAACACAACAGAACACCACTGAACACAAGTGAACACTACACGAGAACACTTCAAGATACAACAGAACGCAACAGAACACATCAGAACACAACAGAACACAACAGAACACTACACATCAGAACACAAGAGAACACAAGAGAACACAACAGATCACTGCACATCAGAACACAACAGAACACAACAGAACACCACTGAACACAACTGAACACTACACATGAGAACACAACAGAACACAACAGAACACAAAAGAACACTACACATGAGAGCGCATCAGAACACAACAGAACACAACAGAACCCAACAGAACACAACAGAACACTACACATGTGAACAGAACACAACACAAAAGAACACAACAGAACCCAACAGAACCCAACAGAACACAACAGAACACAGCATAACAGTACAGAATCACAGAATCACAGAATCACAGAATCACAGAATCACAGAATAGTAGGGGTTGGAAGGGACCTCTGTGGGTCATCTAGTCCAACCCCCCTGCCGAAGCAGGGTCACCTACAGCAGGCTGCACAGGACCCTGTCCAGGCGGGGCTGGAATATCTCCAGAGAAGGAGACTCCACAACCTCCCTGGGCAGCCTGTTCCAGTGCTCCGTCACCCTCAGAGGGAAGAAGTTCCTCCTCATGTTCAGACGGAACTTCCTGTGCCTCAGTTTGTGCCCATTGCCCCTTGTCCTGTCACTGGGCACCACTGAAAAGAGCTTGGCCCCATCCTCCTGACACCCACCCTTCAGATATTTGTAGGCATTTATAAGGTCCCCTCACAACCTTCTGTTCTTCAGGCTGAACAAGCCCAGCTCCCTCAACCTCTCCTTGTAGGGGAGATGCTCCAGTCCCCTCACCATCCTCGTAGCCCTCCGCTGGACTCTCTCCAGTAGCTCTTGATCTTTCTTGAACTGGGGAGCCCAGAACTGGACACAGTACTCCAGATGAGGCCTCACTAGGGCAGTGTAGAGGGGAAGGAGAACCTCCCTCGTCCTGCTGGCCACACTCTTCTTGATGCACCCTAGGATCCCATTGGCCTTCTTGGCAGCCAGGGCACACTGCTGGCTCATGATTAACCTGTCGTCCACCAGGACACCCAGGTCCCTCTCTGCAGAGCTGCTCTCCAGCAGGTCCACCCCAAGCCTTTACTGGTGCATGAGGTTGTTCCTCCCCAGGTGCAGGACCCTGCACTTGCCCTTGTTGAACCTCATCAGGTTCCTCTCTGCCCAGCTTTCCAGCCTATCCAGGTCACGCAGAATGGCAGCACAGCCTTCTGGTGTATCTACCACACCTCCCAGTTTGGTGTCTTCAGCAAACTTGCTGAGGGTACATTCTAACTCTTCATCCAGGTCGTTGATGAAGAAGTTAAACAAGACTGGGCCCAGTACTGACCCCTGGGGGACACCACTTGTCACCAGCCTCCAACTAGACTCAGTGCCGCTGATGACAACCCTCTGAGTTCTGCCATTCAGCCAGTTCTCTATCCACTTCACCGACCACTCATCCAGCCCACACTTCCTCAGCTTCCCTAGGAGGATATTATGGGAGACTGTGTCGAAAGCCTTGCTGAAGTCAAGGTAGACAACATCCACAGCTCTCCCTTTGTCTACCCAGCCAGTCATGCCATCGTAGAAAGCTATCAGATTGGTCAGGCATGATTTCCCTTTGGTGAATCCATGCTGACTACTCCTGATAACCTTCTTTTCTTGCACTTGCTTCATGATGGCCTCCAGGATAAGCTGCTCCATCACCTTTCCCGGGATGGAGGTGAGGCTGACCGGCCTGTAGTTCCCTGGGTCCTCCTTCTTGCCCTTTTCGAAGATTGGAGTGACATTGGCCTTTCTCCAGTCCTCGGGCACCTCTCCTGTCCTCCAGGACCTCTCAAAGATGATGGAGAGTGGCTCAGCAATGACATCCGCCAGCTCCCTCAGCACTCGTGGGTGCATTCCATCGGGGCCCATGGATTTGTGGACATCCAGATCACTTAAGCGATCCCTCACACAGTCCTCCTCGACCAAGGGAAAGTCGTCCTCTTTGTAGGCTTCTTCTTTTACCTCCGGGGCTTGGGATTCCTGAGGGCCAGTCTTAGCACTGAAGACTGAAGCAAAGAAGGCATTCAGTAGCTCTGCCTTCTCTGCATCCTCCGTCACCAGGACACCCGCCTCATTCAGCAGCGGCCCCACATTGTCCCTAGCCTTCCTTTTGCTGCTGATGTAGTGGAAGAAGTCCTTCTTGTTGTTTTTGACATCCCTTGCCAGCTTCAATTCCAGGTGAGCCTTGGCCTTCCTCGTCGCATCCCTGCATGCTCTCACCACGTTTCTGTACTCTTCCCAAGTGGCCTGTCCCTCTTTCCACATTCCATGGACCTTTCTCTTCTGCCTGATCTCCGCTAGAAGCTCCTTGTTTAACCATGCAGGTCTCCTGCCTCCTTTGCTAAATTTCTTTCTCAGGGGGATGCATTGCTCCTGTGCATGGAAGAAGTGTTGTTTAAAGAGTGACCAGCACTCATGGACCCCCCTTCCTTCGAGAGCCCTGGCCCACGGGATTCCTCCCAGTAGCTCCTTGAAGAGGGCAAAGTCAGCCCTCCTGAGGTCCAGGGTTTTGATCCTGCTTATCGCCCTGCTTCCTCCACACAGGATCTGAACTCAACCATTTCATGGTCACTGCAAATGAGTACAAATGAGAACAAAAGAGAACACGTCAGAACACAACAGAACACAAGAGAACACTACACATGAGAAAACATCAGAACACGTCAGAAAACAACAGAACACAACAGAACACTACACATGAGAACACTTCAAAACACAACAGAACACAAATGAACACAAATGAACACAACAGTACACAACAGAACACAACAGAACACAACACATCAGAACACAACAGAACACATCAGTACACAACACAATAGTATACATGAGAACACTTCAAAACACAACAGAACACTGCACATGAGAACACATCAGAACACAACAGAACACAAAAGAACACTACACATGAGAGCGCATCAGAACACAACAGAACACAACAGAACCCAACAGAACACAACAGAACACTACACATGTGAACAGAACACAACACAAAAGAACACAACAGAACCCAACAGAACCCAACAGAACACAACAGAACACAGCATAACAGTACAGAATCACAGAATCACAGAATCACAGAATCACAGAATCACAGAATAGTAGGGGTTGGAAGGGACCTCTGTGGGTCATCTAGTCCAACCCCCCTGCCGAAGCAGGGTCACCTACAGCAGGCTGCACAGGACCCTGTCCAGGCGGGGCTGGAATATCTCCAGAGAAGGAGACTCCACAACCTCCCTGGGCAGCCTGTTCCAGTGCTCCGTCACCCTCAGAGGGAAGAAGTTCCTCCTCATGTTCAGACGGAACTTCCTGTGCCTCAGTTTGTGCCCATTGCCCCTTGTCCTGTCACTGGGCACCACTGAAAAGAGCTTGGCCCCATCCTCCTGACACCCACCCTTCAGATATTTGTAGGCATTTATAAGGTCCCCTCACAACCTTCTGTTCTTCAGGCTGAACAAGCCCAGCTCCCTCAACCTCTCCTTGTAGGGGAGATGCTCCAGTCCCCTCACCATCCTCGTAGCCCTCCGCTGGACTCTCTCCAGTAGCTCTTGATCTTTCTTGAACTGGGGAGCCCAGAACTGGACACAGTACTCCAGATGAGGCCTCACTAGGGCAGTGTAGAGGGGAAGGAGAACCTCCCTCGTCCTGCTGGCCACACTCTTCTTGATGCACCCTAGGATCCCATTGGCCTTCTTGGCAGCCAGGGCACACTGCTGGCTCATGATTAACCTGTCGTCCACCAGGACACCCAGGTCCCTCTCTGCAGAGCTGCTCTCCAGCAGGTCCACCCCAAGCCTTTACTGGTGCATGAGGTTGTTCCTCCCCAGGTGCAGGACCCTGCACTTGCCCTTGTTGAACCTCATCAGGTTCCTCTCTGCCCAGCTTTCCAGCCTATCCAGGTCACGCAGAATGGCAGCACAGCCTTCTGGTGTATCTACCACACCTCCCAGTTTGGTGTCTTCAGCAAACTTGCTGAGGGTACATTCTAACTCTTCATCCAGGTCGTTGATGAAGAAGTTAAACAAGACTGGGCCCAGTACTGACCCCTGGGGGACACCACTTGTCACCAGCCTCCAACTAGACTCAGTGCCGCTGATGACAACCCTCTGAGTTCTGCCATTCAGCCAGTTCTCTATCCACTTCACCGACCACTCATCCAGCCCACACTTCCTCAGCTTCCCTAGGAGGATATTATGGGAGACTGTGTCGAAAGCCTTGCTGAAGTCAAGGTAGACAACATCCACGGCTCTCCCTTTGTCTACCCAGCCAGTCATGCCATCGTAGAAAGCTATCAGATTGGTCAGGCATGATTTCCCTTTGGTGAATCCATGCTGACTACTCCTGATAACCTTCTTTTCTTGCACTTGCTTCATGATGGCCTCCAGGATAAGCTGCTCCATCACCTTTCCCGGGATGGAGGTGAGGCTGACCGGCCTGTAGTTCCCTGGGTCCTCCTTCTTGCCCTTTTCGAAGATTGGAGTGACATTGGCCTTTCTCCAGTCCTCGGGCACCTCTCCTGTCCTCCAGGACCTCTCAAAGATGATGGAGAGTGGCTCAGCAATGACATCCGCCAGCTCCCTCAGCACTCGTGGGTGCATTCCATCGGGGCCCATGGATTTGTGGACATCCAGATCACTTAAGCGATCCCTCACACAGTCCTCCTCGACCAAGGGAAAGTCGTCCTCTTTGTAGGCTTCTTCTTTTACCTCCGGGGCTTGGGATTCCTGAGGGCCAGTCTTAGCACTGAAGACTGAAGCAAAGAAGGCATTCAGTAGCTCTGCCTTCTCTGCATCCTCCGTCACCAGGACACCCGCCTCATTCAGCAGCGGCCCCACATTGTCCCTAGCCTTCCTTTTGCTGCTGATGTAGTGGAAGAAGTCCTTCTTGTTGTTTTTGACATCCCTTGCCAGCTTCAATTCCAGGTGAGCCTTGGCCTTCCTCGTCGCATCCCTGCATGCTCTCACCACGTTTCTGTACTCTTCCCAAGTGGCCTGTCCCTCTTTCCACATTCCATGGACCTTTCTCTTCTGCCTGATCTCCGCTAGAAGCTCCTTGTTTAACCATGCAGGTCTCCTGCCTCCTTTGCTAAATTTCTTTCTCAGGGGGATGCATTGCTCCTGTGCATGGAAGAAGTGTTGTTTAAAGAGTGACCAGCACTCATGGACCCCCCTTCCTTCGAGAGCCCTGGCCCACGGGATTCCTCCCAGTAGCTCCTTGAAGAGGGCAAAGTCAGCCCTCCTGAGGTCCAGGGTTTTGATCCTGCTTATCGCCCTGCTTCCTCCACGCAGGATCTGAACTCAACCATTTCATGGTCACTGCAAATGAGTACAAATGAGAACAAAAGAGAACACGTCAGAACACAACAGAACACAAGAGAACACTACACATGAGAAAACATCAGAACACGTCAGAAAACAACAGAACACAACAGAACACTACACATGAGAACACTTCAAAACACAACAGAACACAAATGAACACAAATGAACACAACAGTACACAACAGAACACAACAGAACACAACACATCAGAACACAACAGAACACATCAGTACACAACACAATAGTATACATGAGAACACTTCAAAACACAACAGAACACTGCACATGAGAACACATCAGAACACAACAGAACACACAAGAACAGAACAGAACACGAGAACACTACACATGTGAACAGAATTGAACACAATAGTTCACAAGAGAACACAACAGAACAGTACAGAACACTACACATGAGAACACAACAGAACACAACAGAACACAACAGAACACAACAGAACACAACACTACACATGAGAACACATCAGAACACCAGAGAACACAACAGAACACACCAGAACACAGGAGAACACTATAAATGAGAACACAAGAAAACATATCAGAACACAACAGAACACATCAGAAAAAAGCAGAACACAACAGAACACAATACATCATAACACAACACAACACATCAAAACACAGCAGAACACAACAGAAAACAAAAGAACACAACAGAAAACAACAGAACACAACAGAAAACTACATGTGAACACAAGAGAACACAACAGAACACTGCACATCATAACACAACAAAACACAACAGAACAGAACAAAAAACAGAACACGAAACATGAGTATACATCAGAACACAGCAAAACACAACGCAATATTACAGAATGCAAGAGAATACTACACGTGAACAAAACAGAACACATCAGAATACAACAGAACACTACACATGTAAACACAACAGAATACAACAGAACACAACAGAACACATCAGAACACTACACATGAGAACACATCAGAACACAAGAGAACACAAGAGAATACAACAGAACACAACACATCAGAAAACAACAGAACACATCTGAATACAACAGAACACTACACATGAGAACACAACAGAATACAACAGAACACATCAGAACATAACAGAACGCTACATATGAGAACACATCAGAACACATCAGAACAGAACAGAACAAAACCGAACACTGAACACAAGAGAATACTACACAGAACACAAGAGAACACATGAGAACAAAACAGAACTCAACAGAACACAACCAAACACAACAGAACACTACATGTGAGAACACAAGAGAACACAAGAGAACACTACACTTGAGAATGCAACAGAACATAACAGAACACAGCAGAACACCACACATGTGAACACAACAGAATACAACAGAACACAACAGAACACTACAGGTGAGAACACAACAGAACACAACAGAACACCTCACATGTGAACACAACAGAACGCAACAGAACACTAAACATCAGAACAAAAGAGAACACATGAGAACACAACAGAACACAACGGAAGACTACGCCTGAGAACACAACAGAACAAAAAAGAACACTACACATATGAACAGAACAGAACAGAACAGAACAGAACACTACACATTCGAACACAACAGAACACTACAGAACACTACAAAACGCTACTCTTGAACACCTCAGAACACAACAGAACACAACAGAACACTATACATGAGTACGCATGAGAACACATGAGAACACAAGAGAACACAATAGAACACAACACAACACAAAAGAACAGTACACGTGAGAACACAAGAGAACACAAGAGAACACAGGAGAACACTACACTTGAGAACACAACAGAACACAAGAGAACACAACAGAACACTACACTTGAGAACACAACAGAACACAAGAGAACACTACACATGTACAGACATCAGAACACAACAGAACGCAACAGAACCCTAGAAATCAGAACACCACAGAGCACAAGAGAACACAACAGAACACAACAGAAGACAACACCTGAGAACTCAACAGAACACAACAGAACAATACACATCAGAACACAACAGAAGACAAAAGAACACTACACATGAGAACACATCAGAACAAAACAGAACACAACACAACACTACACTTGAAAACACAACAGAACACAAAAGAACACGACAGAACACAACACAATACTACACATGAGAATACATCAGAACACAACAGAACACAACAGAACAGAAGAGAACACTACAAATGAGAACACATCAGGACACTAGAGAGCACAACAGAACATAACAAGACCACAGAACACATCAGAACACAGGAGAACACTAAAAAAGAGAATGAGATAAATGAGACAGGGGCTGCTTGCTTGTCTTGAAATATCAAACTTCAAAGATATATTTGGGTGTCCGTGCAGAGGGCCTCGGGTAAACTTGCTCCGAAAATGTGAACGTGTGCAGATAGCTCGCAGGCAGAAAGAGCGAGCCTGGAAAGCTGTAGCTCAGCCTCATCTGCCCATGGCACTGCTCGCACAGAGGCACAGAGACTGGGGCTGCTTGCTTGTCTTGCAACCTCAAACTTCCAAACGGATTTTTGGAGTCCGTGTCGGGCGCCTCCGGCAGCCTTGCTCTGAACATGCGAACGTCTGCAGATAGCTCGCAGCCAGAAAGAGATAGCCTGGAAAGCTGTTGCTCTGCCTCATCTGCCCATGGCACTGCTCGCACCGAGGCACAGAGATTGGGGCTGCTTGCTTGTCTTGCCACCTCAAACTTCAAACGTACATTTGGGGGTCCGTGCCGGGCCCCTCCGGCAGCCTTGCTCCGAAAATGTTAATGACTGCAGATAGCTGGCAGCCAGAAATAGGTAGCCTGGAAAGCTGTTGCTCAGCCTCATCTGCCCATGGCACTGCTCGCACAGAGGCACAGAGACTGGGGCTGCTTGCTTGTCTTGCCACATCAAACTCCAAAAGTAGCTTAGGTGGCCCGTGCCGGGCGCCTAAGGCAGCCCTGCTCCGAAAATGCAAACGTCTGCAGATAGCTCGCAGTCAGAAAGAGCTAGCCTGGAAAGCTGTTGCTCAGCCTCATCTGCCCATGGCACTGTTCGCACAGAGGCACAGAGACTGGAGCTGCTTGCTTCTCTTGCCCCTCAAACTTCAATCGTAGCTTAGGTGGTACGTGCAGTCGGCCTCCGGCAGCCCTGCTCTGAACATGCGAACGTCTGCAGATAGCTGGCAGTCAGAAAGAGCTAGTATGGAAAGCTGTTGCTCAGCCTCATCTGTCCATGCCACTGCTTGCACAGAGGCACAGAGACTGGGCTGCTTGCTTCTCTTGCCCCCTCAAACTTCAAACGTAGCTTTGGAGGTCCGTGCAGGGAACGTCCAAAAGTCCGGCTCCGAAAATGTGAATGCCTGAAGATAGCTCGCAGTCAGAAAGACCTAGCCTGGAAAGATGTTGCTCAGCCTCATCTGCTCATGGCACTACTCGCACAGAGGCACAGAGACTGGGGCTGCTTGCTTTTCTTGCCCCTCAAACTTCAATCGTAGCTTACGTGGTCCGTGCAGTGGGCCCCTGGCAGCCCTGCTCTGTAAATGCGAACGTCTGCAGATAGCTGGCACTCAGAAATATCTAGCTTGGAAAGCTGTTGCTCAGCCTCATCTGCCCATGGCACTGCTCGCACAGAGGCACAGAGACTGGGGCTGCTTGCTTGTCTTGCCCCCTGAAACTTCAAACGTACATTTGGGGGTCCGTGCCAGCAGCCTCCGGCAGAATTGATCCGAAAATGCGAACGACTGCAGATAGCTCGCAGGCAGAAATATCTAGCCTGGAAAGCTGTTGCTCAGGCTCATCTGCCCATGGCACTGCTCGCACAGAGGCACAGAGACTGGGGATGCTTGCTTGACTTGCCCTCTCAAACTGCAAACGTAGCTTTGGTTGTTCTTGAAGGGGGCCTCCAGCAGATCTGCTTTGGAAATGAGAACGTCTGCTGATAGTTCGCAGCCAGAAAGAGCTAGCCTGGAAAGCTCTTGCTCAGCCTCATCTGCTCATGGCAATGCTCGACTAGAGGCACAGAGACTGGGGCTGCTTGCTTGTCTTGCCCCCTGAAACTTCAAACGTATCTTAGCTGGTGCGTGCCGGGCGACTCCAGCAGCCCTGCTTTGTAAATGCGAACGTCTGCAGATAGTTCGCAGGCAGAAAGAGCTAGCCTGGAAAGCTGTTGCTCAGCCTCATCTGCCCATGGCACTGCTCGCACCGAGGCACAGAGACTGGGGCTGCTTGCTTCTCTTGCCCCCTCAAACTTCAAACGTAGCTTTGGGAGTCCGTTCAGGCGGCCTCCAGCAGACCTGCTCTGTAAATGCGAACGTCTGCAGATAGTTCGCAGACAGAAAGTGCTAGCCTGGAAACCTGTCGCTCAGCCTCATCTGCTCATGGCACTGCTCACACAGAGGCACAGAGAATCGGGCTGCTTGCTTGTCTTGCCACCTCAAACTTCAAACGTAGATTTGTGGGTCCGTGCAGGGGGCCTCCGTAAGCCCTGCTCTGTAAATGCGAACGTCTGCAGATAGTTCGCAGGCAGAAAGAGCTAGCCTGGAAAGCTGTTGCTCAGCCTCATCTGCCCATGGCACTGCTCGCACCGAGGCACAGAGACTGGGGTTGCTTGCTTGTCTTGCCACCTCAAACTTCAAACATATCTTTGGGATTCCGTTCAGGTTGCCTCCAGCAGCACTGCTGTGAAAATGCGAACGTCTGCAGATAGCTCGCAGGCAGAAAGAGCTAGCCTGGAAAGCTGATTCTCAGCCTCATCTGCCCATGGCACTGCTCGCAAAGAGGCACAGAGAATGGGGTTGCTTGCTTGTCTTGCCCCTTCAAAATTCAAACGTATTTTTTGAGTCAGTGTCGGGGGCCTCCGGCAGCCCAGCTCTGAAAATGCGAACGTCTGCAGATAGCTCGCAGTCAGAAAGAGCTAGCCTGGAAAGCTGTTGCTCAGCCTCATCTGCCCATGGCACTGTTCGCACAGAGGCACAGAGACTGGGGCTGCTTGCTTCTCTTGCCCCTCAAACTTCAATCGTAGCTTAGGTGGTACGTGCAGTCGGCCTCCGGCAGCCCTGCTCTGAACATGCGAACGTCTGCAGATAGCTGGCAGTCAGAAAGAGCTAGTATGGAAAGCTGTTGCTCAGCCTCATCTGTCCATGCCACTGCTCGCACAGAGGCACAGAGACTGGGCTGCCCTCTTCTCTTGCCCCCTCAAACTTCAAACGTAGCTTTGGAGGTCCGTGCAGGGAACGTCCAAAAGTCCGGCTCCGAAAATGTGAATGCCTGAAGATAGCTCGCAGTCAGAAAGACCTAGCCTGGAAAGCTGTTGCTCAGCCTCATCTGCTCATGGCACTACTCGCACAGAGGCACAGAGACTGGGGCTGCTTGCTTTTCTTGCCCCTCAAACTTCAATCGTAGCTTACGTGGTCCGTGCAGTGGGCCCCTGGCAGCCCTGCTCTGTAAATGCGAACGTCTGCAGATAGCTGGCACTCAGAAATATCTAGCTTGGAAAGCTGTTGCTCAGCCTCATCTGTCCATGGCACTGCTCGCACAGAGGCACAGAGACTGGGGCTGCTTGCTTGTCTTGCCCCCTGAAACTTCAAACGTACATTTGGGGGTCCGTGCCAGCAGCCTCCGGCAGAATTGATCCGAAAATGCGAACGACTGCAGATAGCTCGCAGGCAGAAATATCTAGCCTGGAAAGCTGTTGCTCAGCCTCATCTGCCCATGGCACTGCTCGCACAGAGGCACAGAGACTGGGGATGCTTGCTTGACTTGCCCTCTCAAACTGCAAACGTAGCTTTGGTTGTTCTTGAAGGGGGCCTCCAGCAGATCTGCTTTGGAAATGAGAACGTCTGCTGATAGTTCGCAGCCAGAAAGAGCTAGCCTGGAAAGCTCTTGCTCAGCCTCATCTGCTCATGGCAATGCTCGACTAGAGGCACAGAGACTGGGGCTGCTTGCTTGTCTTGCCCCCTGAAACTTCAAACGTATCTTAGCTGGTGCGTGCCGGGCGACTCCAGGAGCCCTGCTCTGTAAATGCGAACGTCTGCAGATAGTTCGCAGGCAGAAAGAGCTAGCCTGGAAAGCTGTTGCTCAGCCTCATCTGCCCATGGCACTGCTCGCACCGAGGCACAGAGACTGGGGCTGCTTGCTTGTCTTGCCACCTCAAACTTCAAACCTATCTTTGGGATTCCGTGAAGTGGTGCACCAGCAGCCCTGCTCTGAAAATGCGAAGGTCTGCAGAAAGCTCGCAGCCAGAAAGAGCTAGCCTGGAAAGCTGTTGCTCAGCCTCATCTGCTCATGGCACTGCTCACACAGAGGCACAGAGACTGGGGCTGCTTGCTTTTCTTGCTCCTCAAACTTCAAACGTAGCTTTGGAGGTCCGTGCAGGGGACCTCCGGCAGCCCAGCTCTGAACATGCGAAAGTCTGCAGATAGCTCGCAGGCAGAAAGAGCTATCCTGGAAAGCTGTTGCTCAGCCTCATATGCCCATGGCACTGCTCGCACAGAGGCACAGAGACTGGGGCTGCTTGCTTGTCTTTCCATCTCAAACTTCAAACGTAGCTTTGGAGGTCCGTGCAGGGGACCTCCGTCAGCCCTGCTCTGAAAATGCGAACGTCTGCAGAGAGCTCGCAGCCAGAAAGAGCTATCCTGGAAAGCTGTTGCTCAGCCTCATCTTCCCATGGCACTACTCGCACAGAGCACAGAGATTGGGGATGCTTGCTTGTCTTGCCCTCTCAAACTGCAAACGTAGCTTTGGTTGTTCTTGAAGGGGGCCTCCAGCAGATCTGCTCTGGAAATGCGAACGTCTGCAAATAGCTCGCAGCCAAAAAGAGCTAGCCTGGAAAGCTGTTGCTCAGCCTCATCTGCTCATGGGAATGCTCGCACAGAGGCACAGAGACTGGGGCTGCTTGCTTGTCTTGCCACCTCAAAATTCAAACGTATATTTGTGGGTCCGTGCCGGGCACCTCCGGCAGCCCTGCTCTGAAAATGCGAACGTCTGCAGATAGCTCGCAGTCAGAAAGAGCTAGCCTGGAAAGCTGTTGCTCAGCCTCATCTGCCCATGGCACTGTTCGCACAGAGGCACAGAGACTGGGGCTGCTTGCTTCTCTTGCCCCTCAAACTTCAATCGTAGCTTAGGTGGTACGTGCAGTCGGCCTTCGGCAGCCCTGCTCTGAACATGCGAACGTCTGCAGATAGCTGGCAGTCAGAAAGAGCTAGTATGGAAAGCTGTTGCTCAGCCTCATCTGTCCATGCCACTGCTCGCACAGAGGCACAGAGACTGGGCTGCTTGCTTCTCTTGCCCCCTCAAACTTCAAATGTAGCTTTGGAGGTCCGTGCAGGGAACGTCCAAAAGTCCGGCTCCGAAAATGTGAATGCCTGAAGATAGCTCGCAGTCAGAAAGACCTAGCCTGGAAAGATGTTGCTCAGCCTCATCTGCTCATGGCACTACTCGCACAGAGGCACAGAGACTGGGGCTGCTTGCTTTTCTTGCCCCTCAAACTTCAATCGTAGCTTACGTGGTCCGTGCAGTGGGCCCCTGGCAGCCCTGCTCTGTAAATGCGAACGTCTGCAGATAGCTGGCACCCAGAAATATCTAGCTTGGAAAGCTGTTCCTCAGCCTCATCTGCCCATGGCACTGCTCGCACAGAGGCACAGAGACTGGGGCTGCTTGCTTGTCTTGCCCCCTGAAACTTCAAACGTACATTTGGGGGTCCGTGCCAGCAGCCTCCGGCAGAATTGATCCGAAAATGCGAACGACTGCAGATAGCTCGCAGGCAGAAATATCTAGCCTGGAAAGCTGTTGCTCAGCCTCATCTGCCCATGGCACTGCTCGCACAGAGGCACAGAGACTGGGGATGCTTGCTTGACTTGCCCTCTCAAACTGCAAACGTAGCTTTGGTTGTTCTTGAAGGGGGCCTCCAGCAGATCTGCTTTGGAAATGAGAACGTCTGCTGATAGTTCGCAGCCAGAAAGAGCTAGCCTGGAAAGCTCTTGCTCAGCCTCATCTGCTCATGGCAATGCTCGACTAGAGGCACAGAGACTGGGGCTGCTTGCTTGTCTTGCCCCCTGAAACTTCAAACGTATCTTAGCTGGTGCGTGCCGGGCGACTCCAGCAGCCCTGCTCTGTAAATACGAACGTCTGCAGATAGTTCGCAGGCAGAAAGAGCTAGCCTGGAAAGCTGTTGCTCAGCCTCATCTGCCCATGGCACTGCTCGCACCGAGGCACAGAGACTGGGGCTGCTTGCTTGTCTTGCCCCCTCAAACTTCAAACCTATCTTTGGGATTCCGTGAAGTGGTGCACCAGCAGCCCTGCTCTGAAAATGCGAAGGTCTGCAGATAGCTCGCAGCCAGGAAGAGCTAGCCTGGAAAGCTGTTGCTCAGCCTCATCTGTCCATGGCACTGCTCACACAGAGGCACAGAGACTGGGGCTGCTTGCTTTTCTTGCTTCTCAAACTTCAAACGTAGCTTTGGAGGTCCGTGCAGGGGACCTCCGGCAGCCCTGCTCTGAACATGCGAAAGTCTACAGATAGCTCGCAGGCAGAAAGAGCTAGCCTGGAAAGCTGTTGCTCAGCCTCATCTGCCCATGGCACTGCTCGCACAGAGGCACAGAGACTGGGGCTGCTTGCTTGTCTTTCCACCTCAAACTTCAAACGTAGCTTTGGAGGTCCATGCAGGGGACCTCCGGCAGCCCTGCTCTGAAAATGCGAACGTCTGCAGAGAGCTCGCAGCCAGAAAGAGCTATCCTGGAAAGCTGTTGCTCAGCCTCATCTTCCCATGGCACTACTCGCACAGAGCACAGAGATTGGGGATGCTTGCTTGTCTTGCCCTCTCAAACTGCAAACGTAGCTTTGGTTGTTCTTGAAGGGGGCCTCCAGCAGATCTGCTCTGGAAATGCGAACGTCTGCAAATAGCTCGCAGCCAAAAAGAGCTAGCCTGGAAAGCTGTTGCTCAGCCTCATCTGCTCATGGGAATGCTCGCACAGAGGCACAGAGACTGGGGCTGCTTGCTTGTCTTGCCACCTCAAAATTCAAACGTATATTTGTGGGTCCGTGCCGGGCACCTCCGGCAGCCCTGCTCTGAAAATGCGAACGTCTGCAGAAAGCTCGCAGTCAGAAAGAGCTAGCCTGGAAAGCTGTTGCTCAGCCTCATCTGATCATGGCACTGCTCGCACCGAGGCACAGAGACTGGGGGTGCTTGCTTGTCTTGCGACCTCAAACTTCAAACATATCATTGGGATTTCATTCAGGTTGCCTCCAGCAGCACTGCTGTGAAAATGCTAACGTCTGCAGATAGCTCGCAGTCAGAAAGAGCTAGCCTGGAAAGCTGATTCTCAGCCTCATCTGCCCATGGCACTGTTCGCACAGAGGCACAGAGACTGGGGCTGCTTGCTTCTCTTGCCCCTCAAACTTCAATCGTAGCTTAGGTGGTACGTGCAGTCGGCCTTCGGCAGCCCTGCTCTGAACATGCGAACGTCTGCAGATAGCTGGCAGTCAGAAAGAGCTAGTATGGAAAGCTGTTGCTCAGCCTCATCTGTCCATGCCACTGCTCGCACAGAGGCACAGAGACTGGGCTGCTTGCTTCTCTTGCCCCCTCAAACTTCAAATGTAGCTTTGGAGGTCCGTGCAGGGAACGTCCAAAAGTCCGGCTCCGAAAATGTGAATGCCTGAAGATAGCTCGCAGTCAGAAAGACCTAGCCTGGAAAGATGTTGCTCAGCCTCATCTGCTCATGGCACTACTCGCACAGAGGCACAGAGACTGGGGCTGCTTGCTTTTCTTGCCCCTCAAACTTCAATCGTAGCTTACGTGGTCCGTGCAGTGGGCCCCTGGCAGCCCTGCTCTGTAAATGCGAACGTCTGCAGATAGCTGGCACCCAGAAATATCTAGCTTGGAAAGCTGTTCCTCAGCCTCATCTGCCCATGGCACTGCTCGCACAGAGGCACAGAGACTGGGGCTGCTTGCTTGTCTTGCCCCCTGAAACTTCAAACGTACATTTGGGGGTCCGTGCCAGCAGCCTCCGGCAGAATTGATCCGAAAATGCGAACGACTGCAGATAGCTCGCAGGCAGAAATATCTAGCCTGGAAAGCTGTTGCTCAGCCTCATCTGCCCATGGCACTGCTCGCACAGAGGCACAGAGACTGGGGATGCTTGCTTGACTTGCCCTCTCAAACTGCAAACGTAGCTTTGGTTGTTCTTGAAGGGGGCCTCCAGCAGATCTGCTTTGGAAATGAGAACGTCTGCTGATAGTTCGCAGCCAGAAAGAGCTAGCCTGGAAAGCTCTTGCTCAGCCTCATCTGCTCATGGCAATGCTCGACTAGAGGCACAGAGACTGGGGCTGCTTGCTTGTCTTGCCCCCTGAAACTTCAAACGTATCTTAGCTGGTGCGTGCCGGGCGACTCCAGCAGCCCTGCTCTGTAAATACGAACGTCTGCAGATAGTTCGCAGGCAGAAAGAGCTAGCCTGGAAAGCTGTTGCTCAGCCTCATCTGCCCATGGCACTGCTCGCACCGAGGCACAGAGACTGGGGCTGCTTGCTTGTCTTGCCCCCTCAAACTTCAAACCTATCTTTGGGATTCCGTGAAGTGGTGCACCAGCAGCCCTGCTCTGAAAATGCGAAGGTCTGCAGATAGCTCGCAGCCAGGAAGAGCTAGCCTGGAAAGCTGTTGCTCAGCCTCATCTGTCCATGGCACTGCTCACACAGAGGCACAGAGACTGGGGCTGCTTGCTTTTCTTGCTTCTCAAACTTCAAACGTAGCTTTGGAGGTCCGTGCAGGGGACCTCCGGCAGCCCTGCTCTGAACATGCGAAAGTCTACAGATAGCTCGCAGGCAGAAAGAGCTAGCCTGGAAAGCTGTTGCTCAGCCTCATCTGCCCATGGCACTGCTCGCACAGAGGCACAGAGACTGGGGCTGCTTGCTTGTCTTTCCACCTCAAACTTCAAACGTAGCTTTGGAGGTCCATGCAGGGGACCTCCGGCAGCCCTGCTCTGAAAATGCGAACGTCTGCAGAGAGCTCGCAGCCAGAAAGAGCTATCCTGGAAAGCTGTTGCTCAGCCTCATCTTCCCATGGCACTACTCGCACAGAGCACAGAGATTGGGGATGCTTGCTTGTCTTGCCCTCTCAAACTGCAAACGTAGCTTTGGTTGTTCTTGAAGGGGGCCTCCAGCAGATCTGCTCTGGAAATGCGAACGTCTGCAAATAGCTCGCAGCCAAAAAGAGCTAGCCTGGAAAGCTGTTGCTCAGCCTCATCTGCTCATGGGAATGCTCGCACAGAGGCACAGAGACTGGGGCTGCTTGCTTGTCTTGCCACCTCAAAATTCAAACGTATATTTGTGGGTCCGTGCCGGGCACCTCCGGCAGCCCTGCTCTGAAAATGCGAACGTCTGCAGAAAGCTCGCAGTCAGAAAGAGCTAGCCTGGAAAGCTGTTGCTCAGCCTCATCTGATCATGGCACTGCTCGCACCGAGGCACAGAGACTGGGGGTGCTTGCTTGTCTTGCGACCTCAAACTTCAAACATATCATTGGGATTTCATTCAGGTTGCCTCCAGCAGCACTGCTGTGAAAATGCTAACGTCTGCAGATAGCTCGCAGGCAGAAAGAGCTAGCCTGGAAAGCTGATTCTCAGCCTCATCTGCCCATGGCACCGCTCACACAGAGGCACAGAGAATGGGGTTGCTTGCTTGTCTTGCCCCCTCAAAATTCAAACGTATTTTTGGGGTCAGTGTCGGGGGCCTCCGGCAGCCCTGCTCTGAAAATGCGAACGTCTGCAGATAGCTCGCAGTCAGAAAGAGCTAGCCTGGAAAGCTGTTGCTCAGCCTCATCTGCCCATGGCACTGCTCGCACAGAGGCACAGATACTGGGGCTGCTTGCTTCTCTTGCCCCTCAAACTTCAATCGTAGCTTAGGTGGTACGTGCAGTCGGCCTCCGGCAGCCCTGCTCTGAAAATGCGAACGTCTGCAGATAGCTGGCAGTCAGAAAGAGCTAGTATGGAAAGCTTTTGCTCAGCCTCATCTGTTCATGCCACTGCTCGCACAGAGGCACAGAGACTGGGCTGCTTGCTTCTCTTGCCCCCTCAAACTTCAAACGTAGCTTTGGAGGTCCGTGCAGGGAACGTCCAAAAGTCCGGCTCCGAAAATGTGAATGCCTGAAGATAGCTCGCAGTCAGAAAGACCTAGCCTGGAAAGATGTTGCTCAGCCTCATCTGCTCATGGCACTACTCGCACAGAGGCACAGAGACTGGGGCTGCTTGCTTTTCTTGCCCCTCAAACTTCAATCGTAGCTTACGTGGTCCGTGCAGTGGGCCCCTGGCAGCCGTGCTCTGTAAATGCGAACGTCTGCAGATAGCTGGCACTCAGAAATATCTAGCTTGGAAAGCTGTTGCTCAGCCTCATCTGCCCATGGCACTGCTCGCACAGAGGCACAGAGACTGGGGCTGCTTGCTTGTCTTGCCCCCTGAAACTTCAAACGTACATTTGGGGGTCCGTGCCAGCAGCCTCCGGCAGAATTGATCCGAAAATGCGAACGACTGCAGATAGCTCGCCGGCAGAAATATCTAGCCTGGAAAGCTGTTGCTCAGCCTGATCTGCCCATGGCACTGCTCGCACAGAGGCACAGAGACTGGGGATGCTTGCTTGACTTGCCCTCTCAAACTGCAAACGTAGCTTTGGTTGTTCTTGAAGGGGGCCTCCAGCAGATCTGCTTTGGAAATGAGAACGTCTGCTGATAGTTCGCAGCCAGAAAGAGCTAGCCTGGAAAGCTCTTGCTCAGCCTCATCTGCTCATGGCAATGCTCGACTAGAGGCACAGAGACTGGGGCTGCTTGCTTGTCTTGCCCCCTGAAACTTCAAACGTATCTTAGCTGGTGCGTGCCGGGCGACTCCAGCAGCCCTGCTCTGTAAATGCGAACGTCTGCAGATAGTTCGCAGGCAGAAAGAGCTAGCCTGGAAAGCTGTTGCTCAGCCTCATCTTCCCATGGCACTGCTCGCACCGAGGCACAGAGACTGGGGCTGCTTGCTTGTCTTGCCACCTCAAACTTCAAACCTATCTTTGGGATTCCGTGAAGTGGTGCACCAGCAGCCCTGCTCTGAAAATGCGAAGGTCTGCAGAAAGCTCGCAGCCAGAAAGAGCTAGCCTGGAAAGCTGTTGCTCAGCCTCATCTGCTCATGGCACTGCTCACACAGAGGCACAGAGACTGGGGCTGCTTGCTTTTCTTGCTCCTCAAACTTCAAACGTAGCTTTGGAGGTCCGTGCAGGGGACCTCCGGCAGCCCAGCTCTGAACATGCGAAAGTCTGCAGATAGCTCGCAGGCAGAAAGAGCTATCCTGGAAAGCTGTTGCTCAGCCTCATATGCCCATGGCACTGCTCGCACAGAGGCACAGAGACTGGGGCTGCTTGCTTGTCTTTCCATCTCAAACTTCAAACGTAGCTTTGGAGGTCCGTGCAGGGGACCTCCGTCAGCCCTGCTCTGAAAATGCGAACGTCTGCAGAGAGCTCGCAGCCAGAAAGAGCTATCCTGGAAAGCTGTTGCTCAGCCTCATCTTCCCATGGCACTACTCGCACAGAGCACAGAGATTGGGGATGCTTGCTTGTCTTGCCCTCTCAAACTGCAAACGTAGCTTTGGTTGTTCTTGAAGGGGGCCTCCAGCAGATCTGCTCTGGAAATGCGAACGTCTGCAAATAGCTCGCAGCCAAAAAGAGCTAGCCTGGAAAGCTGTTGCTCAGCCTCATCTGCTCATGGGAATGCTCGCACAGAGGCACAGAGACTGGGGCTGCTTGCTTGTCTTGCCACCTCAAAATTCAAACGTATATTTGTGGGTCCGTGCCGGGCACCTCCGGCAGCCCTGCTCTGAAAATGCGAACGTCTGCAGATAGCTCGCAGTCAGAAAGAGCTAGCCTGGAAAGCTGTTGCTCAGCCTCATCTGCCCATGGCACTGTTCGCACAGAGGCACAGAGACTGGGGCTGCTTGCTTCTCTTGCCCCTCAAACTTCAATCGTAGCTTAGGTGGTACGTGCAGTCGGCCTTCGGCAGCCCTGCTCTGAACATGCGAACTTCTGCAGATAGCTGGCAGTCAGAAAGAGCTAGTATGGAAAGCTGTTGCTCAGCCTCATCTGTCCATGCCACTGCTCGCACAGAGGCACAGAGACTGGGCTGCTTGCTTCTCTTGCCCCCTCAAACTTCAAATGTAGCTTTGGAGGTCCGTGCAGGGAACGTCCAAAAGTCCGGCTCCGAAAATGTGAATGCCTGAAGATAGCTCGCAGTCAGAAAGACCTAGCCTGGAAAGATGTTGCTCAGCCTCATCTGCTCATGGCACTACTCGCACAGAGGCACAGAGACTGGGGCTGCTTGCTTTTCTTGCCCCTCAAACTTCAATCGTAGCTTACGTGGTCCGTGCAGTGGGCCCCTGGCAGCCCTGCTCTGTAAATGCGAACGTCTGCAGATAGCTGGCACCCAGAAATATCTAGCTTGGAAAGCTGTTCCTCAGCCTCATCTGCCCATGGCACTGCTCGCACAGAGGCACAGAGACTGGGGCTGCTTGCTTGTCTTGCCCCCTGAAACTTCAAACGTACATTTGGGGGTCCGTGCCAGCAGCCTCCGGCAGAATTGATCCGAAAATGCGAACGACTGCAGATAGCTCGCAGGCAGAAATATCTAGCCTGGAAAGCTGTTGCTCAGCCTCATCTGCCCATGGCACTGCTCGCACAGAGGCACAGAGACTGGGGATGCTTGCTTGACTTGCCCTCTCAAACTGCAAACGTAGCTTTGGTTGTTCTTGAAGGGGGCCTCCAGCAGATCTGCTTTGGAAATGAGAACGTCTGCTGATAGTTCGCAGCCAGAAAGAGCTAGCCTGGAAAGCTCTTGCTCAGCCTCATCTGCTCATGGCAATGCTCGACTAGAGGCACAGAGACTGGGGCTGCTTGCTTGTCTTGCCCCCTGAAACTTCAAACGTATCTTAGCTGGTGCGTGCCGGGCGACTCCAGCAGCCCTGCTCTGTAAATACGAACGTCTGCAGATAGTTCGCAGGCAGAAAGAGCTAGCCTGGAAAGCTGTTGCTCAGCCTCATCTGCCCATGGCACTGCTCGCACCGAGGCACAGAGACTGGGGCTGCTTGCTTGTCTTGCCCCCTCAAACTTCAAACCTATCTTTGGGATTCCGTGAAGTGGTGCACCAGCAGCCCTGCTCTGAAAATGCGAAGGTCTGCAGATAGCTCGCAGCCAGAAAGAGCTAGCCTGGAAAGCTGTTGCTCAGCCTCATCTGTCCATGGCACTGCTCACACAGAGGCACAGAGACTGGGGCTGCTTGCTTTTCTTGCTTCTCAAACTTCAAACGTAGCTTTGGAGGTCCGTGCAGGGGACCTCCGGCAGCCCTGCTCTGAACATGCGAAAGTCTACAGATAGCTCGCAGGCAGAAAGAGCTAGCCTGGAAAGCTGTTGCTCAGCCTCATCTGCCCATGGCACTGCTCGCACAGAGGCACAGAGACTGGGGCTGCTTGCTTGTCTTTCCACCTCAAACTTCAAACGTAGCTTTGGAGGTCCATGCAGGGGACCTCCGGCAGCCCTGCTCTGAAAATGCGAACGTCTGCAGAGAGCTCGCAGCCAGAAAGAGCTATCCTGGAAAGCTGTTGCTCAGCCTCATCTTCCCATGGCACTACTCGCACAGAGCACAGAGATTGGGGATGCTTGCTTGTCTTGCCCTCTCAAACTGCAAACGTAGCTTTGGTTGTTCTTGAAGGGGGCCTCCAGCAGATCTGCTCTGGAAATGCGAACGTCTGCAAATAGCTCGCAGCCAAAAAGAGCTAGCCTGGAAAGCTGTTGCTCAGCCTCATCTGCTCATGGGAATGCTCGCACAGAGGCACAGAGACTGGGGCTGCTTGCTTGTCTTGCCACCTCAAAATTCAAACGTATATTTGTGGGTCCGTGCCGGGCACCTCCGGCAGCCCTGCTCTGAAAATGCGAACGTCTGCAGAAAGCTCGCAGTCAGAAAGAGCTAGCCTGGAAAGCTGTTGCTCAGCCTCATCTGATCATGGCACTGCTCGCACCGAGGCACAGAGACTGGGGGTGCTTGCTTGTCTTGCGACCTCAAACTTCAAACATATCATTGGGATTTCATTCAGGTTGCCTCCAGCAGCACTGCTGTGAAAATGCTAACGTCTGCAGATAGCTCGCAGGCAGAAAGATCTAGCCTGGAAAGCTGATTCTCAGCCTCATCTGCCCATGGCACCGCTCACACAGAGGCACAGAGAATGGGGTTGCTTGCTTGTCTTGCCCCCTCAAAATTCAAACGTATTTTTGGGGTCAGTGTCGGGGGCCTCCGGCAGCCCTGCTCTGAAAATGCGAACGTCTGCAGATAGCTCGCAGTCAGAAAGAGCTAGCCTGGAAAGCTGTTGCTCAGCCTCATCTGCCCATGGCACTGCTCGCACAGAGGCACAGATACTGGGGCTGCTTGCTTCTCTTGCCCCTCAAACTTCAATCGTAGCTTAGGTGGTACGTGCAGTCGGCCTCCGGCAGCCCTGCTCTGAAAATGCGAACGTCTGCAGATAGCTGGCAGTCAGAAAGAGCTAGTATGGAAAGCTTTTGCTCAGCCTCATCTGTTCATGCCACTGCTCGCACAGAGGCACAGAGACTGGGCTGCTTGCTTCTCTTGCCCCCTCAAACTTCAAACGTAGCTTTGGAGGTCCGTGCAGGGAACGTCCAAAAGTCCGGCTCCGAAAATGTGAATGCCTGAAGATAGCTCGCAGTCAGAAAGACCTAGCCTGGAAAGATGTTGCTCAGCCTCATCTGCTCATGGCACTACTCGCACAGAGGCACAGAGACTGGGGCTGCTTGCTTTTCTTGCCCCTCAAACTTCAATCGTAGCTTACGTGGTCCGTGCAGTGGGCCCCTGGCAGCCGTGCTCTGTAAATGCGAACGTCTGCAGATAGCTGGCACTCAGAAATATCTAGCTTGGAAAGCTGTTGCTCAGCCTCATCTGCCCATGGCACTGCTCGCACAGAGGCACAGAGACTGGGGCTGCTTGCTTGTCTTGCCCCCTGAAACTTCAAACGTACATTTGGGGGTCCGTGCCAGCAGCCTCCGGCAGAATTGATCCGAAAATGCGAACGACTGCAGATAGCTCGCCGGCAGAAATATCTAGCCTGGAAAGCTGTTGCTCAGCCTGATCTGCCCATGGCACTGCTCGCACAGAGGCACAGAGACTGGGGATGCTTGCTTGACTTGCCCTCTCAAACTGCAAACGTAGCTTTGGTTGTTCTTGAAGGGGGCCTCCAGCAGATCTGCTTTGGAAATGAGAACGTCTGCTGATAGTTCGCAGCCAGAAAGAGCTAGCCTGGAAAGCTCTTGCTCAGCCTCATCTGCTCATGGCAATGCTCGACTAGAGGCACAGAGACTGGGGCTGCTTGCTTGTCTTGCCCCCTCAAACTTCAAACGTATCTTAGCTGGTGCGTGCCAGGCGACTAAAGCAGCCCTGCTCTGTAAATGCGAACGTCTGCAGACAGTTCCCAGGCAGAAAGAGCTAGCCTGGAAAGCTGTTGCTCAGCCTCATCTGCCCATGGCACTGCTCGCACCGAGGCACAGAGACTGGGGCTGCTTGCTTGTCTTTCCACCTCAAACTTCAAACGTAGCTTTGGAGGTCCGTGCAGGGGACCTCCGGCAGCCCTGCTCTGAAAATGCGAACGTCTGCAGAGAGCTCGCAGCCAGAAAGAGCTATCCTGGAAAGCTGTTGCTCAGCCTCATCTTCCCATGGCACTACTCGCACAGAGCACAGAGATTGGGGATGCTTGCTTGTCTTGCCCTCTCAAACTGCAAACGTAGCTTTGGTTGTTCTTGAAGGGGGCCTCCAGCAGATCTGCTCTGGAAATGCGAACGTCTGCAAAGAGCTCGCAGCCAAAAAAAGCTAGCGTGGAAAGCTGTTGCTCAGCCTCATCTGCTCATGGGAATGCTCGCACAGAGGCACAGAGACTGGGGCTGCTTGCTTGTCTTGCCACCTCAAAATTCAAACGTATATTTGTGGGTCCGTGCCGGGCACCTCCGGCAGCCCTGCTCTGAAAATGCGAACGTCTGCAGATAGCTCGCAGTCAGAAAGAGCTAGCCTGGAAAGCTGTTGCTCAGCCTCATCTGATCATGGCACTGCTCGCACCGAGGCACAGAGACTGGGGCTGCTTGCTTGTCTTGCGACCTCAAACTTCAAACATATCATTGGGATTTCATTCAGGTTGCCTCCAGCAGCACTGCTGTGAAAATGCTAACGTCTGCAGATAGCTCGCAGGCAGAAAGAGCTAGCCTGGAAAGCTGATTCTCAGCCTCATCTGCCCATGGCACCGCTCACACAGAGGCACAGAGAATGGGGTTGCTTGCTTGTCTTGCCCCCTCAAAATTCAAACGTATTTTTGGGGTCAGTGTCGGGGGCCTCCGGCAGCCCTGCTCTGAAAATGCGAACGTCTGCAGATAGCTCGCAGTCAGAAAGAGCTAGCCTGGAAAGCTGTTTCTCAGCCTCATCTGCCCATGCCACTGCTCGCACAGAGGCACAGAGACTGGGGCTGCTTGCTTCTCTTGCCCCCTCAAACTTCAAACGTAGCTTTGGAGGTCCGTGCAGGGAACGTCCAAAAGTCCGGCTCCGAAAATGTGAATGCCTGAAGATAGCTCGCAGTCAGAAAGACCTAGCCTGGAAAGATGTTGCTCAGCCTCATCTGCTCATGGCACTACTCGCACAGAGGCACAGAGACTGGGGCTGCTTGCTTGTCTTGCCCCCTGAAACTTGAAACGTACATTTGCGGGTCCGTGCCAGGACCCTCCGGCAGCCTTGATTCGAAAATGCGAACGTCTGCAGATAGCTCGCAGGCAGAAAGAGCTAGCCTGGAAAGCTGATTCTCAGCCTCATCTGCCCATGGCACTGCTCGCAAAGAGGCACAGAGACTGGGGTTGCTTGCTTGTCTTGCCCCTTCAAAATTCAAACGTATTTTTTGAGTCAGTGTCGGGGGCCTCCGGCAGCCGTGCTCTGAAAATGCGAACGTCTGCAGATAGTTCGCAGGCAGAAAGAGCTAGCCTGGAAAGCTGTTGCTCAGCCTCATCTGCCCATGGCACTGTTCGCACAGAGGCACAGAGACTGGGGCTGCTTGCTTCTCTTGCCCCTCAAACTTCAATCGTAGCTTAGGTGGTCCGTGCAGTCGGCCTCCGGCAGCCCTGCTCTGAACATGCGAACGTCTGCAGATAGCTGGCAGTCAGAAAGAGCTAGTATGGAAAGCTGTTGCTCAGCCTCATCTGTCCATGCCACTGCTCGCACAGAGGCACAGAGACTGGGGCTGCTTGCTTCTCTTGCCCCCTCAAACTTCAAACGTAGCTTTGCAGGTCCGTGCAGGGAACGTCCACCAGTCCGGCTCCGAAAATGTGAATGCCTGAAGGTAGCTCGCAGTCAGAAAGACCTAGCCTGGAAAGCTGTTGCTCAGCCTCATCTGCTCATGGCACTACTCGCACAGAGGAACAGAGACTGGGGCTGCTTGCTTGTTTTGCCCCCTGAAACTTCAAACGTACATTTGCGGGTCCGTGCCAGGACCCTCCGGCAGAATTGATCCGAAAATGCGAACGACTGCAGATAGCTCGCAGGCAGAAATATCTAGCCTGGAAAGCTGTTGCTCAGCCTCATCTGCCCATGGCACTGCTCGCACAGAGGCACAGAGACTGGGGATGCTTGCTTGACTTGCCCTCTCAAACTGCAAACGTAGCTTTGGTTGTTCTTGAAGGGGGCCTCCAGCAGATCTGCTTTGGAAATGAGAACGTCTGCTGATAGTTCGCAGCCAGAAAGAGCTAGCCTGGAAAGCTCTTGCTCAGCCTCATCTGCTCATGGCAATGCTCGACTATAGGCACAGAGACTGGGGCTGCTTGCTTGTCTTGCCCCCTGAAACTTCAAACGTATCTTAGCTGGTGCGTGCCGGGCGACTCCAGCAGCCCTGCTGCGAAAATGCATATGTCTGCAGATAGCTCGCAGGCAGAAAGAGCTAGCCTGGAAAGCTGTTGCTCAGCCTCATCTGCCCATGGCACTGCTCGCACAGAGGCACAGAGACTGGGGCTGCTTGCTTGTCTTGCCCCCTCAAACTTCAAACCTATCTTTGGGAGTCCGTGAAGTGGTGCACCAGCAGCCCTGCTCTGAAAATGCGAAAGTCTGCAGATAGCTCGCAGGCAGAAAGAGCTAGCCTGGAAAGCTGTTGCTCAGCCTCATCTGCCCATGGCACTGCTCGCACAGAGGCACAGAGACTGGGGCTGCTTGCTTGTCTTTCCACCTCAAACTTCAAACGTAGCTTTGGAGGTCCGTGCAGGGGACCTCCGGCAGCCCTGCTCTGAAAATGCGAACGTCTGCAGAGAGCTCGCAGCCAGAAAGAGCTAGCCTGGAAAGCTGTTGCTCAGCCTCATCTGCCCATGGCACTATTCGCACAGAGCACAGAGATTGGGGATGCTTGCTTGTCTTGCCCTCTCAAACTGCAAACGTAGCTTTGGTTGTTCTTGAAGGGGGCCTCCAGCAGATCTGCTCTGGAAATGCGAACGTCTGCAAATAGCTCGCAGCCAAAAAGAGCTAGCCTGGAAAGCTCTTGCTCAGCCTCATCTGCTCATGGGAATGCTCGCACAGAGGCACAGAGACTGGGGCTGCTTGCTTGTCTTGCCACCTCAAACTTCAAACGTATATTTGTGGGTCCGTGCCGGGCACCTCCGGCAGCCCTGCTCTGAAAATGCTAACGTCTGCAGATAGCTCGCAGCCAGAAAGAGCTAGCCTGGAAAGCTGTTGCTCAGCCTCATCTGCCCATGGCACTGCTCGCACAGAGGCACAGAGACTGGGGCTGCTTGCTTGTCTTTCCACCTCAAACTTCAAACCTATCTTTGGAGGTCCGTGCAGGGGACCTCCGGCAGCCCTGCTCTGAAAATGCGAACGTCTGCAGAGAGCTCGCAGCCAGAAAGAGCTATCCTGGAAAGCTGTTGCTCAGCCTCATCTTCCCATGGCACTACTCGCACAGAGCACAGAGATTGGGGATGCTTGCTTGTCTTGCCCTCTCAAACTGCAAACGTAGCTTTGGTTTTTCTTGAAGGGGGCCTCCAGCAGATCTGCTCTGGAAATGCGAACGTCTGCAAAGAGCTCGCAGCCAAAAAAAGCTAGCGTGGAAAGCTGTTGCTCAGCCTCATCTGCTCATGGGAATGCTCGCACAGAGGCACAGAGACTGGGGCTGCTTGCTTGTCTTGCCACCTCAAAATTCAAACGTATATTTGTGGGTCCGTGCCGGGCACCTCCGGCAGCCCTGCTCTGAAAATGCGAACGTCTGCAGATAGCTCGCAGTCAGAAAGAGCTAGCCTGGAAAGCTGTTGCTCAGCCTCATCTGATCATGGCACTGCTCGCACCGAGGCACAGAGACTGGGGCTGCTTGCTTGTCTTGCGACCTCAAACTTCAAACATATCATTGGGATTTCATTCAGGTTGCCTCCAGCAGCACTGCTGTGAAAATGCTAACGTCTGCAGATAGCTCGCAGGCAGAAAGAGCTAGCCTGGAAAGCTGATTCTCAGCCTCATCTGCCCATGGCACCGCTCACACAGAGGCACAGAGAATGGGGTTGCTTGCTTGTCTTGCCCCCTCAAAATTCAAACGTATTTTTGGGGTCAGTGTCGGGGGCCTCCGGCAGCCCTGCTCTGAAAATGCGAACGTCTGCAGATAGCTCGCAGTCAGAAAGAGCTAGCCTGGAAAGCTGTTTCTCAGCCTCATCTGCCCATGCCACTGCTCGCACAGAGGCACAGAGACTGGGGCTGCTTGCTTCTCTTGCCCCCTCAAACTTCAAACGTAGCTTTGGAGGTCCGTGCAGGGAACGTCCAAAAGTCCGGCTCCGAAAATGTGAATGCCTGAAGATAGCTCGCAGTCAGAAAGACCTAGCCTGGAAAGATGTTGCTCAGCCTCATCTGCTCATGGCACTACTCGCACAGAGGCACAGAGACTGGGGCTGCTTGCTTGTCTTGCCCCCTGAAACTTGAAACGTACATTTGCGGGTCCGTGCCAGGACCCTCCGGCAGCCTTGATTCGAAAATGCGAACGTCTGCAGATAGCTCGCAGGCAGAAAGAGCTAGCCTGGAAAGCTGATTCTCAGCCTCATCTGCCCATGGCACTGCTCGCAAAGAGGCACAGAGACTGGGGTTGCTTGCTTGTCTTGCCCCTTCAAAATTCAAACGTATTTTTTGAGTCAGTGTCGGGGGCCTCCGGCAGCCGTGCTCTGAAAATGCGAACGTCTGCAGATAGTTCGCAGGCAGAAAGAGCTAGCCTGGAAAGCTGTTGCTCAGCCTCATCTGCCCATGGCACTGTTCGCACAGAGGCACAGAGACTGGGGCTGCTTGCTTCTCTTGCCCCTCAAACTTCAATCGTAGCTTAGGTGGTCCGTGCAGTCGGCCTCCGGCAGCCCTGCTCTGAACATGCGAACGTCTGCAGATAGCTGGCAGTCAGAAAGAGCTAGTATGGAAAGCTGTTGCTCAGCCTCATCTGTCCATGCCACTGCTCGCACAGAGGCACAGAGACTGGGGCTGCTTGCTTCTCTTGCCCCCTCAAACTTCAAACGTAGCTTTGCAGGTCCGTGCAGGGAACGTCCACCAGTCCGGCTCCGAAAATGTGAATGCCTGAAGGTAGCTCGCAGTCAGAAAGACCTAGCCTGGAAAGCTGTTGCTCAGCCTCATCTGCTCATGGCACTACTCGCACAGAGGAACAGAGACTGGGGCTGCTTGCTTGTTTTGCCCCCTGAAACTTCAAACGTACATTTGCGGGTCCGTGCCAGGACCCTCCGGCAGAATTGATCCGAAAATGCGAACGACTGCAGATAGCTCGCAGGCAGAAATATCTAGCCTGGAAAGCTGTTGCTCAGCCTCATCTGCCCATGGCACTGCTCGCACAGAGGCACAGAGACTGGGGATGCTTGCTTGACTTGCCCTCTCAAACTGCAAACGTAGCTTTGGTTGTTCTTGAAGGGGGCCTCCAGCAGATCTGCTTTGGAAATGAGAACGTCTGCTGATAGTTCGCAGCCAGAAAGAGCTAGCCTGGAAAGCTCTTGCTCAGCCTCATCTGCTCATGGCAATGCTCGACTATAGGCACAGAGACTGGGGCTGCTTGCTTGTCTTGCCCCCTGAAACTTCAAACGTATCTTAGCTGGTGCGTGCCGGGCGACTCCAGCAGCCCTGCTGCGAAAATGCATATGTCTGCAGATAGCTCGCAGGCAGAAAGAGCTAGCCTGGAAAGCTGTTGCTCAGCCTCATCTGCCCATGGCACTGCTCGCACAGAGGCACAGAGACTGGGGCTGCTTGCTTGTCTTGCCCCCTCAAACTTCAAACCTATCTTTGGGAGTCCGTGAAGTGGTGCACCAGCAGCCCTGCTCTGAAAATGCGAAAGTCTGCAGATAGCTCGCAGGCAGAAAGAGCTAGCCTGGAAAGCTGTTGCTCAGCCTCATCTGCCCATGGCACTGCTCGCACAGAGGCACAGAGACTGGGGCTGCTTGCTTGTCTTTCCACCTCAAACTTCAAACGTAGCTTTGGAGGTCCGTGCAGGGGACCTCCGGCAGCCCTGCTCTGAAAATGCGAACGTCTGCAGAGAGCTCGCAGCCAGAAAGAGCTATCCTGGAAAGCTGTTGCTCAGCCTCATCTGCCCATGGCACTATTCGCACAGAGCACAGAGATTGGGGATGCTTGCTTGTCTTGCCCTCTCAAACTGCAAACGTAGCTTTGGTTGTTCTTGAAGGGGGCCTCCAGCAGATCTGCTCTGGAAATGCGAACGTCTGCAAATAGCTCGCAGCCAAAAAGAGCTAGCCTGGAAAGCTCTTGCTCAGCCTCATCTGCTCATGGGAATGCTCGCACAGAGGCACAGAGACTGGGGCTGCTTGCTTGTCTTGCCACCTCAAACTTCAAACGTATATTTGTGGGTCCGTGCCGGGCACCTCCGGCAGCCCTGCTCTGAAAATGCTAACGTCTGCAGATAGCTCGCAGCCAGAAAGAGCTAGCCTGGAAAGCTGTTGCTCAGCCTCATCTGCCCATGGCACTGCTCGCACAGAGGCACAGAGACTGGGGCTGCTTGCTTGTCTTTCCACCTCAAACTTCAAACCTATCTTTGGAGGTCCGTGCAGGGGACCTCCGGCAGCCCTGCTCTGAAAATGCGAACGTCTGCAGAGAGCTCGCAGCCAGAAAGAGCTATCCTGGAAAGCTGTTGCTCAGCCTCATCTTCCCATGGCACTACTCGCACAGAGCACAGAGATTGGGGATGCTTGCTTGTCTTGCCCTCTCAAACTGCAAACGTAGCTTTGGTTGTTCTTGAAGGGGGCCTCCAGCAGATCTGCTCTGGAAATGCGAACGTCTGCAAAGAGCTCGCAGCCAAAAAAAGCTAGCGTGGAAAGCTGTTGCTCAGCCTCATCTGCTCATGGGAATGCTCGCACAGAGGCACAGAGACTGGGGCTGCTTGCTTGTCTTGCCACCTCAAAATTCAAACGTATATTTGTGGGTCCGTGCCGGGCACCTCCGGCAGCCCTGCTCTGAAAATGCGAACGTCTGCAGATAGCTCGCAGTCAGAAAGAGCTAGCCTGGAAAGCTGTTGCTCAGCCTCATCTGATCATGGCACTGCTCGCACCGAGGCACAGAGACTGGGGCTGCTTGCTTGTCTTGCGACCTCAAACTTCAAACATATCATTGGGATTTCATTCAAGTTGCCTCCAGCAGCACTGCTGTGAAAATGCTAACGTCTGCAGATAGCTCGCAGGCAGAAAGAGCTAGCCTGGAAAGCTGATTCTCAGCCTCATCTGCCCATGGCACCGCTCACACAGAGGCACAGAGAATGGGGTTGCTTGCTTGTCTTGCCCCCTCAAAATTCAAACCTATTTTTGGGGTCAGTGTCGGGGGCCTCCGGCAGCCCTGCTCTGAAAATGCGAACGTCTGCAGATAGCTCGCAGTCAGAAAGAGCTAGCCTGGAAAGCTGTTTCTCAGCCTCATCTGCCCATGCCACTGCTCGCACAGAGGCACAGAGACTGGGGCTGCTTGCTTCTCTTGCCCCCTCAAACTTCAAACGTAGCTTTGGAGGTCCGTGCAGGGAACGTCCAAAAGTCCGGCTCCGAAAATGTGAATGCCTGAAGATAGCTCGCAGTCAGAAAGACCTAGCCTGGAAAGATGTTGCTCAGCCTCATCTGCTCATGGCACTACTCGCACAGAGGAACAGAGACTGGGGCTGCTTGCTTGTCTTGCCCCCTGAAACTTCAAACGTACATTTGCGGGTCCGTGCCAGGACCCTCCGGCAGCCTTGATTCGAAAATGCGAACGACTGCAGATAGCTCGCAGGCAGAAATATCTAGCCTGGAAAGCTGTTGCTCAGCCTCATCTGCCCATGGCACTGCTCGCACAGAGGCACAGAGACTGGGGCTGCTTGCTTTTCTTGCCCCTCAAACTTGAAACGTAGCTTTGGGGGTCCGTGCAGGGGACCTCCGCCAGCCCTGCTCTGAATATGCGAAAGTCTGCAGATAGCTCTCAGCCAGAAAGAGCTAGCCTGGAAAGCTGTTCCTCACCCTCATCTGCCCATGGCACTGCTCGCACAGAGGCACAGAGACTGGGGCTGCTTGCTTGTCTTGCCACCTTAAACTTCACACGTAGATTTTGTGGTCCGTACTGGGCGACTCTGGCAGCCGTGCTTCGAAAATGCGAACGTCTGCAGAAAGCTCACAGCCAGAAAGAGCTAGCCCAGAATGCTGTTGCTCAGCCTCATCTGCCCATGGTACTGCCACACAGACGCACAGAGACTGGGGCTGCTTGCTTTTCTTGCCACCTCAAACTTCAAACGTAGCTTTGGGAGTCCGTTCAGGCGGCCTCCAGCAGACCTGCTCTGTAAATGCGAACGTCTGCAGATAGTTCGCAGACAGAAAGTGCTAGCCTGGAAAGCTGTCGCTCAGCCTCATCTGCTCATGGCACTGCTCACACAGAGGCACAGAGAATCGGGCTGCTTGCTTGTCTTGCCACCTCAAACTTCAAACGTAGATTTGTGGGTCCGTGCAGGGGGCCTCCGTAAGCCCTGCTCTGAATATGCGAACGTCTGCAGATAGTTCGCAGGCAGAAAGAGCTAGCCTGCAAAGCTGTTGCTCAGCCTCATCTGCCCATGGCACTGCTCGCACCGAGGCACAGAGACTGGGGTTGCTTGCTTGTCTTGCCACCTCAAACTTCAAACATATCTTTGGGATTCCGTTCAGGTTGCCTCCAGCAGCACTGCTGTGAAAATGCTAACGTCTGCAGATAGCTCGCAGCCAAAAAGAGCTAGCCTGGAAAGCTGATTCTCAGCCTCATCTGCCCATGGCACTGCTCGCAAAGAGGCACAGAGACTGGGGTTGCTTGCTTGTCTTGCCCCTTCAAAATTCAAACGTTTTTTTTGAGTCAGTGTCGGGGGCCTCCGGCAGCCGTGCTCTGAAAACGCGAACGTCTGCAGATAGTTCGCAGGCAGAAAGAGCTAGCCTGGAAAGCTGTTGCTCAGCCTCATCTGCCCATGGCACTGTTCGCACAGAGGCACAGAGACTGGGGCTGCTTGCTTCTCTTGCCCCTCAAACTTCAATCGTAGCTTAGGTGGTCCGTGCAGTCGGCCTCCGGCAGCCCTGCTCTGAACATGCGAACGTCTGCAGATAGCTGGCAGTCAGAAAGAGCTAGTATGGAAAGCTGTTGCTCAGCCTCATCTGTCCATGCCACTGCTCGCACAGAGGCACAGAGACTGGGGCTGCTTGCTTCTCTTGCCCCCTCAAACTTCAAACGTAGCTTTGCAGGTCCGTGCAGGGAACGTCCACCAGTCCGGCTCCGAAAATGTGAATGCCTGAAGGTAGCTCGCAGTCAGAAAGACCTAGCCTGGAAAGCTGTTGCTCAGCCTCATCTGCTCATGGCACTACTCGCACAGAGGAACAGAGACTGGGGCTGCTTGCTTGTTTTGCCCCCTGAAACTTCAAACGTACATTTGCGGGTCCGTGCCAGGACCCTCCGGCAGAATTGATCCGAAAATGCGAACGACTGCAGATAGCTCGCAGGCAGAAATATCTAGCCTGGAAAGCTGTTGCTCAGCCTCATCTGCCCATGGCACTGCTCGCACAGAGGCACAGAGACTGGGGATGCTTGCTTGACTTGCCCTCTCAAACTGCAAACGTAGCTTTGGTTGTTCTTGAAGGGGGCCTCCAGCAGATCTGCTTTGGAAATGAGAACGTCTGCTGATAGTTCGCAGCCAGAAAGAGCTAGCCTGGAAAGCTCTTGCTCAGCCTCATCTGCTCATGGCAATGCTCGACTAGAGGCACAGAGACTGGGGCTGCTTGCTTGTCTTGCCCCCTGAAACTTCAAACGTATCTTAGCTGGTGCGTGCCGGGCGACTCCAGCAGCCCTGCTGCGAAAATGCATATGTCTGCAGATAGCTCGCAGGCAGAAAGAGCTAGCCTGGAAAGCTGTTGCTCAGCCTCATCTGCCCATGGCACTGCTCGCACAGAGGCACAGAGACTGGGGCTGCTTGCTTGTCTTGCCCCCTCAAACTTCAAACCTATCTTTGGGAGTCCGTGAAGTGGTGCACCAGCAGCCCTGCTCTGAAAATGCGAAAGTCTGCAGATAGCTCGCAGGCAGAAAGAGCTAGCCTGGAAAGCTGTTGCTCAGCCTCATCTGCCCATGGCACTTCTCGCACTGAGGCACAGAGACTGGGGCTGCTTGCTTGTCTTTCCACCTCAAACTTCAAACGTAGCTTTGGAGGTCCGTGCAGGGGACCTCCGGCAGCCCTGCTCTGAAAATGCGAACGTCTGCAGAGAGCTCGCAGCCAGAAAGAGCTATCCTGGAAAGCTGTTGCTCAGCCTCATCTGCCCATGGCACTATTCGCACAGAGCACAGAGATTGGGGATGCTTGCTTGTCTTGCCCTCTCATACTGCAAACGTATCTTTGGTTGTTCTTGAAGGGGGCCTCCAGCAGATCTGCTCTGGAAATGCGAACGTCTGCAAATAGCTCGCAGCCAAAAAGAGCTAGCCTGGAAAGCTCTTGCTCAGCCTCATCTGCTCATGGGAATGCTCGCACAGAGGCACAGAGACTGGGGCTGCTTGCTTGTCTTGCCACCTCAAACTTCAAACGTATATTTGTGGGTCCGTGCCGGGCACCTCCGGCAGCCCTGCTCTGAAAATGCTAACGTCTGCAGATAGCTCGCAGGCAGAAAGAGCTAGCCTGGAAAGCTGTTGCTCAGCCTCATCTGATCATGGCACTGCTCGCACCGAGGCACAGAGACTGGGGCTGCTTGCTTGTCTTGCGACCTCAAACTTCAAACATATCATTGGGATTTCATTCAGGTTGCCTCCAGCAGCACTGCTGTGAAAATGCTAACGTCTGCAGATAGCTCGCAGGCAGAAAGAGCTAGCCTGGAAAGCTGATTCTCAGCCTCATCTGCCCATGGCACCGCTCACACAGAGGCACAGAGAATGGGGTTGCTTGCTTGTCTTGCCCCCTCAAAATTCAAACCTATTTTTGGGGTCAGTGTCGGGGGCCTCCGGCAGCCCTGCTCTGAAAATGCGAACGTCTGCAGATAGCTCGCAGTCAGAAAGAGCTAGCCTGGAAAGCTGTTTCTCAGCCTCATCTGCCCATGCCACTGCTCGCACAGAGGCACAGAGACTGGGGCTGCTTGCTTCTCTTGCCCCCTCAAACTTCAAACGTAGCTTTGGAGGTCCGTGCAGGGAACGTCCAAAAGTCCGGCTCCGAAAATGTGAATGCCTGAAGATAGCTCGCAGTCAGAAAGACCTAGCCTGGAAAGATGTTGCTCAGCCTCATCTGCTCATGGCACTACTCGCACAGAGGCACAGAGACTGGGGCTGCTTGCTTGTCTTGCCCCCTGAAACTTCAAACGTACATTTGCGGGTCCGTGCCAGGACCCTCCGGCAGCCTTGATTCGAAAATGCGAACGACTGCAGATAGCTCGCAGGCAGAAATATCTAGCCTGTAAAGCTGTTGCTCAGCCTCATCTGCCCATGGCACTGCTCGCACAGAGGCACAGAGACTGGGGCTGCTTGCTTTTCTGGCCCCTCAAACTTGAAACGTAGCTTTGGGGGTCCGTGCAGGGGACCTCCACCAGCCCTGCTCTGAATATGCGAAAGTCTGCAGATAGCTCGCAGCCAGAAAGAGCTAGCCTGGAAAGCTGTTCCTCACCCTCATCTGCCCATGGCACTGCTCGCACAGAGGCACAGAGACTGGGGCTGCTTGCTTGTCTTGCCACCTTAAACTTCACACGTAGATTTTGTGGTCCGTACTGGGCGACTCTGGCAGCCGTGCTTCGAAAATGCGAACGTCTGCAGAAAGCTCACAGCCAGAAAGAGCTAGCCCGGAATGCTGTTGCTCAGCCTCATCTGCCCATGGTACTGCCACACAGACGCACAGAGACTGGGGCTGCTTGCTTGTTTTGCCACCTCAAACTTCAAACGTTGCTTTGGGAGTCCGTTCAGGCGGCCTCCAGCAGCCCTGCTGTGAAAATGCTAACGTCTGCAGATAGATCGCAGCCAGAAAGAGCTAGCCTGGAAAGGTGTCGCTCAGCCTCATCTGCCCATGGCACTGCTCACACAGAGGCACAGAGACTGGGGCTGCTTGCTTTTCTTGCCACCTCAAACTTCAAACGTAGCTTTGGGAGTCCGTTCAGGCGGCCTCCAGCAGACCTGCTCTGTAAATGCGAACGTCTGCAGATAGTTCGCAGACAGAAAGTGCTAGCCTGGAAAGCTGTCGCTCAGCCTCATCTGCTCATGGCACTGCTCACACAGAGGCACAGAGAATCGGGCTGCTTGCTTGTCTTGCCACCTCAAACTTCAAACGTAGATTTGAGGGTCCGTGCAGGGGGCCTCCGTAAGCCCTGCTCTGAATATGCGAACGTCTGCAGATAGTTCGCAGGCAGAAAGAGCTAGCCTGCAAAGCTGTTGCTCAGCCTCATCTGCCCATGGCACTGCTCGCACCGAGGCACAGAGACTGGGGTTGCTTGCTTGTCTTGCCACCTCAAACTTCAAACATATCTTTGGGATTCCGTTCAGGTTGCCTCCAGCAGCACTGCTGTGAAAATGCTAACGTCTGCAGATAGCTCGCAGCCAAAAAGAGCTAGCCTGGAAAGCTGATTCTCAGCCTCATCTGCCCATGGCACTGCTCGCAAAGAGGCACAGAGACTGGGGTTGCTTGCTTGTCTTGCCCCTTCAAAATTCAAACGTTTTTTTTGAGTCAGTGTCGGGGGCCTCCGGCAGCCGTGCTCTGAAAACGCGAACGTCTGCAGATAGTTCGCAGGCAGAAAGAGCTAGCCTGGAAAGCTGTTGCTCAGCCTCATCTGCCCATGGCACTGTTCGCACAGAGGCACAGAGACTGGGGCTGCTTGCTTCTCTTGCCCCTCAAACTTCAATCGTAGCTTAGGTGGTCCGTGCAGTCGGCCTCCGGCAGCCCTGCTCTGAACATGCGAACGTCTGCAGATAGCTGGCAGTCAGAAAGAGCTAGTATGGAAAGCTGTTGCTCAGCCTCATCTGTCCATGCCACTGCTCGCACAGAGGCACAGAGACTGGGGCTGCTTGCTTCTCTTGCCCCCTCAAACTTCAAACGTAGCTTTGCAGGTCCGTGCAGGGAACGTCCACCAGTCCGGCTCCGAAAATGTGAATGCCTGAAGGTAGCTCGCAGTCAGAAAGACCTAGCCTGGAAAGCTGTTGCTCAGCCTCATCTGCTCATGGCACTACTCGCACAGAGGAACAGAGACTGGGGCTGCTTGCTTGTTTTGCCCCCTGAAACTTCAAACATACATTTGCGGGTCCGTGCCAGGACCCTCCGGCAGAATTGATCCGAAAATGCGAACGACTGCAGATAGCTCGCAGGCAGAAATATCTAGCCTGGAAAGCTGTTGCTCAGCCTCATCTGCCCATGGCACTGCTCGCACAGAGGCACAGAGACTGGGGATGCTTGCTTGACTTGCCCTCTCAAACTGCAAACGTAGTTTTGGTTGTTCTTGAAGGGGGCCTCCAGCAGATCTGCTTTGGAAATGAGAACGTCTGCTGATAGTTCGCAGCCAGAAAGAGCTAGCCTGGAAAGCTCTTGCTCAGCCTCATCTGCTCATGGCAATGCTCGACTAGAGGCACAGAGACTGGGGCTGCTTGCTTGTCTTGCCCCCTGAAACTTCAAACGTATCTTAGCTGGTGCGTGCCGGGCGACTCCAGCAGCCCTGCTGCGAAAATGCATATGTCTGCAGATAGCTCGCAGGCAGAAAGAGCTAGCCTGGAAAGCTGTTGCTCAGCCTCATCTGCCCATGGCACTGCTCGCACAGAGGCACAGAGACTGGGGCTGCTTGCTTGTCTTGCCCCCTCAAACTTCAAACCTATCTTTGGGAGTCCGTGAAGTGGTGCACCAGCAGCCCTGCTCTGAAAATGCGAAAGTCTGCAGATAGCTCGCAGGCAGAAAGAGCTAGCCTGGAAAGCTGTTGCTCAGCCTCATCTGCCCATGGCACTTCTCGCACAGAGGCACAGAGACTGGGGCTGCTTGCTTGTCTTTCCACCTCAAACTTCAAACGTAGCTTTGGAGGTCCGTGCAGGGGACCTCCGGCAGCCCTGCTCTGAAAATGCGAACGTCTGCAGAGAGCTCGCAGCCAGAAAGAGCTATCCTGGAAAGCTGTTGCTCAGCCTCATCTGCCCATGGCAGTATTCGCACAGAGCACAGAGATTGGGGATGCTTGCTTGTCTTGCCCTCTCATACTGCAAACGTATCTTTGGTTGTTCTTGAAGGGGGCCTCCAGCAGATCTGCTCTGGAAATGCGAACGTCTGCAAATAGCTCGCAGCCAAAAAGAGCTAGCCTGGAAAGCTCTTGCTCAGCCTCATCTGCTCATGGGAATGCTCGCACAGAGGCACAGAGACTGGGGCTGCTTGCTTGTCTTGCCACCTCAAACTTCAAACGTATATTTGTGGGTCCGTGCCGGGCACCTCCGGCAGCCCTGCTCTGAAAATGCTAACGTCTGCAGATAGCTCGCAGGCAGAAAGAGCTAGCCTGGAAAGCTGTTGCTCAGCCTCATCTGATCATGGCACTGCTCGCACCGAGGCACAGAGACTGGGGCTGCTTGCTTGTCTTGCGACCTCAAACTTCAAACATATCATTGGGATTTCATTCAGGTTGCCTCCAGCAGCACTGCTGTGAAAATGCTAACGTCTGCAGATAGCTCGCAGGCAGAAAGAGCTAGCCTGGAAAGCTGATTCTCAGCCTCATCTGCCCATGGCACCGCTCACACAGAGGCACAGAGAATGGGGTTGCTTGCTTGTCTTGCCCCCTCAAAATTCAAACCTATTTTTGGGGTCAGTGTCGGGGGCCTCCGGCAGCCCTGCTCTGAAAATGCGAACGTCTGCAGATAGCTCGCAGTCAGAAAGAGCTAGCCTGGAAAGCTGTTTCTCAGCCTCATCTGCCCATGCCACTGCTCGCACAGAGGCACAGAGACTGGGGCTGCTTGCTTCTCTTGCCCCCTCAAACTTCAAACGTAGCTTTGGAGGTCCGTGCAGGGAACGTCCAAAAGTCCGGCTCCGAAAATGTGAATGCCTGAAGATAGCTCGCAGTCAGAAAGACCTAGCCTGGAAAGATGTTGCTCAGCCTCATCTGCTCATGGCACTACTCGCACAGAGGCACAGAGACTGGGGCTGCTTGCTTGTCTTGCCCCCTGAAACTTCAAACGTACATTTGCGGGTCCGTGCCAGGACACTCCGGCAGCCTTGATTCGAAAATGCGAACGACTGCAGATAGCTCGCAGGCAGAAATATCTAGCCTGTAAAGCTGTTGCTCAGCCTCATCTGCCCATGGCACTGCTCGCACAGAGGCACAGAGACTGGGGCTGCTTGCTTTTCTGGCCCCTCAAACTTGAAACGTAGCTTTGGGGGTCCGTGCAGGGGACCTCCGCCAGCCCTGCTCTGAATATGCGAAAGTCTGCAGATAGCTCTCAGCCAGAAAGAGCTAGCCTGGAAAGCTGTTCCTCACCCTCATCTGCCCATGGCACTGCTCGCACAGAGGCACAGAGACTGGGGCTGCTTGCTTGTCTTGCCACCTTAAACTTCACACGTAGATTTTGTGGTCCGTACTGGGCGACTCTGGCAGCCGTGCTTCGAAAATGCGAACGTCTGCAGAAAGCTCACAGCCAGAAAGAGCTAGCCCAGAATGCTGTTGCTCAGCCTCATCTGCCCATGGTACTGCCACACAGACGCACAGAGACTGGGGCTGCTTGCTTTTCTTGCCACCTCAAACTTCAAACGTAGCTTTGGGAGTCCGTTCAGGCGGCCTCCAGCAGACCTGCTCTGTAAATGCGAACGTCTGCAGATAGTTCGCAGACAGAAAGTGCTAGCCTGGAAAGCTGTCGCTCAGCCTCATCTGCTCATGGCACTGCTCACACAGAGGCACAGAGAATCGGGCTGCTTGCTTGTCTTGCCACCTCAAACTTCAAACGTAGATTTGTGGGTCCGTGCAGGGGGCCTCCGTAAGCCCTGCTCTGAATATGCGAACGTCTGCAGATAGTTCGCAGGCAGAAAGAGCTAGCCTGCAAAGCTGTTGCTCAGCCTCATCTGCCCATGGCACTGCTCGCACCGAGGCACAGAGACTGGGGTTGCTTGCTTGTCTTGCCACCTCAAACTTCAAACATATCTTTGGGATTCCGTTCAGGTTGCCTCCAGCAGCACTGCTGTGAAAATGCTAACGTCTGCAGATAGCTCGCAGCCAAAAAGAGCTAGCCTGGAAAGCTGATTCTCAGCCTCATCTGCCCATGGCACTGCTCGCAAAGAGGCACAGAGACTGGGGTTGCTTGCTTGTCTTGCCCCTTCAAAATTCAAACGTTTTTTTTGAGTCAGTGTCGGGGGCCTCCGGCAGCCGTGCTCTGAAAACGCGAACGTCTGCAGATAGTTCGCAGGCAGAAAGAGCTAGCCTGGAAAGCTGTTGCTCAGCCTCATCTGCCCATGGCACTGTTCGCACAGAGGCACAGAGACTGGGGCTGCTTGCTTCTCTTGCCCCTCAAACTTCAATCGTAGCTTAGGTGGTCCGTGCAGTCGGCCTCCGGCAGCCCTGCTCTGAACATGCGAACGTCTGCAGATAGCTGGCAGTCAGAAAGAGCTAGTATGGAAAGCTGTTGCTCAGCCTCATCTGTCCATGCCACTGCTCGCACAGAGGCACAGAGACTGGGGCTGCTTGCTTCTCTTGCCCCCTCAAACTTCAAACGTAGCTTTGCAGGTCCGTGCAGGGAACGTCCACCAGTCCGGCTCCGAAAATGTGAATGCCTGAAGGTAGCTCGCAGTCAGAAAGACCTAGCCTGGAAAGCTGTTGCTCAGCCTCATCTGCTCATGGCACTACTCGCACAGAGGAACAGAGACTGGGGCTGCTTGCTTGTTTTGCCCCCTGAAACTTCAAACGTACATTTGCGGGTCCGTGCCAGGACCCTCCGGCAGAATTGATCCGAAAATGCGAACGACTGCAGATAGCTCGCAGGCAGAAATATCTAGCCTGGAAAGCTGTTGCTCAGCCTCATCTGCCCATGGCACTGCTCGCACAGAGGCACAGAGACTGGGGATGCTTGCTTGACTTGCCCTCTCAAACTGCAAACGTAGCTTTGGTTGTTCTTGAAGGGGGCCTCCAGCAGATCTGCTTTGGAAATGAGAACGTCTGCTGATAGTTCGCAGCCAGAAAGAGCTAGCCTGGAAAGCTCTTGCTCAGCCTCATCTGCTCATGGCAATGCTCGACTAGAGGCACAGAGACTGGGGCTGCTTGCTTGTCTTGCCCCCTGAAACTTCAAACGTATCTTAGCTGGTGCGTGCCGGGCGACTCCAGCAGCCCTGCTGCGAAAATGCATATGTCTGCAGATAGCTCGCAGGCAGAAAGAGCTAGCCTGGAAAGCTGTTGCTCAGCCTCATCTGCCCATGGCACTGCTCGCACAGAGGCACAGAGACTGGGGCTGCTTGCTTGTCTTGCCCCCTCAAACTTCAAACCTATCTTTGGGAGTCCGTGAAGTGGTGCACCAGCAGCCCTGCTCTGAAAATGCGAAAGTCTGCAGATAGCTCGCAGGCAGAAAGAGCTAGCCTGGAAAGCTGTTGCTCAGACTCATCTGCCCATGGCACTTCTCGCACTGAGGCACAGAGACTGGGGCTGCTTGCTTGTCTTTCCACCTCAAACTTCAAACGTAGCTTTGGAGGTCCGTGCAGGGGACCTCCGGCAGCCCTGCTCTGAAAATGCGAACGTCTGCAGAGAGCTCGCAGCCAGAAAGAGCTATCCTGGAAAGCTGTTGCTCAGCCTCATCTGCCCATGGCACTATTCGCACAGAGCACAGAGATTGGGGATGCTTGCTTGTCTTGCCCTCTCATACTGCAAACGTATCTTTGGTTGTTCTTGAAGGGGGCCTCCAGCAGATCTGCTCTGGAAATGCGAACGTCTGCAAATAGCTCGCAGCCAAAAAGAGCTAGCCTGGAAAGCTCTTGCTCAGCCTCATCTGCTCATGGGAATGCTCGCACAGAGGCACAGAGACTGGGGCTGCTTGCTTGTCTTGCCACCTCAAACTTCAAACGTATATTTGTGGGTCCGTGCCGGGCACCTCCGGCAGCCCTGCTCTGAAAATGCTAACGTCTGCAGATAGCTCGCAGGCAGAAAGAGCTAGCCTGGAAAGCTGTTGCTCAGCCTCATCTGATCATGGCACTGCTCGCACCGAGGCACAGAGACTGGGGCTGCTTGCTTGTCTTGCGACCTCAAACTTCAAACATATCATTGGGATTTCATTCAGGTTGCCTCCAGCAGCACTGCTGTGAAAATGCTAACGTCTGCAGATAGCTCGCAGGCAGAAAGAGCTAGCCTGGAAAGCTGATTCTCAGCCTCATCTGCCCATGGCACCGCTCACACAGAGGCACAGAGAATGGGGTTGCTTGCTTGTCTTGCCCCCTCAAAATTCAAACCTATTTTTGGGGTCAGTGTCGGGGGCCTCCGGCAGCCCTGCTCTGAAAATGCGAACGTCTGCAGATAGCTCGCAGTCAGAAAGAGCTAGCCTGGAAAGCTGTTTCTCAGCCTCATCTGCCCATGCCACTGCTCGCACAGAGGCACAGAGACTGGGGCTGCTTGCTTCTCTTGCCCCCTCAAACTTCAAACGTAGCTTTGGAGGTCCGTGCAGGGAACGTCCAAAAGTCCGGCTCCGAAAATGTGAATGCCTGAAGATAGCTCGCAGTCAGAAAGACCTAGCCTGGAAAGATGTTGCTCAGCCTCATCTGCTCATGGCACTACTCGCACAGAGGCACAGAGACTGGGGCTGCTTGCTTGTCTTGCCCCCTGAAACTTCAAACGTACATTTGCGGGTCCGTGCCAGGACCCTCCGGCAGCCTTGATTCGAAAATGCGAACGACTGCAGATAGCTCGCAGGCAGAAATATCTAGCCTGTAAAGCTGTTGCTCAGCCTCATCTGCCCATGGCACTGCTCGCACAGAGGCACAGAGACTGGGGCTGCTTGCTTTTCTGGCCCCTCAAACTTGAAACGTAGCTTTGGGGGTCCGTGCAGGGGACCTCCACCAGCCCTGCTCTGAATATGCGAAAGTCTGCAGATAGCTCGCAGCCAGAAAGAGCTAGCCTGGAAAGCTGTTCCTCACCCTCATCTGCCCATGGCACTGCTCGCACAGAGGCACAGAGACTGGGGCTGCTTGCTTGTCTTGCCACCTTAAACTTCACACGTAGATTTTGTGGTCCGTACTGGGCGACTCTGGCAGCCGTGCTTCGAAAATGCGAACGTCTGCAGAAAGCTCACAGCCAGAAAGAGCTAGCCCGGAATGCTGTTGCTCAGCCTCATCTGCCCATGGTACTGCCACACAGACGCACAGAGACTGGGGCTGCTTGCTTGTTTTGCCACCTCAAACTTCAAACGTTGCTTTGGGAGTCCGTTCAGGCGGCCTCCAGCAGCCCTGCTGTGAAAATGCTAACGTCTGCAGATAGATCGCAGCCAGAAAGAGCTAGCCTGGAAAGGTGTCGCTCAGCCTCATCTGCCCATGGCACTGCTCACACAGAGGCACAGAGACTGGGGCTGCTTGCTTTTCTTGCCACCTCAAACTTCAAACGTAGCTTTGGGAGTCCGTTCAGGCGGCCTCCAGCAGACCTGCTCTGTAAATGCGAACGTCTGCAGATAGTTCGCAGACAGAAAGTGCTAGCCTGGAAAGCTGTCGCTCAGCCTCATCTGCTCATGGCACTGCTCACACAGAGGCACAGAGAATCGGGCTGCTTGCTTGTCTTGCCACCTCAAACTTCAAACGTAGATTTGAGGGTCCGTGCAGGGGGCCTCCGTAAGCCCTGCTCTGAATATGCGAACGTCTGCAGATAGTTCGCAGGCAGAAAGAGCTAGCCTGCAAAGCTGTTGCTCAGCCTCATCTGCCCATGGCACTGCTCGCACCGAGGCACAGAGACTGGGGTTGCTTGCTTGTCTTGCCACCTCAAACTTCAAACATATCTTTGGGATTCCGTTCAGGTTGCCTCCAGCAGCACTGCTGTGAAAATGCTAACGTCTGCAGATAGCTCGCAGCCAAAAAGAGCTAGCCTGGAAAGCTGATTCTCAGCCTCATCTGCCCATGGCACTGCTCGCAAAGAGGCACAGAGACTGGGGTTGCTTGCTTGTCTTGCCCCTTCAAAATTCAAACGTTTTTTTTGAGTCAGTGTCGGGGGCCTCCGGCAGCCGTGCTCTGAAAACGCGAACGTCTGCAGATAGTTCGCAGGCAGAAAGAGCTAGCCTGGAAAGCTGTTGCTCAGCCTCATCTGCCCATGGCACTGTTCGCACAGAGGCACAGAGACTGGGGCTGCTTGCTTCTCTTGCCCCTCAAACTTCAATCGTAGCTTAGGTGGTCCGTGCAGTCGGCCTCCGGCAGCCCTGCTCTGAACATGCGAACGTCTGCAGATAGCTGGCAGTCAGAAAGAGCTAGTATGGAAAGCTGTTGCTCAGCCTCATCTGTCCATGCCACTGCTCGCACAGAGGCACAGAGACTGGGGCTGCTTGCTTCTCTTGCCCCCTCAAACTTCAAACGTAGCTTTGCAGGTCCGTGCAGGGAACGTCCACCAGTCCGGCTCCGAAAATGTGAATGCCTGAAGGTAGCTCGCAGTCAGAAAGACCTAGCCTGGAAAGCTGTTGCTCAGCCTCATCTGCTCATGGCACTACTCGCACAGAGGAACAGAGACTGGGGCTGCTTGCTTGTTTTGCCCCCTGAAACTTCAAACATACATTTGCGGGTCCGTGCCAGGACCCTCCGGCAGAATTGATCCGAAAATGCGAACGACTGCAGATAGCTCGCAGGCAGAAATATCTAGCCTGGAAAGCTGTTGCTCAGCCTCATCTGCCCATGGCACTGCTCGCACAGAGGCACAGAGACTGGGGATGCTTGCTTGACTTGCCCTCTCAAACTGCAAACGTAGTTTTGGTTGTTCTTGAAGGGGGCCTCCAGCAGATCTGCTTTGGAAATGAGAACGTCTGCTGATAGTTCGCAGCCAGAAAGAGCTAGCCTGGAAAGCTCTTGCTCAGCCTCATCTGCTCATGGCAATGCTCGACTAGAGGCACAGAGACTGGGGCTGCTTGCTTGTCTTGCCCCCTGAAACTTCAAACGTATCTTAGCTGGTGCGTGCCGGGCGACTCCAGCAGCCCTGCTGCGAAAATGCATATGTCTGCAGATAGCTCGCAGGCAGAAAGAGCTAGCCTGGAAAGCTGTTGCTCAGCCTCATCTGCCCATGGCACTGCTCGCACAGAGGCACAGAGACTGGGGCTGCTTGCTTGTCTTGCCCCCTCAAACTTCAAACCTATCTTTGGGAGTCCGTGAAGTGGTGCACCAGCAGCCCTGCTCTGAAAATGCGAAAGTCTGCAGATAGCTCGCAGGCAGAAAGAGCTAGCCTGGAAAGCTGTTGCTCAGCCTCATCTGCCCATGGCACTTCTCGCACAGAGGCACAGAGACTGGGGCTGCTTGCTTGTCTTTCCACCTCAAACTTCAAACGTAGCTTTGGAGGTCCGTGCAGGGGACCTCCGGCAGCCCTGCTCTGAAAATGCGAACGTCTGCAGAGAGCTCGCAGCCAGAAAGAGCTATCCTGGAAAGCTGTTGCTCAGCCTCATCTGCCCATGGCAGTATTCGCACAGAGCACAGAGATTGGGGATGCTTGCTTGTCTTGCCCTCTCATACTGCAAACGTATCTTTGGTTGTTCTTGAAGGGGGCCTCCAGCAGATCTGCTCTGGAAATGCGAACGTCTGCAAATAGCTCGCAGCCAAAAAGAGCTAGCCTGGAAAGCTCTTGCTCAGCCTCATCTGCTCATGGGAATGCTCGCACAGAGGCACAGAGACTGGGGCTGCTTGCTTGTCTTGCCACCTCAAACTTCAAACGTATATTTGTGGGTCCGTGCCGGGCACCTCCGGCAGCCCTGCTCTGAAAATGCTAACGTCTGCAGATAGCTCGCAGGCAGAAAGAGCTAGCCTGGAAAGCTGTTGCTCAGCCTCATCTGATCATGGCACTGCTCGCACCGAGGCACAGAGACTGGGGCTGCTTGCTTGTCTTGCGACCTCAAACTTCAAACATATCATTGGGATTTCATTCAGGTTGCCTCCAGCAGCACTGCTGTGAAAATGCTAACGTCTGCAGATAGCTCGCAGGCAGAAAGAGCTAGCCTGGAAAGCTGATTCTCAGCCTCATCTGCCCATGGCACCGCTCACACAGAGGCACAGAGAATGGGGTTGCTTGCTTGTCTTGCCCCCTCAAAATTCAAACCTATTTTTGGGGTCAGTGTCGGGGGCCTCCGGCAGCCCTGCTCTGAAAATGCGAACGTCTGCAGATAGCTCGCAGTCAGAAAGAGCTAGCCTGGAAAGCTGTTTCTCAGCCTCATCTGCCCATGCCACTGCTCGCACAGAGGCACAGAGACTGGGGCTGCTTGCTTCTCTTGCCCCCTCAAACTTCAAACGTAGCTTTGGAGGTCCGTGCAGGGAACGTCCAAAAGTCCGGCTCCGAAAATGTGAATGCCTGAAGATAGCTCGCAGTCAGAAAGACCTAGCCTGGAAAGATGTTGCTCAGCCTCATCTGCTCATGGCACTACTCGCACAGAGGCACAGAGACTGGGGCTGCTTGCTTGTCTTGCCCCCTGAAACTTCAAACGTACATTTGCGGGTCCGTGCCAGGACACTCCGGCAGCCTTGATTCGAAAATGCGAACGACTGCAGATAGCTCGCAGGCAGAAATATCTAGCCTGTAAAGCTGTTGCTCAGCCTCATCTGCCCATGGCACTGCTCGCACAGAGGCACAGAGACTGGGGCTGCTTGCTTTTCTGGCCCCTCAAACTTGAAACGTAGCTTTGGGGGTCCGTGCAGGGGACCTCCACCAGCCCTGCTCTGAATATGCGAAAGTCTGCAGATAGCTCGAGGCAGAAAGAGCTAGCCTGGAAAGCTGTTCCTCACCCTCATCTGCCCATGGCACTGCTCGCACAGAGGCACAGAGACTGGGGCTGCTTGCTTGTCTTGCCACCTTAAACTTCACACGTAGATTTTGTGGTCCGTACTGGGCGACTCTGGCAGCCGTGCTTCGAAAATGCGAACGTCTGCAGAAAGCTCACAGCCAGAAAGAGCTAGCCCGGAATGCTGTTGCTCAGCCTCATCTGCCCATGGTACTGCCACACAGACGCACAGAGACTGGGGCTGCTTGCTTGTTTTGCCACCTCAAACTTCAAACGTTGCTTTGGGAGTCCGTTCAGGCGGACTCCAGCAGCCCTGCTGTGAAAATGCTAACGTCTGCAGATAGATCGCAGCCAGAAAGAGCTAGCCTGGAAAGGTGTCGCTCAGCCTCATCTGCCCATGGCACTGCTCACACAGAGGCACAGAGACTGGGGCTGCTTGCTTTTCTTGCCACCTCAAACTTCAAACGTAGCTTTGGGAGTCCGTTCAGGCGGCCTCCAGCAGACCTGCTCTGTAAATGCGAACGTCTGCAGATAGTTCGCAGACAGAAAGTGCTAGCCTGGAAAGCTGTCGCTCAGCCTCATCTGCTCATGGCACTGCTCACACAGAGGCACAGAGAATCGGGCTGCTTGCTTGTCTTGCCACCTCAAACTTCAAACGTAGATTTGAGGGTCCGTGCAGGGGGCCTCCGTAAGCCCTGCTCTGAATATGCGAACGTCTGCAGATAGTTCGCAGGCAGAAAGAGCTAGCCTGCAAAGCTGTTGCTCAGCCTCATCTGCCCATGGCACTGCTCGCACCGAGGCACAGAGACTGGGGTTGCTTGCTTGTCTTGCCACCTCAAACTTCAAACATATCTTTGGGATTCCGTTCAGGTTGCCTCCAGCAGCACTGCTGTGAAAATGCTAACGTCTGCAGATAGCTCGCAGGCAGAAAGAGCTAGCCTGGAAAGCTGATTCTCAGCCTCATCTGCCCATGGCACTGCTCGCAAAGAGGCACAGAGACTGGGGTTGCTTGCTTGTCTTGCCCCTTCAAAATTCAAACGTATTTTTTGAGTCAGTGTCGGGGGCCTCCGGCAGCCGTGCTCTGAAAACGCGAACGTCTGCAGATAGTTCGCAGGCAGAAAGAGCTAGCCTGGAAAGCTGTTGCTCAGCCTCATCTGCCCATGGCACTGTTCGCACAGAGGCACAGAGACTGGGGCTGCTTGCTTCTCTTGCCCCTCAAACTTCAATCGTAGCTTAGGTGGTCCGTGCAGTCGGCCTCCGGCAGCCCTGCTCTGAACATGCGAACGTCTGCAGATAGCTGGCAGTCAGAAAGAGCTAGTATGGAAAGCTGTTGCTCAGCCTCATCTGTCCATGCCACTGCTCGCACAGAGGCACAGAGACTGGGGCTGCTTGCTTCTCTTGCCCCCTCAAACTTCAAACGTAGCTTTGCAGGTCCGTGCAGGGAACGTCCACCAGTCCGGCTCCGAAAATGTGAATGCCTGAAGGTAGCTCGCAGTCAGAAAGACCTAGCCTGGAAAGCTGTTGCTCAGCCCCATCTGCACATGGCACTACTCGCACAGAGGAACAGAGACTGGGGCTGCTTGCTTGTTTTGCCCCCTGAAACTTCAAACGTACATTTGCGGGTCCGTGCCACACCCTCCGGCAGAATTGATCCAAAAATGCGAACGACTGCAGATAGCTCGCAGGCAGAAATATCTAGCCTGGAAAGCTGTTGCTCAGCCTCATCTGCCCATGGCACTGCTCGCACAGAGGCACAGAGACTGGGGATGCTTGCTTGACTTGCCCTCTCAAACTGCAAACGTAGCTTTGGTTGTTCTTGAAGGGGGCCTCCAGCAGATCTGCTTTAGAAATGAGAACGTCTGCTGATAGTTCGCAGCCAGAAAGAGCTAGCCTGGAAAGCTCTTGCTCAGCCTCATCTGCTCATGGCAATGCTCGACTAGAGGCACAGAGACTGGGGCTGCTTGCTTGTCTTGCCCCCTGAAACTTCAAACGTATCTTAGCTTGTGCGTGCCGGGCGACTCCAGCAGCCCTGCTGCGAAAATGCATATGTCTGCAGATAGCTCGCAGGCAGAAAGAGCTAGCCTGGAAAGCTGTTGCTCAGCCTCATCTGCCCATGGCACTGCTCGCACAGAGGCACAGAGACTGGGGCTGCTTGCTTGTCTTGCCCCCTCAAACTTCAAACCTATCTTTGGGAGTCCGTGAAGTGGTGCACCAGCAGCCCTGCTCTGAAAATGCGAAAGTCTGCAGATAGCTCGCAGGCAGAAAGAGCTAGCCTGGAAAGCTGTTGCTCAGCCTCATCTGCCCATGGCACTGTTCGCACAGAGGCACAGAGACTGGGGCTGCTTGCTTCTCTTGCCCCTCAAACTTCAATCGTAGCTTAGGTGGTCCGTGCAGTCGGCCTCCGGCAGCCCTGCTCTGAACATGCGAACGTCTGCAGATAGCTGGCAGTCAGAAAGAGCTAGTATGGAAAGCTGTTGCTCAGCCTCATCTGTCCATGCCACTGCTCGCACAGAGGCACAGAGACTGGGGCTGCTTGCTTCTCTTGCCCCCTCAAACTTCAAACGTAGCTTTGCAGGTCCGTGCAGGGAACGTCCACCAGTCCGGCTCCGAAAATGTGAATGCCTGAAGGTAGCTCGCAGTCAGAAAGACCTAGCCTGGAAAGCTGTTGCTCAGCCCCATCTGCACATGGCACTACTCGCACAGAGGAACAGAGACTGGGGCTGCTTGCTTGTTTTGCCCCCTGAAACTTCAAACGTACATTTGCGGGTCCGTGCCACACCCTCCGGCAGAATTGATCCGAAAATGCGAACGACTGCAGATAGCTCGCAGGCAGAAATATCTAGCCTGTAAAGCTGTTGCTCAGCCTCATCTGCCCATGGCACTGCTCGCACAGAGGCACAGAGACTGGGGCTGCTTGCTTTTCTTGCTCCTCAAACTTGAAACGTAGCTTTGGGGGTCCGTGCAGGGGACCTCCACCAGCCCTGCTCTGAATATGCGAAAGTCTGCAGATAGCTCGCAGCCAGAAAGTGCTAGCCTGGAAAGGTGTTGCTCAGCCTCATCTGCTCATGGCACTACTCGCACAGAGGCACAGAGACTGGGGCTGCTTGCTTGTCTTGCCCCCTCAAACTTCAAACGTAGCTTTGAGGGTCCGTGCAGGGGGCCTCCACCAGCCCTGCTCTTAAAATGCGAACGTCTGCAGATAGCTGGCACTCAGAAAGAGCTAGCCTGGAAAGCTGTTGCTCAGCCTCATCTGCCCATGGCACTGCTCGCATAGAGGCAGAGAGACTGGGGCTGCTTGCTTGTCTTGCCACCTCAAACTTCAAACGTAGCTTTGGGGGTCCGTGCAGGGTACCTCCGGCTGTCGTGCTCTGAAAATGCGAACGTCTGCAGATAGCTCGCAGCCAGAAAGAGCTAGCCTGGAATGCTGTTGCTCAGCCTCATCTGCCCATGGCACTGCTCACACAGAGGCACAGAGACTGGGGCTGCTTGCTTTTCTTGCCCCCTCAAACTTCAGTCGTAGCTTACGTGGTCCGTGCAGTGGGCCCCTGGCAGCCCTGCTCTGTAAATGCGAACGTCTGCAGATAGCTGACACTCAGAAATATCTAGCTTGGAAAGCTGTTGCTCAGCCTCATCTGCCCATGGCACTGCTCGCACAGAGGCACAGAGACTGAGGATGCTTGCTTGACTTGCCCTCTCAAACTGCAAACGTAGCTTTGGTTGTTCTTGAAGGGGGCCTCCAGCAGATCTGCTTTGGAAATGAGAACGTCTGCTGATAGTTCGCAGCCAGAAAGAGCTAGCCTGGAAAGCTCTTGCTCAGCCTCATCTGCTCATGGCAATGCTCGACTAGAGGCACAGAGACTGGGGCTGCTTGCTTGTCTTGCCCCCTGAAACTTCAAACGTATCTTAGCTGGTGCGTGCCGGGCGGCTCCAGCAGCCCTGCTGCAAAAATGCATATGTCTGCAGATAGCTCGCAGGCAGAAAGAGCTAGCCTGGAAAGCTGTTGCTCAGCCTCATCTGCCCATGGCACTGCTCGCACAGAGGCACAGAGACTGGGGCTGCTTGCTTGTCTTGCCACCTCAAACTTCAAACCTATCTTTGGGAGTTCGTGAAGTGGTGCACCAGCAGCCCTGCTCTGAAAATGCGAACGTCTGCAGATAGCTCGCAGTCAGAAAAAGCTAGCCTGGAAAGCTGTTGCTCAGCCTCATCTGCCCATGGCACTGCTCGCACAGAGGCACAGAGACTGGGACTGCTTGCTTGTCTTTCCACCTCAAACTTCAAACGTAGCTTTGGAGGTCCGTGCAGGGGACCTCCGGCAGCCCTGCTCTGAAAATGCGAACGTCTGCAGAGAGCTCGCAGCCAGAAAGAGCTATCCTGGAAAGCTGTTGCTCAGCCTCATCTGCCCATGGCACTATTCGCACAGAGCACAGAGATTGGGGATGCTTGCTTGTCTTGCCCTCTCAAACTGCAAACGTAGCTTTGGTTGTTCTTGAAGGGGGCCTCCAGCAGATCTGCTCTGGAAATGCGAACGTCTGCAGATAGCTCGCAGCCAAAAAGAGCTAGCCTGGAAAGCTGTTGCTCAGCCTCATCTGCTCATGGGAATGCTCGCACAGAGGCACAGAGACTGGGGCTGCTTGCTTGTCTTGCCACCTCAAAATTCAAACGTATATTTGTGGGTCCGTGCCGGGCACCTCCCGCAGCCCTGCTCTGAAAATGCGAACGTCTGCAGATAGCTCGCAGTCAGAAAGAGCTAGCCTGGAAAGCTGTTGCTCAGCCTCATCTGATCATGGCACTGCTCGCACCGAGGCACAGAGACTGGGGCTGCTTGCTTGTCTTGCCACCTCAAACTTCAAACATATCTTTGGGATTCCATTCAGGTTGCCTCCAGCAGCACTGCTGTGAAAATGCTAACGTCTGCAGATAGCTCGCAGGAAGAAAGAGCTAGCCTGGAAAGCTGATTCTCAGCCTCATCTGCCCATGGCACCGCTCACACAGAGGCACAGAGAATGGGGTTGCTTGCTTGTCTTGCCCCCTCAAAATTCAAACGTATTTTTGGGGTCAGTGTCGGGGGCCTCCGGCAGCCCTGCTCTGAAAATGCGAACGTCTGCAGATAGCTCGCAGTCAGAAAGAGCTAGCCTGGAAAGCTGTTGCTCAGCCTCATCTGCCCATGCCACTGCTCGCACAGAGGCACAGAGACTGGGGCTGCTTGCTTCTCTAACCCCCTCAAACTTCAAACGTAGCTTTGGAGGTCCGTGCAGGGAACGTCCACCAGTCCGGCTCCGAAAATGTGAATTCCTGAAGATAGCTCGCAGTCAGAAAGACCTAGCCTGGAAAGCTGTTGCTCAGCCTCATCTGCTCATGGGAATGCTCGCACAGAGGCACAGAGACTGGGGCTGCTTGCTTGTCTTGCCCCCTGAAACTTCAAACGTACATTTGCGGGTCAGTGCCAGGACCCTCCGGCAGCCTTGATTCGAAAATGCGAACGACTGCAGATAGCTCGCAGGCAGAAATATCTAGCCTGTAAAGCTGTTGCTCAGCCTCATCTGCTCATGGCACTGCTCGCACAGAGGCACAGAGACTGGGGCTGCTTGCTTTTCTTGCCCCTCAAACTTGAAACGTAGCTTTGGGGGTCCGTGCAGGGGACCTCCACCAGCCCTGCTCTGAATATGCGAAAGTCTGCAGATAGATCGCAGCCAGAAAGAGCTAGCCTGGAAATCTGTTGCTCAGCCTCATCTGCCCATGGCACTGCTCGCACAGAGGCACAGAGACTGGGGCTGCTTGCTTGTCTTGCCCCCTCAAACTTCAAACGTAGCTTTGAGGGTCCGTGCAGGGGGCCTCCACCAGCCCTGCTCTTAAAATGCGAACGTCTGCAGATAGCTGGCACTCAGAAAGAGCTAGCCTGGAAAGCTGTTGCTCAGCCTCATCTGCCCATGGCACTGCTCGCACAGAGGCACAGAGACTGGGGCTGCTTGCTTGTCTTGCCCCCTCAAACTTCAAACGTAGCTTTGGGGGTCCGTGCAGGGTACCTCCGGCTGTCGTGCTCTGAAAATGCGAACGTCTGCAGATAGCTCGCAGCCAGAAATAGCTAGCCTGGAATGCTGTTGCTCAGCCTCATCTGCCCATGGCACTGCTCGCACAGAGGCACAGAGACTGGGGCTGCTTGCTTTTCTTGCCCCTCAAACTTCAATCGTAGCTTACGTGGTCCGTGCAGTGGGCCCCTGGCAGCCCTGCTCTGTAAATGCGAACGTCTGCAGATAGCTGGCACCCAGAAATATCTAGCTTGGAAAGCTGTTGCTCAGCCTCATCTGCCCATGGCACTGCTCGCACAGAGGCACAGAGACTGGGGCTGCTTGCTTGTCTTGCCCCCTGAAACTTCAAACGTACATTTGGGGGTCCGTGCCAGCAGCCTCCGGCAGAATTGATCCGAAAATGCGAACGACTGCAGATAGCTCGCAGGCAGAAATATCTAGCCTGGAAAGCTGTTGCTCAGCCTCATCTGCCCATGGCACTGCTCGCACAGAGGCACAGATACTGAGGATGCTTGCTTGACTTGCCCTCTCAAACTGCAAACGTAGCTTTGGTTGTTCTTGAAGGGGGCCTCCAGCAGATCTGCTTTGGAAATGAGAACGTCTGCTGATAGTTCGCAGCCAGAAAGAGCTAGCCTGGAAAGCTCTTGCTCAGCCTCATCTGCTCATGGGAATGCTCGACTAGAGGCACAGAGACTGGGGCTGCTTGCTTGTCTTGCCCCCTGAAACTTCAAACGTATCTTAGCTGGTGCGTGCCGGGCGACTCCAGCAGCCCTGCTGCGAAAATGCATATGTCTGCAGATAGCTCGCAGGCAGAAAGAGCTAGCCTGGAAAGCTGTTCCTCAGCCTCATCTGCCCATGGCACTGCTCGCACAGAGGCACAGAGACTGGGGCTGCTTGCTTGTCTTGCCCCCTCAAATTTCAAACCTATCTTTGGGAGTCCGTGAAGTGGTGCACCAGCAGCCCTGCTCTGAAAATGCGAACGTCTGCAGATAGCTCGCAGTCAGAAAAAGCTAGCCTGGAAAGCTGTTGCTCACCCTCATCTGCCCATGGCACTGCTCACACAGAGGCACAGAGACTGGGGCTGCTTGCTTCTCTTGCACCTCAAACTTCAATCGTAGCTTAGGTGGTCCGTGCAATCGGCCTCCGGCAGCCCTGCTCTGAACATGCGAACGTCTGCAGATAGCTGGCAGTCAGAAAGCGCTAGCCTGGAAAGCTGTTCCTCAGCCTCATCTGCCCATGCCACTGCTCGCACAGAGGCACAGAGACTGGGGCTGCTTGCTTCTCTTGCCCCCTCAAACTTCAAACGTAGCTTTGGAGGTCCGTGCAGGGAACGTCCACCAGTCCGGCTCCGAAAATGTGAATGCCTGAAAATAGCTCGCAGTCAGAAAGACCTAGCCTGGAAAGCTGTTGCTCAGCCTCATGTGCTCATGGCACTACTCGCACAGAGGCACAGAGACTGGGGCTGCTTGCTTGTCTTGCCCCCTGAAACTTCAAACGCACATTTGCGGGTCCGTGCCAGGAGCTTCCGGCAGCCTTGATCCGAAAATGCGAACGACTGCAGATAGCTCGCAGGCAGAAATATCTAGCCTGTAAAGCTGTTGCTCAGCCTCATCTGCCCATGGCACTGCTCGCACAGAGGCACAGAGACTGGGGCTGCTTGCTTGTCTTGCCCCCTGAAACTTCAAACGTACATTTGCGGGTCCGTGCCAGGAGCCTCCGGCAGCCTTGATCCGAAAATGCGAACGACTGCAGATAGCTCGCAGGCAGAAATATCCAGCCTGTAAAGCTGTTGCTCAGCCTCATCTGCCCATGGCACTGCTCGCACAGAAACAAAGAGACTGGGGCTGCTTGCTTGTCTTGCATCCTCAATCTTCAAACGTAGATTAGGTGGTCCGTGCAGGGGGCCTCCATCAGCCCATGCTCTTAAAATGCGAACGTCTGCAGATAGCTCGCAGCCAGAAAGAGCTAGCCTGGAAATCTGTTGCTCAGCCTCATCTGATCATGGCACTGCTCACACAGAGGCACAGAGACTGGGGCTGCTTGCTTGTCTTGCCCCCTCAAACTTCAAACGTAGCTTTGAGGGTCCGTGCAGGGGGCCTCCACCAGCCCTGCTCTGAAAATGCAAACGTCTGCAGATAGCTCGCAGGCAGAAAGAGCTAGCCTGGAAAGCTGTTGCTCAGCCTCATCTGCCCATGGCACTGCTCGCACAGAGGCACAGACACTGGGGCTGCTTGCTTGTCTTGCCACCTCAAACTTCAAACGTAGCTTTGGGGGTCCGTGCAGGGTACCTCCGGCTGTCGAGCTCTGAAAATGCGAACGTCTGCAGATAGCTCGCAGCCAGAAAGAGCTAGCCTGGAATGCTGTTGCTCAGCCTCATCTGCCCATGGCACTGCTCACACAGAGGCACAGAGACTGGGGCTGCTTGCTTTTCTTGCCCCTCAAACTTCAATCGTAGCTTACGTGGTCCGTGCAGTGGGCCCCTGGCAGCCCTGCTCTGTAAATGCGAACGTCTGCAGATAGCTGGCACCCAGAAATATCTACCTTGGAAAGCTGTTGCTCAGCCTCATCTGCCCATGGCACTGCTCGCACAGAGGCACAGAGACTGGGGCTGCTTGCTTGTCTTCCCCCCTGAAACTTCAAACGTACATTTGGGGGTCCGTGCAGGGAGCCTCCGGCAGAATTGATCCGAAAATGCGAACGACTGCAGATAGCTCGCAGGCAGAAATATCTAGCCTGAAAAGCTGTTGCTCAGTCTCATCTGCTCATGGGAATGCTCGCACAGAGGCACAGAGACTGAGGCTGCTTGCTTGTCTTGCCCCCTCAAAATTCAAACGTAGATTTGTGGGTCCGTGACGGGCACCTCCGGCAGCCCTACTCTGAAAATGCGAACGTCTGCAGAGAGCTCGCAGTCAGAAAGAGCTAGCCTGGAAAGCTGTTGCTCAGCCTCATCTGCCCATGGCACTGCTCACACAGAGGCACAGAGACTGGGGCTGCTTGCTTGTCTTGCCACCTCAAACTTCAAACATATATTTGGGATTTCGTTCAGGTTGCCTCCAGCAGCACTGCTGTGAAAATGCTAATGTCTGCAGATAGCTCGCAGTCAGAAAGAGCTAGCCTGGAAAGCTGTTGCTCAGCCTCATCTGCCCATGGCACCGCTCACACAGAGGCACAGAGAATGGGGTTGCTTGCTTGTCTTGCCCCCTCAAAATTCAAACGTATTTTTGGGGTCAGTGTCGGGGGCCTCCGGCAGCCCTGCTCTGAAAATGCGAACGTCTGCAGATAGCTCGCAGCCAGAAAGAGCTAGCCTGGAAAGCTGTTGCTCAGCCTCATCTGCCCATGGCACTGCTCGCACAGAGGCACAGAGACTGGGGCTGCTTGCTTCTCTTGCACCTCAAACTTCAATCGTAGCTTAGGTGGTCCGTGCAATCGGCCTCCGGCAGCCCTGCTCTGAACATGCGAACGTCTGCAGATAGCTGGCAGTCAGAAAGCGCTAGCCTGGAAAGCTGTTTCTCAGCCTCATCTGCCCATGCCACTGCTCGCACAGAGGCACAGAGACTGGGGCTGCTTGCTTCTCTTGCCCCCTCAAACTTCAAACGTAGCTTTGGAGGTCCGTGCAGGGAACGTCCACCAGTCCGGCTCCGAAAATGTGAATGCCTGAAAATAGCTCGCAGTCAGAAAGACCTAGCCTGGAAAGCTGTTGCTCAGCCTCATGTGCTCATGGCACTACTCGCACAGAGGCACAGAGACTGGGGCTGCTTGCTTGTCTTGCCCCCTGAAACTTCAAACGCACATTTGCGGGTCCGTGCCAGGAGCTTCCGGCAGCCTTGATCCGAAAATGCGAACGACTGCAGATAGCTCGCAGGCAGAAATATCTAGCCTGTAAAGCTGTTGCTCAGCCTCATCTGCCCATGGCACTGCTCGCACAGAAACAAAGAGACTGGGGCTGCTTGCTTTTCTTACCCCTCAAACTTGAAACGTAGCTTTGGGGTTCCGTGCAGGGGACCTCCACCAGCCCTGCTCTGAATATGCGAATGTCTGCAGATAGCTCGTAGCCAGAAAGTGCTAGCCTGTAAAGCTGTTGCTCAGCCTCATCTGCCCATGGCACTGCTCGCACAGAGGCACAGAGACTGGGGCTGCTTGCTTGTCTTGCCACCTCAAACTTAAAACGTAGATTTGGGGGTCCGTGCAGGGGATCCTCAGCAGCCCTGCTCTGAAAATGCGAACGTCTGCAGATAGCTCGCAGAGAGAAATTGCTAGCCTGGAAAGATGTTGCTCAGCCTCATCTGCCTATGGCACCGCTCGCACAGAGGCATAGAGAATGGGGCTACTTACTTGTCTTGCAACCTCAATCTTCAAACGTAGATTAGGTGGTCCGTGCATGGGGCCTCCATCAGCCCATGCTCTTAAAATGCGAACGTCTGCAGATAGCTCGCAGCCAGAAAGAGCTAGCCTGGAAATCTGTTGCTCAGTCTCATCTGCCCATGCCACTGCTCGCACAGAGGCACAGAGACTGGGGCTGCTTGCTTCTCTTGCACCTCAAACTTCAATCGTAGCTTAGGTGGTCCGTGCAGTCGGCCTCCGGCAGCCCTGCTCTGAACATGCGAACGTCTGCAGATAGCTGGCAGTCAGAAAGAGCTAGCCTGGAAAGCTGTTTCTCAGCCTCATCTGCCCATGCCACTGCTCGCACAGAGGCACAGAGACTGGGGCTGCTTGCTTCTCTTGCCCCCTCAAACTTCAAACGTAGCTTTGGAGGTCCGTGCAGGGGACCTCCACCAGTCCTGCTCCGAAAACACGAATGTCTGCAGATAGCTTGCAGCCAGAAAGAGCTAGCCTGGAAAGGTGTTGCTCAGCCTCATCTGCTCATGGCACTACTCGCACAGAGGCACAGAGACTGGGGCTGCTTGCTTGTCTTGCCACCTCAAACTTCAAACGTAGCTTTGAGGGTCCGTGCAGGGGGCCTCCGGCTGTCGAGCTCTGAAAATGCGAACGTCTGCAGATAGCTCGCAGCCAGAAAAAGCTAGCCTGGAATGCTGTTGCTCAGCCTCATCTGCCCATGGCACTGCTCACACAGAGGCACAGAGACTGGGGCTGCTTGCTTTTCTTGCCCCTCAAACTTCAATCGTAGCTTACGTGGTCCGTGCAGTGGGCCCCTGGCAGCCCTGCTCTGTAAATGCGAACGTCTGCAGATAGCTGGCACCCAGAAATATCTACCTTGGAAAGCTGTTGCTCAGCCTCATCTGCCCATGGCACTGCTCGCACAGAGGCACAGAGACTGGGGCTGCTTGCTTGTCTTCCCCCCTGAAACTTCAAACGTACATTTGGGGGTCCGTGCAGGGAGCCTCCGGCAGAATTGATCCGAAAATGCGAACGACTGCAGATAGCTCGCAGGCAGAAATATCTAGCCTGAAAAGCTGTTGCTCAGCCTCATCTGCTCATGGCACTACTCGCACAGAGGCACAGAGACTGGGGCTGCTTGCTTTTCTTGCCCCCTGAAACTTCAAACGTACATTTGCGGGTCCGTGCCAGGAGCCTCCGGCAGCCTTGATCCGAAAATGAGAACGTCTGCAGATAGCTCGTAGCCAGAAAGTGCTAGCCTGTAAAGCTGTTGCTCAGCCTCATCTGCCCATGGCACTGCTCGCACAGAGGCACAGAGACTGGGGCTGCTTGCTTGTCTTGCCACCTCAAACTTAAAACGTAGATTTGGGGGTCCGTGCAGGGGATCCTCAGCAGCCCTGCTCTGAAAATGCGAACGTCTGCAGATAGCTCGCAGAGAGAAATTGCTAGCCTGGAAAGATGTTGCTCAGCCTCATCTGCCTATGGCACCGCTCGCACAGAGGCATAGAGAATGGGGCTACTTGCTTGTCTTGCAACCTCAATCTTCAAACGTAGATTAGGTGGTCCGTGCAGGGGGCCTCCATCAGCCCATGCTCTTAAAATGCGAACGTCTGCAGATAGCTCGCAGGCAGAAAGAGCTAGCCTGGAAAGCTGTTGCTCAGCCTCATCTGCCCATGGCACTGCTCGCACAGAGGCACAGAGACTGGGGCTGCTTGCTTCTCTTGCACCTCAAACTTCAATCGTAGATTAGGTGGTCCGTGCAGTCGGCCTCCGGCAGCCCTGCTCTGAACATGCGAACGTCTGCAGATAGCTGGCAGTCAGAAAGAGCTAGCCTGGAAAGCTGTTTCTCAGCCTCATCTGCCCATGCCACTGCTCGCACAGAGGCACAGAGACTGGGGCTGCTTGCTTCTCTTGCCCCCTCAAACTTCAAACGTAGCTTTGGAGGTCCGTGCAGGGAACGTCCACCAGTCCGGCTCCGAAAATGTGAATGCCTGAAAATAGCTCGCAGTCAGAAAGACCTAGCCTGGAAAGCTGTTCCTCAGCCTCATCTGCTCATGGCACTACTCGCACAGAGGCACAGAGACTTGGGCTGCTTGCATGTCTTGCCCCCTGAAACTTCAAACGCACATTTGCGGGTCCGTGCCAGGAGCTTCCGGCAGCCTTGATCCGAAAATGCGAACGACTGCAGATAGCTCGCAGGCAGAAATATCAAGCCTGTAAAGCTGTTGTTCAGCCTCATCTGCCCATGGCACTGCTCGCACAGAAACAAAGAGACTGGGGCTGCTTGCTTTTCTTACCCCTCAAACTTGAAACGTAGCTTTGGGTGTCCGTGCAGGGGACCTCCACCAGCCCTGCTCTGAATATGCGAAAGTCTGCAGATAGCTCGCAGGCAGAAAGTGCTAGCCTGGAAAGCTGTTGCTCAGCCTCATCTGCCCATGGCACTGCTCGCACAGAGGCACAGAGACTGGGGCTGCTTGCTTGTCTTGCCACCTCAAACTTAAAACATAGATTTGGGGGTCCGTGCAGGGGATCCTCAGCAGCCCTGCTCTGAAAATGCGAACGTCTGCAGATAGCTCGCAGACAGAAATTGCTAGCCTGGAAAGATGTTGCTCAGCCTCATCTGCCTATGGCACCGCTCGCACAGAGGCATAGAGAATGGGGCTACTTGCTTGTCTTGCAACCTCAATCTTCAAACGTAGATTAGGTGGTCCGTGCATGGGGCCTCCATCAGCCCATGCTCTTAAAATGCAAACGTCTGCAGATAGCTCGCAGCCAGAAAGAGCTAGCCTGGAAATCTGTTGCTCAGCCTCATCTGCCCATGCCACTGCTCGCACAGAGGCACAGAGACTGGGGCTGCTTGCTTGTCTTGCCTCCTCAAACTTCAAACGTAGCTTTGGAGGTCCGTGCAGGGGACCTCCACCAGTCCTGCTCCGAAAACACGAATGTCTGCAGATAGCTTGCAGCCAGAAAGAGCTAGCCTGGAAAGGTGTTGCTCAGCCTCATCTGCTCATGGCACTACTCGCACAGAGGCACAGAGACTGGGGCTGCTTGCTTGTCTTGCCACCTCAAACTTCAAACGTAGCTTTGAGGGTCCGTGCAGGGGGCCTCCGGCTGTCGAGCTCTGAAAATGCGAACGTCTGCAGATAGCTCGCAGCCAGAAAAAGCTAGCCTGGAATGCTGTTGCTCAGCCTCATCTGCCCATGGCACTGCTCACACAGAGGCACAGAGACTGGGGCTGCTTGCTTGTCTTTCCACCTCAAACTTCAAACGTAGCTTTGGAGGTCCGTGCAGGGGACCTCCGGCAGCCCTGCTCTGAAAATGCGAACGTCTGCAGATAGCTCGCAGTCAGAAAGAGCTAGCCTGGAAAGCTGTTGCTCAGCCTCATCTGCTCATGGCACTACTCGCACAGAGGCACAGAGACTGGGGCTGCTTGCTTTTCTTGCCCCCTGAAACTTCAAACGTACATTTGCGGGTCCGTGCCAGGAGCCTCCGGCAGCCTTGATCCGAAAATGCGAACGACTGCAGATAGTTCGCAGGCAGGAAAAACCAGCCTGGAAAGCTGTTGCTCAGCCTCATCTGCCCATGGCACTGCTCGCACAGAGGCACAGAGACTGGGGCTGCTTGCTTCTCTTGCACCTCAAACTTCAATCGTAGCTTAGGTGGTCCGTGCAATCGGCCTCCGGCAGCCCTGCTCTGAACATGCGAACGTCTGCAGATAGCTGGCAGTCAGAAAGCGCTAGCCTGGAAAGCTGTTTCTCAGCCTCATCTGCCCATGCCACTGCTCGCACAGAGGCACAGAGACTGGGGCTGCTTGCTTTTCTTGCCCCTCAAACTTCAATCGTAGCTTACGTGGTCCGTGCAGTGGGCCCCTGGCAGCCCTGCTCTGTAAATGCGAACGTCTGCAGATAGCTGGCACCCAGAAATATCTACCTTGGAAAGCTGTTGCTCAGCCTCATCTGCTCATGGCACTGCTCGCACAGAGGCACAGAGACTGGGGCTGCTTGCTTGTCTTCCCCCCTGAAACTTCAAACGTACATTTGGGGGTCCGTGCAGGGAGCCTCCCGCAGAATTGATCCGAAAATGCGAACGACTGCAGATAGCTCGCAGGCAGAAATATCTAGCCTGAAAAGCTGTTGCTCAGCCTCATCTGCCCACGGCACTGCTCGCACAGAGGCACAGAGACTGGGGATGCTTGCTTGTCTTGCCCTCTCAAACTGCAAACGTAGCTTTGGTTGTTCTTGAAGGGGGCCTCCAGCAGATCTGCTTTGGAAATGAGAACGTCTGCTGATAGTTCGCAGCCAGAAAGAGCTAGCCTGGAAAGCTCTTGCTCAGCCTCATCTGCTCATGGCACTGCTCGCACAGAGGCACAGAGACTGGGGCTGCTTGCTTGTCTTTCCACCTCAAACTTCAAACGTAGCTTTGGAGGTCCGTGCAGGGGACCTCCGGCAGCCCTGCTCTGAAAATGCGAACGTCTGCAGATAGCTCGCAGTCAGAAAGAGCTAGCCTGGAAAGCTGTTGCTCAGCCTCATCTGCTCATGGCACTACTCGCACAGAGGCACAGAGACTGGGGCTGCTTGCTTTTCTTGCCCCCTGAAACTTCAAACGTACATTTGCGGGTCCGTGCCAGGAGCCTCCGGCAGCCTTGATCCGAAAATGCGAACGACTGCAGATAGCTCGCAGGCAGAAATATCCAGCCTGGAAAGCTGTTGCTCAGCCTCATCTGCTCATGGCACTACTCGCACAGAGGCACAGAGACTGGGGCTGCTTGCTTTTCTTGCCCCCTGAAACTTCAAACGTACATTTGCGGGTCCGTGCCAGGAGCCTCCGGCAGCCTTGATCCGAAAATGAGAACGTCTGCAGATAGCTCGCAGACAGAAATTGCTAGCCTGGAAAGATGTTGCTCAGCCTCATCTGCCTATGGCACCGCTCGCACAGAGGCATAGAGAATGGGGCTACTTGCTTGTCTTGCAACCTCAATCTTCAAACGTAGATTAGGTGGTCCGTGCAGGGGGCCTCCATCAGCCCATGCTCTTAAAATGCGAACGTCTGCAGATAGCTCGCAGGCAGAAAGAGCTAGCCTGGAAAGCTGTTGCTCAGCCTCATCTGCCCATGGCACTGCTCGCACAGAGGCACAGAGACTGGGGCTGCTTGCTTCTCTTGCACCTCAAACTTCAATCGTAGCTTAGGTGGTCCGTGCAGTCGGCCTCCGGCAGCCCTGCTCTGAACATGCGAACGTCTGCAGATAGCTGGCAGTCAGAAAGAGCTAGCCTGGAAAGCTGTTTCTCAGCCTCATCTGCCCATGCCACTGCTCGCACAGAGGCACAGAGACTGGGGCTGCTTGCTTCTCTTGCCCCCTCAAACTTCAAACGTAGCTTTGGAGGTCCGTGCAGGGAACGTCCACCAGTCCGGCTCCGAAAATGTGAATGCCTGAAAATAGCTCGCAGTCAGAAAGACCTAGCCTGGAAAGCTGTTCCTCAGCCTCATCTGCTCATGGCACTACTCGCACAGAGGCACAGAGACTTGGGCTGCTTGCATGTCTTGCCCCCTGAAACTTCAAACGCACATTTGCGGGTCCGTGCCAGGAGCTTCCGGCAGCCTTGATCCGAAAATGCGAACGACTGCAGATAGCTCGCAGGCAGAAATATCAAGCCTGTAAAGCTGTTGCTCAGCCTCATCTGCCCATGGCACTGCTCGCACAGAAACAAAGAGACTGGGGCTGCTTGCTTTTCTTACCCCTCAAACTTGAAACGTAGCTTTGGGTGTCCGTGCAGGGGACCTCCACCAGCCCTGCTCTGAATATGCGAAAGTCTGCAGATAGCTCGCAGGCAGAAAGTGCTAGCCTGGAAAGCTGTTGCTCAGCCTCATCTGCCCATGGCACTGCTCGCACAGAGGCACAGAGACTGGGGCTGCTTGCTTGTCTTGCCACCTCAAACTTAAAACATAGATTTGGGGGTCCGTGCAGGGGATCCTCAGCAGCCCTGCTCTGAAAATGCGAACGTCTGCAGATAGCTCGCAGACAGAAATTGCTAGCCTGGAAAGATGTTGCTCAGCCTCATCTGCCTATGGCACCGCTCGCACAGAGGCATAGAGAATGGGGCTACTTGCTTGTCTTGCAACCTCAATCTTCAAACGTAGATTAGGTGGTCCGTGCATGGGGCCTCCATCAGCCCATGCTCTTAAAATGCGAACGTCTGCAGATAGCTCGCAGGCAGAAAGAGCTAGCCTGGAAAGCTGTTGCTCAGCCTCATCTGCCCATGCCACTGCTCGCACAGAGGCACAGAGACTGGGGCTGCTTGCTTGTCTTGCCCCCTCAAACTTCAAACGTAGCTTTGGAGGTCCGTGCAGGGGACCTCCACCAGTCCTGCTCCGAAAACACGAATGTCTGCAGATAGCTCGCAGCCAGAAAAAGCTAGCCTGGAAAGCTGTTGCTCAGCCTCATCTGCCCATGGCACTACTCGCACAGAGGCACAGAGACTGGGGCTGCTTGCTTGTCTTGCAACCTCAAACTTCAAACGTATATTTGGGGGTCCGTGCAGGGTACCTCCGGCTGTCGAGCTCTGAAAATGCGAACGTCTGCAGATAGCTCGCAGCCAGAAAGAGCTAGCCTGGAATGCTGTTGCTCAGCCTCATCTGCCCATGGCACTGCTCACACAGAGGCACAGAGACTGGGGCTGCTTGCTTTTCTTGCCCCTCAAACTTCAATCGTAGCTTACGTGGTCCGTGCAGTGGGCCCCTGGCAGCCCTGCTCTGTAAATGCGAACGTCTGCAGATAGCTGGCACCCAGAAATATCTACCTTGGAAAGCTGTTGCTCAGCCTCATCTGCCCATGGCACTGCTCGCACAGAGGCACAGAGACTGGGGCTGCTTGCTTGTCTTCCCCCCTGAAACTTCAAACGTACATTTGGGGGTCCGTGCAGGGAGCCTCCCGCAGAATTGATCCGAAAATGCGAACGACTGCAGATAGCTCGCAGGCAGAAATATCTAGCCTGAAAAGCTGTTGCTCAGCCTCATCTGCCCACGGCACTGCTCGCACAGAGGCACAGAGACTGGGGATGCTTGCTTGTCTTGCCCTCTCAAACTGCAAACGTAGCTTTGGTTGTTCTTGAAGGGGGCCTCCAGCAGATCTGCTTTGGAAATGAGAACGTCTGCTGATAGTTCGCAGCCAGAAAGAGCTAGCCTGGAAAGCTCTTGCTCAGCCTCATCTGCTCATGGCACTGCTCGCACAGAGGCACAGAGACTGGGGCTGCTTGCTTGTCTTTCCACCTCAAACTTCAAACGTAGCTTTGGAGGTCCGTGCAGGGGACCTCCGGCAGCCCTGCTCTGAAAATGCGAACGTCTGCAGATAGCTCGCAGTCAGAAAGAGCTAGCCTGGAAAGCTGTTGCTCAGCCTCATCTGCTCATGGCACTACTCGCACAGAGGCACAGAGACTGGGGCTGCTTGCTTTTCTTGCCCCCTGAAACTTCAAACGTACATTTGCGGGTCCGTGCCAGGAGCCTCCGGCAGCCTTGATCCGAAAATGCGAACGACTGCAGATAGCTCGCAGGCAGAAATATCCAGCCTGGAAAGCTGTTGCTCAGCCTCATCTGCTCATGGCACTACTCGCACAGAGGCACAGAGACTGGGGCTGCTTGCTTTTCTTGCCCCCTGAAACTTCAAACGTACATTTGCGGGTCCGTGCCAGGAGCCTCCGGCAGCCTTGATCCGAAAATGAGAACGTCTGCAGATAGCTCGCAGACAGAAATTGCTAGCCTGGAAAGATGTTGCTCAGCCTCATCTGCCTATGGCACCGCTCGCACAGAGGCATAGAGAATGGGGCTACTTGCTTGTCTTGCAACCTCAATCTTCAAACGTAGATTAGGTGGTCCGTGCAGGGGGCCTCCATCAGCCCATGCTCTTAAAATGCGAACGTCTGCAGATAGCTCGCAGGCAGAAAGAGCTAGCCTGGAAAGCTGTTGCTCAGCCTCATCTGCCCATGGCACTGCTCGCACAGAGGCACAGAGACTGGGGCTGCTTGCTTCTCTTGCACCTCAAACTTCAATCGTAGCTTAGGTGGTCCGTGCAGTCGGCCTCCGGCAGCCCTGCTCTGAACATGCGAACGTCTGCAGATAGCTGGCAGTCAGAAAGAGCTAGCCTGGAAAGCTGTTTCTCAGCCTCATCTGCCCATGCCACTGCTCGCACAGAGGCACAGAGACTGGGGCTGCTTGCTTCTCTTGCCCCCTCAAACTTCAAACGTAGCTTTGGAGGTCCGTGCAGGGAACGTCCACCAGTCCGGCTCCGAAAATGTGAATGCCTGAAAATAGCTCGCAGTCAGAAAGACCTAGCCTGGAAAGCTGTTCCTCAGCCTCATCTGCTCATGGCACTACTCGCACAGAGGCACAGAGACTTGGGCTGCTTGCATGTCTTGCCCCCTGAAACTTCAAACGCACATTTGCGGGTCCGTGCCAGGAGCTTCCGGCAGCCTTGATCCGAAAATGCGAACGACTGCAGATAGCTCGCAGGCAGAAATATCAAGCCTGTAAAGCTGTTGCTCAGCCTCATCTGCCCATGGCACTGCTCGCACAGAAACAAAGAGACTGGGGCTGCTTGCTTTTCTTACCCCTCAAACTTGAAACGTAGCTTTGGGTGTCCGTGCAGGGGACCTCCACCAGCCCTGCTCTGAATATGCGAAAGTCTGCAGATAGCTCGCAGGCAGAAAGTGCTAGCCTGTAAAGCTGTTGCTCAGCCTCATCTGCCCATGGCACTGCTCGCACAGAGGCACAGAGACTGGGGCTGCTTGCTTGTCTTGCCACCTCAAACTTAAAACATAGATTTGGGGGTCCGTGCAGGGGATCCTCAGCAGCCCTGCTCTGAAAATGCGAACGTCTGCAGATAGCTCGCAGACAGAAATTGCTAGCCTGGAAAGATGTTGCTCAGCCTCATCTGCCTATGGCACCGCTCGCACAGAGGCATAGAGAATGGGGCTACTTGCTTGTCTTGCAACCTCAATCTTCAAACGTAGATTAGGTGGTCCGTGCATGGGGCCTCCATCAGCCCATGCTCTTAAAATGCGAACGTCTGCAGATAGCTCGCAGCCAGAAAGAGCTAGCCTGGAAATCTGTTGCTCAGCCTCATCTGCCCATGCCACTGCTCGCACAGAGGCACAGAGACTGGGGCTGCTTGCTTGTCTTGCCTCCTCAAACTTCAAACGTAGCTTTGGAGGTCCGTGCAGGGGACCTCCACCAGTCCTGCTCCGAAAACACGAATGTCTGCAGATAGCTTGCAGCCAGAAAGAGCTAGCCTGGAAAGGTGTTGCTCAGTCTCATCTGCTCATGGCACTACTCGCACAGAGGCACAGAGACTGGGGCTGCTTGCTTGTCTTGCCACCTCAAACTTCAAACGTAGCTTTGAGGGTCCGTGCAGGGGGCCTCCGGCTGTCGAGCTCTGAAAATGCGAACGTCTGCAGATAGCTCGCAGCCAGAAAAAGCTAGCCTGGAATGCTGTTGCTCAGCCTCATCTGCCCATGGCACTGCTCACACAGAGGCACAGAGACTGGGGCTGCTTGCTTTTCTTGCCCCTCAAACTTGAATCGTAGCTTACGTGGTCCGTGCAGTGGGCCCCTGGCAGCCCTGCTCTGTAAATGCGAACGTCTGCAGATAGCTGGCACCCAGAAATATCTACCTTGGAAAGCTGTTGCTCAGCCTCATCTGCCCATGGCACTGCTCGCACAGAGGCACAGAGACTGGGGCTGCTTGCTTGTCTTCCCCCCTGAAACTTCAAACGTACATTTGGGGGTCCGTGCAGGGAGCCTCCGGCAGAATTGATCCGAAAATGCGAACGACTGCAGATAGCTCGCAGGCAGAAATATCTAGCCTGAAAAGCTGTTGCTCAGCCTCATCTGCTCATGGCACTACTCGCACAGAGGCACAGAGACTGGGGCTGCTTGCTTTTCTTGCCCCCTGAAACTTCAAACGTACATTTGCGGGTCCGTGCCAGGAGCCTCCGGCAGCCTTGATCCGAAAATGAGAACGTCTGCAGATAGCTCGCAGACAGAAATTGCTAGCCTGGAAAGATGTTGCTCAGCCTCATCTGCCTATGGCACCGCTCGCACAGAGGCATAGAGAATGGGGCTACTTGCTTGTCTTGCAACCTCAATCTTCAAACGTAGATTAGGTGATCCGTGCAGGGGGCCTCCATCAGCCCATGCTCTTAAAATGCGAACGTCTGCAGATAGCTCGCAGGCAGAAAGAGCTAGCCTGGAAAGCTGTTGCTCAGCCTCATCTGCCCATGGCACTGCTCGCACAGAGGCACAGAGACTGGGGCTGCTTGCTTGTCTTGCCTCCTCAAACTTCAAACGTAGCTTTGGAGGTCCGTGCAGGGGACCTCCACCAGTCCTGCTCCGAAAACACGAATGTCTGCAGATAGCTTGCAGCCAGAAAGAGCTAGCCTGGAAAGGTGTTGCTCAGCCTCATCTGCTCATGGCACTACTCGCACAGAGGCACAGAGACTGGGGCTGCTTGCTTGTCTTGCCACCTCAAACTTCAAACGTAGCTTTGAGGGTCCGTGCAGGGTACCTCCGGCTGTCGAGCTCTGAAAATGCGAACGTCTGCAGATAGCTCGCAGCCAGAAAGAGCTAGCCTGGAATGCTGTTGCTCAGCCTCATCTGCCCATGGCACTGCTCACACAGAGGCACAGAGACTGGGGCTGCTTGCTTTTCTTGCCCCTCAAACTTCAATCGTAGCTTACGTGGTCCGTGCAGTGGGCCCCTGGCAGCCCTGCTCTGTAAATGCGAACGTCTGCAGATAGCTGGCACCCAGAAATATCTACCTTGGAAAGCTGTTGCTCAGCCTCATCTGCCCATGGCACTGCTCGCACAGAGGCACAGAGACTGGGGCTGCTTGCTTGTCTTCCCCCCTGAAACTTCAAACGTACATTTGGGGGTCCGTGCAGGGAGCCTCCGGCAGAATTGATCCGAAAATGCGAACGACTGCAGATAGCTCGCAGGCAGAAATATCTAGCCTGAAAAGCTGTTGCTCAGCCTCATCTGCCCACGGCACTGCTCGCACAGAGGCACAGAGACTGGGGCTGCTTGCTTGTCTTGCCCTCTCAAACTGCAAACGTAGCTTTGGTTGTTCTTGAAGGGGGCCTCCAGCAGATCTGCTTTGGAAATGAGAACGTCTGCTGATAGTTCGCAGCCAGAAAGAGCTAGCCTGGAAAGCTCTTGCTCAGCCTCATCTGCTCATGGCACTGCTCGCACAGAGGCACAGAGACTAGGGCTGCTTGCTTGTCTTGCCACCTCAAACTTCAAACGTAGCTTTGGAGGTCCGTGCAGGGGACCTCCGGCAGCCCTGCTCTGAAAATGCGAACGTCTGCAGATAGCTCGCAGTCAGAAAGAGCTAGCCTGGAAAGCTGTTGCTCAGCCTCATCTGCTCATGGCACTACTCGCACAGAGGCACAGAGACTGGGGCTGCTTGCTTTTCTTGCCCCCTGAAACTTCAAACGTACATTTGCGGGTCCGTGCCAGGAGCCTCCGGCAGCCTTGATTCGAAAATGCGAACGACTGCAGATAGCTCGCAGGCAGAAATATCCAGCCTGTAAAGCTGTTGCTCAGCCTCATCTGCCCATGGCACTGCTCGCACAGAGGCACAGAGACTGGGGCTGCTTGCTTGTCTTGCCACATCAAACTTAAAACGTAGATTTGTGGGTCCGTGCAGGGGATCCTCAGCAGCCCTGCTCTGAAAATGCGAACGTCTGCAGATAGCTCGCAGACAGAAATTGCTAGCCTGGAAAGATGTTGCTCAGCCTCATCTGCCTATGGCACCGCTCGCAAAGAGGCATAGAGAATGGGGCTACTTGCTTGTCTTGCAACCTCAATCTTCAAACGTAGATTAGGTGGTCCGTGCAGGGGGCCTCCATCAGCCCATGCTCTGAAAATGCGAACGTCTGCAGATAGCTCGCAGGCAGAAAGAGCTAGCCTGGAAATCTGTTGCTCAGCCTCATTTGCCCATGGCACTGCTCGCACAGAGGCACAGAGACTGGGGCTGCTTGCTTGTCTTGCCCCCTCAAACTTCAAACGTAGCTTTGAGGGTCCGTGCAGGGGGCCTCCACCAGCCCTGCTCTGAAAATGCAAACGTCTGCAGATAGCTCGCAGGCAGAAAGAGCTAGCCTGGAAAGCTGTTGCTCAGCCTCATCTGCCCATGGCACTGCTCGCACAGAGGCACAGAGACTGGGGCTGCTTGCTTGTCTTGCCACCTCAAACTTCAAACGTAGCTTTGGGGGTCCGTGCAGGGTACCTCCGGCTGTCGAGCTCTGAAAATGCGAACGTCTGCAGATAGCTCGCAGCCAGAAAGAGCTAGCCTGGAATGCTGTTGCTCAGCCTCATCTGCCCATGGCACTGCTCACACAGAGGCACAGAGACTGGGGCTGCTTGCTTTTCTTGCCCCTCAAACTTCAATCGTAGCTTACGTGGTCCGTGCAGTGGGCCTCCGACAGCCCTGCTCTGTAAATGCGAACGTCTGCAGATAGCTGGCACCCAGAAATATCTAGCTTGGAAAGCTGTTGCTCAGCCTCATCTGCCCATGGCACTGCTCGCACAGAGGCACAGAGACTGGGGCTACTTGCTTGTCTTCCCCCCTGAAACTTCAAACGTACATTTGGGGGTCGGTGCAGGGAGCCTCCGGCAGAATTGATCCGAAAATGCGAACGACTGCAGATAGCTCGCAGCCAGAAAGAGCTAGCCTGAAAAGCTGTTGCTCAGCCTCATCTGCTCATGGGAATGCTCGCACAGAGGCACAGAGACTGGGGCTGCTTGCTTGTCTTGCCCCCTCAAAATTCAAACGTAGATTTGTGGGTCCGTGCCGGGCAACTCCGGCAGCCCTGCTCTGAAAATGCGAACGTCTGCAGAGAGCTCGCAGTCAGAAAGAGCTAGCCTGGAAAGCTGTTGCTCAGCCTCATCTGCCCATGGCACTGCTCGCACCGAGGCACAGAGACTGGGGCTGCTTGCTTGTTTTGCCACCTCAAACTTCAAACATATATTTGGGATTCTGTTCAGGTTGCCTCCAACAGCACTGCTGTGAAAATGCTAATGTCTGCAGATAGCTCGCAGGCAGAAAGAGCTAGCCTGGAAAGCTGATTCTCAGTCTCATCTGCCCATGGCACCGCTCACACAGAGGCACAGAGAATGGGGTTGCTTGCTTGTCTTGCCACCTCAAAATTCAAACGTATTTTTGGGGTCAGTGTCGGGGGCCTCCGGCAGCCCTGCTCTGAAAATGCGAACGTCTGCAGATAGCTCGCAGCCAGAAAGAGCTAGCCTGGAAAGCTGTTGCTCAGCCTCATCTGCCCATGGCACTGCTCGCACAGAGGCACAGAGACTTTGGCTGCTTGCTTCTCTTGCACCTCAAACTTCAATCGTAGCTTAGGTGGTCCGTGCAGTCGGCCTCCGGCAGCCCTGCTCTGAACATGCGAACGTCTGCAGATAGCTGGCAGTCAGAAAGAGCTAGCCTGGAAAGCTGTTTCTCAGCCTCATCTGCCCATGCCACTGCTCGCACAGAGGCACAGAGACTGGGGCTGCTTGCTTCTCTTGCCCCCTCAAACTTCAAACGTAGCTTTGGAGGTCCGTGCAGGGAACGTCCACCAGTCCGGCTCCGAAAATGTGAATGCCTGAAAATAGCTCGCAGTCAGAAAGACCTAGCCTGGAAAGCTGTTGCTCAGCCTCATCTGCTCATGCCACTACTCGCACAGAGGCACAGAGACTGGGGCTGCTTGCTTGTCTTGCCCCCTGAAACTTCAAACGCACATTTGCGGGTCCGTGCCAGGAGCTTCCGGCAGCCTTGATCCGAAAATGCGAACGACAGCAGATAGCTCGCAGGCAGAAATATCTAGCCTGTAAAGCTGTTGCTCAGCCTCATCTGCCCATGGCACTGCTCGCACAGAAACAAAGAGACTGGGGCTGCTTGCTTTTCTTACCCCTCAAACTTGAAACGTAGCTTTGGGGGTCCGTGCAGGGGACCTCCACCAGCCCTGCTCTGAATATGCGAAAGTCTGCAGATAGCTCGCAGCCAGAAAGTGCTAGCCTGGAAAGCTGTTGCTCAGCCTCATCTGCCCATGGCACTGCTCGCACAGAGGCACAGAGACTGGGGCTGCTTGCTTGTCTTGCCCCCTCAAACTTAAAACGTAGATTTGGGGGTCCGTGCAGGGGATCCTCAGCAGCCCTGCTCTGAAAATGCGAACGTCTGCAGATATCTCGCAGACAGAAATTGCTAGCCTGGAAAGATGTTGCTCAGCCTCATCTGCCTATGGCACCGCTCGCATAGAGGCATAGAGAACGGGGCTACTTGCTTGTCTTGCAACCTCAATCTTCAAACGTAGATTAGGTGGTCCGTGCATGGGGCCTCCATCAGCCTATGCTCTTAAAATGCGAACGTCTGCAGATAGCTCGCAGCCAGAAAGAGCTAGCCTGGAAATCTGTTGCTCAGTCTCATCTGCCCATGCCACTGCTCGCACAGAGGCACAGAGACTGGGGCTGCTTGCTTGTCTTGCCTCCTCAAACTTCAAACGTAGCTTTGGAGGTCCGTGCAGGGGACCTCCACCAGTCCTGCTCCGAAAACACGAATGTCTGCAGATAGCTTGCAGCCAGAAAGAGCTAGCCTGGAAAGGTGTTGCTCAGCCTCATCTGCTCATGGCACTACTCGCACAGAGGCACAGAGACTGGGGCTGCTTGCTTGTCTTGCCACCTCAAACTTCAAACGTAGCTTTGAGGGTCCGTGCAGGGGGCCTCCGGCTGTCGAGCTCTGAAAATGCGAACGTCTGCAGATAGCTCGCAGCCAGAAAAAGCTAGCCTGGAATGCTGTTGCTCAGCCTCATCTGCCCATGGCACTGCTCACACAGAGGCACAGAGACTGGGGCTGCTTGCTTTTCTTGCCCCTCAAACTTCAATCGTAGCTTACGTGGTCCGTGCAGTGGGCCCCTGGCAGCCCTGCTCTGTAAATGCGAACGTCTGCAGATAGCTGGCACCCAGAAATATCTACCTTGGAAAGCTGTTGCTCAGCCTCATCTGCCCATGGCACTGCTCGCACAGAGGCACAGAGACTGGGGCTGCTTGCTTGTCTTCCCCCCTGAAACTTCAAACGTACATTTGGGGGTCCGTGCAGGGAGCCTCCGGCAGAATTGATCCGAAAATGCGAACGACTGCAGATAGCTCGCAGGCAGAAATATCTAGCCTGAAAAGCTGTTGCTCAGCCTCATCTGCCCACGGCACTGCTCGCACAGAGGCACAGAGACTGGGGCTGCTTGCTTGTCTTGCCCTCTCAAACTGCAAACGTAGCTTTGGTTGTTCTTGAAGGGGGCCTCCAGCAGATCTGCTTTGGAAATGAGAACGTCTGCTGATAGTTCGCAGCCAGAAAGAGCTAGCCTGGAAAGCTCTTGCTCAGCCTCATCTGCTCATGGCACTGCTCGCACAGAGGCACAGAGACTGGGGCTGCTTGCTTGTCTTTCCACCTCAAACTTCAAAAGTAGCTTTGGAGGTCCGTGCAGGGGACCTCCGGCAGCCCTGCTCTGAAAATGCGAACGTCTGCAGATAGCTCGCAGTCAGAAAGAGCTAGCCTGGAAAGCTGTTGCTCAGCCTCATCTGCTCATGGCACTACTCGCACAGAGGCACAGAGACTGGGGCTGCTTGCTTTTCTTGCCCCCTGAAACTTCAAACGTACATTTGCGGGTCCGTGCCAGGAGCCTCCGGCAGCCTTGATTCGAAAATGCGAACGACTGCAGATAGCTCGCAGGCAGAAATATCCAGCCTGTAAAGCTGTTGCTCAGCCTCATCTGCCCATGGCACTGCTCGCACAGAGGCACAGAGACTGGGGCTGCTTGCTTGTCTTGCCACCTCAAACTTAAAACGTAGATTTGTGGGTCCGTGCAGGGGATCCTCAGCAGCCCTGCTCTGAAAATGCGAACGTCTGCAGATAGCTCGCAGACAGAAATTGCTAGCCTGGAAAGATGTTGCTCAGCCTCATCTGCCTATGGCACCGCTCGCAAAGAGGCATAGAGAATGGGGCTACTTGCTTGTCTTGCAACCTCAATCTTCAAACGTAGATTAGGTGGTCCGTGCAGGGGGCCTCCATCAGCCCATGCTCTGAAAATGCGAACGTCTGCAGATAGCTCGCAGGCAGAAAGAGCTAGCCTGGAAATCTGTTGCTCAGCCTCATCTGCCCATGGCACTGCTCGCACAGAGGCACAGAGACTGGGGCTGCTTGCTTGTCTTGCCCCCTCAAACTTCAAACGTAGCTTTGAGGGTCCGTGCAGGGGGCCTCCACCAGCCCTGCTCTGAAAATGCAAACGTCTGCAGATAGCTCGCAGGCAGAAAGAGCTAGCCTGGAAAGCTGTTGCTCAGCCTCATCTGCCCATGGCACTGCTCGCACAGAGGCACAGAGACTGGGGCTGCTTGCTTGTCTTGCCACCTCAAACTTCAAACGTAGCTTTGGGGGTCCGTGCAGGGTACCTCCGGCTGTCGAGCTCTGAAAATGCGAACGTCTGCAGATAGCTCGCAGCCAGAAAGAGCTAGCCTGGAATGCTGTTGCTCAGCCTCATCTGCCCATGGCACTGCTCACACAGAGGCACAGAGACTGGGGCTGCTTGCTTTTCTTGCCCCTCAAACTTCAATCGTAGCTTACGTGGTCCGTGCAGTGGGCCTCCGACAGCCCTGCTCTGTAAATGCGAACGTCTGCAGATAGCTGGCACCCAGAAATATCTAGCTTGGAAAGCTGTTGCTCAGCCTCATCTGCCCATGGCACTGCTCGCACAGAGGCACAGAGACTGGGGCTACTTGCTTGTCTTCCCCCCTGAAACTTCAAACGTACATTTGGGGGTCGGTGCAGGGAGCCTCCGGCAGAATTGATCCGAAAATGCGAACGACTGCAGATAGCTCGCAGCCAGAAAGAGCTAGCCTGAAAAGCTGTTGCTCAGCCTCATCTGCTCATGGGAATGCTCGCACAGAGGCACAGAGACTGGGGCTGCTTGCTTGTCTTGCCCCCTCAAAATTCAAACGTAGATTTGTGGGTCCGTGCCGGGCAACTCCGGCAGCCCTGCTCTGAAAATGCGAACGTCTGCAGAGAGCTCGCAGTCAGAAAGAGCTAGCCTGGAAAGCTGTTGCTCAGCCTCATCTGCCCATGGCACTGCTCGCACCGAGGCACAGAGACTGGGGCTGCTTGCTTGTTTTGCCACCTCAAACTTCAAACATATATTTGGGATTCTGTTCAGGTTGCCTCCAGCAGCACTGCTGTGAAAATGCTAATGTCTGCAGATAGCTCGCAGGCAGAAAGAGCTAGCCTGGAAAGCTGATTCTCAGCCTCATCTGCCCATGGCACCGCTCACACAGAGGCACAGAGAATGGGGTTGCTTGCTTGTCTTGCCACCTCAAAATTCAAACGTATTTTTGGGGTCAGTGTCGGGGGCCTCCGGCAGCCCTGCTCTGAAAATGCGAACGTCTGCAGATAGCTCGCAGCCAGAAAGAGCTAGCCTGGAAAGCTGTTGCTCAGCCTCATCTGCCCATGGCACTGCTCGCACAGAGGCACAGAGACTGGGGCTGCTTGCTTCTCTTGCACCTCAAACTTCAATCGTAGCTTAGGTGGTCCGTGCAGTCGGCCTCCGGCAGCCCTGCTCTGAACATGCGAACGTCTGCAGATAGCTGGCAGTCAGAAAGAGCTAGCCTGGAAAGCTGTTTCTCAGCCTCATCTGCCCATGCCACTGCTCGCACAGAGGCACAGAGACTGGGGCTGCTTGCTTCTCTTGCCCCCTCAAACTTCAAACGTAGCTTTGGAGGTCCGTGCAGGGAACGTCCACCAGTCCGGCTCCGAAAATGTGAATGCCTGAAAATAGCTCGCAGTCAGAAAGACCTAGCCTGGAAAGCTGTTGCTCAGCCTCATCTGCTCATGCCACTACTCGCACAGAGGCACAGAGACTGGGGCTGCTTGCTTGTCTTGCCCCCTGAAACTTCAAACGCACATTTGCGGGTCCGTGCCAGGAGCTTCCGGCAGCCTTGATCCGAAAATGCGAACGACAGCAGATAGCTCGCAGGCAGAAATATCTAGCCTGTAAAGCTGTTGCTCAGCCTCATCTGCCCATGGCACTGCTCGCACAGAAACAAAGAGACTGGGGCTGCTTGCTTTTCTTACCCCTCAAACTTGAAACGTAGCTTTGGGGGTCCGTGCAGGGGACCTCCACCAGCCCTGCTCTGAATATGCGAAAGTCTGCAGATAGCTCGCAGCCAGAAAGTGCTAGCCTGGAAAGCTGTTGCTCAGCCTCATCTGCCCATGGCACTGCTCGCACAGAGGCACAGAGACTGGGGCTGCTTGCGTGTCTTGCCACCTCAAACTTAAAACGTAGATTTGGGGGTCCGTGCAGGGGATCCTCAGCAGCCCTGCTCTGAAAATGCGAACGTCTGCAGATATCTCGCAGACAGAAATTGCTAGCCTTGAAAGATGTTGCTCAGCCTCATCTGCCTATGGCACCGCTCGCATAGAGGCATAGAGAATGGGGCTACTTGCTTGTCTTGCAACCTCAATCTTCAAACGTAGATTAGGTGGTCCGTGCATGGGGCCTCCATCAGCCCATGCTCTTAAAATGCGAACGTCTGCAGATAGCTCGCAGCCAGAAAGAGCTAGCCTGGAAATCTGTTGCTCAGTCTCATCTGCCCATGCCACTGCTCGCACAGAGGCACAGAGACTGGGGCTGCTTGCTTGTCTTGCCTCCTCAAACTTCAAACGTAGCTTTGGAGGTCCGTGCAGGGGACCTCCACCCGTCCTGCTCCGAAAACACGAATGTCTGCAGATAGCTTGCAGCCAGAAAGAGCTAGCCTGGAAAGGTGTTGCTCAGCCTCATCTGCTCATGGCACTACTCGCACAGAGGCACAGAGACTGGGGCTGCTTGCTTGTCTTGCCACCTCAAACTTCAAACGTAGCTTTGAGGGTCCGTGCAGGGGGCCTCCACCAGCCCTGCTCTGAAAATGCGAACGTCTGCAGATAGCTGGCAGTCAGAAATAGCTAGCCTGGAAAGCTGTTGCTGAGCCTCATCTGCCCATGGCACTACTCGCACAGAGGCACAGAGACTGGGGCTGCTTGCTTGTCTTGCCACCTCAAACTTCAAACGTAGCTTTGGGGGTCCGTGCAGGGTACCTCCGGCTGTCGAGCTCTGAAAATGCGAAAGTCTGCAGATAGCTCGCAGTCAGAAAGAGCTAGCCTGGAATGCTGTTGCTCAGCCTCATCTGCCCATGGCACTGCTCACACAGAGGCACAGAGACTGGGGCTGCTTGCTTTTCTTGCCCCTCAAACTTCAATCGTAGCTTACGTGGTCCGTGCAGTGGGCCCCTGGCAGCCCTGCTCTGTAAATGCGAACGTCTGCAGATAGCTGGCACCCAGAAATATCTAGCTTGGAAAGCTGTTGCTCAGCCTCATCTGCCCATGGCACTGCTCGCACAGAGGCACAGAGACTGGGGCTGCTTGCTTGTCTTCCCCCCTGAAACTTCAAACGTACATTTGGGGGTCCGTGCAGGGAGCCTCCGGCAGAATTGATCCGAAAATGCGAACGACTGCAGATAGCTCGCAGGCAGAAATATCTAGCCTGAAAAGATGTTGCTCAGCCTCATCTGCCCACGGCACTGCTCGAACAGAGGCACAGAGAGTGGGGCTGCTTGCTTGTCTTGCCCTCTCAAACTGCAAACGTAGCTTTGGTTGTTCTTGAAGGGGGCCTCCAGCAGATCTGCTTTGGAAATGAGAACGTCTGCTGATAGTTCGCAGCCAGAAAGAGCTAGCCTGGAAAGCTCTTGCTCAGCCTCATCTGCTCATGGCACTGCTCGCACAGAGGCACAGAGACTGGGGCTGCTTGCTTGTCTTTCCACCTCAAACTTCAAACGTAGCTTTGGAGGTCCGTGCAGGGGACCTCCGGCAGCCCTGCTCTGAACATGCGAATGTCTGCAGATAGCTCGCAGGCAGAAAGAGCTAGCCTGGAAAGCTGTTGCTCAGCCTCATCTGCCCATGGCACTGCTCGCACAGAGGCACAGAGACTGGGGCTGCTTGCTTGTCTTTCCACCTCAAACTTCAAACGTATATTTGAGAGTCCTGCCAGGTGCCTCCGGCACCTATGGTCTGAAAATGCGAACGTCTGCAGAGAGCTCGCAGCCAGAAAGAGCTATCCTGGAAAGCAGTTGCTCAGTCTCATCTGCCCATGGCACTGCTCGCACAGAGGCACAGAGACTGGGGCTGCTTGCTTGTCTTGCCCTCTCAAACTGCAAACGTAGCTTTGGTTGTTCTTGAAGGGGGCCTCCAGCAGATCTGCTCTGGAAATGCGAACGTCTGCAAATAGCTCGCAGCCAAAAAGAGCTAGCCTGGAAAGCTGTTGCTCAGCCTCATCTGCTCATGGGAATGCTCGCACAGAGGCACAGAGACTGGGGCTGCTTGCTTGTCTTGCCCCCTCAAAATTCAAACGTAGATTTGTGGGTCCGTGCCGGGCACCTCCGGCAGCCCTGCTCTGAAAATGCGAACGTCTGCAGATAGCTCGCAGTCAGAAAGAGCTAGCCTGGAAAGCTGTTGCTCAGCCTCATCTGCCCATGGCACTGCTCGCACCGAGGCACAGAGACTGGGGCTGCTTGCTTGTCTTGCCACCTCAAACTTCAAACATATCTTTGGGATTCCGTTCAGGTTGCCTCCAGCAGCACTGCTGTGAAAATGCTAACATCTGCAGATAGCTCGCAGGCAGAAAGAGCTAGCCTGGAAAGCTGATTCTCAGCCTCATCTGCCCATGGCACCGCTCACACAGAGGCACAGAGAATGGGGTTGCTTGCTTGTCTTGCCCCCTCAAAATTCAAACGTATTTTTGGGGTCAGTGTCGGGGGCCTCCGGCAGCCCTACTCTGAAAATGCGAACGTCTGCAGAGAGCTCGCAACCAGAAAAAGCTAGCCTGGAAAGCTGTTGCTCAGCCTCATCTGATCATGGCACTGCTCGCACAGAGGCACAGAGACTGGGGCTGCTTGCTTCTCTTGCACCTCAAACTTCAATCGTAGCTTAGGTGGTCCGTGCAGTCGGCCTCCGGCAGCCCTGCTCTGAACATGCGAACGTCTGCAGATAGCTGGCAGTCAGAAAGAGCTAGCCTGGAAAGCTGTTTCTCAGCCTCATCTGCCCATGCCACTGCTCGCACAGAGGCACAGAGACTGGGGCTGCTTGCTTCTCTTGCCCCCTCAAACTTCAAACGTAGCTTTGGAGGTCCGTGCAGGGAACGTCCACCAGTCCGGTTCCGAAAATGTGAATGCCTGAAGATAGCTCGCAGTCAGAAAGACCTAGCCTGGAAAGCTGTTGCTCAGCCTCATCTGCTCATGGGAATGCTCGCACAGAGGCACAGAGACTGGGGCTGCTTGCTTGTCTTGCCCCCTGAAACTTCAAACGTACATTTGCGGGTCTGTGCCAGGAGCCTCCGGCAGCCTTGATCCGAAAATGCGAACGACTGCAGATAGCTCGCAGGCAGAAATATCTAGCCTGTAAAGCTGTTGCTTAGCCTCATCTGCCCATGGCACTGCTCGCACAGAAACAAAGAGACTGGGGCTGCTTGCTTTTCTTGCCCCTCAAACTTGAAACGTAGATTTGGGGGTCCGTGCAGGGGACCTCCACCAGCCCTGCTCTGAATATGCGAAAGTCTGCAGATAGCTCGCAGCCAGAAAGAGCTAGCCTGGAAAGCTGTTGCTCAGCCTCATCTGCCCATGGCACTGCTCGCACAGAGGCAGAGAGACTGGGGCTGCTTGCTTGTCTTGCCACCTCAAACTTAAAACGTAGATTTGGGGGTCCGTGCAGGGGATCCTCAGCAGCCCTGCTCTGAAAATGCAAACGTCTGCAGATAGCTCGCAGACAGAAATTGCTAGCCTGGAAAGATGTTGCTCAGCCTCATCTGCCTATGGCACCGCTCGCACAGAGGCATAGAGAATGGGACTACTTGCTTGTCTTGCAACCTCAATCTTCAAACGTAGATTAGGTGGTCCGTGCAGGGAGCCTCCATCAGCCCATGCTCTTAAAATGCGAACGTCTGCAGATAGCTCACAGCCAGAAAGAGCTAGCCTGGAAAGCTGTTGCTCAGCCTCATCTGCCCATGGCACTGCTCGCACAGAGGCACAGAGACTGGGGCTGCTTGCTTGTCTTTCCACCTCAAACTTCAAACGTATATTTGAGGGTCCTGCCAGGTGCCTCCGGCACCTATGGTCTGAAAATGCGAACGTCTGCAGAGAGCTCGCAGCCAGAAAGAGCTATCCTGGAAAGCAGTTGCTCAGCCTCATCTGCCCATGGCACTGCTCGCACAGAGGCACAGAGACTGGGGCTGCTTGCTTGTCTTGCCCTCTCAAACTGCAAACGTAGCTTTGGTTGTTCTTGAAGGGGGCCTCCAGCAGATCTGCTCTGGAAATGCGAACGTCTGCAAATAGCTCGCAGCCAAAAAGAGCTAGCCTGGAAAGCTGTTGCTCAGCCTCATCTGCTCATGGGAATGCTCGCACAGAGGCACAGAGACTGGGGCTGCTTGCTTGTCTTGCCCCCTCAAAATTCAAACGTAGATTTGTGGGTCCGTGCCGGGCACCTCCGGCAGCCCTGCTCTGAACATGCGAACGTCTGCAGATAGCTGGCAGTCAGAAAGAGCTAGCCTGGAAAGCTGTTTCTCAGCCTCATCTGCCCATGCCACTGCTCGCACAGAGGCACAGAGACTGGGGCTGCTTGCTTCTCTTGCCCCCTCAAACTTCAAACGTAGCTTTGGAGGTCCGTGCAGGGAACGTCCACCAGTCCGGCTCCGAAAATGTGAATGCCTGAAGATAGCTCGCAGTCAGAAAGACCTAGCCTGGAAAGCTGTTGCTCAGCCTCATCTGCTCATGGGAATGCTCGCACAGAGGCACAGAGACTGGGGCTGCTTGCTTGTCTTGCCCCCTGAAACTTCAAACGTACATTTGCGGGTCTGTGCCAGGAGCCTCCGGCAGCCTTGATCCGAAAATGCGAACGACTGCAGATAGCTCGCAGGCAGAAATATCTAGCCTGTAAAGCTGTTGCTTAGCCTCATCTGCCCATGGCACTGCTCGCACAGAAACAAAGAGACTGGGGCTGCTTGCTTTTCTTGCCCCTCAAACTTGAAACGTAGATTTGGGGGTCCGTGCAGGGGACCTCCACCAGCCCTGCTCTGAATATGCGAAAGTCTGCAGATAGCTCGCAGGCAGAAAGAGCTAGCCTGGAAAGCTGTTGCTCAGCCTCATCTGCCCATGGCACTGCTCGCACAGAGGCAGAGAGACTGGGGCTGCTTGCTTGTCTTGCCACCTCAAACTTAAAACGTAGATTTGGGGGTCCGTGCAGGGGATCCTCAGCAGCCCTGCTCTGAAAATGCAAACGTCTGCAGATAGCTCGCAGACAGAAATTGCTAGCCTGGAAAGATGTTGCTCAGCCTCATCTGCCTATGGCACCGCTCGCACAGAGGCATAGAGAATGGGACTACTTGCTTGTCTTGCAACCTCAATCTTCAAACGTAGATTAGGTGGTCCGTGCAGGGAGCCTCCATCAGCCCATGCTCTTAAAATGCGAACGTCTGCAGATAGCTCACAGCCAGAAAGAGCTAGCCTGGAATGCTGTTGCTCAGCCTCATTTGCCCATGGCACTGCTCACACAGAGGCACAGAGACTGGGGCTGCTTGCTTTTCTTGCCCCTCAAACTTCAATCGTAGCTTACGTGGTCCGTGCAGTGGGCCCCTGGCAGCCCTGCTCTGTAAATGCGAACGTCTGCAGATAGCTGGCACCCAGAAATATCTAGCTTGGAAAGCTGTTGCTCAGCCTCATCTGCCCATGGCACTGCTCGCACAGAGGCACAGAGACTGGGGCTGCTTGCTTGTCTTGCCCCCTGAAACTTCAAACGTACATTTGGGGGTACGTGCCAGCAGCCTCCGGCAGAATTCATCCGAAAATGCGAACGACTGCAGATAGCTCGCAGGCAGAAATATCTAGCCTGGAAAGCTGTTGCTCAGCCTCATCTGCCCATGGCACTGCTCGCACAGAGGCACAGAGACTGAGGATGCTTGCTTGACTTGCCCTCTCAAACTGCAAACGTAGCTTTGGTTGTTCTTGAAGGGGGCCTCCAGCAGATCTGCTTTGGAAAATGCGAACGTCTGCTGATAGTTCGCAGCCAGAAAGAGCTAGCCTGGAAAGCTCTTGCTCAGCCTCATCTGCTCATGGCAATGCTCGACTAGAGGCACAGAGACTGGGGCTGCTTGCTTGTCTTGCCCCCTCAAACTTCAAACGTATCTTAGCTGGTGCGTGCCGGGCGACTCCAGCAGCCCTGCTGCGAAAATGCATATGTCTGCAGATAGCTCGCAGCCAGAAAGAGCTAGCCTGGAAAGCTGTTGCTCAGCCTCATCTGCCCATGGCACTGCTCGCACCGAGGCACAGAGACTGGGGCTGCTTGCTTGTCTTGCCCCCTCAAACTTCAAACCTATCTTTGGGAGTTCGTGAAGTGGTGCACCAGCAGCCCTGCTCTGAAAATGCGAACGTCTGCAGATAGCTCGCAGTCAGAAAAAGCTAGCCTGGAAAGCTGTTGCTCACCCTCATCTGCCCATGGCACTGCTCGCACAGAGGCACACAGACTGGGGCTGCTTATTTGTCTTCCCCCCTGAAACTTCAAACGTAGCTTTGGGGGTCAGTGCAGGGCGCCTCCGGAAGCCCTGCTCTGAAAATGCGAACGTCTGCAGATAGCTCGCAGCCAGAAAGAGCTAGCCTGGAAAGCTGTTGCTCAGCCTCATCTGCTCATGGCACTGCTCACACAGAGGCACAGAGACTGGGGCTGCTTGCTTTTCTTGCTCCTCAAACTTCAAACGTAGCTTTGGAGGTCCGTGCAGGGGACCTCCGGCAGCCCTGCTCTGAACATGCGAAAGTCTGCAGATAGTTCGCAGGCAGAAAGAGCTAGCCTGGAAAGCTGTTGCTCAGCCTCATCTGCCCATGGCACTGCTCGCACAGAGGCACAGAGACTGGGGCTGCTTGCTTGTCTTTCCACCTCAAACTTCAAACGTAGATTTGGGGGTCCTGCCAGTTGCCTCTGGCACCTATGCTCTGAAAATGCGAACATCTGCAGATAGCTCGCAGGCAGAAAGAGCTATCCTGGAAAGCTGTTGCTCAGCCTCATCTGCCCATGGCACTACTCGCACAGAGGCACAGAGATTGGGGATGCTTGCTTGTCTTGCCCTCTCAAACTGCAAACGTAGCTTTGGTTGTTCTTGAAGGGGGCCTCCAGCAGATCTGCTCTGGAAATGCGAACGTCTGCAAATAGCTCGCAGCCAGAAAGAGCTAGCCTGGAAAGCTGTTGCTCAGCCTCATCTGCTCATGGGAATGCTCGCACAGAGGCACAGAGACTGGGGCTGCTTGCTTGTCTTGACCCCTCAAAATTCAAACGTAGATTTGTGGGTCCGTGCCGGGCACCTCCGGCAGCCCTGCTCTGAAAATGCGAACGTCTGCACATAGCTCGCAGTCAGAAAGAGCTAGCCTGGAAAGCTGTTGCTCAGCCTCATCTGCCCATGGCACTGCTCGCACAGAGGCACAGAGACTGGGGCTGCTTCCTTGTCTTGCCACCTCAAACTTCAATCGTAGCTTAGGTGGTCCGTGCAGTCGGTCTCCGGCAGCCCTGCTCTGAACATGCGAACGTCTGCAGATAGCTGGCAGTCAGAAAGAGCTAGCCTGGAAAGCTGTTTCTCAGCCTCATCTGCCCATGCCACTGCTCGCACAGAGGCACAGAGACTGGGGCTGCTTGCTTCTCTTGCCCCCTCAAACTTCAAACGTAGCTTTGGAGGTCCGTGCAGGGAACGTCCACCAGTCCGGCTCCGAAAATGTGAATGCCTGAAAATAGCTCGCAGTCAGAAATACCCAGCCTGGAAAGCTGTTGCTCAGCCTCATCTGCTCATGGCACTACTCGCACAGAGGCACAGAGACTGGGGCTGCTTGCTTGTCTTGCCCCCTGAAACTTCAAACGCACATTTGCGGGTCCGTGCCAGGAGCTTCCGGCAGCCTTGATCCGAAAATGCGAACGACTGCAGATAGCTCGCAGGCAGAAATATCTAGCCTGTAAAGCTGTTGCTCAGCCTCATCTGCCCATGGCACTGCTCGCACAGAAACAAAGAGACTGGGGCTGCTTGCTTTTCTTACCCCTCAAACTTGAAACGTACCTTTGGGGGTCCGTGCAGTGGGGCCTCCACCAGCCCTGCTCTGAATATGCGAAAGTCTGCAGATAGCTCGCAGCCAGAAAGTGCTAGCCTGGAAAGCTGTTGCTCAGCCTCATCTGCCCATGGCACTGCTCGCAGAGAGGCACAGAGACTGGGGCTGCTTGCTTGTCTTCCCCCCTGAAACTTCAAACGTACATTTGGGGGTCCGTGCAGGGAGCCTCCGGCAGAATTGATCCGAAAATGCGAACGACTGCAGATAGCTCGCAGGCAGAAATATCTAGCCTGAAAAGCTGTTGCTCAGCCTCATCTGCCCACGGCACTGCTCGCACAGAGGCACAGAGACTGGGGATGCTTGCTTGTCTTGCCCTCTCAAACTGCAAACGTAGATTTGGTTGTTCTTGAAGGGGGCCTCCAGCAGATCTGCTTTGGAAATGAGAACGTCTGCTGATAGTTCGCAGCCAGAAAGAGCTAGCCTGGAAAGCTCTTGCTCAGCCTCATCTGCTCATGGCACTGCTCGCACAGAGACACAGAGACTGGGGCTGCTTGCTTGTCTTTCCACCTCAAACTTCAAACGTAGCTTTGGAGGTCCGTGCAGGGGACCTCCGCCAGCCCTGCTCTGAACATGCGAAAGTCTGCAGATAGCTCGCAGGCAGAAAGGGCTAGCCTGGAAAGCTGTTGCTCAGCCTCATCTGCCCATGGCACTGCTCGCACAGAGGCACAGAGACTGGGGCTGCTTGCTTGTCTTTCCACCTCAAACTTCAAACGTAGATTTGGGGGTCCTGCCAGGTGCCTCCGGCACCTATGCTCTGAAAATGCGAACGTCTGCAGAGAGCTCGCAGCCAGAAAGAGCTATCCTGGAAAGCAGTTGCTCAGCCTCATCTGCCCATGGCACTGCTCGCACAGAGGCACAGAGATTGGGGATGCTTGCTTGTCTTGCCCTCTCAAACTGCAAACGTAGCTTTGGTTGTTCTTGAAGGGGGCCTCCAGCAGATCTGCTCTGGAAATGCGAACGTCTGCAAATAGCTCGCAGCCAAAAAGAGCTAGCCTGGAAAGCTGTTGCTCAGCCTCATCTGCTCATGGGAATGCTCGCACAGAGGCACAGAGACTGGGGCTGCTTGCTTGTCTTGCCCCCTCAAAATTCAAACGTAGATTTGTGGGTCCGTGCCGGGCACCTCCGGCAGCCCTGCTCTGAAAATGCGAACGTCTGCAGATAGCTCGCAGTCAGAAAGAGCTAGCCTGGAAAGCTCTTGCTCAGCCTCATCTGCCCATGGCACTGCTCGCACCGAGTCACAGAGACTGGGGCTGCTTGCTTTTCTTGCCACCTCAAACTTCAAACATATCTTTGGGATTCCGTTCAGGTTGCCTCCAGCAGCACTGCTGTGAAAATGCTAACGTCTGCAGATAGCTCGCAGGCAGAAAGAGCTAGCCTGGAAAGCTGATTCTCAGCCTCATCTGCCCATGGCACCGCTCGCACAGAGGCATAGAGACTGGGGCTTCTTCTTGTCTTGCTTCCTCAAACTTCAAACGTAGCTTTGGAGGTCCTTGCTGGGGACCTCCACAAGTCCTGCTCCGAAAATATGAATGTCTGCAGATATCTCGTAGCCAGAAAGAGCTAGCCTGGAAAGGTGTTGCTCAGCCTCATCTGCTCATGACACTACTCGCACAGAGGTACAGAGACTGGGGCTGCTTGCTTGTCTTGCCCCCTCAAACTTCAAACGTAGATTTGGGGGTCCGTGCTGGGTACCTCCGGCTGTCGTGCTCTGAAAATGCGAACGTGTGCAGATAGCTCGCAGTCAGAAAGAGCTAGCCTGTAAAGCTGTTGCTCAGCCTCATCTGTCCATGGCACTGCTCGCACAGAGCCACAGAGACTGGGGCTGCTTCCTTGTCTTGCCACCTCAAACTTCAAACGTATATTTTTGGGTCAGTGCAGGGGACCTCCGGCAGCACTGTTCTGAAAACGCGAACGTCTGCAGAAAGCTCGCAGCCAGAAAGAGCTAGCCTGGAAAGCTGTTGCTCAGCCTCATCTGTCCATGGCACTGCTCGCATAGAGGCACAGAGACTGGGGCTGCTTGCTTGTCTTGCCTCCTCAAACTTCAAACGTAGCTTTGGAGGTCCGTGCAGGGGACCTCCACCAGTCCTGCTCCGAAAACACGAATGTCTGCAGATAGCTTGCAGCCAGAAAGAGCTAGCCTGGAAAGGTGTTGCTCAGCCTCATCTGCTCATGGCACTACTCGCACAGAGGCACAGAGACTGGGGCTGCTTGCTTGTCTTGCCACCTCAAACTTCAAACGTAGCTTTGGGGGTCCGTGCAGGGGGCCTCCACCAGCCCTGCTCTGAAAATGCGAACGTCTGCAGATAGCTGGCAGTCAGAAATAGCTAGCCTGGAAAGCTGTTGCTGAGCCTCATCTGCCCATGGCACTACTCGCACAGAGGCACAGAGACTGGGGCTGCTTGCTTGTCTTGCCACCTCAAACTTCAAACGTAGCTTTGGGGGTCCGTGCAGGGTACCTCCGGCTGTCGAGCTCTGAAAATGCGAACGTCTGCAGATAGCTCGCAGCCAGAAAGAGCTAGCCTGGAATGCTGTTGCTCAGCCTCATCTGCCCATGGCACTGCTCACACAGAGGCACAGAGACTGGGGCTGCTTGCTTTTCTTGCCCCTCAAACTTCAATCGTAGCTTACGTGGTCCGTGCAGTGGGCCCCTGGCAGCCCTGCTCTGTATATGCGAACGTCTGCAGATAGCTGGCACCCAGAAATATCTAGCTTGGAAAGCTGTTGCTCAGCCTCATCTGCCCATGGCACTGCTCGCACAGAGGCACAGAGACTGGGGCTGCTTGCTTGTCTTTCCACCTCAAACTTCAAACGTAGCTTTGGAGGTCCGTGCAGGGGACCTCCGGCAGCCCTGCTCTGTACATGCGAAAGTCTGCAGATAGCTCGCAGGCAGAAAGAGCTAGCCTGGAAAGCTGTTGCTCAGCCTCATCTGCCCATGGCACTGCTCGCACAGAGGCACAGAGACTGGGGCTGCTTGCTTGTCTTTCCACCTCAAACTTCAAACGTAGATTTGGGGGTCCTGCCAGGTGCCTCCGGCACCTATGCTCTGAAAATGCGAACGTCTGCAGAGAGCTCGCAGCCAGAAAGAGCTATCCTGGAAAGCAGTTGCTCAGCCTCATCTGCCCGTGGCACTGCTCGCACAGAGGCACAGAGATTGGGGATGCTTGCTTGTCTTGCCCTCTCAAACTGCAAACGTAGCTTTGGTTGTTCTTGAAGGGGGCCTCCAGCAGATCTGCTCTGGAAATGCGAACGTCTGCAAATAGCTCGCAGCCAAAAAGAGCTAGCCTGGAAAGCTGTTGCTCAGCCTCATCTGCTCATGGGAATGCTCGCACAGAGGCACAGAGACTAGGGCTGCTTGCTTGTCTTGCCCCCTCAATATTCAAACGTAGATTTGTGGGTTCGTGCCGGGCACTTCCGGCAGCCCTGCTCTGAAAATGCGAACGTCTGCAGATAGCTCGCAGTCAGAAAGAGATAGCCTGGAAAGCTGTTGCTCAGCCTCATCTGCCCATGGCACTGCTCGCACCGAGGCACAGAGACTGGGGCTGCTTGCTTGTCTTGCCACCTCAAACTTCAAACATATCTTTGGGATTCCTTTCAGGTTGCCTCCAGCAGCACTGCTGTGAAAATGCTAACGTCTGCAGATAGCTCGCAGCCAGAAAGAGCTAGCCTGGAAAGCTGATTCTCAGCCTCATCTGCCCATGGCACCGCTCACACAGAGGCATAGAGAATGGGGCTGCTTGCTTGTCTTGCCACCTCAAACTTCAAACGTATCTTAGGTGGTCCTGCCAGGTGCCTCCGGCACCTATGCTCTGAAAATGCGAACGTCTGCAGAAAGCTCGCAGGCAGAAAGCGCTAGCCTGGAAAGCTGTTGCTCAGCCTCATCTGTCCATGGCACTACTCTCACAGAGGCACAGAGATGGGGATGCTTGCTTGTCTTGCCCTCTCAAACTGCAAACGTAGCTTTGGTTGTTCTTGAAGGGGGCCTCCAGCAGATCTGCTCTGGAAATGAGAACGTTTGCAGAAAGCTCGCAGCCAGAAAGAGCTAGCCTGGAAAGCTCTTGCTCAGCCTCATCTGCCCATGGCACTGCTCGCACAGAGGCACAGAGACTGGGGCTGCTTGCTTGTCTTGCCCCCTCAAACTTCAAACGTAGATTTGGGGGTCCATGCAGGGTACGTCCGGCTGTCGTGCTCTGAAAATGCGAACGTCTGCAGATAGCTCGCAGTCAGAAAGAGCTAGCCTGCAAAGCTGTTGCTCAGCCTCATCTGTCCATGGCACTGCTCGCACAGAGGCACAGAGACTGGGGCTACTTCCTTGTCTTGCCACCTCAAACTTCAAACGTATATTTTTGGGTCAGTGCAGGGGACCTCCGGCAGCACTGTTCTGAAAATGCGAACGTCTGCAGAAAGCTCGCAGCCAGAAAGAGCTAGCCTGGAAAGCTGTTGCTCAGCCTCATCTGTCCATGGCACTGCTCGCACAGAGACACAGAGACTGGGGCTGCCTGCTTGTCTTGCCCCCTCAAACTTCAAACGTAGCTTTGGGGGTCAGTGCAGGGGGCCTCCGGCAGCCCTGCTCTGAAAATGTGAACGTCTGCAGATAGCTCGCAGCCAGAAACAGCTAGCCTGGAAAGCTGTTGCTCAGCCTCATCTGTCCATGGCACTGCTCGCACAGAGGCACAGAGACTGGGGCTGCTTCCTTGTCTTGCCACCTCAAACTTCAAACGTAGGTTTGGAGGTCCGTGCAGGGGACCTCCACCAGTCCTGCTCCGAAAATGTGAATGCCTGCAGAAAGCTCGCAGCCAGAAAGAGCTAGCCTGGAAAGCTGTTGCTCAGCCTCATCTGCCCATGGCACTGCTCGCACACAGACACAGAGACTGGGGCTGCCTGCTTGTCTTGCCTCCTCAAACTTCAAACGTAGCTTTGGGGGTCAGTGCAGGGGGCCTCCGGCAGCCCTGCTCTGAAAATGTGAACGTCTGCTGATAGGTCGCAGCCAGAAACAGCTAGCCTGGAAAGCTGTTGCTCAGCCTTATCTGTCCATGGCACTGCTCGCACAGAGGCACAGAGACTGGGGCTGCTTCCTTGTCTTGCCACCTCAAACTTCAAACGTATATTTTTGGGTCAGTGCAGGGGACCTCCGGCAGCACTGTTCTGAAAATGCGAACGTCTGCAGAAAGCTCGCAGCCAGAAAGCGCTAGCCTGAAAAGCTGTTGCTCAGCCTCATCTGTCCATGACACTGCTCGCACAGAGGCACAGAGACTGGGGCTGCCTGCTTGTCTTGCCCCCTCAAACTTCAAACGTAGCTTTGGGGGTCAGTGCAGGGGGCCTCCGGCAGCCCTGCTCTGAAAATGTGAACGTCTGCAGATAGCTCGCAGGCAGAAAGAGCTAGCCTGGAAAGCTGTTGCTCAGCCTCATCTGCCCATGGCACTGCTCGCACAGAGGCACAGAGACTGGGGCTGCTTGCTTGTCTTGCAACCTCAAACTTCAAAAGTAAATTTGAGGCTCCGTGCAGGAGGCCTTAGCCAGCCCTTCTCCGAAAATGCGAACGTCTGCAGATAGCTCGCAGCCAGAAACAGCTAGCCTGGAAAGCTGTTGCTCAGTTTCATCTGCCCATGGCACTGCTCACACAGAGACACAGAGACTGGGGCTGCTTCCTTGTCTTGCCACCTCAAACTTCAAACGTATATTTTTGGGTCAGTGCAGGGGACCTCCGGCAGCACTGTTCTGAAAATGCGAACGTCTGCAGAAAGCTCGCAGTCAGAAAGAGCTAGCCTGGAAAGCTGTTGCTCAGCCTCATCTGTCCATGGCACTGCTCGCACAGAGGCACAGAGACTGGGGCTGCTTCCTTGTCTTGCCACCTCAAACTTCAAACGTATATTTTTGGGTCAGTGCAGGGGACCTCCGGCAGCACTGTTCTGAAAATGCGAACGTCTGCAGAAAGCTCGCAGCCAGAAAGCGCTAGCCTGGAAAGCTGTTGCTCAGCCTCATCTGCCCATGGCACTGCTCGCACAGAGGCACAGAGACTCCGGCTGCTTGCTTGTCTTGCCACCTCTAACTTTAAACGTAGCATAGGTGGTCCGTGCAGTGGGGCCTCCGGCAGCCCTGCTCCCAAAATGCGAACGTCTGCAGATAGCTCGCAGCCAGAAAGAGCTAGCCTGCAAAGCTGTTGCTCAGCCTCATCTGCTCATGGCACTAATCGCACAGAGGCACAGAGACTGGGGCTGCTTGCTTGTCTTGCAAGCTCAAACTTCAAACGTATCTTTGGGGGTCCATGCAGGGGGCATCCGGCGGCCCTGCTCTGAAAATGCGAAGGTCTGCAGATAGCTCGCAGACAGAAAGAGCTAGCCTGGAAAGCTGTTGCTCAGCCTCATCTGCCCATGGCACTGCTCGCACAGAGGCACAGAGACTGGGGCTGCTTGCTTGTCTTGCAACCTCAAACTTCAAAAGTAAATTTGAGGCTCCGTGCAGGAGGCCTTAGCCAGCCCTTCTCCGAAAATGCGAACGTCTGCAGATAGCTCGCAGCCAGAAACAGCAAGCCTGCAAAGCTGTTGCTCAGCCTCATCTGCCCATGGCACTGCTCACACAGAGGCACAGAGACTGGGGCTGCTTGCTTTTCTTGCCACCTCAAACTTCAAACGTAGCTTTGGGGGTCCATGCAGGGGGTCTCCGGCAGCCCTGCTCTGAAAATGCAAACGTCTGCGGATAGCTCGCAGGCAGAAAAAGCTGGCCTGGGAAGCTCTTGCTCAGCCTCATCTGCCCATGGCACTGCTCGCACAGAGGCACAGAGACTGGGGCTGCTTGCTTTTCTTGCCACCTCTAACTTCAAAAGTATCTTAGGTGGTCCGTGAAGGGGGCCTCCAGCAGACCTGCTCTGTAAATGCGAACGTCTGCAGAGAGCTCGCAAACAGAAAGAGCTAGCCTGGAAAGCTGTTGCTCAGCCTCATCTGCCCATGGCACTGCTCAAACAGAGGCACAGAGACTCGGGTTGCTTGCTTGTCTTGCCACCTCTAACTTTAAACGTAGCTTAGGTGGTCCGTGCAGTGGGGCCTCCGGAAGCCCTGATCCCAAAATGCGAACGTCTGCAGATAGCACGCAGGAAGAAAGTGCTAGCCTGGAAAGCTGTTGCTCAGCCTCATCTGCTCATGGCACTGCTCGCACAGAGGCACAGAGACTGGGGCTGCTTGCTTCTCTTGCCACCTCAAACTTCAAACGTAGCTTTGGGGGTCCATGCAGGGGGCCTCCGGCAGCCCTACTCTTAAAATGGAAACGTCTGCAGATAGCTCGCAGCCAGAAAGAGCTAGCCTGCAAAGCTGTTGCTCAGCCTCATCTGCCCATGGCACTGCTCGCACAGAGGCACAGAGACTGGGGCTGCTTGCTTGTCTTGCAACCTCAAACTTCAAAAGTAAATTTGAGGCTCCGTGCAGGAGGCATTAGCCAGCCCTTCTCCGAAAATGTGAACGTCTGCAGATAGCTCGCAGCCAGAAACAGCTAGCCTGGAAAGCTGTTGCTCAGCCTCATCTGCCCATGGCACTGCTCACACAGAGGCACAGAGACTGGGGCTGCTTGCTTGTCTTGCAAACTCAAACTTCAGAAGTAAATTTGAGGCTCCGTGCAGGAGGCATTAGCCAGCCCTTCTCCGAAAATGCGAACGTCTGCAGATAGCTCGCAGACAGAAAGAGCTAGCCTGGAAAGCTGTTGCTCAGCCTCATCTGCCCATGGCACTGCTCGCACAGAGGCACAGAGACTGGGGCTGCTTGCTTGTCTTGCAACCTCAAACTTCAAAAGTAAACTTGAGTCTCCGTGTAGGAGGGCTTAGCCAGCCCTTCTCCGAAAATGCGAACGTCTGCAGATAGCTCGCAGCCAGAAAGAGCTAGCCTGCAAAGCTGTTGCTCAGCCTCATCTGCCCATGGCACTGCTCACACAGAGGCACAGAGACTGGGGCTGCTTGCTTTTCTTGCCACCTCAAACTTCAAACGTATATTTGGGGGTCCGTGCAGGGGGCCTCCGGCAGCCCTGCTCTGAAAATGCAAACGTCTGCAGATAGCTCGCAGCCAGAAACAGCAAGCCTGCAAAGCTGTTGCTCAGCCTCATCTGCCCATGGCACTGCTCGCACAGAGGCACAGAGACTGGGGCTGCTTGCTTGTCTTGCCACCTCAAACTTCAAAAGTATCTTAGGTGGTCCGTGCAGGGGGCCTCCGGCAGCCCTGCTCTGAATATGCGAATGTCTACAGATAGCTCGCAAACAGAAAGAGCTAGCCTGGAAAGCTGTTGCTCAGCCTCATCTGCACATGGCACTGCTCGCACAGAAGCACAGAGACTCCGGCTGCTTGCTTGTCTTGCCACCTCTAACTTCAAACATAGCCTTGGGGGTCCGTGCAGGGGGCCTCCGGCAGCCCTGCTCTGAATATGCGAATGTCGGCAGATAGCGCGCAGCCAGAAAGAGCTAGCCTGGAAAGTTGTTGCTCAGCCTCATCTGCTCATGGCACTCCTCGCACAGAGGCACAGAGACTGGGGCTGCTTGCTTGTCTTGCAACCTCAAGCTTCAAAAGTAAATTTGAGGCTCCGTGCAGGAGGCATTAGCCAGCCCTTCTCCGAAAATGCGAACGTCTGCAGATAGCTCGCAGACAGAAAGAGCTAGCCTGGAAAGCTGTTGCTCAGCCTCATCTGCCCATGGCACTGCTCGCACAGAGGCACAGAGACAGGGGCTGCTTGCTTGTCTTGCAACCTCAAACTTCAAAAGTAAACTTGAGGCTCCGTGCAGGAGGCCTTAGCCAGCCCTTCTCCGAAAATGCGAACGTCTGCAGATAGCTCGCAGCCAGAAACAGCTAGCCTGCAAAGCTGTTGCTCAGCCTCATCTGCCCATGGCACTGCTCACACAGAGGCACAGAGACTGGGGCTGCTTGCTTTTCTTGCCCCCTCAAACTTCAAACGTATATTTGGGGGTCCATGCAGGGGGCCTCCGGCAGCCCTGCTCTGAAAATGCAAACGTCTGCAGATACCTCGCAGCCAGAAACAGCTAGCCTGCAAAGCTGTTGCTCAGCCTCATCTGCCCATGGCACTGCTCGCACAGAGGCACAGAGACTGGGGCTCCTTGCTTGTCTTGCCACCTCAAACTTCAAACATAGCCTTGGGGGTCCGTGCAGGGGGCCTCCGGCAGCCCTGCTCTGAATATGCGAATGTCTGCAGATAGCTCGCAGGCAGAAAGAGCTAGCCTGGAAAGCTGTTGCTCAGCCTCATCTGCTCATGGCACTCCTCGCACAGAGGCACAGAGACTGGGGCTGCTTGCTTGTCTTGCACCCTCAAACTTCAAAAGTAAATTTGAGGCTCCGTGCAGGAGGCCTTAGCCAGCCCTTCTCCGAAAATGCGAACGTCTGCAGAGAGCTCGCAGCCAGAAACAGCTAGCCTGGAAAGCTGTTGCTCAGCCTCATCTGCCCATGGCACTGCTCGCACAGAGGCACAGAGACTGGGGCTGCTTGCTTGTCTTGCAACCTCAAACTTCAAAAGTAAATTTGAGGCTCCGTGCAGGAGGCATTAGCCAGCCCTTCTCCGAAAATGGAACGTCTGCAGATAGCTCGCAGACAGAAAGAGCTAGCCTGCAAAGCTGTTGCTCAGCCTCATCTGCCCATGGCACTGCTCGCACAGAGGCACAGAGACTGGGGCTGCTTGCTTGTCTTGCAACCTCAAACTTCAAAAGTAAATTTGAGGCTCCGTGCAGGAGGCATTAGCCAGCCCTTCTCCGAAAATGTGAACGTCTGCAGATAGCTCGCAGCCAGAAACAGCTAGCCTGGAAAGCTGTTGCTCAGCCTCATCTGCCCATGGCACTGCTCGCACAGAGGCACAGAGACTGGGGCTGCTTGCTTGTCTTGCACCTCAAACTTCAAACGTATCTTTGCGGGTCCATGCAGGGGGCCTCCGGCAGCCCTGCTCTCAAAATGCGAAGGTCTGCAGATAGCTCGCAGCCAGAAAGAGCTAGCCTGGAAAGCTGTTGCTCAGCCTCATCTGCTCATCGCACTCCTCGCACAGAGGCACAGAGACTGGGGCTGCTTGCTTGTCTTGCAACCTCAAACTTCAAAAGTAAATTTGAGGCTCCGTGCAGGAGGCCTTAGCCAGCCCTTCTCCGAAAATGCGAACGTCTGCAGAGAGCTCGCAGCCAGAAACAGCTAGCCTGGAAAGCTGTTGCTCAGCCTCATCTGCCCATGGCACTGCTCACACAGAGGCACAGAGACTGGGGCTGCTTGCTTTTCTTTCCACCTCAAACTTCAAACGTATATTTGGGGGTCCATGCAGGGGGCCTCCGGCAGCCCTGCTCTGAAAATGCAAACGTCTGCAGATAGCTCGCAGCCAGAAACAGCAAGCCTGCAAAGCTGTTGCTCAGCCTCATCTGCCCATGGCACTGCTCGCACAGAGGCACAGAGACTGGGGCTGCTTGCTTGTCTAGCCACCTCTAACTTTAAACGTAGCTTAGGTGGTCCATGCAGTGGGGCCTCCAGCAGCCCTGCTCTGGAAATGCGAACTTCTGCAGATAGCTCGCAGCCAGAAAGAGCTAGCCTGGAAAGCTGTTGCTCAGCCTCATCTGCTCATGGCACTGCTCGCACAGAGGCAGAGAGACAGGGGCTGCTTGATTGTCTTGCCACCTCAAACTTCAAAAGTATCTTAGGTGGTCCGTGAAGGGGGCCTCCGGCAGCCCTACTCTGAAATTGCGAACGTCTGCAGAGAGCTCGCAACCAGAAAAAGCTAGCCTGCAAAGCTGTTGCTCAGCCTCATCTGCCCATGGCACTGCTCACACAGAGGCACAGAGACTGGGGCTGCTTGCTTGTCTTGCCACCTCAAACTTCAAACATAGCCTTGGGGGTCCGTGCAGGGGGCCTCCGGCAGCCCTGCTCTGAATATGCAAATGTCTGCAGATAGCTCGCAGCCAGAAAGAGCTAGCCTGCAAAGCTGTTGCTCAGCCTCATCTGCCCATGGCACTGCTCGCACAGAGGCACAGAGACTGGGGCTGCTTGCTTGTCTTGCAACCTCAAACTTCAAAAGTAAATTTGAGGCTCCGTGCAGGAGGCATTAGCCAGCCCTTCTCCGAAAATGGAACGTCTGCAGATAGCTCGCAGACGGAAAGAGCTAGCCTGCAAAGCTGTTGCTCAGCCTCATCTGCCCATGGCACTGCTCGCACAGAGGCACAGAGACTGGGGCTGCTTGCTTTTCTTGCACCTCAAACTTCAAACGTATCTTTGGGGGTCCATGCAGGGGGCCTCAGGCAGCCCTGCTCTCAAAATGCGAAGGTCTGCAGATAGCTCGCAGGCAGAAAGAGCTAGCCTGGAAAGCTGTTGCTCAACCTCATCTGCCCATGGCACTGCTCACACAGAGGCACAGAGACTGGGGCTGCTTGCTTGTCTTGCCACCTCAAACTTCAAACATAACTTTGGGGGTCCGCGCAGGGGGCCTCCGGCAGCCCTGCTCTGAAAATGCGAACGTCTGCAGATAGCTCGCAGGCAGAAAGAGCTAGCCTGGAAAGCTGTTGCTCAGCCTCATCTGCTCATGGCACTGCTCGCACAGAGGCACAGAGACTGGGGCTGCTTGCTTGTCTTGCAACCTCAAACTTCAAAAGTAAATTTGAGGATCCGTGCAGGAGGCATTAGCCAGCCCTTCTCCGAAAATGCGAACGTCTGCAGATAGCTCGCAGCCAGAAACAGCTAGCCTGCAAAGCTGTTGCTCAGCCTCATCTGCCCATGGCACTGCTCGCACAGAGGCAGAGAGACTGGGGCTGCTTGCTTGTCTTGCAACCTCAAACTTCAAAAGTAAATTTCAGGCTCCGTGCAGGAGGCCTTAGCCAGCCCTTCTCCGAAAATGCGAACGTCTGCAGATAGCTCGCAGCCAGAAACAGCTGGCCTGCAAAGCTGTTGCTCAGCCTCATCTGCCCATGGCACTGCTCACACAGAGGCACAGAGACTGGGGCTGCTTGCTTGTCTAGCCACCTCAAACTTCAAACGTATATTTGGGGGTCCATGCAGGGGGCCTCCGGCAGCCCTGCTCTGAAAATGCAAATGTCTGCAGATAGCTCGGAGCCAGAAACAGCTAGCCTGCAAAGCTGTTGCTCAGCCTCATCTGCCCATGGCACTGCTCGCACAGAGGCAGAGAGACTGGGGCTGCTTGCTTGTCTTGCCACCTCAAACTTCAAACATAGCCTTGGGGGTCCGTGCAGGGGGCCTCCGGCAGCCCTGCTCTGAAAATGCGAAGGTCTGCAGATAGCTCGCAGGCAGAAAGAGCTAGCCTGGAAAGCTGTTGCTCAGCCTCATCTGCTCATGGCACTGCTCGCACAGAGGCACAGAGACTGGGGCTGCTTGCTTGTCTTGCAACCTCAAACTTCAAAAGTAAATTTGAGGCTCCGTGCAGGAGGCATTAGCCAGCCCTTCTCCGAAAATGCGAACGTCTGCAGATAGCTCGCAGCCAGAAACAGCTAGCCTGCAAAGCTGTTGCTCAGCCTCATCTGCCCATGGCACTGCTCGCACAGAGGCAGAGAGACTGGGGCTGCTTGCTTGTCTTGCAACCTCAAACTTCAAAAGTAAACTTGAGGCTCCGTGCAGGAGGCCTTAGCCAGCCCTTCTCCGAAAATGCGAACGTCTGCAGATAGCTCGCAGCCAGAAACAGCTAGCCTGCAAAGCTGTTGCTCAGCCTCATCTGCCCATGGCACTGCTCACACAGAGGCACAGAGACTGGGGCTGCTTGCTTGTCTAGCCACCTCAAACTTCAAACGTATATTTGGGGGTCCATGCAGGGGGCCTCCGGCAGCCCTGCTCTGAAAATGCAAACGTCTGCAGATAGCTCGCAGCCAGAAACAGCTAGCCTGCAAAGCTGTTGCTCAGCCTCATCTGCTCATGGCACTGCTCGCACAGAGGCAGAGAGACTGGGGCTGCTTGCTTGTCTTGCCACCTCAAACTTCAAAAGTATCTTAGGTGGTCTGTGAAGGTGGCCTCCGGCAGCCCTACTCTGAAATTGCGAACGTCTGCAGAGAGCTCGCAACCAGAAAAAGCTAGCCTGCAAAGCTGTTGCTCAGCCTCATCTGCCCATGGCACTGCTCGCACAGAGGCACAGAGACTGGGGCTGCTTGCTTGTCTAGCCACCTCAAACTTCAAACGTATATTTGGGGGTCCATGCAGGGGGCCTCCATCAGCCCTGCTCTGAAAATGCAAACGTCTGCAGATAGCTCGCAGCCAGAAAGAGCTAGCCTGGAAAGTTGTTGCTCAGCCTCATCTGCCCATGGCACTGCTCACACAGAGGCACAGAGACTGGGGATTCTTGCTTCTCTTGCCACCTCAAACTTCAAACGTAGCTTTGGGGGTCCATGCAGGGGGCGTCCGGCAGCCCTGCTCTTAAAATGGAAACGTCTGCAGATAGCTCGCAGGCAGAAGAAGCTGGCCTGGAAAGCTGTTGCTCAGCCTCATCTGCCCATGGCACTGCTCGCACAGAGGCACAGAGACTGGGGCTGCTTGCTTTTCTTGCCACCTCAAACTTCAAAAGTATCTTAGGTAGTCCGTGAAGGGGGCCTCCGGCAGCCCTGATCCGAAAATGGAACGTCTGCAGATAGCTCGCAGACAGAAAGAGCTAGCCTGCAAAGCTGTTGCTCAGCCTCATCTGCCCATGGCACTGCTCGCACAGAGGCACAGAGACTGGGGCTGCTTGCTTGTCTTGCAACCTCAAACTTCAAAAGTAAATTTGAGGCTCCGTGCAGGAGGCATTAGTCAGCCCTTCTCCGAAAATGTGAACGTCTGCAGATAGCTCGCAGCCAGAAACAGCTAGCCTGGAAAGCTGTTGCTCAGCCTCATCTGCCCATGGCACTGCTCGCACAGAGGCACAGAGACTGGGGCTGCTTGCTTGTCTTGCAAACTCAAACTTCAGAAGTAAATTTGAGGCTCCGTGCAGGAGGCCTTAGCCAGCCTTTCTCCGAAAAAGCGAACGTCTGCAGATAGCTCGCAGCCAGAAACAGCTAGCCTGCAAAGCTGTTGCTCAGCCTCATCTGCCCATGGCACTGCTCGCACAGAGGCACAGAGACTGGGGCTGCTTGCTTTTCTTGCCACCTCAAACTTCAAAAGTATCTTATGTGGTCCGTGAAGGGGGCCTCCGGCAGCCCTAATCTGAAAATGCGAACGTCTGCAGAGAGCTCGCAAAAAGGAAGAGCTAGCCTGGAAAGCTGTTGCTCAGCCTCATCTGCCCATGGCACTGCTCGCACAGAGGCACAGAGACTCCGGCTGCTTGCTTGTCTTGCCACCTCTAACTTCAAAAGTAAACTTGAGGCTCCGTGCAGGAGGCCTTAGCCAGCCCTTCTCCGAAAATGCGAACGTCTGCAGATAGCTCGCAGCCAGAAACAGCTAGCCTGCAAAGATGTTGCTCAGCCTCATCTTCCCATGGCACTGCTCACACAGAGGCACCGAGACTGGGGCTTCTTGCTTCTCTTGCCACCTCAAACTTCAAACGTAGCTTTAACGGTCCATGCAGGGGGCCTCCGGCAGCCCTGCTCTTAAAATGGAAACGTCTGCAGATAGCTCGCAGGCAGAAAAAGCTGGCCTGGAAAGCTGTTGCTCAGCCTCATCTGCCCATGGCACTGCTCGCACAGAGGCACAGAGACTGGGGCTGCTTGCTTGTCTTGCCACCTCAAACTTCAAAAGTATCTTAGGTGGTCTGTGAAGGGGGCCTCCGGCAGCCCTACTCTGAAATTGCGAACGTCTGCAGAGAGCTCGCAACCAGAAAAATCTAGCCTGCAAAGCTGTTGCTCATCCTCATCTGCCCATGGCACTGCTCAAACAGAGGCACAGAGACTGGGGCTGCTTGCTTGTCTTGCAACCTCAAACTTCAAAAGTAAATTTGAAGCTCCGTGCAGGAGGCATTAGCCAGCCCTTCTCCGAAAATGCGAACGTCTGCAGATAGCTCGCAGCCAGAAAGAGATAGCCTGCAAAGCTGTTGCTCAGCCTCATCTGCCCATGGCACTGCTCGCACAGAGGCAGAGAGACTGGGGCTGCTTGCTTGTCTTGCAACCTCAAACTTCAAAAGTAAACTTGAGGCTCCGTGCAGGAGGCCTTAGCCAGCCCTTCTCCGAAAATGCGAACGTCTGCAGATAGCTCGCAGCCAGAAACAGCTAGCCTGCAAAGCTGTTGCTCAGCCTCATCTGCCCATGGCACTGCTCGCACAGAGGCACAGAGACTGGGGCTGCTTGCTTGTCTAGCCACCTCAAACTTCAAACGTATATTTGGGGGTCCATGCAGGGGGCCTCCGGCAGCCCTGCTCTGAAAATGCAAACGTCTGCAGATAGCTCGCAGCCAGAAACAGCTAGCCTGGAAAGCTGTTGCTCAGCCTCATCTGCCCATGGCACTGCTCGCACAGAGGCACAGAGACTGGGGCTGCTTGCTTGTCTAGACACCTCTAACTTTAAACGTAGCTTAGGTGGTCCATGCAGTGGGGCCTCCAGCAGCCCTGCTCCCAAAATGCGAACTTCTGCAGATAGCTCGCAGCCAGAAAGAGCTAGCCTGGAAAGCTGTTGCTCAGCCTCATCTGCTCATGGCACTGCTCGCACAGAGGCACAGAGACTGGGGATTCTTGCTTCTCTTGCCACCTCAAACTTCAAACGTAGCTTTGGTGGTCCATGCAGGGGGCCTCCGGCAGCCCTGCTCTGAAAATGCGAATGTCTGCAGATAGCTCGCAGGCAGAAAGAGCTAGCCTGGAAAGCTGTTGCTCAGCCTCATCTGCCCATGGCACTGCTCACACAGAGGCACAGAGACTGGGGCTGCTTGCTTGTCTTGCACCTCAAACTTCAAACGTCTCTTTGCGGGTCCATGCAGGGGGCCTCCGGCAGCCCTGCTCTCAAAATGCGAAGGTCTGCAGATAGCTCGCAGCCAGAAAGAGCTAGCCTGGAAAGCTGTTGCTCAGCCTCATCTGCTCATGGCACTGCTCGCACAGAGGCACAGAGACTGGGGCTGCTTGCTTGTCTTGCCACCTCAAACTTCAAACATAACTTTGGGGGTCCGCGCAGGGGGCCTCCGGCAGCCCTGCTCTGAAAATGCGAACGTCTGCAGATAGCTCGCAGGCAGAAAGAGCTAGCCTGGAAAGCTGTTGCTCAGCCTCATCTGCTCATGGCACTGCTCGCACAGAGGCACAGAGACTGGGGCTGCTTGCTTGTCTTGCAACCTCAAACTTCAAAAGTAAATTTGAAGCTCCGTGCAGGAGCCATTAGCCAGCCCTTCTCCGAAAATGCGAACGTCTGCAGATAGCTCGCAGCCAGAAAGAGATAGCCTGCAAAGCTGTTGCTCAGCCTCATCTGCCCATGGCACTGCTCGCACAGAGGCAGAGAGACTGGGGCTGCTTGCTTGTCTTGCAACCTCAAACTTCAAAAGTAAACTTGAGGCTCCGTGCAGGAGGCCTTAGCCAGCCCTTCTCCGAAAATGCGAACGTCTGCAGATAGCTCGCAGCCAGAAACAGCTAGCCTGCAAAGCTGTTGCTCAGCCTCATCTGCCCATGGCACTGCTCGCACAGAGGCACAGAGACTGGGGCTGCTTGCTTGTCTAGCCACCTCAAACTTCAAACGTATATTTGGGGGTCCATGCAGGGGGCCTCCGGCAGCCCTGCTCTGAAAATGCAAACGTCTGCAGATAGCTCGCAGCCAGAAACAGCTAGCCTGGAAAGCTGTTGCTCAGCCTCATCTGCCCATGGCACTGCTCGCACAGAGGCACAGAGACTGGGGCTGCTTGCTTGTCTAGACACCTCTAACTTTAAACGTAGCTTAGGTGGTCCATGCAGTGGGGCCTCCAGCAGCCCTGCTCCCAAAATGCGAACTTCTGCAGATAGCTCGCAGCCAGAAAGAGCTAGCCTGGAAAGCTGTTGCTCAGCCTCATCTGCTCATGGCACTGCTCGCACAGAGGCACAGAGACTGGGGCTGCTTGCTTGTCTAGCCACCTCAAACTTCAAACGTAGCTTTGGTGGTCCATGCAGGGGGCCTCCGGCAGCCCTGCTCTGAAAATGCGAATGTCTGCAGATAGCTCGCAGGCAGAAAGAGCTAGCCTGGAAAGCTGTTGCTCAGCCTCATCTGCCCATGGCACTGCTCACACAGAGGCACAGAGACTGGGGCTGCTTGCTTGTCTTGCACCTCAAACTTCAAACGTCTCTTTGCGGGTCCATGCAGGGGGCCTCCGGCAGCCCTGCTCTCAAAATGCGAAGGTCTGCAGATAGCTCGCAGCCAGAAAGAGCTAGCCTGGAAAGCTGTTGCTCAGCCTCATCTGCCCATGGCACTGCTCGCATAGAGGCAGAGAGACTGGGGCTGCTTGCTTGTCTTGCCACCTCAAACTTCAAAAGTATCTTAGGTGGTCCGTGAAGGGGGCCTCTGGCAGCCCTACTCTGAAATTGCGAACATCTGCAGAGAGCTCGCAACCAGAAAAAGCGAGCCTGGAAAGCTGTTGCTCAGCCTCATCTGCCCATGGAACTGCTCACACAGAGGCACAGAGACTGGGGCTGCTTGCTTGTCTTGCCACCTCAAACTTCAAACATAACTGTGGGGGTCCATGCAGGGGGCCTCCGTCAGCCCTGCTCTGAAAATGCGAACGTCTGCAGATAGCTCGCAGCCAGAAATAGCTAGCCTGCAAAGCTGTTGCTCAGCCTCATCTGCCCATGGCACTACTCACACAGAGGCACAGAGACTGGGGCTTCTTGCTTCTCTTGCCATCTCAAACTTCAAACGTAGCTTTGGGGGTCCATGCAGGGGACCTCCGGCAGCCCTGCTCTGAAAATGGAAACGTCTGCAGATAGCTCGCAGGCAGAAAAAGCTGGCCTGGAAAGCTGTTGCTCAGCCTCATCTGCCCATGGCACTGCTCGCACAGAGGCACAGAGACTGGGGCTGCTTGCTTTTCTTGCCACCTCAAACTTCAAAAGTATTTTAGGTGGTCCGTGAAGGGGGCCTCCGGCAGCCCTACTGTGAAAATGCGAACGTCTGCAGAGAGCTCGCAACCAGAAAGAGCTAGCCTGGAAAGCTGTTGCTCAGCCTCATCTGCCCATGGCACTACTCGCACAGAGGCACAGAGACTCGGGCTGCTTGCTTGTATTGCCCCCTCTAACTTTAAACGTAGCTTAGGTGGTCCGTGAAGGGGGCCTCCGGCAGCCCTACTGTGAAAATGCGAACGTCTGCAGATAGCTCGCAGGCAGAAAGAGCTAGCCTGGAAAGCTGTTGCTCAGCCTCATCTGCTCATGGCACTGCTCGCACAGAGGCACAGGGACTGGGGCTGCTTGCTTTTCTTGCACCTCAAACTTCAAACGTATCTTTGGGGGTCCATGCAGGGGGCCTCAGGCAGCCCTGCTCTCAAAATGCGAAGGTCTGCAGATAGCTCGCAGGCAGAAAGAGCTAGCCTGCAAAGCTGTTGCTCAGCCTCATCTGCTCATGGCACTGCTCGCACAGAGGCACAGGGACTGGGGCTGCTTGCTTGTCTTGCAACCTCAAACTTCAAAAGTAAACTTGAGGCTCCGTGCAGGAGGCCTTAGCCAGCCCTTCTCCGAAAATGCGAACGTCTGCAGATAGCTCGCAGCCAGAAACAGCTAGCCTGCAAAGCTGTTGCTCAGCCTCATCTGCCCATGGCACTGCTCGCACAGAGGCACAGAGACTGGGGCTGCTTGCTTGTCTAGCCACCTCAAACTTCAAACGTATATTTGGGGGTCCATGCAGGGGGCCTCCGGCAGCCCTGCTCTGAAAATGCAAACGTCTGCAGATAGCTCGCAGCCAGAAACAGCTAGCCTGGAAAGCTGTTGCTCAGCCTCATCTGCCCATGGCACTGCTCGCACAGAGGCACAGAGACTGGGGCTGCTTGCTTGTCTAGCCACCTCTAACTTTAAACGTAGCTTAGGTGGTCCATGCAGTGGGGCCTCCAGCAGCCCTGCTCCCAAAATGCGAACTTCTGCAGATAGCTCGCAGCCAGAAAGAGCTAGCCTGGAAAGCTGTTGCTCAGCCTCATCTGCTCATGGCACTGCTCGCACAGAGGCACAGAGACTGGGGCTGCTTGCTTGTCTAGCCACCTCAAACTTCAAAAGTATCTTAGGTGGTCTGTGAAGGTGGCCTCCGGCAGCCCTACTCTGAAATTGCGAACGTCTGCAGAGAGCTCGCAACCAGAAAAAGCTAGCCTGGAAATCTGTTGCTCAGCCTCATCTGCCCATGGCACTGCTCGCACAGAGGCACAGAGACTGGGGCTGCTTGCTTGTCTTGCCACCTCAAACTTCAAACATAGCCTTGGGTGTCCATGCAGGGGGCCTCCGGCAGCCCTGCTCTGAATATGCGAATGTCTGCAGATAGCTCGCAGGCAGAAAGAGCTAGCCTGGAAAGCTGTTGCTCAGCCTCATCTGCCCATGGCACTGCTCGCACAGAGGCACAGAGACTGGGGCTGCTTGCTTGTCTTGCAACCTCAAACTTCAAAAGTAAATTTGAGGCTCCGTGCAGGAGGCCTTAGCCAGCCCTTTTCCGAAAATGCGAACGTCTGCAGATAGCTCGCAGCCAGAAACAGCTAGCCTGCAAAGCTGTTGCTCAGCCTCATCTGCCCATGGCACTGCTCACACAGAGGCACAGAGACTGGGGCTTCTTGCTTCTCTTGCCATCTCAAACTTTAAACGTAGCTTTGGGGGTCCATGCAGGGGGCCTCCGGCAGCCCTGCTCTGAAAATGGAAACGTCTGCAGAGAGCTCGCAGGCAGAAAAAGCTGGCCTGGAAAGCTGTTGCTCAACCTCATCTGCCCATGGCACTGCTCTCACACAGGCACAGAGACTGGGGCTGCTTGCTTTTCTTGCCACCTCAAACTTCAAAAGTATCTTAGGTGGTCCGTGAAGGGGGCCTCCAGCAGCCCTACTGTGAAAATGCGAACGTCTGCAGAGAGCTCGCAACCAGAAAGAGCTAGCCTGGAAAGCTGTTGCTCAGCCTCATCTGCCCATGGCACTACTCGCACAGAGGCACAGAGACTCGGGCTGCTTGCTTGTATTGCCCCCTCCAACTTTAAATGTAGCTTAGGTGGTCCGTGCAGTGGGGCCTCCGGCAGCCCTGCTCCCAAAATGCGAACGTCTGCAGATAGCTCGCAGCCAGAAAGAGCTAGCCTGGAAAGCTGTTGCTCAGCCTCATCTGCTCATGGCACTGCTCGCACAGAGGCACAGAGACTGGGGCTGCTTGCTTTTCTTGCACCTCAAACTTCAAATGTAGCTTTGGTGGTCCATGCAGGGGGCCTCCGGCAGCCCTGCTCTGAAAATGCGAAGTTCTGCAGATAGCTCGCAGGCAGAAAGAGCTAGCCTGGAAAGCTGTTGCTCAGCCTCATCTGCCCATGGCACTGCTCGCACAGAGGCAGAGAGACTGGGGCTGCTTGCGTTTCTTGCACCTCAAACTTCAAACGTATCTTTGGGGGTCCATGCAGGGGGCCTCCGGCAGCCCTGCTCTCAAAATGCGAAGGTCTGCAGATAGCTCGCAGGCAGAAAGAGCTAGCCTGGAAAGCTGTTGCTCAGCCTCATCTGCCCATGGCACTGCTCGCATAGAGGCAGAGAGACTGGGGCTGCTTGCTTGTCTTGCCACCTCAAACTTCAAAAGTATCTTAGGTGGTCCGTGAAGGAGGCCTCCGTCAGCCCTACTCTGAAATTGCGAACATCTGCAGAGAGCTCGCAACCAGAAAAAGCGAGCCTGGAAAGCTGTTGCTCAGCCTCATCTGCCCATGGAACTGCTCACACAGAGGCACAGAGACTGGGGCTGCTTGCTTGTCTTGCCACCTCAAACTTCAAACATAACTGTGGGGGTCCATGCAGGGGGCCTCCGTCAGCCCTGCTCTGAAAATGCGAACTTCTGCAGATAGCTCGCAGGCAGAAAGAGCTAGCCTGGAAAGTTGTTGCTCAGCCTCATCTGCCCATGGCACTGCTCGCACAGGGGCACAGAGACTGGGGCTGCTTGCTTTTCTTGCCTACTCAAACTTCAAAAGTATCTTAGGTGGTCCGTGAAGGGGGCCTCCGGCAGCCCTACTGTGAAAATGCGAACGTCTGCAGAGAGCTCGCAACCAGAAAGAGCTAGCCTGGAAAGCTGTTGCTCAGCCTCATCTGCCCATGGCACTACTCGCACAGAGGCACAGAGACTCGGGCTGCTTGCTTGTATTGCCCCCTCTAACTTTAAACGTAGCTTAGGTGGTCCGTGCAGTGGGGCCTCCGGCAGCCCTGCTCTGAAAATGCGAACGTCTGCAGATAGCTCGCAGGCAGAAAGAGCTAGCCTGGAAAGCTGTTGCTCAGCCTCATCTGCTCATGGCACTGCTCGCACAGAGGCACAGAGACTGGGGTTGCTTGCTTTTCTTGCACCTCAAACTTCAAACGTAGCTTTGGTGGTCCATGCAGGGGGCCTCCGGCAGCCCTGCTCTGAAAATGCGAAGGTCTGCAGATAGCTCGCAGGCAGAAAGAGCTAGCCTGGAAAGCTGTTGCTCAGCCTCATCTGCCCATGGCACTGCTCGCACAGAGGCACAGAGACTGGGGCTGCTTGCTTGTCTTGCACCTCAAACTTCAAACGTCTCTTTGCGGGTCCATGCAGGGGGCCTCCGGCAGCCCTGCTCTCAAAATGCGAAGGTCTGCAGATAGCTCGCAGCCAGAAAGAGCTAGCCTGGAAAGCTGTTGCTCAGCCTCATCTGCCCATGGCACTGCTCGCATAGAGGCAGAGAGACTGGGGCTGCTTGCTTGTCTTGCCACCTCAAACTTCAAAAGTATCTTAGGTGGTCCGTGAAGGGGGCCTCCGGCAGCCCTACTCTGAAATTGCGAACATCTGCAGAGAGCTCGCAACCAGAAAAAGCGAGCCTGGAAAGCTGTGGCTCAGCCTCATCTGCCCATGGCACTGCTCACACAAAGGCACAGAGACTGGGGCTGCTTGCTTGTCTTGCCACCTCAAACTTCAAACATAACTGTGGGGGTCCATGCAGGGGGCCTCCGTCAGCACTGGTCTGAAAATGCGAACGTCTGCGGATAGCTCGCAGGCTGAAAGAGCTAGCCTGGAAAGCTGTTGCTCAGCCTCATCTGCCCATGGCACTGCTCGCACAGAGGCACAGAGACTGGGGCTGCTTGCTTGTCTTGCAACCTCAAACTTCAAAAGTATCTTAGGTGGTCCGTGAAGGGGGCCTCCGGCAGCCCTACTGTGAAAATGCGAACGTCTGCAGAGAGCTCGCAACCAGAAAGAGCTAGCCTGGAAAGCTGTTGCTCAGCCTCATCTGCCCATGGCACTACTCGCACAGAGGCACAGAGACTCGGGCTGCTTGCTTGTATTGCCCCCTCTAACTTTAAACGTAGCTTAGGTGGTCCGTGCAGTGGGTCCTCCGGCAGCCCTGCTCCCAAAATGCGAACGTCTGCAGATAGCTCGCAGCCAGAAAGAGCTAGCCTGGAAAGCTGTTGCTCAGCCTCATCTGCTCATGGCACTGCTCGCACAGAGGCACAGAGACTGGGGCTGCTTGCTTTTCTTGCACCTCAAACTTCAAACGTAGCTTTGGTGGTCCATGCAGGGGGCCTCCGGCAGCCCTGCTCTGAAAATGCGAAGGTCTGCAGATAGCTCGCAGGCAGAAAGAGCTAGCCTGGAAAGCTGTTGCTCAGCCTCATCTGCCCATGGCACTGCTCGCACAGAGGCACAGAGACTGGGGCTGCTTGCTTGTCTTGCACCTCAAACTTCAAACGTTTCTTTGCGGGTCCATGCAGGGGGCCTCCGGCAGCCCTGCTCTCAAAATGCGAATGTCTGCAGATAGCTCGCAGGCAGAAAGAGCTAGCCTGGAAAGCTGTTGCTCAGCCTCATCTGCCCATGGCACTGCTCGCATAGAGGCAGAGAGACTGGGGCTGCTTGCTTGTCTTGCCACCTCAAACTTCAAAAGTATCTTAGGTGGTCCGTGAAGGGGGCCTCCGGCAGCCCTACTCTGAAATTGCGAACATCTGCAGAGAGCTCGCAACCAGAAAAAGCGAGCCTGGAAAGCTGTGGCTCAACCTCATCTGCCCATGGCACTGCTCGCACACAGGCACAGAGACTGGGGCTGCTTGCTTTTCTTGCCACCTCAAACTTCAAAAGTATCTTAGGTGGTCCGTGAAGGGGGCCTCCAGCAGCCCTACTGTGAAAATGCGAACGTCTGCAGAGAGCTCGCAACCAGAAAGAGCTAGCCTGGAAAGCTGTTGCTCAGCCTCATCTGCCCATGGCACTACTCGCACAGAGGCACAGAGACTCGGGCTGCTTGCTTGTATTGCCCCCTCTAACTTTAAATGTAGCTTAGGTGGTCCGTGCAGTGGGGCCTCCGGCAGCCCTGCTCCCAAAATGCGAACGTCTGCAGATAGCTCGCAGCCAGAAAGAGCTAGCCTGGAAAGCTGTTGCTCAGCCTCATCTGCTCATGGCACTGCTCGCACAGAGGCACAGAGACTGGGGCTGCTTGCTTTTCTTGCACCTCAAACTTCAAATGTAGCTTTGGTGGTCCATGCAGGGGGCCTCCGGCAGCCCTGCTCTGAAAATGCGAAGTTCTGCAGATAGCTCGCAGGCAGAAAGAGCTAGCCTGGAAAGCTGTTGCTCAGCCTCATCTGCCCATGGCACTGCTCGCACAGAGGCACAGAGACTGGGGCTGCTTGCTTGTCTTGCACCTCAAACTTCAAACGTCTCTTTGCGGGTCCATGCAGGGGGCCTCCGGCAGCCCTGCTCTCAAAATGCGAAGGTCTGCAGATAGCTCGCAGGCAGAAAGAGCTAGCCTGGAAAGCTGTTGCTCAGCCTCATCTGCCCATGGCACTGCTCGCATAGAGGCAGAGAGACTGGGGCTGCTTGCTTGTCTTGCCACCTCAAACTTCAAAAGTATCTTAGGTGGTCCGTGAAGGAGGCCTCCGTCAGCCCTACTCTGAAATTGCGAACATCTGCAGAGAGCTCGCAACCAGAAAAAGCGAGCCTGGAAAGCTGTTGCTCAGCCTCATCTGCCCATGGAACTGCTCACACAGAGGCACAGAGACTGGGGCTGCTTGCTTGTCTTGCCACCTCAAACTTCAAACATAACTGTGGGGGTCCATGCAGGGGGCCTCCGTCAGCCCTGCTCTGAAAATGCGAACTTCTGCAGATAGCTCGCAGGCAGAAAGAGCTAGCCTGGAAAGTTGTTGCTCAGCCTCATCTGCCCATGGCACTGCTCGCACAGGGGCACAGAGACTGGGGCTGCTTGCTTTTCTTGCCTACTCAAACTTCAAAAGTATCTTAGGTGGTCCGTGAAGGGGGCCTCCGGCAGCCCTACTGTGAAAATGCGAACGTCTGCAGAGAGCTCGCAACCAGAAAGAGCTAGCCTGGAAAGCTGTTGCTCAGCCTCATCTGCCCATGGCACTACTCGCACAGAGGCACAGAGACTCGGGCTGCTTGCTTGTATTGCCCCCTCTAACTTTAAACGTAGCTTAGGTGGTCCGTGCAGTGGGGCCTCCGGCAGCCCTGCTCTGAAAATGCGAACGTCTGCAGATAGCTCGCAGGCAGAAAGAGCTAGCCTGGAAAGCTGTTGCTCAGCCTCATCTGCTCATGGCACTGCTCGCACAGAGGCACAGAGACTGGGGTTGCTTGCTTTTCTTGCACCTCAAACTTCAAACGTAGCTTTGGTGGTCCATGCAGGGGGCCTCCGGCAGCCCTGCTCTGAAAATGCGAAGGTCTGCAGATAGCTCGCAGGCAGAAAGAGCTAGCCTGGAAAGCTGTTGCTCAGCCTCATCTGCCCATGGCACTGCTCGCACAGAGGCACAGAGACTGGGGCTGCTTGCTTGTCTTGCACCTCAAACTTCAAACGTCTCTTTGCGGGTCCATGCAGGGGGCCTCCGGCAGCCCTGCTCTCAAAATGCGAAGGTCTGCAGATAGCTCGCAGCCAGAAAGAGCTAGCCTGGAAAGCTGTTGCTCAGCCTCATCTGCCCATGGCACTGCTCGCATAGAGGCAGAGAGACTGGGGCTGCTTGCTTGTCTTGCCACCTCAAACTTCAAAAGTATCTTAGGTGGTCCGTGAAGGGGGCCTCCGGCAGCCCTACTCTGAAATTGCGAACATCTGCAGAGAGCTCGCAACCAGAAAAAGCGAGCCTGGAAAGCTGTGGCTCAGCCTCATCTGCCCATGGCACTGCTCACACAAAGGCACAGAGACTGGGGCTGCTTGCTTGTCTTGCCACCTCAAACTTCAAACATAACTGTGGGGGTCCATGCAGGGGGCCTCCGTCAGCACTGGTCTGAAAATGCGAACGTCTGCGGATAGCTCGCAGGCTGAAAGAGCTAGCCTGGAAAGCTGTTGCTCAGCCTCATCTGCCCATGGCACTGCTCGCACAGAGGCACAGAGACTGGGGCTGCTTGCTTGTCTTGCAACCTCAAACTTCAAAAGTATCTTAGGTGGTCCGTGAAGGGGGCCTCCGGCAGCCCTACTGTGAAAATGCGAACGTCTGCAGAGAGCTCGCAACCAGAAAGAGCTAGCCTGGAAAGCTGTTGCTCAGCCTCATCTGCCCATGGCACTACTCGCACAGAGGCACAGAGACTCGGGCTGCTTGCTTGTATTGCCCCCTCTAACTTTAAACGTAGCTTAGGTGGTCCGTGCAGTGGGTCCTCCGGCAGCCCTGCTCCCAAAATGCGAACGTCTGCAGATAGCTCGCAGCCAGAAAGAGCTAGCCTGTAAAGCTGTTGCTCAGCCTCATCTGCTCATGGCACTGCTCGCACAGAGGCACAGAGACTGGGGCTGCTTGCTTTTCTTGCACCTCAAACTTCAAACGTAGCTTTGGTGGTCCATGCAGGGGGCCTCCGGCAGCCCTGCTCTGAAAATGCGAAGGTCTGCAGATAGCTCGCAGGCAGAAAGAGCTAGCCTGGAAAGCTGTTGCTCAGCCTCATCTGCCCATGGCACTGCTCGCACAGAGGCACAGAGACTGGGGCTGCTTGCTTGTCTTGCACCTCAAACTTCAAACGTTTCTTTGCGGGTCCATGCAGGGGGCCTCCGGCAGCCCTGCTCTCAAAATGCGAATGTCTGCAGATAGCTCGCAGGCAGAAAGAGCTAGCCTGGAAAGCTGTTGCTCAGCCTCATCTGCCCATGGCACTGCTCGCATAGAGGCAGAGAGACTGGGGCTGCTTGCTTGTCTTGCCACCTCAAACTTCAAAAGTATCTTAGGTGGTCCGTGAAGGGGGCCTCCGGCAGCCCTACTCTGAAATTGCGAACATCTGCAGAGAGCTCGCAACCAGAAAAAGCGAGCCTGGAAAGCTGTGGCTCAGCCTCATCTGCCCATGGAACTGCTCACACAAAGGCACAGAGACTGGGGGTGGTTGCTTGTCTTGCCACCTCAAACTTCAAACATAACTGTGGGGGTCCATGCAGGGGGCCTCCTTCAGCCCTGCTCTGAATATGCGAACGTCTGCAGAGAGCTCGCAAACAGAAAGAGCTAGCCTGGAAAGCTGTTGCTCAGCCTCATCTGCCCATGGCACTGCTCGCACAGAGGCACAGAGACTGGGGCTGCTTGCTTGTCTTGCACCTCAAACTTCAAACGTCTCTTTGCGGGTCCATGCAGGGGGCCTCCGGCAGCCCTGCTCTCAAAATGCGAAGGTCTGCAGATAGCTCGCAGCCAGAAAGAGCTAGCCTGGAAAGCTGTTGCTCAGCCTCATCTGCCCATGGCACTGTTCGCATAGAGGCAGAGAGACTGGGGCTGCTTGCTTGTCTTGCCACCTCAAACTTCAAAAGTATCTTAGGTGGTCCGTGAAGGGGGCCTCCGGCAGCCCTACTCTGAAATTGCGAACATCTGCAGAGAGCTCGCAACCAGAAAAAGCGAGCCTGGAAAGCTGTTGCTCAGCCTCATCTGCCCATGGAACTGCTCACACAGAGGCACAGAGACTGGGGCTGCTTGCTTGTCTTGCCACCTCAAACTTCAAACATAACTGTGGGGGTCCATGCAGGGGGCCTCCGTCAGCCCTGCTCTGAAAATGCGAACGTCTGCAGATAGCTCGCAGCCAGAAACAGCTAGCCTGGAAAGCTGTTGCTCAGCCTCATCTGCCCATGGCACTGCTCACACAGAGGCACAGAGACTGGGGCTTCTTGCTTCTCTTGCCATCTCAAACTTCAAACGTATCTTTGGGGGTCCATGCAGGGGGCCTCCGGCAGCCCTGCTCTGAAAATGGAAACGTCTGCAGATAGCTCGCAGGCAGAAAAAGCTGGCCTGGAAAGCTGTTGCTCAGCCTCATCTGCCCATGGCACTGCTCGCACACAGGCACAGAGACTGGGGCTGCTTGCTTTTCTTGCCACCTCAAACTTCAAAAGTATCTTAGGTGGTCCGTGAAGGGGGCCTCCGGCAGCCCTACTCTGAAAATGCGAACGTCTGCAGAGAGCTCGCAACCAGAAAGAGCTAGCCTGGAAAGCTGTTGCTCAGCCTCATCTGCCCATGGCACTACTCGCACAGAGGCACAGAGACTCGGGCTGCTTGCTTGTATTGCCCCCTCTAACTTTAAACGTAGCTTAGGTGGTCCGTGCAGTGGGGCCTCCGGCAGCCCTGCTCCCAAAATGCGAGCGTCTGCAGATAGATCGCAGAGAGAAACAGCTAGCCTGGAAAGCTGTTGCTCAGCCTCATCTGCTCATGGCACTGCTCGCACAGAGGCACAGAGACTGGGGCTGCTTGCTTTTCTTGCACCTCAAACTTCAAACGTAGCTTTGGTGGTCCATGCAGGGGGCCTCCGGCAGCCCTGCTTTGAAAATGCGAAGGTCTGCAGATAGCTCGCAGGCAGAAAGAGCTAGCCTGGAAAGCTGTTGCTCAGCCTCATCTGCCCATGGCACTGCTCGCACAGAGGCACAGAGACTGGGGCTGCTTGCTTGTCTTGCACCTCAAACTTCAAACGTCTCTTTGCGGGTCCATGCAGGGGGCCTCCGGCAGCCCTTGTCCCAAAAGGCGAAGGTCTGCAGATAGCTCGCAGCCAGAAAGAGCTAGCCTGGAAAGCTGTTGCTCAGCCTCATCTGCCCATGGCACTGCTCGCATAGAGGCAGAGAGACTGGGGCTGCTTGCTTGTCTTGCCACCTCAAACTTCAAAAGTATCTTAGGTGGTCCGTGAAGGGGGCCTCTGGCAGCCCTACTCTGAAATTGCGAACATCTGCAGAGAGCTCGCAACCAGAAAAAGCGAGCCTGGAAAGCTGTTGCTCAGCCTCATCTGCCCATGGAACTGCTCACACAGAGGCACAGAGACTGGGGCTGCTTGCTTGTCTTGCCACCTCAAACTTCAAACATAACTGTGGGGGTCCATGCAGGGGGCCTCCTTCAGCCCTGCTCTGAATATGCGAACGTCTGCAGAGAGCTCGCAAACAGAAAGAGCTAGCCTGGAAAGCTGTTGCTCAGCCTCATCTGCCCATGGCACTGCTCGCACAGAGGCACAGAGACTGGGGCTGCTTGCTTTTCTTGCCTACTCAAACTTCAAAAGTATCTTAGGTGGTCCGTGAAGGGGGCCTCCGGCAGCCCTACTGTGAAAATGCGAACGTCTGCAGAGAGCTCGCAACCAGAAAGAGCTAGCCTGGAAAGCTGTTGCTCAGCCTCATCTGCCCATGGCACTACTCGCACAGAGGCACAGAGACTCGGGCTGCTTGCTTGTATTGCCCCCTCTAACTTTAAACGTAGCTTAGGTGGTCCGTGCAGTGGGGCCTCCGGCAGCCCTGCTCCCAAAATGCGAACGTCTGCAGATAGCTCGCAGCCAGAAAGAGCTAGCCTGGAAAGCTGTTGCTCAGCCTCATCTGCTCATGGCACTGCTCGCACAGAGGCACAGAGACTGGGGCTGCTTGCTTTTCTTGCACCTCAAACTTCAAACGTAGCTTTGGTGGTCCATGCAGGGGGCCTCCGGCAGCCCTGCTCTAAAAATGCGAAGGTCTGCAGATAGCTCGCAGGCAGAAAGAGCTAGCCTGGAAAGCTGTTGCTCAGCCTCATCTGCCCATGGCACTGCTCGCACAGAGGCACAGAGACTGGGGCTGCTTGCTTGTCTTGCACCTCAAACTTCAAACGTCTCTTTGCGGGTCCATGCAGGGGGCCTCCGGCAGCCCTGCTCTCAAAATGCGAAGGTCTGCAGATAGCTCGCAGGCAGAAAGAGCTAGCCTGGAAAGCTGTTGCTCAGCCTCATCTGCCCATGGCACTGCTCGCATAGAGGCAGAGAGACTGGGGCTGCTTGCTTGTCTTGCCACCTCAAACTTCAAAAGTATCTTAGGTGGTCCGTGAAGGGGGCCTCCGGCAGCCCTGCTCTGAAAATGCGAACGTCTGCAGATAGCTCGCAGCCAGAAACAGCTAGCCTGCAAAGCTGTTGCTCAGCCTCATCTGCCCATGGCACTGCTCACACAGAGGCACAGAGACTGGGGCTTCTTGCTTCTCTTGCCATCTCAAACTTCAAACGTATCTTTGGGGGTCCATGCAGGGGGCCTCCGGCAGCCCTGCTCTGAAAATGGAAACGTCTGCAGATAGCTCGCAGGCAGAAAAAGCTGGCCTGGAAAGCTGTTGCTCAGCCTCATCTGCCCATGGCACTGCTCGCACACAGGCACAGAGACTGGGGCTGCTTGCTTTTCTTGCCACCTCAAACTTCAAAAGTATCTTAGGTGGTCCGTGAAGGGGGCCTCCGGCAGCCCTACTGTGAAAATGCGAACGTCTGCAGAGAGCTCGCAACCAGAAAGAGCTAGCCTGGAAAGCTGTTGCTCAGCCTCATCTGCCCATGGCACTACTCGCACAGAGGCACAGAGACTCGGGCTGCTTGCTTGTATTGCCCCCTCTAACTTTAAACGTAGCTTAGGTGGTCCGTGCAGTGGGGCCTCCGGCAGCCCTGCTCCCAAAATGCGAACGTCTGCAGATAGATCGCAGACAGAAAGAGCTAGCCTGGAAAGCTGTTGCTCAGCCTCATCTGCTCATGGCACTGCTCACACAGAGGCACAGAGACTGGGGCTGCTTGCTTTTCTTGCAACTCAAACTTCAAACGTAGCTTTGGTGGTCCATGCAGGGGGCCTCCGGCAGCCCTGCTTTGAAAATGCGAAGGTCTGCAGATAGCTCGCAGGCAGAAAGAGCTAGCCTGGAAAGCTGTTGCTCAGCCTCATCTGCCCATGGCACTGCTCGCACAGAGGCACAGAGACTGGGGCTGCTTGCTTGTCTTGCACCTCAAACTTCAAACGTCTCTTTGCGGGTCCATGCAGGGGGCCTCCGGCAGCCCTTGTCCCAAAAGGCGAAGGTCTGCAGATAGCTCGCAGCCAGAAAGAGCTAGCCTGGAAAGCTGTTGCTCAGCCTCATCTGCCCATGGCACTGCTCGCATAGAGGCAGAGAGACTGGGGCTGCTTGCTTGTCTTGCCACCTCAAACTTCAAAAGTATCTTAGGTGGTCCGTGAAGGGGGCCTCTGGCAGCCCTACTCTGAAATTGCGAACATCTGCAGAGAGCTCGCAACCAGAAAAAGCGAGCCTGGAAAGCTGTTGCTCAGCCTCATCTGCCCATGGAACTGCTCACACAGAGGCACAGAGACTGGGGCTGCTTGCTTGTCTTGCCACCTCAAACTTCAAACATAACTGTGGGGGTCCATGCAGGGGGCCTCCGTCAGCCCTGCTCTGAAAATGCGAACTTCTGCAGATAGCTCGCAGGCAGAAAGAGCTAGCCTGGAAAGTTGTTGCTCAGCCTCATCTGCCCATGGCACTGCTCGCACAGGGGCACAGAGACTGGGGCTGCTTGCTTTTCTTGCCTACTCAAACTTCAAAAGTATCTTAGGTGGTCCGTGAAGGGGGCCTCCGGCAGCCCTACTGTGAAAATGCGAACGTCTGCAGAGAGCTCGCAACCAGAAAGAGCTAGCCTGGAAAGCTGTTGCTCAGCCTCATCTGCCCATGGCACTACTCGCACAGAGGCACAGAGACTCGGGCTGCTTGCTTGTATTGCCCCCTCTAACTTTAAACGTAGCTTAGGTGGTCCGTGCAGTGGGGCCTCCGGCAGCCCTGCTCTGAAAATGCGAACGTCTGCAGATAGCTCGCAGGCAGAAAGAGCTAGCCTGGAAAGCTGTTGCTCAGCCTCATCTGCTCATGGCACTGCTCGCACAGAGGCACAGAGACTGGGGTTGCTTGCTTTTCTTGCACCTCAAACTTCAAACGTAGCTTTGGTGGTCCATGCAGGGGGCCTCCGGCAGCCCTGCTCTGAAAATGCGAAGGTCTGCAGATAGCTCGCAGGCAGAAAGAGCTAGCCTGGAAAGCTGTTGCTCAGCCTCATCTGCCCATGGCACTGCTCGCACAGAGGCACAGAGACTGGGGCTGCTTGCTTGTCTTGCACCTCAAACTTCAAACGTCTCTTTGCGGGTCCATGCAGGGGGCCTCCGGCAGCCCTGCTCTCAAAATGCGAAGGTCTGCAGATAGCTCGCAGCCAGAAAGAGCTAGCCTGGAAAGCTGTTGCTCAGCCTCATCTGCCCATGGCACTGCTCGCATAGAGGCAGAGAGACTGGGGCTGCTTGCTTGTCTTGCCACCTCAAACTTCAAAAGTATCTTAGGTGGTCCGTGAAGGGGGCCTCCGGCAGCCCTACTCTGAAATTGCGAACATCTGCAGAGAGCTCGCAACCAGAAAAAGCGAGCCTGGAAAGGTGTGGCTCAGCCTCATCTGCCCATGGCACTGCTCACACAAAGGCACAGAGACTGGGGCTGCTTGCTTGTCTTGCCACCTCAAACTTCAAACATAACTGTGGGGGTCCATGCAGGGGGCCTCCGTCAGCACTGGTCTGAAAATGCGAACGTCTGCGGATAGCTCGCAGGCTGAAAGAGCTAGCCTGGAAAGCTGTTGCTCAGCCTCATCTGCCCATGGCACTGCTCGCACAGAGGCACAGAGACTGGGGCTGCTTGCTTGTCTTGCAACCTCAAACTTCAAAAGTATCTTAGGTGGTCCGTGAAGGGGGCCTCCGGCAGCCCTACTGTGAAAATGCGAACGTCTGCAGAGAGCTCGCAACCAGAAAGAGCTAGCCTGGAAAGCTGTTGCTCAGCCTCATCTGCCCATGGCACTACTCGCACAGAGGCACAGAGACTCGGGCTGCTTGCTTGTATTGCCCCCTCTAACTTTAAACGTAGCTTAGGTGGTCCGTGCAGTGGGTCCTCCGGCAGCCCTGCTCCCAAAATGCGAACGTCTGCAGATAGCTCGCAGCCAGAAAGAGCTAGCCTGGAAAGCTGTTGCTCAGCCTCATCTGCTCATGGCACTGCTCGCACAGAGGCACAGAGACTGGGGCTGCTTGCTTTTCTTGCACCTCAAACTTCAAACGTAGCTTTGGTGGTCCATGCAGGGGGCCTCCGGCAGCCCTGCTCTGAAAATGCGAAGGTCTGCAGATAGCTCGCAGGCAGAAAGAGCTAGCCTGGAAAGCTGTTGCTCAGCCTCATCTGCCCATGGCACTGCTCGCACAGAGGCACAGAGACTGGGGCTGCTTGCTTGTCTTGCACCTCAAACTTCAAACGTTTCTTTGCGGGTCCATGCAGGGGGCCTCCGGCAGCCCTGCTCTGAAAATGCGAATGTCTGCAGATAGCTCGCAGGCAGAAAGAGCTAGCCTGGAAAGCTGTTGCTCAGCCTCATCTGCCCATGGCACTGCTCGCATAGAGGCAGAGAGACTGGGGCTGCTTGCTTGTCTTGCCACCTCAAACTTCAAAAGTATCTTAGGTGGTCCGTGAAGGGGGCCTCCGGCAGCCCTACTCTGAAATTGCGAACATCTGCAGAGAGCTCGCAACCAGAAAAAGCGAGCCTGGAAAGCTGTGGCTCAGCCTCATCTGCCCATGGAACTGCTCACACAAAGGCACAGAGACTGGGGGTGGTTGCTTGTCTTGCCACCTCAAACTTCAAACATAACTGTGGGGGTCCATGCAGGGGGCCTCCTTCAGCCCTGCTCTGAATATGCGAACGTCTGCAGAGAGCTCGCAAACAGAAAGAGCTAGCCTGGAAAGCTGTTGCTCAGCCTCATCTGCCCATGGCACTGCTCGCACAGAGGCACAGAGACTGGGGCTGCTTGCTTGTCTTGCACCTCAAACTTCAAACGTCTCTTTGCGGGTCCATGCAGGGGGCCTCCGGCAGCCCTGCTCTCAAAATGCGAAGGTCTGCAGATAGCTCGCAGCCAGAAAGAGCTAGCCTGGAAAGCTGTTGCTCAGCCTCATCTGCCCATGGCACTGCTCGCATAGAGGCAGAGAGACTGGGGCTGCTTGCTTGTCTTGCCACCTCAAACTTCAAAAGTATCTTAGGTGGTCCGTGAAGGGGGCCTCTGGCAGCCCTACTCTGAAATTGCGAACATCTGCAGAGAGCTCGCAACCAGAAAAAGCGAGCCTGGAAAGCTGTTGCTCAGCCTCATCTGCCCATGGAACTGCTCACACAGAGGCACAGAGACTGGGGCTGCTTGCTTGTCTTGCCACCTCAAACTTCAAACATAACTGTGGGGGTCCATGCAGGGGGCCTCCTTCAGCCCTGCTCTGAATATGCGAACGTCTGCAGAGAGCTCGCAAACAGAAAGAGCTAGCCTGGAAAGCTGTTGCTCAGCCTCATCTGCCCATGGCACTGCTCGCACAGAGGCACAGAGACTGGGGCTGCTTGCTTTTCTTGCCTACTCAAACTTCAAAAGTATCTTAGGTGGTCCGTGAAGGGGGCCTCCGGCAGCCCTACTGTGAAAATGCGAACGTCTGCAGAGAGCTCGCAACCAGAAAGAGCTAGCCTGGAAAGCTGTTGCTCAGCCTCATCTGCCCATGGCACTACTCGCACAGAGGCACAGAGACTCGGGCTGCTTGCTTGTATTGCCCCCTCTAACTTTAAACGTAGCTTAGGTGGTCCGTGCAGTGGGGCCTCCGGCAGCCCTGCTCCCAAAATGCGAACGTCTGCAGATAGCTCGCAGCCAGAAAGAGCTAGCCTGGAAAGCTGTTGCTCAGCCTCATCTGCTCATGGCACTGCTCGCACAGAGGCACAGAGACTGGGGCTGCTTGCTTTTCTTGCACCTCAAACTTCAAACGTAGCTTTGGTGGTCCATGCAGGGGGCCTCCGGCAGCCCTGCTCTAAAAATGCGAAGGTCTGCAGATAGCTCGCAGGCAGAAAGAGCTAGCCTGGAAAGCTGTTGCTCAGCCTCATCTGCCCATGGCACTGCTCGCACAGAGGCACAGAGACTGGGGCTGCTTGCTTGTCTTGCACCTCAAACTTCAAACGTCTCTTTGCGGGTCCATGCAGGGGGCCTCCGGCAGCCCTGCTCTCAAAATGCGAAGGTCTGCAGATAGCTCGCAGGCAGAAAGAGCTAGCCTGGAAAGCTGTTGCTCAGCCTCATCTGCCCATGGCACTGCTCGCATAGAGGCAGAGAGACTGGGGCTGCTTGCTTTTCTTGCCACCTCAAACTTCAAAAGTATCTTAGGTGGTCCGTGAAGGGGGCCTCCGGCAGCCCTACTCTGAAAATGCGAACGTCTGCAGAGAGCTCGCAACCAGAAAGAGCTAGCCTGGAAAGCTGTTGCTCAGCCTCATCTGCCCATGGCACTACTCGCACAGAGGCACAGAGACTCGGGCTGCTTGCTTGTATTGCCCCCTCTAACTTTAAACGTAGCTTAGGTGGTCCGTGCAGTGGGGCCTCCGGCAGCCCTGCTCCCAAAATGCGAACGTCTGCAGATAGATCGCAGACAGAAAGAGCTAGCCTGGAAAGCTGTTGCTCAGCCTCATCTGCTCATGGCACTGCTCGCACAGAGGCACAGAGACTGGGGCTGCTTGCTTTTCTTGCAACTCAAACTTCAAACGTAGCTTTGGTGGTCCATGCAGGGGGCCTCCGGCAGCCCTGCTTTGAAAATGCGAAGGTCTGCAGATAGCTCGCAGGCAGAAATAGCTAGCCTGGAAAGCTGTTGCTCAGCCTCATCTGCCCATGGCACTGCTCGCACAGAGGCACAGAGACTGGGGCTGCTTGCTTGTCTTGCACCTCAAACTTCAAACGTCTCTTTGCGGGTCCATGCAGGGGGCCTCCGGCAGCCCTTGTCCCAAAAGGCGAAGGTCTGCAGATAGCTCGCAGCCAGAAAGAGCTAGCCTGGAAAGCTGTTGCTCAGCCTCATCTGCCCATGGCACTGCTCGCATAGAGGCAGAGAGACTGGGGCTGCTTGCTTGTCTTGCCACCTCAAACTTCAAAAGTATCTTAGGTGGTCCGTGAAGGGGGCCTCTGGCAGCCCTACTCTGAAATTGCGAACATCTGCAGAGAGCTCGCAACCAGAAAAAGCGAGCCTGGAAAGCTGTTGCTCAGCCTCATCTGCCCATGGAACTGCTCACACAGAGGCACAGAGACTGGGGCTGCTTGCTTGTCTTGCAACCTCAAACTTCAAACATAACTGTGGGGGTCCATGCAGGGGGCCTCCTTCAGCCCTGCTCTGAATATGCGAACGTCTGCAGAGAGCTCGCAAACAGAAAGAGCTAGCCTGGAAAGCTGTTGCTCAGCCTCATCTGCCCATGGCACTGCTCGCACAGAGGCACAGAGACTGGGGCTGCTTGCTTGTCTTGCACCTCAAACTTCAAACGTCTCTTTGCGGGTCCATGCAGGGGGCCTCCGGCAGCCCTGCTCCCAAAAGGCGAAGGTCTGCAGATAGCTCGCAGGCAGAAAGAGCTAGCCTGGAAAGCTGTTGCTCAGCCTCATCTGCCCATGGCACTGCTCGCATAGAGGCAGAGAGACTGGGGCTGCTTGCTTGTCTTGCCACCTCAAACTTCAAAAGTATCTTAGGTGGTCCGTGAAGGGTGCCTCCGGCAGCCCTACTCTGAAATTGCGAACATCTGCAGAGAGCTCGCAACCAGAAAAAGCGAGCCTGGAAAGCTGTTGCTCAGCCTCATCTGCTCATGGCACTGCTCGCACAGAGGCACAGAGACTGGGGCTGCTTGCTTGTCTAGCCACCTCTAACTTTAAACGTAGTTTAGGTGGTCCATGCAGTGGGGCCTCCAGCAGCCCTGCTCCCAAAATGCGAACTTCTGCAGATAGCTCGCAGCCAGAAAGAGCTAGCCTGGAAAGCTGTTGCTCAGCCTCATCTGCTCATGGCACTGCTCGCACAGAGGCAGAGAGACTGGGACTGCTTGCTTGTCTTGCCACCTCAAACTTCAAAAGTATCTTAGGTGGTCTGTGAATGGGGCCTCCGGCAGCCCTACTCTGAAATTGCGAACGTCTGCAGAGAGCTCGCAACCAGAAAAAGCTAGAATGCAAAGCTGTTGCTCAGCCTCATCTGCCCATGGCACTGCTCGCACAGAGGCACAGAGACTGGGGCTGCTTGCTTGTCTTGCCACCTCAAACTTCACACATAGCCTTGGGGGTCCGTGCAGGGGGCCTCCTTCAGCCCTGCTCTGAATATGTGAACGTCTGCAGAGAGCTCGCAAACAGAAAGAGCTAGCCTGGAAAGCTGTTGCTCAGCCTCATCTGCCCATGGCACTGCTCGCACAGAGGCACAGAGACTGGGGCTGCTTGCTTGTCTTGCAACCTCAAACTTCAAAAGTATATTTGAGGCTCCGTGCAGGAGGCATTAGCCAGCCCTTCTCCGAAAATGTGAACGTCTGCAGATAGCTCGCAGACAGAAAGAGCTAGCCTGCAAAGCTGTTGCTCAGCCTCATCTGCCCATGGCACTGCTCACACAGAGGCACAGAGACTGGGGCTTCTTGCTTCTCTTGCCACCTCAAACTTCAAACGTAGCTTTGGGGGTCCATGCAGGGGGCCTCCGGCAGCCCTGCTCTGAAAATGGAAACGTCTGCAGATAGCTCGCAGGCAGAAAAAGCTGGCCTGGAAAGCTGTTGCTCAGCCTCATCTGCCCATGGCACTGCTCGCACACAGGCACAGAGACTGGGGCTGCTTGCTTGTATTGCCACCTCTAACTTTAAACGTAGCTTAGGTGGTCCGTGCAGTGGGGCCTCCGTCAGCCCTGCTCCCAAAATGCGAACGTCTGCAGATAGCTCGCAGCCAGAAAGAGCTAGCCTGGAAAGCTGTTGCTCAGCCTCATCTGCTCATGGCACTGCTCGCACAGAGGCACAGAGACTGGGGCTGCTTGCTTTTCTTGCACCTCAAACTTCAAACGTAGCTTTGGGGGTCCATGCAGGGGGCCTCCGGCAGCCCTGCTCTGAAATTGCGAAGGTCTGCAGATACCTCGCAGGCAGAAAGAGCTAGCCTGGAAAGCTGTTGCTCAGCCTCATCTGCCCATGGCACTGCTCGCACAGAGGCACAGAGACTGGGGCTGCTTGCTTGTCTTGCACCTCAAACTTCAAACGTATCTTTGCGGGTCCATGCAGGGGGCCTCCGGCAGCCCTGCTCTCAAAATGCGAAGGTCTGCAGATAGCTCGCAGCCAGAAAGAGCTAGCCTGGAAAGCTGTTGCTCAGCCTCATCTGCCCATGGCACTGCTCGCACAGAGGCACAGAGACTGGGGCTGCTTGCTTGTCTTGCCACCTCAAACTTCAAAAGTATCTTAGGTGGTCTGTGAAGGGGGCCTCCGGCAGACCTACTCTGAAATTGCGAACGTCTGCAGAGAGCTCGCAACCAGAAAAAGCTAGAATGCAAAGCTGTTGCTCAGCCTCATCTGCCCATGGCACTGCTCACACAGAGGCACAGAGACTGGGGCTGCTTGCTTGTCTTGCCACCTCTAACTTCAAACATAGCCTTGGGGGTCCGTGCAGGGGGGCTCCTTCAGCCCTGCTCCCAAAATGCGAACGTCTGCAGAGAGCTCGCAAACAGAAAGAGCTAGCCTGCAAAGCTGTTGCTCAGCCTCATCTGCCCATGGCACTGCTCGCACAGAGGCACAGAGACTGGGGCTGCTTGCTTGTCTTGCAACCTCAAACTTCAAAAGTAAATTTGAGGCTCCGTGCAGGAGGCATTAGCCAGCCCTTCTCCGAAAATGTGAACGTCTGCAGATAGCTCGCAGACAGAAAGAGCTAGCCTGCAAAGCTGTTGCTCAGCCTCATCTGCCCATGGCACTGCTCACACAGAGGCACAGAGACTGGGGCTTCTTGCTTCTCTTGCCACCTCAAACTTCAAACGTAGCTTTGGGTGTCCATGCAGGGGGCCTCCGGCAGCCCTGCTCTGAAAATGGAAACGTCTGCAGATAGCTCGCAGGCAGAAAAAGCTGGCCTGGAAAGCTGTTGCTCAGCCTCATCTGCCCATGGCACTGCTCGCACAGAGGCACAGAGACTGGGGCTGCTTGCTTTTCTTGCCACCTCAAACTTCAAAAGTAAACTTGAGGCTCCGTGCAGGAGGCCTTAGCCAGCCCTTCTCGAAAATGCAAACGTCTGCAGATAGCTCGCAACCAGAAAGAGCTAGCCTGGAAAGCTGTTGCTCAGCCTCATCTGCCCATGGCACTGCTCGCAGAGAGGCACAGAGACTGGGGCTGCTTGCTTTTCTTGCCACCTCAACCTTCAAACGTATATTTGGGGGTCCATGCAGGAGGCCTTAGCCAGCCCTTCTCCGAAAATGCGAACGTCTGCAGATAGCTCGCAGCCAGAAACAGCTAGCCTGCAAAGCTGTTGCTCAGCCTAATCTGCCCATGGCACTGCTCGCACAGAGGCACAGAGACTGGGGCTGCTTGCTTCTCTTGCCACCTCAAACTTCAAACGTAGCTTTGGGGGTCCATGCAGGGGGCCTCCGGCAGCCCTGCTCTGAAAATGGAAACGTCTGCAGATAGCTCGCAGGCAGAAAAAGCTGGCCTGGAAAGCTGTTGCTCAGCCTCATCTGCCCATGGCACTGGTCGCACAGAGGCACAGAGACTGGGGCTGCTTGCTTGTTTTGCCACCTCAAACTTCAGAAGTATCTTAGGTGGTCCGTGAAGGGGGCCTCCGGCAGCTCTACTCTGAAAATGCGAACGTCTGCAGAGAGCTCGCAACCAGAAAGAGCTAGCCTGGAAAGCTGTTGCTCAGCCTCATCTGCCCATGGCACTGCTCGCACAGAGGCACAGAGACTGGGGCTGTTTGCTTGTCTTGCTACCTCAAACTTCACACGTAGCTTAGGTGGTCCGTGCAGTGGGGCCTCCGGCAGCCCTGCTCCCAAAATGCGAACGTCTGCAGATAGCTCACAGCCAGAAAGAGATAGCCTGGAAAGCTGTTTCTCAGCCTCATCTGCTCATGGCACTGCTCGCACAGAGGCACAGAGACTGGGACTGCTTGCTTTTCTTGCACCTCAAACTTCAAACGTATCTTTGGGGGTCCATGCAGGGGGCCTCCGGCAGCCCTCCTCTCAAAATGCGAAGGTCTGCAGATAGGTCGCAGGCAGAAAAAGCTAGCCTGGAAATCTGTTGCTCAGCCTCATCTGCCCATGGCACTGCTCGCACAGAGGCAGAGAGACTGGGGCTGCTTGCTTGTCTTGCCACCTCAAACTTCAAAAGTATCTTAGGTGGTCCGTGAAGGGGGCCTCCGGCAGCCCTACTCTGAAATTGCGAACATCTGCAGAGAGCTCGTAACCAGAAAAAGCGAGCCTGGAAAGCTGTTGCTCAGCCTCATCTGCCCATGGCACTGCTCGCACAGAGGCACAGAGACTGGGGCTGCTTGCTTTTCTTGCCTACTCAAAATTCAAAAGTATCTTAGGTGGTCCGCGAAGGGGGCCTCCGGCAGCCCTACTCTGAAAATGCGAAGGTCTGCAGATAGCTCGCAGCCAGAAAGAGCTAGCCTGGAAAGCTGTTGCTCAGCCTCATCTGCCCATGGCACTGCTCGCACAGAGGCAGAGAGACTGGGGCTGCTTGCTTGTCTTGCCACCTCAAACTTCAAAAGTATCTTAGGTGGTCTGTGAAGGGGGCCTCCGGCAGACCTACTCTGAAATTGCGAACGTCTGCAGAGAGCTCGCAACCAGAAAAAGCTAGAATGCAAAGCTGTTGCTCAGCCTCATCTGCCCATGGCACTGCTCACACAGAGGCACAGAGACTGGGGCTGCTTGCTTCTCTTGCCACCTCAAACTTCAAACGTAGCTTTGGGGGTCCATGTAGGGGGCCTCCGGCAGCCCTGCTCTGAAAATGGAAACGTCTGCAGATAGCTCGCAGGCAGAAAAAGCTAGCCTGGAAAGCTGTTGCTCAGCCTCATCTGCCCATGGCACTGCTCGCACACAGGCACAGAGACTGGGGCTGCTTGCTTTTCTTGCCACCTCAAACTTCAAAAGTAAACTTGAGGCTCCGTGCAGGAGACCTTAGCCAGCCCTTCTCGAAAATGCGAACGTCTGCAGATAGCTCGCAGGCAGAAAGAGCTAGCCTGGAAAGCTGTTGCTCAGCCTCATCTGCCCATGGCACTGCTCGCACAGAGGCACAGAGACTGGGGCTGCTTGCTTTTCTTGCCACCTCAAACTTCAAACGTATATTTGGGGGTCCATGCAGGAGGCCTTATCCAGCCCTTCTCCGAAAATGCGAACGTCTGCAGATAGCTCGCAGCCAGAAACAGCTGGCCTGCAAAGCTGTTGCTCAGCCTAATCTGCCCATGGCACTGCTCACACAGAGGCACAGAGACTGGGGCTGCTTGCTTCTCTTGCCACCTCAAACTTCAAACGTAGCTTTGGGGGTCCATGCAGGAGGCCTCCGGCAGCCCTGCTCTGAAAATGGAAACGTCTGCAGATAGGTCGCAGGCAGAAAAAGCTGGCCTGGAAAGCTGTTGCTCAGCCTCATCTGCCCATGGCACTGCTCGCACAGAGGCACAGAGACTGGGGCTGCTTGCTTGTTTTGCCACCTCAAACTTCAGAAGTATCTTAGGTGGTCCGTGAAGGGGGCCTCCGGCAGCCCTACTCTGAAAATGCGAACGTCTGCAGAGAGCTCGCAACCAGAAAGAGCTAGCCTGGAAAGCTGTTGCTCAGCCTCATCTGCCCATGGCACTACTCGCACAGAGGCACAGAGACTGGGGCTGTTTGCTTGTCTTGCCACCTCAAACTTCACACGTAGCTTAGGTGGTCCGTGCAGTGGGGCCTCCGGCAGCCCTGCTCCCAAAATGCGAACGTCTGCAGATAGCTCGCTGCCAGAAAGAGATAGCCTGGAAAGCTGTTTCTCAGCCTCATCTGCTCATGGCACTGCTCGCACAGAGGCACAGAGACTGGGACTGCTTGCTTTTCTTGCACCTCAAACTTCAAACGTATCTTTGGGGGTCCATGCAGGGGGCCTCCGGCAGCCCTCCTCTCAAAATGCGAAGGTCTGCAGATAGCTCGCAGGCAGAAAAAGCTAGCCTGGAAATCTGTTGCTCAGCCTCATCTGCCCATGGCACTGCTCGCACAGAGGCAGAGAGACTGGGGCTGCTTGCTTGTCTTGCCACCTCAAACTTCAAAAGTATCTTAGGTGGTCCGTGAAGGGGGCCTCCGGCAGCCCTACTCTGAAATTGCGAACATCTGCAGAGAGCTCGCAGGCAGAAAGAGCTAGCCTGGAAAGCTGTTGCTCAGCCTCATCTGCCCGTGGCACTGCTCGCACAGAGGCACAGAGACTGGGGCTGCTTGCTTGTCTAGCCACCTCTAACTTTAAACGTAGCTTAGGTGGTCCATGCAGTGGGGCCTCCAGCAGCCCTGCTCCCAAAATGCGAACTTCTGCAGATAGCTCGCAGCCAGAAAGAGCTAGCCTGGAAAGCTGTTGCTCAGCCTCATCTGCCCATGGCACTGCTCGCACAGAGGCAGAGAGACTGGGACTGCTTGCTTGTCTTGCCACCTCAAACTTCAAAAGTATCTCAGGTGGTCTGTGAATGGGGCCTCCGGCAGCCCTTCTCTGAAATTGCGAACGTCTGCAGAGAGCTCGCAACCAGAGAAAGCTAGAATGCAAAGCTGTTGCTCAGCCTCATCTGCCCATGGCACTGCTTACACAGAGGCACAGAGACTGGGGCTGCTTGCTTGTCTTGCCACCTCTAACTTCAAACATAGCCTTGGGGGTCCGTGCAGGGGGCCTCCTTCAGCCCTGCTCTGAATATGCGAACGTCTGCAGAGAGCTCGCAAACAGAAAGAGCTAGCCTGGAAAGCTGTTGCTCAGCCTCATCTGCCCATGGCACTGCTCGCACAGAGGCACAGAGACTGGGGCTGCTTGCTTGTCTTGCAACCTCAAACTTCAAAAGTAAATTTGAGGCTCCGTGCAGGAGGCATTAGCCAGCCCTTCTCCGAAAATGTGAACGTCTGCAGATAGCTCGCAGACAGAAAGAGCTAGCCTGCAAAGCTGTTGCTCAGCCTCATCTGCACATGGCACTGCTCACACAGAGGCACAGAGACTGGGGCTTCTTGCTTATCTTGCCACCTCAAACTTCAAACGTAGCTTTGGTGGTCCATGCAGGGGGCCTCCGGCAGCCATGCTCTGAAAATGGAAACGTCTGCAGATAGCTCGCAGGCACAAAAAGCTGGCCTGGAAAGCTGTTGCTCAGCCTCATCTGCCCATGGCACTGCTCGCACACAGGCACAGAGACTGGGGCTGCTTGCTTGTATTGCCACCTCTAACTTTAAACGTAGCTTAGGTGGTCCGTGCAGTGGGGCCTCCGGCAGCCCTGCTCCCAAAATGCGAACGTCTGCAGATAGCTCGCAGCCAGAAAGAGCTAGCCCGGAAAGCTGTTGCTCAGCCTAATCTGCTCATGGCACTGCTCGCACAGAGGCACAGAGACTGGGGCTGCTTGCTTTTCTTGCACCTCAAACTTCAAACGTAGCTTTGGGGGTCCATGCAGGGGGCCTCCGGCAACCCTGCTCTGAAAATGCGAAGGTCTGCAGATACCTCGCAGGCAGAAAGAGCTAGCCTGGAAAGCTGTTGCTCAGCCTCATCTGCCCATGGCACTGCTCGCACAGAGGCACAGAGACTGGGGCTGCTTGCTTGTCTTGCACCTCAAACTTCAAACGTATCTTTGCGGGTCCATGCAGGGGGCCTCCGGCAGCCCTGCTCTCAAAATGCGAAGGTCTGCAGATAGCTCGCAGCCAGAAAGAGCTAGCCTGGAAAGCTGTTGCTCAGCCTCATCTGCCCATGGCACTGCTCGCACAGAGGCACAGAGACTGGGGCTGCTTGCTTTTCTTGCAACCTCAAACTTCAAAAGTATCTTAGGTGGTCTGTGAAGGGGGCCTCCGGCAGCTCTGCTCTGAAAATGCAAACGTCTGCAGAGAGCTCGCAACCAGAAAAAGCTAGAATGCAAAGCTGTTGCTCAGCCTCATCTGCCCATGGCACTGCTCACACAGAGGCACAGAGACTGGGGCTGCTTGCTTGTCTTGCCACCTCTAACTTCAAACATAGCCTTGGGGGTCCGTGCAGGGGGCCTCCTTCAGCCCTGCTCCCAAAATGCGAAGGTCTGCAGATAGCTCGCAGCCAGAAAGAGCTAGCCTGGAAAGCTGTTGCTCAGCCTCATCTGCCCATGGCACTGCTCGCACAGAGGCAGAGAGACTGGGGCTGCTTGCTTGTCTTGCCACCTCAAACTTCAAACATAGCCTTGGGGGTCCGTGCAGGGGGCCTCCTTCAGCCCTGCTCTGAATATGCGAACGTCTGCAGAGAGCTCGCAAACAGAAAGAGCTAGCCTGGAAAGCTGTTGCTCAGCCTCATCTGCCCATGGCACTGCTCGCACAGAGGCACAGAGACTGGGGCTGCTTGCTTGTCTTGCAACCTCAAACTTCAAAAGTAAATTTGAGGCTCCGTGCAGGAGGCATTAGCCAGCCCTTCTCCGAAAATGTGAACGTCTGCAGATAGCTCGCAGACAGAAAGAGCTAGCCTGCAAAGCTGTTGCTCAGCCTCATCTGCACATGGCACTGCTCACACAGAGGCACAGAGACTGGGGCTTCTTGCTTATCTTGCCACCTCAAACTTCAAACGTAGCTTTGGGGGTCCATGCAGGGGGCCTCCGGCAGCCCTGCTCTGAAAATGGAAACGTCTGCAGATAGCTCGCAGGCACAAAAAGCTGGCCTGGAAAGCTGTTGCTCAGCCTCATCTGCCCATGGCACTGCTCGCACACAGGCACAGAGACTGGGGCTGCTTGCTTGTATTGCCACCTCTAACTTTAAACGTAGCTTTGGGGGTCCATGCAGGGGGCCTCCGGCAGCCCTGCTCTGAAAATGCGAAGGTCTGCAGATACCTCGCAGGCAGAAAGAGCTAGCCTGGAAAGCTGTTGCTCAGCCTCATCTGCCCATGGCACTGCTCGCACAGAGGCACAGAGACTGGGGCTGCTTGCTTGTCTTGCACCTCAAACTTCAAACGTATATTTGCGGGTCCATGCAGGGGGCCTCCGGCAGCCCTGCTCTCAAAATGCGAAGGTCTGCAGATAGCTCGCAGCCAGAAAGAGCTAGCCTGGAAAGCTGTTGCTCAGCCTCATCTGCCCATGGCACTGCTCGCACAGAGGCACAGAGACTGGGGCTGCTTGCTTTTCTTGCCACCTCAAACTTCAAAAGTATCTTAGGTGGTCTGTGAAGGGGGCCTCCGGCAGCCCTGCTCTGAAAATGCGAACGTCTGCAGAGAGCTCGCAACCAGAAAAAGCTAGAATGCAAAGCTGTTGCTCAGCCTCATCTGCCCATGGCACTGCTCACACAGAGGCACAGAGACTGGGGCTGCTTGCTTGTCTTGCCACCTCTAACTTCAAACATAGCCTTGGGGGTCCGTGCAGGGGGCCTCCTTCAGCCCTGCTCCCAAAATGCGAAGGTCTGCAGATAGCTCGCAGCCAGAAAGAGCTAGCCTGGAAAGCTGTTGCTCAGCCTCATCTGCCCATGGCACTGCTCGCACAGAGGCAGAGACACTGGGGCTGCTTGCTTGTCTTGCCACCTCAAACTTCAAAAGTATCTTAGGTGGTCTGTGAAGGGGGCCTCCGGCAGACCTACTCTGAAATTGCGAACGTCTGCAGAGAGCTCGCAACCAGAAAAAGCTAGAATGCAAAGCTGTTGCTCAGCCTCATCTGCCCATGGCACTGCTCACACAGAGGCACAGAGACTGGGGCTGCTTGCTTGTCTTGTCACCTCTAACTTCAAACATAGCCTTGGGGTTCCGTGCAGGGGGCCTCCTTCAGCCCTGCTCCCAAAATGCGAACGTCTGCAGAGAGCTCGCAAACAGAAAGAGCTAGCCTGGAAAGCTGTTGCTCAGCCTCATCTGCCCATGGCACTGCTCGCACAGAGGCACAGAGACTGGGGCTGCTTGCTTGTCTTGCAACCTCAAACTTCAAAAGTAAATTTGAGGCTCCGTGCAGGAGGCATTAGCCAGCCCTTCTCCGAAAATGTGAACGTCTGCAGATAGCTCGCAGACAGAAAGAGCTAGCCTGCAAAGCTGTTGCTCAGCCTCATCTGCCCATGGCACTGCTCACACAGAGGCACAGAGACTGGGGCTTCTTGCTTCTCTTGCCACCTCAAACTTCAAACGTAGCTTTGGGGGTCCATGCAGGGGGCCTCCGGCAGCCCTGCTCTGAAAATGGAAACGTCTGCAGACAGATCGCAGGCAGAAAAAGCTGGCCTGGAAAGCTGTTGCTCAGCCTCATCTGCCCATGGCACTGCTCGCACACAGGCACAGAGACTGGGGCTGCTTGCTTGTATTGCCACCTCTAACTGTAAACGTAGCTTAGGTGGTCCGTGCAGTGGGGCCTCCGGCAGCCCTGCTCCCAAAATGCGAACGTCTGCAGATAGCTCGCAGCCAGAAAGAGCTAGCCTGGAAAGCTGTTGCTCAGCCTAATCTGCTCATGGCACTGCTCGCACAGAGGCACAGAGACTGGGGCTGCTTGCTTTTCTTGCACCTCAAACTTCAAACGTAGCTTTGGGGGTCCATGCAGGGGGCCTCCGGCAGCCCTGCTCTGAAAATGCGAAGGTCTGCAGATACCTCGCAGCCAGAAAGAGCTAGCCTGGAAAGCTGTTGCTCAGCCTCATCTGCCCATGGCACTGCTCGCACAGAGGCACAGAGACTGGGGCTGCTTGCTTGTCTTGCCACCTCAAACTTCAAAAGTATCTTAGGTGGTCTGTGAAGGGGGCCTCCGGCAGCCCTGCTCTGAAAATGCGAACGTCTGCAGAGAGCTCGCAACCAGAAAAAGCTAGCCTGCAAAGCTGTTGCTCAGCCTCATCTGCCCATGGCACTGCTCGCACAGAGGCACAGAGACTGGGGCTGCTTGCTTATCTTGCCACCTCTAACTTCAAACATAGCCTTGGGGGTCCGTGCAGGGGGCCTCCTTCAGCCCTGCTCCCAAAATGCGAAGGTCTGCAGATAGCTCGCAGCCAGAAAGAGCTAGCCTGGAAAGCTGTTGCTCAGCCTCATCTGCCCATGGCACTGCTCGCACAGAGGCAGAGAGACTGGGGCTGCTTGCTTGTCTTGCCACCTCAAACTTCAAAAGTATCTTAGGTGGTCTGTGAAGCGGGCCTCCGGCAGACCTACTCTGAAATTGCGAACGTCTGCAGAGAGCTCGCAACCAGAAAAAGCTAGCCTGCAAAGCTGTTGCTCAGCCTCATCTGCCCATGGCACTGCTCACACAGAGGCACAGAGACTGGGGCTGCTTGCTTGTCTTGCAACCTCAAACTTCAAAAGTAAATTTGAGGCTCCGTGCAGGAGGCATTAGCCAGCCCTTCTCCGAAAATGTGAACGTCTGCAGATAGCTCGCAGACAGAAAGAGCTAGCCTGCAAAGCTGTTGCTCAGCCTCATCTGCCCATGGCACTGCTCACACAGAGGCACAGAGACTGGGGCTTCTTGCTTCTCTTGCCACCTCAAACTTCAAACGTAGCTTTGGGGGTCCATGCAGGGGGCCTCCGGCAGCCCTGCTCTGAAAATGGAAACGTCTGCAGATAGCTCGCAGGCAGAAAAAGCTGGCCTGGAAAGCTGTTGCTCAGCCTCATCTGCCCATGGCACTGCTCGCACACAGGCACAGAGACTGGGGCTGCTTGCTTTTCTTGCCACCTCAAACTTCAAAAGTAAATTTGAGGCTCCGTGCAGGAGGCCTTAGCCAGCCCTTCTCGAAAATGCAAACGTCTGCAGATAGCTCGCAGGCAGAAAGAGCTAGCCTGGAAAGCTGTTGCTCAGCCTCATCTGCCCATGGCACTGCTCGCACAGAGGCACAGAGACTGGGGCTGCTTGCTTTTCTTGCCACCTCAAACTTCAAACGTATATTTGGGGGTCCATGCAGGAGGCCTTAGCCAGACCTTCTCCGAAAATGCGAACGTCTGCAGATAGCTCGCAGCCAGAAACAGCTGGCCTGCAAAGCTGTTGCTCAGCCTAATCTGCCCATGGCACTGCTCACACAGAGGCACAGAGACTGGGGCTGCTTGCTTCTCTTGCCACCTCAAACTTCAAACGTAGCTTTGGGGGTCCATGCAGGGGGCCTCCGGCAGCCCTGCTCTGAAAATGGAAACGTCTGCAGATAGCTCGCAGGCAGAAAAAGCTGGCCTGGAAAGCTGTTGCTCAGCCTCATCTGCCCATGGCACTGCTCGCACAGAGGCACAGAGACTGGGGCTGCTTGCTTGTTTTGCCACCTCAAACTTCAGAAGTATCTTAGGTGGTCCGTGAAGGGGGCCTCCGGCAGCCCTACTCTGAAAATGCGAACGTCTGCAGAGAGCTCGCAGCCAGAAAGAGCTAGCCTGGAAAGCTGTTGCTCAGCCTCATCTGCCCATGGCACTGCTCGCACAGAGGCACAGTGACTGGGGCTGTTTGCTTGTCTTGCCACCTCAAACTTTAAACGTAGCTTAGGTGGTCCGTGCAGTGGGGCCTCCGGCAGCCCTGCTCCCAAAATGCGAACGTCTGCAGATAGCTCGCAGCCAGAAAGAGCTAGCCTGGAAAGCTGTTGCTCAGCCTAATCTGCTCATGGCACTGCTCGCACAGAGGCACAGAGACTGGGGCTGCTTGCTTTTCTTGCACCTCAAACTTCAAACGTAGCTTTGGGGGTCCATGCAGGGGGCCTCCGGCAGCCCTGCTCCCAAAATGCGAAGGTCTGCAGATACCTCGCAGGCAGAAAGAGCTAGCCTGGAAAGCTGTTGCTCAGCCTCATCTGCCCATGGCACTGCTCGCACAGAGGCACAGAGACTGGGGCTGCTTGCTTGTCTTGCCACCTCTAACTTCAAACATAGCCTTGGGGGTCCGTGCAGGGGGCCTCCTTCAGCCCTGCTCCCAAAATGCGAACGTCTGCAGATAGCTCGCAGCCAGAAAGAGCTAGCCTGGAAAGCTGTTGCTCAGCCTCATCTGCCCATGGCACTGCTCGCACAGAGGCAGAGAGACTGGGGCTGCTTGCTTGTCTTGCCACCTCAAACTTCAAAAGTATCTTAGGTGGTCTGTGAAGGGGGCCTCCGGCAGACCTACTCTGAAATTGCGAACTTCTGCAGAGAGCTCGCAACCAGAAAAAGCTAGCCTGCAAAGCTGTTGCTCAGCCTCATCTGCCCATGGCACTGCTCACACAGAGGCACAGAGACTGGGGCTGCTTGCTTGTCTTGTCACCTCTAACTTCAAACATAGCCTTGGGGGTCCGTGCAGGGGGCCTCCTTCAGCCCTGCTCCCAAAATGCGAACGTCTGCAGAGAGCTCGCAAACAGAAAGAGCTAGCCTGGAAAGCTGTTGCTCAGCCTCATCTGCCCATGGCACTGCTCGCACAGAGGCACAGAGACTGGGGCTGCTTGCTTGTCTTGCAACCTCAAACTTCAAAAGTAAATTTGAGGCTCCGTGCAGGAGGCATTAGCCAGCCCTTCTCCGAAAATGTGAACGTCTGCAGATAGCTCGCAGACAGAAAGAGCTAGCCTGCAAAGCTGTTGCTCAGCCTCATCTGCCCATGGCACTGCTCACACAGAGGCACAGAGACTGGGGTTTCTTGCTTCTCTTGCCACCTCAAACTTCAAACGTAGCTTTGGGGGTCCATGCAGGGGGCCTCCGGCAGCCCTGCTCTGAAAATGGAAACGTCTGCAGATAGCTCGCAGGCAGAAAAAGCTGGCCTGGAAAGCTGTTGCTCAGCCTCATCTGCCCATGGCACTGCTCGCACAGGGGCACAGAGACTGGGGCTGCTTGCTTTTCTTGCCACCTCAAACTTCAAAAGTAAATTTGAGGCTCCGTGCAGGAGGCCTTAGCCAGCCCTTCTCGAAAATGCGAACGTCTGCAGATAGCTCGCAGGCAGAAAGAGCTAGCCTGGAAAGCTGTTGCTCAGCCTCATCTGCCCATGGCACTGCTCGCACAGAGGCACAGAGACTGGGGCTGCTTGCTTTTCTTGCCACCTCAAACTTCAAACGTATATTTGGGGGTCCATGCAGGAGGCCTTATCCAGCCCTTCTCCGAAAATGCGAACGTCTGCAGATAGCTCGCAGCCAGAAACAGCTGGCCTGCAAAGCTGTTGCTCAGCCTAATCTGCCCATGGCACTGCTCACACAGAGGCACAGAGACTGGGGCTGCTTGCTTCTCTTGCCACCTCAAACTTCAAACGTAGCTTTGGGGGTCCATGCAGGGGGCCTCCGGCAGCCCTGCTCTGAAAATGGAAACGTCTGCAGATAGCTTGCAGGCAGAAAAAGCTGGCCTGGAAAGCTGTTGCTCAGCCTCATCTGCCCATGGCACTGCTCGCACAGAGGCACAGAGACTGGGGCTGCTTGCTTGTTTTGCCACCTCAAACTTCAGAAGTATCTTAGGTGGTCCGTGCAGTGGGGCCTCCGGCAGCCCTGCTCCCAAAATGCGAACGTCTGCAGATAGCTCGCAGCCAGAAAGAGATAGCCTGGAAAGCTGTTTCTCAGCCTCATCTGCTCATGGCACTGCTCGCACAGAGGCACAGAGACTGGGAGTGCTTGCTTTTCTTGCACCTCAAACTTCAAACGTATCTTTGGGGGTCCATGCAGGGGGCCTCCGGCAGCCCTCCTCTCAAAATGCGAAGGTCTGCAGATAGCTCGCAGGCAGAAAAAGCTAGCCTGGAAATCTGTTGCTCAGCCTCATCTGCCCATGGCACTGCTCGCACAGAGGCAGAGAGACTGGGGCTGCTTGCTTGTCTTGCAACCTCAAACTTCAAAAGTAAACTTGAGGCTCCGTGCAGGAGGCCTTAGCCAGCCTTTCTCCGAAAATGCGAACGTCTGCAGATAGCTCGCAGCCAGAAAGAGCTAGCCTGGAAAGCTGTTGCTCAGCCTCATCTGCCCATGGCACTGCTCGCACAGAGGCAGAGAGACTGGGGCTGCTTGCTTGTCTTGCCACCTCAAACTTCAAAAGTATCTTAGGTGGTCCGTGAAGGGGGCCTCCGGCAGCCCTACTCTGAAATTGCGAACGTCTGCAGAGAGCTCGCAACCAGAAAAAGCTAGCCTGCAAAGCTTTTGCTCAGCCTCATCTGCCCATGGCACTGCTCACACAGAGGCACAGAGACTGGGGCTGCTTGCTTGTCTTGCCACCTCAAACTTAAAACATAGCTTTGGGGGTCCGTGCAGGGGGCCTCCGGCAGCCCTGCTCCCAAAATGCAAACGTCTGCAGATAGCTCGCAGGCAGAAATAGCTAGCCTGCAAAGCTGTTGCTCAGCCTCATCTGCCCATGGCACTGCTCGCACAGAGGCACAGAGACTGGGGCTGCTTGCTTGTCTTGCCACCTCAAACTTCAAACGTATCTTTGAAAGTCCGTGCCGGTCACCGCCGGTAACCCTGCTCCGAATATGCGAATGTCTGCAGATAGCTCACAGCCAGAAAGAGCTAGCCTGGAAAGCTGTTGCTCAGCCTCATCTGCCCATGGCACTGCTCGCACAGAGGCACAGAGACTGGGGCTGCTTGCTTGTCTTGCAACCTCAAACTTCAAAAGTTAATTTGAGCCTCCGTGCAGGAGGCATTAGCCAGCCCTTCTCCGAAAATGTGAACGTCTGCAGATTGCTCGCAGGCAGAAAGAGCTAGCCTGGAAAGCTGTTGCTCAGCCTCATCTGCCCATGGCACTGCTCGCACAGAGGCACAGAGACTGGGGCTGCTTGCTTGTCTTGCCACCTCAAACTTCAAAAGTATCTTAGGTGGTCCGTGAAGGGGGCCTCCGGCAGCCCTACTCTGAAAATGCGAACGTCTGCAGAGAGCTCGCAGCCAGAAAGAGCTAGCCTGGAAAGCTGTTGCTCAGCCTCGTCTGCCCATGGCACTGCTCGCACAGAGGCACAGAGACTGGGGCTGCTTGCTTTTCTTGCCACCTCAAACTTCAAACGTAGCTTTGGGGGTCCGTGCAGGGGGGGTCCGTGCAGGGGGCCTCCGGCAGCCCTGCTCTGAAAATGCGAACTTCTGCAGATAGCTCGCAGCCAGAAAGAGCTAGCCTGCAAAGCTGTTGCTCAGCCTCATCTGCCCATGGCACTGCTCGCATAGAGGCAGAGCGACTGGGGCTGCTTGCTTGTCTTGCCACCTCAAACTTCAAAAGTATTTTAGGTGGTCCGTGAAGGGGGCCTCCGGCAGCCCTACTCTGAAAAGGCGAACGTCTGCAGAGAGCTCGCAACCAGAAAAAGCTAGCCTGGAAAGCTGTTGCTCAGCCTCATCTGCCCATGGCACTGCTCGCACAGAGGCACAGAGACTGGGGCTGCTTGCTTGTCTTGCCACCTCAAACTTCAAAAGTAAATTTGAGGCTCCGTGCAGGAGGCATTAGCCAGCCCTTCTCCGAAAATGCGAACGTCTGCAGATAGCTCGCAGACAGAAACAGCTAGCCTGCAAAGCTGTTGCTCAGCCTCATCTGCCCATGGCACTGCTCGCACAGAGGCACAGAGACTGGGGCTGCTTGCTTTTCTTCCCACCTCAAACTTCAAAAGCATCTTAGGTGGTCCGTGCAGGGGGCCTCCGGCAGCCCTACTCTTAAAATGCGAACGTCTGCAGAGAGCTCGCAGCCAGAAAAAGCTAGCCTGGAAAGCTGTTGCTCAGCCTCATCTGCTCATGGCACTTCTCACACAAAGGCACAAAGACTGGGGCTGCTTGCTTGTCTTGCCACCTCAAACTTCAAACGTAGCTTTGGGGGTCCATGCAGCGGGAATCCGGCAGCCCTGCTCTGAAAATGGAAACGTCTGCAGATAGCTCGCAGGCAGAAAAAGCTGGCCTGGAAAGCTGTTGCTCAGTCTCATCTGCCCATGGCACTGCTCGCACAGAGGCACAGAGACTGGGGCTGCTTGCTTGTCTTGCCACCTCAAACTTCAAAAGTATCTTAGGTGGTCCGTGAAGGGGGCCTCCGACAGCCCTACTCTGAAATTGCGAACGTCTGCAGAGAGCTCGCAACCAGAAAAAGCTAGTCTGGAAAGTTGTTGCTCAGCCTCATCTGCCCATGGCACTGCTCACACAGAGGCACAGAGACTGGGGCTCCTTGCTTGTCTTGCAATCTCAAACTTCAAAAGTGTCTTGGGTGATCCTTGAAGGGGGCCTCCGGCAGCCCTGCTCTGAAAATGCGAACGTCTGCAGAGAGCTCGCAATCAGAAAGAGCTAGCCTGGAAAGCTGTTGCTCAGCCTCATCTGCTCATGGCACTGCTCGCACAGAGGCACAGAGACTGGGGCTGCTTGCTTGTCTTGCCACCTCAAACTTTAAACGTAGCTTAGGTGGTCCGTGTAGTGGGTCCTCCGGCAGCCCTGCTCCCAAAATGCGAACGTCTGCAGATAGCTCGCAGCCAGAAAGAGCTAGCCTGGAAAGCTGTTGCTCAGCCTCATCTGCTCATGACACTGCTCGCACAGAGGCACAGAGACTGGGGCTGCTTGCTTTTCTTGCACCTCAAACTTCAAACGTATCATTGGGGGTCCATGCAGGGGGCTACCTTCAGCCCTGCTCTGAAAATGCGAACGTCTGCAGAGAGCTCGCAGCCAGAAAGAGCTAGCCTGCAAAGCTGTTGCTCAGCCTCATCTGCTCATTTCACTTCTCACACAAAGGCACAAAGACTGGGGCTGCTTGCTTGTCTTGCCACCTCAAACTTCAAACGTAGCTTTGGGGGTCCATGCAGGGGGCCTCCGGCAGCCCTGCTCTGAAAATGGAAACGTCTGCAGATAGCTCGCAGGCAGAAAAAGCCGGCCTGGAAAGCTGTTGCTCAACCTCATCTGCCCATGGCACTGCTCGCACAGAGGCACAGAGACTGGGGCTGCTTGCTTTTCTTGCCACCTCAAACTTCAGAAGTATCTTAGGTGGTCCGTGAAGGGGGCCTCCGGCAGCCCTACTCTGAAAATGCGAACGTCTGCAGAGAGCTCGCAACCAGAAAGAGCTAGCCTGGAAAGCTGTTGCTCAGCCTCATCTGCCCATGGCACTGCTCGCACAGAGGCACAGAGACTGGGGCTGTTTGCTTGTCTTGCCACCTCAAACTTCACACGAAGCTTAGGTGGTCCGTGCAGTCGGGCCTCCGGCAGCCCTGCTCCCTAAATGCGAACGTCTGCAGATAGCTCGCAGCCAGAAAGAGATAGCCTGGAAAGCTGTTGCTCAGCCTCATCTGCTCATGGCACTGCTCGCACAGAGGCACAGAGACTGGGAGTGCTTGCTTTTCTTGCACCTCAAACGTATCTTTGGGGGTCCATGCGGGGGGCCTCCGGCAGCCCTCCTCTCAAAATGCGAAGGTCTGCAGATAGCTCGCAGGCAGAAACAGCTAGCCTGCAAAGCTGTTGCTCAGCCTCATCTGCCCATGGCACTGCTCGCACAGAGGCACAGAGACTGGGGCTGCTTGCTTGTCTTGCAACCTCAAACTTCAAAAGTAAACTTGAGGCTCCGTGCAGGAGGCCTTAGCCAGCCTTTCTCCGAAAATGCGAACGTCTGCAGATAGCTCGCAGTCAGAAAGAGCTAGCCTGCAAAGCTGTTGCTCAGCCTCATCTGCCCATGGCACTGCTCGCACAGAGGCACAGAGACTGGGGCTGCTTGCTTTTCTTGCCACCTCAAACTTCAAAAGTATCTTAGGTGGTCCGCGAAGGGGGCCTCCGGCAGCCCTACTCTGAAAATGCGAACGTCTGCAGAGAGCTCGCAACCAGAAAGAGCTAGCCTGCAAAGCTGTTGCTCAGCCTCATCTGCCCATGGCACTGCTCACACAGAGGCACAGAGACTGGGGCTGCTTGCTTGTCTTGCCACCTCAAACTTAAAACATAGCTTTGGGGGTCCGTGCAGGGGGCCTCCGGCAGCCCTGCTCCCAAAATGCAAACGTCTGCAGATAGCTCGCAGGCAGAAAGAGCTAGCCTGCAAAGCTGTTGCTCAGCCTCATCTGCCCATGGCACTGCTCGCACAGAGGCACAGAGACTGGGGCTGCTTGCTTGTCTTGCAACCTCATACTTCAAAAGTTAATTTGAGGCTCCGTGCAGGAGGCATTAGCCAGCCCTTCTCCGAAAATGTGAACGTCTGCAGATTGCTCGCAGGCAGAAAGAGCTAGCCTGGAAAGCTGTTGCTCAGCCTCATCTGCCCATGGCACTGCTCGCACAGAGGCACAGAGACTGGGGCTGCTTGCTTGTCTTGCCACCTCAAACTTCAAAAGTATTTTAGGTGGTCCGTGAAGGGGTCCTCCGGAAGCCCTGCTCTGAAAATGCGAACGTCTGCAGAGAGCTCGCAACCAGAAAGAGCTAGCCTGGAAAGCTGTTGCTCAGCCTCATCTGCTCATGGCACTGCTAGCACAGAGGCACAGAGACTGGGGCTGCTTGCTTGTCTTGCCACCTCTAACTTTAAACGTAGCTTAGGTGGTCCGTGCAGTGGGTCCTCCGGCAGCCCTGCTCCCAAAATGCGAACGTCTGCAGATAGCTCGCAGCCAGAAAGAGCTAGCCTGGAAAGCTGTTGCTCAGCCTCATCTGCTCATGACACTGCTCGCACAGAGGCACAGAGACTGGGGCTGCTTGCTTTTCTTGCACCTCAAACTTCAAACGTATCTTTGGGGGTCCATGCATGGGGCCTCCTTCAGCCCTGCTCTGAAAATGCGAACGTCTGCAGATACCTCGCAGCCAGAAAGAGCTAGCCTGCAAAGCTGTTGCTCAGCCTCATCTGCCCATGGCACTGCTCGCATAGAGGCAGAGCGACTGGGGCTGCTTGCTTGTCTTGCCACCTCAAACTTCGAAAGTATTTTAGGTGGTCCGTGAAGAGGGCCTCCGGCAGCCCTACTCTGAAAAGGCGAACGTCTGCAGAGAGCTCGCAACCAGAAAAAGCTAGCCTGGAAAGCTGTTGCTCAGCCTCATCTGCCCATGGCACTGCTCGCACAGAGGCACAGAGACTGGGGCTGCTTGCTTGTCTTGCCACCTCAAACTTCAAAAGTAAATTTGAGGCTCCGTGCAGGAGGCATTAGCCAGCCCTTCTCCGAAAATGCGAACGTCTGCAGATAGCTCGCAGACAGAAACAGCTAGCCTGCAAAGCTGTTGCTCAGCCTCATCTGCCCATGGCACTGCTCGCACAGAGGCAGAGAGACTGGGGCTGCTTGCTTTTATTCCCACCTCAAACTTCAAAAGCATCTTAGGTGGTCCGTGCAGGGGGCCTCCGGCAGCCCTACTCTTAAAATGCGAACGTCTGCAGAGAGCTCGCAGCCAGAAAGAGCTAGCCTGGAAAGCTGTTGCTCAGCCTCATCTGCTCATGGCACTTCTCACACAAAGGCACAAAGACTGGGGCTGCTTGCTTGTCTTGCCACCTCAAACTTCAAACGTAGCTTTGGGGGTCCATGCAGGGGGCCTCCGGCAACCCTGCTCTGAAAATGGAAACGTCTGCAGATAGCTCGCAGGCAGAAAAAGCTGGCCTGGAAAGCTGTTGCTCAGCCTCATCTGCCCATGGCACTGCTCGCACAGAGGCACAGAGACTGGGGCTGCTTGCTTGTCTTGCCACCTCAAACTTCAAAAGTATCTTAGGTGGTCCGTGAAGGGGGCCTCCGACAGCCCTACTCTGAAATTGCGAACGTCTGCAGAGAGCTCGCAACCAGAAAAAGCTAGCCTGGAAAGTTGTTGCTCAGCCTCATCTGCCCATGGCACTGCTCACACAGAGGCACAGAGACTGGGGCTCCTTGCTTGTCTTGCAACCTCAAACTTCAAAAGTATCTTGGGTGATCCTTGAAGGGGGCCTCCGGCAGCCCTGCTCTGAAAATGCGAACGTCTGCAGAGAGCTCGCAACCAGAAAGAGCTAGCCTGGAAAGCTGTTGCTCAGCCTCATCTGCTCATGGCACTGCTCGCACAGAGGCACAGAGCCTGGGGCTGCTTGCTTGTCTTGCCACCTCAAACTTTAAACGTAGCTTAGGTGGTCCGTGCAGTGGGTCCTCCGTCAGCCCTGCTCCCAAAATGCGAACGTCTGCAGATAGCTCGCAGGCAGAAAGAGCTAGCCTGGAAAGCTGTTGCTCAGCCTCATCTACTCATGACACTGCTCGCACAGAGGCAGAGAGACTGGGGCTGCTTGCGTTTCTTGCACCTCAAACTTCAAACGTATCTTTGGGGGTCCATGCAGGGGGCCTCCTTCAGCCCTGCTCTGAAAATGCGAACGTCTGCAGAGAGCTCGCAGCCAGAAAGAGCTAGCCTGCAAAGCTGTTGCTCAGCCTCATCTGCTCATGGCACTTCTCACACAAAGGCACAAAGACTGGGGCTGCTTGCTTGTCTTGCCACCTCAAACTTCAAACGTATCTTTGGGGGTCCATGCAGGGGGCCTCCGGCAGCCCTACTCTGAAAATGGAAACGTCTGCAGATAGCTCGCAGCCAGAAAGAGCTAGCCTGGAAAGCTGTTGCTCAGCCTCATCTGCCCATGGCACTGCTCGCACAGAGGCACAGAGACTGGGGCTGCTTGCTTGTCTTGCAACCTCAAACTTCAAAAGTATCTTGGGTGATCCTTGAAGGGGGCCTCCGGCAGCCCTGCTCTGAAAATGCGAACGTCTGCAGAGAGCTCGCAACCAGAAAGAGCTAGCCTGGAAAGCTGTTGCTCAGCCTCATCTGCTCATGGCACTGCTCGCACAGAGGCACAGAGACTGGGGCTGCTTGCTTGTCTTGCCACCTCTAACTTTAAACGTAGCTTAGGTGGTCCGTGCAGTGGGTCCTCCGGCAGCCCTGCTCCCAAAATGCGAACGTCTGCAGATAGCTCGCAGCCAGAAAAAGCTAGCCTGGAAAGCTGTTGCTCAGCCTCATCTGCTCATGACACTGCTCGCACAGAGGCACAGAGACTGGGGCTGCTTGCTTTTCTTGCACCTCAAACTTCAAACGTATCTTTGGGGGTCCATGCAGGGGGCCTCCTTCAGCCCTGCTCTGAAAATGCGAACGTCTGCAGATAGCTCGCAGGCAGAAAGAGCTAGCCTGCAAAGCTGTTGCTCAGCCTCATCTGCCCATGGCACTGCTCGCATAGAGGCAGAGCGACTGGGGCTGCTTGCTTGTCTTGCCACCTCAAACTTCAAAAGTATTTTAGGTGGTCCGTGAAGGGGGCCTCCGTCAGCCCTACTCTGAAAAGGCGAACGTCTGCAGAGAGCTCGCAACCAGAAAAAGCTAGCCTGGAAAGCTGTTGCTCAGCCTCATCTGCCCATGGCACTGCTCGCACAGAGGCACAGAGACTGGGGCTGCTTGCTTGTCTTGCCACCTCAAACTTCAAAAGTAAATTTGAGGCTCCGTGCAGGAGGCATTAGCCAGCCCTTCTCCCAAAATGCGAACGTCTGCAGATAGCTCGCAGACAGAAACAGCTAGCCTGCAAAGCTGTTGCTCAGCCTCATCTGCCCATGGCACTGCTCGCACAGAGGCAGAGAGACTGGGGCTGCTTGCTTTTCTTCCCACCTCAAACTTCAAAAGCATCTTAGGTGGTCCGTGCAGGGGGCCTCCGGCAGCCCTACTCTTAAAATGCGAACGTCTGCAGAGAGCTCGCAGCCAGAAAGAGCTAGCCTGGAAAGCTGTTGCTCAGCCTCATCTGCTCATGGCACTTCTCACACAAAGGCACAAAGACTGGGGCTGCTTGCTTGTCTTGCCACCTCAAACTTCAAACATAACTTTGGGGGTCCATGCAGGGGGCCTCCGGCAGCCCTGCTCTGAAAATGCGAACGTCTGCAGATAGCTCGCAGGCAGGAAGAGCTAGCCTGGAAAGCTGTTGCTCATCCTCATCTGCCCATGGCACTGCTCGCACAGAGGCACAGAGACTGGGGCTGCTTGCTTGTCTTGCCACCTCAAACTTCAAACATAACTTTGGGGGTCCGTGCAGGGGGCCTCCGGCAGCCCTGCTCTGAAAATGCGAACGTCTGCAGATAGCTCGCAGGCAGGAAGAGCTAGCCTGGAAAGCTGTTGCTCAGCCTCATCTGCCCATGGCACTGCTCGCACAGAGGCACAGAGACTGGGGCTGCTTGCTTGTCTTGCCACCTCAAACTTCAAAAGTAAATTTGAGGCTCCGTGCAGGAGGCATTAGCCAGCCCTTCTCCGAAAATGCGAACGTCTGCAGATAGCTCGCAGACAGAAACAGCTAGCCTGCAAAGCTGTTGCTCAGCCTCATCTGCCCATGGCACTGCTCACACAGAGGCACAGAGACTGGGGCTGCTTGCTTTTCTTCCCACCTCAAACTTCAAAAGCATCTTAGGTGGTCCGTGAAGGGGGCCTCTGGCAGCCCTACTCTTAAAATGCGAACGTCTGCAGAGAGCTCGCAACAAGAAAGAGCTAGCCTGGAAAGCTGTTGCTCAGCCTCATCTGCTCATGGCACTGCTTCCACAGAGGCACAGAGACTGGGGCTGCTTGCTTGTCTTGCCACCTCTAACTTTAAACGTAGCTTAGGTGGTCCGTGCAGTGGGTCCACAGGCAGCCATGCTCCCAAAATGCGAACGTCTGCAGATAGCTCGCAGCCAGAAAGAGCTAGCCTGCAAAGCTGTTCCTCAGCCTCATCTGCTCATGACACTGCTCGCACAGAGGCACAGAGACTGGGGCTGCTTGCTTTTCTTGCACCTCAAACTTCAAACGTATCTTTGGGGGTCAATGCAGGGGGCCTCCTTCAGCCCTGCTCTGAAAATGCGAACGTCTGCAGATAGCTCGCAGGCAGAAAGAGCTAGCCTGCAAAGCTGTTGCTCAGCCTCATCTGCCCATGGCACTGCTCGCACAGAGGCACAGAGACTGGGGCTGCTTGCTTGTCTTGCCACCTCAAACTTCAAAAGTATTTTAGGTGCTCCGTGAAGGGGGCCTCCGGCAGCCCTACTCTGAAAATGCGAACGTCTGCAGAGAGCTCGCAACCAGAAAAAGCTAGCCTGGAAAGCTGTTGCTCAGCCTCATCTGATCATGGCACTGCTCGCACAGAGGCACATAGACTGGGGCTGCTTGCTTGTCTTGCCACCTCAAACTTCAAACATAACTTTGGGGGTCCGTGCAGGGGGCCTCCGGCAGCCCTGCTCTGAAAATGCGAACGTCTGCAGATAGCTCGCAGGCAGGAAGAGCTAGCCTGGAAAGCTGTTGCTCAGCCTCATCTGCTCATGGCACTACTCGCACAGAGGCACAGAGACTGGGGCTGCTTGCTTGTCTTGCCACCTCTAACTTTAAACGTAGCTTAGGTGGTCCGTGCAGTGGGTCCTCCGGCAGCCCTGCTCCCAAAATGCGAACGTCTGCAGATAGCTCGCAGCCACAAAGAGCTAGCCTGGAAAGCTGTTGCTCAGCCTCATCTGCTCATGACACTGCTCGCATAGAGGCAGAGAGACTGGGGCTGCTTGCTTTTCTTGCACCTCAAACTTCAAACGTATCTTTGGGGGTCCATGCAGGGGGCCTCCTTCAGCCCTCCTCTCAAAATGCGAACGTCTGCAGATAGCTCGCAGGCAGAAAGAGCTAGCCTGCAAAGCTGTTGCTCAGCCTCATCTGCCCATGGCACTGCTCGCATAGAGGCAGAGAGACTGGGGCTGCTTGCTTGTCTTGCCACCTCAAACTTCAAAAGTATTTTAGGTGGTCCGTGAAGGGGGCCTCCGGCAGCCCTACTCTTAAAATGCGAACGTCTGCAGAGAGCTCGCAGCCAGAAAGAGCTAGCCTGGAAAGCTGTTGCTCAGCCTCATCTGCTCATGGCACTTCTCACACAAAGGCACAAAGACTGGGGCTGCTTGCTTGTCTTGCCACCTCAAACTTCAAACGTAGATTTGGGGGTCCATGCAGGGGGCCTCCGGCAGCCCTGCTCTGAAAATGGAAACGTCTGCAGATCGCTCGCAGGCAGAAAAAGCTGGCCTGGAAAGCTGTTGCTCAGCCTCATCTGCCCATGGCACTGCTCGCACAGAGGCACAGAGACTGGGGCTGCTTGATGTCTTGCAACCTCAAACTTCAAAAGTATCTTGGGTGATCCTTGAAGGGGGCCTCCGGCAGCCCTGCTCTGAAAAAGCGAACGTCTGCAGAGAGCTCGCAACCAGAAAGAGCTAGCCTGGAAAGCTGTTGCTCAGCCTCATCTGCTCATGGCACTGCTCGCACAGAGGCACAGAGACTGGGGCTGCTTGCTTGTCTTGCCACCTCTAACTTTAAACGTAGCTTAGGTGGTCCGTGCAGTGGGTCCTCCGGCAGCCCTGCTCCCAAAATGCGAACGTCTGCAGATAGCTCGCAGCCAGAAAGAGCTAGCCTGCAAAGCTGTTGCTCAGCCTCATCTGCCCATGGCACTGCTCACACAGAGGCACAGAGACTGGGGCTGCTTGCTTTTCTTGTCACCTCAAACTTCAAACGCATCTTTGGTGGTCCATGCAGGGGGCCTCCTTCAGCCCTGCTCTGAAAATGCGAACGTCTGCAGATAGCTCGCAGGCAGAAAGAGCTAGCCTGCAAAGCTGTTGCTCAGCCTCATCTGCCCATGGCACTGCTCGCATAGAGGCAGAGAGACTGGGGCTGCTTGCTTGTCTTGCCACCTCAAACTTCAAAAGTATTTTAGGTGGTCCATGAAGGGGGCCTCCGGCAGCCCTACTCTGAAAATGCGAACGTCTGCAGAGAGCTCGCAACCAGAAAAAGCTAGCCTGGAAAGCTGTTGCTCAGCCTCATCTTATCATGGCACTGCTCGCACAGAGGCACAGAGACTGGGGCTGCTTGCTTGTCTTGCAACCTCAAACTTCAAACATAACTTTGGTGGTCCGTGCAAGGGGTCTCCGGCAGCCCTGCTCTGAAAATGCGAACGTCTGCAGATAGCTCGCAGGCAGGAAGAGCTAGCCTGGAAAGCTGTTGCTCAGCCTCATCTGCCCATGGCACTGCTCGCACAGAGGCACAGAGACTGGGGCTGCTTGCTTGTCTTGCCACCTCAAACTTCAAAAGTAAATTTGAGGCTCCGTGCAGGAGGCATTAGCCAGCCCTTCTCCGAAAATGCGAACGTCTGCAGATAGCTCGCAGCCAGAAAGAGCTGGCCTGGAAAGCTGTTGCTCAGCCTCATCTGCCCATGGCACTGCTCGCACAGAGGCACAGAGACTGGGGCTGCTTGCTTTTCTTCCCACCTCAAACTTCAAAAGCATCTTAGGTGGTCCGTGAAGGGGGCCTCCGGCAGCCCTACTCTGAAAATGCGAACGTCTGCAGAGAGCTCGCAGCCAGAAAGAGCTAACCTGGAAAGCTGTTGCTCAGCCTCATCTGCTCATGGCACTTCTCACACAAAGGCACAAAGACTGGGGCTGCTTGCTTGTCTTGCCACCTCAAACTTCAAACATAACTTTGGGGGTCCGTGCAGGGGGCCTCCGGCAGCCCTGTTCTGAAAATGCGAACGTCTGCAGATAGCTCGCAGGCAGAAAGATCTAGCCTGGAAAGCTGTTGCTCAGCCTCATCTGCTCATGGCACTGCTCGCACAGAGGCAGAGAGACTGGGGCTGCTTGCTTTTCTTGCACCTCAAACTTCAAACGTATCTTTGGGGGTCCATGCAGGGGGCCTCCGGCAGCCCTCCTCTCAAAATGCGAACGTCTGCAGATAGCTCGCAGGCAGAAAGAGCTAGCCTGGAAAGCTGTTGCTCAGCCTCATCTGCCCATGGCACTGCTCGCACAGAGGCAGAGAGACTGGGGCTGCTTGCTTGTCTTGCCCCCTCAAACTTCAAAAGTATCTTAGGTGGTCCGTGAAGGGGGCCTCCTTCAGCCCTACTCTGAAATTGCGAACGTCTGCAGAGAACTCGCAATCAGAAAAAGCTAGCCTGCAAAGCTGTTGCTCAGCCTCATCTGCCCATGGCACTGCTCACACAGAGGCACAGAGACTGGGGCTGCTTGCTTGTCTTGCCACCTCAAACTTCAAACATAGCTTTGGTGGTCCGTGCAGGGGGCCTCCGGCAGCCCTGCTCTGAAAATGCGAACGTCTGCAGATAGCTCGCAGGCAGAAAGAGCTAGCCTGGAAAGCTGTTGCTCAGCCTCATCTGCCCATGGCACTGCTCGCACAGAGGCACAGAGACTGGGGCTGCTTGCTTGTCTTGCAACCTCAAACTTCAAAAGTAAATTTGAGGCTCCGTGCAGGAGGCATTAGCCAGCCCTTCTCCGAAAATGCAAACGTCTGCAGATAGCTCGCAGGCAGAAAGAGCTATCCTGCAAAGCTGTTGCTCATCCTCATCTGCTCATGGCACTGCTCGCACAGAGGCACAGAGACTGGGGCTGCTTGCTTGTCTTGCACCTCAAACTTCAAACGTATCTTTGGGGGTCCATGCAGGGGGCCTCCGGCAGCCCTGCTCTCAAAATCCGAACGTCTGCAGATAGCTCGCAGCCAGAAAGAGCTACCCTGGAAAGCTGTTGCTCAGCCTCATCTGCCCATGGCACGGTTCGCACAGAGGCACAGAGACTGGGGCTGCTTGCTTGTTTTGCCACCTCAAACTTCAAACGTATCTTTGGAAGTCCGTGCCGGGCACCGCCGGTAGCCCTGCTCCGAATATGCGAATGTCTGCAGATAGCTCGCAGGCAGAAAGAGCTAGCCTGGAAAGCTGTTGCTCAGCCTCATCTTCCCATGGCACTGCTCGCACAGAGGCACAGAGACTGGGGCTGCTTGCTTGTCTTGCAACCTCAAACTTCAAAAGTAAACTTGAGGCTCCATGCAGAAGGCCTTAGCCAGCCCTTCTCGAAAATGCGAACGTCTGCAGATAGCTCGCAGCCAGAAAGAGCTATCCTGGAAAGCTGTTGCTCAGCCTCATCTGCCCATGGCACTGCTCACACAGAGGCACAGAGACTGGGGCTGCTTACTTTTCTTCCCACCTCAAACTTCAAACGTATCTTTGGGGGTCCATGCAGGGGGCCTCCGGCAGCCCTGCTCTGAAAATGCAAACGTCTGCAGATAGCTCGCAGGCAGAAAAAGCTGGCCTGGAAAGCTGTTGCTCAGCCTCATCTGCCCATGGCACTGCTCGCACAGAGGCCCAGAGACTGGAGCTGCTTGCTTTTCTTGCACCTCAAACTTCAAACGTATCTTTGGGGGTCCATGCAGGGGGCCTCCTTCAGCCCTGCTCTGAAAATGCGAACGTCTGCAGATAGCTCGCAGGCAGAAAGAGCTAGCCTGCAAAGCTGTTGCTCAGCCTCATCTGCCCATGGCACTGCTCGCATAGAGGCAGAGAGACTGGGGCTGCTTGCTTGTCTTGCCACCTCAAACTTCAAAAGTATCTTAGGTGGTCCGTGAAGGGGGCCTCCGGCAGCCCTACTCTGAAAATGCAAACGTCTGCAGAGAGCTCGCAACCAAAAAAAGCTAGCCTGGAAAGCTGTTGCTCAGCCTCATCTGATCATGGCACTGCTCGCACAGAGGCACAGAGACTGGGGCTGCTTGCTTGTCTTGCCACCTCAAACTTCAAACATAACTTTGGGGCTCCGTGCAGGGGGCCTCCGGCAGCACTACTCTGAAAATGCAAACGTCTGCAGATAGCTCGCAGGCAGGAAGAGCTAGCCTGGAAAGCTGTTGCTCAGCCTCATCTGCCCATGGCACTGCTCGCACAGAGGCACAGAGACTGGGGCTGCTTGCTTTTCTTGCAACCTCAAACTTCAAAAGTAAATTTGAGGCTCCGTGCAGGAGGCATTAGCCAGCCCTTCTCCGAAAATGCAAACGTCTGCAGATAGCTCGCAGACAGAAAGAGCTAGCCTGCAAAGCTGTTGCTCATCCTCATCTGCTCATGTCACTGCTCGCACAGAGGCACAGAGACTGGGGCTGCTTGCTTGTCTTGCACCTCAAACTTCAAACGTATCTTTGGGGGTCCATGCAGGGGGCCTCCGGCAGCCCTGCTCTGAAAATCCGAACGTCTGCAGATAGCTCGCAGCCAGAAAGAGCTAGCCTGGAAAGCTGTTGCTCAGCCTCATCTGCCCATGGCACTGCTCGCACAGAGGCAGAGAGACTGGGGCTGCTTGCTTGTCTTGCCACCTCAAACTTCAAAAGTATCTTAGGTGGTCCGTGAAGGGGGCCTCCGGCAGCCCTGCTCTGAAAATGCGAACGTCTGCAGAGAGCTCGCAACCAGAAAAAGCTAGCCTGGAAAGCTGTTGCTCAGCCTCATCTGCTCATGGCACTGCTCGCACAGAGGCACAGAGACTGGGGCTGCTTGCTTTTCTTGCACCTCAAACTTCAAACGTATCTTTGGGGGTCCATGCAGGGGGCCTCCGGCAGCCCTCCTCTCAAAATGCGAACGTCTGCAGATAGCTCGCAGGCAGAAAGAGCTAGCCTGGAAAGCTGTTGCTCAGCCTCATCTGCCCATGGCACTGCTCGCACAGAGGCACAGAGACTGGGGCTGCTTGCTTGTCTTGCCACCTCAAACTTCAAAAGTATCTTAGGTGGTCCGTGAAGGGGGCCTCCTTCAGCCCTACTCTGAAATTGCGAACGTCTGCAGAGAACTCGCAATCAGAAAAAGCTAGCCTGCAAAGCTGTTGCTCAGCCTCATCTGCCCATGGCACTGCTCACACAGAGGCACAGAGACTGGGGCTGCTTGCTTGTCTTGCCACCTCAAACTTCAAACATAGCTTTGGGGGTCCGTGCAGGGGGCCTCCGGCAGCCCTGCTCTGAAAATGCGAACGTCTGCAGATAGCTCGCAGGCAGAAAGAGCTAGCCTGGAAAGCTGTTGCTCAGCCTCATCTGCCCATGGCACTGCTCGCACAGAGGCACAGAGACTGGGGCTGCTTGCTTGTCTTGCAACCTCAAACTTCAAAAGTAAATTTGAGGCTCCGTGCAGGAGGCATTAGCCAGCCCTTCTCCGAAAATGCAAACGTCTGCAGATAGCTCGCAGGCAGAAAGAGCTAGCCTGCAAAGCTGTTGCTCATCCTCATCTGCTCATGGCACTGCTCGCACAGAGGCACAGAGACTGGGGCTGCTTGCTTGTCTTGCACCTCAAACTTCAAACGTATCTTTGGGGGTCCATGCAGGGGGCCTCCGGCAGCCCTGCTCTCAAAATCCGAACGTCTGCAGATAGCTCGCAGCCAGAAAGAGCTACCCTGGAAAGCTGTTGCTCAGCCTCATCTGCCCATGGCACGGTTCGCACAGAGGCACAGAGACTGGGGCTGCTTGCTTGTTTTGCCACCTCAAACTTCAAACGTATCTTTGGAAGTCCGTGCCGGGCACCGCCGGTAGCCCTGCTCCGAATATGCGAATGTCTGCAGATAGCTCGCAGGCAGAAAGAGCTAGCCTGGAAAGCTGTTGCTCAGCCTCATCTGCCCATGGCACTGCTCGCACAGAGGCACAGAGACTGGGGCTGCTTGCTTGTCTTGCAACCTCAAACTTCAAAAGTAAACTTGAGGCTCCATGCAGAAGGCCTTAGCCAGCCCTTCTCGAAAATGCGAACGTCTGCAGATAGCTCGCAGCCAGAAAGAGCTATCCTGGAAAGCTGTTGCTCAGCCTCATCTGCCCATGGCACTGCTCACACAGAGGCACAGAGACTGGGGCTGCTTACTTTTCTTCCCACCTCAAACTTCAAACGTATCTTTGGGGGTCCATGCAGGGGGCCTCCGGCAGCCCTGCTCTGAAAATGCAAACGTCTGCAGATAGCTCGCAGGCAGAAAAAGCTGGCCTGAAAAGCTGTTGCTCAGCCTCATCTGCCCATGGCACTGCTCGCACAGAGGCCCAGAGACTGGAGCTGCTTGCTTTTCTTGCACCTCAAACTTCAAACGTATCTTTGGGGGTCCATGCAGGGGGCCTCCTTCAGCCCTGCTCTGAAAATGCGAACGTCTGCAGATAGCTCGCAGGCAGAAAGAGCTAGCCTGCAAAGCTGTTGCTCAGCCTCATCTTCCCATGGCACTGCTCGCACAGAGGCACAGAGACTGGGGCTGCTTGCTTGTCTTGCCACCTCAAACTTCAAAAGTATCTTAGGTGGTCCGTGAAGGGGGCCTCCGGCAGCCCTACTCTGAAAATGCAAACGTCTGCAGAGAGCTCGCAACCAAAAAAAGCTAGCCTGGAAAGCTGTTGCTCAGCCTCATCTGATCATGGCACTGCTCGCACAGAGGCACAGAGACTGGGGCTGCTTGCTTGTCTTGCCACCTCAAACTTCAAACATAACTTTGGGGCTCCGTGCAGGGGGCCTCCGGCAGCACTACTCTGAAAATGCAAACGTCTGCAGATAGCTCGCAGGCAGGAAGAGCTAGCCTGGAAAGCTGTTGCTCAGCCTCATCTGCCCATGGCACTGCTCGCACAGAGGCACAGAGACTGGGGCTGCTTGCTTTTCTTGCAACCTCAAACTTCAAAAGTAAATTTGAGGCTCCGTGCAGGAGGCATTAGCCAGCCCTTCTCCGAAAATGCAAACGTCTGCAGATAGCTCGCAGACAGAAAGAGCTAGCCTGCAAAGCTGTTGCTCATCCTCATCTGCTCATGGCACTGCTCGCACAGAGGCACAGAGACTGGGGCTGCTTGCTTGTCTTGCACCTCAAACTTCAAACGTATCTTTGGGGGTCCATGCAGGGGGCCTCCGGCAGCCCTGCTCTGAAAATCCGAACGTCTGCAGATAGCTCGCAGCCAGAAAGAGCTAGCCTGGAAAGCTGTTGCTCAGCCTCATCTGCCCATGGCACTGCTCGCACAGAGGCAGAGAGACTGGGGCTGCTTGCTTGTCTTGCCACCTCAAACTTCAAAAGTATCTTAGGTGGTCCGTGAAGGGGGCCTCCGGCAGCCCTGCTCTGAAAATGCGAACGTCTGCAGAGAGCTCGCAACCAGAAAAAGCTAGCCTGGAAAGCTGTTGCTCAGCCTCATCTGCTCATGGCACTGCTCGCACAGAGGCACAGAGACTGGGGCTGCTTGCTTTTCTTGCACCTCAAACTTCAAACGTATCTTTGGGGGTCCATGCAGGGGGCCTCCGGCAGCCCTCCTCTCAAAATGCGAACGTCTGCAGATAGCTCGCAGGCAGAAAGAGCTAGCCTGGAAAGCTGTTGCTCAGCCTCATCTGCCCATGGCACTGCTCGCACAGAGGCACAGAGACTGGGGCTGCTTGCTTGTCTTGCCACCTCAAACTTCAAACATAGCTTTGGGGGTCCGTGCAGGGGGCCTCCGGCAGCCCTGCTCTGAAAATGCGAACGTCTGCAGATAGCTCGCAGGCAGAAAGAGCTAGCCTGGAAAGCTGTTGCTCAGCCTCATCTGCCCATGGCACTGCTCGCACAGAGGCACAGAGACTGGGGCTGCTTGCTTGTCTTGCAACCTCAAACTTCAAAAGTAAATTTGAGGCTCCGTGCAGGAGGCATTAGCCAGCCCTTCTCCGAAAATGCAAACGTCTGCAGATAGCTCGCAGGCAGAAAGAGCTAGCCTGCAAAGCTGTTGCTCATCCTCATCTGCTCATGGCACTGCTCGCACAGAGGCACAGAGACTGGGGCTGCTTGCTTGTCTTGCACCTCAAACTTCAAACGTATCTTTGGGGGTCCATGCAGGGGGCCTCCGGCAGCCCTGCTCTCAAAATCCGAACGTCTGCAGATAGCTCGCAGCCAGAAAGAGCTACCCTGGAAAGCTGTTGCTCAGCCTCATCTGCCCATGGCACGGTTCGCACAGAGGCACAGAGACTGGGGCTGCTTGCTTGTTTTGCCACCTCAAACTTCAAACGTATCTTTGGAAGTCCGTGCCGGGCACCGCCGGTAGCCCTGCTCCGAATATGCGAATGTCTGCAGATAGCTCGCAGGCAGAAAGAGCTAGCCTGGAAAGCTGTTGCTCAGCCTCATCTGCCCATGGCACTGCTCGCACAGAGGCACAGAGACTGGGGCTGCTTGCTTGTCTTGCAACCTCAAACTTCAAAAGTAAACTTGAGGCTCCATGCAGAAGGCCTTAGCCAGCCCTTCTCGAAAATGCGAACGTCTGCAGATAGCTCGCAGCCAGAAAGAGCTATCCTGGAAAGCTGTTGCTCAGCCTCATCTGCCCATGGCACTGCTCACACAGAGGCACAGAGACTGGGGCTGCTTACTTTTCTTCCCACCTCAAACTTCAAACGTATCTTTGGGGGTCCATGCAGGGGGCCTCCGGCAGCCCTGCTCTGAAAATGCAAACGTCTGCAGATAGCTCGCAGGCAGAAAAAGCTGGCCTGAAAAGCTGTTGCTCAGCCTCATCTGCCCATGGCACTGCTCGCACAGAGGCCCAGAGACTGGAGCTGCTTGCTTTTCTTGCACCTCAAACTTCAAACGTATCTTTGGGGGTCCATGCAGGGGGCCTCCTTCAGCCCTGCTCTGAAAATGCGAACGTCTGCAGATAGCTCGCAGGCAGAAAGAGCTAGCCTGCAAAGCTGTTGCTCAGCCTCATCTGCCCATGGCACTGCTCGCATAGAGGCAGAGAGACTGGGGCTGCTTGCTTGTCTTGCCACCTCAAACTTCAAAAGTATCTTAGGTGGTCCGTGAAGGGGGCCTCCGGCAGCCCTACTCTGAAAATGCAAACGTCTGCAGAGAGCTCGCAACCAAAAAAAGCTAGCCTGGAAAGCTGTTGCTCAGCCTCATCTGATCATGGCACTGCTCGCACAGAGGCACAGAGACTGGGGCTGCTTGCTTGTCTTGCCACCTCAAACTTCAAACATAACTTTGGGGCTCCGTGCAGGGGGCCTCCGGCAGCACTACTCTGAAAATGCAAACGTCTGCAGATAGCTCGCAGGCAGGAAGAGCTAGCCTGGAAAGCTGTTGCTCAGCCTCATCTGCCCATGGCACTGCTCGCACAGAGGCACAGAGACTGGGGCTGCTTGCTTTTCTTGCAACCTCAAACTTCAAAAGTAAATTTGAGGCTCCGTGCAGGAGGCATTAGCCAGCCCTTCTCCGAAAATGCAAACGTCTGCAGATAGCTCGCAGACAGAAAGAGCTAGCCTGCAAAGCTGTTGCTCATCCTCATCTGCTCATGGCACTGCTCGCACAGAGGCACAGAGACTGGGGCTGCTTGCTTGTCTTGCACCTCAAACTTCAAACGTATCTTTGGGGGTCCATGCAGGGGGCCTCCGGCAGCCCTGCTCTGAAAATCCGAACGTCTGCAGATAGCTCGCAGCCAGAAAGAGCTAGCCTGGAAAGCTGTTGCTCAGCCTCATCTGCCCATGGCACTGCTCGCACAGAGGCAGAGAGACTGGGGCTGCTTGCTTGTCTTGCCACCTCAAACTTCAAAAGTATCTTAGGTGGTCCGTGAAGGGGGCCTCCGGCAGCCCTGCTCTGAAAATGCGAACGTCTGCAGAGAGCTCGCAACCAGAAAAAGCTAGCCTGGAAAGCTGTTGCTCAGCCTCATCTGCTCATGGCACTGCTCGCACAGAGGCACAGAGACTGGGGCTGCTTGCTTTTCTTGCACCTCAAACTTCAAACGTATCTTTGGGGGTCCATGCAGGGGGCCTCCGGCAGCCCTCCTCTCAAAATGCGAACGTCTGCAGATAGCTCGCAGGCAGAAAGAGCTAGCCTGGAAAGCTGTTGCTCAGCCTCATCTGCCCATGGCACTGCTCGCACAGAGGCACAGAGACTGGGGCTGCTTGCTTGTCTTGCCACCTCAAACTTCAAAAGTATCTTAGGTGGTCCGTGAAGGGGGCCTCCTTCAGCCCTACTCTGAAATTGCGAACGTCTGCAGAGAACTCGCAATCAGAAAAAGCTAGCCTGCAAAGCTGTTGCTCAGCCTCATCTGCCCATGGCACTGCTCACACAGAGGCACAGAGACTGGGGCTGCTTGCTTGTCTTGCAACCTCAAACTTCAAAAGTAAATTTGAGGCTCCGTGCAGGAGGCATTAGCCAGCCCTTCTCCGAAAATGCAAACGTCTGCAGATAGCTCGCAGGCAGAAAGAGCTAGCCTGAAAAACTGTTGCTCATCCTCATCTGCTCATGGCACTGCTCGCACAGAGGCACAGAGACTGGGGCTGCTTGCTTGTCTTGCACCTCAAACTTCAAACGTATCTTTGGGGGTCCATGCAGGGGGCCTCCGGCAGCCCTGCTCTCAAAATCCGAACGTCTGCAGATAGCTCGCAGCCAGAAAGAGCTACCCTGGAAAGCTGTTGCTCAGCCTCATCTGATCATGGCACTGCTCGCACAGAGGCACAGAGACTGGGGCTGCTTGCTTGTCTTGCCACCTCAAACTTCAAACATAACTTTGGGGCTCCGTGCAGGGGGCCTCCGGCAGCACTACTCTGAAAATGCAAACGTCTGCAGATAGCTCGCAGGCAGGAAGAGCTAGCCTGGAAAGCTGTTGCTCAGCCTCATCTGCCCATGGCACTGCTCGCACAGAGGCACAGAGACTGGGGCTGCTTGCTTTTCTTGCAACCTCAAACTTCAAAAGTAAATTTGAGGCTCCGTGCAGGAGGCATTAGCCAGCCCTTCTCCGAAAATGCAAACGTCTGCAGATAGCTCGCAGACAGAAAGAGCTAGCCTGCAAAGCTGTTGCTCATCCTCATCTGCTCATGGCACTGCTCGCACAGAGGCACAGAGACTGGGGCTGCTTGCTTGTCTTGCACCTCAAACTTCAAACGTATCTTTGGGGGTCCATGCAGGGGGCCTCCGGCAGCCCTGCTCTGAAAATCCGAACGTCTGCAGATAGCTCGCAGCCAGAAAGAGCTAGCCTGGAAAGCTGTTGCTCAGCCTCATCTGCCCATGGCACTGCTCGCACAGAGGCAGAGAGACTGGGGCTGCTTGCTTGTCTTGCCACCTCAAACTTCAAAAGTATCTTAGGTGGTCCGTGAAGGGGGCCTCCGGCAGCCCTGCTCTGAAAATGCGAACGTCTGCAGAGAGCTCGCAACCAGAAAAAGCTAGCCTGGAAAGCTGTTGCTCAGCCTCATCTGCTCATGGCACTGCTCGCACAGAGGCACAGAGACTGGGGCTGCTTGCTTTTCTTGCACCTCAAACTTCAAACGTATCTTTGGGGGTCCATGCAGGGGGCCTCCGGCAGCCCTCCTCTCAAAATGCGAACGTCTGCAGATAGCTCGCAGGCAGAAAGAGCTAGCCTGGAAAGCTGTTGCTCAGCCTCATCTGCCCATGGCACTGCTCGCACAGAGGCACAGAGACTGGGGCTGCTTGCTTGTCTTGCCACCTCAAACTTCAAACATAGCTTTGGGGGTCCGTGCAGGGGGCCTCCGGCAGCCCTGCTCTGAAAATGCGAACGTCTGCAGATAGCTCGCAGGCAGAAAGAGCTAGCCTGGAAAGCTGTTGCTCAGCCTCATCTGCCCATGGCACTGCTCGCACAGAGGCACAGAGACTGGGGCTGCTTGCTTGTCTTGCAACCTCAAACTTCAAAAGTAAATTTGAGGCTCCGTGCAGGAGGCATTAGCCAGCCCTTCTCCGAAAATGCAAACGTCTGCAGATAGCTCGCAGGCAGAAAGAGCTAGCCTGCAAAGCTGTTGCTCATCCTCATCTGCTCATGGCACTGCTCGCACAGAGGCACAGAGACTGGGGCTGCTTGCTTGTCTTGCACCTCAAACTTCAAACGTATCTTTGGGGGTCCATGCAGGGGGCCTCCGGCAGCCCTGCTCTCAAAATCCGAACGTCTGCAGATAGCTCGCAGCCAGAAAGAGCTACCCTGGAAAGCTGTTGCTCAGCCTCATCTGCCCATGGCACGGTTCGCACAGAGGCACAGAGACTGGGGCTGCTTGCTTGTTTTGCCACCTCAAACTTCAAACGTATCTTTGGAAGTCCGTGCCGGGCACCGCCGGTAGCCCTGCTCCGAATATGCGAATGTCTGCAGATAGCTCGCAGGCAGAAAGAGCTAGCCTGGAAAGCTGTTGCTCAGCCTCATCTGCCCATGGCACTGCTCGCACAGAGGCACAGAGACTGGGGCTGCTTGCTTGTCTTGCAACCTCAAACTTCAAAAGTAAACTTGAGGCTCCATGCAGAAGGCCTTAGCCAGCCCTTCTCGAAAATGCGAACGTCTGCAGATAGCTCGCAGCCAGAAAGAGCTATCCTGGAAAGCTGTTGCTCAGCCTCATCTGCCCATGGCACTGCTCACACAGAGGCACAGAGACTGGGGCTGCTTACTTTTCTTCCCACCTCAAACTTCAAACGTATCTTTGGGGGTCCATGCAGGGGGCCTCCGGCAGCCCTGCTCTGAAAATGCAAACGTCTGCAGATAGCTCGCAGGCAGAAAAAGCTGGCCTGAAAAGCTGTTGCTCAGCCTCATCTGCCCATGGCACTGCTCGCACAGAGGCCCAGAGACTGGAGCTGCTTGCTTTTCTTGCACCTCAAACTTCAAACGTATCTTTGGGGGTCCATGCAGGGGGCCTCCTTCAGCCCTGCTCTGAAAATGCGAACGTCTGCAGATAGCTCGCAGGCAGAAAGAGCTAGCCTGCAAAGCTGTTGCTCAGCCTCATCTGCCCATGGCACTGCTCGCATAGAGGCAGAGAGACTGGGGCTGCTTGCTTGTCTTGCCACCTCAAACTTCAAAAGTATCTTAGGTGGTCCGTGAAGGGGGCCTCCGGCAGCCCTACTCTGAAAATGCAAACGTCTGCAGAGAGCTCGCAACCAAAAAAAGCTAGCCTGGAAAGCTGTTGCTCAGCCTCATCTGATCATGGCACTGCTCGCACAGAGGCACAGAGACTGGGGCTGCTTGCTTGTCTTGCCACCTCAAACTTCAAACATAACTTTGGGGCTCCGTGCAGGGGGCCTCCGGCAGCACTACTCTGAAAATGCAAACGTCTGCAGATAGCTCGCAGGCAGGAAGAGCTAGCCTGGAAAGCTGTTGCTCAGCCTCATCTGCCCATGGCACTGCTCGCACAGAGGCACAGAGACTGGGGCTGCTTGCTTTTCTTGCAACCTCAAACTTCAAAAGTAAATTTGAGGCTCCGTGCAGGAGGCATTAGCCAGCCCTTCTCCGAAAATGCAAACGTCTGCAGATAGCTCGCAGACAGAAAGAGCTAGCCTGCAAAGCTGTTGCTCATCCTCATCTGCTCATGGCACTGCTCGCACAGAGGCACAGAGACTGGGGCTGCTTGCTTGTCTTGCACCTCAAACTTCAAACGTATCTTTGGGGGTCCATGCAGGGGGCCTCCGGCAGCCCTGCTCTGAAAATCCGAACGTCTGCAGATAGCTCGCAGCCAGAAAGAGCTAGCCTGGAAAGCTGTTGCTCAGCCTCATCTGCCCATGGCACTGCTCGCACAGAGGCACAGAGACTGGGGCTGCTTGCTTGTCTTGCCACCTCAAACTTCAAAAGTATCTTAGGTGGTCCGTGAAGGGGGCCTCCGGCAGCCCTGCTCTGAAAATGCGAACGTCTGCAGATAGCTCGCAGGCAGAAAGATCTAGCCTGGAAAGCTGTTGCTCAGCCTCATCTGCTCATGGCACTGCTCGCACAGAGGCACAGAGACTGGGGCTGCTTGCTTTTCTTGCACCTCAAACTTCAAACGTATCTTTGGGGGTCCATGCAGGGGGCCTCCGGCAGCCCTCCTCTCAAAATGCGAACGTCTGCAGATAGCTCGCAGGCAGAAAGATCTAGCCTGGAAAGCTGTTGCTCATCCTCATCTGCTCATGTCACTGCTCGCACAGAGGCACAGAGACTGGGGCTGCTTGCTTGTCTTGCACCTCAAACTTCAAACGTATCTTTGGGGGTCCATGCAGGGGGCCTCCGGCAGCCCTGCTCTGAAAATCCGAACGTCTGCAGATAGCTCGCAGCCAGAAAGAGCTAGCCTGGAAAGCTGTTGCTCAGCCTCATCTGCCCATGGCACTGCTCGCACAGAGGCAGAGAGACTGGGGCTGCTTGCTTGTCTTGCCACCTCAAACTTCAAAAGTATCTTAGGTGGTCCGTGAAGGGGGCCTCCGGCAGCCCTGCTCTGAAAATGCGAACGTCTGCAGAGAGCTCGCAACCAGAAAAAGCTAGCCTGGAAAGCTGTTGCTCAGCCTCATCTGCTCATGGCACTGCTCGCACAGAGGCACAGAGACTGGGGCTGCTTGCTTTTCTTGCACCTCAAACTTCAAACGTATCTTTGGGGGTCCATGCAGGGGGCCTCCGGCAGCCCTCCTCTCAAAATGCGAACGTCTGCAGATAGCTCGCAGGCAGAAAGAGCTAGCCTGGAAAGCTGTTGCTCAGCCTCATCTGCCCATGGCACTGCTCGCACAGAGGCACAGAGACTGGGGCTGCTTGCTTGTCTTGCCCCCTCAAACTTCAAAAGTATCTTAGGTGGTCCGTGAAGGGGGCCTCCTTCAGCCCTACTCTGAAATTGCGAACGTCTGCAGAGAACTCGCAATCAGAAAAAGCTAGCCTGCAAAGCTGTTGCTCAGCCTCATCTGCCCATGGCACTGCTCACACAGAGGCACAGAGACTGGGGCTGCTTGCTTGTCTTGCCACCTCAAACTTCAAACATAGCTTTGGGGGTCCGTGCAGGGGGCCTCCGGCAGCCCTGCTCTGAAAATGCGAACGTCTGCAGATAGCTCGCAGGCAGAAAGAGCTAGCCTGGAAAGCTGTTGCTCAGCCTCATCTGCCCATGGCACTGCTCGCACAGAGGCACAGAGACTGGGGCTGCTTGCTTGTCTTGCAACCTCAAACTTCAAAAGTAAATTTGAGGCTCCGTGCAGGAGGCATTAGCCAGCCCTTCTCCGAAAATGCAAACGTCTGCAGATAGCTCGCAGGCAGAAAGAGCTAGCCTGCAAAGCTGTTGCTCATCCTCATCTGCTCATGGCACTGCTCGCACAGAGGCACAGAGACTGGGGCTGCTTGCTTGTCTTGCACCTCAAACTTCAAACGTATCTTTGGGGGTCCATGCAGGGGGCCTCCGGCAGCCCTGCTCTCAAAATCCGAACGTCTGCAGATAGCTCGCAGCCAGAAAGAGCTACCCTGGAAAGCTGTTGCTCAGCCTCATCTGCCCATGGCACGGTTCGCACAGAGGCACAGAGACTGGGGCTGCTTGCTTGTTTTGCCACCTCAAACTTCAAACGTATCTTTGGAAGTCCGTGCCGGGCACCGCCGGTAGCCCTGCTCCGAATATGCGAATGTCTGCAGATAGCTCGCAGGCAGAAAGAGCTAGCCTGGAAAGCTGTTGCTCAGCCTCATCTGCCCATGGCACTGCTCGCACAGAGGCACAGAGACTGGGGCTGCTTGCTTGTCTTGCAACCTCAAACTTCAAAAGTAAACTTGAGGCTCCATGCAGAAGGCCTTAGCCAGCCCTTCTCGAAAATGCGAACGTCTGCAGATAGCTCGCAGCCAGAAAGAGCTATCCTGGAAAGCTGTTGCTCAGCCTCATCTGCCCATGGCACTGCTCACACAGAGGCACAGAGACTGGGGCTGCTTACTTTTCTTCCCACCTCAAACTTCAAACGTATCTTTGGGGGTCCATGCAGGGGGCCTCCGGCAGCCCTGCTCTGAAAATGCAAACGTCTGCAGATAGCTCGCAGGCAGAAAAAGCTGGCCTGAAAAGCTGTTGCTCAGCCTCATCTGCCCATGGCACTGCTCGCACAGAGGCCCAGAGACTGGAGCTGCTTGCTTTTCTTGCACCTCAAACTTCAAACGTATCTTTGGGGGTCCATGCAGGGGGCCTCCTTCAGCCCTGCTCTGAAAATGCGAACGTCTGCAGATAGCTCGCAGGCAGAAAGAGCTAGCCTGCAAAGCTGTTGCTCAGCCTCATCTGCCCATGGCACTGCTCGCATAGAGGCAGAGAGACTGGGGCTGCTTGCTTGTCTTGCCACCTCAAACTTCAAAAGTATCTTAGGTGGTCCGTGAAGGGGGCCTCCGGCAGCCCTACTCTGAAAATGCAAACGTCTGCAGAGAGCTCGCAACCAAAAAAAGCTAGCCTGGAAAGCTGTTGCTCAGCCTCATCTGATCATGGCACTGCTCGCACAGAGGCACAGAGACTGGGGCTGCTTGCTTGTCTTGCCACCTCAAACTTCAAACATAACTTTGGGGCTCCGTGCAGGGGGCCTCCGGCAGCACTACTCTGAAAATGCAAACGTCTGCAGATAGCTCGCAGGCAGGAAGAGCTAGCCTGGAAAGCTGTTGCTCAGCCTCATCTGCCCATGGCACTGCTCGCACAGAGGCACAGAGACTGGGGCTGCTTGCTTTTCTTGCAACCTCAAACTTCAAAAGTAAATTTGAGGCTCCGTGCAGGAGGCATTAGCCAGCCCTTCTCCGAAAATGCAAACGTCTGCAGATAGCTCGCAGACAGAAAGAGCTAGCCTGCAAAGCTGTTGCTCATCCTCATCTGCTCATGGCACTGCTCGCACAGAGGCACAGAGACTGGGGCTGCTTGCTTGTCTTGCACCTCAAACTTCAAACGTATCTTTGGGGGTTCATGCAGGGGGCCTCCGGCAGCCCTGCTCTGAAAATCCGAACGTCTGCAGATAGCTCGCAGCCAGAAAGAGCTAGCCTGGAAAGCTGTTGCTCAGCCTCATCTGCCCATGGCACTGCTCGCACAGAGGCAGAGAGACTGGGGCTGCTTGCTTGTCTTGCCACCTCAAACTTCAAAAGTATCTTAGGTGGTCCGTGAAGGGGGCCTCCGGCAGCCCTGCTCTGAAAATGCGAACGTCTGCAGAGAGCTCGCAACCAGAAAAAGCTAGCCTGGAAAGCTGTTGCTCAGCCTCATCTGCTCATGGCACTGCTCGCACAGAGGCACAGAGACTGGGGCTGCTTGCTTTTCTTGCACCTCAAACTTCAAACGTATCTTTGGGGGTCCATGCAGGGGGCCTCCGGCAGCCCTCCTCTCAAAATGCGAACGTCTGCAGATAGCTCGCAGGCAGAAAGAGCTAGCCTGGAAAGCTGTTGCTCAGCCTCATCTGCCCATGGCACTGCTCGCACAGAGGCACAGAGACTGGGGCTGCTTGCTTGTCTTGCCACCTCAAACTTCAAACATAGCTTTGGGGGTCCGTGCAGGGGGCCTCCGGCAGCCCTGCTCTGAAAATGCGAACGTCTGCAGATAGCTCGCAGGCAGAAAGAGCTAGCCAGGAAAGCTGTTGCTCAGCCTCATCTGCCCATGGCACTGCTCGCACAGAGGCACAGAGACTGGGGCTGCTTGCTTGTCTTGCAACCTCAAACTTCAAAAGTAAATTTGAGGCTCCGTGCAGGAGGCATTAGCCAGCCCTTCTCCGAAAATGCAAACGTCTGCAGATAGCTCGCAGGCAGAAAGAGCTAGCCTGCAAAGCTGTTGCTCATCCTCATCTGCTCATGGCACTGCTCGCACAGAGGCACAGAGACTGGGGCTGCTTGCTTGTCTTGCACCTCAAACTTCAAACGTATCTTTGGGGGTCCATGCAGGGGGCCTCCGGCAGCCCTGCTCTCAAAATCCGAACGTCTGCAGATAGCTCGCAGCCAGAAAGAGCTACCCTGGAAAGCTGTTGCTCAGCCTCATCTGCCCATGGCACGGTTCGCACAGAGGCACAGAGACTGGGGCTGCTTGCTTGTTTTGCCACCTCAAACTTCAAACGTATCTTTGGAAGTCCGTGCCGGGCACCGCCGGTAGCCCTGCTCCGAATATGCGAATGTCTGCAGATAGCTCGCAGGCAGAAAGAGCTAGCCTGGAAAGCTGTTGCTCAGCCTCATCTGCCCATGGCACTGCTCGCACAGAGGCACAGAGACTGGGGCTGCTTGCTTGTCTTGCAACCTCAAACTTCAAAAGTAAACTTGAGGCTCCATGCAGAAGGCCTTAGCCAGCCCTTCTCGAAAATGCGAACGTCTGCAGATAGCTCGCAGCCAGAAAGAGCTATCCTGGAAAGCTGTTGCTCAGCCTCATCTGCCCATGGCACTGCTCACACAGAGGCACAGAGACTGGGGCTGCTTACTTTTCTTCCCACCTCAAACTTCAAACGTATCTTTGGGGGTCCATGCAGGGGGCCTCCGGCAGCCCTGCTCTGAAAATGCAAACGTCTGCAGATAGCTCGCAGGCAGAAAAAGCTGGCCTGAAAAGCTGTTGCTCAGCCTCATCTGCCCATGGCACTGCTCGCACAGAGGCCCAGAGACTGGAGCTGCTTGCTTTTCTTGCACCTCAAACTTCAAACGTATCTTTGGGGGTCCATGCAGGGGGCCTCCTTCAGCCCTGCTCTGAAAATGCGAACGTCTGCAGATAGCTCGCAGGCAGAAAGAGCTAGCCTGCAAAGCTGTTGCTCAGCCTCATCTGCCCATGGCACTGCTCGCATAGAGGCAGAGAGACTGGGGCTGCTTGCTTGTCTTGCCACCTCAAACTTCAAAAGTATCTTAGGTGGTCCGTGAAGGGGGCCTCCGGCAGCCCTACTCTGAAAATGCAAACGTCTGCAGAGAGCTCGCAACCAAAAAAAGCTAGCCTGGAAAGCTGTTGCTCAGCCTCATCTGATCATGGCACTGCTCGCACAGAGGCACAGAGACTGGGGCTGCTTGCTTGTCTTGCCACCTCAAACTTCAAACATAACTTTGGGGCTCCGTGCAGGGGGCCTCCGGCAGCACTACTCTGAAAATGCAAACGTCTGCAGATAGCTCGCAGGCAGGAAGAGCTAGCCTGGAAAGCTGTTGCTCAGCCTCATCTGCCCATGGCACTGCTCGCACAGAGGCACAGAGACTGGGGCTGCTTGCTTTTCTTGCAACCTCAAACTTCAAAAGTAAATTTGAGGCTCCGTGCAGGAGGCATTAGCCAGCCCTTCTCCGAAAATGCAAACGTCTGCAGATAGCTCGCAGACAGAAAGAGCTAGCCTGCAAAGCTGTTGCTCATCCTCATCTGCTCATGGCACTGCTCGCACAGAGGCACAGAGACTGGGGCTGCTTGCTTGTCTTGCACCTCAAACTTCAAACGTATATTTGGGGGTCCATGCAGGGGGCCTCCGGCAGCCCTGCTCTGAAAATCCGAACGTCTGCAGATAGCTCGCAGCCAGAAAGAGCTAGCCTGGAAAGCTGTTGCTCAGCCTCATCTGCCCATGGCACTGCTCACACAGAGGCACAGAGACTGGGGCTGCTTGCTTGTCTTGCCACCTCAAACTTCAAAAGTATCTTAGGTGGTCCGTGAAGGGGGCCTCCGGCAGCCCTGCTCTGAAAATGCGAACGTCTGCAGATAGCTCGCAGGCAGAAAGATCTAGCCTGGAAAGCTGTTGCTCAGCCTCATCTGCTCATGGCACTGCTCGCACAGAGGCACAGAGACTGGGGCTGCTTGCTTTTCTTGCACCTCAAACTTCAAACGTATCTTTGGGGGTCCATGCAGGGGGCCTCCGGCAGCCCTCCTCTCAAAATGCGAACGTCTGCAGATAGCTCGCAGGCAGAAAGAGCTAGCCTGGAAAGCTGTTGCTCAGCCTCATCTGCCCATGGCACTGCTCGCACAGAGGCACAGAGACTGGGGCTGCTTGCTTGTCTTGCAACCTCAAACTTCAAAAGTAAACTTGAGGCTTCGTGCAGAAGGCCTTAGCCAGCCCTTCTCGAAAATGCGAACGTCTGCAGATAGCTCGCAGGCAGAAAGAGCTAGCCTGGAAAGCTGTTGCTCAGCCTCATCTGCCCATGGCACTGCTCACACAGAGGCACAGAGACTGGGGCTGCTTGCTTGTCTTGCCACCTCAAACTTCAAACGTATATTTGGGGGTCCATGCAGGGGGCCTCCGGCAGCCCTGCTCTGAAAATGCGAACGTCTGCAGATAGCCCGCAGCCAGAATAAGCTGGCATGGAAAGCTGTTGCTCAGCCTCATCTGCCCATGGCACTGCTCGCACATAGGCACAGAGACTGGGGCTGCTTGCTTTTCTTGCCACCTGAAACTTCAAAAGTATCTTAGGTGGTCCGTGCAGTGGGGCCTCCGTCAGCCCTGCTCCCAAAAGGCGAACGTCTGCAGATAGCTCGCAGCCAGAAAGAGCTAGCCTGAAAAGCTGTTGCTCAGCCTCATCTGCCCATGGCACTGCTCGCACAGAGGCACAGAGACTGGGACTGCTTGCTTGTCTTGCCACCTCAAACTTCAAAAGTATCTTATGTGGTCCGTGAAGGGGGCCTCCGGCAGCCCTACTCTGAAATTGCGAACGTCTGCAGAGAGCTCGCAACCAGAAAGAGCTAGCCTGGAAAGCTGTTGCTCAGCCTCATCTGCTCATGACACTGCTCGCACAGAGGTACAGAGACTGGAGCTGCTTGCTTTTCTTGCACCTCAAACTTCAAACGTATCTTTGGGGGTCCATGCAGGGGGCCTCCTTCAGTCCTGCTCTGAAAATGCGAACGTCTGCAGATAGCTCGCAGGCAGAAAGAGCTAGCCTGCAAAGCTGTTGCTCAGCCTCATCTGCCCATGGCACTGCTCGCATAGAGGGAGAGAGACTGGGGCTGCTTGCTTGTCTTGCCACCTCAAACTTCAAAAGTATCTTAGGTGGTCCGTGAAGGGGGCCTCCGGCAGCCCTACTCTGAAAATGCGAACGTTTGCAGAGAGCTCGCAACCAAAAAAAGCTAGCCTGGAAAGCTGTTGCTCAGCCTCATCTGATCATGGCACTGCTCGCACAGAGGCACAGAGACTGGGGCTGCTTGCTTGTCTTACCACCTCAAACTTCAAAAGTATTTTAGGTGGTCCGTGCAGGGGGCCTCCGGCAGCCCTGCTCTGAAAATGCGAACGTCTGCATATAGCTCGCAGGCAGGAGGAGCTAGCCTGGAAAGCTGTTGCTCAGCCTCATCTGCCCATGGCACTGCTCGCACAGAGGCACAGAGACTGGGGCTGCTTGCTTGTCTTGCCACCTCAAACTTCAAAAGTAAATTTGAGGCTCCGTGCAGAAGGCATTAGCCAGCCCTTCTCCGAAAATGCGAACGTCTGCAGATAGCTCGCAGACAGAAACAGCTAGCCTGCAAAGCTGTTGCTCAGCCTCATCTGCCCATGGCACTGCTCACACAGAGGCACAGAGACTGGGGCTGCTTGTTTAACTTGTCACCTCAAACTTCAAACGTATCTTTGGGGGTCCATGCAGGGGGCCTCCGGCAGCCCTGCTCTGAAAATGCGAACGTCTGCAGATAGCTCGCAGCCAGAAAGAGCTGGCCTGGAAAGCTGTTGCTCAGCCTCATCTGCCCATGGCACTGCTCGCACAGAGGCACAGAGACTGAGGCTGCTTGCTTTTCTTCGCACCTCAAACTTCAAAAGCATCTTAGGTGGTCCGTGAAGGGGGCCTCCGGCAGCCCTACTCTGAAAATGCGAACGTCTGCAGAGAGCTCGCAGCCAGAAAGAGCTAGCCTGGAAAGCTGTTGCTCAGCCTCATCTGCTCATGGCACTTCTCACACAAAGGCACAGAGACTGGGGCTGCTTGCTTGTCTTGCAACCTCAAACTTCAAAAGTATCTTAGGTGGTCCGTGAAGGGGGCCTCCGGCAGCCCTGCTCTGAAAATGCGAACGTCTGCAGAGAGCTCGCAACCAGAAAAAGCTAGCCTGCAAAGCTGTTGCTCAGCCTCATCTGCCCATGGCACTGCTCACACAGAGGCACAGAGACTGGGGCTGCTTGATTGTCTTGCAACCTCAAACTTCAAACATAACTTTGGGGGTCCGTGCAGGGGGCCTCCGGCAGCCCTGCTCTGAAAATGCGAACGTCTGCAGATAGCTCGCAGGCAGAAAGAGCTAGCCTGGAAAGCTGTTGCTCAGCCTCATCTGCCCATGGCACGGTTCGCACAGAGGCACAGAGACTGGGGCTGCTTGCTTGTTTTGCCACCTCAAACTTCAAAAGTATCTTTGGAAGTCCGTGCCGGGCACCGCCGGTAACCCTGCTCCGAATATGCGAATGTCTGCAGATAGCTCGCAGGCAGAAAGAGCTAGCCTGGAAAGCTGTTGCTCAGCCTCATCTGCCCATGGCACTGCTCGCACAGAGGCACAGAGACTGGGGCTGCTTGCTTGTCTTGCAACCTCAAACTTCAAAAGTAAACTTGAGGCTTCGTGCAGAAGGCCTTAGCCAGCCCTTCTCGAAAATGCGAACGTCTGCAGATAGCTCGCAGCCAGAAAGAGCTAGCCTGGAAAGCTGTTGCTCAGCCTCATCTGCCCATGGCACTGCTCACACAGAGGCAGAGAGACTGGGGCTGCTTGCTTTTCTTGCCACCTCAAACTTCAAACGTATATTTGGGGGTCCATGCAGGGGGCCTCCGGCAGCCCTGCTCTGAAAATGCAAACGTCTGCAGATAGCCCGCAGCCAGAAAAAGCTGGCCTGGAAAGCTGTTGCTCAGCCTCATCTGCCCATGGCACTGCTCGCACAGAGGAACAGAGACTGGGGCTGCTTGCTTTTCTTGCCACCTGAAACTTCAAAAGTATCTTAGGTGGTCCGTGCAGTGGGGCCTCCGTCAGCCCTGCTCCCAAAAGGCGAACGTCTGCAGATAGCTCGCAGCCAGAAAGAGCTAGCCTGAAAAGCTGTTGCTCAGCCTCATCTGCCCATGGCACTGCTCGCACAGAGGCCCAGAGACTGGAGCTGCTTGCTTTTCTTGCACCTCAAACTTCAAACGTATCTTTGGGGGTCCATGCAGGGGGCCTCCTTCAGCGCTGCTCTGAAAATGCGAACGTCTGCAGATAGCTCGCAGGCAGGAAGAGCTAGCCTGGAAAGCTGTTGCTCAGCCTCATCTGCCCATGGCACTGCTCACACAGAGGCAGAGAGACTGGGGCTGCTTGCTTTTCTTGCCACCTCAAACTTCAAACGTATATTTGGGGGTCCATGCAGGGGGCCTCCGGCAGCCCTGCTCTGAAAATGCAAACGTCTGCAGATAGCCCGCAGCCAGAATAAGCTGGCATGGAAAGCTGTTGCTCAGCCTCATCTGCCCATGGCACTGCTCGCACATAGGCACAGAGACTGGGGCTGCTTGCTTTTCTTGCCACCTGAAACTTCAAAAGTATCTTAGGTGGTCCGTGCAGTGGGGCCTCCGTCAGCCCTGCTCCCAAAAGGCGAACGTCTGCAGATAGATCGCAGCCAGAAAGAGCTAGCCTGAAAAGCTGTTGCTCAGCCTCATCTGCCCATGGCACTGCTCGCACAGAGGCACAGAGACTGGGACTGCTTGCTTGTCTTGCCACCTCAAACTTCAAAAGTATCTTATGTGGTCCGTGAAGGGGGCCTCCGGCAGCCCTACTCTGAAATTGCGAACGTCTGCAGAGAGCTCGCAACCAGAAAAAGCTAGCCTGGAAAGCTGTTGCTCAGCCTCATCTGCTCATGACACTGCTCGCACAGAGGTACAGAGACTGGAGCTGCTTGCTTTTCTTGCACCTCAAACTTCAAACGTATCTTTGGGGGTCCATGCAGGGGGCCTCCTTCAGTCCTGCTCTGAAAATGCGAACGTCTGCAGATAGCTCGCAGGCAGAAAGAGCTAGCCTGCAAAGCTGTTGCTCAGCCTCATCTGCCCATGGCACTGCTCGCATAGAGGGAGAGAGACTGGGGCTGCTTGCTTGTCTTGCCACCTCAAACTTCAAAAGTATCTTAGGTGGTCCGTGAAGGGGGCCTCCGGCAGCCCTACTCTGAAAATGCGAACGTTTGCAGAGAGCTCGCAACCAAAAAAAGCTAGCCTGGAAAGCTGTTGCTCAGCCTCATCTGATCATGGCACTGCTCGCACAGAGGCACAGAGACTGGGGCTGCTTGCTTGTCTTACCACCTCAAACTTCAAAAGTATTTTAGGTGGTCCGTGCAGGGGGCCTCCGGCAGCCCTGCTCTGAAAATGCGAACGTCTGCAGATAGCTCGCAGGCAGGAGGAGCTAGCCTGGAAAGCTGTTGCTCAGCCTCATCTGCCCATGGCACTGCTCGCACAGAGGCACAGAGACTGGGGCTGCTTGCTTGTCTTGCCACCTCAAACTTCAAAAGTAAATTTGAGGCTCCGTGCAGAAGGCATTAGCCAGCCCTTCTCCGAAAATGCGAACGTCTGCAGATAGCTCGCAGACAGAAACAGCTAGCCTGCAAAGCTGTTGCTCAGCCTCATCTGCCCATGGCACTGCTCACACAGAGGCACAGAGACTGGGGCTGCTTGTTTAACTTGTCACCTCAAACTTCAAACGTATCTTTGGGGGTCCATGCAGGGGGCCTCCGGCAGCCCTGCTCTGAAAATGCGAACGTCTGCAGATAGCTCGCAGCCAGAAAGAGCTGGCCTGGAAAGCTGTTGCTCAGCCTCATCTGCCCATGGCACTGCTCGCACAGAGGCACAGAGACTGAGGCTGCTTGCTTTTCTTCGCACCTCAAACTTCAAAAGCATCTTAGGTGGTCCGTGAAGGGGGCCTCCGGCAGCCCTACTCTGAAAATGCGAACGTCTGCAGAGAGCTCGCAGCCAGAAAGAGCTAGCCTGGAAAGCTCTTGCTCAGCCTCATCTGCTCATGGCACTTCTCACACAAAGGCACAGAGACTGGGGCTGCTTGCTTGTCTTGCCACCTCAAACTTCAAACATAACTTTGGGGGTCCGTGCAGGGGGCCTCCGGCAGCCCTGTTCTGAAAATGCGAACGTCTGCAGATAGCTCGCAGGCAGAAAGATCTAGCCTGGAAAGCTGTTGCTCAGCCTCATCTGCTCATGGCACTGCTCGCACAGAGGCACAGAGACTGGGGCTGCTTGCTTTTCTTGCACCTCAAACTTCAAACGTATCTTTGGGGGTCCATGCAGGGGGCCTCCGGCAGCCCTCCTCTCAAAATGCGAACGTCTGCAGATAGCTCGCAGGCAGAAAGAGCTAGCCTGGAAAGCTGTTGCTCAGCCTCATCTGCCCATGGCACTGCTCGCACAGAGGCACAGAGACTGGGGCTGCTTGCTTGTCTTGCCCCCTCAAACTTCAAAAGTATCTTAGGTGGTCCCTGAAGGGGGCCTCCTTCAGCCCTACTCTGAAATTGCGAACGTCTGCAGAGAAATTGCAATCAGAAAAAGCTAGCCTGCAAAGCTGTTGCTCAGCCTCATCTGCCCATGGCACTGCTCGCACAGAGGCACAGAGACTGGGGCTGCTTGCTTGTCTTGCCACCTCAAACTACAAACATAGCTTTGGGGGTCCGTGCAGGGGGCCTCCGGCAGCCCTGCTCTGAAAATGCGAACGTCTGCAGATAGCTCGCAGGCAGGAAGAGCTAGCCTGCTAAGCTGTTGCTCAGCCTCATCTGCCCATGGCACTGCTCGCACAGAGGCACAGAGACTGGGGCTGCTTGCTTGTCTTGCAACCTCAAACTTCAAAAGTAAATTTGAGGCTTCGTGCAGGAGGCATTAGCCAGCCCTTCTCCGAAAATGCAAACGTCTGCAGATAGCTCGCAGACAGAAAGAGCTAGCCTGCAAAGCTGTTGCTCATCCTCATCTGCTCATGGCACTGCTCGCACAGAGGCACAGAGACTGGGGCTGCTTGCTTGTCTTGCACCTCAAACTTCAAACGTATCTTTGGGGGTCCATGCAGGGGGCCTCCGGCAGCCCTGCTCTCAAAATGCGAACGTCTGCAGATAGCTCGCAGGCAGAAAGAGCTAGCCTGGAAAGCTGTTGCTCAGCCTCATCTGCCCATGGCACTGCTCGCACAGAGGCAGAGAGACTGGGGCTGCTTGCTTGTCTTGCCACCTCAAACTTCAAAAGTATCTTAGGTGGTCCGTGAAGGGGGCCTCCGGCAGCCCTGCTCTGAAAATGCGAACGTCTGCAGAGAGCTCGCAACCAGAAAAAGCTAGCCTGCAAAGCTGTTGCTCAGCCTCATCTGCCCATGGCACTGCTCACACAGAGGCACAGAGACTGGGGCTGCTTGATTGTCTTGCAACCTCAAACTTCAAACATAACTTTGGGGGTCCGTGCAGGGGGCCTCCGGCAGCCCTGCTCTGAAAATGCGAACGTCTGCAGATAGCTCGCAGGCAGAAAGAGCTAGCCTGGAAAGCTGTTGCTCAGCCTCATCTGCCCATGGCACGGTTCGCACAGAGGCACAGAGACTGGGGCTGCTTGCTTGTTTTGCCACCTCAAACTTCAAAAGTATCTTTGGAAGTCCGTGCCGGGCACCGCCGGTAACCCTGCTCCGAATATGCGAATGTCTGCAGATAGCTCGCAGGCAGAAAGAGCTAGCCTGGAAAGCTGTTGCTCAGCCTCATCTGCCCATGGCACTGCTCGCACAGAGGCACAGAGACTGGGCCTGCTTGCTTGTCTTGCAACCTCAAACTTCAAAAGTAAACTTGAGGCTTCGTGCAGAAGGCCTTAGCCAGCCCTTCTCGAAAATGCGAACGTCTGCAGATAGCTCGCAGGCAGAAAGAGCTAGCCTGGAAAGCTGTTGCTCAGCCTCATCTGCCCATGGCACTGCTCACACAGAGGCAGAGAGACTGGGGCTGCTTGCTTTTCTTGCCACCTCAAACTTCAAACGTATATTTGGGGGTCCATGCAGGGGGCCTCCGGCAGCCCTGCTCTGAAAATGCAAACGTCTGCAGATAGCCCGCAGGCAGAAAAAGCTGGCCTGGAAAGCTGTTGCTCAGCCTCATCTGCCCATGGCACTGCTCGCACAGAGGAACAGAGACTGGGGCTGCTTGCTTTTCTTGCCACCTGAAACTTCAAAAGTATCTTAGGTGGTCCGTGCAGTGGGGCCTCCGTCAGCCCTGCTCCCAAAAGGCGAACGTCTGCAGATAGCTCGCAGCCAGAAAGAGCTAGCCTGAAAAGCTCTTGCTCAGCCTCATCTGCCCATGGCACTGCTCGCACAGAGGCCCAGAGACTGGAGCTGCTTGCTTTTCTTGCACCTCAAACTTCAAACGTATCTTTGGGGGTCCATGCAGGGGGCCTCCTTCAGCGCTGCTCTGAAAATGCGAACGTCTGCAGATAGCTCGCAGACAGGAAGAGCTAGCCTGGAAAGCTGTTGCTCAGCCTCATCTGCCCATGGCACTGCTCGCACAGAGGCACAGAGACTGGGGCTGCTTGCTTGTCTTGCCACCTCAAACTTCAAAAGTAAATTTGAGGCTCCGTGCAGAAGGCATTAGCCAGCCCTTCTCCGAAAATGCGAACGTCTGCAGATAGCTCGCAGACAGAAACAGCTAGCCTGCAAAGCTGTTGCTCAGCCTCATCTGCCCATGGCACTGCTCACACAGAGGCACAGAGACTGGGGCTGCTTGCTTGTCTTGCCACCTCAAACTTCAAAAGTATCTTAGGTGGTCCATGAAGGGGGCTTCCGGCAGCCCTACTCTGAAATTGCGAACGTCTGCAGAGAGCTCGCAACCAGAAAAAGCTAGCCTGCAAAGCTGTTGCTCAGCCTCATCTGCCCATGGCACTGCTCACACAGAGACACAGAGACTGGGGCTGCTTGATTGTCTTGCAACCTCAAACTTCAAACATAACTTTGGGGGTCCGTGCAGGGGGCCTCCGGCAGCCCTGCTCTGAAAATGCGAACGTCTGCAGATAGCTCGCAGCCAGAAAGAGCTAGCCTGGAAAGCTGTTGCTCAGCCTCATCTGCCCATGGCACGGTTCGCACAGAGGCACAGAGACTGGGGCTGCTTGCTTGTTTTGCCACCTCAAACTTCAAAAGTATCTTTGGAAGTCCGTGCCGGGCACCGCCGGTAACCCTTCTCCGAATATGCGAATGTCTGCAGATAGCTCGCAGGCAGAAAAAGCTAGCCTGGAAAGCTGTTTCTCAGCCTCATCTGCCCATGGCACTGCTCGCACAGAGGCACAGAGACTGGGGCTGCTTGCTTGTCTTGCAACCTCAAACTTCAAAAGTAAACTTGAGGCTTCGTGCAGAAGGCCTTAGCCAGCCCTTCTCGAAAATGCGAACGTCTGCAGATAGCTCGCAGGCAGAAAGAGCTAGCCTGGAAAGCTGTTGCTCAGCCTCATCTGCCCATGGCACTGCTCACACAGAGGCAGAGAGACTGGGGCTGCTTGCTTTTCTTGCCACCTCAAACTTCAAACGTATATTTGGGGGTCCATGCAGGGGGCCTCCGGCAGCCCTGCTCTGAAAATGCAAACGTCTGCAGATAGCCCGCAGCCAGAAAAAGCTGGCCTGGAAAGCTGTTGCTCAGCCTCATCTGCCCATGGCACTGCTCGCACATAGGCACAGAGACTGGGGCTGCTTGCTTTTCTTGCCACCTGAAACTTCAAAAGTATCTTAGGTGGTCCGTGCAGTGGGGCCTCCGTCAGCCCTGCTCTGAAAATGCGAACGTCTGCAGATAGCTCGCAGCCAGAAAGAGCTAGCCTGAAAAGCTGTTGCTCAGCCTCATCTGCCCATGGCACTGCTCGCACAGAGGCACAGAGACTGGGGCTGCTTGCTTGTCTTGCCACCTCAAACTTCAAAAGTATCTTATGTGGTCCGTGAAGGGGGCCTCCGGCAGCCCTACTCTGAAATTGCGAACGTCTGCAGAGAGCTCGCAACCAGAAAATGCTAGCCTGGAAAGCTGTTGCTCAGCCTCATCTGCTCATGACACTGCTCGCACAGAGGCACAGAGACTGGAGCTGCTTGCTTTTCTTGCACCTCAAACTTCAAACGTATCTTTGGGGGTCCATGCAGGGGGCCTCCTTCAGCCCTGCTCTGAAAATGCGAACGTCTGCAGATAGCTCGCAGGCAGAAAGAGCTAGCCTGCAAAGCTGTTGCTCAGCCTCATCTGCCCATGGCACTGCTCGCATAGAGGGAGAGAGACTGGGGCTGCTTGCTTGTCTTGCCACCTCAAACTTCAAAAGTATCTTAGGTGGTCCGTGAAGGGGGCCTCCGGCAGCCCTACTCTGAAAATGCGAACGTTTGCAGAGAGCTCGCAACCAAAAAAAGCTAGCGTGGAAAGCTGTTTCTCAGCCTCATCTGATCATGGCACTGCTCGCACAGAGGCACAGAGACTGGGGCTGCTTGCTTGTCTTGCCACCTCAAACTTCAAAAGTATCTTAGGTGGTCCGTGCAGGGGGCCTCCGGAAGCCCTGCTCTGAAAATGCGAACGTCTGCAGATAGTTCGCAGGCAGGAGGTGCTAGCCTGGAAAGCTGTTGCTCAGCCTCATCTGCCCATGGCACTGCTCGCACAGAGGCACAGAGACTCGGGCTGCTTGCTTGTCTTGCCACCTCAAACTTCAAAAGTAAATTTGAGGCTCCGTGCAGAAGGCATTAGCCAGCCCTTCTCCGAAAATGCGAACGTCTGCAGATAGCTCGCAGACAGAAACAGCTAGCCTGCAAAGCTGTTGCTCAGCCTCATCTGCCCATGGCACTGCTCACACAGAGGCACAGAGACTGGGGCTGCTTGCTTGTCTTGCCACCTCAAACTTCAAAAGCATCTTATGTGGTCCGTGAAGGGCGCCTCCGGCAGCCCTACTCTTAAAATGCGAACGTCTGCAGAGAGCTCACAGCCAGAAAGAGCTAGCCTGCAAAGCTGTTGCTCAGCCTCATCTGCTCATGGCACTTCTCACACAAAGGCACAAAGACTGGGGTTGCTTGCTTGTCTTGCCACCTCAAACTTCAAACATAGCTTTGGGGGTCCGTGCAGTGGGCCTCCGGCAGCCCTGCTCTGAAAATGCGAACGTCTGCAGATAGCTCGCAGGCAGAAAGAGCTAGCCTGGAAAGCTGTTGCTCAGCCTCATCTGCCCATGGCACTGCTCGCACAGAGGCACAGAGACTGGGGCTGCTTGCTTGTCTTGCCACCTCAAACTTTAAAAGTATCTTAGGTGTTCCGTGAAGGGGGCCTCCGGCAGCCCTACTCTGAAATTGAGAACGTCTGCAGAGAGCTCGCAACCAGAAAAAGCTAGCCTGCAAAGCTGTTGCTCAGCCTCATCTGCCCATGGCACTGCTCACACAGAGGCACAGAGACTGGGGCTGCTTGCTTGTCTTGCCACCTTAAACGTCAAACATATCTTTGGGGGTCCGTGCAGGGGGCCTCCGGCAGCCCTGCTCTGAAAATGCGAACGTCTGCAGATAGCTCGCAGGCAGAAAGAGCTAGCCTGGAAAGCTGTTGCTCAGCCTCATCTGCCCATGGCACTGCTCGCACAGAGGCACAGAGACTGGGGCTGCTTGCTTGTCTTGCAACCTCAAACTTCAAAAGTAAATTTGAGGCTACGTGCAGGAGGCATTAGCCAGCCCTTCTCCGAAAATGCGAACATTTGCAGATAGCTCGCAGACAGAAAGAGCTAGCCTGCAAAGCTGTTGCTCATCCTCATCTGCTCATGGCACTGCTCGCACAGAGGCACAGAGACTGGGGCTGCTTGCTTGTCTTGCCACCTCAAACTTCAAACGTATCTTTGGGGGTCCATGCAGGGGGCCTCCAGCAGCCCTGCTCTCAAAATTCGAAGGTCTGCAGATAGCTCGCAGCCAGAAAGAGCTAGCCTGGAAAGCTGTTGCTCAGCCTCATCTGCCCATGGCACTGCTCGCACAGAGGCAGAGAGACTGGGGCTGCTTGCTTGTCTTGCCACCTCAAACTTCAAAAGTATCTTAGGTGGTCCGTGAAGGGCGCCTCCGGCAGCCCTACTCTGAAATTGCGAACGTCTGCAGAGAGCTCGCAACCAGAAAAAGCTAGCCTGGAAAGCTGTTGCTCAGCCTCATCTGCCCATGGCACTGCTCACACAGAGGCAGAGAGACTGGGGCTGCTTGCTTGTCTTGCAACCTCAAACTTCAAAAGTAAACTTGAGGCTTCGTGCAGAAGGCCTTAGCCAGCCCTTCTCGAAAATGCGAACGTCTGCAGATAGCTCGCAGGCAGAAAGAGCTAGCCTGGAAAGCTGTTGCTCAGCCTCATCTGCCCATGGCACTGCTCACACAGAGGCAGAGAGACTGGGGCTGCTTGCTTTTCTTGCCACCTCAAACTTCAAACGTATATTTGGGGGTCCATGCAGGGGGCCTCCGGCAGCCCTGCTCTGAAAATGCAAACGTCTGCAGATAGCCCGCAGCCAGAAAAAGCTGGCCTGGAAAGCTGTTGCTCAGCCTCATCTGCCCATGGCACTGCTCGCACATAGGCACAGAGACTGGGGCTGCTTGCTTTTCTTGCCACCTGAAACTTCAAAAGTATCTTAGGTGGTCCGTGCAGTGGGGCCTCCGTCAGCCCTGCTCCCAAAAGGCGAACGTCTGCAGATAGCTCGCAGCCAGAAAGAGCTAGCCTGAAAAGCTGTTGCTCAGCCTCATCTGCCCATGGCACTGCTCGCACAGAGGCACAGAGACTGGGGCTGCTTGCTTGTCTTGCCACCTCAAACTTCAAAAGTATCTTATGTGGTCCGTGAAGGGGGCCTCCGGCAGCCCTACTCTGAAATTGCGAACGTCTGCAGAGAGCTCGCAACCAGAAAATGCTAGCCTGGAAAGCTGTTGCTCAGCCTCATCTGCTCATGACACTGCTCGCACAGAGGCACAGAGACTGGAGCTGCTTGCTTTTCTTGCACCTCAAACTTCAAACGTATCTTTGGGGGTCCATGCAGGGGGCCTCCTTCAGCCCTGCTCTGAAAATGCGAACGTCTGCAGATAGCTCGCAGGCAGAAAGAGCTAGCCTGCAAAGCTGTTGCTCAGCCTCATCTGCCCATGGCACTGCTCGCATAGAGGGAGAGAGACTGGGGCTGCTTGCTTGTCTTGCCACCTCAAACTTCAAAAGTATCTTAGGTGGTCCGTGAAGGGGGCCTCCGGCAGCCCTACTCTGAAAATGCGAACGTTTGCAGAGAGCTCGCAACCAAAAAAAGCTAGCGTGGAAAGCTGTTTCTCAGCCTCATCTGATCATGGCACTGCTCGCACAGAGGCACAGAGACTGGGGCTGCTTGCTTGTCTTGCCACCTCAAACTTCAAAAGTATCTTAGGTGGTCCGTGCAGGGGGCCTCCGGAAGCCCTGCTCTGAAAATGCGAACGTCTGCAGATAGTTCGCAGGCAGGAGGTGCTAGCCTGGAAAGCTGTTGCTCAGCCTCATCTGCCCATGGCACTGCTCGCACAGAGGCACAGAGACTCGGGCTGCTTGCTTGTCTTGCCACCTCAAACTTCAAAAGTAAATTTGAGGCTCCGTGCAGAAGGCATTAGCCAGCCCTTCTCCGAAAATGCGAACGTCTGCAGATAGCTCGCAGACAGAAACAGCTAGCCTGCAAAGCTGTTGCTCAGCCTCATCTGCCCATGGCACTGCTCACACAGAGGCACAGAGACTGGGGCTGCTTGCTTGTCTTGCCACCTCAAACTTCAAAAGCATCTTATGTGGTCCGTGAAGGGCGCCTCCGGCAGCCCTACTCTTAAAATGCGAACGTCTGCAGAGAGCTCACAGCCAGAAAGAGCTAGCCTGCAAAGCTGTTGCTCAGCCTCATCTGCTCATGGCACTTCTCACACAAAGGCACAAAGACTGGGGTTGCTTGCTTGTCTTGCCACCTCAAACTTCAAACATAGCTTTGGGGGTCCGTGCAGTGGGCCTCCGGCAGCCCTGCTCTGAAAATGCGAACGTCTGCAGATAGCTCGCAGGCAGAAAGAGCTAGCCTGGAAAGCTGTTGCTCAGCCTCATCTGCCCATGGCACTGCTCGCACAGAGGCACAGAGACTGGGGCTGCTTGCTTGTCTTGCCACCTCAAACTTTAAAAGTATCTTAGGTGTTCCGTGAAGGGGGCCTCCGGCAGCCCTACTCTGAAATTGAGAACGTCTGCAGAGAGCTCGCAACCAGAAAAAGCTAGCCTGCAAAGCTGTTGCTCAGCCTCATCTGCCCATGGCACTGCTCACACAGAGGCACAGAGACTGGGGCTGCTTGCTTGTCTTGCCACCTTAAACGTCAAACATAGCTTTGGGGGTCCGTGCAGGGGGCCTCCGGCAGCCCTGCTCTGAAAATGCGAACGTCTGCAGATAGCTCGCAGGCAGAAAGAGCTAGCCTGGAAAGCTGTTGCTCAGCCTCATCTGCCCATGGCACTGCTCGCACAGAGGCACAGAGACTGGGGCTGCTTGCTTGTCTTGCAACCTCAAACTTCAAAAGTAAATTTGAGGCTACGTGCAGGAGGCATTAGCCAGCCCTTCTCCGAAAATGCGAACATTTGCAGATAGCTCGCAGACAGAAAGAGCTAGCCTGCAAAGCTGTTGCTCAGCCTCATCTGCTCATGGCACTGCTCGCACGGAGGCACAGAGACTGGGGCTGCTTGCTTGTCTTGCCACCTCAAACTTCAAACGTATCTTTGGGGGTCCATGCAGGGGGCCTCCAGCAGCCCTGCTCTCAAAATTCGAAGGTCTGCAGATAGCTCGCAGCCAGAAAGAGCTAGCCTGGAAAGCTGTTGCTCAGCCTCATCTGCCCATGGCACTGCTCGCACAGAGGCAGAGAGACTGGGGCTGCTTGCTTGTCTTGCCACCTCAAACTTCAAAAGTATCTTAGGTGGTCCGTGAAGGGCGCCTCCGGCAGCCCTACTCTGAAATTGCGAACGTCTGCAGAGAGCTCGCAACCAGAAAAAGCTAGCCTGGAAAGCTGTTGCTCAGCCTCATCTGATCATGGCACTGCTCGCATAGAGGCAGAGAGACTGGGGCTGCTTGCTTGTCTTGCCACCTCAAACTTCAAACATAACTTTGGGGGTCCGTGCAGGGGGCCTCCGGCAGCCCTGCTCTGAAAATGCGAACGTCTGCAGATAGCTCGCAGGCAGGAAGAGCTAGCCTGGAAATCTGTTGCTCAGCCTCATTTGCCCATGGCACTGCTCGCACAGAGGCACAGAGACTGGGGCTGCTTGCTTGTCTTGCAACCTCAAACTTCAAAAGTAAACTTGAGGCTCCGTGCAGGAGGCATTAGCCAGCCCTTCTCCGAAAATACGAACGTCTGCAGATAGCCCGCAGCCAGAAAAAGCTGGCCTGGAAAGCTGTTGCTCAGCCTCATCTGCCCATGGCACTGCTCGCACATAGGCACAGAGACTGGGGCTGCTTGCTTTTCTTGCCACCTGAAACTTCAAAAGTATCTTAGGTGGTCCGTGCAGTGGGGCCTCCGTCAGCCCTGCTCCCAAAAGGCGAACGTCTGCAGATAGCTCGCAGCCAGAAAGAGCTAGCCTGAAAAGCTGTTGCTCAGCCTCATATGCCCATGGCACTGCTCGCACAGAGGCACAGAGACTGGGGCTGCTTGCTTGTCTTGCCACCTCAAACTTCAAAAGTATCTTAGGTGGTCCGTGAAGGGGGCCTCCGGCAGCCCTACTCTGAAATTGCGAACGTCTGCAGAGAGCTCGCAACCAGAAAATGCTAGCCTGGAAAGCTGTTGCTCAGCCTCATCTGCTCATGACACTGCTCGCACAGAGGCACAGAGACTGGAGCTGCTTGCTTTTCTTGCACCTCAAACTTCAAACGTATCTTTGGGGGTCCATGCAGGGGGCCTCCTTCAGCCCTGCTCTGAAAATGCGAACGTCTGCAGATAGCTCGCAGGCAGAAAGAGCTAGCCTGCAAAGCTGTTGCTCAGCCTCATCTGCCCATGGCACTGCTCGCATAGAGGGAGAGAGACTGGGGCTGCTTGCTTGTCTTGCCACCTCAAACTTCAAAAGTATCTTAGGTGGTCCGTGAAGGGGGCCTCCGGCAGCCCTACTCTGAAAATGCGAACGTTTGCAGAGAGCTCGCAACCAAAAAAAGCTAGCCTGGAAAGCTGTTTCTCAGCCTCATCTGATCATGGCACTGCTCGCACAGAGGCACAGAGACTGGGGCTGCTTGCTTGTCTTGCCACCTCAAACTTCAAAAGCATCTTATGTGGTCCGTGAAGGGCGCCTCCGGCAGCCCTACTCTTAAAATGCGAACGTCTGCAGAGAGCTCACAGCCAGAAAGAGCTAGCCTGGAAAGCTGTTGCTCAGCCTCATCTGCTCATGGCACTTCTCACACAAAGGCACAAAGACTGGGGTTGCTTGCTTGTCTTGCCACCTCAAACTTCAAACATAGCTTTGGGGGTCCGTGCAGTGGGCCTCCGGCAGCCCTGCTCTGAAAATGCGAACGTCTGCAGATAGCTCGCAGCCAGAAAGAGCTAGCCTGGAAAGCTGTTGCTCAGCCTCATCTGCCCATGGCACTGCTCGCACAGAGGCACAGAGACTGGGGCTGCTTGCTTGTCTTGCCACCTCAAACTTTAAAAGTATCTTAGGTGTTCCGTGAAGGGGGCCTCCGGCAGCCCTACTCTGAAATTGCGAACGTCTGCAGAGAGCTCGCAACCAGAAAAAGCTAGCCTGCAAAGCTGTTGCTCAGCCTCATCTGCCCATGGCACTGCTCACACAGAGGCACAGAGACTGGGGCTGCTTGCTTGTCTTGCCACCTTAAACGTCAAACATAGCTTTGGGGGTCCGTGCAGGGGGCCTCCGGCAGCCCTGCTCTGAAAATGCGAACGTCTGCAGATAGCTCGCAGGCAGAAAGAGCTAGCCTGGAAAGCTGTTGCTCAGCCTCATCTGCCCATGGCACTGCTCAAACAGAGGCACAGAGACTGGGGCTGCTTGCTTGTCTTGCAACCTCAAACTTCAAAAGTAAATTTGAGGCTACGTGCAGGAGGCATTAGCCAGCCCTTCTCCGAAAATGCGAACATTTGCAGATAGCTCGCAGACAGAAAGAGCTAGCCTGCAAAGCTGTTGCTCAGCCTCATCTGCTCATGGCACTGCTCGCACGGAGGCACAGAGACTGGGGCTGCTTGCTTGTCTTGCCACCTCAAACTTCAAACGTATCTTTGGGGGTCCATGCAGGGGGCCTCCAGCAGCCCTGCTCTCAAAATTCGAAGGTCTGCAGATAGCTCGCAGCCAGAAAGAGCTAGCCTGGAAAGCTGTTGCTCAGCCTCATCTGCCCATGGCACTGCTCGCACAGAGGCAGAGAGACTGGGGCTGCTTGCTTGTCTTGCCACCTCAAACTTCAAAAGTATCTTAGGTGGTCCGTGAAGGGCGCCTCCGGCAGCCCTACTCTGAAATTGCGAACGTCTGCAGAGAGCTCGCAACCAGAAAAAGCTAGCCTGGAAAGCTGTTGCTCAGCCTCATCTGATCATGGCACTGCTCGCATAGAGGCAGAGAGACTGGGGCTGCTTGCTTGTCTTGCCACCTCAAACTTCAAACATAACTTTGGGGGTCCGTGCAGGGGGCCTCCGGCAGCCCTGCTCTGAAAATGCGAACGTCTGCAGATAGCTCGCAGGCAGGAAGAGCTAGCCTGGAAATCTGTTGCTCAGCCTCATTTGCCCATGGCACTGCTCGCACAGAGGCACAGAGACTGGGGCTGCTTGCTTGTCTTGCAACCTCAAACTTCAAAAGTAAACTTGAGGCTCCGTGCAGGAGGCATTAGCCAGCCCTTCTCCGAAAATACGAACGTCTGCAGATAGCCCGCAGCCAGAAAAAGCTGGCCTGGAAAGCTGTTGCTCAGCCTCATCTGCCCATGGCACTGCTCGCACATAGGCACAGAGACTGGGGCTGCTTGCTTTTCTTGCCACCTGAAACTTCAAAAGTATCTTAGGTGGTCCGTGCAGTGGGGCCTCCGTCAGCCCTGCTCCCAAAAGGCGAACGTCTGCAGATAGCTCGCAGCCAGAAAGAGCTAGCCTGAAAAGCTGTTGCTCAGCCTCATATGCCCATGGCACTGCTCGCACAGAGGCACAGAGACTGGGGCTGCTTGCTTGTCTTGCCACCTCAAACTTCAAAAGTATCTTATGTGGTCCGTGAAGGGGGCCTCCGGCAGCCCTACTCTGAAATTGCGAACGTCTGCAGAGAGCTCGCAACCAGAAAATGCTAGCCTGGAAAGCTGTTGCTCAGCCTCATCTGCTCATGACACTGCTCGCACAGAGGCACAGAGACTGGAGCTGCTTGCTTTTCTTGCACCTCAAACTTCAAACGTATCTTTGGGGGTCCATGCAGGGGGCCTCCTTCAGCCCTGCTCTGAAAATGCGAACGTCTGCAGATAGCTCGCAGGCAGAAAGAGCTAGCCTGCAAAGCTGTTGCTCAGCCTCATCTGCCCATGGCACTGCTCGCATAGAGGGAGAGAGACTGGGGCTGCTTGCTTGTCTTGCCACCTCAAACTTCAAAAGTATCTTAGGTGGTCCGTGAAGGGGGCCTCCGGCAGCCCTACTCTGAAAATGCGAACGTTTGCAGAGAGCTCGCAACCAAAAAAAGCTAGCCTGGAAAGCTGTTTCTCAGCCTCATCTGATCATGGCACTGCTCGCACAGAGGCACAGAGACTGGGGCTGCTTGCTTGTCTTGCCACCTCAAACTTCAAAAGTATCTTAGGTGGTCCGTGCAGGGGGCCTCCGGAAGCCCTGCTCTGAAAATGCGAACGTCTGCAGATAGCTCGCAGGCAGGAGGAGCTAGCCTGGAAAGCTGTTGCTCAGCCTCATCTGCCCATGGCACTGCTCGCACAGAGGCACAGAGACTCGGGCTGCTTGCTTGTCTTGCCACCTCAAACTTCAAAAGTAAATTTGAGGCTCCGTGCAGAAGGCATTAGCCAGCCCTTCTCCGAAAATGCGAACGTCTGCAGATAGCTCGCAGACAGAAACAGCTAGCCTGCAAAGCTGTTGCTCAGCCTCATCTGCCCATGGCACTGCTCACACAGAGGCACAGAGACTGGGGCTGCTTGCTTGTCTTGCCACCTCAAACTTCAAAAGCATCTTATGTGGTCCGTGAAGGGCGCCTCCGGCAGCCCTACTCTTAAAATGCGAACGTCTGCAGAGAGCTCACAGCCAGAAAGAGCTAGCCTGGAAAGCTGTTGCTCAGCCTCATCTGCTCATGGCACTTCTCACACAGAGGCACAGAGACTGGGGCTGCTTGCTTGTCTTGCCACCTTAAACGTCAAACATAGCTTTGGGGGTCCGTGCAGGGGGCCTCCGGCAGCCCTGCTCTGAAAATGCGAACGTCTGCAGATAGTTCGCAGGCAGAAAGAGCTAGCCTGGAAAGCTGTTGCTCAGCCTCATCTGCCCATGGCACTACTCGCACAGAGGCACAGAGACTGGGGCTGCTTGCTTGTCTTGCAACCTCAAACTTCAAAAGTAAATTTGAGGCTACGTGCAGGAGGCATTAGCCAGCCCTTCTCCGAAAATGCGAACATTTGCAGATAGCTCGCAGACAGAAAGAGCTAGCCTGCAAAGCTGTTGCTCATCCTCATCTGCTCATGGCACTGCTCGCACAGAGGCACAGAGACTGGGGCTGCTTGCTTGTCTTGCCACCTCAAACTTCAAACGTATCTTTGGGGGTCCATGCAGGGGGCCTCCAGCAGCCCTGCTCTCAAAATTCGAAGGTCTGCAGATAGCTCGCAGCCAGAAAGAGCTAGCCTGGAAAGCTGTTGCTCAGCCTCATCTGCCCATGGCACTGCTCGCACAGAGGCAGAGAGAATGGGGCTGCTTGCTTGTCTTGCCACCTCAAACTTCAAAAGTATCTTAGGTGGTCCGTGAAGGGCGCCTCCGGCAGCCCTACTCTGAAATTGCGAACGTCTGCAGAGAGCTCGCAACCAGAAAAAGCTAGCCTGGAAAGCTGTTGCTCAGCCTCATCTGCCCATGGCACTGCTCACACAGAGGCAGAGAGACTGGGGCTGCTTGCTTGTCTTGCAACCTCAAACTTCAAAAGTAAACTTGAGGCTTCGTGCAGAAGGCCTTAGCCAGCCCTTCTCGAAAATGCGAACGTCTGCAGATAGGTCGCAGGCAGAAAGAGCTAGCCTGGAAAGCTGTTGCTCAGCCTCATCTGCCCATGGCACTGCTCACACAGAGGCAGAGAGACTGGGGCTGCTTGCTTTTCTTGCCACCTCAAACTTCAAACGTATATTTGGGGGTCCATGCAGGGGGCCTCCGGCAGCCCTGCTCTGAAAATGCAAACGTCTGCAGATAGCCCGCAGCCAGAAAAAGCTGGCCTGGAAAGCTGTTGCTCAGCCTCATCTGCCCATGGCACTGCTCGCACATAGGCACAGAGACTGGGGCTGCTTGCTTTTCTTGCCACCTGAAACTTCAAAAGTATCTTAGGTGGTCCGTGCAGTGGGGCCTCCGTCAACCCTGCTCCCAAAAGGCGAACGTCTGCAGATAGCTCGCAGCCAGAAAGAGCTAGCCTGAAAAGCTGTTGCTCAGCCTCATCTGCCCATGGCACTGCTCGCACAGAGGCACAGAGACTGGGGCTGCTTGCTTGTCTTGCCACCTCAAACTTCAAAAGTATCTTATGTGGTCCGTGAAGGGGGCCTCCGGCAGCCCTACTCTGAAATTGCGAACGTCTGCAGAGAGCTCGCAACCAGAAAATGCTAGCCTGGAAAGCTGTTGCTCAGCCTCATCTGCTCATGACACTGCTCGCACAGAGGCACAGAGACTGGAGCTGCTTGCTTTTCTTGCACCTCAAACTTCAAACGTATCTTTGGGGGTCCATGCAGGGGGCCTCCTTCAGCCCTGCTCTGAAAATGCGAACGTCTGCAGATAGCTCGCAGGCAGAAAGAGCTAGCCTGCAAAGCTGTTGCTCAGCCTCATCTGCCCATGGCACTGCTCGCATAGAGGGAGAGAGACTGGGGCTGCTTGCTTGTCTTGCCACCTCAAACTTCAAAAGTATCTTAGGTGGTCCGTGAAGGGGGCCTCCGGCAGCCCTACTCTGAAAATGCGAACGTTTGCAGAGAGCTCGCAACCAAAAAAAGCTAGCCTGGAAAGCTGTTGCTCAGCCTCATCTGCCCATGGCACTGCTCGCACAGAGGCACAGAGACTCGGGCTGCTTGCTTGTCTTGCCACCTCAAACTTCAAAAGTAAATTTGAGGCTCCGTGCAGAAGGCATTAGCCAGCCCTTCTCCGAAAATGCGAACGTCTGCAGATAGCTCGCAGACAGAAACAGCTAGCCTGCAAAGCTGTTGCTCAGCCTCATCTGCCCATGGCACTGCTCACACAGAGGCACAGAGACTGGGGCTGCTTGCTTGTCTTGCCACCTCAAACTTCAAAAGCATCTTATGTGGTCCGTGAAGGGCGCCTCCGGCAGCCCTACTCTTAAAATGCGAACGTCTGCAGAGAGCTCACAGCCAGAAAGAGCTAGCCTGGAAAGCTGTTGCTCAGCCTCATCTGCCCATGGCACTTCTCACACAAAGGCACAAAGACTGGGGTTGCTTGCTTGTCTTGCCACCTCAAACTTCAAACATAGCTTTGGGGGTCCGTGCAGTGGGCCTCCGGCAGCCCTGCTCTGAAAATGCGAACGTCTGCAGATAGCTCGCAGCCAGAAAGAGCTAGCCTGGAAAGCTGTTGCTCAGCCTCATCTGCCCATGGCACTGCTCGCACAGAGGCACAGAGACTGGGGCTGCTTGCTTGTCTTGCCACCTCAAACTTTAAAAGTATCTTAGGTGTTCCGTGAAGGGGGCCTCCGGCAGCCCTACTCTGAAATTGCGAACGTCTGCAGAGAGCTCGCAACCAGAAAAAGCTAGCCTGCAAAGCTGTTGCTCAGCCTCATCTGCCCATGGCACTGCTCACACAGAGGCACAGAGACTGGGGCTGCTTGCTTGTCTTGCCACCTTAAACGTCAAACATAGCTTTGGGGGTCCGTGCAGGGGGCCTCCGGCAGCCCTGCTCTGAAAATGCGAACGTCTGCAGATAGCTCGCAGGCAGAAAGAGCTAGCCTGGAAAGCTGTTGCTCAGCCTCATCTGCCCATGGCACTGCTCGCACAGAGGCACAGAGACTGGGGCTGCTTGCTTGTCTTGCAACCTCAAACTTCAAAAGTAAATTTGAGGCTACGTGCAGGAGGCATTAGCCAGCCCTTCTCCGAAAATGCGAACATTTGCAGATAGCTCGCAGACAGAAAGAGCTAGCCTGCAAAGCTGTTGCTCATCCTCATCTGCTCATGGCACTGCTCGCACAGAGGCACAGAGACTGGGGCTGCTTGCTTGTCTTGCCACCTCAAACTTCAAACGTATCTTTGGGGGTCCATGCAGGGGGCCTCCAGCAGCCCTGCTCTCAAAATTCGAAGGTCTGCAGATAGCTCGCAGCCAGAAAGAGCTAGCCTGGAAAGCTGTTGCTCAGCCTCATCTGCCCATGGCACTGCTCGCACAGAGGCAGAGAGACTGGGGCTGCTTGCTTGTCTTGCCACCTCAAACTTCAAAAGTATCTTAGGTGGTCCGTGAAGGGCGCCTCCGGCAGCCCTACTCTGAAATTGCGAACGTCTGCAGAGAGCTCGCAACCAGAAAAAGCTAGCCTGGAAAGCTGTTGCTCAGCCTCATCTGATCATGGCACTGCTCGCATAGAGGCAGAGAGACTGGGGCTGCTTGCTTGTCTTGCCACCTCAAACTTCAAACATAACTTTGGGGGTCCGTGCAGGGGGCCTCCGGCAGCCCTGCTCTGAAAATGCGAGCGTCTGCAGATAGCTCGCAGGCAGGAAGAGCTAGCCTGGAAATCTGTTGCTCAGCCTCATTTGCCCATGGCACTGCTCGCACAGAGGCATAGAGACTGGGGCTGCTTGCTTGTCTTGCAACCTCAAACTTCAAAAGTAAATTTGAGGCTCCGTGCAGGAGGCATTAGCCAGCCCTTCTCCGAAAATACGAACGTCTGCAGATAGCCCGCAGCCAGAAAAAGCTGGCCTGGAAAGCTGTTGCTCAGCCTCATCTGCCCATGGCACTGCTCGCACATAGGCACAGAGACTGGGGCTGCTTGCTTGTCTTGCCACCTCAAACTTTAAAAGTATCTTAGGTGTTCCGTGAAGGGGGCCTCCGGCAGCCCTACTCTGAAATTGCGAACGTCTGCAGAGAGCTCGCAACCAGAAAAAGCTAGCCTGCAAAGCTGTTGCTCAGCCTCATCTGCCCATGGCACTGCTCACACAGAGGCACAGAGACTGGGGCTGCTTGCTTGTCTTGCCACCTTAAACGTCAAACATAGCTTTGGGGGTCCGTGCAGGGGGCCTCCGGCAGCCCTGCTCTGAAAATGCGAACGTCTGCAGATAGCTCGCAGGCAGAAAGAGCTAGCCTGGAAAGCTGTTGCTCAGCCTCATCTGCCCATGGCACTGCTCGCACAGAGGCACAGAGACTGGGGCTGCTTGCTTGTCTTGCAACCTCAAACTTCAAAAGTAAATTTGAGGCTACGTGCAGGAGGCATTAGCCAGCCCTTCTCCGAAAATGCGAACATTTGCAGATAGCTCGCAGACAGAAAGAGCTAGCCTGCAAAGCTGTTGCTCATCCTCATCTGCTCATGGCACTGCTCGCACAGAGGCACAGAGACTGGGGCTGCTTGCTTGTCTTGCCACCTCAAACTTCAAACGTATCTTTGGGGGTCCATGCAGGGGGCCTCCAGCAGCCCTGCTCTCAAAATTCGAAGGTCTGCAGATAGCTCGCAGCCAGAAAGAGCTAGCCTGGAAAGCTGTTGCTCAGCCTCATCTGCCCATGGCACTGCTCGCACAGAGGCAGAGAGACTGGGGCTGCTTGCTTGTCTTGCCACCTCAAACTTCAAAAGTATCTTAGGTGGTCCGTGAAGGGCGCCTCCGGCAGCCCTACTCTGAAATTGCGAACGTCTGCAGAGAGCTCGCAACCAGAAAAAGCTAGCCTGGAAAGCTGTTGCTCAGCCTCATCTGCCCATGGCACTGCTCACACAGAGGCAGAGAGACTGGGGCTGCTTGCTTGTCTTGCAACCTCAAACTTCAAAAGTAAACTTGAGGCTTCGTGCAGAAGGCCTTAGCCAGCCCTTCTCGAAAATGCGAACGTCTGCAGATAGCTCGCAGGCAGAAAGAGCTAGCCTGGAAAGCTGTTGCTCAGCCTCATCTGCCCATGGCACTGCTCACACAGAGGCAGAGAGACTGGGGCTGCTTGCTTTTCTTGCCACCTCAAACTTCAAACGTATATTTGGGGGTCCATGCAGGGGGCCTCCGGCAGCCCTGCTCTGAAAATGCAAACGTCTGCAGATAGCCCGCAGCCAGAAAAAGCTGGCCTGGAAAGCTGTTGCTCAGCCTCATCTGCCCATGGCACTGCTCGCACATAGGCACAGAGACTCGGGCTGCTTGCTTGTCTTGCCACCTCAAACTTCAAAAGTAAATTTGAGGCTCCGTGCAGAAGGCATTAGCCAGCCCTTCTCCGAAAATGCGAACGTCTGCAGATAGCTCGCAGACAGAAACAGCTAGCCTGCAAAGCTGTTGCTCAGCCTCATCTGCCCATGGCACTGCTCACACAGAGGCACAGAGACTGGGGCTGCTTGCTTGTCTTGCCACCTCAAACTTCAAAAGCATCTTATGTGGTCCGTGAAGGGCGCCTCCGGCAGCCCTACTCTTAAAATGCGAACGTCTGCAGAGAGCTCACAGCCAGAAAGACCTAGCCTGGAAAGCTGTTGCTCAGCCTCATCTGCTCATGGCACTTCTCACACAAAGGCACAAAGACTGGGGTTGCTTGCTTGTCTTGCCACCTCAAACTTCAAACATAGCTTTGGGGGTCCGTGCAGTGGGCCTCCGGCAGCCCTGCTCTGAAAATGCGAACGTCTGCAGATAGCTCGCAGCCAGAAAGAGCTAGCCTGGAAAGCTGTTGCTCAGCCTCATCTGCCCATGGCACTGCTCGCACAGAGGCACAGAGACTGGGGCTGCTTGCTTGTCTTGCCACCTCAAACTTTAAAAGTATCTTAGGTGTTCCGTGAAGGGGGCCTCCGGCAGCCCTACTCTGAAATTGCGAACGTCTGCAGAGAGCTCGCAACCAGAAAAAGCTAGCCTGCAAAGCTGTTGCTCAGCCTCATCTGCCCATGGCACTGCTCACACAGAGGCACAGAGACTGGGGCTGCTTGCTTGTCTTGCCACCTTAAACGTCAAACATAGCTTTGGGGGTCCGTGCAGGGGGCCTCCGGCAGCCCTGCTCTGAAAATGCGAACGTCTGCAGATAGCTCGCAGGCAGAAAGAGCTAGCCTGGAAAGCTGTTGCTCAGCCTCATCTGCACATGGCACTGCTCGCACAGAGGCACAGAGACTGGGGCTGCTTGCTTGTCTTGCAACCTCAAACTTCAAAAGTAAATTTGAGGCTACGTGCAGGAGGCATTAGCCAGCCCTTCTCCGAAAATGCGAACATTTGCAGATAGCTCGCAGACAGAAAGAGCTAGCCTGCAAAGCTGTTGCTCATCCTCATCTGCTCATGGCACTGCTCGCACAGAGGCACAGAGACTGGGGCTGCTTGCTTGTCTTGCCACCTCAAACTTCAAACGTATCTTTGGGGGTCCATGCAGGGGGCCTCCAGCAGCCCTGCTCTCAAAATTCGAAGGTCTGCAGATAGCTCGCAGCCAGAAAGAGCTAGCCTGGAAAGCTGTTGCTCAGCCTCATCTGCCCATGGCACTGCTCGCACAGAGGCAGAGAGACTGGGGCTGCTTGCTTGTCTTGCCACCTCAAACTTCAAAAGTATCTTAGGTGGTCCGTGAAGGGCGCCTCCGGCAGCCCTACTCTGAAATTGCGAACGTCTGCAGAGAGCTCGCAACCAGAAAAAGCTAGCCTGGAAAGCTGTTGCTCAGCCTCATCTGCCCATGGCACTGCTCACACAGAGGCAGAGAGACTGGGGCTGCTTGCTTGTCTTGCAACCTCAAACTTCAAAAGTAAACTTGAGGCTTCGTGCAGAAGGCCTTAGCCAGCCCTTCTCGAAAATGCGAACGTCTGCAGATAGCTCGCAGGCAGAAAGAGCTAGCCTGGAAAGCTGTTGCTCAGCCTCATCTGCCCATGGCACTGCTCACACAGAGGCACAGAGACTGGGGCTGCTTGCTTTTCTTGCCACCTCAAACTTCAAACGTATATTTGGGGGTCCATGCAGGGGGCCTCCGGCAGCCCTGCTCTGAAAATGCAAACGTCTGCAGATAGCCCGCAGCCAGAAAAAGCTGGCCTGGAAAGCTGTTGCTCAGCCTCATCTGCCCATGGCACTGCTCGCACATAGGCACAGAGACTGGGGCTGCTTGCTTTTCTTGCCACCTGAAACTTCAAAAGTATCTTAGGTGGTCCGTGCAGTGGGGCCTCCGTCAGCCCTGCTCCCAAAAGGCGAACGTCTGCAGATAGCTCGCAGCCAGAAAGAGCTAGCCTGAAAAGCTGTTGCTCAGCCTCATCTGCCCATGGCACTGCTCGCACAGAGGCACAGAGACTGGGGCTGCTTGCTTGTCTTGCCACCTCAAACTTCAAAAGTATCTTATGTGGTCCGTGAAGGGGGCCTCCGGCAGCCCTACTCTGAAATTGCGAACGTCTGCAGAGAGCTCGCAGCCAGAAAGAGCTAGCCTGGAAAGCTGTTGCTCAGCCTCATCTGCTCATGACACTGCTCGCACAGAGGCACAGAGACTGGAGCTGCTTGCTTTTCTTGCACCTCAAACTTCAAACGTATCTTTGGGGGTCCATGCAGGGGGCCTCCTTCAGCCCTGCTCTGAAAATGCGAACGTCTGCAGATAGCTCGCAGGCAGAAAGAGCTAGCCTGCAAAGCTGTTGCTCAGCCTCATCTGCCCATGGCACTGCTCGCATAGAGGGAGAGAGACTGGGGCTGCTTGCTTGTCTTGCCACCTCAAACTTCAAAAGTATCTTAGGTGGTCCGTGAAGGGGGCCTCCGGCAGCCCTACTCTGAAAATGCGAACGTTTGCAGAGAGCTCGCAACCAAAAAAAGCTAGCCTGGAAAGCTGTTTCTCAGCCTCATCTGATCATGGCACTGCTCGCACAGAGGCACAGAGACTGGGGCTGCTTGCTTGTCTTGCCACCTCAAACTTCAAAAGTATCTTAGGTCGTCCGTGCAGGGGGCCTCCGGAAGCCCTGCTCTGAAAATGCGAACGTCTGCAGATAGCTCGCAGGCAGGAGGAGCTAGCCTGGAAAGCTGTTGCTCAGCCTCATCTGCCCATGGCACTGCTCGCACAGAGGCACAGAGACTGGGGCTGCTTGCTTGTCTTGCCACCTCAAACTTCAAAAGTAAATTTGAGGCTCCGTGCAGAAGGCATTAGCCAGCCCTTCTCCGAAAATGCGAACGTCTGCAGATAGCTCGCAGACAGAAACAGCTAGCCTGCAAAGCTGTTGCTCAGCCTCATCTGCCCATGGCACTGCTCACACAGAGGCACAGAGACTGGGGCTGCTTGCTTGTCTTGCCACCTCAAACTTCAAAAGCATCTTATGTGGTCCGTGAAGGGCGCCTCCGGCAGCCCTACTCTTAAAATGCGAACGTCTGCAGAGAGCTCACAGCCAGAAAGAGCTAGCCTGGAAAGCTGTTGCTCAGCCTCATCTGCTCATGGCACTTCTCACAAAAAGGCACAAAGACTGGGGTTGCTTGCTTGTCTTGCCACCTCAAACTTCAAACATAGCTTTGGGGGTCCGTGCAGTGGGCCTCCGGCAGCCCTGCTCTGAAAATGCGAACGTCTGCAGATAGCTCGCAGCCAGAAAGAGCTAGCCTGGAAAGCTGTTGCTCAGCCTCATCTGCCCATGGCACTGCTCGCACAGAGGCACAGAGACTGGGGCTGCTTGCTTGTCTTGCCACCTCAAACTTTAAAAGTATCTTAGGTGGTCCGTGAAGGGGGCCTCCGGCAGCCCTACTCTGAAATTGCGAACGTCTGCAGAGAGCTCGCAACCAGAAAAAGCTAGCCTGCAAAGCTGTTGCTCAGCCTCATCTGCCCATGGCACTGCTCACACAGAGGCACAGAGACTGGGGCTGCTTGCTTGTCTTGCCACCTTAAACGTCAAACATAGCTTTGGGGGTCCGTGCAGGGGGCCTCCGGCAGCCCTGCTCTGAAAATGCGAACGTCTGCAGATAGCTCGCAGCCAGAAAGAGCTAGCCTGGAAAGCTGTTGCTCAGCCTCATCTGCCCATGGCACTGCTCGCACAGAGGCACAGAGACTGGGGCTGCTTGCTTGTCTTGCAACCTCAAACTTCAAAAGTAAATTTGAGGCTACGTGCAGGAGGCATTAGCCAGCCCTTCTCCGAAAATGCGAACATTTGCAGATAGCTCGCAGACAGAAAGAGCTAGCCTGCAAAGCTGTTGCTCATCCTCATCTGCTCATGGCACTGCTCGCACAGAGGCACAGAGACTGGGGCTGCTTGCTTGTCTTGCCACCTCAAACTTCAAACGTATCTTTGGGGGTCCATGCAGGGGGCCTCCAGCAGCCCTGCTCTCAAAATTCGAAGGTCTGCAGATAGCTCGCAGCCAGAAAGAGCTAGCCTGGAAAGCTGTTGCTCAGCCTCATCTGCCCATGGCACTGCTCGCACAGAGGCAGAGAGACTGGGGCTGCTTGCTTGTCTTGCCACCTCAAACTTCAAAAGTATCTTAGGTGGTCCGTGAAGGGCGCCTCCGGCAGCCCTACTCTGAAATTGCGAACGTCTGCAGAGAGCTCGCAACCAGAAAAAGCTAGCCTGGAAAGCTGTTGCTCAGCCTCATCTGATCATGGCACTGCTCGCATAGAGGCAGAGAGACTGGGGCTGCTTGCTTGTCTTGCCACCTCAAACTTCAAACATAACTTTGGGGGTCCGTGCAGGGGGCCTCCGGCAGCCCTGCTCTGAAAATGCGAACGTCTGCAGATAGCTCGCAGGCAGGAAGAGCTAGCCTGGAAATCTGTTGCTCAGCCTCATTTGCCCATGGCACTGCTCGCACAGAGGCACAGAGACTGGGGCTGCTTGCTTGTCTTGCAACCTCAAACTTCAAAAGTAAATTTGAGGCTCCGTGCAGGAGGCATTAGCCAGCCCTTCTCCGAAAATACGAACGTCTGCAGATAGCCCGCAGCCAGAAAAAGCTGGCCTGGAAAGCTGTTGCTCAGCCTCATCTGCCCATGGCACTGCTCGCACATAGGCACAGAGACTGGGGCTGCTTGCTTTTCTTGCCACCTGAAACTTCAAAAGTATCTTAGGTGGTCCGTGCAGTGGGGCCTCCGTCAGCCCTGCTCCCAAAAGGCGAACGTCTGCAGATAGCTCGCAGCCAGAAAGAGCTAGCCTGAAAAGCTGTTGCTCAGCCTCATCTGCCCATGGCACTGCTCGCACAGAGGCACAGAGACTGGGGCTGCTTGCTTGTCTTGCCACCTCAAACTTCAAAAGTATCTTATGTGGTCCGTGAAGGGGGCCTCCGGCAGCCCTACTCTGAAATTGCGAACGTCTGCAGAGAGCTCGCAACCAGAAAATGCTAGCCTGGAAAGCTGTTGCTCAGCCTCATCTGCTCATGACACTGCTCGCACAGAGGCACAGAGACTGGAGCTGCTTGCTTTTCTTGCACCTCAAACTTCAAACGTATCTTTGGGGGTCCATGCAGGGGGCCTCCTTCAGCCCTGCTCTGAAAATGCGAACGTCTGCAGATAGCTCGCAGGCAGAAAGAGCTAGCCTGCAAAGCTGTTGCTCAGCCTCATCTGCCCATGGCACTGCTCGCATAGAGGGAGAGAGACTGGGGCTGCTTGCTTGTCTTGCCACCTCAAACTTCAAAAGTATCTTAGGTGGTCCGTGAAGGGGGCCTCCGGCAGCCCTACTCTGAAAATGCGAACGTTTGCAGAGAGCTCGCAACCAAAAAAAGCTAGCCTGGAAAGCTGTTTCTCAGCCTCATCTGATCATGGCACTGCTCGCACAGAGGCACAGAGACTGGGGCTGCTTGCTTGTCTTGCCACCTCAAACTTCAAAAGTATCTTAGGTGGTCCGTGCAGGGGGCCTCCGGAAGCCCTGCTCTGAAAATGCGAACGTCTGCAGATAGCTCGCAGGCAGGAGGAGCTAGCCTGGAAAGCTGTTGCTCAGCCTCATCTGCCCATGGCACTGCTCGCACAGAGGCACAGAGACTCGGGCTGCTTGCTTGTCTTGCCACCTCAAACTTCAAAAGTAAATTTGAGGCTCCGTGCAGAAGGCATTAGCCAGCCCTTCTCCGAAAATGCGAACGTCTGCAGATAGCTCGCAGACAGAAACAGCTAGCCTGCAAAGCTGTTGCTCAGCCTCATCTGCCCATGGCACTGCTCACACAGAGGCACAGAGACTGGGGCTGCTTGCTTGTCTTGCCACCTCAAACTTCAAAAGCATCTTATGTGGTCCGTGAAGGGCGCCTCCGGCAGCCCTACTCTTAAAATGCGAACGTCTGCAGAGAGCTCACAGCCAGAAAGAGCTAGCCTGGAAAGCTGTTGCTCAGCCTCATCTGCTCATGGCACTTCTCACACAAAGGCACAAAGACTGGGGTTGCTTGCTTGTCTTGCCACCTCAAACTTCAAACATAGCTTTGGGGGTCCGTGCAGTGGGCCTCCGGCAGCCCTGCTCTGAAAATGCGAACGTCTGCAGATAGCTCGCAGCCAGAAAGAGCTAGCCTGGAAAGCTGTTGCTCAGCCTCATCTGCCCATGGCACTGCTCGCACAGAGGCACAGAGACTGGGGCTGCTTGCTTGTCTTGCCACCTCAAACTTTAAAAGTATCTTAGGTGTTCCGTGAAGGGGGCCTCCGGCAGCCCTACTCTGAAATTGCGAACGTCTGCAGAGAGCTCGCAACCAGAAAAAGCTAGCCTGCAAAGCTGTTGCTCAGCCTCATCTGCCCATGGCACTGCTCACACAGAGGCACAGAGACTGGGGCTGCTTGCTTGTCTTGCCACCTTAAACGTCAAACATAGCTTTGGGGGTCCGTGCAGGGGGCCTCCGGCAGCCCTGCTCTGAAAATGCGAACGTCTGCAGATAGCTCGCAGGCAGAAAGAGCTAGCCTGGAAAGCTGTTGCTCAGCCTCATCTGCCCATGGCACTGCTCGCACAGAGGCACAGAGACTGGGGCTGCTTGCTTGTCTTGCAACCTCAAACTTCAAAAGTAAATTTGAGGCTACGTGCAGGAGGCATTAGCCAGCCCTTCTCCGAAAATGCGAACATTTGCAGATAGCTCGCAGACAGAAAGAGCTAGCCTGCAAAGCTGTTGCTCATCCTCATCTGCTCATGGCACTGCTCGCACAGAGGCACAGAGACTGGGGCTGCTTGCTTGTCTTGCCACCTCAAACTTCAAACGTATCTTTGGGGGTCCATGCAGGGGGCCTCCAGCAGCCCTGCTCTCAAAATTCGAAGGTCTGCAGATAGCTCGCAGCCAGAAAGAGCTAGCCTGGAAAGCTGTTGCTCAGCCTCATCTGCCCATGGCACTGCTCGCACAGAGGCAGAGAGACTGGGGCTGCTTGCTTGTCTTGCCACCTCAAACTTCAAAAGTATCTTAGGTGGTCCGTGAAGGGCGCCTCCGGCAGCCCTACTCTGAAATTGCGAACGTCTGCAGAGAGCTCGCAACCAGAAAAAGCTAGCCTGGAAAGCTGTTGCTCAGCCTCATCTGATCATGGCACTGCTCGCATAGAGGCAGAGAGACTGGGGCTGCTTGCTTGTCTTGCCACCTCAAACTTCAAAAGTATCTTAGGTGATCCGTGCAGGGGGCCTCCGGCAGCCCTGCTCTGAAAATGCGAACGTCTGCAGATAGCTCGCAGGCAGGAAGAGCTAGCCTGGAAATCTGTTGCTCAGCCTCATTTGCCCATGGCACTGCTCGCACAGAGGCATAGAGACTGGGGCTGCTTGCTTGTCTTGCAACCTCAAACTTCAAAAGTAAATTTGAGGCTCAGTGCAGGAGGCATTAGCCAGCCCTTCTCCGAAAATACGAACGTCTGCAGATAGCCCGCAGCCAGAAAAAGCTGGCCTGGAAAGCTGTTGCTCAGCCTCATCTGCCCATGGCACTGCTCGCACATAGGCACAGAGACTGGGGCTGCTTGCTTTTCTTGCCACCTGAAACTTCAAAAGTATCTTAGGTGGTCCGTGCAGTGGGGCCTCCGTCAGCCCTGCTCCCAAAAGGCGAACGTCTGCAGATAGCTCGCAGCCAGAAAGAGCTAGCCTGAAAAGCTGTTGCTCAGCCTCATCTGCCCATGGCACTGCTCGCACAGAGGCACAGAGACTGGGGCTGCTTGCTTGTCTTGCCACCTCAAACTTCAAAAGTATCTTATGTGGTCCGTGAAGGGGGCCTCCGGCAGCCCTACTCTGAAATTGCGAACGTCTGCAGAGAGCTCGCAACCAGAAAATGCTAGCCTGGAAAGCTGTTGCTCAGCCTCATCTGCTCATGACACTGCTCGCACAGAGGCACAGAGACTGGAGCTGCTTGCTTTTCTTGCACCTCAAACTTCAAACGTATCTTTGGGGGTCCATGCAGGGGGCCTCCTTCAGCCCTGCTCTGAAAATGCGAACGTCTGCAGATAGCTCGCAGGCAGAAAGAGCTAGCCTGCAAAGCTGTTGCTCAGCCTCATCTGCCCATGGCACTGCTCGCATAGAGGGAGAGAGACTGGGGCTGCTTGCTTGTCTTGCCACCTCAAACTTCAAAAGTATCTTAGGTGGTCCGTGAAGGGGGCCTCCGGCAGCCCTACTCTGAAAATGCGAACGTTTGCAGAGAGCTCGCAACCAAAAAAAGCTAGCCTGGAAAGCTGTTTCTCAGCCTCATCTGATCATGGCACTGCTCGCACAGAGGCACAGAGACTGGGGCTGCTTGCTTGTCTTGCCACCTCAAACTTCAAAAGTATCTTAGGTGGTCCGTGCAGGGGGCCTCCGGAAGCCCTGCTCTGAAAATGCGAACGTCTGCAGATAGCTCGCAGGCAGGAGGAGCTAGCCTGGAAAGCTGTTGCTCAGCCTCATCTGCCCATGGCACTGCTCGCACAGAGGCACAGAGACTCGGGCTGCTTGCTTGTCTTGCCACCTCAAACTTCAAAAGTAAATTTGAGGCTCCGTGCAGAAGGCATTAGCCAGCCCTTCTCCGAAAATGCGAACGTCTGCAGATAGCTCGCAGACAGAAACAGCTAGCCTGCAAAGCTGTTGCTCAGCCTCATCTGCCCATGGCACTGCTCACACAGAGGCACAGAGACTGGGGCTGCTTGCTTGTCTTGCCACCTCAAACTTCAAAAGCATCTTATGTGGTCCGTGAAGGGCGCCTCCGGCAGCCCTACTCTTAAAATGCGAACGTCTGCAGAGAGCTCACAGCCAGAAAGAGCTAGCCTGGAAAGCTGTTGCTCAGCCTCATCTGCTCATGGCACTTCTCACACAAAGGCACAAAGACTGGGGTTGCTTGCTTGTCTTGCCACCTCAAACTTCAAACATAGCTTTGGGGGTCCGTGCAGTGGGCCTCCGGCAGCCCTGCTCTGAAAATGCGAACGTCTGCAGATAGCTCGCAGCCAGAAAGAGCTAGCCTGGAAAGCTGTTGCTCAGCCTCATCTGCCCATGGCACTGCTCGCACAGAGGCACAGAGACTGGGGCTGCTTGCTTGTCTTGCCACCTCAAACTTTAAAAGTATCTTAGGTGTTCCGTGAAGGGGGCCTCCGGCAGCCCTACTCTGAAATTGCGAACGTCTGCAGAGAGCTCGCAACCAGAAAAAGCTAGCCTGCAAAGCTGTTGCTCAGCCTCATCTGCCCATGGCACTGCTCACACAGAGGCACAGAGACTGGGGCTGCTTGCTTGTCTTGCCACCTTAAACGTCAAACATAGCTTTGGGGGTCCGTGCAGGGGGCCTCCGGCAGCCCTGCTCTGAAAATGCGAACGTCTGCAGATAGCTCGCAGGCAGAAAGAGCTAGCCTGGAAAGCTGTTGCTCAGCCTCATCTGCCCATGGCACTGCTCGCACAGAGGCACAGAGACTGGGGCTGCTTGCTTGTCTTGCAACCTCAAACTTCAAAAGTAAATTTGAGGCTACGTGCAGGAGGCATTAGCCAGCCCTTCTCCGAAAATGCGAACATTTGCAGATAGCTCGCAGACAGAAAGAGCTAGCCTGCAAAGCTGTTGCTCATCCTCATCTGCTCATGGCACTGCTCGCACAGAGGCACAGAGACTGGGGCTGCTTGCTTGTCTTGCCACCTCAAACTTCAAACGTATCTTTGGGGGTCCATGCAGGGGGCCTCCAGCAGCCCTGCTCTCAAAATTCGAAGGTCTGCAGATAGCTCGCAGCCAGAAAGAGCTAGCCTGGAAAGCTGTTGCTCAGCCTCATCTGCCCATGGCACTGCTCGCACAGAGGCAGAGAGACTGGGGCTGCTTGCTTGTCTTGCCACCTCAAACTTCAAAAGTATCTTAGGTGGTCCGTGAAGGGCGCCTCCGGCAGCCCTACTCTGAAATTGCGAACGTCTGCAGAGAGCTCGCAACCAGAAAAAGCTAGCCTGGAAAGCTGTTGCTCAGCCTCATCTGATCATGGCACTGCTCGCATAGAGGCAGAGAGACTGGGGCTGCTTGCTTGTCTTGCCACCTCAAACTTCAAAAGTATCTTAGGTGATCCGTGCAGGGGGCCTCCGGCAGCCCTGCTCTGAAAATGCGAACGTCTGCAGATAGCTCGCAGGCAGGAAGAGCTAGCCTGGAAATCTGTTGCTCAGCCTCATTTGCCCATGGCACTGCTCGCACAGAGGCATAGAGACTGGGGCTGCTTGCTTGTCTTGCAACCTCAAACTTCAAAAGTAAATTTGAGGCTCAGTGCAGGAGGCATTAGCCAGCCCTTCTCCGAAAATACGAACGTCTGCAGATAGCCCGCAGCCAGAAAAAGCTGGCCTGGAAAGCTGTTGCTCAGCCTCATCTGCCCATGGCACTGCTCGCACATAGGCACAGAGACTGGGGCTGCTTGCTTGTCTTGCCACCTCAAACTTTAAAAGTATCTTAGGTGTTCCGTGAAGGGGGCCTCCGGCAGCCCTACTCTGAAATTGCGAACGTCTGCAGAGAGCTCGCAACCAGAAAAAGCTAGCCTGCAAAGCTGTTGCTCAGCCTCATCTGCCCATGGCACTGCTCACACAGAGGCACAGAGACTGGGGCTGCTTGCTTGTCTTGCCACCTTAAACGTCAAACATAGCTTTGGGGGTCCGTGCAGGGGGCCTCCGGCAGCCCTGCTCTGAAAATGCGAACGTCTGCAGATAGCTCGCAGGCAGAAAGAGCTAGCCTGGAAAGCTGTTGCTCAGCCTCATCTGCCCATGGCACTGCTCGCACAGAGGCACAGAGACTGGGGCTGCTTGCTTGTCTTGCCACCTCAAACTTCAAACGTATCTTTGGGGGTCCATGCAGGGGGCCTCCAGCAGCCCTGCTCTCAAAATTCGAAGGTCTGCAGATAGCTCGCAGCCAGAAAGAGCTAGCCTGGAAAGCTGTTGCTCAGCCTCATCTGCCCATGGCACTGCTCGCACAGAGGCAGAGAGACTGGGGCTGCTTGCTTGTCTTGCCACCTCAAACTTCAAAAGTATCTTAGGTGGTCCGTGAAGGGCGCCTCCGGCAGCCCTACTCTGAAATTGCGAACGTCTGCAGAGAGCTCGCAACCAGAAAAAGCTAGCCTGGAAAGCTGTTGCTCAGCCTCATCTGCCCATGGCACTGCTCACACAGAGGCAGAGAGACTGGGGCTGCTTGCTTGTCTTGCAACCTCAAACTTCAAAAGTAAACTTGAGGCTTCGTGCAGAAGGCCTTAGCCAGCCCTTCTCGAAAATGCGAACGTCTGCAGATAGCTCGCAGGCAGAAAGAGCTAGCCTGGAAAGCTGTTGCTCAGCCTCATCTGCCCATGGCACTGCTCGCATAGAGGGAGAGAGACTGGGGCTGCTTGCTTGTCTTGCCACCTCAAACTTCAAAAGTATCTTAGGTGGTCCGTGAAGGGGGCCTCCGGCAGCCCTACTCTGAAAATGCGAACGTTTGCAGAGAGCTCGCAACCAAAAAAAGCTAGCCTGGAAAGCTGTTTCTCAGCCTCATCTGATCATGGCACTGCTCGCACAGAGGCACAGAGACTGGGGCTGCTTGCTTGTCTTGCCACCTCAAACTTCAAAAGTATCTTAGGTGGTCCGTGCAGGGGGCCTCCGGAAGCCCTGCTCTGAAAATGCGAACGTCTGCAGATAGCTCGCAGGCAGGAGGAGCTAGCCTGGAAAGCTGTTGCTCAGCCTCATCTGCCCATGGCACTGCTCGCACAGAGGCACAGAGACTCGGGCTGCTTGCTTGTCTTGCCACCTCAAACTTCAAAAGTAAATTTGAGGCTCCGTGCAGAAGGCATTAGCCAGCCCTTCTCCGAAAATGCGAACGTCTGCAGATAGCTCGCAGACAGAAACAGCTAGCCTGCAAAGCTGTTGCTCAGCCTCATCTGCCCATGGCACTGCTCACACAGAGGCACAGAGACTGGGGCTGCTTGCTTGTCTTGCCACCTCAAACTTCAAAAGCATCTTATGTGGTCCGTGAAGGGCGCCTCCGGCAGCCCTACTCTTAAAATGCGAACGTCTGCAGAGAGCTCACAGCCAGAAAGAGCTAGCCTGGAAAGCTGTTGCTCAGCCTCATCTGCTCATGGCACTTCTCACACAAAGGCACAAAGACTGGGGTTGCTTGCTTGTCTTGCCACCTCAAACTTCAAACATAGCTTTGGGGGTCCGTGCAGTGGGCCTCCGGCAGCCCTGCTCTGAAAATGCGAACGTCTGCAGATAGCTCGCAGCCAGAAAGAGCTAGCCTGGAAAGCTGTTGCTCAGCCTCATCTGCCCATGGCACTGCTCGCACAGAGGCACAGAGACTGGGGCTGCTTGCTTGTCTTGCCACCTCAAACTTTAAAAGTATCTTAGGTGTTCCGTGAAGGGGGCCTCCGGCAGCCCTACTCTGAAATTGCGAACGTCTGCAGAGAGCTCGCAACCAGAAAAAGCTAGCCTGCAAAGCTGTTGCTCAGCCTCATCTGCCCATGGCACTGCTCACACAGAGGCACAGAGACTGGGGCTGCTTGCTTGTCTTGCCACCTTAAACGTCAAACATAGCTTTGGGGGTCCGTGCAGGGGGCCTCCGGCAGCCCTGCTCTGAAAATGCGAATGTCTGCAGATAGCTCGCAGGCAGAAAGAGCTAGCCTGGAAAGCTGTTGCTCAGCCTCATCTGCCCATGGCACTGCTCGCACAGAGGCACAGAGACTGGGGCTGCTTGCTTGTCTTGCAACCTCAAACTTCAAAAGTAAATTTGAGGCTACGTGCAGGAGGCATTAGCCAGCCCTTCTCCGAAAATGCGAACATTTGCAGATAGCTCGCAGACAGAAAGAGCTAGCCTGCAAAGCTGTTGCTCATCCTCATCTGCTCATGGCACTGCTCGCACAGAGGCACAGAGACTGGGGCTGCTTGCTTGTCTTGCCACCTCAAACTTCAAACGTATCTTTGGGGGTCCATGCAGGGGGCCTCCAGCAGCCCTGCTCTCAAAATTCGAAGGTCTGCAGATAGCTCGCAGCCAGAAAGAGCTAGCCTGGAAAGCTGTTGCTCAGCCTCATCTGCCCATGGCACTGCTCGCACAGAGGCAGAGAGACTGGGGCTGCTTGCTTGTCTTGCCACCTCAAACTTCAAAAGTATCTTAGGTGGTCCGTGAAGGGCGCCTCCGGCAGCCCTACTCTGAAATTGCGAACGTCTGCAGAGAGCTCGCAACCAGAAAAAGCTAGCCTGGAAAGCTGTTGCTCAGCCTCATCTGATCATGGCACTGCTCGCATAGAGGCAGAGAGACTGGGGCTGCTTGCTTGTCTTGCCACCTCAAACTTCAAACATAACTTTGGGGGTCCGTGCAGGGGGCCTCCGGCAGCCCTGCTCTGAAAATGCGAACGTCTGCAGATAGCTCGCAGGCAGGAAGAGCTAGCCTGGAAATCTGTTGCTCAGCCTCATTTGCCCATGGCACTGCTCGCACAGAGGCATAGAGACTGGGGCTGCTTGCTTGTCTTGCAACCTCAAACTTCAAAAGTAAATTTGAGGCTCAGTGCAGGAGGCATTAGCCAGCCCTTCTCCGAAAATACGAACGTCTGCAGATAGCCCGCAGCCAGAAAAAGCTGGCCTGGAAAGCTGTTGCTCAGCCTCATCTGCCCATGGCACTGCTCGCACATAGGCACAGAGACTGGGGCTGCTTGCTTGTCTTGCCACCTCAAACTTTAAAAGTATCTTAGGTGTTCCGTGAAGGGGGCCTCCGGCAGCCCTACTCTGAAATTGCGAACGTCTGCAGAGAGCTCGCAACCAGAAAAAGCTAGCCTGCAAAGCTGTTGCTCAGCCTCATCTGCCCATGGCACTGCTCACACAGAGGCACAGAGACTGGGGCTGCTTGCTTGTCTTGCCACCTTAAACGTCAAACATAGCTTTGGGGGTCCGTGCAGGGGGCCTCCGGCAGCCCTGCTCTGAAAATGCGAACGTCTGCAGATAGCTCGCAGGCAGAAAGAGCTAGCCTGGAAAGCTGTTGCTCAGCCTCATCTGCCCATGGCACTGCTCGCACAGAGGCACAGAGACTGGGGCTGCTTGCTTGTCTTGCCACCTCAAACTTCAAACGTATCTTTGGGGGTCCATGCAGGGGGCCTCCAGCAGCCCTGCTCTCAAAATTCGAAGGTCTGCAGATAGCTCGCAGCCAGAAAGAGCTAGCCTGGAAAGCTGTTGCTCAGCCTCATCTGCCCATGGCACTGCTCGCACAGAGGCAGAGAGACTGGGGCTGCTTGCTTGTCTTGCCACCTCAAACTTCAAAAGTATCTTAGGTGGTCCGTGAAGGGCGCCTCCGGCAGCCCTACTCTGAAATTGCGAACGTCTGCAGAGAGCTCGCAACCAGAAAAAGCTAGCCTGGAAAGCTGTTGCTCAGCCTCATCTGCCCATGGCACTGCTCACACAGAGGCAGAGAGACTGGGGCTGCTTGCTTGTCTTGCAACCTCAAACTTCAAAAGTAAACTTGAGGCTTCGTGCAGAAGGCCTTAGCCAGCCCTTCTCGAAAATGCGAACGTCTGCAGATAGCTCGCAGGCAGAAAGAGCTAGCCTGGAAAGCTGTTGCTCAGCCTCATCTGCCCATGGCACTGCTCACACAGAGGCAGAGAGACTGGGGCTGCTTGCTTTTCTTGCCACCTCAAACTTCAAACGTATATTTGGGGGTCCATGCAGGGGGCCTCCGGCAGCCCTGCTCTGAAAATGCAAACGTCTGCAGATAGCCCGCAGCCAGAAAAAGCTGGCCTGGAAAGCTGTTGCTCAGCCTCATCTGCCCATGGCACTGCTCGCACATAGGCACAGAGACTGGGGCTGCTTGCTTTTCTTGCCACCTGAAACTTCAAAAGTATCTTAGGTGGTCCGTGCAGTGGGGCCTCCGGCAGCCCTGCTCCCAAAAGGCGAACGTCTGCAGATAGCTCGCAGCCAGAAAGAGCTAGCCTGGAAAGCTGTTGCTCAGCCTCATCTGCCCATGGCACTGCTCGCACAGAGGCACAGAGACTGGGGCTGCTTGCTTGTCTTGCCACCTCAAACTTCAAAAGTATCTTATGTGGTCCGTGAAGGGGGCCTCCGGCAGCCCTACTCTGAAATTGCGAACGTCTGCAGAGAGCTCGCAACCAGAAAATGCTAGCCTGGAAAGCTGTTGCTCAGCCTCATCTGCTCATGACACTGCTCGCACAGAGGCACAGAGACTGGAGCTGCTTGCTTTTCTTGCACCTCAAACTTCAAACGTATCTTTGGGGGTCCATGCAGGGGGCCTCCTTCAGCCCTGCTCTGAAAATGCGAACGTCTGCAGATAGCTCGCAGGCAGAAAGAGCTAGCCTGCAAATCTGTTGCTCAGCCTCATCTGCCCATGGCACTGCTCGCATAGAGGGAGAGAGACTGGGGCTGCTTGCTTGTCTTGCCACCTCAAACTTCAAAAGTATCTTAGGTGGTCCGTGAAGGGGGCCTCCGGCAGCCCTACTCTGAAAATGCGAACGTTTGCAGAGAGCTCGCAACCAAAAAAAGCTAGCCTGGAAAGCTGTTTCTCAGCCTCATCTGATCATGGCACTGCTCGCACAGAGGCACAGAGACTGGGGCTGCTTGCTTGTCTTGCCACCTCAAACTTCAAAAGTATCTTAGGTGGTCCGTGCAGGGGGCCTCCGGAAGCCCTGCTCTGAAAATGCGAACGTCTGCAGATAGCTCGCAGGCAGGAGGAGCTAGCCTGGAAAGCTGTTGCTCAGCCTCATCTGCCCATGGCACTGCTCGCACAGAGGCACAGAGACTCGGGCTGCTTGCTTGTCTTGCCACCTCAAACTTCAAAAGTAAATTTGAGGCTCCGTGCAGAAGGCATTAGCCAGCCCTTCTCCGAAAATGCGAACGTCTGCAGATAGCTCGCAGACAGAAACAGCTAGCCTGCAAAGCTGTTGCTCAGCCTCATCTGCCCATGGCACTGCTCACACAGAGGCACAGAGACTGGGGCTGCTTGCTTGTCTTGCCACCTCAAACTTCAAAAGCATCTTATGTGGTCCGTGAAGGGCGCCTCCGGCAGCCCTACTCTTAAAATGCGAACGTCTGCAGAGAGCTCACAGCCAGAAAGAGCTAGCCTGGAAAGCTGTTGCTCAGCCTCATCTGCTCATGGCACTTCTCACACAAAGGCACAAAGACTGGGGTTGCTTGCTTGTCTTGCCACCTCAAACTTCAAACATAGCTTTGGGGGTCCGTGCAGTGGGCCTCCGGCAGCCCTGCTCTGAAAATGCGAACGTCTGCAGATAGCTCGCAGCCAGAAAGAGCTAGCCTGGAAAGCTGTTGCTCAGCCTCATCTGCCCATGGCACTGCTCGCACAGAGGCACAGAGACTGGGGCTGCTTGCTTGTCTTGCCACCTCAAACTTTAAAAGTATCTTAGGTGTTCCGTGAAGGGGGCCTCCGGCAGCCCTACTCTGAAATTGCGAACGTCTGCAGAGAGCTCGCAACCAGAAAAAGCTAGCCTGCAAAGCTGTTGCTCAGCCTCATCTGCCCATGGCACTGCTCACACAGAGGCACAGAGACTGGGGCTGCTTGCTTGTCTTGCCACCTTAAACGTCAAACATAGCTTTGGGGGTCCGTGCAGGGGGCCTCCGGCAGCCCTGCTCTGAAAATGCGAACGTCTGCAGATAGCTCGCAGGCAGAAAGAGCTAGCCTGGAAAGCTGTTGCTCAGCCTCATCTGCCCATGGCACTGCTCGCACAGAGGCACAGAGACTGGGGCTGCTTGCTTGTCTTGCAACCTCAAACTTCAAAAGTAAATTTGAGGCTCCGTGCAGGAGGCATTAGCCAGCCCTTCTCCGAAAATGCGAACATTTGCAGATAGCTCGCAGACAGAAAGAGCTAGCCTGCAAAGCTGTTGCTCATCCTCATCTGCTCATGGCACTGCTCGCACAGAGGCACAGAGACTGGGGCTGCTTGCTTGTCTTGCCACCTCAAACTTCAAAAGTAAATTTGAGGCTCCGTGCAGAAGGCATTAGCCAGCCCTTCTCCGAAAATGCGAACGTCTGCAGATAGCTCGCAGACAGAAACAGCTAGCCTGCAAAGCTGTTGCTCAGCCTCATCTGCCCATGGCACTGCTCACACAGAGGCACAGAGACTGGGGCTGCTTGCTTGTCTTGCCACCTCAAACTTCAAAAGCATCTTATGTGGTCCGTGAAGGGCGCCTCCGGCAGCCCTACTCTTAAAATGCGAACGTCTGCAGAGAGCTCACAGCCAGAAAGAGCTAGCCTGGAAAGCTGTTGCTCAGCCTCATCTGCTCATGGCACTTCTCACACAAAGGCACAAAGACTGGGGTTGCTTGCTTGTCTTGCCACCTCAAACTTCAAACATAGCTTTGGGGGTCCGTGCAGTGGGCCTCCGGCAGCCCTGCTCTGAAAATGCGAACGTCTGCAGATGGCTCGCAGCCAGAAAGAGCTAGCCTGGAAAGCTGTTGCTCAGCCTCATCTGCCCATGGCACTGCTCGCACAGAGGCACAGAGACTGGGGCTGCTTGCTTGTCTTGCCACCTCAAACTTTAAAAGTATCTTAGGTGTTCCGTGAAGGGGGCCTCCGGCAGCCCTACTCTGAAATTGCGAACGTCTGCAGAGAGCTCGCAACCAGAAAAAGCTAGCCTGCAAAGCTGTTGCTCAGCCTCATCTGCCCATGGCACTGCTCACACAGAGGCAGAGAGACTGGGGCTGCTTGCTTGTCTTGCCACCTTAAACGTCAAACATAGCTTTGGGGGTCCGTGCAGGGGGCCTCCGGCAGCCCTGCTCTGAAAATGCGAACGTCTGCAGATAGCTCGCAGGCAGAAAGAGCTAGCCTGGAAAGCTGTTGCTCAGCCTCATCTGCCCATGGCACTGCTCGCACAGAGGCACAGAGACTGGGGCTGCTTGCTTGTCTTGCAACCTCAAACTTCAAAAGTAAATTTGAGGCTACGTGCAGGAGGCATTAGCCAGCCCTTCTCCGAAAATGCGAACATTTGCAGATAGCTCGCAGACAGAAAGAGCTAGCCTGCAAAGCTGTTGCTCATCCTCATCTGCTCATGGCACTGCTCGCACAGAGGCACAGAGACTGGGGCTGCTTGCTTGTCTTGCCACCTCAAACTTCAAACGTATCTTTGGGGGTCCATGCAGGGGGCCTCCAGCAGCCCTGCTCTCAAAATTCGAAGGTCTGCAGATAGCTCGCAGCCAGAAAGAGCTAGCCTGGAAAGCTGTTGCTCAGCCTCATCTGCCCATGGCACTGCTCGCACAGAGGCAGAGAGACTGGGGCTGCTTGCTTGTCTTGCCACCTCAAACTTCAAAAGTATCTTAGGTGGTCCGTGAAGGGCGCCTCCGGCAGCCCTACTCTGAAATTGCGAACGTCTGCAGAGAGCTCGCAACCAGAAAAAGCTAGCCTGGAAAGCTGTTGCTCAGCCTCATCTGATCATGGCACTGCTCGCATAGAGGCAGAGAGACTGGGGCTGCTTGCTTGTCTTGCCACCTCAAACTTCAAACATAACTTTGGGGGTCCGTGCAGGGGGCCTCCGGCAGCCCTGCTCTGAAAATGCGAACGTCTGCAGATAGCTCGCAGGCAGGAAGAGCTAGCCTGGAAATCTGTTGCTCAGCCTCATTTGCCCATGGCACTGCTCGCACAGAGGCACAGAGACTGGGGCTGCTTGCTTGTCTTGCAACCTCAAACTTCAAAAGTAAATTTGAGGCTCCGTGCAGGAGGCATTAGCCAGCCATTCTCCGAAAATACGAACGTCTGCAGATAGCTCGCAGACAGAAACAGCTAGCCTGCAAAGCTGTTGCTCAGCCTCATCTGCCCATGGCACTGCTCACACAGAGGCACAGAGACTGGGGCTGCTTGCTTGTCTTGCCACCTCAAACTTCAAAAGCATCTTAGGTGGTCCGTGAAGGGGGCCTCCGTCAGCACTGCTCTGAAAATGCGAACATCTGCAGAGAGCTCACAGCCAGAAAGAGCTAGCCTGGAAAGCTGTTGCTCAGCCTCATCTGCTCATGGCACTTCTCACACAAAGGCACAAAGACTGGGGCTGCTTGCTTGTCTTGCCACCTCAAACTTCAAACGTAGCTTTGGGGGTCCATGCAGGGGGCCTCCGGCAGCCCTGCTCTGAAAATGGAAACGTCTGCAGATAGCTCGCAGGCAGAAAGAGCTAGCCTGGAAAGCTGTTGCTCAGCCTCATCTGCCCATGGCACTGCTCGCAGAGAGGCACAGAGACTGGGGCTGCTTGCTTGTTTTGCCACCTCAAACTTCAAACGTATCTTTGAAAGTCCGTGCCGGGCACCGCCGGTAGCCCTGCTCCGAATATGCGAATGTCTGCAGATAGCTCGCAGGCAGAAAAAGCTGGCCTGGAAAGCTGTTGCTCAGCCTCATCTGCCCATGGCACTGCTCACACAGAGGCACAGAGACTGGGGCTGCTTGCTTGTCTTGCCACCTCAAACTTTAAAAGTATCTTAGGTGTTCCGTGAAGGGGGCCTCCGGCAGCCCTACTCTGAAATTGCGAACGTCTGCAGAGAGCTCGCAACCAGAAAAAGCTAGCCTGCAAAGCTGTTGCTCAGCCTCATCTGCCCATGGCACTGCTCACACAGAGGCACAGAGACTGGGGCTGCTTGCTTGTCTTGCCACCTCAAACGTCAAACATAGCTTTGGGGGTCCGTGCAGGGGGCCTACGGCAGCCCTGCTCTGAAAATGCGAACGTCTGCAGATAGCTCGCAGGCAGAAAGAGCTAGCCTGGAAAGCTGTTGCTCAGCCTCATCTGCCCATGGCACTGCTCGCACAGAGGCACAGAGACTGGGGCTGCTTGCTTGTCTTGCAACCTCAAACTTCAAACGTATCTTTGGGGGTCCATGCAGGGGGCCTCCAGCAGCCCTGCTCTCAAAATGCGAAGGTCTGCAGATAGCTGGCAGCCAGAAAGAGCTAGCCTGGAAAGCTGTTGCTCAGCCTCATCTGCCCATGGCACTGCTCGCACAGAGGCACAGAGACTGGGGCTGCTTGCTTGTCTTGCCACCTCAAACTTCAAAAGTATCTTAGGTGGTCTGTGAAGGGCGCCTCCGGCAGCCCTACTCTGAAATTGCGAACGTCTGCAGAGAGCTCGCAACCAGAAAAAGCTAGCCTGGAAAGCTGTTGCTCAGCCTCATCTGATCATGGCACTGCTCACACAGAGGCACAGAGACTGGGGCTGCTTGCTTGTCTTGCCACCTCAAACTTCAAACATAACTTTGGGGGTCCGTGCAGGGGGCCTCCGGCAGCCCTGCTCTGAAAATGCGAACGTCTGCAGATAGCTCGCAGGCAGGAAGAGCTAGCCTGGAAAGCTGTTGCTCAGCCTCATCTGCCCATGGCACTGCTCGCACAGAGGCACAGAGACTGGGGCTGCTTGCTTGTCTTGCCACCTCAAACTTCAAAAGTAAATTTGAGGCTCCGTGCAGGAGGCATTAGCCAGCCCTTCTCCGAAAATGCGAACGTCTGCAGATAGCTCGCAGCCAGAAACAGCTAGCCTGCAAAGCTGTTGCTCAGCCTCATCTGCCCATGGCACTGCTCACACAGAGGCACAGAGACTGGGGCTGCTTGCTTGTCTTGCCACCTCAAACTTCAAAAGTATCTTAGGTGGTCCGTGCAGGGGGCCTCCGGAAGCCCTGCTCTGAAAATGCGAACGTCTGCAGATAGCTCGCAGGCAGGAGGAGCTAGCCTGGAAAGCTGTTGCTCAGCCTCATCTGCCCATGGCACTGCTCGCACAGAGGCACAGAGACTCGGGCTGCTTGCTTGTCTTGCCACCTCAAACTTCAAAAGTAAATTTGAGGCTCCGTGCAGAAGGCATTAGCCAGCCCTTCTCCGAAAATGCGAACGTCTGCAGATAGCTCGCAGACAGAAACAGCTAGCCTGCAAAGCTGTTGCTCAGCCTCATCTGCCCATGGCACTGCTCACACAGAGGCACAGAGACTGGGGCTGCTTGCTTGTCTTGCCACCTCAAACTTCAAAAGCATCTTATGTGGTCCGTGAAGGGCGCCTCCGGCAGCCCTACTCTTAAAATGCGAACGTCTGCAGAGAGCTCACAGCCAGAAAGAGCTAGCCTGGAAAGCTGTTGCTCAGCCTCATCTGCTCATGGCACTTCTCACACAAAGGCACAAAGACTGGGGTTGCTTGCTTGTCTTGCCACCTCAAACTTCAAACATAGCTTTGGGGGTCCGTGCAGTGGGCCTCCGGCAGCCCTGCTCTGAAAATGCGAACGTCTGCAGATGGCTCGCAGCCAGAAAGAGCTAGCCTGGAAAGCTGTTGCTCAGCCTCATCTGCCCATGGCACTGCTCGCACAGAGGCACAGAGACTGGGGCTGCTTGCTTGTCTTGCCACCTCAAACTTTAAAAGTATCTTAGGTGTTCCGTGAAGGGGGCCTCCGGCAGCCCTACTCTGAAATTGCGAACGTCTGCAGAGAGCTCGCAACCAGAAAAAGCTAGCCTGCAAAGCTGTTGCTCAGCCTCATCTGCCCATGGCACTGCTCACACAGAGGCACAGAGACTGGGGCTGCTTGCTTGTCTTGCCACCTTAAACGTCAAACATAGCTTTGGGGGTCCGTGCAGGGGGCCTCCGGCAGCCCTGCTCTGAAAATGCGAACGTCTGCAGATAGCTCGCAGGCAGAAAGAGCTAGCCTGGAAAGCTGTTGCTCAGCCTCATCTGCCCATGGCACTGCTCGCACAGAGGCACAGAGACTGGGGCTGCTTGCTTGTCTTGCAACCTCAAACTTCAAAAGTAAATTTGAGGCTACGTGCAGGAGGCATTAGCCAGCCCTTCTCCGAAAATGCGAACATTTGCAGATAGCTCGCAGACAGAAAGAGCTAGCCTGCAAAGCTGTTGCTCATCCTCATCTGCTCATGGCATTGCTCGCACAGAGGCACAGAGACTGGGGCTGCTTGCTTGTCTTGCCACCTCAAACTTCAAACGTATCTTTGGGGGTCCATGCAGGGGGCCTCCAGCAGCCCTGCTCTCAAAATTCGAAGGTCTGCAGATAGCTCGCAGCCAGAAAGAGCTAGCCTGGAAAGCTGTTGCTCAGCCTCATCTGCCCATGGCACTGCTCGCACAGAGGCAGAGAGACTGGGGCTGCTTGCTTGTCTTGCCACCTCAAACTTCAAAAGTATCTTAGGTGGTCCGTGAAGGGCGCCTCCGGCAGCCCTACTCTGAAATTGCGAACGTCTGCAGAGAGCTCGCAACCAGAAAAAGCTAGCCTGGAAAGCTGTTGCTCAGCCTCATCTGATAATGGCACTGCTCGCATAGAGGCAGAGAGACTGGGGCTGCTTGCTTGTCTTGCCACCTCAAACTTCAAACATAACTTTGGGGGTCCGTGCAGGGGGCCTCCGGCAGCCCTGCTCTGAAAATGCGAACGTCTGCAGATAGCTCGCAGGCAGGAAGAGCTAGCCTGGAAATCTGTTGCTCAGCCTCATTTGCCCATGGCACTGCTCGCACAGAGGCACAGAGACTGGGGCTGCTTGCTTGTCTTGCAACCTCAAACTTCAAAAGTAAATTTGAGGCTCCGTGCAGGAGGCATTAGCCAGCCCTTCTCCGAAAATACGAACGTCTGCAGATAGCTCGCAGACAGAAACAGCTAGCCTGCAAAGCTGTTGCTCAGCCTCATCTGCCCATGGCACTGCTCACACAGAGGCACAGAGACTGGGGCTGCTTGCTTGTCTTGCCACCTCAAACTTCAAAAGCATCTTAGGTGGTCCGTGAAGGGGGCCTCCGTCAGCACTGCTCTGAAAATGCGAACATCTGCAGAGAGCTCACAGCCAGAAAGAGCTAGCCTGGAAAGCTGTTGCTCAGCCTCATCTGCTCATGGCACTTCTCACACAAAGGCACAAAGACTGGGGCTGCTTGCTTGTCTTGCCACCTCAAACTTCAAACGTAGCTTTGGGGGTCCATGCAGGGGGCCTCCGGCAGCCCTGCTCTGAAAATGGAAACGTCTGCAGATAGCTCGCAGGCAGAAAGAGCTAGCCTGGAAAGCTGTTGCTCAGCCTCATCTGCCCATGGCACTGCTCGCAGAGAGGCACAGAGACTGGGGCTGCTTGCTTGTTTTGCCACCTCAAACTTCAAACGTATCTTTGAAAGTCCGTGCCGGGCACCGCCGGTAGCCCTGCTCCGAATATGCGAATGTCTGCAGATAGCTCGCAGGCAGAAAAAGCTGGCCTGGAAAGCTGTTGCTCAGCCTCATCTGCCCATGGCACTGCTCACACAGAGGCACAGAGACTGGGGCTGCTTGCTTGTCTTGCAACCTCAAACTTCAAACATAGCTTTGGGGGTCCGTGCAGGGGGCCTCCGGCAGACCTGCTCTGAAAATGCGAACGTCTGCAGATAGCTCGCAGCCAGAAAGAGCTAGCCTGGAAAGCTGTTTCTCGGCCTCAACTGCTCATGGCACTGCTCGCACAGAGGCAGAGAGACTGGGGCTGCTTGCTTGTCTTGCCACCTCAAACTTTAAAAGTATCTTAGGTGTTCCGTGAAGGGGGCCTCCGGCAGCCCTACTCTGAAATTGCGAACGTCTGCAGAGAGCTCGCAACCAGAAAAAGCTAGCCTGCAAAGCTGTTGCTCAGCCTCATCTGCCCATGGCACTGCTCACACAGAGGCACAGAGACTGGGGCTGCTTGCTTGTCTTGCCACCTCAAACGTCAAACATAGCTTTGGGGGTCCGTGCAGGGGGCCTACGGCAGCCCTGCTCTGAAAATGCGAACGTCTGCAGATAGCTCGCAGGCAGAAAGAGCTAGCCTGGAAAGCTGTTGCTCAGCCTCATCTGCCCATGGCACTGCTCGCACAGAGGCACAGAGACTGGGGCTGCTTGCTTGTCTTGCAACCTCAAACTTCAAACGTATCTTTGGGGGTCCATGCAGGGGGCCTCCAGCAGCCCTGCTCTCAAAATGCGAAGGTCTGCAGATAGCTGGCAGCCAGAAAGAGCTAGCCTGGAAAGCTGTTGCTCAGCCTCATCTGCCCATGGCACTGCTCGCACAGAGGCAGAGAGACTGGGGCTGCTTGCTTGTCTTGCCACCTCAAACTTCAAAAGTATCTTAGGTGGTCTGTGAAGGGCGCCTCCGGCAGCCCTACTCTGAAATTGCGAACGTCTGCAGAGAGCTCGCAACCAGAAAAAGCTAGCCTGGAAAGCTGTTGCTCAGCCTCATCTGATCATGGCACTGCTCACACATAGGCACAGAGACTGGGGCTGCTTGCTTGTCTTGCCACCTCAAACTTCAAACATAACTTTGGGGGTCCGTGCAGGGGGCCTCCGGCAGCCCTGCTCTGAAAATGCGAACGTCTGCAGATAGCTCGCAGGCAGGAAGAGCTAGCCTGGAAAGCTGTTGCTCAGCCTCATCTGCCCATGGCACTGCTCGCACAGAGGCACAGAGACTGGGGCTGCTTGCTTGTCTTGCCACCTCAAACTTCAAAAGTAAATTTGAGGCTCCGTGCAGGAGGCCTTAGCCAGCCCTTCTCCGAAAATGCGAACGTCTGCAGATAGCTCGCAGCCAGAAACAGCTAGCCTGCAAAGCTGTTGCTCAGCCTCATCTGCCCATGGCACTGCTCACACAGAGGCACAGAGACTGGGGCTGCTTGCTTGTCTTGCCACCTCAAACTTCAAAAGTATCTTAGGTGGTCCGTGCAGGGGGCCTCCGGAAGCCCTGCTCTGAAAATGCGAACGTCTGCAGATAGCTCGCAGGCAGGAGGAGCTAGCCTGGAAAGCTGTTGCTCAGCCTCATCTGCCCATGGCACTGCTCGCACAGAGGCACAGAGACTCGGGCTGCTTGCTTGTCTTGCCACCTCAAACTTCAAAAGTAAATTTGAGGCTCCGTGCAGAAGGCATTAGCCAGCCCTTCTCCGAAAATGCGAACGTCTGCAGATAGCTCGCAGACAGAAACAGCTAGCCTGCAAAGCTGTTGCTCAGCCTCATCTGCCCATGGCACTGCTCACACAGAGGCACAGAGACTGGGGCTGCTTGCTTGTCTTGCCACCTCAAACTTCAAAAGCATCTTATGTGGTCCGTGAAGGGCGCCTCCGGCAGCCCTACTCTTAAAATGCGAACGTCTGCAGAGAGCTCACAGCCAGAAAGAGCTAGCCTGGAAAGCTGTTGCTCAGCCTCATCTGCTCATGGCACTTCTCACACAAAGGCACAAAGACTGGGGTTGCTTGCTTGTCTTGCCACCTCAAACTTCAAACATAGCTTTGGGGGTCCGTGCAGTGGGCCTCCGGCAGCCCTGCTCCCAAAATGCGAACGTCTGCAGATAGCTCGCAGCCAGAAAGAGCTAGCCTGGAAAGCTGTTGCTCAGCCTCATCTGCCCATGGCACTGCTCGCACAGAGGCACAGAGACTGGGGCTGCTTGCTTGTCTTGCCACCTCAAACTTTAAAAGTATCTTAGGTGTTCCGTGAAGGGGGCCTCCGGCAGCCCTACTCTGAAATTGCGAACGTCTGCAGAGAGCTCGCAACCAGAAAAAGCTAGCCTGCAAAGCTGTTGCTCAGCCTCATCTGCCCATGGCACTGCTCGCACAGAGGCACAGAGACTGGGGCTGCTTGCTTGTCTTGCCACCTTAAACGTCAAACATAGCTTTGGGGGTCCGTGCAGGGGGCCTCCGGCAGCCCTGCTCTGAAAATGCGAACGTCTGCAGATAGCTCGCAGGCAGAAAGAGCTAGCCTGGAAAGCTGTTGCTCAGCCTCATCTGCCCATGGCACTGCTCGCACAGAGGCACAGAGACTGGGGCTGCTTGCTTGTCTTGCAACCTCAAACTTCAAAAGTAAATTTGAGGCTACGTGCAGGAGGCATTAGCCAGCCCTTCTCCGAAAATGTGAACATTTGCAGATAGCTCGCAGACAGAAAGAGCTAGCCTGCAAAGCTGTTGCTCATCCTCATCTGCTCATGGCACTGCTCGCACAGAGGCACAGAGACTGGGGCTGCTTGCTTGTCTTGCCACCTCAAACTTCAAACGTATCTTTGGGGGTCCATGCAGGGGGCCTCCAGCAGCCCTGCTCTCAAAATTCGAAGGTCTGCAGATAGCTCGCAGCCAGAAAGAGCTAGCCTGGAAAGCTGTTGCTCAGCCTCATCTGCCCATGGCACTGCTCGCACAGAGGCAGAGAGACTGGGGCTGCTTGCTTGTCTTGCCACCTCAAACTTCAAAAGTATCTTAGGTGGTCCGTGAAGGGCGCCTCCGGCAGCCCTACTCTGAAATTGCGAACGTCTGCAGAGAGCTCGCAACCAGAAAAAGCTAGCCTGGAAAGCTGTTGCTCAGCCTCATCTGATCATGGCACTGCTCGCATAGAGGCAGAGAGACTGGGGCTGCTTGCTTGTCTTGCCACCTCAAACTTCAAAAGTAAATTTGAGGCTCCGTGCAGGAGGCATTAGCCAGCCCTTCTCCGAAAATGCGAAAGTCTGCAGATAGCTCGCAGGCAGAAAGAGCTAGCTTGGAAAGCTGTTGCTCAGCCTCATCTGCCCATGGCACTGCTCGCACAGAGGCACAGAGACTTGGGCTGCTTGCTTGTCTTGCAACCTCAAACTTCAAAAGTAAATTTGAGGCTCCGTGCAGGAGGCCTTAGCCAGCCCTTCTCCGAAAATGCGAACGTCTGCAGAGAGCTCGCAGCCAGAAACAGCTAGCCTGCAAAGCTGTTGCTCAGCCTCATCTGCCCATGGCACTGCTCACACAGAGGCACAGAGACTGGGGCTGCTTGCTTCTCTTGCCACTTCAAACTTCAAACGTGGGTTTGGGTTCCATGCAGAGGGCCTCCGGCAGCCATGCTCTGAAAATGGAAACGTCTGCAGAGAGCTCGCAGGCAGAAAAAGCTGGCCTGGAAAGCTGTTGCTCAGCCTCATCTGCCCATGGCACTGCTCGCACAGAGGCACAGAGACTGGGGCTGCTTGCTTTTCTTGCCACCTCAAACTTCAAACGTATATTTGGGGTCCATGCAGGGGGCCTCCTGCAGTCCTGCTCCCAAAATGCGAACGTCTGCAGATAGCTCGCAGGCAGAAAGAGCTAGCCTGGAAAGCTGTTGCTCAGCCTCATCTGCCCATGGCACTGCTCACACAGAGGCACAGAGACTGGGGCTGCTTGCTTGTCTTGCCACCTCAATCTTCAAACGTAGCTTTGGGGGTCCGTGCAGGGGGCCAACGGCAGCCCTGCTCTGAAAATGCGAACGTCTGCAAATAGCTCGCAACCAGAAAGAGCTAGCCTGGAAAGCTGTTGCTCAGCCTCATCTGCCCATGGCACTGCTCGCACAGAGGCACAGAGACTGGGGCTGCTTGCTTGTTTTGACACCTCAAACTTCAAACGTATCTTTGAAACTCCGTGCCGGGCACCGCCGGTAACCCTGCTTCGAATATGCGAATGTCTGCAGATAGCTCACAGCCAGAAAGAGCTAGCCTGGAAAGCTGTTGCTCAGCCTCATCTGCCCATGGCACTGCTCGCACAGAGGCACAAAGACTGGGGCTGCTTGCTTGTCTTGCAACCTCAAACTTCAAAAGTATATTTGAGGCTCCGTGCAGGAGGCCTTAGCCAGCCCTTCTCCGAAAATGCGAACGTCTGCAGATAGCTCGCAGCCAGAAACACCTAGCCTGCAAAGCTGTTGCTCAGCCTCATCTGCTCATGGCACTGCTCGCACAGAGGCACAGAGACTGGGGCTGCTTGCTTTTCTTGCACCTCAAACTTCAAACGTAGCTTTGGGGGTCCGTTCAGGGGGCCTCCGGCAGCCCTGCTCTGAAAATGCGAACTTCTGCAGATAGCTCGCAGGCAGAAAGAGCTAGCCTGGAAAGCTGTTGCTCAGCCTCATCTGCCCATGGCACTGCTCGCACAGAGGCACAGAGACTGGGGCTGCTTGCTTGTCTTGCAACCTCAAACTTCAAACGTATATTTGGGGGTCCGTGCAGGGGACCTCCGGCAGCCCTGCTCTGAAAATGCGAATGTCTGCAGATAGCTCGCAGGCAGAAAGAGCTAGCCTGGAAAGCTGTTGCTCATCCTCATCTGCCCATGGCACTGCTCGCACAGAGGCACAGAGACTGGGGCTGCTTGCTTGTCTGGCAACCTCAAACTTCAAAAGTATCTTGGGTGATCCTTGAAGGGGGCCTCCGGCAGCCCTGCTCTGAAAATGCGAACGTCTGCAGATACCTCGCAGGCAGAAAGAGCTAGCCTGCAAAGCTGTTGCTCAGCCTCATCTGCCCATGGCACTGCTCGCAGAGAGGCACAGAGACTGAGGCTGCTTGCTTGTCTTGCCACCTCTAACTTTAAACGTAGTTTAGGTGGTCCGTGCAGTGGGGCCTCCGGCAGCCCTGCTCCCAAAATGCGAACGTCTGCAGAGAGCTCGCAACCAGAAAAAGCTGGCCTGGAAAGCTGTTGCTCAGCCTCATCTGCTCATGGCACTGCTCGCACAGAGGCACAGAGACTGGGGCTGCTTGCTTGTCTTGCCACCTCAAACTTCAAACATAACTTTGGGGATCCGTGCAGGGGGCCTCCGGCAGCCCTGCTCCCAAAATGCGAACGTCTGCAGAGAGCTCGCAGCCAGAAAGAGCTAGCCTGGAAAGCTGTTGCTCAGCCTCATCTGCCCATGGCACTGCTCGCACAGAGGCACAGAGACTGGGGCTGCTTGCTTGTTTTGACACCTCAAACTTCAAAAGTATATTTGAGGCTCCGTGCAGAAGGCATTAGCCAGCCCTTCTCCGAAAATGTGAACGTCTGCAGATTGCTCGCAGGCAGAAAGAGCTAGCCTGGAAAGCTGTTGCTCAGCCTCATCTGCCCATGGCACTGCTCGCACAGAGGCACAGAGACTGGGGCTGCTTGCTTGTCTTGCCACCTCAAACTTCAAAAGTATCTTAGGTGGTCCGTGCAGGCGGCCTCCGACAGCCCTACTCTGAAATTGCGAACATCTGCAGACAGCTCGCAACCAGGAAAAGCTAGCCTGGAAAGTTGTTTCTCAGCCTTATCTGCCCATGGCACTGCTCGCACAGAGGCACAGAGACTGGGGCTGCTTGCTTGTCTTGCAACCTCAAACTTCAAAAATAAATTTGAGGCTCCGTGCAGGAGGCATTAGCCAGCCCTTCTCCGAAAATGCGAACGTCTGCAGATAGCTCGCAGACAGAAAGAGCTAGCCTGCATAGCTGTTGCTCAGCCTCATCTGCCCATGGCACTGCTCGCACAGAGGCAGAGAGACTGGGGCTGCTTGCTTGTCTTGCAACCTCAAACTTCAAACGTATATTTGGGGTCCATGCAGGGGGCCTCCGGCAGCCCTGCTCTGAAAATGCAAACGTCTGCAGATAGCTCGCAGGCAGAAAAAGCTGGCCTGGAAAGCTGTTGCTCAGCCTCATCTGCCCATGGCACTGCTCGCACAGAGGCACAGAGACTGGGGCTGCTTGCTTGTCTTGCCACCTCAAACTTCAAAAGTATCTTGGGTGATCCTTGAAGGGGGCCTCCGGCAGCCCTGCTCTGAAAATGCGAACGTCTGCAGAGAGCTCGCAACCAGAAAGAGCCAGCCTGAAAAGCTGTTGCTCAGCCTCATCTGCCCATGGCACTGCTCGCACAGAGGCACAGAGACTGAGGCTGCTTGATTGTCTTGCCACCTCTAACTTTAAACGTAGCTTAGGTGGTCCGTGCAGTGGGGCCTCCGGCAGCCCTGCTCCCAAAATGCGAACGTCTGCAGAGAGCTCGCAGCCAGGAAGAGCTAGCCTGGAAAGCTGTTGCTCAGCCTCATCTGCCCATGGCACTGCTCACACAGAGGCACAGAGACTGGGGCTGCTTTCTTTTCTTGCCACCTCAAACTTCAAACGTAGCTTTAGGGGTCCGTGCAGGGGGCCTCCGGCAGCCCTGCTCTGAAAATGCGAATGTCTGCAGATAGCTCGCAGGCAGAAAGAGCTAGCCTGGAAAGCTGTTGCTCATCCTCATCTGCCCATGGCACTGCTCGCACAGAGGCACAGAGACTGGGGCTGCTTGCTTGTCTGGCAACCTCAAACTTCAAAAGTATCTTGGGTGATCCTTGAAGGGGGTCTCCGGCAGCCCTGCTCTGAAAATGCGAACGTCTGCAGATACCTCGCAGGCAGAAAGAGCTAGCCTGCAAAGCTGTTGCTCAGCCTCATCTGCCCATGGCACTGCTCGCAGAGAGGCACAGAGACTGAGGCTGCTTGCTTGTCTTGCCACCTCTAACTTTAAACGTAGTTTAGGTGTTCCGTGCAGTGGGGCCTCCGGCAGCCCTGCTCCCAAAATGCGAACGTCTGCAGAGAGCTCGCAACCAGAAAAAGCTGGCCTGGAAAGCTGTTGCTCAGCCTCATCTGCTCATGGCACTGCTCGCACAGAGGCACAGAGACTGGGGCTGCTTGCTTGTCTTGCCACCTCAAACTTCAAACATAACTTTGGGGATCCGTGCAGGGGGCCTCCGGCAGCCCTACTCTGAAAATGCGAACTTCTGCAGAGAGCTCGCAGCCAGAAAGAGCTAGCCTGGAAAGCTGTTGCTCAGCCTCATCTGCCCATGGCACTGCTCGCACAGAGGCACAGAGACTGGGGCTGCTTGCTTGTTTTGACACCTCAAACTTCAAAAGTATATTTGAGGCTCCGTGCAGAAGGCATTAGCCAGCCCTTCTCCGAAAATGTGAACGTCTGCAGATTGCTCGCAGGCAGAAAGAGCTAGCCTGGAAAGCTGTTGCTCAGCCTCATCTGCCCATGGCACTGCTCGCACAGAGGCACAGAGACTGGGGCTGCTTGCTTGTCTTGCCACCTCAAACTTCAAAAGTATCTTAGGTGGTCCGTGCAGGCGGCCTCCGACAGCCCTACTCTGAAATTGCGAACATCTGCAGACAGCTCGCAACCAGGAAAAGCTAGCCTGGAAAGTTGTTTCTCAGCCTTATCTGCCCATGGCACTGCTCGCACAGAGGCACAGAGACTGGGGCTGCTTGCTTGTCTTGCAACCTCAAACTTCAAAAATAAATTTGAGGCTCCGTGCAGGAGGCATTAGCCAGCCCTTCTCCGAAAATGCGAACGTCTGCAGATAGCTCGCAGACAGAAAGAGCTAGCCTGCAAAGCTGTTGCTCAGCCTCATCTGCCCATGGCACTGCTCGCACAGAGGCAGAGAGACTGGGGCTGCTTGCTTGTCTTGCAACCTCAAACTTCAAACGTATATTTGGGGTCCATGCAGGGGGCCTCCGGCAGCCCTGCTCTGAAAATGCAAACGTCTGCAGATAGCTCGCAGGCAGAAAAAGCTGGCCTGGAAAGCTGTTGCTCAGCCTCATCTGCCCATGGCACTGCTCGCACAGAGGCACAGAGACTGGGGCTGCTTGCTTGTCTTGCCACCTCAAACTTCAAAAGTATCTTAGGTGGTCTGTGAAGGGCGCCTCCGGCAGCCCTACTCTGAAAATGCGAAAGTCTGCAGAGAGCTCGCAGCCAGAAAGAGCTAGCCTGGAAAGCTGTTGCTCAGCCTCATCTGCCCATGGCACTGCTCACACAGAGGCACAGAGACTGGGGCTGCTTTCTTTTCTTGCCACCTCAAACTTCAAACGTAGCTTTGGGGGTCCGTGCAGGGGGCCTCCGGCAGCCCTGCTCTGAAAATGCGAACTTCTGCAGATAGCTCGCAGGCAGAAAGAGCTAGCCTGGAAAGCTGTTGCTCAGCCTCATCTGCCCATGGCACTGCTCGCACAGAGGCACAGAGACTGGGGCTGCTTGCTTGTCTTGCTACCTCAAACTTCAAACGTATATTTGGGGGTCCGTGCAGGGGACCTCCGGCAGCCCTGCTCTGAAAATGCGAACGTCTGCAGATAGCTCGCAGCCAGAAAGAGCTAGCCTGGAAAGCTGTTGCTCATCCTCATCTGCCCATGGCACTGCTCGCACAGAGGCACAGAGACTGGGGCTGCTTGCTTGTCTTGCAACCTCAAACTTCAAAAGTATCTTGGGTGATCCTTGAAGGGGGCCTCCGGCAGCCCTGCTCTGAAAATGCGAACGTCTGCAGAGAGCTCGCAACCAGAAAGAGCCAGCCTGGAAAGCTGTTGCTCAGCCTCATCTGCCCATGGCACTGCTCGCACAGAGGCACAGAGACTGAGGCTGCTTGATTGTCTTGCCACCTCTAACTTTAAACGTAGCTTAGGTGGTCCGTGCAGTGGGGCCTCCGGCAGCCCTGCTCCCAAAATGCGAACGTCTGCAGAGAGCTCGCAGCCAGGAAGAGCTAGCCTGGAAAGCTGTTGCTCAGCCTCATCTGCCCATGGCACTGCTCACACAGAGGCACAGAGACTGGGGCTGCTTTCTTTTCTTGCCACCTCAAACTTCAAACGTAGCTTTAGGGGTCCGTGCAGGGGGCCTCCGGCAGCCCTGCTCTGAAAATGCGAACTTCTGCAGATAGCTCGCAGGCAGAAAGAGCTAGCCTGGAAAGCTGTTGCTCAGCCTCATCTGCCCATGGCACTGCTCGCACAGAGGCACAGAGACTGGGGCTGCTTGCTTGTCTTGCAACCTCAAACTTCAAACGTATATTTGGGGGTCCGTGCAGGGGACCTCCGGCAGCCCTGCTCTGAAAATGCGAACGTCTGCAGAGAGCTCGCAGACAGAAACAGCTAGCCTGCAAAGCTATTGCTCAGCCTCATCTGCCCATGGCACTGCTCGCACAGAGGCACAGAGACTGGGGCTGCTTGCTTGTCTTGCAACCTCAAACTTCAAAAGTATCTTGGGTGATCCTTGAAGGGGGCCTCCGGCAGCCCTGCTCTGAAAATGCGAACGTCTGCAGAGAGATCGCAACCAGAAAGAGCTAGCCTGGAAAGCTGTTGCTCAGCCTCATCTGCCCATGGCACTGCTCGCACAGAGGCACAGAGACTGAGGCTGCTTGTTTGTCTTGCCACCTCTAACTTTAAACGTAGCTTAGGTGGTCCGTGCAGTGGGGCCTCCGGCAGCCCTGCTCCCAAAATGCGAACGTCTGCAGAGAGTTCGCAACCAGAAAAAGCTGGCCTGGAAAGCTGTTGCTCAGCCTCATCTGCCCATGGCACTGCTCGCACAGAGGCACAGAGACTGGGGCTGCTTGCTTGTCTTGCCACCTCAAACTTCAAACATAAATTTGGGGATCCGTGCAGGGGGCCTCCGGCAGCCATGCTCTGAAAATGAGAACGTCTGCAGATAGCTCGCAGGCAGGAAGAGCTAGCCTGGAAAGCTGTTGCTCAGCCTCATCTGCCCATGGCACTGCTCGCACAGAGGCACAGACACTGGGGCTGCTTGCTTGTCTTGCAACCTCAAACTTCAAAAGTATATTTGAGGCTCCGTGCAGGAGGCCTTAGCCAGCCCTTCTCCGAAAATGCGAACGTCTGCAGATAGCTCGCAGCCAGAAACAGCTAGCCTGCAAAGCTGTTGCTCAGCCTCATCTGCTCATGGCACTGCTCGCACAGAGGCACAGAAACTGGGGCTGCTTGCTTGTCTTGCACCTCAAACTTCAAACGTATCTTTGGGGGACCATGCAGGGGGCCTCCGGTAGCCCTGCTCTCAAAATGAGATGGTCTGCAGATAACTCGCAGGCAGAAAGAGCTAGCCTGGAAATCTGTTGCTCAGCCTCATCTGCTCATGGCACTGCTCCCACAGAGGCACAGAGACTGGGGCTGCTTGCTTGTCTTGCCACCTCAAACTTCAAAAGTATCTTAGGTGGTCCGTGCAGGCGGCCTCCGACAGCCCTACTCTGAAATTGCGAACATCTGCAGAGAGCTCGCAACCAGGAAAAGCTAGCCTGGAAAGTTGTTGCTCAGCCTTATCTGCCCATGGCACTGCTCGCACAGAGGCACAGAGACTGGGGCTGCTTGCTTGTCTTGCAACCTCAAACTTCAAAAGTAAATTTGAGGCTCCGTGCAGGAGGCATTAGCCAGCCCTTCTCCGAAAATGCGAACGTCTGCAGATAGCTCGCAGCCAGAAACAGCTAGCCTGCAAAGCTGTTGCTCAGCCTCATCTGCCCATGGCACTGCTCGCACAGAGGCACAGAGACTGGGGCTGCTTGCTTGTCTTGCAACCTCAAACTTCAAAAGTAGCTTTGGTGGTCCATGCAGGGGGCCTCCGGCAGCCCTGCTCTGAAAATGCAAACATCTGCAGATAGCTCGCAGGCAGAAAAAGCTGGCCTGGAAAGCTGTTGCTCAGCCTCATCTGCCCATGGCACTGCTCGCACAGAGGCACAGAGACTGGGGCTGCTTGCTTGTCTTGCCACCTCAAACTTCAAAAGTATCTTAGGTGGTCCGTGAAGGGGGCATCCGGCAGCCCTACTCTGAAAATGCGAAAGTCTGCAGAGAGCTCGCAGTCAGAAAGAGCTAGCCTGCAAAGCTGTTGCTCAGCCTCATCTGCCCATGGCACTGCTCACACAGAGGCACAGAGACTGGGGCTGCTTTCTTTTCTTGCCACCTCAAACTTCAAACGTAGCTTTGGGGGTCCGTGCAGGGGGCCTCCGGCAGCCCTGCTCTGAAAATGCGAACTTCTGCAGATAGCTCGCAGGCAGAAAGAGCTAGCCTGGAAAGCTGTTGCTCATCCTCATCTGCCCATGGCACTGCTCGCACAGAGGCACAGAGACTGGGGCTGCTTGCTTGTCTTGCCACCTCAAACTTCAAAAGTATCTTAGGTGGTCCGTGAAGGGGGCCTCCGGCAGCCCTACTCTGAAAATGCGAAAGTCTGCAGAGAGCTCGCAGCCAGAAAGAGCTAGCCTGGAAAGCTGTTGCTCAGCCTCATCTGCCCATGGCACTGCTCGCACAGAGGCACAGAGACTGGGGCTGCTTTCTTTTCTTGCCACCTCAAACTTCAAACGTAGCTTTGGGGGTCCGTGCAGGAGGCCTTAGCCAGCCCTTCTCCGAAAATGCGAACGTCTGCAGATAGCTCGCAGCCATAAACAGCTAGCCTGCAAAGCTGTTGCTCAGCCTCATCTGCTCATGGCACTGCTCGCACAGAGGCACAGAGACTGGGGCTGCTTGCTTTTCTTGCACCTCAAACTTCAAACGAATCTTTGGGGGACCATGCAGGGGGCCTCCGGTAGCCCTGCTCTCAAAATGCGAAGGTCTGCAGATAACTCGCAGGCAGAAAGAGCTAGCCTGGAAATCTGTTGCTCAGCCTCATCTGCCCATGGCACTGCTCGCACAGAGGCACAGAGACTGGGGCTGCTTGCTTGTCTTGCAACCTCAAACTTCAAAAGTAAATTTGAGGCTCCGTGCAGGAGGCATTAGCCAGCCCTTCTCCGAAAATGCGAACGTCTGCAGATAGCTCGCAGCCAGAAACAGCTAGCCTGCAAAGCTGTTGCTCAGCCTCATCTGCCCATGGCACTGCTCGCACAGAGGCAGAGAGACTGGGGCTGCTTGCTTGTCTTGCAACCTCAAACTTCAAACGTATATTTGGGGTCCATGCAGGGGGCCTCCGGCAACCCTGCTCTGAAAATGCGAAAGTCTGCAGAGAGCTCGCAGCCAGAAAGAGCTAGCCTGGAAAGCTGTTGCTCATCCTCATCTGCCCATGGCACTGCTCGCACAGAGGCACAGAGACTGGGGCTGCTTGCTTGTCTTGCAACCTCAAACTTCAAAAGTATCTTGGGTGATCCTTGAAGGGGGCCTCCGGCAGCCCTGCTCTGAAATTGCGAACGTCTGCAGAGAGCTCGCAGCCAGAAATATCTAGCCTGGAAAGCTGTTGCTCAGCCTCATCTGCCCATGGCACTGCTCGCACAGAGGCACAGAGACTGAGGCTGCTTGCTTGTCTTGCCACCTCTAACTTTAAACGTAGCTTAGGTGGTCCGTGCAGTGGGGCCTCCGGCAGCCCTGCTCCCAAAATGCGAACGTCTGCAGAGAGCTCGCAGCCAGAAAGAGCTAGCCTGGAAAGCTGTTGCTCAGCCTCATCTGCCCATGGCACTGCTCACACAGAGGCACAGAGACTGGGGCTGCTTTCTTTTCTTGCCACCTCAAACTTCAAACGTAGCTTTGGGGGTCTGTGCAGGGGGCCTCCGGCAGCCCTGCTCTGAAAATGCGAACTTCTGCAGATAGCTCGCAGGCAGAAAGAGCTAGCCTGGAAAGCTGTTGCTCAGCCTCATCTGCCCATGGCACTGCTCGCACAGAGGCACAGAGACTGAGGCTGCTTGCTTGTCTTGCCACCTCTAACTTTAAACGTAGCTTAGGTGGTCCGTGCAGTGGGGCCTCCGGCAGCCCTGCTCCCAAAATGCGAACGTCTGCAGAGAGCTCGCAACCAGAAAAAGCTGGCCTGGAAAGCTGTTGCTCAGCCTCATCTGCTCATGGCACTGCTCGCACAGAGGCACAGAGACTGGGGCTGCTTGCTTGTCTTGCCACCTCAAACTTCAAACATAACTTTGGGGATCCGTGCAGGGGGCCTCCGGCAGCCCTGCTCTGAAAATGAGAACGTCTGCAGATAGCTCGCAGGCAGAAAGAGCTAGCCTGGAAAGCTGTTGCTCAGCCTCATCTGCCCATGGCACTGCTCGCACAGAGGCACAGAGACTGGGGCTGCTTGCTTGTCTTGCCACCTCAAACTTCAAAAGTATCTTAGGTGGTCCGTGAAGGGGGCCTCCGACAGCCCTACTCTGAAATTGCGAACGTCTGCAGAGAGCTCGCAGCCAGAAAAAGCTAGCCTGGAAAGTTGTTGCTCAGCCTCATCTGCCCATGGCACTGCTCACACAGAGGCACAGAGACTGGGGCTGCTTGCTTGTCTTGCAACCTCAAACTTCAAAAGTAAATTTGAGGCTCCGTGCAGGAGGCATTTGCCAGCCCTTCTCCGAAAATGCGAACGTCTGCAGATAGCTCGCAGACAGAAACAGCTAGCCTGCAAAGCTGTTGCTCAGCCTCATCTGCCCATGGCACTGCTCGCACAGAGGCACAGAGACTGGGGCTGCTTGCTTGTCTTGCCACCTCAAACTTCAAAAGTATCTTAGGTGGTCCATGCAGGGGCCCTCCGGCAGCCCTACTCTGAAAATGCGAACGTCTGCAGAGAGCTCGCAGCCAGAAAGAGCTAGCCTGGAAAGCTGTTGCTCAGCCTCATCTGCCCATGGCACTGCTCACACAGAGGCACAGAGACTGGGGCTGCTTGCTTGTCTTGCCACCTCTAACTTTAAACGTAGCTTAGGTGGTCCGTGCAGTGGGGCCTCCGGCAGCCCTGCTCCCAAAATGCGAACGTCTGCAGATAGCTCGCAGCCAGAAAGAGCTAGCCTGGAAAGCTGTTGCTCAGCCTCATCTGCCCATGGCACTGCTCGCACAGAGGCACAGAGACTGGGGCTGCTTGCTTGTCTTGCCACCTCAAACTTCAAAAGTATCTTAGGTGGTCCGTGAAGGGGGCCTCCGGCAGCCCTACTCTGAAATTGAGAACGTCTGCAGAGAGCTCGCAACCAGAAAAAGCTAGCCTGCAAAGCTGTTGCTCAGCCTCATCTGCCCATGGCACTGCTCACACAGAGGCACAGAGACTGGGGCTGCTTGCTTGTCTTGCCACCTCAAACATTAAACATAGCTTTGGGGGTCCGTGCAGGGGGCCTCCGGCAGCCCTTCTCCGAAAATGCGAACGTCTGCAGATAGCTCGCAGCCAGAAAGAGCTAGCCTGGAAAGCTGTTGCTCAGCCTCATCTGCCCATGGCACTGCTCGCACAGAGGCACAGAGACTGGGGCTGCTTGCTTGTCTTGCAACCTCAAACTTCAAAAGTATATTTGAGGCTCCGTGCAGAAGGCATTAGCCAGCCCTTCTCCGAAAATGTGAACGTCTGCAGATTGCTCGCAGGCAGAAAGAGCTAGCCTGGAAAGCTGTTGCTCAGCCTCATCTGCCCATGGCACTGCTCGCACAGAGGCACAGAGACTGGGGCTGCTTGCTTGTCTTGCCACCTCAAACTTCAAAAGTATCTTAGGTGGTCCGTGCAGGCGGCCTCCGACAGCCCTACTCTGAAATTGCGAACATCTGCAGACAGCTCGCAACCAGGAAAAGCTAGCCTGGAAAGTTGTTTCTCAGCCTTATCTGCCCATGGCACTGCTCGCACAGAGGCACAGAGACTGGGGCTGCTTGCTTGTCTTGCAACCTCAAACTTCAAAAATAAATTTGAGGCTCCGTGCAGGAGGCATTAGCCAGCCCTTCTCCGAAAATGCGAACGTCTGCAGATAGCTCGCAGACAGAAAGAGCTAGCCTGCAAAGCTGTTGCTCAGCCTCATCTGCCCATGGCACTGCTCGCACAGAGGCAGAGAGACTGGGGCTGCTTGCTTGTCTTGCAACCTCAAACTTCAAACGTATATTTGGGGTCCATGCAGGGGGCCTCCGGCAGCCCTGCTCTGAAAATGCAAACGTCTGCAGATAGCTCGCAGGCAGAAAAAGCTGGCCTGGAAAGCTGTTGCTCAGCCTCATCTGCCCATGGCACTGCTCGCACAGAGGCACAGAGACTGGGGCTGCTTGCTTGTCTTGCCACCTCAAACTTCAAAAGTATCTTAGGTGGTCTGTGAAGGGCGCCTCCGGCAGCCCTACTCTGAAAATGCGAAAGTCTGCAGAGAGCTCGCAGCCAGAAAGAGCTAGCCTGGAAAGCTGTTGCTCAGCCTCATCTGCCCATGGCACTGCTCACACAGAGGCACAGAGACTGGGGCTGCTTTCTTTTCTTGCCACCTCAAACTTCAAACGTAGCTTTGGGGGTCCGTGCAGGGGGCCTCCGGCAGCCCTGCTCTGAAAATGCGAACTTCTGCAGATAGCTCGCAGGCAGAAAGAGCTAGCCTGGAAAGCTGTTGCTCAGCCTCATCTGCCCATGGCACTGCTCGCACAGAGGCACAGAGACTGGGGCTGCTTGCTTGTCTTGCTACCTCAAACTTCAAACGTATATTTGGGGGTCCGTGCAGGGGACCTCCGGCAGCCCTGCTCTGAAAATGCGAACGTCTGCGGATAGCTCGCAGCCAGAAAGAGCTAGCCTGGAAAGCTGTTGCTCATCCTCATCTGCCCATGGCACTGCTCGCACAGAGGCACAGAGACTGGGGCTGCTTGCTTGTCTTGCAACCTCAAACTTCAAAAGTATCTTGGGTGATCCTTGAAGGGGGCCTCCGGCAGCCCTGCTCTGAAAATGCGAACGTCTGCAGAGAGCTCGCAACCAGAAAGAGCTAGCCTGGAAAGCTGTTGCTCAGCCTCATCTGCCCATGGCACTGCTCGCACAGAGGCACAGAGACTGAGGCTGCTTGATTGTCTTGCCACCTCTAACTTTAAACGTAGCTTAGGTGGTCCGTGCAGTGGGGCCTCCGGCAGCCCTGCTCCCAAAATGCGAACGTCTGCAGAGAGCTCGCAGCCAGGAAGAGCTAGCCTGGAAAGCTGTTGCGCAGCCTCATCTGCCCATGGCACTGCTCACACAGAGGCACAGAGACTGGGGCTGCTTTCTTTTCTTGCCACCTCAAACTTCAAACGTAGCTTTAGGGGTCCGTGCAGGGGGCCTCCGGCAGCCCTGCTCTGAAAATGCGAACTTCTGCAGATAGCTCGCAGGCAGAAAGAGCTAGCCTGGAAAGCTGTTGCTCAGCCTCATCTGCCCATGGCACTGCTCGCACAGAGGCACAGAGACTGGGGCTGCTTGCTTGTCTTGCAACCTCAAACTTCAAACGTATATTTGGGGGTCCGTGCAGGGGACCTCCGGCAGCCCTGCTCTGAAAATGCGAACGTCTGCAGATAGCTCGCAGCCAGAAAGAGCTAGCCTGGAAAGCTATTGCTCAGCCTCATCTGCCCATGGCACTGCTCGCACAGAGGCACAGAGACTGGGGCTGCTTGCTTGTCTTGCAACCTCAAACTTCAAAAGTATCTTGGGTGATCCTTGAAGGGGGCCTCCGGCAGCCCTGCTCTGAAAATGCGAACGTCTGCAGAGAGCTCGCAACCAGAAAGAGCTAGCCTGGAAAGCTGTTGCTCAGCCTCATCTGCCCATGGCACTGCTCGCACAGAGGCACAGAGACTGAGGCTGCTTGTTTGTCTTGCCACCTCTAACTTTAAACGTAGCTTAGGTGGTCCGTGCAGTGGGGCCTCCGGCAGCCCTGCTCCCAAAATGCGAACGTCTGCAGAGAGTTCGCAACCAGAAAAAGCTGGCCTGGAAAGCTGTTGCTCAGCCTCTACTGCCCATGGCACTGCTCGCACAGAGGCACAGAGACTGGGGCTGCTTGCTTGTCTTGCCACCTCAAACTTCAAACATAACTTTGGGGATCCGTGCAGGGGGCCTCCGGCAGCCATGCTCTGAAAATGAGAACGTCTGCAGATAGCTCGCAGGCAGGAAGAGCTAGCCTGGAAAGCTGTTGCTCAGCCTCATCTGCCCATGGCACTGCTCGCACAGAGGCACAGACACTGGGGCTGCTTGCTTGTCTTGCAACCTCAAACTTCAAAAGTATATTTGAGGCTCCGTGCAGGAGGCCTTAGCCAGCCCTTCTCCGAAAATGCGAACGTCTGCAGATACCTCGCAGCCAGAAACAGCTAGCCTGCAAAGCTGTTGCTCAGCCTCATCTGCTCATGGCACTGCTCGCACAGAGGCACAGAGACTGGGGCTGCTTGCTTTTCTTGCACTTCAAACTTCAAACGTATCTTTGGGGGACCATGCAGGGGGCCTCCGGTAGCCCTGCTCTCAAAATGAGAAGGTCTGCAGATAACTCGCAGGCAGAAAGAGCTAGCCTGGAAATCTGTTGCTCAGCCTCATCTGCTCATGGCACTGCTCGCACAGAGGCACAGAGACTGAGGCTGCTTGCTTGTCTTGCCACCTCAAACTTCAAAAGTATCTTAGGTGGTCCGTGCAGGCGGCCTCCGACAGCCCTACTCTGAAATTGCGAACATCTGCAGAGAGCTCGCAACCAGGAAAAGCTAGCCTGGAAAGTTGTTGCTCAGCCTTATCTGCCCATGGCACTGCTCGCACAGAGGCACAGAGACTGGGGCTGCTTGCTTGTCTTGCCACCTCAAACTTCAAACGTAGCTTTGGGGGTCCGTGCAGGAGGCCTTAGCCAGCCCTTCTCCGAAAATGCGAACGTCTGCAGATAGCTCGCAACCATAAACAGCTAGCCTGCATAGCTGTTGCTCAGCCTCATCTGCTCATGGCACTGCTCGCACAGAGGCACAGAGACTGGGGCTGCTTGCTTTTCTTGCACCTCAAACTTCAAACGTATCTTTGGGGGACCATGCAGGGGGCCTCCGGTAGCCCTGCTCTCAAAATGCGAAGGTCTGCAGATAGCTCGCAGACAGAAAGAGCTAGCCTGCAAAGCTATTGCTCAGCCTCATCTGCCCATGGCACTGCTCGCACAGAGGCACAGAGACTGGGGCTGCTTGCTTGTCTTGCAACCTCAAACTTCAAAAGTAAATTTCAGGCTCCGTGCAGGAGGCCTTATCCAGCCCTTCTCCGAAAATGCGAACGTCTACAGATAGCTCGCAGCCAGAAACAGCTAGCCTGCAAAGCTGTTGCTCAGCCTCATCTGCCCATGGCACTGCTCGCACAGAGGCACAGACACTGGGGCTGCTTGCTTTTCTTGCCACCTCAAACTTCAAACGTAGCTTTGGGGGTCCATGCAGGGGGCCTCCGGCAGCCCTGCTCTGAAAATGGAAACGTCTGCAGAGAGCTCGCAGGCAGAAAAAGCTAGCCTGGAAAGCTGTTGCTCAGCCTCATCTGCCCATGGCACTGCTCGCACAGAGGCACAGAGACTGGGGCTGCTTGCTTGTCTTGCCACCTCAAACTTCAAAAGTATCTTAGGTGGTCCATGCAGGGGCCCTCCGGCAGCCCTACTCTGAAAATGCGAACGTCTGCAGAGAGCTCGCAGCCAGAAAGAGCTGGCCTGGAAAGCTGTTGCTCAGCCTCATCTGCCCATGGCACTGCTCACACAGAGGCACAGAGACTGGGGCTGCTTGCTTGTCTTGCCACCTCTAACTTTAAACGTAGCTTAGGTGGTCCGTGCAGTGGGGCCTCCGGCAGCCCTGCTCCCAAAATGCGAACGTCTGCAGATAGCTCGCAGCCAGAAAGAGCTAGCCTGGAAAGCTGTTGCTCAGCCTCATCTGCCCATGGCACTGCTCGCACAGAGGCACAGAGACTGGGGCTGCTTGCTTGTCTTGCCACCTCAAACTTCAAAAGTATCTTAGGTGGTCCGTGAAGGGGGCCTCCGGCAGCCCTACTCTGAAATTGAGAACGTCTGCAGAGAGCTCGCAACCAGAAAAAGCTAGCCTGCAAAGCTGTTGCTCAGCCTCATCTGCCCATGGCACTGCTCACACAGAGGCACAGAGACTGGGGCTGCTTGCTTGTCTTGCCACCTCAAACATTAAACATAGCTTTGGGGGTCCGTGCAGGGGGCCTCCGGCAGCCCTGCTCTGAAAATGCGAACGTCTGCAGATAGCTCGCAGGTAGAAAGAGCTAGCCTGGAAAGCTGTTGCTCAGCCTCATCTGCCCATGGCACTGCTCGCACAGAGGCACAGAGACTGGGGCTGCTTGCTTGTCTTGCAACCTCAAACTTCAAAAGTAATATTGAGGCTCCGTGCAGAAGGCATTAGCCAGCCCTTCTCCGAAAATGTGAACGTCTGCAGATTGCTCGCAGGCAGAAAGAGCTAGCCTGGAAAGCTGTTGCTCAGCCTCATCTGCCCATGGCACTGCTCGCACAGAGGCACAGACACTGGGGCTGCTTGCTTGTCTTGCAACCTCAAACTTCAAAAGTATATTTGAGGCTCCGTGCAGGAGGCCTTAGCCAGCCCTTCTCCGAAAATGCGAACGTCTGCAGATAGCTCGCAGCCAGAAACAGCTAGCCTGCAAAGCTGTTGCTCAGCCTCATCTGCTCATGGCACTGCTCGCACAGAGGCACAGAGACTGGGGCTGCTTGCTTTTCTTGCACCTCAAACTTCAAACGTACCTTTGGGGGACCATGCAGGGGGCCTCCGGTAGCCCTGCTCTCAAAATGCGAAGGTCTGCAGATAACTCGCAGGCAGAAAGAGCTAGCCTGGAAATCTGTTGCTCAGCCTCATCTGCCCATGGCACTGCTCACACAGAGGCACAGAGACTGGTGCTGCTTGCTTTTCTTGCCAACTCAAACTTCAAACGTATATTTGGGGTCAATGCAGGGGGCCTCCGGCAGCCCTGCTCTGAAAATGCGAACTTCTGCAGATAGCTCGCAGGCAGAAAGAGCTAGCCTGGAAAGCTGTTGCTCAGCCTCATCTGCCCATGGCACTGCTCGCACAGAGGCACAGAGACTGGGGCTGCTTGCTTGTCTTGCCACCTCAAACTTCAAACGTATATTTGGGGGTCCGTGCAGGGGACCTCCGGCAGCCCTGCTCTGAAAATGCGAACGTCTGCAGATAGCTCGCAGCCAGAAAGAGCTAGCCTGGAAAGCTATTGCTCAGCCTCATCTGCCCATGGCACTGCTCGCACAGAGGCACAGAGACTGGGGCTGCTTGCTTGTCTTGCAACCTCAAACTTCAAAAGTATCTTGGGTGATCCTTGAAGGGGGCCTCCGGCAGCCCTGCTCTGAAAATGCGAACGTCTGCAGAGAGCTCGCAACCAGAAAGAGCTAGCCTGGAAAGCTGTTGCTCAGCCTCATCTGCCCATGGCACTGCTCGCACAGAGGCACAGAGACTGAGGCTGCTTGTTTGTCTTGCCACCTCTAACTTTAAACGTAGCTTAGGTGGTCCGTGCAGTGGGGCCTCCGGCAGCCCTGCTCCCAAAATGCGAACGTCTGCAGAGAGTTCGCAACCAGAAAAAGCTGGCCTGGAAAGCTGTTGCTCAGCCTCATCTGCCCATGGCACTGCTCGCACAGAGGCACAGAGACTGGGGCTGCTTGCTTGTCTTGCCACCTCAAACTTCAAACATAACTTTGGGGATCCGTGCAGGGGGCCTCCGGCAGCCATGCTCTGAAAATGAGAACGTCTGCAGATAGCTCGCAGGCAGGAAGAGCTAGCCTGGAAAGCTGTTGCTCAGCCTCATCTGCCCATGGCACTGCTCGCACAGAGGCACAGACACTGGGGCTGCTTGCTTGTCTTGCAACCTCAAACTTCAAAAGTATATTTGAGGCTCCGTGCAGGAGGCCTTAGCCAGCCCTTCTCCGAAAATGCGAACGTCTGCAGATAGCTCGCAGCCAGAAACAGCTAGCCTGCAAAGCTGTTGCTCAGCCTCATCTGCTCATGGCACTGCTCGCACAGAGGCACAGAGACTGGGGCTGCTTGCTTTTCTTGCACCTCAAACTTCAAACGTATCTTTGGGGGACCATGCAGGGGGCCTCCGGTAGCCCTGCTCTCAAAATGAGAAGGTCTGCAGATAACTCGCAGGCAGAAAGAGCTAGCCTGGAAATCTGTTGCTCAGCCTCATCTGCTCATGGCACTGCTCGCACAGAGGCACAGAGACTGGGGCTGCTTGCTTGTCTTGCCACCTCAAACTTCAAAAGTATCTTAGGTGGTCCGTGCAGGCGGCCTCCGACAGCCCTACTCTGAAATTGCGAACATCTGCAGAGAGCTCGCAACCAGGAAAAGCTAGCCTGGAAAGTTGTTTCTCAGCCTTATCTGCCCATGGCACTGCTCGCACAGAGGCACAGAGACTGGGGCTGCTTGCTTGTCTTGCAACCTCAAACTTCAAAAGTAAATTTGAGGCTCCGTGCAGGAGGCATTAGCCAGCCCTTCTCCGAAAATGCGAACGTCTGCAGATAGCTCGCAGCCAGAAACAGCTAGCCTGCAAAGCTGTTGCTCAGCCTCATCTGCCCATGGCACTGCTCGCACAGAGGCACAGAGACTGGGGCTGCTTGCTTGTCTTGCAACCTCAAACTTCAAACGTAGCTTTGGTGGTCCATGCAGGGGGCCTCCGGCAGCCCTGCTCTGAAAATGCAAACATCTGCAGATAGCTCGCAGGCAGAAAAAGCTGGCCTGGAAAGCTGTTGCTCAGCCTCATCTGCCCATGGCACTGCTCGCACAGAGGCACAGAGACTGGGGCTGCTTGCTTGTCTTGCCACCTCAAACTTCAAAAGTATCTTAGGTGGTCCGTGAAGGGGGCATCCGGCAGCCCTACTCTGAAAATGCGAAAGTCTGCAGAGAGCTCGCAGTCAGAAAGAGCTAGCCTGCAAAGCTGTTGCTCAGCCTCATCTGCCCATGGCACTGCTCACACAGAGGCACAGAGACTGGGGCTGCTTTCTTTTCTTGCCACCTCAAACTTCAAACGTATATTTGGGGTCAATGCAGGGGGCCTCCGGCAGCCCTGCTCTGAAAATGCGAACTTCTGCAGATAGCTCGCAGGCAGAAAGAGCTAGCCTGGAAAGCTGTTGCTCATCCTCATCTGCCCATGGCACTGCTCGCACAGAGGCACAGAGACTGGGGCTGCTTGCTTGTCTTGCCACCTCAAACTTCAAAAGTATCTTAGGTGGTCCGTGAAGGGGGCCTCCGGCAGCCCTACTCTGAAAATGCGAAAGTCTGCAGAGAGCTCGCAGCCAGAAAGAGCTAGCCTGGAAAGCTGTTGCTCAGCCTCATCTGCCCATGGCACTGCTCGCACAGAGGCACAGAGACTGGGGCTGCTTTCTTTTCTTGCCACCTCAAACTTCAAACGTAGCTTTGGGGGTCCGTGCAGGAGGCCTTAGCCAGCCCTTCTCCGAAAATGCGAACGTCTGCAGATAGCTCGCAGCCATAAACAGCTAGCCTGCAAAGCTGTTGCTCAGCCTCATCTGCTCATGGCACTGCTCGCACAGAGGCACAGAGACTGGGGCTGCTTGCTTTTCTTGCACCTCAAACTTCAAACGTATCTTTGGGGGACCATGCAGGGGGCCTCCGGTAGCCCTGCTCTCAAAATGCGAAGGTCTGCAGATAACTCGCAGGCAGAAAGATCTAGCCTGGAAATCTGTTGCTCAGCCTCATCTGCCCATGGCACTGCTCGCACAGAGGCACAGAGACTGGGGCTGCTTGCTTGTCTTGCAACCTCAAACTTCAAAAGTAAATTTGAGGCTCCGTGCAGGAGGCATTAGCCAGCCCTTCTCCGAAAATGCGAACGTCTGCAGATAGCTCGCAGCCAGAAACAGCTAGCCTGCAAAGCTCTTGCTCAGCCTCATCTGCCCATGGCACTGCTCGCACAGAGGCAGAGAGACTGGGGCTGCTTGCTTGTCTTGCAACCTCAAACTTCAAACGTATATTTGGGGTCCATGCAGGGGGCCTCCGGCAACCCTGCTCTGAAAATGCGAAAGTCTGCAGAGAGCTCGCAGCCAGAAAGAGCTAGCCTGGAAAGCTGTTGCTCATCCTCATCTGCCCATGGCACTGCTCGCACAGAGGCACAGAGACTGGGGCTGCTTGCTTGTCTTGCAACCTCAAACTTCAAAAGTATCTTGGGTGATCCTTGAAGTGGGCCTCCGGCAGCCCTGCTCTGAAATTGCGAACGTCTGCAGAGAGCTCGCAGCCAGAAATATCTAGCCTGGAAAGCTGTTGCTCAGCCTCATCTGCCCATGGCACTGCTCGCACAGAGGCACAGAGACTGAGGCTGCTTGCTTGTCTTGCCACCTCTAACTTTAAACGTAGCTTAGGTGGTCCGTGCAGTGGGGCCTCCGGCAGCCCTGCTCCCAAAATGCGAACGTCTGCAGAGAGCTCGCAGCCAGAAAGAGCTAGCCTGGAAAGCTGTTGCTCAGCCTCATCTGCCCATGGCACTGCTCACACAGAGGCACAGAGACTGGGGCTGCTTTCTTTTCTTGCCACCTCAAACTTCAAACGTAGCTTTGGGGGTCTGTGCAGGGGGCCTCCGGCAGCCCTGCTCTGAAAATGCGAACTTCTGCAGATAGCTCGCAGGCAGAAAGAGCTAGCCTGGAAAGCTGTTGCTCAGCCTCATCTGCCCATGGCACTGCTCGCACAGAGGCACAGAGACTGGGGCTGCTTGCTTGTCTTGCCACCTCAAACTTCAAAAGTATCTTGGGTGATCCTTGAAGGGGGCCTCCGGCAGCCCTGCTCTGAAAATGCGAACGTCTGCAGAGAGCTCGCAACCAGAAAGAGCTAGCCTGGAAATCTGTTGCTCAGCCTCATCTGCCCATGGCACTGCTCGCACAGAGGCACAGAGACTGAGGCTGCTTGCTTGTCTTGCCACCTCTAACTTTAAACGTAGCTTAGGTGGTCCGTGCAGTGGGGCCTCCGGCAGCCCTGCTCCCAAAATGCGAACGTCTGCAGAGAGCTCGCAACCAGAAAAAGCTGGCCTGGAAAGCTGTTGCTCAGCCTCATCTGCTCATGGCACTGCTCGCACAGAGGCACAGAGACTGGGGCTGCTTGCTTGTCTTGCCACCTCAAACTTCAAACATAACTTTGGGGATCCGTGCAGGGGGCCTCCGGCAGCCCTGCTCTGAAAATGAGAACGTCTGCAGATAGCTCGCAGGCAGAAAGAGCTAGCCTGGAAAGCTGTTGCTCAGCCTCATCTGCCCATGGCACTGCTCGCACAGAGGCACAGAGACTGGGGCTGCTTGCTTGTCTTGCCACCTCAAACTTCAAAAGTATCTTAGGTGGTCCGTGAAGGGGGCCTCCGACAGCCCTACTCTGAAATTGCGAACGTCTGCAGAGAGCTCGCAGCCAGAAAAAGCTAGCCTGGAAAGTTGTTGCTCAGCCTCATCTGCCCATGGCACTGCTCACACAGAGGCACAGAGACTGGGGCTGCTTGCTTGTCTTGCAACCTCAAACTTCAAAAGTAAATTTGAGGCTCCGTGCAGGAGGCATTTGCCAGCCCTTCTCCGAAAATGCGAACGTCTGCAGATAGCTCGCAGACAGAAACAGCTAGCCTGCAAAGCTGTTGCTCAGCCTCATCTGCCCATGGCACTGCTCGCACAGAGGCACAGAGACTGGGGCTGCTTGCTTTTCTTGCCACCTCAAACTTCAAACGTAGCTTTGGGGGTTCATGCAGGGGGCCTCCGGCAGCCCTGCTCTGAAAATGGAAACGTCTGCAGAGAGCTCGCAGGCAGAAAAAGCTAGCCTGGAAAGCTGTTGCTCAGCCTCATCTGCCCATGGCACTGCTCGCACAGAGGCACAGAGACTGGGGCTGCTTGCTTGTCTTGCCACCTCAAACTTCAAAAGTATCTTAGGTGGTCCATGCAGGGGCCCTCCGGCAGCCCTACTCTGAAAATGCGAACGTCTGCAGAGAGCTCGCAGCCAGAAAGAGCTAGCCTGGAAAGCTGTTGCTCAGCCTCATCTGCCCATGGCACTGCTCACACAGAGGCACAGAGACTGGGGCTGCTTGCTTGTCTTGCCACCTCTAACTTTAAACGTAGCTTAGGTGGTCCGTGCAGTGGGGCCTCCGGCAGCCCTGCTCCCAAAATTCGAACGTCTGCAGATAGCTCGCAGCCAGAAAGAGCTAGCCTGGAAAGCTGTTGCTCAGCCTCATCTGCCCATGGCACTGCTCGCACAGAGGCACAGAGACTGGGGCTGCTTGCTTGTCTTGCCACCTCAAACTTCAAAAGTATCTTAGGTGGTCCGTGAAGGGGGCCTCCGGCAGCCCTACTCTGAAATTGCGAACGTCTGCAGAGAGCTCGCAACCAGAAAAAGCTAGCCTGCAAAGCTGTTGCTCAGCCTCATCTGCCCATGGCACTGCTCACACAGAGGCACAGAGACTGGGGCTGCTTGCTTGTCTTGCCACCTCAAACATTAAACATAGCTTTGGGGGTCCGTGCAGGGGGCCTCCGGCAGCCCTGCTCTGAAAATGCGAACGTCTGCAGATAGCTCGCAGGTAGAAAGAGCTAGCCTGGAAAGCTGTTGCTCAGCCTCATCTGCCCATGGCACTGCTCGCACAGAGGCACAGAGACTGGGGCTGCTTGCTTGTCTTGCAACCTCAAACTTCAAAAGTAAATTTGAGGCTCCGTGCAGAAGGCATTAGCCAGCCCTTCTCCGAAAATGTGAACGTCTGCAGATTGCTCGCAGGCAGAAAGAGCTAGCCTGGAAAGCTGTTGCTCAGCCTCATCTGCCCATGGCACTGCTCGCACAGAGGCACAGACACTGGGGCTGCTTGCTTGTCTTGCAACCTCAAACTTCAAAAGTAAATTTGAGGCTCCGTGCAGGAGGCCTTAGCCAGCCCTTCTCCGAAAATGCGAACGTCTGCAGATAGCTCGCAGCCAGAAACAGCTACCCTGCAAAGCTGTTGCTCAGCCTCATCTGCTCATGGCACTGCTCGCACAGAGGCACAGAGACTGGGGCTGCTTGCTTTTCTTGCACCTCAAACTTCAAACGTACCTTTGGGGGACCATGCAGGGGGCCTCCGGTAGCCCTGCTCTCAAAATGCGAAGGTCTGCAGATAACTCGCAGGCAGAAAGAGCTAGCCTGGAAATCTGTTGCTCAGCCTCATCTGCCCATGGCACTGCTCACACAGAGGCACAGAGACTGGTGCTGCTTGCTTTTCTTGCCAACTCAAACTTCAAACGTATATTTGGGGTCAATGCAGGGGGCCTCCGGCAGCCCTGCTCTGAAAATGCGAACTTCTGCAGATAGCTCGCAGGCAGAAAGAGCTAGCCTGGAAAGCTGTTGCTCAGCCTCATCTGCCCATGGCACTGCTCGCACAGAGGCACAGAGACTGGGGCTGCTTGCTTGTCTTGCAACCTCAAACTTCAAACGTATATTTGGGGGTCCGTGCAGGGGACCTCCGGCAGCACTGCTCTGAAAATGCGAACGTCTGCAGATAGCTCGCAGCCAGAAACAGCTAGCCTGGAAAGCTGTTGCTCAGCCTCATCTGCCCATGGCACTGCTCGCACAGAGGCACAGAGACAGGGGCTGCTTGCTTGTCTTGCAACCTCAAACTTCAAAAGTATATTTGAGGCTCCGTGCAGAAGGCATTAGCCAGCCCTTCTCCGAAAATGTGAACGTCTGCAGATTGCTCGCAGGCAGAAAGAGCTAGCCTGGAAAGCTGTTGCTCAGCCTCATCTGCCCATGGCACTGCTCGCACAGAGGCACAGAGACTGGGGCTGCTTGCTTGTCTTGCCACCTCAAACTTCAAAAGTATCTTAGGTGGTCCGTGCAGGCGGCCTCCGACAGCCATACTCTGAAATTGCGAACATCTGCAGACAGCTCGCAACCAGGAAAAGCTAGCCTGGAAAGTTGTTTCTCAGCCTCATCTGCCCATGGCACTGCTCGCACAGAGGCACAGAGACTGGGGCTGCTTGCTTGTCTTGCAACCTCAAACTTCAAAAATAAATATGAGGCTCCGTGCAGGAGGCATTAGCCAGCCCTTCTCCGAAAATGCGAACGTCTGCAGATAGCTCGCAGACAGAAAGAGCTAGCCTGCAAAGCTGTTACTCAGCCTCATCTGCCCATGGCACTGCTCGCACAGAGGCAGAGAGACTGGGGCTGCTTGCTTGTCTTGCAACCTCAAACTTCAAACGTATATTTGGGGTCCATGCAGGGGGCCTCCGGCAGCCCTGCTCTGAAAATGCAAACGTCTGCAGATAGCTCGCAGGCAGAAAAAGCTGGCCTGGAAAGCTGTTGCTCAGCCTCATCTGCCCATGGCACTGCTCGCACAGAGGCACAGAGACTGGGGCTGCTTGCTTGTCTTGCCACCTCAAACTTCAAAAGTATCTTAGGTGGTCTGTGAAGGGCGCCTCCGGCAGCCCTACTCTGAAAATGCGAAAGTCTGCAGAGAGCTCGCAGCCAGAAAGAGCTAGCCTGGAAAGCTGTTGCTCAGCCTCATCTGCCCATGGCACTGCTCACACAGAGGCACAGAGACTGGGGCTGCTTTCTTTTCTTGCCACCTCAAACTTCAAACGTAGCTTTGGGGGTCCGTGCAGGGGGCCTCCGGCAGCCCTGCTCTGAAAATGCGAACTTCTGCAGATAGCTCGCAGGCAGAAAGAGCTAGCCTGGAAATCTGTTGCTCAGCCTCATCTGCCCATGGCACTGCTCGCACAGAGGCACAGAGACTGAGGCTGCTTGCTTGTCTTGCCACCTCTAACTTTAAACGTAGCTTAGGTGGTCCGTGCAGTGGGGCCTCCGGCAGCCCTGCTCCCAAAATGCGAACGTCTGCAGAGAGCTCGCAACCAGAAAAAGCTGGCCTGGAAAGCTGTTGCTCAGCCTCATCTGCTCATGGCACTGCTCGCACAGAGGCACAGAGACTGGGGCTGCTTGCTTGTCTTGCCACCTCAAACTTCAAACATAACTTTGGGGATCCGTGCAGGGGGCCTCCGGCAGCCCTGCTCTGAAAATGAGAACGTCTGCAGATAGCTCGCAGGCAGAAAGAGCTAGCCTGGAAAGCTGTTGCTCAGCCTCATCTGCCCATGGCACTGCTCGCACAGAGGCACAGAGACTGGGGCTGCTTGCTTGTCTTGCCACCTCAAACTTCAAAAGTATCTTAGGTGGTCCGTGAAGGGGGCCTCCGACAGCCCTACTCTGAAATTGCGAACGTCTGCAGATAGCTCGCAGCCAGAAACAGCTAGCCTGCAAAGTTGTTGCTCAGCCTCATCTGCCCATGGCACTGCTCACACAGAGGCACAGAGACTGGGGCTGCTTGCTTGTCTTGCAACCTCAAACTTCAAAAGTAAATTTCAGGCTCCGTGCAGGAGGCCTTATCCAGCCCTTCTCCGAAAATGCGAACGTCTACAGATAGCTCGCAGCCAGAAACAGCTAGCCTGCAAAGCTGTTGCTCAGCCTCATCTGCCCATGGCACTGCTCGCACAGAGGCACAGAGACTGGGGCTGCTTGCTTGTCTTGCCACCTCAAACTTCAAAAGTATCTTAGGTGGTCCATGCAGGGGCCCTCCGGCAGCCCTACTCTGAAAATGCGAACGTCTGCAGAGAGCTCGCAGCCAGAAAGAGCTAGCCTGGAAAGCTGTTGCTCAGCCTCATCTGCCCATGGCACTGCTCACACAGAGGCACAGAGACTGGGGCTGCTTGCTTGTCTTGCCACCTCTAACTTTAAACGTAGCTTAGGTGGTCCGTGCAGTGGGGCCTCCGGCAGCCCTGCTCCCAAAATGCGAACGTCTGCAGATAGCTCGCAGCCAGAAAGAGCTAGCCTGGAAAGCTGTTGCTCAGCCTCATCTGCCCATGGCACTGCTCGCACAGAGGCACAGAGACTGGGGCTGCTTGCTTGTCTTGCCACCTCAAACTTCAAAAGTATCTTAGGTGGTCCGTGAAGGGGGCCTCCGGCAGCCCTACTCTGAAATTGAGAACGTCTGCAGAGAGCTCGCAACCAGAAAAAGCTAGCCTGCAAAGCTGTTGCTCAGCCTCATCTGCCCATGGCACTGCTCACACAGAGGCACAGAGACTGGGGCTGCTTGCTTGTCTTGCCACCTCAAACATTAAACATAGCTTTGGGGGTCCGTGCAGGGGGCCTCCGGCAGCCCTGCTCTGAAAATGCGAACGTCTGCAGATAGCTCGCAGGTAGAAAGAGCTAGCCTGGAAAGCTGTTGCTCAGCCTCATCTGCCCATGGCACTGCTCGCACAGAGGCACAGAGACTGGGGCTGCTTGCTTGTCTTGCAACCTCAAACTTCAAAAGTAAATTTGAGGCTCCGTGCAGAAGGCATTAGCCAGCCCTTCTCCGAAAATGTGAACGTCTGCAGATTGCTCGCAGGCAGAAAGAGCTAGCCTGGAAAGCTGTTGCTCAGCCTCATCTGCCCATGGCACTGCTCGCACAGAGGCACAGACACTGGGGCTGCTTGCTTTTCTTGCAACCTCAAACTTCAAAAGTATATTTGAGGCTCCGTGCAGGAGGCCTTAGCCAGCCCTTCTCCGAAAATGCGAACGTCTGCAGATAGCTCGCAGCCAGAAACAGCTAGCCTGCAAAGCTGTTGCTCAGCCTCATCTGCTCATGGCACTGCTCGCACAGAGGCACAGAGACTGGGGCTGCTTGCTTTTCTTGCACCTCAAACTTCAAACGTACCTTTGGGGGACCATGCAGGGGGCCTCCGGTAGCCCTGCTCTCAAAATGCGAAGGTCTGCAGATAGCTCGCAGGCAGAAAGAGCTAGCCTGGAAAGCTGTTGCTCAGCCTCATCTGCCCATGGCACTGCTCGCACAGAGGCACAGAGACTGGGGCTGCTTGCTTGTCTTGCAACCTCAAACTTCAAAAGTATCTTGGGTGATCCTTGAAGGGGGCCTCCGGCAGCCCTGCTCTGAAAATGCGAACGTCTGCAGAGAGCTCGCAACCAGAAAGAGCTAGCCTGGAAAGCTGTTGCTCAGCCTCATCTGCCCATGGCACTGCTCGCACAGAGGCAGAGAGAATGGGGCTGCTTGCTTTTCTTCCCACCTCAAACTTCAAAAGCATCTTAGGTGGTCCGTGAAGGGGGCCTCCGGCAGCCCTACTCTTAAAATGCGAACGTCTGCAGAGAGCTCTCAGCCAGAAAGAGCTAGCCTGCAAAGCTGTTGCTCAGCCTCATCTTCTCATGGCACTTCTCACACAGAGGCACAGAGACTGGGGCTGCTTGCTTGTCTTGCCACCTCAAACTTCAAACGTAGCTTTGGGGGTCCATGCAGGGGGCCTCTGGCAGCCCTGCTCTGAAAATGTAAACGTCTGCAGATAGCTCGCAGGCAGAAAAATCTAGCCTGGAAAGCTGTTGCTCACCCTCATCTGCCCATGGCACTGCTCGCACAGAGGCACAGAGACTGGGGCTGCTTGCTTGTCTTGCCACCTCAAACTTCAAAAGTATCTTAGGTGGTCCGTGAAGGGGGCCTCCGACAGACCTACTCTGAAATTGCGAACGTCTGCAGAGAGCTCGCAGCCAGAAAAAGCTAGCCTGGAAAGTTGTTGCTCAGCCTCATCTGCCCATGGCACTGCTCACACAGAGGCACAGAGACTGGGGCTGCTTGCTTGTCTTGCAACCTCAAACTTCAAAAGTAAATTTGAGGCTCCTTGCAGGAGGCATTTGCCAGCCCTTCTCCGAAAATGCGAACGTCTGCAGATAGCTCGCAGACAGAAAGAGCTAGCCTGCAAAGCTATTGCTCAGCCTCATCTGCCCATGGCACTGCTCGCACAGAGGCACAGAGACTGGGGCTGCTTGCTTGTCTTGCAACCTCAAACTTCAAAAGTAAATTACAGGCTCCGTGCAGGAGGCCTTATCCAGCCCTTCTCCGAAAATGCGAACGTCTACAGATAGCTCGCAGCCAGAAACAGCTAGCCTGCAAAACTGTTGCTCAGCCTCATCTGCCCATGGCACTGCTCGCACAGAGGCACAGAGACTGGGGCTGCTTGCTTTTCTTGCCACCTCAAACTTCAAACGTAGCTTTGGGGGTCCATGCAGGGGGCCTCCGGCAGCCCTGCTCTGAAAATGGAAACGTCTGCAGAGAGCTCGCAGGCAGAAAAAGCTAGCCTGGAAAGCTGTTGCTCAGCCTCATCTGCCCATGGCACTGCTCGCACAGAGGAACAGAGACTGGGGCTGCTTGCTTGTCTTGCCACCTCAAACTTCAAAAGTATCTTAGGTGGTCCATGCAGGGGCCCTCCGGCAGCCCTACTCTGAAAATGCGAACGTCTGCAGAGAGCTCGCAGCCAGAAAGAGCTAGCCTGGAAAGCTGTTGCTCAGCCTCATCTGCCCATGGCACTGCTCACACAGAGGCACAGAGACTGGGGCTGCTTGCTTGTCTTGCCACCTCTAACTTTAAACGTAGCTTAGGTGGTCCGTGAAGGGGGCCTCCGGCAGCCCTACTCTGAAATTGAGAACGTCTGCAGAGAGCTCGCAACCAGAAAAAGCTAGCCTGCAAAGCTGTTGCTCAGCCTCATCTGCCCATGGCACTGCTCACACAGAGGCACAGAGACTGGGGCTGCTTGCTTGTCTTGCCACCTCAAACATTAAACATAGCTTTGGGGGTCCGTGCAGGGGGCCTCCGGCAGCCCTGCTCTGAAAATGCGAACGTCTGCAGATAGCTCGCAGGTAGAAAGAGCTAGCCTGGAAAGCTGTTGCTCAGCCTCATCTGCCCATGGCACTGCTCGCACAGAGGCACAGAGACTGGGGCTGCTTGCTTGTCTTGCAACCTCAAACTTCAAAAGTAAATTTGAGGCTCCGTGCAGAAGGCATTAGCCAGCCCTTCTCCGAAAATGTGAACGTCTGCAGATTGCTCGCAGGCAGAAAGAGCTAGCCTGGAAAGCTGTTGCTCAGCCTCATCTGCCCATGGCACTGCTCGCACAGAGGCACAGACACTGGGGCTGCTTGCTTGTCTTGCAACCTCAAACTTCAAAAGTATATTTGAGGCTCCGTGCAGGAGGCCTTAGCCAGCCCTTCTCCGAAAATGCGAACGTCTGCAGATAGCTCGCAGCCAGAAACAGCTAGCCTGCAAAGCTGTTGCTCAGCCTCATCTGCTCATGGCACTGCTCGCACAGAGGCACAGAGACTGGGGCTGCTTGCTTTTCTTGCACCTCAAACTTCAAACGTACCTTTGGGGGACCATGCAGGGGGCCTCCGGTAGCCCTGCTCTCAAAATGCGAAGGTCTGCAGATAACTCGCAGGCAGAAAGAGCTAGCCTGGAAATCTGTTGCTCAGCCTCATCTGCCCATGGCACTGCTCACACAGAGGCACAGAGACTGGTGCTGCTTGCTTTTCTTGCCAACTCAAACTTCAAACGTATATTTGGGGTCAATGCAGGGGGCCTCCGGCAGCCCTGCTCTGAAAATGCGAACTTCTGCAGATAGCTCGCAGGCAGAAAGAGCTAGCCTGGAAAGCTGTTGCTCAGCCTCATCTGCCCATGGCACTGCTCGCACAGAGGCACAGAGACTGGGGCTGCTTGCTTGTCTTGCAACCTCAAACTTCAAACGTATATTTGGGGGTCCGTGCAGGGGACCTCCGGCAGCCCTGCTCTGAAAATGCGAACGTCTGCAGATAGCTCGCAGCCAGAAAGAGCTAGCCTGGAAAGCTGTTGCTCAGCCTCATCTGCCCATGGCACTGCTCGCACAGAGGCACAGAGACTGGGGCTGCTTGCTTGTCTTGCAACCTCAAACTTCAAAAGTATCTTGGGTGATCCTTGAAGGGGGCCTCCGGCAGCCCTGCTCTGAAAATGCGAACGTCTGCAGAGAGCTCGCAACCAGAAAGAGCTAGCCTGGAAAGCTGTTGCTCAGCCTCATCTGCCCATGGCACTGCTCGCACAGAGGCACAGAGACTGAGGCTGCTTGCTTGTCTTGCCACCTCTAACTTTAAACGTAGCTTAGGTGGTCCGTGCAGTGGGGCCTCCGGCAGCCCTGCTCCCAAAATGCGAACGTCTGCAGAGAGCTCGCAACCAGAAAAAGCTGGCCTGGAAAGCTGTTGCTCAGCCTCATCTGCTCATGGCACTGCTCGCACAGAGGCACAGAGACTGGGGCTGCTTGCTTGTCTTGCCACCTCAAACTTCAAACATAACTTTGGGGATCCGTGCAGGGGGCCTCCGGCAGCCCTGCTCTGAAAATGCGAACGTCTGCAGATAGCTCGCAGGCAGGAAGAGCTAGCCTGGAAAGCTGTTGCTCAGCCTCATCTGCCCATGGCACTGCTCGCACAGAGGCACAGAGACTGGGGCTGCTTGCTTGTCTTGCCCCCTCAAAATTCAAAAGTAAATTTGAGGCTCCGTGCAGGAGGCATTAGCCAGCCCTTCTCCGAAAATGCGAACGTCTGCAGATAGCTCGCAGACAGAAATAGCTAGCCTGGAAAGCTGTTGCTCAGCCTCATCTGCCCATGGCACTGCTCGCACAGAGGCAGAGAGAATGGGGCTGCTTGCTTTTCTTCCCACCTCAAACTTCAAAAGCATCTTAGGTGGTCCGTGAAGGGGGCCTCCGGCAGCCCTACTCTTAAAATGCGAACGTCTGCAGAGAGCTCGCAGCCAGAAAGAGCTAGCCTGCAAAGCTGTTGCTCAGCCTCATCTTCTCATGGCACTTCTCACACAGAGGCACAGAGATTGGGGCTGCTTGCTTGTCTTGCCACCTCAAACTTCAAACGTAGCTTTGGGGGTCCATGCAGGGGGCCTCCGGCAGCCCTGCTCTGAAAATGGAAACGTCTGCAGATAGCTCGCAGGCAGAAAAATCTAGCCTGGAAAGCTGTTGCTCACCCTCATCTGCCCATGGCACTGCTCGCACAGAGGCACAGAGACTGGGGCTGCTTGCTTGTCTTGCCACCTCAAACTTCAAAAGTATCTTAGGTGGTCCGTGAAGGGGGCCTCCGACAGCCCTACTCTGAAATTGCGAACGTCTGCAGAGAGCTCGCAGCCAGAAAAAGCTAGCCTGGAAAGTTGTTGCTCAGCCTCATCTGCCCATGGCACTGCTCACACAGAGGCACAGAGACTGGGGCTGCTTGCTTGTCTTGCAACCTCAAACTTCAAAAGTAAATTTGAGGCTCCGTGCAGGAGGCATTTGCCAGCCCTTCTCCGAAAATGCGAACGTCTGCAGATAGCTCGCAGACAGAAAGAGCTAGCCTGCAAAGCTATTGCTCAGCCTCATCTGCCCATGGCACTGCTCGCACAGAGGCACAGAGACTGGGGCTGCTTGCTTGTCTTGCAACCTCAAATTTCAAAAGTAAATTTCAGGCTCCGTGCAGGAGGCCTTATCCAGCCCTTCTCCGAAAATGCGAACGTCTACAGATAGCTCGCAGCCAGAAACAGATAGCCTGCAAAGCTGTTGCTCAGCCTCATCTGCCCATGGCACTGCTCGCACACAGGCACAGAGACTGGGGCTGCTTGCTTGTCTTGCCACCTCAAACTTCAAAAGTATCTTAGGTGGTCCGTGCAGGGGCCCTCCGGCAGCCCTACTCTGAAAATGCGAACGTCTGCAGAGAGCTCGCAGCCAGAAAGAGCTAGCCTGGAAAGCTGTTGCTCAGCCTCATCTGCCCATGGCACTGCTCACACAGAGGCACAGAGACTGGGGCTGCTTGCTTGTCTTGCCACCTCTAACTTTAAACGTAGCGTAGGTGGTCCGTGCAGTGGGGCCTCCGGCAGCCCTGCTCCCAAAATGCGAACGTCTGCAGATAGCTCGCAGCCAGAAAGAGCTAGCCTGGAAAGCTGTTGCTCAGCCTCATCTGCTCATGACACTGCTCGCACAGAGGCAGAGAGACTGGGGCTGCTTGATTTTCTTGCACCTCAAACTTCAAACGTATCTTTGGGGGTCCATGCAGGGGGCCTCATTCAGCCCTGCTCTGAAAATGCGAAGGTCTGCAGATAGCTCGCAGGCAGAAAGAGCTAGCCAGCAAAGCTGTTGCTCAGCCTCATCTGCCCATGGCACTGCTCGCATAGAGGCAGAGAGACTGGAGCTGCTTGCTTGTCTTGCCACCTCAAACTTCAAAAGTATCTTAGGTGGTCCGTGAAGGGGGGGTTCCGGCAGCCCTACTCTGAAAATGTGAACGTCTGCAGAGAGCTCGCAACCAGAAAAAGCTAGCCTGGAAAGCTGTTGCTCAGCTTCATCTGCTCATGGCACTGCTCACACAGAGGCAAAAAGACTGGGGCTGCTTGCTTGTCTTGCCACCTCAAACTTCAAACATCGCTTAGGTGGTCCGTGCAGGGGTCCTCCGGCAGCCCTGCTCTGAAAATGCGAACGTCTGCAGATAGCTCGCAGGCAGAAAGAGCTAGCCTGGAAAGCTATTGCTCAGCCTCATCTGCCCATGGCACTGCTCGCACAGAGGCACAGAGACTGGGGCTGCTTGCTTGTTTTGCCACCTCAAACTTCCAACGTATCTTTGAAAGTCCGTGCCGGGCACCGCCGGTAGCCCTGCTCCGAATATGCGAATGTCTGCAGATAGCTCGCAGGCAGAAAGAGCTAGCCTGGAAAGCTGTTGCTCAGCCTCATCTGCCCATGGCACTGCTCGCACAGAGGCACAGAGACTGGGGCTGCTTGCTTGTCTTGCCACCTCAAACTTTAAACGTAGTTTAGGTGGTCCGTGCAGTGGGGCCTCCGGTAGCCCTGCTCCCAAAATGCGAACGTCTGCAGATAGCTCGCAGCCAGAAACAGCTAGCCTGGAAAGCTGTTGCGCAGCCTCATCTGCTCATGGCACTGCTCGCACAGAGGCACAGAGACTGTTGCTGCTTGCTTTTCTTGCACCTCAAACTTCAAACGTATCTTTGGGGGTCCGTGCAGGGGACCTCCGGCAGCACTGCTCTGAAAATGCGAACTTCTGCAGATAGCTCGCAGGCAGAAAGAGCTAGCCTGGAAAGCTGTTGCTCAGCCTCATCTGCCCATGGCACTGCTCGCACAGAGGCACAGAGACTGGGGCTGCTTGCTTGTCTTGCAACCTCAAACTTCAAACGTATCTTTGGGGGTCCGTGCAGGGGATCTCCGGCAGCCCTGCTCTGAAAATGCGAACGTCTGCAGATAGCTCGCAGCCAGAAAGAGCTAGCCTGGAAAGCTGTTGCTCAGCCTCATCTGTCCGTGGCACTGCTCGCACAGAGGCACAGAGACTGGGGCTGCTTGCTTGTCTTGCCACCTCAAACTTCAAAAGTATCTTGGGTGATCCGTGAAGGGGGCCTCCGGCAGCCCTGCTCTGAAAATGCGAACGTCTGCAGAGAGCTCGCAACCAGAAAAAGCTAGCCTGCAAAGCTGTTGCTCAGCCTCATCTGTCCGTGGCACTGCTCGCACAGAGGCACAGAGACTGGGGCTGCTTGCTTGTCTTGCCACCTCAAACTTCAAAAGTATCTTGGGTGATCCGTGAAGGGGGCCTCCGGCAGCCCTGCTCTGAAAATGCGAACGTCTGCAGAGAGCTCGCAACCAGAAAGAGCTAGCCTGGAAAGCTGTTGCTCAGCCTCATCTGCCCATGGCACTGCTCGCACAGAGGCACAGAGACTGGGGCTGCTTGCTTGTCTTGCCACCTCTAACATTAAACGTAGCTTAGGTGGTCCGTGCAGTGGGGCCTCCGGCAGCCCTGCTCCCAAAATGCGAACGTCTGCACATAGCTCGCAGCCAGAAAGAGCTAGCCTGGAAAGCTGTTGCTCAGCCTCATCTGCCCATGGCACTGCTCGCACAGAGGCACAGAGACTGGGGCTGCTTGCTTGTCTTGCCACCTCAAACTTCAAAAGTATCTTAGGTGGTCCGTGAAGGGGGCCTCCGGCAGCCCTACTCTGAAATTGAGAACGTCTGCAGAGAGCTCGCAACCAGAAAAAGCTAGCCTGCAAAGCTGTTGCTCAGCCTCATCTGCCCATGGCACTGCTCACACAGAGGCACAGAGACTGGGGCTGCTTGCTTGTCTTGCCACCTCAAACATCAAACATAGCTTTGGGGGTCCGTGCAGGGGGCCTCCGGCAGCCCTGCTCTGAAAATGCGAACGTCTGCAGATAGCTCGCAGGTAGAAAGAGCTAGCCAGGAAAGCTGTTGCTCAGCCTCATCTGCCCATGGCACTGCTCGCACAGAGGCACAGAGACTGGGGCTGCTTGCTTGTCTTGCCACCTCAAACTTTAAACGTAGTTTAGGTGGTCCGTGCAGTGGGGCCTCCGGCAGCCCTGCTCCCAAAATGCGAACGTCTGCAGATAGCTCGCAGCCAGAAACAGCTAGCCTGGAAAGCTGTTGCTCAGCCTCATCTGCTCATGGCACTGCTCGCACAGAGGCACAGAGACTGTTGCTGCTTGCTTTTCTTGCACCTCAAACTTCAAACGTATCTTTGGGGGTCCGTGCAGGGGGCCTCCGGCAGCACTGCTCTGAAAATGCGAACTTCTGCAGATAGCTCGCAGGCAGAAAGAGCTAGCCTGGAAAGCTGTTGCTCAGCCTCATCTGCCCATGGCACTGCTCGCACAGAGGCACAGAGACGGGGGCTGCTTGCTTGTCTTGCCACCTCAAACTTCAAACGTATCTTTGGGGGTCCGTGCAGGGGATCTCCGACAGCCCTGCTCTGAAAATGCGAACGTCTGCAGATAGCTCGCAGCCAGAAAGAGCTAGCCTGGAAAGCTGTTGCTCAGCCTCATCTGTCCGTGGCACTGCTCGCACAGAGGCACAGAGACTGGGGCTGCTTGCTTGTCTTGCCACCTCAAACTTCAAAAGTATCTTGGGTGATCCGTGAAGGGGGCCTCCGGCAGCCCTGCTCTGAAAATGCGAACGTCTGCAGAGAGCTCGCAACCAGAAAGAGCTAGCCTGGAAAGCTGTTGCTCAGCCTCATCTGTCCGTGGCACTGCTCGCACAGAGGCACAGAGACTGGGGCTGCTTGCTTGTCTTGCCACCTCAAACTTCAAAAGTAAATTTGAGGCTCCGTGCAGGAGGCATTAGCCAGCCCTTCTCCGAAAATGCGAACGTCTGCAGATAGCTCGCAGACAGAAATAGCTAGCCTGGAAAGCTGTTGCTCAGCCTCATCTGCCCATGGCACTGCTCGCACAGAGGCAGAGAGAATGGGGCTGCTTGCTTTTCTTCCCACCTCAAACTTCAAAAGCATCTTAGGTGGTCCGTGAAGGGGGCCTCCGGCAGCCCTACTCTTAAAATGCGAACGTCTGCAGAGAGCTCGCAGCCAGAAAGAGCTAGCCTGCAAAGCTGTTGCTCAGCCTCATCTTCTCATGGTACTTCTCACACAGAGGCACAGAGACTGGGGCTGCTTGCTTGTCTTGCCACCTCAAACTTCAAACGTAGCTTTGGGGGTCCATGCAGGGGGCCTCCGGCAGCCCTGCTCTGAAAATGGAAACGTCTGCAGATAGCTCGCAGGCAGAAAAATCTAGCCTGGAAAGCTGTTGCTCAGCCTCATCTGCCCATGGCACTGCTCGCACAGAGGCACAGAGACTGGGGCTGCTTGCTTGTCTTGCCACCTCAAACTTCAAAAGTATCTTAGGTGGTCCGTGAAGGGGGCCTCCGACAGACCTACTCTGAAATTGCGAACGTCTGCAGAGAGCTCGCAGCCAGAAAAAGCTAGCCTGGAAAGTTGTTGCTCAGCCTCATCTGCCCATGGCACTGCTCACACAGAGGCACAGAGACTGGGGCTGCTTGCTTGTCTTGCAACCTCAAACTTCAAAAGTAAATTTGAGGCTCCGTGCAGGAGGCATTTGCCAGCCCTTCTCCGAAAATGCGAACGTCTGCAGATAGCTCGCAGACAGAAAGAGCTAGCCTGCAAAGCTATTGCTCAGCCTCATCTGCCCATGGCACTGCTCGCACAGAGGCACAGAGACTGGGGCTGCTTGCTTGTCTTGCAACCTCAAATTTCAAAAGTAAATTTCAGGCTCCGTGCAGGAGGCCTTATCCAGCCCTTCTCCGAAAATGCGAACGTCTACAGATAGCTCGCAGCCAGAAACAGCTAGCCTGCAAAGCTGTTGCTCAGCCTCATCTGCCCATGGCAGTGCTCGCACACAGGCACAGAGACTGGGGCTGCTTGCTTGTCTTGCCACCTCAAACTTCAAAAGTATCTTAGGTGGTCCGTGCAGGGGCCCTCCGGCAGCCCTACTCTGAAAATGCGAACGTCTGCAGAGAGCTCGCAGCCAGAAAGAGCTAGCCTGGAAAGCTGTTGCTCAGCCTCATCTGCCCATGGCACTGCTCACACAGAGGCACAGAGACTGGGGCTGCTTGCTTGTCTTGCCACCTCTAACTTTAAACGTAGCTTAGGTGGTCCGTGCAGTGGGGCCTCCGGCAGCCCTGCTCCCAAAATGCGAACGTCTGCAGATAGCTCGCAGCCAGAAAGAGCTAGCCTGGAAAGCTGTTGCTCAGCCTCATCTGCTCATGACACTGCTCGCACAGAGGCAGAGAGACTGAGGCTGCTTGATTTTCTTGCACCTCAAACTTCAAACGTATCTTTGGGGGTCCATGCAGGGGGCCTCATTCAGCCCTGCTCTGAAAATGCGAAGGTCTGCAGATAGCTCGCAGGCAGAAAGAGCTAGCCAGCAAAGCTGTTGCTCAGCCTCATCTGCCCATGGCACTGCTCGCATAGAGGCAGAGAGACTGGAGCTGCTTGCTTGTCTTGCCACCTCAAACTTCAAAAGTATCTTAGGTGGTCCGTGAAGGGGGGGTTCCGGCAGCCCTACTCTGAAAATGCGAACGTCTGCAGAGAGCTCGCAACCAGAAAAAGCTAGCCTGGAAAGCTGTTGCTCAGCCTCATCTGCTCATGGCACTGCTCACACAGAGGCAAAAAGACTGGGGCTGCTTGCTTGTCTTGCCACCTCAAACTTCAAACATCGCTTAGGTGGTCCGTGCAGGGGTCCTCCGGCAGCCCTGCTCTGAAAATGCGAACGTCTGCAGAGAGCTCGCAACCAGAAAGAGCTAGCCTGGAAAGCTATTGCTCAGCCTCATCTGCCCATGGCACTGCTCGCACAGAGGCACAGAGACTGGGGCTGCTTGCTTGTCTTGCCACCTCTAACATTAAACGTAGCTTAGGTGGTCCGTGCAGTGGGGCCTCCGGCAGCCCTGCTCCCAAAATGCGAACGTCTGCACATAGCTCACAGCCAGAAAGAGCTAGCCTGGAAAGCTGTTGCTCAGCCTCATCTGCCCATGGCACTGCTCGCACAGAGGCACAGAGACTGGGGCTGCTTGCTTGTCTTGCCACCTCAAACTTCAAAAGTATCTTAGGTGGTCCGTGAAGGGGGCCTCCGGCAGCCCTACTCTGAAATTGAGAACGTCTGCAGAGAGCTCGCAACCAGAAAAAGCTAGCCTGCAAAGCTGTTGCTCAGCCTCATCTGCCCATGGCACTGCTCACACAGAGGCACAGAGACTGGGGCTGCTTGCTTGTCTTGCCACCTCAAACATCAAACATAGCTTTGGGGGTCCGTGCAGGTGGCCTCCGGCAGCCCTGCTCTGAAAATGCGAACGTCTGCAGATAGCTCGCAGGTAGAAAGAGCTAGCCAGGAAAGCTGTTGCTCAGCCTCATCTGCCCATGGCACTGCTCGCACAGAGGCACAGAGACTGGGTCTGCTTGCTTGTCTTGCCACCTCAAACTTTAAACGTAGTTTAGGTGGTCCGTGCAGTGGGGCCTCCGGCAGCCCTGCTCCCAAAATGCGAACGTCTGCAGATAGCTCGCAGCCAGAAACAGCTAGCCTGGAAAGCTGTTGCTCAGCCTCATCTGTCCGTGGCACTGCTCGCACAGAGGCACAGAGACTGGGGCTGCTTGCTTGTCTTGCCACCTCAAACATCAAACATAGCTTTGGGGGTCCGTGCAGGTGGCCTCCGGCAGAACTGCTCTGAAAATGCGAACGTCTGCAGATAGCTCGCAGGCAGAAAGAGCTAGCCTGGAAAGCTGTTGCTCAGCCTCATCTGCCCATGGCACTGCTCGCACAGAGGCACAGAGACTGGGGCTGCTTGCTTGTCTTGCAACCTCAAACTTCAAACGTATCTTTGGGGGTCCGTGCAGGGGATCTCCGACAGCCCTGCTCTGAAAATGCGAACGTCTGCAGATAGCTCGCAGCCAGAAAGAGCTAGCCTGGAAAGCTGTTGCTCAGCCTCATCTGTCCGTGGCACTGCTCGCACAGAGGCACAGAGACTGGGGCTGCTTGCTTGTCTTGCCACCTCAAACTTCAAAAGTATCTTGGGTGATCCGTGAAGGGGGCCTCCGGCAGCCCTGCTCTGAAAATGCGAACGTCTGCAGAGAGCTCGCAACCAGAAAGAGCTAGCCTGGAAAGCTGTTGCTCAGCCTCATCTGTCCGTGGCACTGCTCGCACAGAGGCACAGAGACTGGGGCTGCTTGCTTGTCTTGCCACCTCAAACTTCAAAAGTATCTTGGGTGATCCGTGAAGGGGGCCTCCGGCAGCCCTGCTCTGAAAATGCGAACGTCTGCAGAGAGCTCGCAACCAGAAAGAGCTAGCCTGGAAAGCTGTTGCTCAGCCTCATCTGCCCATGGCACTGCTCGCACAGAGGCACAGAGACTGGGGCTGCTTGCTTGTCTTGCCACCTCTAACATTAAACGTAGCTTAGGTGGTCCGTGCAGTGGGGCCTCCGGCAGCCCTGCTCCCAAAATGCGAACGTCTGCACATAGCTCGCAGCCAGAAAGAGCTAGCCTGGAAAGCTGTTGCTCAGCCTCATCTGCCCATGGCACTGCTCGCACAGAGGCACAGAGACTGGGGCTGCTTGCTTGTCTTGCCACCTCAAACATCAAACATAGCTTTGGGGGTCCGTGCAGGGGGCCTCCGGCAGCCCTGCTCTGAAAATGCGAACGTCTGCAGATAGCTCGCAGGTAGAAAGAGCTAGCCAGGAAAGCTGTTGCTCAGCCTCATCTGCCCATGGCACTGCTCGCACAGAGGCACAGAGACTGGGGCTGCTTGCTTGTCTTGCCACCTCAAACTTTAAACGTAGTTTAGGTGGTCCGTGCAGTGGGGCCTCCGGCAGCCCTGCTCCCAAAATGCGAACGTCTGCAGATAGCTCGCAGCCAGAAACAGCTAGCCTGGAAAGCTGTTGCTCAGCCTCATCTGCTCATGGCACTGCTCGCACAGAGGCACAGAGACTGTTGCTGCTTGCTTTTCTTGCACCTCAAACTTCAAACGTATCTTTGGGGGTCCGTGCAGGGGGCCTCCGGCAGCACTGCTCTGAAAATGCGAACTTCTGCAGATAGCTCGCAGGCAGAAAGAGCTAGCCTGGAAAGCTGTTGCTCAGCCTCATCTGCCCATGGCACTGCTCGCACAGAGGCACAGAGACTGGGGCTGCTTGCTTGTCTTGCCACCTCAAACTTCAAAAGTATCTTGGGTGATCCGTGAAGGGGGCCTCCGGCAGCCCTGCTCTGAAAATGCGAACGTCTGCAGAGAGCTCGCAACCAGAAAGAGCTAGCCTGGAAAGCTGTTGCTCAGCCTCATCTGTCCGTGGCACTGCTCGCACAGAGGCACAGAGACTGGGGCTGCTTGCTTGTCTTGCCACCTCAAACTTCAAAAGTAAATTTGAGGCTCCGTGCAGGAGGCATTAGCCAGCCCTTCTCCGAAAATGCGAACGTCTGCAGATAGCTCGCAGACAGAAATAGCTAGCCTGGAAAGCTGTTGCTCAGCCTCATCTGCCCATGGCACTGCTCGCACAGAGGCAGAGAGAATGGGGCTGCTTGCTTTTCTTCCCACCTCAAACTTCAAAAGCATCTTAGGTGGTCCGTGAAGGGGGCCTCCGGCAGCCCTACTCTTAAAATGCGAACGTCTGCAGAGAGCTCGCAGCCAGAAAGAGCTAGCCTGCAAAGCTGTTGCTCAGCCTCATCTTCTCATGGCACTTCTCACACAGAGGCACAGAGACTGGGGCTGCTTGCTTGTCTTGCCACCTCAAACTTCAAACGTAGCTTTGGGGGTCCATGCAGGGGGCCTCCGGCAGCCCTGCTCTGAAAATGGAAACGTCTGCAGATAGCTCGCAGGCAGAAAAATCTAGCCTGGAAAGCTGTTGCTCACCCTCATCTGCCCATGGCACTGCTCGCACAGAGGCACAGAGACTGGGGCTGCTTGCTTGTCTTGCCACCTCAAACTTCAAAAGTATCTTAGGTGGTCCGTGAAGGGGGCCTCCGACAGACCTACTCTGAAATTGCGAACGTCTGCAGAGAGCTCGCAGCCAGAAAAAGCTAGCCTGGAAAGTTGTTGCTCAGCCTCATCTGCCCATGGCACTGCTCACACAGAGGCACAGAGACTGGGGCTGCTTGCTTGTCTTGCAACCTCAAACTTCAAAAGTAAATTTGAGGCTCCGTGCAGGAGGCATTTGCCAGCCCTTCTCCGAAAATGCGAACGTCTGCAGATAGCTCGCAGACAGAAAGAGCTAGCCTGCAAAGCTATTGCTCAGCCTCATCTGCCCATGGCACTGCTCGCACAGAGGCACAGAGACTGGGGCTGCTTGCTTGTCTTGCAACCTCAAATTTCAAAAGTAAATTTCAGGCTCCGTGCAGGAGGCCTTATCCAGCCCTTCTCCGAAAATGCGAACGTCTACAGATAGCTCGCAGCCAGAAACAGCTAGCCTGCAAAGCTGTTGCTCAGCCTCATCTGCCCATGGCAGTGCTCGCACACAGGCACAGAGACTGGGGCTGCTTGCTTGTCTTGCCACCTCAAACTTCAAAAGTATCTTAGGTGGTCCGTGCAGGGGCCCTCCGGCAGCCCTACTCTGAAAATGCGAACGTCTGCAGAGAGCTCGCAGCCAGAAAGAGCTAGCCTGGAAAGCTGTTGCTCAGCCTCATCTGCCCATGGCACTGCTCACACAGAGGCACAGAGACTGGGGCTGCTTGCTTGTCTTGCCACCTCTAACTTTAAACGTAGCTTAGGTGGTCCGTGCAGTGGGGCCTCCGGCAGCCCTGCTCCCAAAATGCGAACGTCTGCAGATAGCTCGCAGCCAGAAAGAGCTAGCCTGGAAAGCTGTTGCTCAGCCTCATCTGCTCATGACACTGCTCGCACAGAGGCAGAGAGACTGAGGCTGCTTGATTTTCTTGCACCTCAAACTTCAAACGTATCTTTGGGGGTCCATGCAGGGGGCCTCATTCAGCCCTGCTCTGAAAATGCGAAGGTCTGCAGATAGCTCGCAGGCAGAAAGAGCTAGCCAGCAAAGCTGTTGCTCAGCCTCATCTGCCCATGGCACTGCTCGCATAGAGGCAGAGAGACTGGAGCTGCTTGCTTGTCTTGCCACCTCAAACTTCAAAAGTATCTTAGGTGGTCCGTGAAGGGGGGGTTCCGGCAGCCCTACTCTGAAAATGCGAACGTCTGCAGAGAGCTCGCAACCAGAAAAAGCTAGCCTGGAAAGCTGTTGCTCAGCCTCATCTGCTCATGGCACTGCTCACACAGAGGGAAAAAGACTGGGGCTGCTTGCTTGTCTTGCCACCTCAAACTTCAAACATCGCTTAGGTGGTCCGTGCAGGGGTCCTCCGGCAGCCCTGCTCTGAAAATGCGAACGTCTGCAGATAGCTCGCAGGCAGAAAGAGCTAGCCTGGAAAGCTATTGCTCAGCCTCATCTGCCCATGGCACTGCTCGCACAGAGGCACAGAGACTGGGGCTGCTTGCTTGTTTTGCCACCTCAAACTTCCAACGTATCTTTGAAAGTCCGTGCCGGGCACCGCCGGTAGCCCTGCTCCGAATATGCGAATGTCTGCAGATAGCTCGCAGGCAGAAAGAGCTAGCCTGGAAAGCTGTTGCTCAGCCTCATCTGCCCATGGCACTGCTCGCACAGAGGCACAGAGACTGGGGCTGCTTGCTTGTCTTGCCACCTCAAACTTTAAACGTAGTTTAGGTGGTCCGTGCAGTGGGGCCTCCGGTAGCCCTCTCCCAAAATGCGAACGTCTGCATATAGCTCGCAGCCAGAAACAGCTAGCCTGGAAAGCTGTTGCTCAGCCTCATCTGCTCATGGCACTGCTCGCACAGAGGCACAGAGACTGTTGCTGCTTGCTTTTCTTGCACCTAAAACTTCAAACGTATCTTTGGGGGTCCGTGCAGGGGGCCTCCGGCAGCACTGCTCTGAAAATGCGAACTTCTGCAGATAGCTCGCAGGCAGAAAGAGCTAGCCTGGAAAGCTGTTGCTCAGCCTCATCTGCCCATGGCACTGCTCGCACAGAGGCACACAGACTGGGGCTGCTTGCTTGTCTTGCCACCTCAAACTTCAAACGTATCTTTGGGGGTCCGTGCAGGGGATCTCCGGCAGCCCTGCTCTGAAAATGCGAACGTCTGCAGATAGCTCGCAGCCAGAAAGAGCTAGCCTGGAAAGCTGTTGCTCAGCCTCATCTGTCCGTGGCACTGCTCGCACAGAGGCACAGAGACTGGGGCTGCTTGCTTGTCTTGCCACCTCAAACTTCAAAAGTATCTTGGGTGATCCGTGAAGGGGGCCTCCGGCAGCCCTGCTCTGAAAATGCGAACGTCTGCAGAGAGCTCGCAACCAGAAAGAGCTAGCCTGGAAAGCTGTTGCTCAGCCTCATCTGCCCATGGCACTGCTCGCACAGAGGCACAGAGACTGGGGCTGCTTGCTTGTCTTGCCACCTCTAACATTAAACGTAGCTTAGGTGGTCCGTGCAGTGGGGCCTCCGGCAGCCCTGCTCCCAAAATGCGAACGTCTGCACATAGCTCGCAGCCAGAAAGAGCTAGCCTGGAAAGCTGTTGCTCAGCCTCATCTGCCCATGGCACTGCTCGCACAGAGGCACAGAGACTGGGGCTGCTTGCTTGTCTTGCCACCTCAAACATCAAACATAGCTTTGGGGGTCCGTGCAGGGGGCCTCCGGCAGCCCTGCTCTGAAAATGCGAACGTCTGCAGATAGCTCGCAGGTAGAAAGAGCTAGCCAGGAAAGCTGTTGCTCAGCCTCATCTGCCCATGGCACTGCTCGCACAGAGGCACAGAGACTGGGGCTGCTTGCTTGTCTTGCCACCTCAAACTTTAAACGTAGTTTAGGTGGTCCGTGCAGTGGGGCCTCCGGCAGACCTGCTCCCAAAATGCGAACGTCTGCAGATAGCTCGCAGCCAGAAACAGCTAGCCTGGAAAGCTGTTGCTCAGCCTCATCTGCTCATGGCACTGCTCGCACAGAGGCACAGAGACTGTTGCTGCTTGCTTTTCTTGCACCTCAAACTTCAAACGTATCTTTGGGGGTCCGTGCAGGGGGCCTCCGGCAGCACTGCTCTGAAAATGCGAACTTCTGCAGATAGCTCGCAGGCAGAAAGAGCTAGCCTGGAAAGCTGTTGCTCAGCCTCATCTGCCCATGGCACTGCTCGCACAGAGGCACAGAGACTGGGGCTGCTTGCTTGTCTTGCCACCTCAAACTTCAAAAGTATCTTGGGTGATCCGTGAAGGGGGCCTCCGGCAGCCCTGCTCTGAAAATGCGAACGTCTGCAGAGAGCTCGCAACCAGAAAGAGCTAGCCTGGAAAGCTGTTGCTCAGCCTCATCTGTCCGTGGCACTGCTCGCACAGAGGCACAGAGACTGGGGCTGCTTGCTTGTCTTGCCACCTCAAACTTCAAAAGTAAATTTGAGGCTCCGTGCAGGAGGCATTAGCCAGCCCTTCTCCGAAAATGCGAACGTCTGCAGATAGCTCGCAGACAGAAATAGCTAGCCTGGAAAGCTGTTGCTCAGCCTCATCTGCCCATGGCACTGCTCGCACAGAGGCAGAGAGAATGGGGCTGCTTGCTTTTCTTCCCACCTCAAACTTCAAAAGCATCTTAGGTGGTCCGTGAAGGGGGCCTCCGGCAACCCTACTCTTAAAATGCGAACGTCTGCAGAGAGCTCGCAGCCAGAAAGAGCTAGCCTGCAAAGCTGTTGCTCAGCCTCATCTTCTCATGGCACTTCTCACACAGAGGCACAGAGACTGGGGCTGCTTGCTTGTCTTGCCACCTCAAACTTCAAACGTAGCTTTGGGGGTCCATGCAGGGGGCCTCCGGCAGCCCTGCTCTGAAAATGGAAACGTCTGCAGATAGCTCGCAGGCAGAAAAATCTAGCCTGGAAAGCTGTTGCTCACCCTCATCTGCCCATGGCACTGCTCGCACAGAGGCACAGAGACTGGGGCTGCTTGCTTGTCTTGCCACCTCAAACTTCAAAAGTATCTTAGGTGGTCCGTGAAGGGGGCCTCCGACAGACCTACTCTGAAATTGCGAACGTCTGCAGAGAGCTCGCAGCCAGAAAAAGCTAGCCTGGAAAGTTGTTGCTCAGCCTCATCTGCCCATGGCACTGCTCACACAGAGGCACAGAGACTGGGGCTGCTTGCTTGTCTTGCAACCTCAAACTTCAAAAGTAAATTTGAGGCTCCGTGCAGGAGGCATTTGCCAGCCCTTCTCCGAAAATGCGAACGTCTGCAGATAGCTCGCAGACAGAAAGAGCTAGCCTGCAAAGCTATTGCTCAGCCTCATCTGCCCATGGCACTGCTCGCACAGAGGCACAGAGACTGGGGCTGCTTGCTTGTCTTGCAACCTCAAATTTCAAAAGTAAATTTCAGGCTCCGTGCAGGAGGCCTTATCCAGCCCTTCTCCGAAAATGCGAACGTCTACAGATAGCTCGCAGCCAGAAACAGCTAGCCTGCAAAGCTGTTGCTCAGCCTCATCTGCCCATGGCAGTGCTCGCACACAGGCACAGAGACTGGGGCTGCTTGCTTGTCTTGCCACCTCAAACTTCAAAAGTATCTTAGGTGGTCCGTGCAGGGGCCCTCCGGCAGCCCTACTCTGAAAATGCGAACGTCTGCAGAGAGCTCGCAGCCAGAAAGAGCTAGCCTGGAAAGCTGTTGCTCAGCCTCATCTGCCCATGGCACTGCTCACACAGAGGCACAGAGACTGGGGCTGCTTGCTTGTCTTGCCACCTCTAACTTTAAACGTAGCTTAGGTGGTCCGTGCAGTGGGGCCTCCGGCAGCCCTGCTCCCAAAATGCGAACGTCTGCAGATAGCTCGCAGCCAGAAAGAGCTAGCCTGGAAAGCTGTTGCTCAGCCTCATCTGCTCATGACACTGCTCGCACAGAGGCAGAGAGACTGAGGCTGCTTGATTTTCTTGCACCTCAAACTTCAAACGTATCTTTGGGGGTCCATGCAGGGGGCCTCATTCAGCCCTGCTCTGAAAATGCGAAGGTCTGCAGATAGCTCGCAGGCAGAAAGAGCTAGCCTGGAAAGCTGTTGCTCAGCCTCATCTGCCCATGGCACTGCTCGCATAGAGGCAGAGAGACTGGAGCTGCTTGCTTGTCTTGCCACCTCAAACTTCAAAAGTATCTTAGGTGGTCCGTGAAGGGGGGGTTCCGGCAGCCCTACTCTGAAAATGCGAACGTCTGCAGAGAGCTCGCAACCAGAAAAAGCTAGCCTGGAAAGCTGTTGCTCAGCCTCATCTGCTCATGGCACTGCTCACACAGAGGCAAAAAGACTGGGGCTGCTTGCTTGTCTTGCCACCTCAAACTTCAAACATCGCTTAGGTGGTCCGTGCAGGGGTCCTCCGGCAGCCCTGCTCTGAAAATGCGAACGTCTGCAGATAGCTCGCAGGCAGAAAGAGCTAGCCTGGAAAGCTATTGCTCAGCCTCATCTGCCCATGGCACTGCTCGCACAGAGGCACAGAGACTGGGGCTGCTTGCTTGTTTTGCCACCTCAAACTTCCAACGTATCTTTGAAAGTCCGTGCCGGGCACCGCCGGTAGCCCTGCTCCGAATATGCGAATGTCTGCAGATAGCTCGCAGGCAGAAAGAGCTAGCCTGGAAAGCTGTTGCTCAGCCTCATCTGCCCATGGCACTGCTCGCACAGAGGCACAGAGACTGGGGCTGCTTGCTTGTCTTGCCACCTCAAACTTTAAACGTAGTTTAGGTGGTCCGTGCAGTGGGGCCTCCGGTAGCCCTCTCCCAAAATGCGAACGTCTGCATATAGCTCGCAGCCAGAAACAGCTAGCCTGGAAAGCTGTTGCTCAGCCTCATCTGCTCATGGCACTGCTCGCACAGAGGCACAGAGACTGTTGCTGCTTGCTTTTCTTGCACCTCAAACTTCAAACGTATCTTTGGGGGTCCGTGCAGGGGGCCTCCGGCAGCACTGCTCTGAAAATGCGAACTTCTGCAGATAGCTCGCAGGCAGAAAGAGCTAGCCTGGAAAGCTGTTGCTCAGCCTCATCTGCCCATGGCACTGCTCGCACAGAGGCACAGAGACTGGGGCTGCTTGCTTGTCTTGCCACCTCAAACTTCAAACGTATCTTTGGGGGTCCGTGCAGGGGATCTCCGGCAGCCCTGCTCTGAAAATGCGAACGTCTGCAGATAGCTCGCAGCCAGAAAGAGCTAGCCTGGAAAGCTGTTGCTCAGCCTCATCTGTCCGTGGCACTGCTCGCACAGAGGCACAGAGACTGGGGCTGCTTGCTTGTCTTGCCACCTCAAACTTCAAAAGTATCTTGGGTGATCCGTGAAGGGGGCCTCCGGCAGCCCTGCTCTGAAAATGCGAACGTCTGCAGAGAGCTCGCAACCAGAAAGAGCTAGCCTGGAAAGCTGTTGCTCAGCCTCATCTGTCCGTGGCACTGCTCGCACAGAGGCACAGAGACTGGGGCTGCTTGCTTGTCTTGCCACCTCAAACTTCAAAAGTATCTTGGGTGATCCGTGAAGGGGGCCTCCGGCAGCCCTGCTCTGAAAATGCGAACGTCTGCAGAGAGCTCGCAGCCAGAAAGAGCTAGCCTGGAAAGCTGTTGCTCAGCCTCATCTGCCCATGGCACTGCTCGCACAGAGGCACAGAGACTGGGGCTGCTTGCTTGTCTTGCCACCTCTAACATTAAACGTAGCTTAGGTGGTCCGTGCAGTGGGGCCTCCGGCAGCCGTGCTCCCAAAATGCGAACGTCTGCACATAGCTCGCAGCCAGAAAGAGCTAGCCTGGAAAGCTGTTGCTCAGCCTCATCTGCCCATGGCACTGCTCGCACAGAGGCACAGAGACTGGGGCTGCTTGCTTGTCTTGCCACCTCAAACTTCAAAAGTATCTTAGGTGGTCCGTGAAGGGGGCCTCCGGCAGCCCTACTCTGAAATTGAGAACGTCTGCAGAGAGCTCGCAACCAGAAAAAGCTAGCCTGCAAAGCTGTTGCTCAGCCTCATCTGCCCATGGCACTGCTCACACAGAGGCACAGAGACTGGGGCTGCTTGCTTGTCTTGCCACCTCAAACATCAAACATAGCTTTGGGGGTCCGTGCAGGGGGCCTCCGGCAGCCCTGCTCTGAAAATGCGAACGTCTGCAGATAGCTCGCAGGTAGAAAGAGCTAGCCTGGAAAGCTGTTGCTCAGCCTCATCTGCCCATGGCACTGCTCGCACAGAGGCACAGAGACTGGGGCTGCTTGCTTGTCTTGCCACCTCAAACTTTAAACGTAGTTTAGGTGGTCCGTGCAGTGGGGCCTCCGGCAGCCCTGCTCCCAAAATGCGAACGTCTGCAGATAGCTCGCAGCCAGAAACAGCTAGCCTGGAAAGCTGTTGCTCAGCCTCATCTGCTCATGGCACTGCTCGCACAGAGGCACAGAGACTGTTGCTGCTTGCTTTTCTTGCACCTCAAACTTCAAACGTATCTTTGGGGGTCCGTGCAGGGGGCCTCCGGCAGCACTGCTCTGAAAATGCGAACTTCTGCAGATAGCTCGCAGGCAGAAAGAGCTAGCCTGGAAAGCTGTTGCTCAGCCTCATCTGCCCATGGCACTGCTCGCACAGAGGCACAGAGACTGGGTCTGCTTGCTTGTCTTGCAACCTCAAACTTCAAACGTATCTTTGGGGGTCCGTGCAGGGGATCTCCGACAGCCCTGCTCTGAAAATGCGAACGTCTGCAGATAGCTCGCAGCCAGAAAGAGCTAGCCTGGAAAGCTGTTGCTCAGCCTCATCTGTCCGTGGCACTGCTCGCACAGAGGCACAGAGACTGGGGCTGCTTGCTTGTCTTGCACCTCAAACTTCAAAAGTATCTTAGGTGGTCCGTGCAGGCGGCCTCCGACAGCCCTATACTGAAATTGCGAACATCTGCAGAGAGCTCGCAACCAGGAAAAGCTAGCCTGGAAAGTTGTTGCTCAGCCTTATCTGCCCATGGCACTGCTCGCACAGAGGCACAGAGACTGGGGCTGCTTACTTGTCTTGCAACCTCAAACATCAAAAGTAAATTTGAGGCTCCGTGCAGGAGGCATTAGCCAGCCCTTCTCCGAAAATGCGAACGTCTGCAGATAGCTCGCAGCCAGAAACAGCTAGACTGCAAAGCTGTTGCTCAGCCTCATCTGCCCATGGCACTGCTCACACAGAGGCACAGAGACTGGTGCTGCTTGCTTTTCTTGCCAACTCAAACTTCAAACGTATATTTGGGGTCCATGCAGGGGGCCTCCGGCAGCCCTGCTCTGAAAATGCTAACGTCTGCAGATAGCTCGCAGGCAGAAAAAGCTGGCCTGGAAAGCTGTTGCTCAGCCTCTTCTGCCCATGGCACTGCTCGCACAGAGGCACAGAGACTGGGGCTGCTTGCTTGTCTTGCCACCTCAAACTTCAAAAGTATCTTAGGTGGTCCGTGAAGGGGGCCTCCGGCAGCCCTACTCTGAAAATGCGAAAGTCTGCAGATAGCTCGCAGCCAGAAAGAGCTAGCCTGGAAAGCTGTTGCTCAGCCTCATCTGCCCATGGCACTGCTCGCACAGAGGCACAGAGACTGGGGCTGCTTGCTTGTCTTGCAACCTCAAACTTCAAAAGTATCTTGGGTGATCCTTGAAGTGGGCCTCCGGCAGCCCTGCTCTGAAAATGCGAACGTCTGCAGAGAGCTCGCAACCAGAAAGAGCTAGCCTGGAAAGCTGTTGCTCAGCCTCATCTGCCCATGGCACTGCTCGCACAGAGGCACAGAGACTGAGGCTGCTTGCTTGTCTTGCCACCTCTAACTTTAAACGTAGCTTAGGTGGTCCGTGCAGTGGGGCCTCCGGCAGCCCTGCTCCCAAAATGCGAACGTCTGCAGAGAGCTCGCAGCCAGAAAGAGCTAGCCTGGAAAGCTGTTGCTCAGCCTCATCTGCCCATGGCACTGCTCACACAGAGGCACAGAGACTGGGGCTGCTTTCTTTTCTTGCCACCTCAAACTTCAAACGTAGCTTTGGGGGTCCATGCAGGGGGCCTCCGGCAGCCCTGCTCTGAAAATGCGAACGTCTGCAGAGAGCTCGCAACCAGAAAGAGCTAGCCTGGAAAGCTGTTGCTCAGCCTCATCTGCCCATGGCACTGCTCGCACAGAGGCACAGAGACTGAGGCTGCTTGCTTGTCTTGCCACCTCTAACTTTAAACGTAGCTTAGGTGGTCCGTGCAGTGGGGCCTCCGGCAGCCCTGCTCCCAAAATGCGAACGTCTGCAGAGAGCTCGCAGCCAGAAAGAGCTGGCCTGGAAAGCTGTTGCTCAGCCTCATCTGCCCATGGCACTGCTCACACAGAGGCACAGAGACTGGGGCTGCTTTCTTTTCTTGCCACCTCAAACTTCAAACGTATCTTTGGGGGTCCGTGCAGGGGGCCTCCGGCAGCCCTGCTCTGAAAATGCGAACTTCTGCAGATAACTCGCAGGCAGAAAGAGCTAGCCTGGAAAGCTGTTGCTCAGCCTCATCTGCCCATGGCACTGCTCGCACAGAGGCACAGAGACTGGGGCTGCTTGCTTGTCTTGCAACCTCAAACTTCAAACGTATATTTGGGGGTCCGTGCAGGGGACCTCCGGCAGCCCCTCTCTGAAAATGCGAACGTCTGCAGATAGCTCGCAGCCAGAAAGAGCTAGCCTGGAAAGCTGTTGCTCAGCCTCATCTGCCCATGGCACTGCTCGCACAGAGGCACAGAGACTGGGGCTGCTTGCTTGTCTTGCAACCTCAAACTTTAAAAGTATCTTGGGTGATCCTTGAAGGGGGCCTCCGGCAGCCCTACTCTGAAAATGCGAACGTCTGCAGAGAGCTCTCAACCAGAAAGATCTAGCCTGGAAAGCTGTTGCTCAGCCTCATCTGCACATGGCACTGCTCGCACAGAGGCACAGAGACTGGGGCTGCTTGCTTTTCTTCCCACCTCAAACTTCAAAAGCATCTTAGGTGGTCCGTGAAGGGTACCTCCGGCAGCCCTACTCTTAAAATGCGAACGTCTGCAGAGAGCTCGCAGCCAGAAAGAGCTAGCCTGGAAAGCTGTTGCTCAGCCTCATCTTCTCATGGCACTTCTCACACAGAGGCACAGAGACTGGGGCTGCTTGCTTGTCTTGCCACCTCAAACTTCAAACGTAGCTTTGGGGGTCCATGCAGGGGGCCTCCGGCAGCCCTGCTCTGAAAATGTAAACGTCTGCAGATAGCTCGCAGGCAGAAAAATCTAGCCTGGAAAGCTGTTGCTCACCCTCATCTGCCCATGGCACTGCTCGCACAGAGGCACAGAGACTGGGGCTGCTTGCTTGTCTTGCCACCTCAAACTTCAAAAGTATCTTAGGTGGTCCGTGAAGGGGGCCTCCGACAGCCCTACTCTGAAATTGCGAACGTCTGCAGAGAGCTCGCAGCCAGAAAATGCTAGCCTGGAAAGTTGTTGCTCAGCCTCATCTGCCCATGGCACTGCTCACACAGAGGCACTGAGACTGGGGCTGCTTGCTTGTCTTGCAACCTCAAACTTCAAAAGTAAATTTGAGGCTCCCTGCAGGAGGCATTTGCCAGCCCTTCTCCGAAAATGCGAACGTCTGCAGATAGCTCGCAGACAGAAAGAGCTAGCCTGCAAAGCTATTGCTCAGCCTCATCTGCCCATGGCACTGCTCGCACAGAGGCACAGAGACTGGGGCTGCTTGCTTGTCTTGCAACCTCAAACTTCAAAAGTAAATTTCAGGCTCCGTGCAGGAGGCCTTATCCAGCCCTTCTCCGAAAATGCGAACGTCTACAGATAGCTCGCAGCCAGAAACAGCTAGCCTGCAAAGCTGTTGCTCAGCCTCATCTGCCCATGGCACTGCTCGCACAGAGGCACAGAGACTGGGGCTGCTTGCTTTTCTTGCCACCTCAAACTTCAAACGTAGCTTTGGGGGTCCATGCAGGGGGTCTCCGGCAGCCCTGCTCTGAAAATGCGAACGTCTGCAGAGAGCTCGCAGGCAGAAAAAGCTAGCCTGGAAAGCTGTTGCTCAGCCTCATCTGCCCATGGCACTGCTCGCACAGAGGCACAGAGACTGGGGCTGCTTGCTTGTCTTGCCACCTCAAACTTCAAAAGTATCTTAGGTGGTCCGTGCAGGGGCCCTCCGGCAGCCCTACTCTGAAAATGCGAACGTCTGCAGATAGCTCGCAGCCAGAAAGAGCTAGCCTGGAAAGCTGTTGCTCAGCCTCATCTGCCCATGACACTGCTCGCACAGAGGCACAGAGACTGGGGCTGCTTGCTTGTCTTGCAACCTCAAACTTCAAAAGTAAATTTCAGGCTCCGTGCAGGAGGCCTAATCCAGCCCTTCTCCGAAAATGCGAACGTCTGCATATAGCTCGCAGCCAGAAACAGCTAGCCTGCAAAGCTGTTGCTCAGCCTCATCTGCCCATGGCACTGCTCGCACAGAGGCACAGAGACTGGGGCTGCTTGCTTGTCTTGCCACCTCAAACTTTAAACGTAGCTTAGGTGGTCCGTGCAGTGGGGCCTCCGGCAGCCCTGCTCTGAAAATGGAAACGTCTGCAGATAGCTCGCAGGCAGAAAAATCTAGCCTGGAAAGCTGTTGCTCAGCCTCATCTGCCCATGGCACTGCTCGCACAGAGGCACAGAGACTGGGGCTGCTTGCTTGTCTTGCCACCTCAAACTTCAAAAGTATCTTAGGTGGTCCGTGAAGGGGGCCTCCGACAGCCCTACTCTGAAATTGCGAAAGTCTGCAGAGAGCTCGCAGCCAGAAAAAGCTAGCCTGGAAAGTTGTTGCTCAGCCTCATCTGCCCATGGCACTGCTCACACAGAGGCACAGAGACTGGGGCTACTTGCTTGTCTTGCAACCTCAAACTTCAAAAGTAAATTTGAGGCTCCGTGCAGGAGGCATTTGCCAGCCCTTCTCCGAAAATGCGAACGTCTGCAGATAGCTCGCAGACAGAAAGAGCTAGCCTGCAAAGCTATTGCTCAGCCTCATCTGCCCATGGCACTGCTCGCACAGAGGCACAGAGACTGGGGCTGCTTGCTTGTCTTGCAACCTCAAACTTCAAAAGTATATTTCAGGCTCCGTGCAGGAGGCCTAATCCAGCCCTTCTCCGAAAATGCGAACGTCTACAGATAGCTCGCAGCCAGAAACAGCTAGCCTGCAAAGCTGTTGCTCAGCCTCATCTGCCCATGGCACTGCTCGCACAGAGGCACAGAGACTGGGGCTGCTTGCTTTTCTTGCCACCTCAAACTTCAAACGTAGCTTTGGGGGTCCATGCAGGGGGCCTCCGGCAGCCCTGCTCTGAAAATGCGAACGTCTGCAGAGAGCTCGCAGGCAGAAAGAGCTAGCCTGGAAAGATGTTGCTCAGCCTCATCTACCCATGGCACTGCTCACACAGAGGCACAGAGACTGGGGCTGCTTGCTTGTCTTGCCCCCTCAAACTTCAAAAGTATCTTGGGTGATCCGTGAAGGGGGCCTCCGGCAGCCCTGCTCTGAAAATGCGAACGTCTGCAGAGAGCTCGCAGGCAAAAAGAGCTAGCCTGGAAAGCTGTTGCTCAGCCTCATCTGCCCATGGCACTGCTCGCACAGAGGCACAGAGACTGGGGCTGCTTGCTTGTCTTGCCACCTCTAACATTAAACGTAGCTTAGGTGGTCCGTGCAGTGGGGTCTCCGGCAGCCCTGCTCCCAAAATGCGAACGTCTGCACATAGCTCGCAGACAGAAAGAGCTAGCCTGGAAAGCTGTTGCTCAGCCTCATCTGCCCATGGCACTGCTCGCACAGAGGCACAGAGACTGGGGCTGCTTGCTTGTCTTGCCACCTCAAACATCAAACATAGCTTTGGGGGTCCGTGCAGGGGGCCTCCGGCAGCCCTGCTCTGAAAATGCGAACGTCTGCAGATAGCTCGCAGGTAGAAAGAGCTAGCCTGGAAAGCTGTTGCTCAGCCTCATCTGTCCATGGCACTGCTCGCACAGAGGCACAGAGACTGGGGCTGCTTGCTTGTTTTGACACCTCAAACTTCAAACGTATCTTTGAAAGTCCGTGCCGGGCACCGCCGGTAACCCTGCTCCGAATATGCGAATATCTGCAGATAGCTCACAGCCAGAAAGAGCTGGCCTGGAAAGATGTTGCTCAGCCTCATCTGCCCATGGCACTGCTCGCACAGAGGCACAGAGACTGGGGCTGCTTGCTTGTCTTGCAACCTCAAACTTCAAAAGTAAATTTGAGGCTCCGTGCAGAAGGCATTAGCCAGCCCTTCTCCGAAAATGTGAACGTCTGCAGATTGCTCGCAGGCAGAAAGAGCTAGCCTGGAAAGCTGTTGCTCAGCCTCATCTGCCCATGGCACTGCTCGCACAGAGGCACAGACACTGGGGCTGCTTGCTTGTCTTGCAACCTCAAACTTCAAAAGTATATTTGAGGCTCCGTGCAGGAGGCCTTAGCCAGCCCTTCTCCGAAAATGCGAACGTCTGCAGATAGCTCGCAGCCAGAAACAGCTAGCCTGCAAAGCTGTTGCTCAGCCTCATCTGCTCATGGCACTGCACGCACAGAGGCACAGAGACTGGGGCTGCTTTCTTGTCTTGCAACCTCAAACTTCAAACGTATCTTTGGGGGTCCGTGCAGGGGATCTCCGGCAGCCCTGCTCTGAAAATGCGAACGTCTGCAGATAGCTCGCAGCCAGAAAAAGCTAGCCTGGAAAGCTGTTGCTCAGCCTCATCTGTCCGTGGCACTGCTCGCACAGAGGCACAGAGACTGGGGCTGCTTTCTTGTCTTGCCCCCTCAAACTTCAAAATTATCTTGGGTGATCCGTGAAGGGGGCCTCCGGCAGCCCTGCTCTGAAAATGCGAACGTCTGCAGAGAGCTCGCAACCAGAAAGAGCTAGCCTGGAAAGCTGTTGCTCAGCCTCATCTGCCCATGGCACTGCTCGCACAGAGGCACAGAGACTGGGGCTGCTTGCTTGTCTTGCCACCTCTAACTTTAAACGTAGCTTAGGTGGTCCGTGCAGTGGGGTCTCCGGCAGCCCTGCTCCCAAAATGCGAACGTCTGCACATAGCTCGCAGACAGAAAGAGCTAGCCTGGAAAGCTGTTGCTCAGCCTCATCTGCTCATGGCACTGCTCGCACAGAGGCACAGAGACTGGGGCTGCTTGCTTTTCTTGCACCTCAAACTTCAAACGTATCTTTGGGGGTCCGTGAAGGGGGCCTCCGGCAGCACTGCTCTGAAAATGCGAACGTCTGCAGATAGCTCGCAGGCAGAAAGAGCTAGCCTGGAAAGATGTTGCTCAGCCTCATCTGCCCATGGCACTGCTCACACAGAGGCACAGAGACTGGGGCTGCTTGCTTGTCTTGCCCCCTCAAACTTCAAAAGTATCTTGGGTGATCCGTGAAGGTGGCCTCCGGCAGCCCTGCTCTGAAAATGCGAACGTCTGCAGAGAGCTCGCAGGCAAAAAGAGCTAGCCTGGAAAGCTGTTGCTCAGCCTCATCTGCCCATGGCACTGCTCGCACAGAGGCACAGAGACTGGGGCTGCTTGCTTGTCTTGCCACCTGTAACATTAAACGTAGCTTAGGTGGTCCGTGCAGTGGGGCCTCCGGCAGCCCTGCTCCCAAAATGCGAAAGTCTGCACATAGCTCGCAGCCAGAAAGAGCTAGCCTGGAAAGCTGTTGCTCAGCCTCATCTGCCCATGGCACTGCTCGCACAGAGGCACAGAGACTGGGGCTGCTTGCTTGTCTTGCCACCTCAATCTTCAAAAGTATCTTAGGTGGTCCGTGAAGGGGGCCTCCGGCAGCCCTACTCTGAAATTGAGAACGTCTGCAGAGAGCTCGCAGGCAGAAAAAGCTAGCCTGGAAAGCTGTTGCTCAGCCTCATCTGCCCATGGCACTGCTCACACAGAGGCACAGAGACTGGGGCTGCTTGCTTGTCTTGCCACCTCAAACATCAAACATAGCTTTGGGGGTCCGTGCAGGGGGCCTCCGGCAGCCCTGCTCTGAAAATGCGAACGTCTGCAGATAGCTCGCAGGTAGAAAGAGCTAGCCTGGAAAGCTGTTGCTCAGCCTCATCTGCCCATGGCACTGCTCGCACAGAGGCACAGAGACTGGGGCTGCTTGCTTGTTTTGACACCTCAAACTTCAAACGTATCTTTGAAAGTCCGTGCCGGGCACCGCCGGTAACCCTGCTCCGAATATGCGAATATCTGCAGTTTGCTCGCAGGCAGAAAGAGCTAGCCTGGAAAGCTGTTGCTCAGCCTCATCTGCCCATGGCACTGCTCGCACAGAGGCACAGAGACTGGGGCTGCTTGCTTGTCTTGCAACCTCAAACTTCAAAAGTATATTTGAGGCTCCGTGCAGGAGGCCTTAGCCAGCCCTTCTCCGAAAATGCGAACGTCTGCAGATAGCTCGCAGCCAGAAACAGCTAGCCTGCAAAGCTGTTGCTCAGCCTCATCTGCTCATGGCACTGCACGCACAGAGGCACAGAGACTGGGGCTGCTTGCTTTTCTTGCACCTCAAACTTCAAAAGTATCTTAGGTGGTCCGTGCAGGCGGCCTCCGACAGCCCTACTCTGAAATTGCGAACATCTGCAGAGAGCTCGCAACCAGGAAAAGCTAGCCTGGAAAGTTGTTGCTCAGCCTTATCTGCCCATGGCACTGCTCGCACAGAGGCACAGAGACTGGGGCTGCTTGCTTGTCTTGCAACCTCAAACTTCAAAAGTAAATTTGAGGCTCCGTGCAGGAGGCATTAGCCAGCCCTTCTCCGAAAATGCGAACGTCTGCAGATAGCTCGCAGCCAGAAACAGCTAGCCTGCAAAGCTGTTGCTCAGCCTCATCTGCCCATGGCACTGCTCACACAGAGGCACAGAGACTGGTGCTGCTTGCTTTTCTTGCCAACTCAAACTTCAAACGTATATTTGGGGTCCATGCAGGGGGCCTCCGGCAGCCCTGCTCTGAAAATGCAAACGTCTGCAGATAGCTCGCAGGCAGAAAAAGCTGGCCTGGAAAGCTGTTGCTCAGCCTCTTCTGCCCATGGCACTGCTCGCACAGAGGCACAGAGACTGGGGCTGCTTGCTTGTCTTGCCACCTCAAACTTCAAACGTAGCTTTGGTGGTCCGTGAAGGGGGCCTCCGGCAGCCCTACTCTGAAAATGCGAAAGTCTGCAGAGAGCTCGCAGCCAGAAAGAGCTAGCCTGGAAAGCTGTTGCTCAGCCTCATCTGCCCATGGCACTGCTCACACAGAGGCACAGAGACTGGGGCTGCTTGCTTTTCTTGCCACCTTAAACTTCAAACGTAGCTTTGGGGGTCCGTGCAGGAGGCCTCCGGCAGCCCTGCTCTGAAAATGCGAACGTCTGCAGATAGCTCGCAGCCAGAAAGAGCTAGCCTGGAAAGCTGTTGCTCAGCCTCATCTGCCCATGGCACTGCTCGCACAGAGGCACAGAGACTGGGGCTGCTTGCTTGTCTTGCCACCTCAAACTTCAAAAGTATCTTGGGTGATCCTTGAAGTGGGCCTCCGGCAGCCCTGCTCTGAAAATGCGAACGTCTGCAGAGAGCTCGCAACCAGAAAGAGCTAGCCTGGAAAGCTGTTGCTCAGCCTCATCTGCCCATGGCACTGCTCGCACAGAGGCACAGAGACTGAGGCTGCTTGCTTGTCTTGCCACCTCTAACTTTAAACGTAGCTTAGGTGGTCCGTGCAGTGGGGCCTCCGGCAGCCCTGCTCTGAAAATGCGAACGTCAGCAGAGAGCTCGCAGCCAGAAAGAGCTGGCCTGAAAAGCTGTTGCTCAGCCTCATCTGCCCATGGCACTGCTCACACAGAGGCACAGAGACTGGGGCTGCTTTCTTTTCTTGCCACCTCAAACTTCAAACGTAGCTTTGGGGGTCCGTGCAGGGGGCCTCCGGCAGCCCTGCTCTGAAAATGCAAACTTCTGCAGATAGCTCGCAGGCAGAAAGAGCTAGCCTGGAAAGCTGTTGCTCAGCCTCATCTGCCCATGGCACTGCTCGCACAGAGGCACAGAGACTGGGGCTGCTTGCTTGTCTTGCAACCTCAAACTTCAAACGTATATTTGGGGGTCCGTGCAGGGGACCTCCGGCAGCCCCTCTCTGAAAATGCGAACGTCTGCAGATAGCTCGCAGCCAGAAAGAGCTAGCCTGGAAAGCTGTTGCTCAGCCTCATCTGCCCATGGCACTGCTCGCACAGAGGCACAGAGACTGGGGCTGCTTGCTTGTCTTGCAACCTCAAACTTTAAAAGTATCTTGGGTGATCCTTGAAGGGGGCCTCCGGCAGCCCTACTCTGAAAATGCGAACGTCTGCAGAGAGCTCGCAACCAGAAAGATCTAGCCTGGAAAGCTGTTGCTCAGCCTCATCTGCACATGGCACTGCTCGCACAGAGGCACAGAGACTGGGGCTGCTTGCTTTTCTTCCCACCTCAAACTTCAAAAGCATCTTAGGTGGTCCGTGAAGGGGGCCTCCGGCAGCCCTACTCTTAAAATGCGAACGTCTGCAGAGAGCTCGCAGCCAGAAAGAGCTAGCCTGGAAAGCTGTTGCTCAGCCTCATCTTCTCATGGCACTTCTCACACAGAGGCACAGAGACTGGGGCTGCTTGCTTGTCTTGCCACCTCAAACTTCAAACGTAGCTTTGGGGGTCCATGCAGGGGGCCTCCGGCAGCCCTGCTCTGAAAATGTAAACGTCTGCAGATAGCTCGCAGGCAGAAAAATCTAGCCTGGAAAGCTGTTGCTCACCCTCATCTGCCCATGGCACTGCTCGCACAGAGGCACAGAGACTGGGGCTGCTTGCTTGTCTTGCCACCTCAAACTTCAAAAGTATCTTAGGTGGTCCGTGAAGGGGGCCTCCGACAGCCCTACTCTGAAATTGCGAACGTCTGCAGAGAGCTCGCAGCCAGAAAATGCTAGCCTGGAAAGTTGTTGCTCAGCCTCATCTGCCCATGGCACTGCTCACACAGAGGCACTGAGACTGGGGCTGCTTGCTTGTCTTGCAACCTCAAACTTCAAAAGTAAATTTGAGGCTCCGTGCAGGAGGCATTTGCCAGCCCTTCTCCGAAAATGCGAACGTCTGCAGATAGCTCGCAGACAGAAAGAGCTAGCCTGCAAAGCTATTGCTCAGCCTCATCTGCCCATGGCACTGCTCGCACAGAGGCACAGAGACTGGGGCTGCTTGCTTGTCTTGCAACCTCAAACTTCAAAAGTAAATTTCAGGCTCCGTGCAGGAGGCCTTATCCAGCCCTTCTCCGAAAATGCGAACGTCTACAGATAGCTCGCAGCCAGAAACAGCTAGCCTGCAAAGCTGTTGCTCAGCCTCATCTGCCCATGGCACTGCTCGCACAGAGGCACAGAGACTGGGGCTGCTTGCTTTTCTTGCCACCTCAAACTTCAAACGTAGCTTTGGGGGTGCATGCAGGGGGTCTCCGGCAGCCCTGCTCTGAAAATGCGAACGTCTGCAGAGAGCTCGCAGGCAGAAAAAGCTAGCCTGGAAAGCTGTTGCTCAGCCTCATCTGCCCATGGCACTGCTCGCACAGAGGCACAGAGACTGGGGCTGCTTGCTTGTCTTGCCACCTCAAACTTCAAAAGTATCTTAGGTGGTCCGTGCAGGGGCCCTCCGGCAGCCCTACTCTGAAAATGCGAACGTCTGCAGATAGCTCGCAGCCAGAAAGAGCTAGCCTGGAAAGCTGTTGCTCAGCCTCATCTGCCCATGACACTGCTCGCACAGAGGCACAGAGACTGGGGCTGCTTGCTTGTCTTGCAACCTCAAACTTCAAAAGTAAATTTCAGGCTCCGTGCAGGAGGCCTAATCCAGCCCTTCTCCGAAAATGCGAACGTCTGCATATAGCTCGCAGCCAGAAACAGCTAGCCTGCAAATCTGTTGCTCAGCCTCATCTGCCCATGGCACTGCTCGCACAGAGGCACAGAGACTGGGGCTGCTTGCTTGTCTTGCAACCTCAAACTTCAAACGTATATTTGGGGGTCCGTGCAGGGGACCTTCGCCAGCCCTGCTCATAAATGCGAACGTCTGCAGATAGCTCGCAGCCAGAAAGAGCTAGCCTGGAAAGCTGTTGCTCAGCCTCATCTGCCCATGGCACTGCTCGCACAGAGGCACAGAGACTGGGGCTGCTTGCTTGTCTTGCCACCTCAAACTTCAAAAGTATTTTAGGTTTTCCGTGAAGGGGGCCTCCGGCAGCCCTACTCTGAAAATGCAAACGTCTGCAGAGAGCTCGCAACCATAAAGTGCTAGCCTGGAAAGCTGTTGCTCAGCCTCATCTGCCCATGGCACTGCTCGCACAGAGGCACAGAGACTGGGGCTGCTTGCTTGTCTTGCCACCTCAAACTTTAAACGTAGCTTAGGTGGTCCGTGCAGTGGGGCCTCCGGCAGCCCTGCTCTGAAAATGCAAACGTCTGCAGATAGCTCGCAGGCAGAAAAAGCTGGCCTGGAAAGCTGTTGCTCAGCCTCTTCTGCCCATGGCACTGCTCGCACAGAGGCACAGAGACTGGGGCTGCTTGCTTGTCTTGCCACCTCAAACTTCAAACGTAGCTTTGGTGGTCCGTGAAGGGGGCCTCCGGCAGCCCTACTCTGAAAATGCGAAAGTCTGCAGAGAGCTCGCAGCCAGAAAGAGCTAGCCTGGAAAGCTGTTGCTCAGCCTCATCTGCCCATGGCACTGCTCACACAGAGGCACAGAGACTGGGGCTGCTTGCTTTTCTTGCCACCTTAAACTTCAAACGTAGCTTTGGGGGTCCGTGCAGGAGGCCTCCGGCAGCCCTGCTCTGAAAATGCGAACGTCTGCAGATAGCTCGCAGCCAGAAAGAGCTAGCCTGGAAAGCTGTTGCTCAGCCTCATCTGCCCATGGCACTGCTCGCACAGAGGCACAGAGACTGGGGCTGCTTGCTTGTCTTGCCACCTCAAACTTCAAAAGTATCTTGGGTGATCCTTGAAGTGGGCCTCCGGCAGCCCTGCTCTGAAAATGCGAACGTCTGCAGAGAGCTCGCAACCAGAAAGAGCTAGCCTGGAAAGCTGTTGCTCAGCCTCATCTGCCCATGGCACTGCTCGCACAGAGGCACAGAGACTGAGGCTGCTTGCTTGTCTTGCCACCTCTAACTTTAAACGTAGCTTAGGTGGTCCGTGCAGTGGGGCCTCCGGCAGCCCTGCTCCCAAAATGCGAACGTCAGCAGAGAGCTCGCAGCCAGAAAGAGCTGGCCTGAAAAGCTGTTGCTCAGCCTCATCTGCCCATGGCACTGCTCACACAGAGGCACAGAGACTGGGGCTGCTTTCTTTTCTTGCCACCTCAAACTTCAAACGTAGCTTTGGGGGTCCGTGCAGGGGGCCTCCGGCAGCCCTGCTCTGAAAATGCAAACTTCTGCAGATAGCTCGCAGGCAGAAAGAGCTAGCCTGGAAAGCTGTTGCTCAGCCTCATCTGCCCATGGCACTGCTCGCACAGAGGCACAGAGACTGGGGCTGCTTGCTTGTCTTGCAACCTCAAACTTCAAACGTATATTTGGGGGTCCGTGCAGGGGACCTCCGGCAGCCCCTCTCTGAAAATGCGAACGTCTGCAGATAGCTCGCAGCCAGAAAGAGCTAGCCTGGAAAGCTGTTGCTCAGCCTCATCTGCCCATGGCACTGCTCGCACAGAGGCACAGAGACTGGGGCTGCTTGCTTGTCTTGCAACCTCAAACTTTAAAAGTATCTTGGGTGATCCTTGAAGGGGGCCTCCGGCAGCCCTACTCTGAAAATGCGAACGTCTGCAGAGAGCTCGCAACCAGAAAGATCTAGCCTGCAAAGCTGTTGCTCAGCCTCATCTGCACATGGCACTGCTCGCACAGAGGCACATAGACTGGGGCTGCTTGCTTTTCTTCCCACCTCAAACTTCAAAAGCATCTTAGGTGGTCCGTGAAGGGGGCCTCCGGCAGCCCTACTCTTAAAATGCGAACGTCTGCAGAGAGCTCGCAGCCAGAAAGAGCTAGCCTGGAAAGCTGTTGCTCAGCCTCATCTTCTCATGGCACTTCTCACACAGAGGCACAGAGACTGGGGCTGCTTGCTTGTCTTGCCACCTCAAACTTCAAACGTAGCTTTGGGGGTCCATGCAGGGGGCCTCCGGCAGCCCTGCTCTGAAAATGTAAACGTCTGCAGATAGCTCGCAGGCAGAAAAATCTAGCCTGGAAAGCTGTTGCTCACCCTCATCTGCCCATGGCACTGCTCGCACAGAGGCACAGAGACTGGGGCTGCTTGCTTGTCTTGCCACCTCAAACTTCAAAAGTATCTTAGGTGGTCCGTGAAGGGGGCCTCCGACAGCCCTACTCTGAAATTGCGAACGTCTGCAGAGAGCTCGCAGCCAGAAAATGCTAGCCTGGAAAGTTGTTGCTCAGCCTCATCTGCCCATGGCACTGCTCACACAGAGGCACTGAGACTGGGGCTGCTTGCTTGTCTTGCAACCTCAAACTTCAAAAGTAAATTTGAGGCTCCGTGCAGGAGGCATTTGCCAGCCCTTCTCCGAAAATGCGAACGTCTGCAGATAGCTCGCAGACAGAAAGAGCTAGCCTGCAAAGCTATTGCTCAGCCTCATCTGCCCATGGCACTGCTCGCACAGAGGCACAGAGACTGGGGCTGCTTGCTTGTCTTGCAACCTCAAACTTCAAAAGTAAATTTCAGGCTCCGTGCAGGAGGCCTTATCCAGCCCTTCTCCGAAAATGCGAACGTCTACAGATAGCTCGCAGCCAGAAACAGCTAGCCTGCAAAGCTGTTGCTCAGCCTCATCTGCCCATGGCACTGCTCGCACAGAGGCACAGAGACTGGGGCTGCTTGCTTTTCTTGCCACCTCAAACTTCAAACGTAGCTTTGGGGGTCCATGCAGGGGGTCTCCGGCAGCCCTGCTCTGAAAATGCGAACGTCTGCAGAGAGCTCGCAGGCAGAAAAAGCTAGCCTGGAAAGCTGTTGCTCAGCCTCATCTGCCCATGGCACTGCTCGCACAGAGGCACAGAGACTGGGGCTGCTTGCTTGTCTTGCCACCTCAAACTTCAAAAGTATCTTAGGTGGTCCGTGCAGGGGCCCTCCGGCAGCCCTACTCTGAAAATGCGAACGTCTGCAGATAGCTCGCAGCCAGAAAGAGCTAGCCTGGAAAGCTGTTGCTCAGCCTCATCTGCCCATGACACTGCTCGCACAGAGGCACAGAGACTGGGGCTGCTTGCTTGTCTTGCAACCTCAAACTTCAAAAGTAAATTTCAGGCTCCGTGCAGGAGGCCTAATCCAGCCCTTCTCCGAAAATGCGAACGTCTGCATATAGCTCGCAGCCAGAAACAGCTAGCCTGCAAAGCTGTTGCTCAGCCTCATCTGCCCATGGCACTGCTCGCACAGAGGCACAGAGACTGGGGCTGCTTGCTTGTCTTGCAACCTCAAACTTCAAACGTATATTTGGGGGTCCGTGCAGGGGACCTTCGCCAGCCCTGCTCATAAATGCGAACGTCTGCAGATAGCTCGCAGCCAGAAAGAGCTAGCCTGGAAAGCTGTTGCTCAGCCTCATCTGCCCATGGCACTGCTCGCACAGAGGCACAGAGACTGGGGCTGCTTGCTTGTCTTGCCACCTCAAACTTCAAAAGTATTTTAGGTTTTCCGTGAAGGGGGCCTCCGGCAGCCCTACTCTGAAAATGCAAACGTCTGCAGAGAGCTCGCAACCAGAAAGTGCTAGCCTGGAAAGCTGTTGCTCAGCCTCATCTGCCCATGGCACTGCTCGCACAGAGGCACAGAGACTGGGGCTGCTTGCTTGTCTTGCCACCTCAAACTTTAAACGTAGCTTAGGTGGTCCGTGCAGTGGGGCCTCCGGCAGCCCTGCTCTGAAAATGCAAACGTCTGCAGATAGCTCGCAGGCAGAAAAAGCTGGCCTGGAAAGCTGTTGCTCAGCCTCTTCTGCCCATGGCACTGCTCGCACAGAGGCACAGAGACTGGGGCTGCTTGCTTGTCTTGCCACCTGAAACTTCAAACGTAGCTTTGGTGGTCCGTGAAGGGGGCCTCCGGCAGCCCTACTCTGAAAATGCGAAAGTCTGCAGAGAGCTCGCAGCCAGAAAGAGCTAGCCTGGAAAGCTGTTGCTCAGCCTCATCTGCCCATGGCACTGCTCACACAGAGGCACAGAGACTGGGGCTGCTTGCTTTTCTTGCCACCTCAAACTTCAAACGTAGCTTTGGGGGTCCGTGCAGGGGGCCTCCGGCAGCCCTGCTCTGAAAATGCGAACGTCTGCAGATAGCTCGCAGCCAGAAAGAGCTAGCCTGGAAAGCTGTTGCTCAGCCTCATCTGCCCATGGCACTGCTCGCACAGAGGCACAGAGACTGGGGCTGCTTGCTTGTCTTGCCACCTCAAACTTCAAAAGTATCTTGGGTGATCCTTGAAGTGGGCCTCCGGCAGCCCTGCTCTGAAAATGCGAACGTCTGCAGAGAGCTCGCAGGCAAAAAGAGCTAGCCTGGAAAGCTGTTGCTCAGCCTCATCTGCCCATGGCACTGCTCGCACAGAGGCACAGAGACTGAGGCTGCTTGCTTGTCTTGCCACCTCTAACTTTAAACGTAGCTTAGGTGGTCCGTGCAGTGGGGCCTCCGGCAGCCCTGCTCCCAAAATGCGAACGTCTGCAGAGAGCTCGCAGCCAGAAAGAGCTGGCCTGGAAAGCTGTTGCTCAGCCTCATCTGCCCATGGCACTGCTCACACAGAGGCACAGAGACTGGGGCTGTTTTCTTTTCTTGCCACCTCAAACTTCAAACGTAGCTTTGGGGGTCCGTGCAGGGGGCCTCCGGCAGCCCTGCTCTGAAAATGCAAACTTCTGCAGATAGCTCGCAGCCAGAAAGAGCTAGCCTGGAAAGCTGTTGCTCAGCCTCATCTGCCCATGGCACTGCTCGCACAGAGGCACAGAGACTGGGGCTGCTTGCTTGTCTTGCAACCTCAAACTTCAAACGTATATTGGGGGGTCCGTGCAGGGGACCTCCGGCAGCCCCTCTCTGAAAATGCGAACGTCTGCAGATAGCTCGCAGCCAGAAAGAGCTAGCCTGGAAAGCTGTTGCTCAGCCTCATCTGCCCATGGCACTGCTCGCACAGAGGCACAGAGACTGGGGCTGCTTGCTTGTCTTGCAACCTCAAACTTTAAAAGTATCTTGGGTGATCCTTGAAGGGGGCCTCCGGCAGCCCTACTCTGAAAATGCGAACGTCTGCAGAGAGCTCGCAACCAGAAAGATCTAGCCTGGAAAGCTGTTGCTCAGCCTCATCTGCACATGGCACTGCTCGCACAGAGGCACAGAGACTGGGGCTGCTTGCTTTTCTTCCCACCTCAAACTTCAAAAGCATCTTAGGTGGTCCGTGAAGGGGGCCTCCGGCAGCCCTACTCTTAAAATGCGAACGTCTGCAGAGAGCTCGCAGCCAGAAAGAGCTAGCCTGGAAAGCTGTTGCTCAGCCTCATCTTCTCATGGCACTTCTCACACAGAGGCACAGAGACTGGGGCTGCTTGCTTGTCTTGCCACCTCAAACTTCAAACGTAGCTTTGGGGGTCCATGCAGGGGGCCTCCGGCAGCCCTGCTCTGAAAATGTAAACGTCTGCAGATAGCTCGCAGGCAGAAAAATCTAGCCTGGAAAGCTGTTGCTCACCCTCATCTGCCCATGGCACTGCTCGCACAGAGGCACAGAGACTGGGGCTGCTTGCTTGTCTTGCCACCTCAAACTTCAAAAGTATCTTAGGTGGTCCGTGAAGGGGGCCTCCGACAGCCCTACTCTGAAATTGCGAACGTCTGCAGAGAGCTCGCAGCCAGAAAATGCTAGCCTGGAAAGTTGTTGCTCAGCCTCATCTGCCCATGGCACTGCTCACACAGAGGCACTGAGACTGGGGCTGCTTGCTTGTCTTGCAACCTCAAACTTCAAAAGTAAATTTGAGGCTCCGTGCAGGAGGCATTTGCCAGCCCTTCTCCGAAAATGCGAACGTCTGCAGATAGCTCGCAGACAGAAAGAGCTAGCCTGCAAAGCTATTGCTCAGCCTCATCTGCCCATGGCACTGCTCGCACAGAGGCACAGAGACTGGGGCTGCTTGCTTGTCTTGCAACCTCAAACTTCAAAAGTAAATTTCAGGCTCCGTGCAGGAGGCCTTATCCAGCCCTTCTCCGAAAATGCGAACGTCTGCAGATAGCTCGCAGCCAGAAACAGCTAGCCTGCAAAGCTGTTGCTCAGCCTCATCTGCCCATGGCACTGCTCGCACAGAGGCACAGAGACTGGGGCTGCTTGCTTTTCTTGCCACCTCAAACTTCAAACGTAGCTTTGGGGGTCCATGCAGGGGGCCTCCGGCAGCCCTGCTCTGAAAATGCGAACGTCTGCAGAGAGCTCGCAGGCAGAAAAAGCTAGCCTGGAAAGCTGTTGCTCAGCCTCATCTGCCCATGGCACTGCTCGCACAGAGGCACAGAGACTGGGGCTGCTTGCTTGTCTTGCCACCTCAAACTTCAAAATTATCTTAGGTTGTCCGTGCAGGGGCCCTCCGGCAGCCCTACTCTGAAAATGCGAACGTCTGCAGATAGCTCGCAGCCAGAAAGAGCTAGCCTGGAAAGCTGTTGCTCAGCCTCATCTGCCCATGGCACTGCTCACACAGAGGCACAGAGACTGGGGCTGCTTGCTTGTCTTGCCACCTCTAACATTAAACGTAGCTTAGGTGGTCCGTGCAGTGGGGCCTCCGGCAGCCCTGCTCCCAAAATGCGAAAGTCTGCAGAGAGCTCGCAGCCAGAAAGAGCTAGCCTGGAAATCTGTTGCTCAGCCTCATCTGCCCATGGCACTGCTCACACAGAGGCACAGAGACTGGGGCTGCTTGCTTTTCTTGCCACCTCAAACTTCAAACGTAGCTTTGGGGGTCCGTGCAGGGGGCCTCCGGCAGCCCTGCTCTGAAAATGCGAACGTCTGCAGATAGCTCGCAGCCAGAAAGAGCTAGCCTGGAAAGCTGTTGCTCAGCCTCATCTGCCCATGGCACTGCTCGCACAGAGGCACAGAGACTGGGGCTGCTTGCTTGTCTTGCCACCTCAAACTTCAAAAGTATCTTGGGTGATCCTTGAAGTGGGCCTCCGGCAGCCCTGCTCTGAAAATGCGAACGTCTGCAGAGAGCTCGCAGGCAAAAAGAGCTAGCCTGGAAAGCTGTTGCTCAGCCTCATCTGCCCATGGCACTGCTCGCACAGAGGCACAGAGACTGAGGCTGCTTGCTTGTCTTGCCACCTCTAACTTTAAACGTAGCTTAGGTGGTCCGTGCAGTGGGGCCTCCGGCAGCCCTGCTCCCAAAATGCGAACGTCTGCAGAGAGCTCGCAGCCAGAAAGAGCTGGCCTGGAAAGCTGTTGCTCAGCCTCATCTGCCCATGGCACTGCTCACACAGAGGCACAGAGACTGGGGCTGCTTTCTTTTCTTGCCACCTCAAACTTCAAACGTAGCTTTGGGGGTCCGTGCAGGGGGCCTCCGGCAGCCCTGCTCTGAAAATGCAAACTTCTGCAGATAGCTCGCAGCCAGAAAGAGCTAGCCTGGAAAGCTGTTGCTCAGCCTCATCTGCCCATGGCACTGCTCGCACAGAGGCACAGAGACTGGGGCTGCTTGCTTGTCTTGCAACCTCAAACTTCAAACGTATATTGGGGGGTCCGTGCAGGGGACCTCCGGCAGCCCCTCTCTGAAAATGCGAACGTCTGCAGATAGCTCGCAGCCAGAAAGAGCTAGCCTGGAAAGCTGTTGCTCAGCCTCATCTGCCCATGGCACTGCTCGCACAGAGGCACAGAGACTGGGGCTGCTTGCTTGTCTTGCAACCTCAAACTTTAAAAGTATCTTGGGTGATCCTTGAAGGGGGCCTCCGGCAGCCCTACTCTGAAAATGCGAACGTCTGCAGAGAGCTCGCAACCAGAAAGATCTAGCCTGGAAAGCTGTTGCTCAGCCTCATCTGCACATGGCACTGCTCGCACAGAGGCACAGAGACTGGGGCTGCTTGCTTTTCTTCCCACCTCAAACTTCAAAAGCATCTTAGGTGGTCCGTGAAGGGGGCCTCCGGCAGCCCTACTCTTAAAATGCGAACGTCTGCAGAGAGCTCGCAGCCAGAAAGAGCTAGCCTGGAAAGCTGTTGCTCAGCCTCATCTTCTCATGGCACTTCTCACACAGAGGCACAGAGACTGGGGCTGCTTGCTTGTCTTGCCACCTCAAACTTCAAACGTAGCTTTGGGGGTCCATGCAGGGGGCCTCCGGCAGCCCTGCTCTGAAAATGTAAACGTCTGCAGATAGCTCGCAGGCAGAAAAATCTAGCCTGGAAAGCTGTTGCTCACCCTCATCTGCCCATGGCACTGCTCGCACAGAGGCACAGAGACTGGGGCTGCTTGCTTGTCTTGCCACCTCAAACTTCAAAAGTATCTTAGGTGGTCCGTGAAGGGGGCCTCCGACAGCCCTACTCTGAAATTGCGAACGTCTGCAGAGAGCTCGCAGCCAGAAAATGCTAGCCTGGAAAGTTGTTGCTCAGCCTCATCTGCCCATGGCACTGCTCACACAGAGGCACTGAGACTGGGGCTGCTTGCTTGTCTTGCAACCTCAAACTTCAAAAGTAAATTTGAGGCTCCGTGCAGGAGGCATTTGCCAGCCCTTCTCCGAAAATGCGAACGTCTGCAGATAGCTCGCAGACAGAAAGAGCTAGCCTGCAAAGCTATTGCTCAGCCTCATCTGCCCATGGCACTGCTCGCACAGAGGCACAGAGACTGGGGCTGCTTGCTTGTCTTGCAACCTCAAACTTCAAAAGTAAATTTCAGGCTCCGTGCAGGAGGCCTTATCCAGCCCTTCTCCGAAAATGCGAACGTCTGCAGATAGCTCGCAGCCAGAAACAGCTAGCCTGCAAAGCTGTTGCTCAGCCTCATCTGCCCATGGCACTGCTCGCACAGAGGCACAGAGACTGGGGCTGCTTGCTTTTCTTGCCACCTCAAACTTCAAACGTAGCTTTGGGGGTCCATGCAGGGGGCCTCCGGCAGCCCTGCTCTGAAAATGCGAACGTCTGCAGAGAGCTCGCAGGCAGAAAAAGCTAGCCTGGAAAGCTGTTGCTCAGCCTCATCTGCCCATGGCACTGCTCGCACAGAGGCACAGAGACTGGGGCTGCTTGCTTGTCTTGCCACCTCAAACTTCAAAATTATCTTAGGTTGTCCGTGCAGGGGCCCTCCGGCAGCCCTACTCTGAAAATGCGAACGTCTGCAGATAGCTCGCAGCCAGAAAGAGCTAGCCTGGAAAGCTGTTGCTCAGCCTCATCTGCCCATGGCACTGCTCACACAGAGGCACAGAGACTGGGGCTGCTTGCTTGTCTTGCCACCTCTAACATTAAACGTAGCTTAGGTGGTCCGTGCAGTGGGGCCTCCGGCAGCCCTGCTCCCAAAATGCGAACGTCTGCAGATAGCTCGCAGCCAGAAAGAGCTAGCCTGGAAAGCTGTTGCTCAGCCTCATCTGCTCATGACACTGCTCGCACAGAGGCAGAGAGACTGAGGCTGCTTGATTTTCTTGCACCTCAAACTTCAAAAGTATCTTTGGGGGTCCATGCAGGGGGCCTCATTCAGCCCTGCTCTGAAAATGCGAAGGTGTGCAGATAGCTCGCAGGCAGAAAGAGCTAGCCTGCAAAGCTGTTGCTCAGCCTCATCTGCTCATGGCACTGCTCGCACAGAGGCACAGAGACTGGGGCTGCTTGCTTGTCTTGCCCCCTCAAACTTCAAAAGTATCTTGGGTGATCCGTGAAGGGGGCCTCCGGCAGCCCTGCTCTGAAAATGCGAACGTCTGCAGAGAGCTCGCAACCAGAAAGAGCTAGCCTGGAAAGCTGTTGCTCAGCCTCATCTGCCCATGGCACTGCTCGCACAGAGGCACAGAGACTGGGGCTGCTTGCTTGTCTTGCCACCTCTAACATTAAACGTAGCTTAGGTGGTCCGTGCAGTGGGGTCTCCGGCAGCCCTGCTCCCAAAATGCGAACGTCTGCACATAGCTCGCAGACAGAAAGAGCTAGCCTGGAAAGCTGTTGCTCAGCCTCATCTGCTCATGGCACTGCTCGCACAGAGGCACAGAGACTGGGGCTGCTTGCTTGTCTTGCCCCCTCAAACTTCAAAAGTATCTTGGGTGATCCGTGAAGGGGGCCTCCGGCAGCAGTGCTCTGAAAATGCGAACGTCTGCAGAGAGCTCGCAGGCAAAAAGAGCTAGCCTGGAAAGCTGTTGCTCAGCCTCATCTGCCCATGGCACTGCTCGCACAGAGGCACAGAGACTGGGGCTGCTTGCTTGTCTAGCCACCTCTAACATTAAACGTAGCTTAGGTGCTCCGTGCAGTGGGGCCTCCGGCAGCCCTGCTCCCAAAATGCGAACGTCTGCAGATAGCTCGCAGCCAGAAAGAGCTAGCCTGGAAAGCTGTTGCTCAGCCTCATCTGCTCATGCCACTTCTCGCACAGAGGCACAGAGACTGGGGCTGCTTGCTTTTCTTGCACCTCAAACTTCAAAAGAATCTTTGGTGGTCCATGCAGGGGGCCTCCGGCAGCCCTCCTCTCAAAATGCGAATGTCTGCAGATAGCACGCAACCAGAAAAAGCTAGCCTGGAAAGCTGTTGCTCAGCCTCATCTGCCCATGGCACTGCTCGCACAGAGGCAGAGAGAATGGGGCTGCTTGCTTGTCTTGCCACCTCAAACTTCAAAAGTATCTTAGGTGGTCCGTGAAGGGGGCCTCCGGCAGCCCTACTCTGAAATTGCGAACGTCTGCAGAGAGCTCGCAACCAGAAAGAGCTAGCCTGGAAATCTGTTGCTCAGCCTCATCTGCCCATGGCACTGCTCGCACAGAGGCACAGAGACTGGGGCTGCTTGCTTGTCTTGCCACCTCTAACTTTAAACGTAGCTTAGGTGGTCCGTGCAGTGGGGCCTCCGGCAGCCCTGCTCCCTAAATGCGAACGTCTGCAGATAGCTCGCAGGCAGAAAGAGCTAGCCTGGAAAGCTGTTGCTCAGCCTCATCTGCCCATGGCACTGCTCGCACAGAGGCACAGAGACTGGGGCTGCTTGCTTGTCTTGCAACCTCAAACTTCAAAAGTAAATTTCAGGCTCCGTGCAGGAGGCCTTATCCAGCCCTTCTCCGAAAATGCGAACGTCTGCATATAGCTCGCAGCCAGAAACAGCTAGCCTGCAAAGCTTTTGCTCAGCCTCATCTGCCCATGGCACTGCTCGCACAGAGGCACAGAGACTGGGGCTGCTTGCTTTTCTTGCCAACTCAAACTTCAAACGTATCTTTGGGGGTCCGTGCAGGGGGCCTCCGGCAGCGCTGCTCTGAAAATGCGAACTTCTGCAGATAGCTCGCAGGCAGAAAGAGCTAGCCTGGAAAGCTGTTGCTCAGCCTCATCTGCCCATGGCACTGCTCGCACAGAGGCACAGAGACTGGGGCTGCTTGCTTGTCTTGCAACCTCAAACTTCAAACGTATATTTGGGGGTCCGTGCAGGGGACCTCCGCCAGCCCTGCTCTGAAAATGTGAACGTCTGCAGATAGCTCGCAGCCAGAAAGAGCCAGCCTGGAAAGCTGTTGCTCAGCCTCATCTTCTCATGGCACTTCTCACACAGAGGCACAGAGACTGGGGCTGCTTGCTTGTCTTGCCACCTCAAACTTCAAACGTAGCTTTGGGGGTCCATGCAGGGGGCCTCCGGCAGCCCTGCTCTAAAAATGTAAACGTCTGCAGATAGCTCGCAGGCAGAAAAATCTAGCCTGGAAAGCTGTTGCTCACCCTCATCTGCCCATGGCACTGCTCGCACAGAGGCACAGAGACTGGGGCTGCTTGCTTGTCTTGCCACCTCAAACTTCAAAAGTATCTTAGGTGGTCCGTGAAGGGGGCCTCCGACAGCCCTACTCTGAAATTGCGAACGTCTGCAGAGAGCTCGCAGCCAGAAAATGCTAGCCTGGAAAGTTGTTGCTCAGCCTCATCTGCCCATGGCACTGCTCACACAGAGGCACTGAGACTGGGGCTGCTTGCTTGTCTTGCAACCTCAAACTTCAAAAGTAAATTTGAGGCTCCGTGCAGGAGGCATTTGCCAGCCCTTCTCCGAAAATGCGAACGTCTGCAGATAGCTCGCAGACAGAAAGAGCTAGCCTGCAAAGCTATTGCTCAGCCTCATCTGCCCATGGCACTGCTCGCACAGAGGCACAGAGACTGGGGCTGCTTGCTTGTCTTGCAACCTCAAACTTCAAAAGTAAATTTCAGGCTCCGTGCAGGAGGCCTTATCCAGCCCTTCTCCGAAAATGCGAACGTCTGCAGATAGCTCGCAGCCAGAAACAGCTAGCCTGCAAAGCTGTTGCTCAGCCTCATCTGCCCATGGCACTGCTCGCACAGAGGCACAGAGACTGGGGCTGCTTGCTTTTCTTGCCACCTCAAACTTCAAACGTAGCTTTGGGGGTCCATGCAGGGGGCCTCCGGCAGCCCTGCTCTGAAAATGCGAACGTCTGCAGAGAGCTCGCAGGCAGAAAAAGCTAGCCTGGAAAGCTGTTGCTCAGCCTCATCTGCCCATGGCACTGCTCGCACAGAGGCACAGAGACTGGGGCTGCTTGCTTGTCTTGCCACCTCAAACTTCAAAATTATCTTAGGTTGTCCGTGCAGGGGCCCTCCGGCAGCCCTACTCTGAAAATGCGAACGTCTGCAGATAGCTCGCAGCCAGAAAGAGCTAGCCTGGAAAGCTGTTGCTCAGCCTCATCTGCCCATGGCACTGCTCACACAGAGGCACAGAGACTGGGGTTGCTTGCTTGTCTTGCCACCTCTAACATTAAACGTAGCTTAGGTGGTCCGTGCAGTGGGGCCTCCGGCAGCCCTGCTCCCAAAATGCGAACGTCTGCAGATAGCTCGCAGCCAGAAAGAGCTAGCCTGGAAAGCTGTTGCTCAGCCTCATCTGCTCATGACACTGCTCGCACAGAGGCAGAGAGACTGAGGCTGCTTGATTTTCTTGCACCTCAAACTTCAAAAGTATCTTTGGGGGTCCATGCAGGGGGCCTCATTCAGCCCTGCTCTGAAAATGCGAAGGTGTGCAGATAGCTCGCAGGCAGAAAGAGCTAGCCTGCAAAGCTGTTGCTCAGCCTCATCTGCTCATGGCACTGCTCGCACAGAGGCACAGAGACTGGGGCTGCTTGCTTGTCTTGCCCCCTCAAACTTCAAAAGTATCTTGGGTGATCCGTGAAGGGGGCCTCCGGCAGCCCTGCTCTGAAAATGCGAACGTCTGCAGATAGCTCGCAGCCAGAAAGAGCTAGCCTGGAAAGCTGTTGCTCAGCCTCATCTGCCCATGGCACTGCTCGCACAGAGGCACAGAGACTGGGGCTGCTTGCTTGTCTTGCCACCTCTAACATTAAACGTAGCTTAGGTGGTCCGTGCAGTGGGGTCTCCGGCAGCCCTGCTCCCAAAATGCGAACGTCTGCACATAGCTCGCAGACAGAAAGAGCTAGCCTGGAAAGCTGTTGCTCAGCCTCATCTGCTCATGGCACTGCTCGCACAGAGGCACAGAGACTGGGGCTGCTTGCTTGTCTTGCCCCCTCAAACTTCAAAAGTATCTTGGGTGATCCGTGAAGGGGGCCTCCGGCAGCAGTGCTCTGAAAATGCGAACGTCTGCAGAGAGCTCGCAGGCAAAAAGAGCTAGCCTGGAAAGCTGTTGCTCAGCCTCATCTGCCCATGGCACTGCTCGCACAGAGGCACAGAGACTGGGGCTGCTTGCTTGTCTAGCCACCTCTAACATTAAACGTAGCTTAGGTGGTCCGTGCAGTGGGGCCTCCGGCAGCCCTGCTCCCAAAATGCGAACGTCTGCAGATAGCTCGCAGCCAGAAAGAGCTAGCCTGGAAAGCTGTTGCTCAGCCTCATCTGCTCATGCCACTTCTCGCACAGAGGCACAGAGACTGGGGCTGCTTGCTTTTCTTGCACCTCAAACTTCAAAAGAATCTTTGGTGGTCCATGCAGGGGGCCTCCGGCAGCCCTCCTCTCAAAATGCGAATGTCTGCAGATAGCTCGCAACCAGAAAAAGCTAGCCTGGAAAGCTGTTGCTCAGCCTCATCTGCCCATGGCACTGCTCGCACAGAGGCAGAGAGAATGGGGCTGCTTGCTTGTCTTGCCACCTCAAACTTCAAAAGTATCTTAGGTGGTCCGTGAAGGGGGCCTCCGGCAGCCCTACTCTGAAATTGCGAACGTCTGCAGAGAGCTCGCAACCAGAAAGAGCTAGCCTGGAAATCTGTTGCTCAGCCTCATCTGCCCATGGCACTGCTCGCACAGAGGCACAGAGACTGGGGCTGCTTGCTTGTCTTGCCACCTCTAACTTTAAACGTAGCTTAGGTGGTCCGTGCAGTGGGGCCTCCGGCAGCCCTGCTCCCTAAATGCGAACGTCTGCAGATAGCTCGCAGGCAGAAAGAGCTAGCCTGGAAAGCTGTTGCTCAGCCTCATCTGCCCATGGCACTGCTCGCACAGAGGCACAGAGACTGGGGCTGCTTGCTTGTCTTGCAACCTCAAACTTCAAAAGTAAATTTCAGGCTCCGTGCAGGAGGCCTTATCCAGCCCTTCTCCGAAAATGCGAACGTCTGCATATAGCTCGCAGCCAGAAACAGCTAGCCTGCAAAGCTTTTGCTCAGCCTCATCTGCCCATGGCACTGCTCGCACAGAGGCACAGAGACTGGGGCTGCTTGCTTTTCTTGCCACCTCAAACTTCAAACGTATCTTTGGGGGTCCGTGCAGGGGGCCTCCGGCAGCGCTGCTCTGAAAATGCGAACTTCTGCAGATAGCTCGCAGGCAGAAAGAGCTAGCCTGGAAAGCTGTTGCTCAGCCTCATCTGCCCATGGCACTGCTCGCACAGAGGCACAGAGACTGGGGCTGCTTGCTTGTCTTGCAACCTCAAACTTCAAACGTATATTTGGGGGTCCGTGCAGGGGACCTCCGCCAGCCCTGCTCTGAAAATGTGAACGTCTGCAGATAGCTCGCAGCCAGAAAGAGCTAGCCTGGAAAGCTGTTGCTCAGCCTCATCTGCCCATGGCACTGCTCGCACAGAGGCACAGAGACTGGGGCTGCTTGCTTGTCTTGCCACCTCTAACTTTAAACGTACCTTAGATGGTCCGTGCAGTGGGGCCTCCGGCAGCCCTGCTCTGAAATTGCGAACGTCTGCAGATAGCTCGCAGACAGAAACAGCTAGCCTGCAAACCTGTTGCTCAGCCTCATCTGCTCATGCCACTGCTCGCACAGAGGCACAGAGACTGGGGCTGCTTGCTTTTCTTGCACCTCAAACTTCAAAAGTATCTTTGGTGGTCCATGCAGGGGGCCTCCGGCAGCCCTCCTCTCAAAATGCGAATGTCTGCAGATAGCTCGCAACCAGAAAAAGCTAGCCTGGAAAGCTGTTGCTCAGCCTCATCTGCCCATGGCACTGCTCGCACAGAGGCACAGAGACTGGGGCTGCTTGCTTGTCTTGCAACCTCAAACTTCAAAAGTAAATTTCAGGCTCCGTGCAGGAGGCCTTATCCAGCCCTTCTCCGAAAATGCGAACGTCTGCATATAGCTCGCAGCCAGAAACAGCTAGCCTGCAAAGCTGTTGCTCAGCCTCATCTGCCCATGGCACTGCTCGCACAGAGGCACAGAGACTGGGGCTGCTTGCTTTTCTTGCCACCTCAAACTTCAAACGTATCTTTGGGGGTCCGTGAAGGGGGCCTCCGCCAGCCCTGCTCTGAAAATGCGAACGTCTGCAGATAGCTCGCAGCCAGAAAGAGCTAGCCTGGAAAGCTGTTGCTCAGCCTCATCTGCCCATGGCACTGCTCGCACAGAGGCACAGAGACTGGGGCTGCTTGCTTGTCTTGCCACCTCAAACTTCAAAAGTATTTTAGGTGGTCCGTGAAGGGGGCCTCCGGCAGCCCTACTCTGAAAATGCAAACGTCTGCAGAGAGCTCGCAACCAGAAAGAGCTAGCCTGGAAAGCTGTTGCTCAGCCTCATCTGCCCATGGCACTGCTCGCACAGAGGCACAGAGACTGGGGCTGCTTGCTTGTCTTGCCACCTCTAACTTTAAACGTAGCTTAGATGGTCCGTGCAGTGGGGCCTCCGGCAGCCCTGCTCCCTAAATGCGAACGTCTGCAGATAGCTCGCAGACAGAAACAGCTAGCCTGCAAACCTGTTGCTCAGCCTCATCTGCTCATGCCACTGCTCGCACAGAGGCACAGAGACTGGGGCTGCTTGCTTTTCTTGCACCTCAAACTTCAAAAGTATCTTTGGTGGTCCATGCAGGGGGCCTCCGGCAGCCCTCCTCTCAAAATGCGAATGTCTGCAGATAGCTCGCAACCAGAAAAAGCTAGCCTGGAAAGCTGTTGCTCAGCCTCATCTGCCCATGGCACTGCTCGCACAGAGGCACAGAGACTGGGGCTGCTTGCTTGTCTTGCCACCTCTAACATTAAACGTAGCTTAGGTGGTCCGTGCAGTGGGGCCTCCGGCAGCCCTGCTCCCAAAATGCGAACGTCTGCAGATAGCTCGCAGACAGAAACAGCTAGCCTGGAAAGCTGTTGCTCAGCCTCATCTGCTCATGCCACTGCTCGCACAGAGGCACAGAGACTGGGGCTGCTTGCTTTTCTTGCACCTCAAACTTCAAAAGTATCTTAGGTGGTCCATGCAGGGGGCCTCCGGCAGCCCTCCTCTCAAAATGCGAATGTCTGCAGATAGCTCGCAACCAGAAAAAGCTAGCCTGGAAAGCTGTTGCTCAGCCTCATCTGCCCATGGCACTGCTCGCACAGAGGCAGAGAGAATGGGGCTGCTTGCTTGTCTTGCCACCTCAAACTTCAAAAGTATCTTAGGTGGTCCGTGAAGGGGGCCTCCGGCAGCCCTACTCTGAAATTGCGAACGTCTGCAGAGAGCTCGCAACCAGAAAAAGCTAGCCTGGAAAGCTGTTGCTCAGCCTCATCTGCCCATGGCACTGCTCGCACAGAGGCACAGAGACTGGGGCTGCTTGCTTGTCTTGCAACCTCAAACTTCAAAAGTATATCTGAGGCTCCGTGCAGGAGGCATTAGCCAGCCCTTCTCCGAAAATGCGAACGTCTGCAGAGAGCTCGCAGCCAGAAAGAGCTAGCCTGGAAAGCTGTTGCTCAGCCTCATCTGCCCATGGCACTGCTCACACAGAGGCACAGAGACTGGGGCTGCTTGCTTGTCTTGCCACCTCAAACTTCAAAAGTAAATTTCAGGCTCCGTGAAGGAGGCCTTATCCAGCCCTTCTCCGAAAATGCGAACGTCTGCAGATATCTCGCAGCCAGAAACAGCTAGCCTGCAAAGCTGTTGCTCAGCCTCATCTGCCCATGGCACTGCTCACACAGAGGCACAGAGACTGGGGCTGCTTGCTTTTCTTGCCACCTCAAACTTCAAACGTAGCTTTGGGGGTCCGTGCAGGGGGCCTCCGGCAGCACTGCTCTGAAAATGCGAACTTCTGCAGATAGCTCGCAGGCAGAAAGAGCTAGCCTGCAAAGCTGTTGCTCAGCCTCATCTGCCCATGGCACTGCTCGCACAGAGGCACAGAGACTGGGGCTGCTTGCTTGTCTTGCAACCTCAAACTTCAAACGTATATTTGGGGGTCCGTGCAGGGGACCTAAGGCAGCCCTGCTCCCAAAATGCGAACGTCTGCAGATAGCTCGCAGCCAGAAAGAGCTAGCCTGGAAAGCTGTTGCTCAGCCTCATCTGCCCATGGCACTGCTCGCACAGAGGCACAGAGACTGGGGCTGCTTGCTTGTTTTGCAACCTCAAACTTCAAAAGTATCTTGGGTGATCCGTGCAGGGGGCCTCCGTCAGCCCTGCTCTGAAAATGCGAACGTCTGCAGAGAGCTCGCAGGCAGAAAGAGCTAGCCTGGAAAGCTGTTGCTCAGCCTCATCTGCCCATGGCACTGCTCACACAGAGGCACAGAGACTGGGGCTGCTTGCTTGTCTTGCCACCTCTAACTTCAAACGTAGTTTAGGTGGTCCGTGCAGTAGGGCCTCCGGCAGCCCTGCTCCCAAAATGCGAACGTCTGCAGATAGCTCGCAGCCAGAAAGAGCTAGCCTGGAAAGCTGTTGCTCAGCCTCATCTGCCCATGGCACTGCTCGCACAGAGGCACAGAGACTGGGGCTGCTTGCTTGTCTTGCAACCTCAAACTTCAAAAGTAAATTTCAGGCTCCGTGCAGGAGGCCTTATCCAGCCCTTCTCCGAAAATGCAAACGTCTGCAGATAGCTCGCAGGCAGAAAGAGCTAGCCTGGAAAGCTGTTGCTCAGCCTCATCTGCCCATGGCACTGCTCGCACAGAGGCACAGAGACTGGGGCTGCTTGCTTGTCTTGCCACCTCTAACTTTAAACGTAGCTTAGGTGGTCCGTGCAGTGGGGCCTCCGGCAGCCCTGCTCCCTAAATGCGAACGTCTGCAGATAGCTCGCAGACAGAAACAGCTAGCCTGCAAACCTGTTGCTCAGCCTCATCTGCTCATGCCACTGCTCGCACAGAGGCACAGAGACTGGGGCTGCTTGCTTTTCTTGCACCTCAAACTTCAAAAGTATCTTTGGTGGTCCATGCAGGGGGCCTCCGGCAGCCCTCCTCTCAAAATGCGAATGTCTGCAGATAGCTCGCAACCAGAAAAAGCTAGCCTGGAAAGCTGTTGCTCAGCCTCATCTGCCCATGGCACTGCTCGCACAGAGGCAGAGAGAATGGGGCTGCTTGCTTGTCTTGCCACCTCAAACTTCAAAAGTATCTTAGGTGGTCCGTGAAGGGGGCCTCCGGCAGCCCTACTCTGAAATTGCGAACGTCTGCAGAGAGCTCGCAACCAGAAAGAGCTAGCCTGGAAATCTGTTGCTCAGCCTCATCTGCCCATGGCACTGCTCGCACAGAGGCACAGAGACTGGGGCTGCTTGCTTGTCTTGCAACCTCAAACTTCAAAAGTATATCTGAGGCTCCGTGCAGGAGGCATTAGCCAGCCCTTCTCCGAAAATGCGAACGTCTGCAGATAGCTCGCAGCCAGAAAGAGCTAGCCTGGAAAGCTGTTGCTCAGCCTCATCTGCCCATGGCACTGCTCACACAGAGGCACAGAGACTGGGGCTGCTTGCTTGTCTTGCAACCTCAAACTTCAAAAGTAAATTTCAGGCTCCGTGAAGGAGGCCTTATCCAGCCCTTCTCCGAAAATGCGAACGTCTGCAGATAGCTCGCAGCCAGAAACAGCTAGCCTGCAAAGCTGTTGCTCAGCCTCATCTGCCCATGGCACTGCTCACACAGAGGCACAGAGACTGGGGCTGCTTGCTTTTCTTGCCACCTCAAACTTCAAACGTAGCTTTGGGGGTCCGTGCAGGGGGCCTCCGGCAGCACTGCTCTGAAAATGCGAACTTCTGCAGATAGCTCGCAGGCAGAAAGAGCTAGCCTGCAAAGCTGTTGCTCAGCCTCATCTGCCCATGGCACTGCTCGCACAGAGGCACAGAGACTGGGGCTGCTTGCTTGTCTTGCAACCTCAAACTTCAAAAGTAAATTTCAGGCTCCGTGCAGGAGGCCTTATCCAGCCCTTCTCCGAAAATGCGAACGTCTGCATATAGCTCGCAGCCAGAAACAGCTAGCCTGCAAAGCTGTTGCTCAGCCTCATCTGCCCATGGCACTGCTCGCACAGAGGCACAGAGACTGGGGCTGCTTGCTTTTCTTGCCACCTCAAACTTCAAACGTATCTTTGGGGGTCCGTGCAGGGGGCCTCCGGCAGCACTGCTCTGAAAATGCGAACTTCTGCAGATAGCTCGCAGGCAGAAAGAGCTAGCCTGGAAAGCTGTTGCTCAGCCTCATCTGCCCATGGCACTGCTCGCACAGAGGCACAGAGACTGGGGCTGCTTGCTTGTCTTGCCACCTCTAACTTCAAACGTAGTTTAGGTGGTCCGTGCAGTAGGGCCTCCGGCAGCCCTGCTCCCAAAATGCGAACGTCTGCAGATAGCTCGCAGCCAGAAAGAGCTAGCCTGGAAAGCTGTTGCTCAGCCTCATCTGCCCATGGCACTGCTCGCACAGAGGCACAGAGACTGGGGCTGCTTGCTTGTCTTGCAACCTCAAACTTCAAAAGTAAATTTCAGGCTCCGTGCAGGAGGCCTTATCCAGCCCTTCTCCGAAAATGCGAACGTCTGCAGATAGCTCGCAGGCAGAAAGAGCTAGCCTGGAAAGCTGTTGCTCAGCCTCATCTGCCCATGGCACTGCTCGCACAGAGGCACAGAGACTGGGGCTGCTTGCTTGTCTTGCAACCTCAAACTTCAAACGTATATTTGGGGGTCCGTGCAGGGGACCTCCGCCAGCCCTGCTCTGAAAATGCGAACGTCTGCAGATAGCTCGCAGCCAGAAAGAGCTAGCCTGGAAAGCTGTTGCTCAGCCTCATCTGCCCATGGCACTGCTCGCACAGAGGCACAGAGACTGGGGCTGCTTGCTTGTCTGGCCACCTCAAACTTCAAAAGTATTTTAGGTGGTCCGTGAAGGGGGCCTCCGGCAGCCCTACTCTGAAAATGCAAACGTCTGCAGATAGCTCGCAGGCAGAAAGAGCTAGCCTGGAAAGCTGTTGCTCAGCCTCATCTGCCCATGGCACTGCTCGCACAGAGGCACAGAGACTGGGGCTGCTTGCTTGTCTTGCCACCTCTAACTTTAAACGTAGCTTAGGTGGTCCGTGCAGTGGGGCCTCCGGCAGCCCTGCTCCCTAAATGCGAACGTCTGCAGATAGCTCGCAGACAGAAACAGCTAGCCTGCAAACCTGTTGCTCAGCCTCATCTGCTCATGCCACTGCTCGCACAGAGGCACAGAGACTGGGGCTGCTTGCTTTTCTTGCACCTCAAACTTCAAAAGTATCTTTGGTGGTCCATGCAGGGGGCCTCCGGCAGCCCTCCTCTCAAAATGCGAATGTCTGCAGATAGCTCGCAACCAGAAAAAGCTAGCCTGGAAAGCTGTTGCTCAGCCTCATCTGCCCATGGCACTGCTCGCACAGAGGCAGAGAGAATGGGGCTGCTTGCTTGTCTTGCCACCTCAAACTTCAAAAGTATCTTAGGTGGTCCGTGAAGGGGGCCTCCGGCAGCCCTACTCTGAAATTGCGAACGTCTGCAGAGAGCTCGCAACCAGAAAGAGCTAGCCTGGAAATCTGTTGCTCAGCCTCATCTGCCCATGGCACTGCTCGCACAGAGGCACAGAGACTGGGGCTGCTTGCTTGTCTTGCCACCTCTAACTTTAAACGTAGCTTAGGTGGTCCGTGCAGTGGGGCCTCCGGCAGCCCTGCTCCCTAAATGCGAACGTCTGCAGATAGCTCGCAGGCAGAAAGAGCTAGCCTGGAAAGCTGTTGCTCAGCCTCATCTGCCCATGGCACTGCTCGCACAGAGGCACAGAGACTGGGGCTGCTTGCTTGTCTTGCCACCTCAAACTTCAAAAGTAAATTTCAGGCTCCGTGAAGGAGGCCTTATCCAGCCCTTCTCCGAAAATGCGAACGTCTGCAGATAGCTCGCAGCCAGAAAGAGCTAGCCTGGAAAGCTGTTGCTCAGCCTCATCTGCCCATGGCACTGCTCGCACAGAGGCACAGAGACTGGGGCTGCTTGCTTTTCTTGCCACCTCAAACTTCAAACGTATCTTTGGGGGTCCGTGCAGGGGGCCTCCGGCAGCACTGCTCCGAATATGCGAATGTCTGCAGATAGCTCGCAGGCAGAAAGAGCTAGCCTGGAAAGCTGTTGCTCAGCCTCATCTGCCCATGGCACTGCTCGCACAGAGGCACAGAGACTGGGGCTGCTTGCTTGTCTTGCAACCTCAAACTTCAAACGTATATTTGGGGGTCCGTGCAGAGGACCTCCGCCAGCCCTGCTCTGAAAATGCGAACGTCTGCAGATAGCTCGCAGCCAGAAAGAGCTAGCCTGGAAAGCTGTTGCTCAGCCTCATCTGCCCATGGCACTGCTCGCACAGAGGCACAGAGACTGGGGCTGCTTGCTTGTCTTGCCACCTCAAACTTCAAAAGTATTTTAGGTGGTCCGTGAAGGGGGCCTCCGGCAGCCCTACTCTGAAAATGCAAACGTCTGCAGAGAGCTCGCAACCAGAAAGAGCTAGCCTGGAAAGCTGTTGCTCAGCCTCATCTGCCCATGGCACTGCTCGCACAGAGGCACAGAGACTGGGGCTGCTTGCTTGTCTTGCCACCTCTAACTTTAAACGTAGCTTAGATGGTCCGTGCAGTGGGGCCTCCGGCAGCCCTGCTCCCTAAATGCGAACGTCTGCAGATAGCTCGCAGACAGAAACAGCTAGCCTGCAAACCTGTTGCTCAGCCTCATCTGCTCATGCCACTGCTCGCACAGAGGCACAGAGACTGGGGCTGCTTGCTTTTCTTGCACCTCAAACTTCAAAAGTATCTTTGGTGGTCCATGCAGGGGGCCTCCGGCAGCCCTCCTCTCAAAATGCGAATGTCTGCAGATAGCTCGCAACCAGAAAAAGCTAGCCTGGAAAGCTGTTGCTCAGCCTCATCTGCCCATGGCACTGCTCGCACAGAGGCACAGAGACTGGGGCTGCTTGCTTGTCTTGCAACCTCAAACTTCAAAAGTAAATTTCAGGCTCCGTGCAGGAGGCCTTATCCAGCCCTTCTCCGAAAATGCGAACGTCTGCATATAGCTCGCAGCCAGAAACAGCTAGCCTGCAAAGCTGTTGCTCAGCCTCATCTGCCCATGGCACTGCTCGCACAGAGGCACAGAGACTGGGGCTGCTTGCTTTTCTTGCCACCTCAAACTTCAAACGTATCTTTGGGGGTCCGTGCAGGGGGCCTCCGGCAGCACTGCTCTGAAAATGCGAACTTCTGCAGATAGCTCGCAGGCAGAAAGAGCTAGCCTGGAAAGCTGTTGCTCAGCCTCATCTGCCCATGGCACTGCTCGCACAGAGGCACAGAGACTGGGGCTGCTTGCTTGTCTTGCAACCTCAAACTTCAAACGTATATTTGGGGGTCCGTGCAGGGGACCTCCGCCAGCCCTGCTCTGAAAATGCGAACGTCTGCAGATAGCTCGCAGCCAGAAAGAGCTAGCCTGGAAAGCTGTTGCTCAGCCTCATCTGCCCATGGCACTGCTCGCACAGAGGCACAGAGACTGGGGCTGCTTGCTTGTCTTGCCACCTCAAACTTCAAAAGTATTTTAGGTGGTCCGTGAAGGGGGCCTCCGGCAGCCCTACTCTGAAAATGCAAACGTCTGCAGAGAGCTCGCAACCAGAAAGAGCTAGCCTGGAAAGCTGTTGCTCAGCCTCATCTGCCCATGGCACTGCTCGCACAGAGGCACAGAGACTGGGGCTGCTTGCTTGTCTTGCCACCTCTAACTTTAAACGTAGCTTAGATGGTCCGTGCAGTGGGGCCTCCGGCAGCCCTGCTCCCTAAATGCGAACGTCTGCAGATAGCTCGCAGACAGAAACAGCTAGCCTGCAAACCTGTTGCTCAGCCTCATCTGCTCATGCCACTGCTCGCACAGAGGCACAGAGACTGGGGCTGCTTGCTTTTCTTGCACCTCAAACTTCAAAAGTATCTTTGGTGGTCCATGCAGGGGGCCTCCGGCAGCCCTCCTCTCAAAATGCGAATGTCTGCAGATAGCTCGCAACCAGAAAAAGCTAGCCTGGAAAGCTGTTGCTCAGCCTCATCTGCCCATGGCACTGCTCGCACAGAGGCAGAGAGAATGGGGCTGCTTGCTTGTCTTGCCACCTCAAACTTCAAAAGTATCTTAGGTGGTCCGTGAAGGGGGCCTCCGGCAGCCCTACTCTGAAATTGCGAACGTCTGCAGAGAGCTCGCAACCAGAAAAAGCTAGCCTGGAAATCTGTTGCTCAGCCTCATCTGCCCATGGCACTGCTCGCACAGAGGCACAGAGACTGGGGCTGCTTGCTTGTCTTGCAACCTCAAACTTCAAAAGTATATCTGAGGCTCCGTGCAGGAGGCATTAGCCAGCCCTTCTCCGAAAATGCGAACGTCTGCAGATAGCTCGCAGCCAGAAAGAGCTAGCCTGGAAAGCTGTTGCTCAGCCTCATCTGCCCATGGCACTGCTCACACAGAGGCACAGAGACTGGGGCTGCTTGCTTGTCTTGCAACCTCAAACTTCAAAAGTAAATTTCAGGCTCCGTGCAGGAGGCCTTATCCAGCCCTTCTCCGAAAATGCGAACGTCTGCAGATAGCTCGCAGCCAGAAACAGCTAGCCTGCAAAGCTGTTGCTCAGCCTCATCTGCCCATGGCACTGCTCACACAGAGGCACAGAGACTGGGGCTGCTTGCTTTTCTTGCCACCTCAAACTTCAAACGTATATTTGGGGGTCCGTGCAGGGGGCCTCCGGCAGCACTGCTCTGAAAATGCGAACTTCTGCAGATAGCTCGCAGGCAGAAAGAGCTAGCCTGCAAAGCTGTTGCTCAGCCTCATCTGCCCATGGCACTGTTCGCACAGAGGCACAGAGACTGGGGCTGCTTGCTTGTCTTGCAACCTCAAACTTCAAACGTATATTTGGGGGTCCGTGCAGGGGACCTCCGGCAGCCCTGCTCTGAAAATGCGAACGTCTGCAGAGAGCTCGCAGCCAGAAAGAGCTAGCCTGGAAAGCTGTTGCTCAGCCTCATCTGCCCATGGCACTGCTCGCACAGAGGCACAGAGACTGGGGCTGCTTGCTTGTCTTGCAACCTCAAACTTCAAAAGTATCTTGAGTGATCCGTGCAGGGGGCCTCCGTCAGCCCTGCTCTGAAAATGCGAACGTCTGCAGAGAGCTCGCAACCAGAAAGAGCTAGCCTGGAAAGCTGTTGCTCAGCCTCATCTGCCCATGGCACTGCTCGCACAGAGGCACAGAGACTGGGGCTGCTTGCTTGTCTTGCCACCTCTAACTTTAAACGTAGTTTAGGTGGTCCGTGCAGTAGGGCCTCCGGCAGCCCTGCTCCCAAAATGCGAACGTCTGCAGATAGCTCGCAGCCAGAAAGAGCTAGCCTGGAAAGCTGTTGCTCAGCCTCATCTGCCCATGGCACTGCTCGCACAGAGGCACAGAGACTGGGGCTGCTTGCTTGTCTTGCCACCTCAAACTTCAAAAGTATTTTAGGTGGTCCGTGAAGGGGGCCTCCGGCAGCCCTACTCTGAAAATGCAAACGTCTGCAGAGAGCTCGCAACCAGAAAGAGCTAGCCTGGAAAGCTGTTGCTCAGCCTCATCTGCCCATGGCACTGCTCGCACAGAGGCACAGAGACTGGGGCTGCTTGCTTGTCTTGCCACCTCTAACTTTAAACGTAGCTTAGGTGGTCCGTGCAGTGGGGCCTCCGGCAGCCCTGCTCCCTAAATGCGAACGTCTGCAGATAGCTCGCAGACAGAAACAGCTAGCCTGCAAACCTGTTGCTCAGCCTCATCTGCTCATGCCACTGCTCGCACAGAGGCACAGAGACTGGGGCTGCTTGCTTTTCTTGCACCTCAAACTTCAAAAGTATCTTTGGTGGTCCATGCAGGGGGCCTCCGGCAGCCCTCCTCTCAAAATGCGAATGTCTGCAGATAGCTCGCAAGAAGAAAAAGCTAGCCTGGAAAGCTGTTGCTCAGCCTCATCTGCCCATGGCACTGCTCGCACAGAGGCAGAGAGAATGGGGCTGCTTGCTTGTCTTGCCACCTCAAACTTCAAAAGTATCTTAGGTGGTCCGTGAAGGGGGCCTCCGGCAGCCCTACTCTGAAATTGCGAACGTCTGCAGAGAGCTCGCAACCAGAAAGAGCTAGCCTGGAAAGCTGTTGCTCAGCCTCATCTGCCCATGGCACTGCTCGCACAGAGGCACAGAGACTGGGACTGCTTGCTTGTCTTGCCACCTCTAACTTTAAACGTAGCTTAGGTGGTCCGTGCAGTGGGGCCTCCGGCAGCCCTGCTCCCTAAATGCGAACGTCTGCAGATAGCTCGCAGGCAGAAAGAGCTAGCCTGGAAAGCTGTTGCTCAGCCTCATCTGCCCATGGCACTGCTCGCACAGAGGCACAGAGACTGGGGCTGCTTGCTTGTCTTGCAACCTCAAACTTCAAAAGTAAATTTCAGGCTCCGTGCAGGAGGCCTTATCCAGCCCTTCTCCGAAAATGTGAACGTCTGCAGATAGCTCGCAGCCAGAAACAGCTAGCCTGCAAAGCTGTTGCTCAGCCTCATCTGCCCATGGCACTGCTCGCACAGAGGCACAGAGACTGGGGCTGCTTGCTTTTCTTGCCACCTCAAACTTCAAACGTATCTTTGGGGGTCTGTGCAGGGGGCCTCCGGCAGCACTGCTCTGAAAGTGCGAACTTCTGCAGATAGCTCGCAGGCAGAAAGAGCTAGCCTGGAAAGCTGTTGCTCAGCCTCATCTGCCCATGGCACTGCTCGCACAGAGGCACAGAGACTGGGGCTGCTTGCTTGTCTTGCAACTTCAAACTTCAAACGTATATTTGGGGGTCCGTGCAGGGGACCTCCGCCAGCCCTGCTCTGAAAATGCGAACGTCTGCAGATAGCTCGCAGCCAGAAAGAGCTAGCCTGGAAAGCTGTTGCTCAGCCTCATCTGCCCATGGCACTGCTCGCACAGAGGCACAGAGACTGGGGCTGCTTGCTTGTCTTGCCACCTCAAACTTCAAAAGTATTTTAGGTGGTCCGTGAAGGGGGCCTCCGGCAGCCCTACTCTGAAAATGCAAACGTCTGCAGAGAGCTCGCAACCAGAAAGAGCTAGCCTGGAAAGCTGTTGCTCAGCCTCATCTGCTCATGCCACTGCTCGCACAGAGGCACAGAGACTGGGGCTGCTTGCTTTTCTTGCACCTCAAACTTCAAAAGTATCTTTGGTGGTCCATGCAGGGGGCCTCCGGCAGCCCTCCTTTCAAAATGCGAATATCTGCAGATAGCTCGCAACCAGAAAAAGCTAGCCTGGAAAGCTGTTGCTCAGCCTCATCTGCCCATGGCACTGCTCGCACAGAGGCAGAGAGAATGGGGCTGCTTGCTTGTCTTGCCACCTCAAACTTCAAAAGTATCTTAGGTGGTCCGTGAAGGGGGCCTCCGGCAGCCCTACTCTGAAATTGCGAACGTCTGCAGAGAGCTCGCAACCAGAAAGAGCTAGCCTGGAAATCTGTTGCTCAGCCTCATCTGCCCATGGCACTGCTCGCACAGAGGCACAGAGACTGGGGCTGCTTGCTTGTCTTGCCACCTCTAACTTTAAACGTAGCTTAGGTGGTCCGTGCAGTGGGGCCTCCGGCAGCCCTCCTCCCTAAATGCGAACGTCTGCAGATAGCTCGCAGGCAGAAAGAGCTAGCCTGGAAAGCTGTTGCTCAGCCTCATCTGCCCATGGCACTGCTCGCACAGAGGCACAGAGACTGGGGCTGCTTGCTTGTCTTTCCACCTCAAACTTCAAAAGTATTTTAGGTGGTCCGTGAAGGGGGCCTCCGGCAGCACTGCTCTGAAAATGCGAACTTCTGCAGATAGCTCGCAGGCAGAAAGAGCTAGCCTGGAAAGCTGTTGCTCAGCCTCATCTGCCCATGGCACTGCTCGCACAGAGGCACAGAGACTGGGGCTGCTTGCTTGTCTTGCAACCTCAAACTTCAAACGTATATTTGGGGGTCCGTGCAGGGGACCTCCGCCAGCCCTGCTCTGAAAATGCGAACGTCTGCAGATAGCTCGCAGCCAGAAAGAGCTAGCCTGGAAAGCTGTTGCTCAGCCTCATCTGCCCATGGCACTGCTCGCACAGAGGCACAGAGACTGGGGCTGCTTGCTTGTCTTGCCACCTCAAACTTCAAAAGTATTTTAGGTGGTCCGTGAAGGGGGCCTCCGGCAGCCCTACTCTGAAAATGCAAACGTCTGCAGAGAGCTCGCAGCCAGAAAGAGCTAGCCTGGAAAGCTGTTGCTCAGCCTCATCTGCCCATGGCACTGCTCGCACAGAGGCACAGAGACTGGGGCTGCTTGCTTGTCTTGCCACCTCAAACTTCAAAAGTATTTTAGGTGGTCCGTGAAGGGGGCCTCCGGCAGCCCTACTCTGAAAATGCAAACGTCTGCAGAGAGCTCGCAACCAGAAAGAGCTAGCCTGGAAAGCTGTTGCTCAGCCTCATCTGCCCATGGCACTGCTCGCACAGAGGCACAGAGACTGGGGCTGCTTGCTTGTCTTGCCACCTCTAACTTTAAACGTAGCTTAGGTGGTCCGTGCAGTGGGGCCTCCGGCAGCCCTGCTCCCTAAATGCGAACGTCTGCAGATAGCTCGCAGACAGAAACAGCTAGCCTGCAAACCTGTTGCTCAGCCTCATCTGCTCATGCCACTGCTCGCACAGAGGCACAGAGACTGGGGCTGCTTGCTTTTCTTGCACCTCAAACTTCAAAAGTATCTTTGGTGGTCCATGCAGGGGGCCTCCGGCAGCCCTCCTCTCAAAATGCGAATGTCTGCAGATAGCTCGCAACCAGAAAAAGCTAGCCTGGAAAGCTGTTGCTCAGCCTCATCTGCCCATGGCACTGCTCGCACAGAGGCAGAGAGAATGGGGCTGCTTGCTTGTCTTGCCACCTCAAACTTCAAAAGTATCTTAGGTGGTCCGTGAAGGGGGCCTCCGGCAGCCCTACTCTGAAATTGCGAACGTCTGCAGAGAGCTCGCAACCAGAAAGAGCTAGCCTGGAAATCTGTTGCTCAGCCTCATCTGCCCATGGCACTGCTCGCACAGAGGCACAGAGACTGGGGCTGCTTGCTTGTCTTGCAACCTCAAACTTCAAAAGTATATCTGAGGCTCCGTGCAGGAGGCATTAGCCAGCCCTTCTCCGAAAATGCGAACGTCTGCAGATAGCTCGCAGCCAGAAAGAGCTAGCCTGGAAAGCTGATGCTCAGCCTCATTTGCCCATGGCACTGCTCGCACAGAGGCACAGAGACTGGGGCTGCTTGCTTGTCTTGCAACCTCAAACTTCAAAAGTAAATTTCAGGCTCTGTGCAAGAGGCCTTATCCAGTCCTTCTCCGAAAATGCGAACGTCTGCAGATAGCTCGCAGCCAGAAACAGCTAGCCTGCAAAGCTGTTGCTCAGCCTCATCTGCCCATGGCACTGCTCACACAGAGGCACAGAGACTGGGGCTGCTTGCTTGTCTTGCCACCTCAAACTTCAAACGTAGCTTTGGGGGTCCGTGCAGGGGGCCTCCGGCAGCACTGCTCTGAAAATGCGAACTTCTGCAGGTAGCTCGCAGGCAGAAAGAGCTAGCCTGCAAAGCTGTTGCTCAGCCTCATCTGCCCATGGCACTGCTCGCACAGAGGCACAGAGACTGGGGCTGCTTGCTTGTCTTGCAACCTCAAACTTCTAACGTATATTTGGGGGTCCGTGCAGGGGACCTCCGCCAGCCCTGCTCTGAAAATGCGAACGTCTGCAGATAGCTCGCAGCCAGAAAGAGCTAGCCTGGAAAGCTGTTGCTCAGCCTCATCTGCCCATGGCACTGCTCGCACAGAGGCACAGAGACTGGGGCTGCTTGCTTGTCTTGCAACCTCAAACTTCAAAAGTATTTTAGGTGGTCCGTGAAGGGGGCCTCCGGCAGCCCTACTCTGAAAATGCAAACGTCTGCAGAGAGCTCGCAACCAGAAAGAGCTAGCCTGGAAAGCTGTTGCTCAGCCTCATCTGCCCATGGCACTGCTCGCACAGAGGCACAGAGACTGGGGCTGCTTGCTTGTCTTGCCACCTCTAACTTTAAACGTAGCTTAGGTGGTCCGTGCAGTGGGGCCTCCGGCAGCCCTGCTCCCTAAATGCGAACGTCTGCAGATAGCTCGCAGACAGAAACAGCTAGCCTGCAAACCTGTTGCTCAGCCTCATCTGCTCATGCCACTGCTCGCACAGAGGCACAGAGACTGGGGCTGCTTGCTTTTCTTGCACCTCAAACTTCAAACGTATCTTTGAAAGTTCTTGCCGGGCACCGCCGGTAGCCCTGCTCCGAATATGCGAATGTCTGAGATAGCTCGCAGGCAGAAAGAGCTAGCCTGGAAAGCTGTTGCTCAGCCTCATCTGCCCATGGCACTGCTCGCACAGAGGCACAGAGACTGGGGCTGCTTGCTTGTCTTGCAACCTCAAACTTCAAAAGTAAATTTCAGGCTCCGTGCAGGAGGCCTTATCCAGCCCTTCTTCGAAAATGCGAACGTCTGCATATAGCTCGCAGCCAGAAACAGCTAGCCTGCAAAGCTGTTGCTCAGCCTCATCTGCCCATGGCACTGCTCGCACAGAGGCACAGAGACTGGGGCTGCTTGCTTGTCTTGCAACCTCAAACTTCAAACGTATATTTGGGGGTCCGTGCAGGGGACCTCCGGCAGCCCTGCTCTGAAAATGCGAACGTCTGCAGAGAGCTCGCAGACAGAAACAGCTAGCCTGCAAACCTGTTGCTCAGCCTCATCTGCTCATGCCACTGCTCGCACAGAGGCACAGAGACTGGGGCTGCTTGCTTTTCTTGCACCTCAAACTTCATAAGTATCTTAGGTGGTCCATGCAGGGGGCCTCCGGCAGCCCTCCTCTCAAAATGCGAATGTCTGCAGATAGCTCGCAACCAGAAAAAGCTAGCCTGGAAAGCTGTTGCTCAGCCTCATCTGCCCATGGCACTGCTCGCACAGAGGCAGAGAGAATGGGGCTGCTTGCTTGTCTTGCCACCTCAAACTTCAAAAGTATCTTAGGTGGTCCGTGAAGGGGGCCTCCGGCAGCCCTACTCTGAAATTGCGAACGTCTGCAGAGAGCTCGCAACCAGAAAAAGCTAGCCTGGAAATCTGTTGCTCAGCCTCATCTGCCCATGGCACTGCTCGCACAGAGGCACAGAGACTGGGGCTGCTTGCTTGTCTTGCAACCTCAAACTTCAAAAGTATATCTGAGGCTCCGTGCAGGAGGCATTAGCCAGCCCTTCTCCGAAAATGCGAACGTCTGCAGATAGCTCGCAGCCAGAAAGAGCTAGCCTGGAAAGCTGTTGCTCAGCCTCATCTGCCCATGGCACTGCTCACACAGAGGCACAGAGACTGGGGCTGCTTGCTTGTCTTGCAACCTCAAACTTCAAAAGTAAATTTCAGGCTCCGTGCAGGAGGCCTTATCCAGCCCTTCTCCGAAAATGCGAACGTCTGCAGATAGCTCGCAGCCAGAAACAGCTAGCCTGCAAAGCTGTTGCTCAGCCTCATCTGCCCATGGCACTGCTCACACAGAGGCACAGAGACTGGGGCTGCTTGCTTTTCTTGCCACCTCAAATTTCAAACGTATATTTGGGGGTCCGTGCAGGGGGCCTCCGGCAGCACTGCTCTGAAAATGCGAACGTCTGCAGATAGCTCGCAGGCAGAAAGAGCTAGCCTGCAAAGCTGTTGCTCAGCCTCATCTGCCCATGGCACTGTTCGCACAGAGGCACAGAGACTGGGACTGCTTGCTTGTCTTGCAACCTCAAACTTCAAACGTATATTTGGGGGTCCGTGCAGGGGACCTCCGGCAGCCCTGCTCTGAAAATGCGAACGTCTGCAGAGAGCTCGCAGCCAGAAAGAGCTAGCCTGGAAAGCTGTTGCTCAGCCTCATCTGCCCATGGCACTGCTCGCACAGAGGCACAGAGACTGGGGCTGCTTGCTTGTCTTGCAACCTCAAACTTCAAAAGTATTTTAGGTGGTCCGTGAAGGGGGCCTCCGGCAGCCCTACTCTGAAAATGCAAACGTCTGCAGAGAGCTCGCAACCAGAAAGAGCTAGCCTGGAAAGCTGTTGCTCAGCCTCATCTGCCCATGGCACTGCTCGCACAGAGGCACAGAGACTGGGGCTGCTTGCTTGTCTTGCCACCTCTAACTTTAAACGTAGCTTAGGTGGTCCGTGCAGTGGGGCCTCCGGCAGCCCTGCTCCCTAAATGCGAACGTCTGCAGATAGCTCGCAGACAGAAACAGCTAGCCTGCAAACCTGTTGCTCAGCCTCATCTGCTCATGCCACTGCTCGCACAGAGGCACAGAGACTGGGGCTGCTTGCTTTTCTTGCACCTCAAACTTCAAAAGTATCTTTGGTGGTCCATGCAGGGGGCCTCCGGCAGCCCTCCTCTCAAAATGCGAATGTCTGCAGATAGCTCGTAACCACAAAAAGCTAGCCTGGAAAGCTGTTGCTCAGCCTCATCTGCCCATGGCACTGCTCGCACAGAGGCAGAGAGACTGGGGCTGCTTGCTTGTCTTGCAACCTCAAACTTCAAACGTATCTTTGAAAGTTCTTGCCGGGCACCGCCGGTAGCCCTTCTCCGAATATGCGAATGTCTGCAGATAGCTCGCAGGCAGAAAGAGCTAGCCTGGAAAGCTGTTGCTCAGCCTCATCTGCCCATGGCACTGCTCGCACAGAGGCACAGAGACTGGGGCTGCTTGCTTGTCTTGCAACCTCAAACTTCAAAAGTAAATTTCAGGCTCCGTGCAGGAGGCCTTATCCAGCCCTTCTCCGAAAATGCGAACGTCTGCATATAGCTCGCAGCCAGAAACAGCTAGCCTGCAAAGCTGTTGCTCAGCCTCATCTGCCCATGGCACTGCTCGCACAGAGGCACAGAGACTGGGGCTGCTTGCTTGTCTTGCAACCTCAAACTTCAAACGTATATTTGGGGGTCCGTGCAGGGGACCTCCGGCAGCCCTGCTCTGAAAATGCGAACGTCTGCAGAGAGCTCGCAGACAGAAACAGCTAGCCTGCAAAGCTGTTGCTCAGCCTCATCTGCTCATGCCACTGCTCGCACAGAGGCACAGAGACTGGGGCTGCTTGCTTTTCTTGCACCTCAAACTTCAAAAGTATCTTAGGTGGTCCATGCAGGGGGCCTCCGGCAGCCCTCCTCTCAAAATGCGAATGTCTGCAGATAGCTCGCAACCAGAAAAAGCTAGCCTGGAAAGCTGTTGCTCAGCCTCATCTGCCCATGGCACTGCTCGCACAGAGGCAGAGAGAATGGGGCTGCTTGCTTGTCTTGCCACCTCAAACTTCAAAAGTATCTTAGGTGGTCCGTGAAGGGGGCCTCCGGCAGCCCTACTCTGAAATTGCGAACGTCTGCAGAGAGCTCGCAACCAGAAAAAGCTAGCCTGGAAATCTGTTGCTCAGCCTCATCTGCCCATGGCACTGCTCGCACAGAGGCACAGAGACTGGGGCTGCTTGCTTGTCTTGCAACCTCAAACTTCAAAAGTATATCTGAGGCTCCGTGCAGGAGGCATTAGCCAGCCCTTCTCCGAAAATGCGAACGTCTGCAGATAGCTCGCAGCCAGAAAGAGCTAGCCTGGAAGGCTGTTGCTCAGCCTCATCTGCCCATGGCACTGCTCACACAGAGCCACAGAGACTGGGGCTGCTTGCTTGTCTTGCAACCTCAAACTTCAAAAGTAAATTTCAGGCTCCGTGCAGGAGGCCTTATCCAGCCCTTCTCCGAAAATGCGAACGTCTGCAGATAGCTCGCAGCCAGAAACAGCTAGCCTGCAAAGCTGTTGCTCAGCCTCATCTGCCCATGGCACTGCTCACACAGAGGCACAGAGACTGGGGCTGCTTGCTTTTCTTGCCACCTCAAACTTCAAACGTATATTTGGGGGTCCGTGCAGGGGGCCTCCGGCAGCACTGCTCTGAAAATGCGAACGTCTGCAGATAGCTCGCAGGCAGAAAGAGCTAGCCTGCAAAGCTGTTGCTCAGCCTCATCTGCCCATGGCACTGTTCGCACAGAGGCACAGAGACTGGGGCTGCTTGCTTGTCTTGCAACCTCAAACTTCAAACGTATATTTGGGGGTCCGTGCAGGGGACCTCCGGCAGCCCTGCTCTGAAAATGCGAACGTCTGCAGAGAGCTCGCAGCCAGAAAGAGCTAGCCTGGAAAGCAGTTGCTCAGCCTCATCTGCCCATGGCACTGCTCGCACAGAGGCACAGAGACTGGGGCTGCTTGCTTGTCTTGCAACCTCAAACTTCAAAAGTATCTTGGGTGATCCGTGCAGGGGGCCTCCGTCAGCCCTGCTCTGAAAATGCGAACGTCTGCAGAGAGCTCGCAACCAGAAAGAGCTAGCCTGGAAAGCTGTTGCTCAGCCTCATCTGCCCATGGCACTGCTCGCACAGAGGCACAGAGACTGGGGCTGCTTGCTTGTCTTGCCACCTCTAACTTTAAACGTAGCTTAGGTGGTCCGTGCAGTAGGGCCTCCGGCAGCCCTGCTCCCAAAATGCGAACGTCTGCAGATAGCTCGCAGCCAGAAAGAGCTAGCCTGGAAAGCTGTTGCTCAGCCTCATCTGCCCATGGCACTGCTCGCACAGAGGCACAGAGACTGGGGCTGCTTGCTTGTCTTGCAACCTCAAACTTCAAAAGTAAATTTCAGGCTCCGTGTAGGAGGCCTTATCCAGCCCTTCTCCGAAAATGCGAACGTCTGCAGATAGCTCGCAGCCAGAAACAGCTAGCCTGCAAAGCTGTTGCTCAGCCTCATCTGCCCATGGCACTGCTCGCACAGAGGCACAGAGACTGGGGCTGCTTGCTTTTCTTGCCACCTCAAACTTCAAACGTATCTTTGGGGGTCCGTGCAGGGGGCCTCCGGCAGCACTGCTCTGAAAGTGCGAACTTCTGCAGATAGCTCGCAGGCAGAAAGAGCTAGCCTGGAAAGCTGTTGCTCAGCCTCATCTGCCCATGGCACTGCTCGCACAGAGGCACAGAGACTGGGGCTGCTTGCTTCTCTTGCAACTTCAAACTTCAAACGTATATTTGGGGGTCCGTGCAGGGGACCTCCGCCAGCCCTGCTCTGAAAATGCGAACGTCTGCAGATAGCTCGCAGCCAGAAAGAGCTAGCCTGGAAAGCTGTTGCTCAGCCTCATCTGCCCATGGCACTGCTCGCACAGAGGCACAGAGACTGGGGCTGCTTGCTTGTCTTGCCACCTCAAACTTCAAAAGTATTTTAGGTGGTCCGTGAAGGGGGCCTCCGGCAGCCCTACTCTGAAAATGCAAACGTCTGCAGAGAGCTCGCAACCAGAAAGAGCTAGCCTGGAAAGCTGTTGCTCAGCCTCACCTGCCCATGGCACTGCTCGCACAGAGGCACAGAGACTGGGGCTGCTTGCTTGTCTTGCCACCTCTAACTTTAAACGTAGCTTAGGTGGTCCGTGCAGTGGGGCCTCCGGCAGCCCTGCTCCCTAAATGCGAACGTCTGCAGATAGCTCGCAGACAGAAACAGCTAGCCTGCAAACCTGTTGCTCAGCCTCATCTGCTCATGCCACTGCTCGCACAGAGGCACAGAGACTGGGGCTGCTTGCTTTTCTTGCACCTCAAACTTCAAAAGTATCTTTGGTGGTCCATGCAGGGGGCCTCCGGCAGCCCTCCTCTCAAAATGCGAATGTCTGCAGATAGCTCGCAACAAGAAAAAGCTAGCCTGGAAAGCTGTTGCTCAGCCTCATCTGCCCATGGCACTGCTCGCACAGAGGCAGAGAGAATGGGGCTGCTTGCTTGTCTTGCCACCTCAAACTTCAAAAGTATCTTAGGTGGTCCGTGAAGGGGGCCTCCGGCAGCCCTACTCTGAAATTGCGAACGTCTGCAGAGAGCTCGCAACCAGAAAGAGCTAGCCTGGAAAGCTGTTGCTCAGCCTCATCTGCCCATGGCACTGCTCGCACAGAGGCACAGAGACTGGGGCTGCTTGCTTGTCTTGCCACCTCTAACTTTAAACGTAGCTTAGGTGGTCCGTGCAGTGGGGCCTCCGGCAGCCCTGCTCCCTAAATGCGAACGTCTGCAGATAGCTCGCAGGCAGAAAGAGCTAGCCTGGAAAGCTGTTGCTCAGCCTCATCTGCCCATGGCACTGCTCGCACAGAGGCACAGAGACTGGGGCTGCTTGCTTGTCTTGCAACCTCAAACTTCAAAAGTAAATTTCAGGCTCCGTGCAGGAGGCCTTATTCAGCCCTTCTCCGAAAATGCGAACGTCTGCAGATAGCTCGCAGCCAGAAAGAGCTAGCCTGGAAAGCTGTTGCTCAGCCTCATCTACCCATGGCACTGCTTGCACAGAGGCACAGAGACTGGGGCTGCTTGCTTGTCTTGCAACCTCAAACTTCAAAAGTAAATTTCAGGCTCTGTGCAAGAGGCCTTATCCAGTCCTTCTCCGAAAATGCGAACGTCTGCAGATAGCTCGCAGCCAGAAACAGCTAGCCTGCAAAGCTGTTGCTCAGCCTCATCTGCCCATGGCACTGCTCACACAGAGGCACAGAGACTGGGGCTGCTTGCTTGTCTTGCCACCTCAAACTTCAAACGTAGCTTTGGGGGTCCGTGCAGGGGGCCTCCGGCAGCACTGCTCTGAAAATGCGAACTTCTGCAGATAGCTCGCAGGCAGAAAGAGCTAGCCTGCAAAGCTGTTGCTCAGCCTCATCTGCCCATGGCACTGCTCGCACAGAGGCACAGAGACTGGGGCTGCTTGCTTGTCTTGCAACCTCAAACTTCAAACGTATATTTGGGGGTCCGTGCAGGGGACCTCCGGCAGCCCTGCTCTGAAAATGCGAACGTCTGCAGATAGCTCGCAGCCAGAAAGAGCTAGCCTGGAAAGCTGTTGCTCAGCCTCATCTGCCCATGGCACTGCTCGCACAGAGGCACAGAGACTGGGGCTGCTTGCTTGTCTTGCCACCTCAAACTTCAAAAGTATTTTAGGTGGTCCGTGAAGGGGGCCTCCGGCAGCACTGCTCTGAAAATGCGAACTTCTGCAGATAGCTCGCAGGCAGAAAGAGCTAGCCTGGAAAGCTGTTGCTCAGCCTCATCTGCCCATGGCACTGCTCGCACAGAGGCACAGAGACTGGGGCTGCTTGCTTGTCTTGCAACCTCAAACTTCAAACGTATATTTGGTGGTCCGTGCAGGGGATCTCCGCCAGCCCTGCTCTGAAAATGCGAACGTCTGCAGATAGCTCGCAGCCAGAAAGAGCTAGCCTGGAAAGCTGTTGCTCAGCCTCATCTGCCCATGGCACTGCTCGCACAGAGGCACAGAGACTGGGGCTGCTTGCTTGTCTTGCCACCTCAAACTTCAAAAGTATTTTAGGTGGTCCGTGAAGGGGGCCTCCGGCAGCCCTACTCTGAAAATGCAAACGTCTGCAGAGAGCTCGCAACCAGAAAGAGCTAGCCTGGAAAGCTGTTGCTCAGCCTCATCTGCCCATGGCACTGCTCGCACAGAGGCACAGAGACTGGGGCTGCTTGCTTGTCTTGCCACCTCTAACTTTAAACGTAGCTTAGGTGGTCCGTGCAGTGGGGCCTCCGGCAGCCCTGCTCCCTAAATGCGAACGTCTGCAGATAGCTCGCAGACAGAAACAGCTAGCCTGCAAACCTGTTGCTCAGCCTCATCTGCTCATGCCACTGCTCGCACAGAGGCACAGAGACTGGGGCTGCTTGCTTTTCTTGCACCTCAAACTTCAAAAGTATCTTTGGTGGTCCATGCAGGGGGCCTCCGGCAGCCCTCCTCTCAAAATGCGAATGTCTGCAGATAGCTCGTAACCAGAAAAAGCTAGCCTGGAAATCTGTTGCTCAGCCTCATCTGCCCATGGCACTGCTCGCACAGAGGCACAGAGACTGGGGCTGCTTGCTTGTCTTGCCACCTCTAACTTTAAACGTAGCTTAGGTGGTCCGTGCAGTGGGGCCTCCGGCAGCCCTGCTCCCTAAATGCGAACGTCTGCAGATAGCTCGCAGACAGAAACAGCTAGCCTGCAAACCTGTTGCTCAGCCTCATCTGCTCATGCCACTGCTCGCACAGAGGCACAGAGACTGGGGCTGCTTGCTTTTCTTGCACCTCAAACTTCAAAAGTATCTTTGGTGGTCCATGCAGGGGGCCTCCGGCAGCCCTCCTCTCAAAATGCGAATGTCTGCAGATAGCTCGTAACCAGAAAAAGCTAGCCTGGAAATCTGTTGCTCAGCCTCATCTGCCCATGGCACTGCTCGCACAGAGGCACAGAGACTGGGGCTGCTTGCTTTTCTTGCCACCTCAAACTTCAAACGTATCTTTGGGGGTCCGTGCAAGGGGCCTCCGGCAGCACTGCTCTGAAAGTGCGAACTTCTGCATATAGCTCGCAGCCAGAAACAGCTAGCCTGCAAAGCTGTTGCTCAGCCTCATCTGCCCATGGCACTGCTCGCACAGAGGCACAGAGACTGGGGCTGCTTGCTTTTCTTGCCACCTCAAACTTCAAACGTATCTTTGGGGGTCCGTGCAGGGGGCCTCAGGCAGCACTGCTCTGAAAATGCGAACTTCTGCAGATAGCTCGCAGGCAGAAAGAGCTAGCCTGGAAAGCTGTTGCTCAGCCTCATCTGCCCATGGCACTGCTCGCACAGAGGCACAGAGACTGGGGCTGCTTGCTTGTCTTGCAACTTCAAACTTCAAACGTATATTTGGGGGTCCGTGCAGGGGACCTCCGCCAGCCCTGCTCTGAAAATGCGAACGTCTGCAGATAGCTCGCAGCCAGAAAGAGCTAGCCTGGAAAGCTGTTGCTCAGCCTCATCTGCCCATGGCACTGCTCGCACAGAGGCACAGAGACTGGGGCTGCTTGCTTGTCTTGCCACCTCAAACTTCAAAAGTATTTTAGGTGGTCCGTGAAGGGGGCCTCCGGCAGCCCTACTCTGAAAATGCAAACGTCTGCAGAGAGCTCGCAACCAGAAAGAGCTAGCCTGGAAAGCTGTTGCTCAGCCTCATCTGCCCATGGCACTGCTCGCACAGAGGCACAGAGACTGGGGCTGCTTGCTTGTCTTGCCACCTCTAACTTTAAACGTAGCTTAGGTGGTCCGTGCAGTGGGGCCTCCGGCAGCCCTGCTCCCTAAATGCGAACGTCTGCAGATAGCTCGCAGACAGAAACAGCTAGCCTGCAAACCTGTTGCTCAGCCTCATCTGCTCATGCCACTGCTCGCACAGAGGCACAGAGACTGGGGCTGCTTGCTTTTCTTGCACCTCAAACTTCAAAAGTATCTTTGGGGGTCCATGCAGGGGGCCTCCGGCAGCCCTCCTCTCAAAATGCGAATGTCTGCAGATAGCTCGCAACCAGAAAATGCTAGCCTGGAAAGCTGTTGCTCAGCCTCATCTGCCCATGGCACTGCTCGCACAGAGGCAGAGAGAATGGGGCTGCTTGCTTGTCTTGCCACCTCAAACTTCAAAAGTATCTTAGGTGGTCCGTGAAGGGGGCCTCCGGCAGCCCTACTCTGAAATTGCGAACGTCTGCAGAGAGCTCGCAACCAGAAAGAGCTAGCCTGGAAATCTGTTGCTCAGCCTCATCTGCCCATGGCACTGCTCGCACAGAGGCACAGAGACTGGGGCTGCTTGCTTGTCTTGCAACCTCAAACTTCAAAAGTATATCTGAGGCTCCGTGCAGGAGGCATTAGCCAGCCCTTCTCCGAAAATGCGAACGTCTGCAGATAGCTCGCAGCCAGAAAGAGCTAGCCTGGAAAGCTGTTGCTCAGCCTCATCTACCCATGGCACTGCTTGCACAGAGGCACAGAGACTGGGGCTGCTTGCTTGTCTTGCAACCTCAAACTTCAAAAGTAAATTTCAGGCTCTGTGCAAGAGGCCTTATCCAGTCCTTCTCCGAAAATGCGAACGTCTGCAGATAGCTCGCAGCCAGAAACAGCTAGCCTGCAAAGCTGTTGCTCAGCCTCATCTGCCCATGGCACTGCTCACACAGAGGCACAGAGACTGGGGCTGCTTGCTTGTCTTGCCACCTCAAACTTCAAACGTAGCTTTGGGGGTCCGTGCAGGGGGCCTCCGGCAGCACTGCTCTGAAAATGCGAACTTCTGCAGGTAGCTCGCAGGCAGAAAGAGCTAGCCTGCAAAGCTGTTGCTCAGCCTCATCTGCCCATGGCACTGCTCGCACAGAGGCACAGAGACTGGGGCTGCTTGCTTGTCTTGCAACCTCAAACTTCAAACGTATATTTGGGGGTCCGTGGAGGGGACCTCCGGCAGCCCTGCTCTGAAAATGCGAACGTCTGCAGATAGCTCGCAGCCAGAAAGAGCTAGCCTGGAAAGCTGTTGCTCAGCCTCATCTGCCCATGGCACTGCTCGCACAGAGGCACAGAGACTGGGGCTGCTTGCTTGTCTTGCCACCTCAAACTTCAAAAGTATTTTAGGTGGTCCGTGAAGGGGGCCTCCGGCAGCACTGCTCTGAAAATGCGAACTTCTGCAGATAGCTCGCAGGCAGAAAGAGCTAGCCTGGAAAGCTGTTGCTCAGCCTCATCTGCCCATGGCACTGCTCGCACAGAGGCACAGAGACTGGGGCTGCTTGCTTGTCTTGCAACCTCAAACTTCTAACGTATATTTGGGGGTCCGTGCAGGGGACCTCCGCCAGCCCTGCTCTGAAAATGCGAACGTCTGCAGATAGCTCGCAGCCAGAAAGAGCTAGCCTGGAAAGCTGTTGCTCAGCCTCATCTGCCCATGGCACTGCTCGCACAGAGGCACAGAGACTGGGGCTGCTTGCTTGTCTTGCCACCTCAAACTTCAAAAGTATTTTAGGTGGTCCGTGAAGGGGGCCTCCGGCAGCCCTACTCTGAAAATGCAAACGTCTGCAGAGAGCTCGCAACCAGAAAGAGCTAGCCTGGAAAGCTGTTGCTCAGCCTCATCTGCCCATGGCACTGCTCGCACAGAGGCACAGAGACTGGGGCTGCTTGCTTGTCTTGCCACCTCTAACTTTAAACGTAGCTTAGGTGGTCCGTGCAGTGGGGCCTCCGGCAGCCCTGCTCCCTAAATGCGAACGTCTGCAGATAGCTCGCAGACAGAAACAGCTAGCCTGCAAACCTGTTGCTCAGCCTCATCTGCTCATGCCACTGCTCGCACAGAGGCACAGAGACTGGGGCTGCTTGCTTTTCTTGCACCTCAAACTTCAAAAGTATCTTTGGTGGTCCATGCAGGGGGCCTCCGGCAGCCCTCCTCTCAAAATGCGAATGTCTGCAGATAGCTCGTAACCAGAAAAAGCTAGCCTGGAAAGCTGTTGCTCAGCCTCATCTGCCCATGGCACTGCTCGCACAGAGGCAGAGAGAATGGGGCTGCTTGCTTGTCTTGCCACCTCAAACTTCAAAAGTATCTTAGGTGGTCCGTGAAGGGGGCCTCCGGCAGCCCTACTCTGAAATTGCGAACATCTGAAGAGAGCTCGCAACCAGAAAAAGCTAGCCTGGAAATCTGTTGCTCAGCCTCATCTGCCCATGGCACTGCTCGCACAGAGGCACAGAGACTGGGGCTGCTTGCTTGTCTTGCCACCTCTAACTTTAAACGTAGCTTAGGTGGTCCGTGCAGTGGGGCCTCCGGCAGCCCTGCTCCCTAAATGCGAACGTCTGCAGATAGCTCGCAGGCAGAAAGAGCTAGCCTGGAAAGCTGTTGCTCAGCCTCATCTGCCCATGGCACTGCTCGCACAGAGGCACAGAGACTGGGGCTGCTTGCTTGTCTTGCAACCTCAAACTTCAAAAGTAAATTTCAGGCTCCGTGCAGGAGGCATTAGCCAGCCCTTCTCCGAAAATGCGAACGTCTGCAGATAGCTCGCAGCCAGAAAGAGCTAGCCTGGAAAGCTGTTGCTCAGCCTCATCTGCCCATGGCACTGCTTGCACAGAGGCACAGAGACTGGGGCTGCTTGCTTGTCTTGCAACCTCAAACTTCAAAAGTAAATTTCAGGCTCCGTGCAAGAGGCCTTATCAAGCCCTTCTCCGAACATGCGAACGTCTGCAGATAGCTCGCAGCCAGAAACAGCTAGCCTGCAAAGCTGTTGCTCAGCCTCATCTGCCCATGGCACTGCTCACACAGAGGCACAGAGACTGGGGCTGCTTGCTTGTCTTGCCACCTCAAACTTCAAAAGTATTTTAGGTGGTCCGTGAAGGGGGCCTCCGGCAGCCCTACTCTGAAAATGCGAACGTCTGCAGATAGCTCGCAGCCAGAAAGAGCTAGCCTGGAAAGCTGTTGCTCAGCCTCATCTGCCCATGGCACTGCTCGCATAGAGGCAGAGAGACTGGGGCTGCTTGCTTGTCTTGCCACCTCAAACTTCAAAAGTATTTTAGGTGGTCCGTGAAGGGGGCCTCCGGCAGCCCTACTCTGAAAATGCAAACGTCTGCAGAGAGCTCGCAACCAGAAAGAGCTAGCCTGGAAAGCTGTTGCTCAGCCTCATCTGCCCATGGCACTGCTCGCACAGAGGCACAGAGACTGGGGCTGCTTGCTTGTCTTGCCACCTCTAACTTTAAACGTAGCTTAGGTGGTCCGTGCAGTGGGTCCTCCGGCAGCCCTGCTCCCTAAATGCGAACGTCTGCAGATAGCTCGCAGGCAGAAAGAGCTAGCCTGGAAAGCTGTTGCTCAGCCTCATCTGCCCATGGCACTGCTCGCACAGAGGCACAGAGACTGGGGCTGCTTGCTTGTCTTGCAACCTCAAACTTCAAAAGTAAATTTCAGGCTCCGTGCAGGAGGCCTTATCCAGCCCTTCTCCGAAAATGCGAACGTCTGCATATAGCTCGCAGCCAGAAAGAGCTAGCCTGCAAAGCTGTTGCTCAGCCTCATCTGCCCATGGCACTGCTCGCACAGAGGCACAGAGACTGGGGCTGCTTGCTTTTCTTGCCACCTCAAACTTCAAACGTATCTTTGGGGGTCCGTGCAGGGGGCCTCCGGCAGCACTGCTCTGAAAATGCGAACGTCTGCAGATAGCTCGCAGCCAGAAAGAGCTAGCCTGGAAAGCTGTTGCTCAGCCTCATCTGCCCATGGCACTGCTCGCACAGAGGCACAGAGACTGGGGCTGCTTGCTTGTCTTGCAACCTCAAACTTCAAACGTAGCTTAGGTGGTCCGTGCAGTGGGGCCTCCGGCAGCCCTGCTCCCTAAATGCGAACGTCTGCAGATAGCTCGCAGACAGAAACAGCTAGCCTGCAAACCTGTTGCTCAGCCTCATCTGCTCATGCCACTGCTCGCACAGAGGCACAGAGACTGGGGCTGCTTGCTTTTCTTGCACCTCAAACTTCAAAAGTATCTTTGGTGGTCCATGCAGGGGGCCTCCGGCAGCCCTCCTCTCAAAATGCGAATGTCTGCAGATAGCTCGCAACCAGAAAAAGCTAGCCTGGAAAGCTGTTGCTCAGCCTCATCTGCCCATGGCACTGCTCGCACAGAGGCAGAGAGAATGGGGCTGCTTGCTTGTCTTGCCACCTCAAACTTCAAAAGTAAATTTCAGGCTCCGTGCAGGAGGCCTTATCCAGCCCTTCTCCGAAAATGCGAACGTCTGCATATAGCTCGCAGCCAGAAACAGCTAGCCTGCAAAGCTGTTGCTCAGCCTCATCTGCCCATGGCACTGCTCGCACAGAGGCACAGAGACTGGGGCTGCTTGCTTTTCTTGCCACCTCAAACTTCAAACGTAGCTTTGGGGGTCCGTGCAGGGGGCCTCCGGCAGCACTGCTCTGAAAATGCGAACTTCTGCAGATAGCTCGCAGGCAGAAAGAGCTAGCCTGGAAAGCTGTTGCTCAGCCTCATCTGCCCATGGCACTGCTCGCACAGAGGCACAGAGACTGGGGCTGCTTGCTTGTCTTGCAACCTCAAACTTCAAACGTATATTTGGGGGTCCGTGCAGGGGACCTCCGCCAGCCCTGCTCTGAAAATGCGAACGTCTGCAGATAGCTCGCAGCCAGAAAGAGCTAGCCTGCAAAGCTGTTGCTCAGCCTCATCTGCCCATGGCACTGCTCGCACAGAGGCACAGAGACTGGGGCTGCTTGCTTGTCTTGCCACCTCAAACTTCAAAAGTATTTTAGGTGGTCCGTGAAGGGGGCCTCCGGCAGCCCTACTCTGAAAATGCAAACTTCTGCAGAGAGCTCGCAACCAGAAAGAGCTAGCCTGGAAAGCTGTTGCTCAGCCTCATCTGCCCATGGCACTGCTCGCACAGAGGCACAGAGACTGGGGCTGCTTGCTTGTCTTGCCACCTCTAACTTTAAACGTAGCTTAGGTGGTCCGTGCAGTGGGGCCTCCGGCAGCCCTGCTCCCTAAATGCGAACGTCTGCAGATAGCTCGCAGACAGAAACAGCTAGCCTGCAAACCTGTTGCTCAGCCTCCTCTGCTCATGCCACTGCTCGCACAGAGGCACAGAGACTGGGGCTGCTTGCTTTTCTTGCACCTCAAACTTCAAAAGTATCTTTGGTGGTCCATGCAGGGGGCCTCCGGCAGCCCTCCTCTCAAAATGCGAATGTCTGCAGATAGCTCGCAACCAGAAAAAGCTAGCATGGAAAGCTGTTGCTCAGCCTCATCTGCCCATGGCACTGCTCGCACAGAGGCAGAGAGACTGGGGCTGCTTGCTTGTCTTGCCACCTCAAACTTCAAAAGTATCTTAGGTGGTCCGTGAAGGGGGCCTCCGGCAGCCCTACTCTGAAAATGCGAACGTCTGCAGAGAGCTCGCAACCAGAAAGAGCTAGCCTGGAAAGCTGTTTCTCAGCCTCATCTGCCCATGGCACTGCTCGCACAGAGGCACAGAGACTGGGGCTGCTTGCTTGTCTTGCCACCTCTAACTTTAAACGTAGCTTAGGTGGTCCGTGCAGTGGGGCCTCCGGCAGCCCTGCTCCCTAAATGCGAACTTCTGCAGATAGCTCGCAGGCAGAAAGAACTAGCCTGGAAAGCTGTTGCTCAGCCTCATCTGCCCATGGCACTGCTCGCACAGAGGCACAGAGACTGGGGCTGCTTGCTTGTCTTGCAACCTCAAACTTCAAAAGTAAATTTCAGGCTCCGTGCAGGAGGCCTTATCCAGCCCTTCTCCGAAAATGCGAACGTCTGCATATAGCTCGCAGCCAGAAAGAGCTAGCCTGCAAAGCTGTTGCTCAGCCTCATCTGCCCATGGCACTGCTCGCACAGAGGCACAGAGACTGGGGCTGCTTGCTTTTCTTGCCACCTCAAACTTCAAACGTATCTTTGGGGGTCCGTGCAGGGGGCCTCCGGCAGCACTGCTCTGAAAGTGCGAACTTCTGCAGATAGCTCGCAGGCAGAAAGAGCTAGCCTGGAAAGCTGTTGCTCAGCCTCATCTGCCCATGGCACTGCTCGCACAGAGGCACAGAGACTGGGGCTGCTTGCTTGTCTTGCAACCTCAAACTTCAAACGTATATTTGGGGGTCCATGCAGGGGACCTCCGCCAGCCCTGCTCTGAAAATGCGAACGTCTGCAGATAGCTCGCAACCAGAAAGAGCTAGCCTGGAAAGCTGTTGCTCAGCCTCATCTGCCCATGGCACTGCTCGCACAGAGGCACAGAGACTGGGGCTGCTTGCTTGTCTTGCCACCTCAAACTTCAAAAGTATTTTAGGTGGTCCGTGAAGGGGGCCTCCGGCAGCCCTACTCTGAAAATGCAAACGTCTGCAGAGAGCTCGCAACCAGAAAGAGCTAGCCTGGAAAGCTGTTGCTCAGCCTCATCTGCCCATGGCACTGCTCGCACAGAGGCACAGAGACTGGGGCTGCTTGCTTGTCTTGCCACCTCTAACTTTAAACGTAGCTTAGGTGGTCCGTGCAGTGGGGCCTCCGGCAGCCCTGCTCCCTAAATGCGAACGTCTGCAGATAGCTCGCAGACAGAAACAGCTAGCCTGCAAACCTGTTGCTCAGCCTCATCTGCTCATGCCACTGCTCGCACAGAGGCACAGAGACTGGGGCTGCTTGCTTTTCTTGCACCTCAAACTTCAAAAGTATCTTTGGTGGTCCATGCAGGGGACCTCCGGCAGCCCTCCTCTCAAAATGCGAATGTCTGCAGATAGCTCGCAACCAGAAAAAGCTAGCCTGGAAAGCTGTTGCTCAGCCTCATCTGCCCATGGCACTGCTCGCACAGAGGCAGAGAGAATGGGGCTGCTTGCTTGTCTTGCCACCTCAAACTTCAAAAGTAAATTTCAGGCTCCGTGCAGGAGGCCTTATCCAGCCCTTCTCCGAAAATGTGAACGTCTGCATATAGCTCGCAGCCAGAAACAGCTAGCCTGCAAAGCTGTTGCTCAGCCTCATCTGCCCATGGCACTGCTCGCACAGAGGCACAGAGACTGGGGCTGCTTGCTTTTCTTGCCACCTCAAACTTCAAACGTATCTTTGGGGGTCCGTGCAGGGGGCCTCCGGCAGCACTGCTCTGAAAATGCGAACTTCTGCAGATAGCTCGCAGGCAGAAAGAGCTAGCCTGGAAAGCTGTTGCTCAGCCTCATCTGCCCATGGCACTGCTCGCACAGAGGCACAGAGACTGGGGCTGCTTGCTTGTCTTGCAACCTCAAACTTCAAACGTATATTTGGGGGTCCGTGCAGGGGACCTCCGCCAGCCCTGCTCTGAAAATGCGAACGTCTGCAGATAGCTCGCAGCCAGAAAGAGCTAGCCTGGAAAGCTGTTGCTCAGCCTCATCTGCCCATGGCACTGCTCGCACAGAGGCACAGAGACTGGGGCTGCTTGCTTGTCTTGCCACCTCAAACTTCAAAAGTAAATTTCAGGCTCCGTGCAAGAGGCCTTATCCAGCCCTTCTCCGAAAATGCGAACGTCTGCAGATAGCTCGCAGCCAGAAACAGCTAGCCTGCAAAGCTGTTGCTCAGCCTCATCTGCCCATGGCACTGCTCACACAGAGGCACAGAGACTGGGGCTGCTTGCTTGTCTTGCCACCTCAAACTTCAAACGTAGCTTTGGGGGTCCGTGCAGGGGGCCTCTGGCAGCACTGCTCTGAAAACGCGAACTTCTGCAGATAGCTCGCAGGCAGAAAGAGCTAGCCTGCAAAGCTGTTGCTCAGCCTCATCTGCCCATGGCACTGCTCGCACAGAGGCACAGAGACTGGGGCTGCTTGCTTGTCTTGCAACCTCAAACTTCAAACGTATATTTGGGGGTCCGTGCAGGGGACCTCCGGCAGCCCTGCTCTGAAAATGCGAACGTCTGCAGATAGCTCGCAGCCAGAAAGAGCTAGCCTGGAAAGCTGTTGCTCAGCCTCATCTGCCCATGGCACTGCTCGCACAGAGGCACAGAGACTGGGGCTGCTTGCTTGTCTTGCAACCTCAAACTTCAAAAGTATCTTGGGTGATCCGTGAAGGGGGCCTCCGGCAGCCCTGCTCTGAAAATGCGAACGTCTGCAGAGAGCTCGCAGCCAGAAAGAGCTAGCCTGGAAAGCTGTTGCTCAGCCTCATCTGCCCATGGCACTGCTCGCACAGAGGCAGAGAGACTGGGGCTGCTTGCTTGTCTAGCCACCTCTAACTTTAAACGTAGCTTAGGTGGTCCGTGCAGTGGGTCCTCCGGCAGCCCTGCTCCCTAAATGCGAACGTCTGCAGATAGCTCACAGCCAGAAAGAGCTAGCCTGGAAAGCTGTTTCTCAGCCTCATCTGCCCATGGCACTGCTCACACAGAGGCACAGAGACTGGGGCTGCTTGCTTTTCTTGCCACCTCAAACTTCAAACGTAGCTTTTGGGGTCCGTGCAGGGGGCCTCCGGCAGCACTACTCTGAAAATGCGAACTTCTGCAGATAGCTCGCAGGCAGAAAGAGCTAGCCTGGAAAGCTGTTGCTCAGCCTCATCTGCCCATGGCACTGCTCGCACAGAGGCACAGAGACTGGGGCTGCTTGCTTGTCTTGCAACCTCAAACTTCAAAAGTATTTTGGGTGATCCGTGAAGGGGGCCTCCGGCAGCCCTGCTCTGAAAATGCGAACGTCTGCAGAGAGCTCGCAACCAGAAAGAGCTAGCCTGGAAAGCTGTTGCTCAGCCTCATCTGCCCATGGCACTGCTCGCACAGAGGCACAGAGACTGGGGCTGCTTGCTTGTTATGCCACCTCTAACTTTAAACGTAGTTTAGGTGGTCCGTGCAGTGGGGCCTCCGGCAGACCTGCTCCCAAAATGCGAACGTCTGCAGATAGCTCGCAGCCAGAAAGAGCTAGCCTGGAAAGCTGTTGCTCAGCCTCATCTGCTCATGGCACTGCTCGCACAGAGGCACAGAGACTGGGGCTGCTTGCTTTTCTTGCACCTCAAACTTCAAACGTATCTTTGGGGGTCCATGCAGGGGGCCTCCGTCAGCACTGCTCTGAAAATGCGAACGTCTGCAGAGAGCTCGCAGGCAGAAAGAGCTAGCCTGAAAAGCTGTTGCTCAGCTTCATCTGCCCATGGCACTGCTCGCATAGAGGCAGAGAGACTGGGGCTGCTTGCTTGTCTTGCCACCTCAAACTTCAAAAGTATTTTAGGGGGTCCGTGAAGGGGGACTCCGACAGCCCTGCTCTGAAAATGCGAACGTCTGCAGATAGCTCGCAGGCAGAAAGAGCTAGCCTGCAAAGCTGTTGCTCAGCCTCATCTGCCCATGGCACTGCTCGCATAGAGGCAGAGAGACTGGGGCTGCTTGCTTGTCTTGCCACCTCAAACTTCAAAAGTATCTTAGGTGGTCCGTGAAGGGGGGTTCCGGCAGCCCTACTCCCAAAATGCGAACGTCTGCAGAGAGCTCGCAACCAGAAAAAGCTAGCCTGGAAAACTGTTGCTCAGCCTCATCTGCTCATGGCACTGCTCACACAGAGGCACAGAGACTGGGGCTGCTTGCTTGTCTTGCAACCTCAAACTTCAAACCTATCTTTGAAAGTTCTTGCCGGGCACCGCCGGTAGCCCTGCTCCGAATATGCGAATGTCTGCAGATAGCTCGCAGGCAGAAAGAGCTAGCCTGGAAAGCTGTTGCTCAGCCTCATCTGCCCATGGCACTGCTCGCACAGAGGCACAGAGACTGGGGCTGCTTGCTTGTCTTGCAACCTCAAACTTCAAAAGTATATTTGAGGCTCCGTGCAGGAGGCATTAGCCAGCCCTTCTCCGAAAATGCGAACGTCTGCAGATAGCTCGCAGCCAGAAACAGCTAGCCTGCAAAGCTGTTGCTCAGCCTCATCTGCCCATGGCACTGCTCACACAGAGGCACAGAGACTGGGGCTGCTTGCTTTTCTTGCCACCTCAAACTTCAAACGTATCTTTGGGGGTCCGTGCAGGGGGCCTCCGTCAGCACTGCTCTGAAAATGCGAACTTCTGCAGATAGCTCGCAGGCAGAAAGAGCTAGCCTGGAAAGCTGTTTCTCAGCCTCATCTGCCCATGGCACTGCTCGCACAGAGGCACAGAGACTGGGGCTGCTTGCTTGTCTTGCAACCTCAAACTTCAAACGTATATTTGGGGGTCCGTGCAGGGGACCTCCGCCAGCCCTGCTCTGAAAATGCGAACGTCTGCAGATAGCTCGCAGCCAGAAAGAGCTAGCCTGCAAAGCTGTTGCTCAGCCTCATCTGCCCATGGCACTGCTCGCACAGAGGCACAGAGACTGGGGCTGCTTGCTTGTCTTGCCACCTCAAACTTCAAAAGTATCTTAGGTGGTCCGTGAAGGGGGCCTCCGGCAGCCCTACTCTGAAAATGCAAACGTCTGCAGAGAGCTCGCAACCAGAAAGAGCTAGCCTGCAAAGCTGTTGCTCAGCCTCATCTGCCCATGGCACTGCTCGCACAGAGGCACAGAGACTGGGGCTGCTTGCTTTTCTTGCACCTCAAACTTCAAAAGTATCTTTGGGGGTCCATGTAGGGGGCCTCCGGCAGCCCTCCTCTCAAAATGCGAATGTCTGCAGATAGCTCGCAACCAGAAAAAGCTAGCCTGGAAAGCTGTTGCTCAGCCTCATCTGCCCATGGCACTGCTCGCACAGAGGCACAGAGACTGGGGCTGCTTGCTTGTCTTGCCACCTCAAACTTCAAAAGTATCTTAGGTGGTCCGTGAAGGGGGCCTCCGGCAGCCCTACTCTGAAATTGCGAACGTCTGCAGAGAGCTCGCAACCAGAAAAAGCTAGCCTGGAAATCTGTTGCTCAGCCTCATTTGCCCATGGCACTGCTCGCACAGAGGCACAGAGACTGGGGCTGCTTGCTTGTCTTGCAACCTCAAACTTCAAAAGTATATCTGAGGCTCCGTTCAGGAGGCATTAACCAGCCCTTCTCCGAAAATGCGAACGTCTGCAGATAGCTCGCAGCCAGAAAGAGCTAGCCTGGAAAGCTGTTGCTCAGCCTCATCTGCCCATGGCACTGCTCGCACAGAGGCACAGAGACTGGGGCTGCTTGCTTGTCTTGCAACCTCAAACTTCAAAAGTAAATTTCAGGCTCCGTGCAGGAGGCCTTATCCAGCCCTTCTCCGAAAATGCGAACGTCTGCAGATAGCTCGCAGGCAGAAAAAGCTAGCCTGCAAAGCTGTTGCTCAGCCTCATCTGCCCATGGCACTGCTCACACAGAGGCACAGAGACTGGGGCTGCTTGCTTTTCTTGCCACCTCAAACTTCAAACGTAGCTTTGGGGGTCCGTGCAGGGGGCCTCCGGCAGCACTGCTCTGAAAATGCGAAATTCTGCAGATAGCTCGCAGGCAGAAAGAGCTAGCCTGCAAAGCTGTTGCTCAGCCTCATCTGCCCATGGCACTGCTCGCACAGAGGCACAGAGACTGGGGCTGCTTGCTTGTCTTGCAACCTCAAACTTCAAAAGTATCTTGGGTGATTCGTGCAGGGGGCCTCCGTCAGCCCTGCTCTGAAAATGCGAACGTCTGCAGAGAGCTCGCAACCAGAAAGAGCTAGCCTGGAAAGCTGTTGCTCAGCCTCATCTGCCCATGGCACTGCTCGCACAGAGGCACAGAGACTGGGGCTGCTTGCTTGTCTTGCCACCTCTAACTTTAAACGTAGCTTAGGTGGTCCTTGCAGTGGGGCCTCCGGCAGCCCTGCTCCCAAAATGCGAACGTCTGCAGATAGCTCGCAGCCAGAAAGAGCTAGCCTGGAAACCTGTTGCTCAGCCTCATCTGCTCATGGCACTGCTCGCACAGAGGCACAGAGACTGGGGCTGCTTGCTTTTCTTGCCACCTCAAACTTCAAACGTATCTTTGGGGGTCCGTGCAGGGGGCCTCCGGCAGCACTGCTCTGAAAATGCGAACTTCTGCAGATAGCTCGCAGGCAGAAAGAGCTAGCCTGGAAAGCTGTTGCTCAGCCTCATCTGCCCATGGCACTGCTCGCACAGAGGCACAGAGACTGGGGCTGCTTGCTTTTCTTGCACCTCAAACTTCAAACGTATCTTCGGGGGTCCATGCAGGGGGCCTCCTTCAGCCCTGCTCTGAAAATGCGAACGTCTGCAGATAGCTCGCAGGCAGAAAGAGCTAGCCTGCAAAGCTGTTGCTCAGCCTCATCTGCCCATGGCACTGCTCGCATAGAGGCAGAGAGACTGGGGCTGCTTGCTTGTCTTGCCACCTCAAACTTCAAAAGTATTTTAGGTGGTCCGTGAAGGGGGCCTCCGTCAGCCCTACTCTGAAAATGCGAACGTCTGCAGATAGCTCGCAGGCAGAAAGAGCTAGCCTGGAAAGCTGTTGCTCAGCCTCATCTGCCCATGGCACTGCTCGCATAGAGGCACAGAGACTGGGGCTGCTTGCTTGTCTTGCCACCTCAAACTTCAAAAGTATTTTAGGTGGTCCGTGAAGGGGGCCTCCGGCAGCCCTACTCTGAAAATGCGAACGTCTGCAGAGAGCTCGCAACCAGAAAGAGCTAGCCTGGAAAGCTGTTGCTCAGCCTCATCTGCCCATGGCACTGCTCGCACAGAGGCACAGAGACTGGGGCTGCTTGCTTGTCTTGCCACCTCTAACTTTAAACGTAGCTTAGGTGGTCCGTGCAGTGGGGCCTCCGGCAGCCCTGCTCCCTAAATGCGAACGTCTGCAGATAGCTCGCAGGCAGAAAGAGCTAGCCTGGAAAGCTGTTGCTCAGCCTCATCTGCTCATGGCACTGCTCGCAGAGAGGCACAGAGACTGGGGCTGCTTGCTTTTCTTGCACCTCAAACTTCAAACGTATCTTTGGGGGTCCATGCAGGGGGCCTCCTTCAGCCCTGCTCTGAAAATGCGAAGGTCTGCAGATAGCTCGCAACCAGAAAAAGCTAGCCTGCAAAGCTGTTGCTCAGCCTCATCTGCCCATGGCACTGGTCGCACAGAGGCACAGAGACTAGGGCTGCTTGCTTGTCTTGCCACCTCAAACTTCAAAGATCGCTTTGGGGGTCCGTGCAGGGGTCCTCCGGCAGCCCTGCTCTGAAAATGCGAACGTCTGCAGATAGCTCGCAGGCAGAAAGAGCTAGCCTGCAAAGCTGTTGCTCAGCCTCATCTGCCCATGGCACTGCTCACACAGAGGCACAGAGACTGGGGCTGCTTGCTTTTCTTGCCACCTCAAACTTCAAACGTAGCTTTTGGTGTCCGTGCAGGGGGCCTCCGGCAGAACTGCTCTGAAAATGCGAACTTCTGCAGATAGCTCTTAGGCAGAAAGAGCTAGCCTGGAAAGCTGTTGCTCAGCCTCATCTGCCCATGGCACTGCTCGCACAGAGGCACAGAGACTGGGGCTGCTTGCTTGTCTTGCAACCTCAAACTTCAAACGTATATTTGGGGGTCCGTGCAGGGGACTTCCGGCAGCCCTGCTCTCAAAATGCGAACGTCTGCAGATAGCTCGCAGGCAGAAAGAGCTAGCCTGGAAAGCCGTTGCTCAGCCTCATCTGCCCATGGCGCTGCTCGCACAGAGGCACAGAGACTGGGGCTGCTTGCTTGTCTTGCAACCTCAAACTTCAAAAGTATCTTGGGTGATCCGTGAAGGGGGCCTCCGGCAGCCCTGCTCTGAAAATGCGAACGTCTGCAGAGAGCTCGCAACCAGAAAGAGCTAGCCTGGAAAGCTGTTGCTCAGCCTCATCTGCCCATGGCACTGCTCGCACAGAGGCACAGAGACTGGGGCTGCTTGCTTGTCTTGCCACCTCTAACTTTAAACGTAGTTTAGGTGGTCCGTGCAGTGGGGCCTCCGGCAGCCCTGCTCCCAAAATGCGAACGTCTGCAGATAGCTCGCAGCCAGAAAGAGCTAGCCTGGAAAGCTGTTGCTCAGCCTCATCTGCTCATGGCACTGCTCGCACAGAGGCACAGAGACTGGGGCTGCTTGCTTTTCTTGCACCTCAAACTTCAAACGTATCTTCGGGGGTCCATGCAGGGGGCCTCCTTCAGCCCTGCTCTGAAAATGCGAACGTCTGCAGATAGCTCGCAGGCAGAAAGAGCTAGCCTGCAAAGCTGTTGCTCAGCCTCATCTGCCCATGGCACTGCTCGCATAGAGGCAGAGAGACTGGGGCTGCTTGCTTGTCTTGCCACCTCAAACTTCAAAAGTATTTTAGGTGGTCCGTGAAGAGGGCCTCCGGCAGCCCTACTCTGAAAATGCGAACTTCTGCAGATAGCTCGCAGGCAGAAAGAGCTAGCCTGGAAAGCTGTTGCTCAGCCTCATCTGCCCATGGCACTGCTCGCACAGAGGCACAGAGACTGGGGCTGCTTGCTTGTCTTGCAACCTCAAACTTCAAAAGTATTTTGGGTGATCCGTGAAGGGGGCCTCCGGCAGCCCTGCTCTGAAAATGCGAACGTCTGCAGAGAGCTCGCAACCAGAAAGAGCTAGCCTGGAAAGCTGTTGCTCAGCCTCATCTGCCCATGGCACTGCTCGCACAGAGGCACAGAGACTGGGGCTGCTTGCTTGTTATGCCACCTCTAACTTTAAACGTAGTTTAGGTGGTCCGTGCAGTGGGGCCTCCGGCAGCCCTGCTCCCAAAATGCGAACGTCTGCAGATAGCTCGCAGCCAGAAAGAGCTAGCCTGGAAAGCTGTTGCTCAGCCTCATCTGCTCATGGCACTTCTCGCACAGAGGCACAGAGACTGGGGCTGCTTGCTTTTCTTGCACCTCAAACTTCAAACGTATCTTTGGGGGTCCATGCAGGGGGCCTCCTTCAGCCCTGCTCTGAAAATGCGAACGTCTGCAGAGAGCTCGCAGGCAGAAAGAGCTAGCCTGAAAAGCTGTTGCTCAGCTTCATCTGCCCATGGCACTGCTCGCATAGAGGCAGAGAGACTGGGGCTGCTTGCTTGTCTTGCCACCTCAAACTTCAAAAGTATTTTAGGGGGTCCGTGAAGGGGGCCTCCGGCAGCCCTACTCTGAAAATGCGAACGTCTGCAGATAGCTCGCAGGCAGAAAGAGCTAGCCTGCAAAGCTGTTGCTCAGCCTCATCTGCCCATGGCACTGCTCGCATAGAGGCAGAGAGACTGGGGCTGCTTGCTTGTTTTGCACCTCAAACTTCAAAAGTATCTTAGGTGGTCCGTGAAGGGGGGTTCCGGCAGCCCTACTCCCAAAATGCGAACGTCTGCAGAGAGCTCGCAACCAGAAAAAGCTAGCCTGGAAAACTGTTGCTCAGCCTCATCTGCTCATGGCACTGCTCACACAGAGGCACAGAGACTGGGGCTGCTTGCTTGTCTTGCAACCTCAAACTTCAAACGTATCTTTGAAAGTTCTTGCCGGGCACCGCCGGTAGCCCTGCTCCGAATATGCGAATGTCTGCAGATAGCTCGCAGGCAGAAAGAGCTAGCCTGGAAAGCTGTTGCTCAGCCTCATCTGCCCATGGCACTGCTCGCACAGAGGCACAGAGACTGGGGCTGCTTGCTTGTCTTGCAACCTCAAACTTCAAAAGTATATTTGAGGCTCCGTGCAGGAGGCATTAGCCAGCCCTTCTCCGAAAATGCGAACGTCTGCAGATAGCTCGCAGACAGAAAGAGCTGGCCTGGAAAGCTGTTGCTCAGCCTCATCTGCCCATGGCACTGCTCGCACAGAGGCACAGAGACTGGGGCTGCTTGCTTGTCTTGCAACCTCAAACTTCAAAAGTAAATTTCAGGCTCCGTGCAGAAGGCCTTATCCAGCCCTTCTCCGAAAATGCGAACGTCTGCAGATAGCTCGCAGCCAGAAACAGCTAGCCTGCAAAGCTGTTGCTCAGCCTCATCTGCCCATGGCACTGCTCACACAGAGGCACAGAGACTGGGGCTGCTTGCTTTTCTTGCCACCTCAAACTTCAAACGTATCTTTGGGGGTCCGTGCAGGGGGCCTCCGTCAGCACTGCTCTGAAAATGCGAACTTCTGCAGATAGCTCGCAGGCAGAAAGAGCTAGCCTGCAAAGCTGTTGCTCAGCCTCATCTGCCCATGGCACTGCTCGCACAGAGGCACAGAGACTGGGGCTGCTTGCTTGTCTTGCCACCTCAAACTTCAAAAGTATCTTAGGTGGTCCGTGAAGGGGGCCTCCGGCAGCCCTACTCTGAAAATGCAAACGTCTGCAGAGAGCTCGCAACCAGAAAGAGCTAGCCTGCAAAGCTGTTGCTCAGCCTCATCTGCCCATGGCACTGCTCGCACAGAGGCACAGAGACTGGGGCTGCTTGCTTTTCTTGCACCTCAAACTTCAAAAGTATCTTTGGGGGTCCATGTAGGGGGCCTCCGGCAGCCCTCCTCTCAAAATGCGAATGTCTGCAGATAGCTCGCAACCAGAAAAAGCTAGCCTGGAAAGCTGTTGCTCAGCCTCATCTGCCCATGGCACTGCTCACACAGAGGCAGAGAGAATGGGGCTGCTTGCTTGTCTTGCCACCTCAAACTTCAAAAGTATCTTAGGTGGTCCGTGAAGGGGGCCTCCGGCAGCCCTACTCTGAAATTGCGAACGTCTGCAGAGAGCTCGCAACCAGAAAAAGCTAGCCTGGAAATCTGTTGCTCAGCCTCATTTGCCCATGGCACTGCTCGCACAGAGGCACAGAGACTGGGGCTGCTTGCTTGTCTTGCAACCTCAAACTTCAAAAGTATATCTGAGGCTCCGTTCAGGAGGCATTAGCCAGCCCTTCTCCGAAAATGCGAACGTCTGCAGATAGCTCGCAGCCAGAAAGAGCTAGCCTGGAAAGCTGTTGCTCAGCCTCATCTGCCCATGGCACTGCTCGCACAGAGGCACAGAGACTGGGGCTGCTTGCTTGTCTTGCAACCTCAAACTTCAAAAGTAAATTTCAGGCTCCGTGCAGGAGGCCTTATCCAGCCCTTCTCCGAAAATGCGAACGTCTGCAGATAGCTCGCAGCCAGAAACAGCTAGCCTGCAAAGCTGTTGCTCAGCCTCATCTGCCCATGGCACTGCTCACACAGAGGCACAGAGACTGGGGCTGCTTGCTTTTCTTGCCACCTCAAACTTCAAACGTAGCTTTGGGGGTCCGTGCAGGGGGCCTCCGGCAGCACTGCTCTGAAAATGCGAACTTCTGCAGATAGCTCGCAGGCAGAAAGAGCTAGCCTGGAAAGCTGTTGCTCAGCCTCATCTGCCCATGGCACTGCTCGCACAGAGGCACAGAGACTGGGGCTGCTTGCTTGTCTTGCAACCTCAAACTTCAAAAGTATCTTGGGTGATTCGTGCAGGGGGCCTCCGTCAGCCCTGCTCTGAAAATGCGAACGTCTGCAGAGAGCTCGCAACCAGAAAGAGCTAGCCTGGAAAGCTGTTGCTCAGCCTCATCTGCCCATGGCACTGCTCGCACAGAGGCACAGAGACTGGGGCTGCTTGCTTGTCTTGCCACCTCTAACTTTAAACGTAGTTTAGGTGGTCCGTGCAGTGGGGCCTCCGGCAGCCCTGCTCCCAAAATGCGAACGTCTGCAGATAGCTCGCAGCCAGAAAGAGCTAGCCTGGAAACCTGTTGCTCAGCCTCATCTGCTCATGGCACTGCTCGCACAGAGGCACAGAGACTGGGGCTGCTTGCTTTTCTTGCCACCTCAAACTTCAAACGTATCTTTGGGGGTCCGTGCAGGGGGCCTCCGGCAGCACTGCTCTGAAAATGCGAACTTCTGCAGATAGCTCGCAGGCAGAAAGAGCTAGCCTGGAAAGCTGTTGCTCAGCCTCATCTGCCCATGGCACTGCTCGCACAGAGGCACAGAGACTGGGGCTGCTTGCTTGTCTTGCAACCTCAAACTTCAAACGTATATTTGGGGGTCCGTGCAGGGGACCTCCGCCAGCCCTGCTCTGAAAATGCGAACGTCTGCAGATAGCTCGCAGACAGAAACAGCTAGCCTGGAAAGCTGTTGCTCAGCCTCATCTGCCCATGGCACTGCTCGCACAGAGGCACAGAGACTGGGGCTGCTTGCTTGTCTTGCCACCTCAAACTTCAAAAGTATTTTAGGTGGTCCGTGAAGGGGGCCTCCGGCAGCCCTACTCTGAAAATGCAAACGTCTGCAGAGAGATCGCAACCAGAAAGAGCTAGCCTGGAAAGCTGTTGCTCAGCCTCATCTGCCCATGGCACTGCTCACACAGAGGCACAGAGACTGGGGCTGCTTGCTTGTCTTGCCACCTCTAACTTTAAACGTAGTTTAGGTGGTCCGTGCAGTGGGGCCTCCGGCAGCCCTGCTCCCAAAATGCGAACGTCTGCAGATAGCTCGCAGCCAGAAAGAGCTAGCCTGGAAAGCTGTTGCTCAGCCTCATCTGCTCATGGCACTGCTCGCACAGAGGCACAGAGACTGGGGCTGCTTGCTTTTCTTGCACCTCAAACTTCAAACGTATCTTCGGGGGTCCATGCAGGGGGCCTCCTTCAGCCCTGCTCTGAAAATGCGAACGTCTGCAGATAGCTCGCAGGCAGAAAGAGCTAGCCTGCAAAGCTGTTGCTCAGCCTCATCTGCCCATGGCACTGCTCGCATAGAGGCAGAGAGACTGGGGCTGCTTGCTTGTCTTGCCACCTCAAACTTCAAAAGTATTTTAGGTGGTCCGTGAAGGGGGCCTCCGGCAGCCCTACTCTGAAAATGCGAACGTCTGCAGATAGCTCGCAGGCAGAAAGAGCTAGCCTGGAAAGCTGTTGCTCAGCCTCATCTGCCCATGGCACTGCTCGCATAGAGGCAGAGAGACTGGGGCTGCTTGCTTGTCTTGCCACCTCAAACTTCAAAAGTATTTTAGGTGGTCCGTGAAGGGGGCCTCCGGCAGCCCTACTCTGAAAATGCGAACGTCTGCAGAGAGCTCGCAACCAGAAAGAGCTAGCCTGGAAAGCTGTTGCTCAGCCTCATCTGCCCATGGCACTGCTCGCACAGAGGCACAGAGACTGGGGCTGCTTGCTTGTCTTGCCACCTCTAAGTTTAAACGTAGCTTAGGTGGTCCGTGCAGTGGGGCCTCCGGCAGCCCTGCTCCCTAAATGCGAACGTCTGCAGATAGCTCGCAGGCAGAAAGAGCTAGCCTGGAAAGCTGTTGCTCAGCCTCATCTGCTCATGGCACTGCTCGCAGAGAGGCACAGAGACTGGGGCTGCTTGCTTTTCTTGCACCTCAAACTTCAAACGTATCTTTGGGGGTCCATGCAGGGGGCCTCCTTCAGCCCTGCTCTGAAAATGCGAACGTCTGCAGAGAGCTCGCAGGCAGAAAGAGCTAGCCTGCAAAGCTGTTGCTCAGCCTCATCTGCCCATGGCACTGCTCACACAGAGGCAGAGAGAATGGGGCTGCTTGCTTGTCTTGCCACCTCAAACTTCAAAAGTATCTTAGGTGGTCCGTGAAGGGGGCCTCCGGCAGCCCTACTCTGAAATTGCGAACGTCTGCAGAGAGCTCGCAACCAGAAAAAGCTAGCCTGGAAATCTGTTGCTCAGCCTCATTTGCCCATGGCACTGCTCGCACAGAGGCACAGAGACTGGGGCTGCTTGCTTGTCTTGCAACCTCAAACTTCAAAAGTATATCTGAGGCTCCGTTCAGGAGGCATTAGCCAGCCCTTCTCCGAAAATGCGAACGTCTGCAGATAGCTCGCAGCCAGAAAGAGCTAGCCTGGAAAGCTGTTGCTCAGCCTCATCTGCCCATGGCACTGCTCGCACAGAGGCACAGAGACTGGGGCTGCTTGCTTGTCTTGCAACCTCAAACTTCAAAAGTAAATTTCAGGCTCCGTGCAGGAGGCCTTATCCAGCCCTTCTCCGAAAATGCGAACGTCTGCAGATAGCTCGCAGCCAGAAACAGCTAGCCTGCAAAGCTGTTGCTCAGCCTCATCTGCCCATGGCACTGCTCACACAGAGGCACAGAGACTGGGGCTGCTTGCTTTTCTTGCCACCTCAAACTTCAAACGTAGCTTTGGGGGTCCGTGCAGGGGGCCTCCGGCAGCACTGCTCTGAAAATGCGAACTTCTGCAGATAGCTCGCAGGCAGAAAGAGCTAGCCTGGAAAGCTGTTGCTCAGCCTCATCTGCCCATGGCACTGCTCGCACAGAGGCACAGAGACTGGGGCTGCTTGCTTGTCTTGCAACCTCAAACTTCAAAAGTATCTTGGGTGATTCGTGCAGGGGGCCTCCGTCAGCCCTGCTCTGAAAATGCGAACGTCTGCAGAGAGCTCGCAACCAGAAAGAGCTAGCCTGGAAAGCTGTTGCTCAGCCTCATCTGCCCATGGCACTGCTCGCACAGAGGCACAGAGACTGGGGCTGCTTGCTTGTCTTGCCACCTCTAACTTTAAACGTAGTTTAGGTGGTCCGTGCAGTGGGGCCTCCGGCAGCCCTGCTCCCAAAATGCGAACGTCTGCAGATAGCTCGCAGCCAGAAAGAGCTAGCCTGGAAACCTGTTGCTCAGCCTCATCTGCTCATGGCACTGCTCGCACAGAGGCACAGAGACTGGGGCTGCTTGCTTTTCTTGCCACCTCAAACTTCAAACGTATCTTTGGGGGTCCGTGCAGGGGGCCTCCGGCAGCACTGCTCTGAAAATGCGAACTTCTGCAGATAGCTCGCAGGCAGAAAGAGCTAGCCTGGAAAGCTGTTGCTCAGCCTCATCTGCCCATGGCACTGCTCGCACAGAGGCACAGAGACTGGGGCTGCTTGCTTGTCTTGCAACCTCAAACTTCAAACGTATATTTGGGGGTCCGTGCAGGGGACCTCCGCCAGCCCTGCTCTGAAAATGCGAACGTCTGCAGATAGCTCGCAGACAGAAACAGCTAGCCTGGAAAGCTGTTGCTCAGCCTCATCTGCCCATGGCACTGCTCGCACAGAGGCACAGAGACTGGGGCTGCTTGCTTGTCTTGCCACCTCAAACTTCAAAAGTATTTTAGGTGGTCCGTGAAGGGGGCCTCCGGCAGCCCTACTCTGAAAATGCAAACGTCTGCAGAGAGATCGCAACCAGAAAGAGCTAGCCTGGAAAGCTGTTGCTCAGCCTCATCTGCCCATGGCACTGCTCACACAGAGGCACAGAGACTGGGGCTGCTTGCTTGTCTTGCCACCTCTAACTTTAAACGTAGTTTAGGTGGTCCGTGCAGTGGGGCCTCCGGCAGCCCTGCTCCCAAAATGCGAACGTCTGCAGATAGCTCGCAGCCAGAAAGAGCTAGCCTGGAAAGCTGTTGCTCAGCCTCATCTGCTCATGGCACTGCTCGCACAGAGGCACAGAGACTGGGGCTGCTTGCTTTTCTTGCACCTCAAACTTCAAACGTATCTTCGGGGGTCCATGCAGGGGGCCTCCTTCAGCCCTGCTCTGAAAATGCGAACGTCTGCAGATAGCTCGCAGGCAGAAAGAGCTAGCCTGCAAAGCTGTTGCTCAGCCTCATCTGCCCATGGCACTGCTCGCATAGAGGCAGAGAGACTGGGGCTGCTTGCTTGTCTTGCCACCTCAAACTTCAAAAGTATTTTAGGTGGTCCGTGAAGGGGGCCTCCGGCAGCCCTACTCTGAAAATGCGAACGTCTGCAGATAGCTCGCAGGCAGAAAGAGCTAGCCTGGAAAGCTGTTGCTCAGCCTCATCTGCCCATGGCACTGCTCGCATAGAGGCAGAGAGACTGGGGCTGCTTGCTTGTCTTGCCACCTCAAACTTCAAAAGTATTTTAGGTGGTCCGTGAAGGGGGCCTCCGGCAGCCCTACTCTGAAAATGCGAACGTCTGCAGAGAGCTCGCAACCAGAAAGAGCTAGCCTGGAAAGCTGTTGCTCAGCCTCATCTGCCCATGGCACTGCTCGCACAGAGGCACAGAGACTGGGGCTGCTTGCTTGTCTTGCCACCTCTAAGTTTAAACGTAGCTTAGGTGGTCCGTGCAGTGGGGCCTCCGGCAGCCCTGCTCCCTAAATGCGAACGTCTGCAGATAGCTCGCAGGCAGAAAGAGCTAGCCTGGAAAGCTGTTGCTCAGCCTCATCTGCTCATGGCACTGCTCGCAGAGAGGCACAGAGACTGGGGCTGCTTGCTTTTCTTGCACCTCAAACTTCAAACGTATCTTTGGGGGTCCATGCAGGGGGCCTCCTTCAGCCCTGCTCTGAAAATGCGAACGTCTGCAGAGAGCTCGCAGGCAGAAAGAGCTAGCCTGCAAAGCTGTTGCTCAGCCTCATCTGCCCATGGCACTGCTCGCATAGAGGCAGAGAGACTGGGGCTGCTTGCTTGTCTTGCCACCTCAAACTTCAAAAGTATTTTAGGTGGTCCGTGAAGGGGGCCTCCGGCAGCCCTACTCTGAAAATGCGAACGTCTGCAGATAGCTCGCAGGCAGAAAGAGCTAGCCTGCAAAGCTGTTGCTCAGCCTCATCTGCCCATGGCACTGCTCGCATAGAGGCAGAGAGACTGGGGCTGCTTGCTTGTCTTGCCACCTCAAACTTCAAAAGTATTTTAGGTGGTCCGTGAAGGGGGCCTCCGGCAGCCCTACTCTGAAAATGCGAACGTCTGCAGAGAGCTCGCAACCAGAAAGAGCTAGCCTGGAAAGCTGTTGCTCAGCCTCATCTGCCCATGGCACTGCTCGCACAGAGGCACAGAGACTGGGGATGCTTGCTTGTCTAGCCACCTCTAACTTTAAACGTAGCTTAGGTGGTCCGTGCAGTGGGTCCTCCGGCAGCCCTGCTCCCTAAATGCGAACGTCTGCAGATAGCTCACAGCCAGAAAGAGCTAGCCTGGAAAGCTGTTGCTCAGCCTCATCTGCTCATGGCACTGCTCGCACAGAGGCACAGAGACTGGGGCTGCTTGCTTTTCTTGCACCTCAAACTTCAAAAGTATCTTTGGGGGTCCATGCAGGGGGCCTCCGGCAGCCCTCCTCTCAAAATGCGAATGTCTGCAGAGAGCTCGCAACCAGAAAAAGCTAGCCTGGAAATCTGTTGCTCAGCCTCATCTGCCCATGGCACTGCTCGCACAGAGGCACAGAGACTAGGGCTGCTTGCTTGTCTTGCCACCTCAAACTTCAAAGATCGCTTTGGGGGTCCGTGCAGGGGTCCTCCGGCAGCCCTGCTCTGAAAATGCGAACGTCTGCAGATAGCTCGCAGCCAGAAACAGCTAGCCTACAAAGCTGTTGCTCAGCCTCATCTGCCCATGGCACTGCTCACACAGAGGCACAGAGACTGGGGCTGCTTGCTTTTCTTGCCACCTCAAACTTCAAACGTAGCTTTTGGGGTCCGTGCAGGGGGCCTCCGGCAGCACTGCTCTGAAAATGCGAACTTCTGCAGATAGCTCGCAGGCAGAAAGAGCTAGCCTGCAAAGCTGTTGCTCAGCCTCATCTGCCCATGGCACTGCTCGCACAGAGGCACAGAGACTGGGGCTGCTTGCTTGTCTTGCAACCTCAAACTTGAAACGTATATTTGGGGGTCCGTGCAGGGGACCTCCGGCAGCCCTGCTCTGAAAATGCGAACGTCTGCAGATAGCTCGCAGCCAGAAAGAGCTAGCCTGGAAAGCTGTTGCTCAGCCTCATCTGCCCATGGCACTGCTCGCACAGAGGCACAGAGACTGGGGCTGCTTGCTTGTCTTGCAACCTCAAACTTCAAAAGTATCTTGGGTGATCCGTGAATGGGGCCTCCGGCAGCCCTGCTCTGAAAATGCGAACGTCTGCAGAGAGCTCGCAACCAGAAAGAGCTAGCCTGGAAAGCTGTTGCTCAGCCTCATCTGCCCATGGCACTGCTCGCACAGAGGCACAGAGACTGGGGCTGCTTGCTTGTCTTGCCACCTCTAACTTTAAACGTAGTTTACGCGGTCCGTGCAGTGGGGCCTCCGGCAGCCCTGCTCCCAAAATGCGAACGTCTGCAGATAGCTCGCAGGCAGAAAGAGCTAGCCTGGAAAGCTGTTGCTCAGCCTCATCTGCCCATGGCACTGCTCGCACAGAGGCACAGAGACTGGGGCTGCTTGCTTTTCTTGCACCTCAAACTTCAAACGTATCTTTGGGGGTCCATGCAGGGGGCCTCCTTCAGCCCTGCTCTGAAAATGCGAACGTCTGCAGAGAGCTCGCAGGCAGAAAGAGCTAGCCTGCAAAGCTGTTGCTCAGCCTCATCTGCTCATGGCACTGCTCGCATAGAGGCAGAGAGACTGGGGCTGCTTGCTTTTCTTGCCACCTCAAACTTCAAAAGTATTTTAGGTGGTCCGTGAAGGGGGCCTCCGGCAGCCCTGCTCTGAAAATGCGAACGTCTGCAGATAGCTCGCAGGCAGAAAGAGCTAGCCTGCAAAGCTGTTGCTCAGCCTCATCTGCCCATGGCACTGCTCGCATAGAGGCAGAGAGACTGGGGCTGCTTGCTTGTCTTGCCACCTCAAACTTCAAAAGTATTTTAGGTGGTCCGTGAAGGGGGCCTCCGGCAGCCCTACTCTGAAAATGCGAACGTCTGCAGAGAGCTCGCAACCAGAAAGAGCTAGCCTGGAAAGCTGTTGCTCAGCCTCATCTGCCCATGGCACTGCTCGCACAGAGGCACAGAGACTGGGGCTGCTTGCTTGTCTAGCCACCTCTAACTTTAAACGTAGCTTAGGTGGTCCGTGCAGTGTGTCCTCCGGCAGCCCTGCTCTGAAAATGCGAACGTCTGCAGATAGCTCACAGCCAGAAAGAGCTAGCCTGGAAAGCTGTTGCTCAGCCTCTTCTGCTCATGGCACTGCTCGCACAGAGGCACAGAGACTGGGGCTGCTTGCTTTTCTTGCACCTCAAACTTCAAACGTATCTTTGGGGGTCCATGCAGGGGGCCTCCGGCAGCCCTCCTCTCAAAATGCGAAGGTCTGCAGATAGCTCGCAACCAGAAAAAGCTAGCCTGGAAAGCTGTTGCTCAGCCTCATCTGCCCATGGCACTGCTCGCACAGAGGCAGAGAGACTGGGGCTGCTTGCTTGTCTTGCCACCTCAAACTTCAAAAGTATCTTGGGTGATCCGTGAAGGGGGCCTCCGGCAGCACTGCTCTGAAAATGCGAACGTCTGCAGAGAGCTCGCAACCAGAAAGAGCTAGCCTGGAAAGCTGTTGCTCAGCCTCATCTGCCCATGGCACTGCTCGCACAGAGGCACAGAGACTGGGGCTGCTTACTTGTCTTGCACCTCAAACTTCAAACGTATCTTTGGGGGTCCATGCAGGGGGCCTCCGGCAGCCCTCCTCTCAAAATGCGAAGGTCTGCAGATAGCTCGCAGGCAGAAAGAGCTAGCCTGCAAAGCTGTTGCTCAGCCTCATCTGCCCATGGCACTGCTCGCACAGAGGCAGAGAGACTGGGGCTGCTTGCTTGTCTTGCCACCTCAAACTTCAAAAGTATCTTAGGTGGTCCGTGAAGGGGGCCTTCGGCAGCCCTACTCTGAAATTGCGAACGTCTGCAGAGAGCTCGCAACCAGAAAGAGCTAGCCTGGAAATCTGTTGCTCAGCCTCATCTGCCCATGGCACTGCTCGCACAGAGGCACAGAGACTGGGGCTGCTTGCTTGTCTTGCCACCTCAAACTTCAAACATCGCTTTGGGGGTCCGTGCAGGGGGCCTCCGGCAGCCCTGCTCTGAAAATGCGAACGTCTTCAGATAGCTCGCAGCCAGAAACAGCTAGCCTGCAAAGCTGTTGCTCAGCCTCATCTGCCCATGGCACTGCTCACACAGAGGCACAGAGACTGGGGCTGCTTGCTTTTCTTGCCACCTCAAACTTCAAACGTAGCTTTGGGGGTCCGTGCAGGGGGCCTCCGGCAGCACTGCTCTGAAAATGCGAACGTCTGCAGATAGCTCGCAGGCAGAAAGAGCTAGCCTGGAAAGCTGTTGCTCAGCGTCATCTGCCCATGGCACTGCTCGCACAGAGGCACAGAGACTGGGGCTGCTTGCTTGTCTTGCAACCTCAAACTTCAAACGTATCTTAGTTGGTCCGTGCAAGGGACCTCCGGCAGCCCTGCTCTGAAAATGCAAACGTCTGCAGATAGCTCGCAGCCAGAAAGAGCTAGCCTGGAAAGTTGTTGCTCAGCCTCATCTGCCCATGGCACTGCTCGCACAGAGGCACAAAGACAGGGGCTGCTTGCTTTTCTTGCCCCCTCAAACTTCAAACGTATCTTTGGGGGTCCGTGCCGAGCGCCTCCGGCATACCTGCTCTGGAAATGCGAACGTCTGCAGATAGATCGCAGGCAGAAAGAGCTAGCCTGGAAAGCTGTTGCTCAGCCTCATCTGCCCATGGCACTGCTCGCACAGAGGCACAGAGATTGGGGCTGCTTGCTTGTCTTGCCCCCTCAAACTTCAAACATATCTTAGGTGGTCCGTGCAGGGGGCCACCGGCAGCCCTGCTCTAAATAAGCGAGTGTCTGCAGATAGCTCGCAGCCAGAAAGAGCTAGCCTGGGAAGCTGTTGCTCAGCCTCATCTGCCCATGGCTCTGCTCGCACAGAGGCACAGAGACTGGAGCTCCTTACTTGTCTTGCCCCCTCAAACTTCAAACCTATCTTTGGGGTTCCGTGCCGGGCTCCTCCGGCAGCCCGACTCTGAAAATGCGAACGTCTGCAGATAGCTCGCAGGCAGAAATATCTAGCCTGGAAAGCTGTTGCTCAGCCTCATCTGCCCATGGCACTGCTCGCACAGAGGCAGAGAGACTGGGGCTGCTTGCTTGTCTTGCCCCCTCAAACTTCAAAAGTATCTTAGGTGGTCCGTGAAGGGGGCCTTCGGCAGCCCTACTCTGAAATTGCGAACGTCTGCAGAGAGCTCGCAACCAGAAAAAGCTAGCCTGGAAAGCTGTTGCTCAGCCTCATCTGCCCATGGCACTGCTCGCACAGAGGCACAGAGACTGGGGCTGCTTGCTTGTCTTGCCACCTCAAACTTCAAACATCGCTTTGGGGGTCCGTGCAGGGGACCTCCGGCAGCCCTGCTCTGAAAATGCGAACGTCTGCAGATATCTCGCAGACAGAAACAGCTAGCCTGCAAAGCTGTTGCTCAGCCTCATCTGCCCATGACACTGCTCACACAGAGGCACAGAGACTGGGGCTGCTTGCTTTTCTTGCCACCTCAAACTTCAAACGTAGCTTTGGGTGTCCGTGCAGGGGGCCTCCGGCAGCACTGCTCTGAAAATGCGAACTTCTGCAGATAGCTCGCAGGCAGAAAGAGCTAGCCTGGAAAGCTGTTGCTCAGCCTCATCTGCCCATGGCACTGCTCGCACAGAGGCACAGAGACTGGGGCTGCTTGCTTGTCTTGCACCTCAAACTTCAAACGTATCTTTGGGGGTCCATGCAGGGGGCCTCCGGCAGCCCTCCTCTCAAAATGCGAAGGTCTGCAGATAGCTCGCAGGCAGAAAGAGCTAGCCTGGAAAGCTGTTGCTCAGCCTCATCTGCCCATGGCACTGCTCGCACAGAGGCAGAGAGACTGGGGCTGCTTGCTTGTCTTGCCACCTCAAACTTCAAAAGTATCTTAGGTGGTCCGTGAAGGGGGCCTTCGGCAGCCCTACTCTGAAATTGCGAACGTCTGCAGAGAGCTCGCAACCAGAAAAAGCTAGCCTGGAAATCTGTTGCTCAGCCTCATCTGCCCATGGCACTGCTCGCACAGAGGCACAGAGACTGGGGCTGCTTGCTTGTCTTGCCACCTCAAACTTCAAACATCGCTTTGGGGGTCCGTGCAGGGGACCTCCGGCAGCCCTGCTCTGAAAATGCAAACGTCTGCAGATAGCTCGCAGCCAGAAAGAGCTAGCCTGGAAAGTTGTTGCTCAGCCTCATCTGCTCATGGCACTGCTCGCACAGAGGCACAAAGACAGGGGCTGCTTGATTTTCTTGCCCCCTCAAACTTCAAACGTAGCTTTGGGGGTCCGTGCCGAGCGCCTCCGGCATACCTGCTCTGGAAATGCGAACGTCTGCAGATAGATCGCAGGCAGAAAGAGCTAGCCTGGAAAGCTGTTGCTCAGCCTCATCTGCCCATGGCACTGCTCGCACAGAGGCACAGAGACTGGGGCTGCTTGCTTGTCTTGCTTCCTCAAACTTCAAACATATCTTAGGTGGTCCGTGCAGGGGGCCACCGGCAGCCCTGCTCTAAATAAGCGAGTGTCTGCAGATAGCTCGCAGCCAGAAAGAGCTAGCCTGGGAAGCTGTTGCTCAGCCTCATCTGCCCATGGCTCTGCTCGCACAGAGGCACAGAGACTGGAGCTCCTTACTTGTCTTGCCCCCTCAAACTTCAAACCTATCTTTGGGGTTCCGTGCCGGGCTCCTCCGGCAGCCCGACTCTGAAAATGCGAACGTCTGCAGATAGCTCGCAGGCAGAAATATCTAGCCTGGAAAGCTCTTGCTCAGCCTCATCTGCCCATGGCACTGCTCGCACAGAGGCACAGAGACTGGGGCTGCTTGATTGTCTTGCCACATCAAACTTCAAACGTACATTTGAGGGTCCGTGCCGGGGGCATCCGTCAGCCTTGATCAGACAATGCAAACGTCTGCAGATAGCTCGCAGGCAGAAATATCTAGCCTGGAAAGCTGTTGCTCAGCCTCATCTGCCCATGGCACTGCTCGCACAGAGGCACAGAGACTGGGGCTTCTTGCTTGTCTTGCCACCTCAAACTTCAAACGTAGCTTTGGGAGTCCGTGCAGGGGGCCTCCTGCAGCCCTGCTCTAAATAAGCGAGTGTCTGCAGATAGCTCACAGGCAGAAAGAGCTAGCCTGGAAAGCTGTTGCTCAGCCTCATCTGCCCATGGCACTACTCGTACAGAGACACAGAGACGGGGACTGCTTGCTTGTATTGCCCCCTCAAACTTCAAACGTAGCTTAGGTGGTCCGTGCAGGGGGCCTCCGGCAGCCCTGCTCTAAATAAGCGAGTGTCTGCAGATAGCTCGCAGGCAGAAAGAGCTGGCCTCGAAAGCTGTTGCTCAGCCTCATCTGCCCATGTCACTGCTCGCACAGAGGCACAGAGACAGGGGCTGATTGCTTGTCTTGCCCCTCAAACTCCAAACATAGCTTAGGTGGCACATGTCGGGCGCCTCCGGCAGCACTACTTCAAAGATGCAAACGTCTGTAGATAGCTCGCAGCCAGAAAGAGCTAGCCTGGAAAGCTGTTGCTCAGCCTCATCTGCCCATGGCACTACTCGCACAGAGGCACAGAGATTTGCGCTGCTTCCTTGTCTTGCCCCCTCTAACTTCAACTTATCTTAGGTGGTCCGCGCCGGGCGCCTCAGGCAGCCCTGCTCCGAAAATGCGAACGTCTGCAGATAGCTCGCAGCCAGAAAGGGCTAGCCTGGAAAGCGGTTGCTCAGCCTCATCTGTCCATGGCACTGCTCGCACAGAGAAACAGAGACGGGGGCTGCTTGCTTGTATTGCCCCCTCAAACTTCAAAAGTATCTTAGGTGGTCTGTGAAGGGGGCCTCCAGCAGCCCTGCTCTAAATAAGCGAGTGTCTGCAGATAGCTCGCAGCCAGAAAGTGCTAGCCTGGAAAGCTGTTGCTCAGCCTCATCTGCCCATGGCACTGCTCGCACAGAGGCACAGAGACAGGGGCTGATTGCTTGTCTTGCCCCCTGAAACTTCAAACCTATCTTTGGGGGTCCGTGCCGGGCTCCTCCGGCAGCCCTACTCTGTAAATGCGAACGTCTGCACATAGTTCGCAGGCAGAAAGTGCTAGCCTTAAAAGCTTTTGCTCAGCCTCATCTGCCCATGGCACTGCTCGCACAGAGGCACAGAGACTGGGGCTGCTTGCTTGTCTTACCCCATGAAACTCCAAACGTATCTTAGGTGGCCCGTGCCAGGCGCCTCCGGCAGCCCTGCTCTGAAAATGCAAACGTCTGCAGAGAGCTCGCAGGCAGAAAGAGCTAGCCTGGAAAGCTGTTGCTCAGCCTCATCTGCCCATGCCACTGCTTGCACAGAGGCACAGAGATTGGGGCTGCTTCCTTGTCTTGCCCCCTCTAACTTCAAACTTATCTTAGGTGGTCCGCGCCGGGCGCCTCAGGCAGCCCTGCTCCAAAAATGCGAACGTCTGCAGATAGCTCGCAGCCAGAAAGGGCTAGCCTGGAAAGCTGTTGCTCAGCCTCATCTGCCCATGGCACTGCTCGCACAGAGGCACAGAGACTGGGGCTGCTTGCTTGTCTTGCAACCTCAAACTTCAAAAGTACATTTGGGGGTCCTTGCCGTGCGCCTCCGGCAGCCTTGCTCCGAGAATGTTAATGACTGCAGATAGCTGGCAGCCAGAAATAGGTAGCCTGGAAAGCTGTTGCTCAGCCTCATCTGCCCATGGCACTGCTCGCACAGAGGCACAGACACTGGGGCTGCTTGCTTGTCTTGCCACCTCAAACTTCAAACATACCTTTGCGAATCCATGCCGGGCGCCTCCGGCAGCACTGCACCCAAAATGCGAACGTGTGCAGATAGCTCGCAGCCAGAAAGTGCTAGCCTGGAAAGCTGTTGCTCAGCCTCATCTGCCCATGGCACTGCTCGCACAGAGGCACAGAGACTGGGGCTGCTTGCTTGTCTTGCCACCTCAAAATTCAAACGTATCTTAGTTGGTCCGTGCTATGCTCCTCCGGCAGCCCTTCTCTGAAAATGCGAACGTCTGCTGATAGCTCGCAGTCAGGAAGAGCTAGCCTGGAAAGCTGTTGCTCAGACTCATCTGCACATGGCACTGCTTGCACAGAGGCACAGAGACTGGGGCTGCTTGCTTTTCTTGCCCCCTCAAATGTCAAACATAACTTTTCGCATCCATGCAGGGCGCCTCCGGCAGCCCTGCTCCCAAAATGTGAACATCTGCAGATAGCTCGCAGCCAGAAAGAGCTAGCCTAGAAAACTGTTGGTCAGCATCATCTGCCCATGGCACTGCTCGCACCGAGAGAGACTGGGGCTGCTTGCTTGTCTTGCCACCTCAAACTTCAAACATAAATTTGGCGGTGCGTGCAGAGGGTCTCCGGCAACCCTACTCTGAAAATGCGAAGGTCTGCAGATAGCTCGCAGGCAGAAAGAGCTAGCCTGAAAAGCTGTTGCTCAGCCTCATCTGCCCATGGCACTGCTCGCATAGAGGCACAGAGACTCGCGCTGCTTGCTTGTCTTGCTCTCTCAAACTTGAAACATACCTTTGCGCATCCATGCCAGGTGCCTCCGGCAGCGCTGCTCCCAAAATGAGAACGTCTGCAGATAGCTTGTAGCCAGAAAGAGCTAGCCTGGAAAGCTGTTGCTCAGCCTCATCTGCCCATGGCACTGCTCGCACAGAGGCACAGAAACTGGTACCGCTGGCTTGTCTTGCCCTCTCAAACTTCAAACGTACATTTGGTGGTCCGTGCCAAGCTCCTCCAGCAGCCCTGCTTTGAAAATGCGAACGTGTGCTGATAGCTCGCAGCCAGAAAGAGCTAGCCTGGAAAGCTGTTGTTCATCCTCATCTGTCCATGGCACTGCTCACACAGAGGCACAGAGACTGGGGCTGCTTGCTTGTCTTGCCACCTCCAACTTCAAAAGTAGCTTTGGGGGTCCGTGCAGTGGACCTCCAGCAGCCCTGCTCTGAAAATGTGAACGTCTGCAGATAGCTCGCAGCCAGAAATAGGTAGCCTGGAAAGCTGTTGCTCAGCCTCATCTGCCCATGGCACTGCTCGCACAGAGAAACTGAGACGGGGGCTGCTTGCTTGTATTGCCCCCTCAAACTTCAAACGTAGCTTAGGTGGTCCGTGCAGGGGGCCTCCGGCAGCCCTGCTCTAAATAAGCGAGTGTCTGCAGATAGCTCGCAGGCAGAAAGAGCTGGCCTGGAAAGCTGTTGCTCAGCCTCATCTGCCCATGTCACTGCTCGCACAGAGGCACAGAGGAAGGGGCTGATTGCTTGTCTTGCCCCTCAAACTCCAAACATAGCTTAGGTGGCACGTGTCGGGCGCCTCCGGCAGCACTACTCCAAATATGCAAACGTCTGTAGATAGCTCGCAGCCAGAAAGAGCTAGCCTGGAAAGCTGTTGCTCAGCCTCATCTGCCCATGGCACTGCTCGCACAGAGGCACAGAGACAGGGGCTGATTGCTTGTCTTGCCCCCTGAAACTTCAAACCTATCTTTGTGGGTCCGTGCCGGGCTCCTCCGGCAGCCCTACTCTCTAAATGCGAACGTCTGCACATAGTTCGCAGGCAGAAAGTGCTAGCCTTAAAAGCTGTTGCTCAGCCTCATCTGCCCATGGCACTGCTCGCACAGAGGCACAGAGACTGGGGCTTCTTGCTTTTCTTGCTCCTCAAACTTCAATCGTAGCTTAGGTGGTCCGTGCAGGCGGCCTCCGGCAGAACTGCTCTGTAAATGCGAACGTCTGCAGATAGTTCGCAGGCAGAAAGTGCTAGCCTGGAAAGCTGTTGCTCAGCGTCATCTGCCCATGGCACTGCTCGCACAGAGGCACAGAAACTGGTACCGCTGGCTTGTCTTGCCCTCTCAAACTTCAAACGTACATTTGGGGGTCCGTGCCAAGCTCCTCCAGCAGCCCTGCTTTGAAAATGCGAACGTCTGCTGATAGCTCGCAGCCAGAAAGAGCTAGCCTGGAAAGCTGTTGTTCATCCTCATCTGTCCATGGCACTGCTTACACAGAGGCACAGAGACTGGGGCTGCTTGCTTGTCTTGCCACCTCCAACTTCAAAAGTAGCTTTGGGGGTCCGTGCAGTGGACCTCCGGCAGCCCTGCTCTGAAAATGTGAACGTCTGCAGATAGCTGGCAGTCAGAAAGAGCTAGCCTGGAAAGCTGTTGCTCAGCCTCATCTGCCCATGGCACTGCTCGCACAGAGGCACAGAGACTGGGGCTGCTTGCTTGTCTTGCAACCTCAAACTTCAAACATAACTTTGGGGGTCCGTGCAGGGGGCCTCCGGCAGCCCTGCTCTAAATAAGCGAGTGTCTGCAGATAGCTCGCAGGCAGAAAGAGCTGGCCTGGAAAGCTGTTGCTCATCCTCTTCTGCCCATGGCACTGCTCGCACAGAGGCACAGAGACAGGGGCTGATTGCTTGTCTTGCCCCTCAAACTCCAAACATAGCTTAGGTGGCACGTGTCGGGCGCCTTCGGCAGCACTACTCCAAATATGCAAACGTCTGTAGATAGCTCGCAGCCAGAAAGAGCTAGCCTGGAAAGCTGTTGCTCAGCCTCATCTGCCCATGGCACTGCTCGCACAGAGGCACAGAGACAGGGGCTGATTGCTTGTCTTGCCCCCTGAAACTTCAAACCTATCTTTGGGGGTCCGTGCCGGGCTCCTCCGGCAGCCCTACTCTCTAAATGCGAACGTCTGCACATAGTTCGCAGGCAGAAAGTGCTAGCCTGGAAATCTGTTGCTCAGCCTCATCTGCCCATGGCACTGCTCGCACAGAGGCACAGAGACTGGGGCTGCTTGCTTGTCTTGCCACCTCAAACTTAAAACATAGATTTGCGGGTCCGTGCAGGATGCCTCCGGCAACCCTGCTCTGAAAATGCGAACGTCTGCAGATAGCTCGCAGCCAGAAAGATCTAGCCTGGAAAGCTGTTACTCAGCCTCATCTGCCCATGCCACTGCTCGCACAGAGGCACAGAGACTGGGGCTGCTTGCTTTTCTTGCCACCTCAAACTTCAAACGTAGCTTTTGGGGTCCATGCAGGGTACCTCCGGCAGCCCTGCTCTGAAAATGCGAACGTCTGCAGATAGCTCGCAGTCAGAAAGAGCTGGCCTGGAAAGCTGTTGCTCAGCCTCATCTGCCCATGGCACTGCTCTCACAGAGGCACAGAGACTGGGGCTGCTTGCTTGTCTTGCCCCTCAAACTTTAAACGTAGATTTGGAGGTCCGTGCTGGGGACGTCCACCAGTCCTGCTCCGAAAATGTGAATGTCTGCAGATAGCTCGGAGCCAGAAAGAGCTAGCCTGGGAAGCTGTTGCTCAGCCTCATCTGCTCATGGCACTACTCGCACAGAGGCACAGAGACTGGCGCTGCTTGCTTGTCTTGCCACCTCAAACTTAAAACGTATATTTGGGGGTCCGTGCAGGATGCCTCCGGCAGCCCTGTTCTGAAAATGCGAACGTCTGCAGAAAGATCGCAGCCAGAACGCGCTAGCCTGTAAAGCTGTTGCTCAGCCTCATCTGCCCATGGCACTTCTCTCACAGAGGCACAGAGACTGGGGCTGCTTGCTTGTCTTGCCACCTCAAATTTCAAACGTAACTTTGAGGGTCCGTGCACGGGGTCTCCGACAGCCCTGCTCTGAAAATGCGAACGTCTGCAGATAGATCGCAGCCAGAAAGAGCTAGCCTGGAAAGCTGTTGCTCAGCCTCATCTGCCCATGGCACTGCTCGCACAGAGGCACAGAGACTGGGGCTGCTTGCTTGTCTTGCCACCTCCAACTTCAAAAGTAGCTTTGGGGGTCCGTGCAGTGGACCTCAGCAGCCCTGCTCTGAAAATGTGAACGGCTGCAGATAGCTGGCAATCAGAAAGAGCTAGCCTGGAAAGCTGTTGCTCAGCCTCATCTGCCCATGGCACTGCTCGCACAGAGGCACAGAGACTGGGGCTGCTTGCTTGTCTTGCCCCCTCAAACTTCAAACATACCTTTGGGGGTCCGTGCCGTGCTCCTCCGGCAGCCCTGCTCTAAATAAGCGAGTGTCTGCAGATAGCTCGCAGGCAGAAAGGGCTAGCCTTGAAAGCTGTTACTCAGCCTCATCTGCCCATGGCACTGCTTGCACAGAGGCACAGAGACTGGGGCTGCTTGCTTGTCTTGCCCCCTCAAACTTCAAACGTAGCTTTGGTGGTCCGTGCAGGGGTGCACCAGCAGGCCTCCTCTGAAAATGCGAACGTCTGCAGATAGCTCGCAGGCAGAAAAAGCTAGCCTGGAAAGCTGTTGCTCAGCCTCATCTGCACATGGCACTGCTCGCACAGAGGCACAGAGACTGGGACTGCTTGCTTGTATTGCCACCTCAAACTTCAAACGTACATTTCGGGGTCCGTGCCGGGCGCCTCTGGCAGCCTTGCTCCGAAAATGTTAACGACTGCAGATAGGTGGCAGCCAGAAATAGGTAGCCTGGAAAGCTGTTTCTCAGCCTCATCTGCCCATGGCACTGCTCGCACAGAGGCACAGAGACTGGGGCTGCTTGCTTGTCTTACCCCATCAAACTCGAAACGTAGCTTAGGTGGCCCGTGCCAGGCGCCTCCGGCAGCTCTGCTCCGAAAATGCAAACGTCTGCAGATAGCTTGCAGCCAGAAAGAGCTAGCCTGAAAAGCTGTTGCTCAGCCTCATCTGCCCATGGCACTGCTCGCACAGAGACACAGAGACTGGGGCTGCTTGCTTGTCTTGCCCACTCAAACTTCAAAAGTACATTTGGGGGTTCTTGCCGGGCGCCTCCGGCAGCCTTGCTCCGAGAATGTTAACGACTACAGATAGCTGGCAGCCAGAAATAGTTAGCCTGGAAAGCTGTTGCTCAGCCTCATCTGCCCATGGCACTGCTCGCACAGAGGCACAGAAACTGGTACCGCTGGCTTGTCTTGCCCTCTCAAACTTCAAACGTACATTTGGGGGTCCGTGCCAAGCTCCTCCAGCAGCCCTGCTTTGAAAATGCGAACGTGTGCTGATAGCTCGCAGCCAGAAAGAGCTAGCCTGGAAAGCTGTTGTTCATCCTCATCTGTCCATGGCACTGCTCACACAGAGGCACAGAGACTGGGGCTGCTTGCTTGTCTTGCCACCTCCAACTTCAAAAGTAGCTTTGGGGGTCCGTGCAGTGGACCTCCAGCAGCCCTGCTCTGAAAATGTGAACGTCTGCAGATAGCTGGCAGTCAGAAAGAGCTAGCCTGGAAAGCTGTTGCTCAGCCTCATCTGCCCATGGCACTGCTCGCACAGAGGCACAGAGACTGGGGCTGCTTGCTTGTCTTGCCCCCTCAAACTTCAAACATACCTTTGGGGGTCCGTGCAGGGGGCCTCCGGCAGCCCTGCTCCGAAAATGCGAACGTCTGCAGATAGCTCGCAGCCAGAAATAGGTAGCCTGGAAAGCTGTTGCTCAGCCTCATCTGCCCATGGCACTGCTCGCACAGAGAAACAGAGACGGGGGCTGCTTGCTTGTATTGCCCCCTCAAACTTCAAACGTAGCTTAGGTGGTCCGTGCAGGGGGCCTCCGGCAGCCCTGCTCTAAATAAGCGAGTGTCTGCAGATAGCTCGCAGGCAGAAAGAGCTGGCCTGGAAAGCTGTTGCTCAGCCTCATCTGCCCATGTCACTGCTCGCACAGAGGCACAGAGGAAGGGGCTGATTGCTTGTCTTGCCCCTCAAACTCCAAACATAGCTTAGGTGGCACGTGTCGGGCGCCTCCGGCAGCACTACTCCAAATATGCAAACGTCTGTAGATAGCTCGCAGCCAGAAAGAGCTAGCCTGGAAAGCTGTTGCTCAGCCTCATCTGCCCATGGCACTGCTCGCACAGAGGCACAGAGACAGGGGCTGATTGCTTGTCTTGCCCCCTGAAACTTCAAACCTATCTTTGTGGGTCCGTGCCGGGCTCCTCCGGCAGCCCTACTCTCTAAATGCGAACGTCTGCACATAGTTCGCAGGCAGAAAGTGCTAGCCTTAAAAGCTGTTGCTCAGCCTCATCTGCCCATGGCACTGCTCGCACAGAGGCACAGAGACTGGGGCTTCTTGCTTTTCTTGCTCCTCAAACTTCAGTCGTAGCTTAGGTGGTCCGTGCAGGCGGCCTCCGGCAGAACTGCTCTGTAAATGCGAACGTCTGCAGATAGTTCGCAGGCAGAAAGTGCTAGCCTGGAAAGCTGTTGCTCAGCGTCATCTGCCCATGGCACTGCTCGCACAGAGGCACAGAAACTGGTACCGCTGGCTTGTCTTGCCCTCTCAAACTTCAAACGTACATTTGGGGGTCCGTGCCAAGCTCCTCCAGCAGCCCTGCTTTGAAAATGCGAACGTCTGCTGATAGCTCGCAGCCAGAAAGAGCTAGCCTGGAAAGCTGTTGTTCATCCTCATCTGTCCATGGCACTGCTTACACAGAGGCACAGAGACTGGGGCTGCTTGCTTGTCTTGCCACCTCCAACTTCAAAAGTAGCTTTGGGGGTCCGTGCAGTGGACCTCCGGCAGCCCTGCTCTGAAAATGTGAACGTCTGCAGATAGCTGGCAGTCAGAAAGAGCTAGCCTGGAAAGCTGTTGCTCAGCCTCATCTGCCCATGGCACTGCTCGCACAGAGGCACAGAGACTGGGGCTGCTTGCTTGTCTTGCCCCCTCAAACTTCAAACATAGCTTTGGGGGTCCGTGCAGGGGGCCTCCGGCAGCCCTGCTCTAAATAAGCGAGTGTCTGCAGATAGCTCGCAGGCAGAAAGAGCTGGCCTGGAAAGCTGTTGCTCATCCTCATCTGCCCATGGCACTGCTCGCACAGAGGCACAGAGACAGGGGCTGATTTCTTGTCTTGCCCCTCAAACTCCAAACATAGCTTAGGTGGCACGTGTCGGGCGCCTTCGGCAGCACTACTCCAAATATGCAAACGTCTGTAGATAGCTCGCAGCCAGAAAGAGCTAGCCTGGAAAGCTGTTGCTCAGCCTCATCTGCCCATGGCACTGCTCGCACAGAGGCACAGAGACAGGGGCTGATTGCTTGTCTTGCCCCCTGAAACTTCAAACCTATCTTTGTGGGTCCGTGCCGGGCTCCTCCGGCAGCCCTACTCTCTAAATGCGAACGTCTGCACATAGTTCGCAGGCAGAAAGTGCTAGCCTTAAAAGCTGTTGCTCAGCCTCATCTGCCCATGGCACTGCTCGCACAGAGGCACAGAGACTGGGGCTTCTTGCTTTTCTTGCTCCTCAAACTTCAATCGTAGCTTAGGTGGTCCGTGCAGGCTACCTCCGGCAGCCCTGCTCTGTAAATGCGAACGTCTGCAGATAGTTCGCAGGCAGAAAGTGCTAGCCTGGAAATCTGTTGCTCAGCCTCATCTGCCCATGGCACTGCTCGCACAGAGGCACAGAGACTGGGGCTGCTTGCTTGTCTTGCCACCTCAAACTTAAAACATAGATTTGCGGGTCCGTGCAGGATGCCTCCGGCAACCCTGCTCTGAAAATGCGAACGTCTGCAGATAGCTCGCAGCCAGAAAGATCTAGCCTGGAAAGCTGTTACTCAGCCTCATCTGCCCATGCCACTGCTCGCACAGAGGCACAGAGACTGGGGCTGCTTGCTTTTCTTGCCACCTCAAACTTCAAACGTAGCTTTTGGGGTCCATGCAGGGTACCTCCGGCAGCCCTGCTCTGAAAATGCGAACGTCTGCAGATAGCTCGCAGTCAGAAAGAGCTAGCCTGGAAAGCTGTTGCTCAGCCTCATCTGCCCATGGCACTGCTCTCACAGAGGCACAGAGACTGGGGCTGCTTGCTTGTCTTGCCCCTCAAACTTTAAACGTAGATTTGGAGGTCCGTGCTGGGGACGTCCACCAGTCCTGCTCCGAAAATGTGAATGTCTGCAGATAGCTCGGAGCCAGAAAGAGCTAGCCTGGGAAGCTGTTGCTCAGCCTCATCTGCTCATGGCACTACTCGCACAGAGGCACAGAGACTGGCGCTGCTTGCTTGTCTTGCCACCTCAAACTTAAAACGTATATTTGGGGGTCCGTGCAGGATGCCTCCGGCAGCCCTGTTCTGAAAATGCGAACGTCTGCAGAAAGATCGCAGCCAGAACGCGCTAGCCTGTAAAGCTGTTGCTCAGCCTCATCTGCCCATGGCACTTCTCTCACAGAGGCACAGAGACTGGGGCTGCTTGCTTGTCTTGCCACCTCAAATTTCAAACGTAACTTTGAGGGTCCGTGCACGGGGTCTCCGACAGCCCTGCTCTGAAAATGCGAACGTCTGCAGATAGATCGCAGCCAGAAAGAGCTAGCCTGGAAAGCTGTTGCTCAGCCTCATCTGCCCATGGCACTGCTCGCACAGAGGCACAGAGACTGGGGCTGCTTGCTTGTCTTGCCACCTCCAACTTCAAAAGTAGCTTTGGGGGTCCGTGCAGTGGACCTCAGCAGCCCTGCTCTGAAAATGTGAACGGCTGCAGATAGCTGGCAATCAGAAAGAGCTAGCCTGGAAAGCTGTTGCTCAGCCTCATCTGCCCATGGCACTGCTCGCACAGAGGCACAGAGACTGGGGCTGCTTGCTTGTCTTGCCCCCTCAAACTTCAAACATACCTTTGGGGGTCCGTGCCGTGCTCCTCCGGCAGCCCTGCTCTAAATAAGCGAGTGTCTGCAGATAGCTCGCAGGCAGAAAGGGCTAGCCTTGAAAGCTGTTACTCAGCCTCATCTGCCCATGGCACTGCTTGCACAGAGGCACAGAGACTGGGGCTGCTTGCTTGTCTTGCCCCCTCAAACTTCAAACGTAGCTTTGGTGGTCCGTGCAGGGGTGCACCAGCAGGCCTCCTCTGAAAATGCGAACGTCTGCAGATAGCTCGCAGGCAGAAAAAGCTAGCCTGGAAAGCTGTTGCTCAGCCTCATCTGCACATGGCACTGCTCGCACAGAGGCACAGAGACTGGGACTGCTTGCTTGTATTGCCACCTCAAACTTCAAACGTACATTTCGGGGTCCGTGCCGGGCGCCTCTGGCAGCCTTGCTCCGAAAATGTTAACGACTGCAGATAGGTGGCAGCCAGAAATAGGTAGCCTGGAAAGCTGTTTCTCAGCCTCATCTGCCCATGGCACTGCTCGCACAGAGGCACAGAGACTGGGGCTGCTTGCTTGTCTTACCCCATCAAACTCGAAACGTAGCTTAGGTGGCCCGTGCCAGGCGCCTCCGGCAGCTCTGCTCCGAAAATGCAAACGTCTGCAGATAGCTTGCAGCCAGAAAGAGCTAGCCTGGAAAGCTGTTGCTCAGCCTCATCTGCCCATGGCACTGCTCGCACAGAGACACAGAGACTGGGGCTGCTTGCTTGTCTTGCCCACTCAAACTTCAAAAGTACATTTGGGGGTTCTTGCCGGGCGCCTCCGGCAGCCTTGCTCCGAGAATGTTAACGACTACAGATAGCTGGCAGCCAGAAATAGTTAGCCTGGAAAGCTGTTGCTCAGCCTCATCTGCCCATGGCACTGCTCGCACAGAGAAACAGAGACGGGGGCTGCTTGCTTGTATTGCCCCCTCAAACTTCAAACGTAGCTTAGGTGGTCCGTGAAGGGGGCCTCCGGCAGCCCTGCTCTAAATAAGCGAGTGTCTGCAGATAGCTCGAAGGCAGAAAGAGCTGGCCTGGAAAGCTGTTGCTCAGCCTCATCTGCCCATGTCACTGCTCGCACAGAGGCACAGAGACAGGGGCTGATTGCTTGTCTTGCCCCTCAAACTCCAAACATAGGTTAGGTGGCACGTGTCGGGCGCCTCCGGCAGCACTACTCCAAATATGCAAACGTCTGTAGATAGCTCGCAGCCAGAAAGAGCTAGCCTGGAAAGCTGTTGCTCAGCCTCATCTGCCCATGGCACTACTCGCACAGAGGCACAGAGATTGGGGCTGCTTCCATGTCTTGCCCCCTCTAACTTCAAACTTATCTTAGGTGGTCCGCGCCGGGCGCCTCAGGCAGCCCTGCTCCGAAAATGCGAACGTCTGCAGATAGCTCGCAGCCAGAAAGGGCTAGCCTGGAAAGCGGTTGCTCAGCCTCATCTGTCCATGGCACTGCTCGCACAGAGAAACAGAGACGGGGGCTGCTTGCTTGTATTGCCCCCTCAAACTTCAAACGTAGCTTAGGTGGTCCTTGCAGGGGGCCTCCGGCAGCCCTGCTCTAAATAAGCGAGTGTCTGCAGATAGCTCGCAGCCTGAAAGTTCTAGCCTGGAAAGCTGTTGCTCAGCCTCATCTGCCCATAGCACTGCTCGCACAGAGGCACAGAGACTGGGGCTGCTTGCTTGCCTTACCCCATGAAACTCCAAACGTAGATTAGGTGGCCCGTGCCGGGCGCCTCCGGCAGCCCTGCTCTGAAAATGCAAATGTCTGCAGATAGCTCTCAGGCAGACAGAGCTAGCCTGGAAAGCTGTTGCTCAGCCTCATCTGCCCATGCCACTGCTTGCACCGAGGCACAGAGATTGGGGCTGCTTCCTTGTCTTGCCACCTCAAACTTGAAACACAGATTTGGCGGTGCATGATGGGGGTCTCCGGCAGTCCTGATCTGTAAATGCGAACGTCTGCAGATATTTCGCAGGCAGAAAGAGCTAGCCTGGAAAGCTGTTGCTCAGCCTCATCTGCCCATGGCACTGCTCGCACAGAGGCACAGAGACTGGGGCTTCTTGCTTTTCTTGCTCCTCAACTTCAATCGTAGCTTAGGTGGTCCGTGAAGGCGGCCTCCGGCAGCCCTGCTCTGTAAATGCGAACGTCTGCAGATAGTTCGCAGGCAGAAAGTGCTAGCCTGGAAATCTGTTGCTCAGCCTCATCCGCCCATGGCACTGCTCGCACAGAGGCACAGAGACTGGGGCTGCTTGCTTGTCTTGCCACCTCAAATTTAAAACATAGATTTGCGGGTCCGTGCAGGATGCCTCCGGCAGCCCTGCTCTGAAAATGCGAACGTCTGCAGATAGCTCGCAGCCAGAAAGAGCTAGCCTGGAAAGCTGTTGCTCAGCCTCATCTGCCCATGCCACTGCTCGCACAGAGGCACAGAGACTGGGGCTGCTTGCTTGTCTTGCCACCTCAAACTTCACACGTAGCTTTTGGGGTCCGTGCAGGGTACCTCTGGCAGCCCTGCTCTGAAAATGCGAACGTCTGCAGATAGCTCGCAGTCAGAAAGAGCTAGCCTGCAAAGCTGTTGCTCAGCCTCATCTGCCCATGGCACTGCTCTCACAGAGGCACAGAGACTGGGGCTGCTTGCTTGTCTTGCCCCTCAAACTTCAAACGTAAATTTGGAGGTCCGTGCTGGGGACGTCCACCAGTCCTGCTCCGAAAATGTGAATGTCTGCAGATAGCTCGGAGCCAGAAAGATCTAGCCTGGGAAGCTGTTGCTCAGCCTCATCTGCTCATGGCACTACTCGCACAGAGGCACAGAGATTGGGGCTGCTTCCTTGTCTTGCCAACTCCAACTTCAAAAGTATATTTGGGGGTCCGTGCAGTGGACCTCCAGCAGCCCTGCTCTGAAAATGTGAACGTCTACAGATAGCTGGCAGTCAAAAAGAGCTAGCCTGGAAAGCTGTTGCTCAGCCTCATCTGCCCATGGCACTGCTCGCACAGAGGCACAGAGACTGGGGCTGCTTGCTTGTCTTGCCCCCTCAAACTTCAAACATACCTTTGGGGGTCCGTGCAGGGGGCCTCCGGCAGCCCTGCTCTGAAAATGCGAACGTCTGCAGAGAGCTCGCAGCCAGAAAGATCTAGCCTGGAAAGCTGTTGCTCAGCCTCATCTGCCCATGGCACTGCTCGCACAGAGGCACAGAGACTGGGGCTTCTTGCTTGTCTTGCCACCTCAAACTTCAAACGTATCTTTGGGAGGCCGTGCAGGGGGCCTCCTGCAGCCCTGCTCTAAATAAGTGAGTGTCTGCAGATAGCTCGCAGGCAGAAAGAGCTAGCCTGCAAAGCTGTTGCTCAGCCTCATCTGCCCATGGCACTGCTTGCACAGAGGCACAGAGACTGGGGCTGCTTGCTTGTCTTGCCACCTCAAACTTCAAACGTAGCTTTGGGGGTCCGTGCAGGGGTGCACCAGCAGCCCTACTCTGAAAATGCGAACGTCTGCAGATAACTCGCAGGCAGAAAAAGCTAGCCTGGAAAGCTGTTGCTCAGCCTCATCTGCCCATGGCACTGCTCGCACAGAGGCACAGAGACTGGGACTGCTTGCTTGTATTGCCACCTCAAACTTCAAACGTACATTTGGGGGTCCGTGCCGGGCGCCTCTGGCAGCCTTGCTCCGAAAATGTTAACGACTGCAGATAGGTGACAGCCAGAAATAGGTAGCCTGGAAAGCTGTTTCTCAGCCTCATCTGCCCATGGCACTGCTCGCACAGAGGCACAGAGACTGGGGATGCTTGCTTGTCTTACCCCATCAAACTCGAAACGTAGCTTAGGTGGCCCGTGCCAGGCGCCTCCGGCAGCTCTGCTCCGAAAATGCAAACGTCTGCAAATAGCTCGCAGCCAAAAAGAGCTAGCCTGGAAAGCTGATTCTCAGCCTCATCTGCCCATGGCACCGCTCACACAGAGGCACAGAGAATGGGGTTGCTTGCTTGTCTTGCCCCCTCAAAATTCAAACGTATTTTTGGGGTCAGTGTCGGGGGCCTCCGGCAGCCCTGCTCTGAAAATGCAAACGTCTGCAGATAGCTCGCAGTCAGAAAGAGCTAGCCTGGAAAGCTGTTTCTCAGCCTCATCTGCCCATGGCACTGCTCGCACAGAGGCACAGAGACTGGGGCTGCTTGCTTGTCTTGCCCCCTGAAACTTGAAACGTAGATTTGGGGGTCCGTGCAGGGGGCCTCCGTAAGCCCTGCTCTGTAAATGCGAACGTCTGCAGATAGCTCGCAGGCAGAAAGAGCTAGCCTGGAAAGCTGTTGCTCAGCCTCATCTGCCCATGGCACTGCTCTCACCGAGGCACAGAGACTGGGGTTGCTTGCTTGTCTTGTCACCTCAAACTTCAAACATATCTTTGGGATTCCGTTCAGGTTGCCTCCAGCAGCACTGCTGTGAAAATGCTATCGTCTGCAGATAGCTCGCAGGCAGAAAGAGCTAGCCTGGAAAGCTGATTCTCAGCCTCATCTGCCCATGGCACTGCTCGCAAAGAGGCACAGAGAATGGGGTTGCTTGCTTGTCTTGCCCCTTCAAAATTCAAACGTATTTTTGGAGTCAGTGTCGGGGGCCTCCTGCAGCCCTGCTCTGAAAATGCGAATGTCTGCAGATAGCTCGCAGTCAGAAAGAGCTAGCCTGGAAAGCTGTTTCTCAGCCTCATCTGCCCATGCCACTGCTCGCACAGAGGCACAGAGACTGGGGCTGCTTGCTTCTCTTGCCCCTCAAACTTGAAACGTAGCTTTGGGGGTCCGTGCAGGGGACCTCCACCAGCCCTGCTCTGAATATGCGAAAGTCTGCAGATAGCTCGCAGCCAGAAAGAGCTAGCCTGGAAAGCTGTTGCTCAGCCTCATCTGCCCATGCCACTGCTCGCACAGAGGCACACAGACTGGGGCTGCTTGCTTGTCTTGCCCCCTGAAACCTCAAACGTAGCTTTGGAGGTCCGTGCAGGAAACCTCCACCAGTCGTGCTCCGAAAACATGAATGACTGCAGATAGCTTGCAGCCAGAAAGTGCTAGCCTCGAAAGGTGTTGCTCAGCCTCATCTGCTCATGGCACTACTCGCACAGAGGCACAGAGACTGGGGCAGCTTGCTTGTCTTGCCCCCTCAAACTTCAAACGTATCTTTGAGGGTCCGTGCAGGGGGGCTCCACCAGCCCTGCTCTTAAAATGCGAACGTCTGCAGATAGCTCGCAGGCAGAAAGAGCTAGCCTGGAAAGCTGTTGCTCAGCCTCATCTGCCCATGGCACTGCTCGCACAGAGGCACAGAGACTGGGGCTGCTTGCTTGTCTTGCCACCTCAAACTTCAAACGTAGCTTTGGGGGTCCGTGCAGGGTAACTCCGGCTGTCGTGCTCTGAAAATGCGAACGTCTGCAGACAGCTCGCATCCAGAAAGAGCTAGCCTGGAATGCTGTTGCTCAGCCTCATCTGCCTATGGCACTGCTCACACAGAGGCACAGAGACCAGGGCTGCTTGCTTTTCTTGCCCCTCCAACTTCAATCGTAGCTTACGTGGTCCGTGCAGTGGGCCCCTGGCAGCCCTGCTCTGTAAATGCGAACGTCTGCAGATAGCTGGCACCCAGAAACATCTAGCTTCGAAAGCTGTTGCTCAGCCTCATCTGCCCATGGCACTGCTCGCACAGAGGCACAGAGACTGGGGCTGCTTGCTTGTCTTGCCCCCTGAAACTTCAAACGTACATTTGAGGGTCCGTGCCAGCAGCCTCCGGCAGAATTGATCCGAAAATGCGAACGACTGCAGATAGCTCGCAGGCAGAAATATCTGGCCTGGAAAGCTGTTGCTCAGCCTCATCTGCCCATGGCACTGCTCGCACAGAGGCACAGAGACTGAGGATGCTTGCTTGACTTGCCCTCTCAAACTTCAAACGTAGCTTTGGTTGTTCTTGAAGGGGGCCTCCAGCAGATCTGCTTTGGAAATGAGAACGTCTGCTGATAGTTCGCAGCCAGAAAGAGCTAGCCTAGAAAGCTCTTGCTCAGCCTCATCTGCTCATGGCAATGCTCGACTAGAGGCACAGAGACTGGGGCTGCTTGCTTGTCTTGCCCCCTCAAACTTCAAACGTATCTTAGCTGGTGCGTGCCGGGCGACTCACGCAGCCCTGCTGCGAAAATGCATAAGTCTGCAGATAGCTCGCAGGCAGAAAGAGCTAGCCTGGAAAGCTGTTGCTCAGCCTCATCTGCCCATGGCACTGCTCTCACAGAGGCACAGAGACTGGGGCTGCTTGCTTGTCTTGCCCCTCAAACTTTAAACGTAGATTTGGAGGTCCGTGCTGGGGACGTCCACCAGTCCTGCTCTGAAAATGTGAATGTCTGCAGATAGCTCGGAGCCAGAAAGAGCTAGCCTGGAAAGCTGTTGCTCAGCCTCATCTGCTCATGGCACTACTCGCACAGAGGCACAGAGACTGGCGCTGCTTGCTTGTCTTGCCACCTCAAACTTAAAACGTATATTTGGGGGTCCGTGCAGGATGCCTCCGGCAGCCCTGTTCTGAAAATGCGAACGTCTGCAGAAAGATCGCAGCCAGAACGCGCTAGCCTGTAAAGCTGTTGCTCAGCCTCATCTGCCCATGGCACTTCTCTCACAGAGGCACAGAGACTGGGGCTGCTTGCTTGTCTTGCCACCTCAAATTTCAAACGTAACTTTGAGGGTCCGTGCACGGGGTCTCCGACAGCCCTGCTCTGAAAATGCGAACGTCTGCAGATAGATCGCAGCCAGAAAGAGCTAGCCTGGAAAGCTGTTGCTCAGCCTCATCTGCCCATGGCACTGCTCGCACAGAGGCACAGAGACTGGGGCTGCTTGCTTGTCTTGCCACCTCCAACTTCAAAAGTAGCTTTGGGGGTCCGTGCAGTGGACCTCAGCAGCCCTGCTCTGAAAATGTGAACGGCTGCAGATAGCTGGCAATCAGAAAGAGCTAGCCTGGAAAGCTGTTGCTCAGACTCATCTGCCCATGGCACTGCTCGCACAGAGGCACAGAGACTGGGGCTGCTTGCTTGTCTTGCCCCCTCAAACTTCAAACATACCTTTGGGGGTCCGTGCCGTGCTCCTCCGGCAGCCCTGCTCTAAATAAGCGAGTGTCTGCAGATAGCTCGCAGGCAGAAAGGGCTAGCCTTGAAAGCTGTTACTCAGCCTCATCTGCCCATGGCACTGCTTGCACAGAGGCACAGAGACTGGGGCTGCTTGCTTGTCTTGCCCCCTCAAACTTCAAACGTAGCTTTGGTGGTCCGTGCAGGGGTGCACCAACAGGCCTCCTCTGAAAATGCGAACGTCTGCAGATAGCTCGCAGGCAGAAAAAGCTAGCCTGGAAAGCTGTTGCTCAGCCTCATCTGCACATGGCACTGCTCGCACAGAGGCACAGAGACTGGGACTGCTTGCTTGTATTGCCACCTCAAACTTCAAACGTACATTTGGGGGTCCGTGCCGGGCGCCTCTGGCAGCCTTGCTCCGAAAATGTTAACGACTGCAGATAGGTGGCAGCCAGAAATAGGTAGCCTGGAAAGCTGTTTCTCAGCCTCATCTGCCCATGGCACTGCTCGCACAGAGGCACAGAGACTGGGGCTGCTTGCTTGTCTTACCCCATCAAACTCGAAACGTAGCTTAGGTGGCCCGTGCCAGGCGCCTCCGGCAGCTCTGCTCCGAAAATGCAAACGTCTGCAGATAGCTTGCAGCCAGAAAGAGCTAGCCTGGAAAGCTGTTGCTCAGCCTCATCTGCCCATGGCACTGCTCGCACAGAGACACAGAGACTGGGGCTGCTTGCTTGTCTTGCCCACTCAAACTTCAAAAGTACATTTGGGGGTTCTTGCCGGGCGCCTCCGGCAGCCTTGCTCCGAAAATGTTAACGACTACAGATAGCTGGCAGCCAGAAATAGTTAGCCTGGAAAGCTGTTGCTCAGCCTCATCTGCCCATGGCACTGCTCGCACAGAGAAACAGAGACGGGGGCTGCTTGCTTGTATTGCCCCCTCAAACTTCAAACGTATCTTAGGTGGTCCGTGCAGGGGGCCTCCGGCAGCCCTGCTCTAAATAAGCGAGTGTCTGCAGATAGCTCGCAGGCAGAAAGAGCTGGCCTGGAAAGCTGTTGCTCAGCCTCATCTGCCCATGTCACTGCTCGCACAGAGGCACAGAGACTGGGGCTGCTTGCTTGTCTTACCCCATGAAACTCCAAACGTAGCTTAGGTGGCCCGTGCCGGGCGCCTCCGGCAGCCCTGCTCTGAAAATGCAAATGTCTGCAGATTGCTCTCAGGCAGACAGAGCTAACCTGGAAAGCTGTTGCTCAGCCTCATCTGCCCATGCCACTGCTTGCACCGAGGCACAGAGATTGGGGCTGCTTCCTTGTCTTGCCACCTCAAACTTGAAACACAGATTTGGCGGTGCGTGATGGGGGTCTCCGGCAGTCCTGATCTGTAAATGCGAACGTCTGCAGATATTTCGCAGGCAGAAAGAGCTAGCCTGGAAAGCTGTTGCTCAGCCTCATCTGCCCATGGCACTGCTCGCACAGAGGCACAGAGACTGGGGCTTCTTGCTTTTCTTGCTCCTCAAACTTCAATCGTAGCTTAGGTGGTCCGTGCAGGCGGCCTCCGGCAGCCCTGCTCTGTAAATGCGAACGTCTGCAGATAGTTCGCAGGCAGAAAGTGCTAGCCTGGAAATCTGTTGCTCAGCCTCATCCGCCCATGGCACTGCTCGCACAGAGGCACAGAGACTGGGGCTGCTTGCTTGTCTTGCCACCTCAAACTTAAAACATAGATTTGCGGGTCCGTGCAGGATGCCTCCGGCAGCCCTGCTCTGAAAATGCGAACGTCTGCAGATAGCTCGCAGCCAGAAAGAGCTAGCCTGGAAAGCTGTTGCTCAGCCTCATCTGCCCATGCCACTGCTCGCACAGAGGCACAGAGACTGGGGCTGCTTGCTTGTCTTGCCACCTCAAACTTCACACGTAGCTTTTGGGGTCCGTGCAGGGTACCTCTGGCAGCCCTGCTCTGAAAATGCGAACGTCTGCAGATAGCTCGCAGTCAGAAAGAGCTAGCCTGCAAAGCTGTTGCTCAGCCTCATCTGCCCATGGCACTGCTCTCACAGAGGCACAGAGACTGGGGCTGCTTGCTTGTCTTGCCCCTCAAACTTCAAACGTAGATTTGGAGGTCCGTGCTGGGAACGTCCACCAGTCCTGCTCCGAAAATGTGAATGTCTGCAGATAGCTCGGAGCCAGAAAGAGCTAGCCTGGGAAGCTGTTGCTCAGCCTCATCTGCTCATGGCACTACTCGCACAGAGGCACAGAGATTGGGGCTGCTTCCTTGTCTTGCCAACTCCAACTTCAAAAGTATATTTGGGGGTCCGTGCAGTGGACCTCCAGCAGCCCTGCTCTGAAAATGTGAACGTCTACAGATAGCTGGCAGTCAAAAAGAGCTAGCCTGGAAAGCTGTTGCTCAGCCTCATCTGCCCATGGCACTGCTCGCACAGAGGCACAGAGACTGGGGCTGCTTGCTTGTCTTGCCCCCTCAAACTTCAAACATACCATTGGGGGTCCGTGCAGGGGGCCTCCGGCAGCCCTGCTCCGAAAATGCGAACGTCTGCAGATAGCTCGCAGCCAGAAAGATCTAGCCTGGAAAGCTGTTGCTCAGCCTCATCTGCCCATGGCACTGCTCGCACAGAGGCACAGAGACTGGGGCTTCTTGCTTTTCTTGCTCCTCAAACTTCAATCGTAGCTTAGGTGGTCCGTGCAGGCGGCCTCCGGCAGCCCTGCTCTGTAAATGCGAACGTCTGCAGATAGTTCGCAGGCAGAAAGTGCTAGCCTGCAAAGCTGTTGCTCAGCCTCATCCGCCCATGGCACTGCTCGCACAGAGGCACAGAGACTGGGGCTGCTTGCTTGTCTTGCCACCTCAAACTTAAAACATAGATTTGCGGGTCCGTGCAGGATGCCTCCGGCAGCCCTGCTCTGAAAATGCGAACGTCTGCAGATAGCTCGCAGCCAGAAAGAGCTAGCCTGGAAAGCTGTTGCTCAGCCTCATCTGCCCATGCCACTGCTCGCACAGAGGCACAGAGACTGGGGCTGCTTGCTTGTCTTGCCACCTCAAACTTCACACGTAGCTTTTGGTGTCCGTGCAGGGTACCTCTGGCAGCCCTGCTCTGAAAATGCGAACGTCTGCAGATAGCTCGCAGTCAGAAAGAGCTAGCCTGCAAAGCTGTTGCTCAGCCTCATCTGCCCATGGCACTGCTCTCACAGAGGCACAGAGACTGGGGCTGCTTGCTTGTCTTGCCCCTCAAACTTCAAACGTAGATTTGGAGGTCCGTGCTGGGGACGTCCACCAGTCCTGCTCCGAAAATGTGAATGTCTGCAGATAGCTCGGAGCCAGAAAGAGCTAGCCTGGGAAGCTGTTGCTCAGCCTCATCTGCTCATGGCACTACTCGCACAGAGGCACAGAGATTGGGGCTGCTTCCTTGTCTTGCCAACTCCAACTTCAAAAGTATATTTGGGGGTCCGTGCAGTGGACCTCCAGCAGCCCTGCTCTGAAAATGTGAACGTCTACAGATAGCTGGCAGTCAAAAAGAGCTAGCCTGGAAAGCTGTTGCTCAGCCTCATCTGCCCATGGCACTGCTCGCACAGAGGCACAGAGACTGGGGCTTCTTGCTTGTCTTGCCACCTCAAACTTCAAACGTATCTTTGGGAGTCCGTGCAGGGGGCCTCCTGCAGCCCTGCTCTAAATAAGTGAGTGTCTGCAGATAGCTCGCAGGCAGAAAGAGCTAGCCTGGAAAGCTGTTTCTCAGCCTCATCTGCCCATGGCACTACTCGTACAGAGACACAGAGACTGGGGCTGCTTGCTTGTCTTGCCCCCTCAAACTTCAAAACTATCTTTGGGGGTCCGTGCCGTGCTCCTCCAGCAGCCCTACTCTGTAAATGCGAACGTCTGCAGATAGTTCGCAGCCAGAAAGAGCTAGCCTGGAAAGCTGTTACTCAGCCTCATCTGCCCATGGCACTGCTTGCACAGAGGCACAGAGACTGGGGCTGCTTGCTTGTCTTGCCACCTCAAACTTCAAACATAGCTTTGGTGGTCCGTGCAGGGGTGCACCAGCAGCCCTACTCTGAAAATGCGAACGTCTGCAGATAACTCGCAGGCAGAAAAAGCTAGCCTGGAAAGCTGTTGCTCAGCCTCATCTGCCCATGGCACCGCTCACACAGAGGCACAGAGAATGGGATTGCTTGCTTGTCTTGCCCCCTCAAAATTCAAACGTATTTTTGGGGTCAGTGTCGGGGTCCTCCGGCAGCCCTGCTCTGAAAATGCAAACGTCTGCAGATAGCTCGCAGTCAGAAAGAGCTAGCCTGGAAAGCTGTTTCTCAGCCTCATCTGCCCATGGCACTGCTCGCACAGAGGCACAGAGACTGGGGCTGCTTGCTTGTCTTGCCCCCTGAAACTTGAAACGTAGATTTGGGGGTCCGTGCAGGGGGCCTCCGTAAGCCCTGCTCTGTAAATGCGAACGTCTGCAGATAGTTCGCAGGCAGAAAGAGCTAGCCTGGAAAGCTGTTGCTCAGCCTCATCTGCCCATGGCACTGCTCTCACCGAGGCACAGAGACTGGGGTTGCTTGCTTGTCTTGTCACCTCAAACTTCAAACATATCTTTGGGATTCCGTTCAGGTTGCCTCCAGCAGCACTGCTGTGAAAATGCTAACGTCTGCAGATAGCTCGCAGGCAGAAAGAGCTAGCCTGGAAAGCTGTTGCTCAGCCTCATCTGCCCATGGCACTGCTCGCAAAGAGGCACAGAGAATGGGGTTGCTTGCTTGTCTTGCCCCTTCAAAATTCAAACGTATTTTTGGAGTCAGTGTCGGGGGCCTCCTGCAGCCCTGCTCTGAAAATGCGAACGTCTGCAGATAGCTCGCAGTCAGAAAGAGCTAGCCTGGAAAGCTGTTTCTCAGCCTCATCTGCCCATGCCACTGCTCGCACAGAGGCACAGAGACTGGGGCTGCTTGCTTCTCTTGCCCCTCAAACTTGAAACGTAGCTTTGGGGGTCCGTGCAGGGGACCTCCACCAGCCCTGCTCTGAATATGCGAAAGTCTGCAGAGAGCTCGCAGCCAGAAAGAGCTAGCCTGGAAAGCTGTTGCTCAGCCTCATCTGCCCATGCCACTGCTCGCACAGAGGCACACAGACTGGGGCTGCTTGCTTGTCTTGCCCCCTGAAACCTCAAACGTAGCTTTGGAGGTCCGTGCAGGAAACCTCCACCAGTCGTGCTCCGAAAACATGAATGACTGCAGATAGCTTGCAGCCAGAAAGTGCTAGCCTCGAAAGGTGTTGCTCAGCCTCATCTGCTCATGGCACTACTCGCACAGAGGCACAGAGACTGGGGCTGCTTGCTTGTCTTGCCCCCTCAAACTTCAAACGTATCTTTGAGGGTCCGTGCAGGGGGGCTCCACCAGCCCTGCTCTTAAAATGCGAACGTCTGCAGATAGCTGGCAGTGAGAAAGAGCTAGCCTGGAAAGCTGTTGCTCAGCCTCATCTGCCCATGGCACTGCTCGCACAGAGGCACAGAGACTGGGGCTGCTTGCTTGTCTTGCCACCTCAAACTTCAAACGTAGCTTTGGGGGTCCGTGCAGGGTAACTCCGGCTGTCGTGCTCTGAAAATGCGAACGTCTGCAGATAGCTCGCATCCAGAAAGAGCTAGCCTGGAATGCTGTTGCTCAGCCTCATCTGCCTATGGCACTGCTCACACAGAGGCACAGAGACTGGGGCTGCTTGCTTTTCTTGCCCCTCAAACTTCAATCGTAGCTTACGTGGTCCGTGCAGTGGGCCCCTGGCAGCCCTGCTCTGTAAATGCGAACGTCTGCAGATAGCTGGCACCCAGAAATATCTAGCTTCGAAAGCTGTTGCTCAGCCTCATCTGCCCATGGCACTGCTCGCACAGAGGCACAGAGACTGGGGCTGCTTGCTTGTCTTGTCCCCTGAAACTTCAAACGTACATTTGTGGGTCCGTGCCAGCAGCCTCCGGCAGAATTGATCCGAAAATGCGAACGACTGCAGATAGCTCGCAGGCAGAAATATCTGGCCTGGAAAGCTGTTGCTCAGCCTCATCTGCCCATGGCACTGCTCGCACAGAGGCACAGAGACTGAGGATGCTTGCTTGACTTGCCCTCTCAAACTTCAAACGTAGCTTTGGTTGTTCTTGAAGGGGGCCTCCAGCAGATCTGCTTTGGAAATGAGAACGTCTGCTGATAGTTCGCAGCCAGAAAGAGCTAGCCTAGAAAACTCTTGCTCAGCCTCATCTGTCCATGGCACTGCTCGCACAGAGAAACAGAGACTGGGGCTGCTTGCTTGTCTTGCCCCCTCAAACTTCAAACGTATCTTAGCTGGTGCGTGCCGGGCGACTCACGCAGCCCTGCTGCGAAAATGCATAAGTCTGCAGATAGCTCGCAGGCAGAAAGAGCTAGCCTGGAAAGCTGTTGCTCAGCCTCATCTGCCCATGGCACTGCTCGCACAGAGGCACAGAGACTGGGGCTGCTTGCTTGTCTTGCCACCTCTAACTTTAAACGTAGCTTAGGTGGTCCGTGCAGTGGGGCCTCCGGCAGCCCTGCTCCCAAAATGCGAACGTCTGCAGATAGCACGCAGTCAGAAAGAGCTAGCCTGGAAAGCTGTTGCTCAGCCTCATCTGCTCATGGCACTGCTCGCACAGAGGCACAGGGACTGGGGCTGCTTGCTTTTCTTGCACCTCAAACTTTAAACGTATCTTTGGGGTCCATGCAGGGGGTCTCCGGCAGCCCTGCTCTCAAAATGCGAAGGTCTGCTGATAGCTCGCAGGCAGAAAGAGCTAGCCTGGAAAGCTGTTGCTCAGCCTCTTCTGTCCATGGAACTGCTCACACAGAGGCACAGAGACTGGGGCTGCTTTCTTGTCTTGCCACCTCAAACTTCAAACATAACTTTGGGGGTCCGTGCAGGGGGCCTCCGGCAGCCCTGCTCTGAAAATGCGAACGTCTGCAGATAGCTCGCAGGCAGAAAGAGCTAGCCTGGAAAGCTGTTGCTCAGCCTCATCTGCCCATGGCACTGCTCGCACAGAGGCAGAGAGACTGGGGCTGCTTGCTTGTTTTGCAACCTCAAACTTCAAACGTATCTTTGGAAGTCCGTGCCGGGCCCCGCCGGTAGCCCTGCTCCGAATATGCGAATGTCTGCAGATAGCTCGCAGGCAGAAAGAGCTAGCCTGGAAAGCTGTTGCTCAGCCTCATCTGCCCATGGCACTGCTCGCACAGAGGCACAGAGACTGGGGCTGCTTGCTTGTCTTGCAACCTCAAACTTCAAAAGTAAATTTGATGCTCCGTGCAGGAGGCATTAGCCAGCCCTTCTCCGAAAATGCGAACGTCTGCAGATAGCTCGCAGCCAGAAACAGCTAGCCTGCAAAGCTGTTGCTCAGCCTCATCTGCCCATGGCACTGCTCACACAGAGGCACAGAGACTGGGGCTGCTTGCTTCTCTTGCCACCTCAAACTTCAAACGTAGCTTTGGGGGTCCATGCAGGGGGCCTCCGGCAGCCCTACTCTGAAAATGCGAACGTCTGCAGAGAGCTCGCAAACAGAAAGAGCTAGCCTGGAAAGCTGTTGCTCAGCCTCATCTGCCCATGGCACTGCTCGCACAGAGGCACAGAGACTGGGGCTGCTTGCTTGTCTTGCCACCTCTAACTTTAAACGTAGCTTAGGTGGTCCATGCAGTGGGGCCTCCAGCAGCCCTGCCCCCAAAATGCGAACTTCTGCAGATAGCTCGCAGCCAGAAAGAGCTAGCCTGGAAAGTTGTTGCTCAGCCTCATCTGCTCATGGCACTCCTCGCACAGAGGCACAGAGACTGGGGCTGCTTGCTTGTCTTGCAACCTCAAACTTCAAAAGTAAATTTGAGGCTCCGTGCAGGAGGAATTAGCCAGCCCTTTTCCGAAAATGCGAATGTCTGCAGATAGCTCGCAGCCAGAAAGAGCTAGCCTGGAAAGCTGTTGCTCAGCCTCATCTGCCCATGGCACTGCTCGCACAGAGGCAGAGAGACTGGGGCTGCTTGCTTGTCTTCAACCTCAAACTTCAAAAGTAAACTTGAGCCTCCGTGCAGGAGGTCTTAGCCAGCCCTTCTCCGAAAATGCGAACGTCTGCAGATAGCTCGCAGCCAGAAAGAGCTAGCCTGCAAAGCTGTTGCTCAGCCTCATCTGCCCATGGCACTGCTCACACAGAGGCACAGAGACTGGGGCTGCTTGCTTTTCTTGCCACCTCAAACTTCAAACGTATATTTGGGGGTCCATGCAATGGGCATCCGGCAGCCCTGCTCTGAAAATGCGAAGGTCTGCAGATAGCTCGCAGGCAGAAAAAGCTGGCCTGGAAAGCTGTTGCTCAGCCTCATCTGCCCATGGCACTACTCGCACAGAGGCACAGAGACTGGGGCTGCTTGCTTTTCTTGCCACCTCAAACTTCAAAAGTATCTTAGGTGGTCCGCGAAGGGGGCCTCCGGCAGCCCCACACTGAAAATGCGAACTTCTGCAGATAGCTCGCAGCCGGAAAGAGCTAGCCTGGAAAGCTGTTGCTCAGCCTCATCTGCCCATGGCACTGCTCGCACACAGGCACAGAGACTGGGGCTGCTTGCTTGTCCTGCCACCTCAAACTTCAAACATAACTTTGGGGGTCCGCGCAGGGGGCCTCCGGCAGCCCTGCTCTGAAAATGCGAACGTCTGCAGATAGCTCGCAGGCAGAAAGAGCTAGCCTGGAAAGCTGTTGCTCAGCCTCATCTGCTCATGGCACTGCTCGCACAGAGGCAGAGAGACTGGGGCTGCTTGCTTGTCTTGCAACCTCAAACTTCAAAAGTAAATTTGAGGCTCCGTGCAGGAGGCATTAGCCAGCCCTTCTCCGAAAATGCGAACGTCTGCAGATAGCTCGCATCCAGAAACAGCTAGCCTGCAAAGCTGTTGCTCAGCCTCATCTGCCCATGGCACTGCTCACACAGAGGCACAGAGACTGGGGCTTCTTGCTTCTCTTGCCACCTCAAACTTCAAACGTAGCTTTGGGGGTCCATGCAGGGGGCCTCCGGCAGCCCTGCTCTTAAAATGGCGAACGTCTGCAGATAGCTCGCAGCCAGAAAGAGCTAGCCTGGAAAGCTGTTGCTCAGCCTCATCTGCTCATGGCACTCCTCGCACAGAGGCAGAGAGACTGGGGCTGCTTGCTTGTCTTGCAACCTCAAACTTCAAAATTAAATTTGAGGCTCCGTGCAGGAGGCATTAGCCAGCCCTTCTCCGAAAATGCGAACGTCTGCAGATAGCTCGCAACCAGAAAGAGCTAGCCTGGAAAGCTGTTGCTCAGCCTCATCTGCCCATGGCACTGCTCGCACAGAGGCAGAGAGACTGGGGCTGCTTGCTTGTCTTGCAACCTCAAACTTCAAAAGTAAACTTGAGGCTCCGTGCAGGAGGACTTAGCCAGCCCTTCTCCGAAAATGCGAACGTCTGCAGATAGCTCGCAGCCAGAAAGAGCTAGCCTGGAAAGCTGTTGCTCAGCCTCATCTGCCCATGGCACTGCTCACACAGAGGCACAGAGACTGGGGCTGCTTGCTTGTCTAGCCACCTCTATCTTTAAACGTAGCTTAGGTGGTCCATGCAGTGGGGCCTCCAGCAGCCCTGCTCCCAAAATGCGAACTTCTGCAGATAGCTCGCAGCCAGAAAGAGCTAGCCTGGAAAGCTGTTGCTCAGCCTCATCTGCTCATGGCACTGCTCGCACAGAGGCACAGAGACTGGGGCTGCTTGCTTGTCTTGCCACCTCAAACTTCAAACATAGCCTTGGGGGTCCGTGCAGGGGGCATCCTTCAGCCCTGCTCTGAATATGCGAACGTCTGCAGAGAGCTCGCAAACAGAAAGAGCTAGCCTGGAAAGCTGTTGCTTAGCCTCATCTGCCCATGGCACTGCTCGCACAGAGGCACAGAGACTGGGGCTGCTTGCTTGTCTTGCAACCTCAAACTTCAAAAGTTAATTTGAGGCTCCGTGCAGGAGGCATTAGCCAGCCCTTCTCCGAAAATGTGAACGTCTGCAGATAGCTCGCAGACAGAAAGAGCTAGCCTGCAAAGCTGTTGCTCAGCCTCATCTGCCCATGGCACTGCTCACACAGAGGCACAGAGACTGGGGTTGCTTGCTTCTCTTGCCACCTCAAACTTCAAACGTAGCTTTGGGGGTCCATGCAGGGGGCCTCCGGTAGCCCTGCTCTGAAAATGGAAACGTCTGCAGATAGCTCGCAGGCAGAAAAAGCTGGCCTGGAAAGCTGTTTCTCAGCCTCCTCTGCCCATGGCACTGCTCGCACAGAGGCACAGAGACTGGGGCTGCTTGCTTTTCTTGCCACCTCAAACTTCAAAAGTATATTTGGGGGTCCGTGAAGGGGGCCTCCGGCAGCCCTATTCTGAAAATGCGAACGTCTGCAGAGAGCTCGCAACCAGAAAGAGCTAGCCTGGAAAGCTGTTGCTCAGCCTCATCTGCCCATGGCACTACTCGCACAGAGGCACAGAGACTCGTGCTGCTTGCTTGTATTGCCACCTCTAACTTTAAACGTAGCTTAGGTGGTCCGTGCAGTGGGGCCTCCGGCAGCCCTGCTCCCAAAATGCGAACGTCTGCAGAGAGCTCGCAGCCAGAAAGAGCTAGCCTGGAAAGCTGTTGCTCAGCCTCATCTGCTCATGGCACTGCTCGCACGGAGGCACAGAGACTGGGGCTGCTTGCTTTTCTTGCACCTCAAACTTCAAACGTAGCTTTGGGGGTCCATGCAGGGGGCCTCCGGCAGCGCTGCTCTGAAAATGCGAAGGTCTGCAGATACCTCGCAGGCAGAAAGAGCTAGCCTGGAAAGCTGTTGCTCAGCCTCATCTGCCCATGGCACTGCTCGCACAGAGGCACAGAGACTGGGGCTGCTTGCTTGTCTTGCACCTCAAACTTCAAACGTATATTTGCAGGTCCATGCAGGGGGCCTCCGGCAGCCCTGCTCTCAAAATGCGAAGGTCTGCAGATAGCTCGCAGCCAGAAAGAGCTAGCCTGGAAAGCTGTTGCTCAGCCTCATCTGCCCATGGCACTGCTCGCACAGAGGCACAGAGACTGGGGCTGCTTGCTTGTCTTGCCACCTCAAACTTCAAAAGTATCTTAGGTGGTCCGTGAAGGGGGCCTCCGGCAGCCCTACTCTGAAATTGCGAACATCTGCAGAGAGCTTGCAGACAGAAAGAGCTAGCCTGGAAAGCTGTTGCTCAGCCTCATCTGCCCATGGAACTGCTCACACAGAGGCACAGAGACTGGGGCTGCTTGCTTGTCTTGCCACCTCAAACTTCAAACATAACTTTGGGGGTCCGTGCAGGGGGCCTCCGGCAGCCCTGCTCTGAAAATGCGAACGTCTGCAGATAGCTCGCAGGCAGAAAGAGCTAGCCTGCAAAGCTGTTGCTCAGCCTCATCTGCCCATGGCACGGTTCGCACAGAGGCACAGAGACTGTGGCTGCTTATTTGTTTTGCCACCTCAAACTTCAAACGTATCTTTGGAAGTCCGTGCCGGGCACCACCGGTAGCCCTGCTCCGAATATGCGAATGTCTGCAGATAGCTCGCAGGCAGAAAGAGCTAGCCTGGAAAGCTGTTGCTCAGCCTCATCTGCCCATGGCACTGCTCGCACAGAGGCACAGAGACAGGGTCTGCTTGCTTGTCTTGCAACCTCAAACTTCAAAAGTAAATTTGAGGCTCCGTGCAGGAGGCATTAGCCAGCCTTCTCCGAAAATGTGAACGTCTGCAGATAGCTCGCAGGCAGAAAGAGCTAGCCTGGAAAGCTGTTTCTCAGCCTCCTCTGCCCATGGCACTGCTCGCACACATGCACAGAGACTAGAGCTGCTTGCTTTTCTTGCCACCTCAAACTTCAAAAGTATCTTAGGTGGTCCGTGAAGGGGGCCTCCGGCAGCCCTATTCTGAAAATGCGAACGTCTGCAGAGAGCTCGCAACCAGAAAGAGCTAGCCTGGAAAGCTGTTGCTCAGCCTCATCTGCCCATGGCACTACTCGCACAGAGGCACAGAGACTCGGGCTGCTTGCTTGTATTGCCACATCTAACTTTAAACGTAGCTTAGGTGGTCCGTGCAGTGGGTCCTCCGGCAGCCCTGCTCCCAAAATGCGAACGTCTGCAGAGAGCTCGCAGCCAGAAAGAGCTAGCCTGGAAAGCTGTTGCTCAGCCTCATCTGCTCATGGCACTGCTCGCACAGAGGCACAGAGACTGGGGCTGCTTGCTTTTCTTACACCTCAAACTTCAAACGTAGGTTTGGGGGTCCATGCAGGGGGCCTCCGGCACCCCTGCTCTGAAAATGCGAAGGTCTGCAGATAGCTCGCAGGCAGAAAGAGCTAGCCTGGAAAGCTGTTGCTCAGCCTCATCTGCCCATGGCACTGCTCACACAGAGGCACAGAGACTGGGGCTGCTTGCTTGTCTTGCCACCTCAAACTTCAAACATAGCCTTGGGGGTCCGTGCAGGGGGCCTCCTTCAGCCCTGCTCTGAATATGCGAACGTCTGCAGAGAGCTCGCAGCCAGAAAGAGCTAGCCTGGAAAGCTGTTGCTCAGCCTCATCTGCCCATGGCACTGCTCGCACAGAGGCACAGAGACTGGGGCTGCTTGCTTGTCTTGCAACCTCAAACTTCAAAAGTAAATTTGAGGCTCCGTGCAGGAGGCATTAGCCAGCCCTTCTCCGAAAATGTGAACGTCTGCAGATAGCTCGCAGACAGAAAGAGCTAGCCTGGAAAGCTGTTGCTCAGCCTCATCTGCCCATGGCACTGCTCGCACACAGGCACAGAGACTGGGGCTGCTTGCTTTTCTTGCCACCTCAAACTTCAAAAGTATATTAGGTGGTCCGTGAAGGGGGCCTCCGGCAGCCCTACTCTGAAAATGCGAACGTCTGCAGAGAGCTCGCAACCAGAAAGAGCTAGCCTGGAAAGCTGTTGCTCAGCCTCATCTGCTCATGGCACTGCTCGCACAGAGGCACAGAGACTCGGGCTGCTTGCTTTTCTTGCACCTCAAACTTCAAAGGTAGGTTTGGGGGTCCATGCAGGGGGCCTCCGGCACCCCTGCTCTGAAAATGCGAAGGTCTGCAGATACCTCGCAGGCAGAAAGAGCTAGCCTGGAAAGCTGTTGCTCAGCCTCATCTGCCCATGGCACTGCTCACACAGAGGCAGAGAGACTGGGGCTGCTTGCTTGTCTTGCCACCTCAAACTTCAAAAGTATCTTAGGTGGTCCGTGAAGGGGGCCTCCTTCAGCCCTGCTCTGAATATGCGAAGGTCTGCAGAGAGCTCGCAGACAGAAAGAGCTAGCCTGCAAAGCTGTTGCTCAGCCTCATCTGCACATGGCACTGCTCGCACAGAGGCACAGAGACTGGGGCTGCTTGCTTGTCTTGCAACCTCAAACTTCAAAAGTAAATTTGAGGCTCCGTGCAGGAGGCACTAGCCAGCCCTTCTCCGAAAATGTGAACGTCTGCAGATAGCTCGCAGACAGAAAGAGCTAGCCTGCAAAGCTGTTGCTCAGCCTCATCTGCACATGGCACTGCTCACACAGAGGCACAGAGACTGGGGCTTCTTGCTTCTATTGCCACCTCAAACTTCAAACATAACTTTGGGGGTCCGTGCAGGGGGCCTCCGGCAGCCCTGCTCTGAAAATGCGAACGTCTGCAGATAGCTCGCAGGCAGAAAGAGCTAGCCTGCAAAGCTGTTGCTCAGCCTCATCTGCCCATGGCACTGCTCGCATAGAGGCAGAGAGACTGGGGCTGCTTATTTGTTTTGCCACCTCAAACTTCAAACGTATCTTTGGAAGTCCGTGCCGGGCACCGCCGGTAGCCCTGCTCCGAATATGCGAATGTCTGCAGATAGCTCGCAGGCAGAAAGAGCTAGCCTGGAAAGCTGTTGCTCAGCCTCATCTGCCCATGGCACTGCTCGCACAGAGGCACAGAGACTGGGGCTGCTTGCTTGTCTTGCACCTCAAACTTCAAACGTATCTTTGCGGGTCCATGCAGTGGGCCTCCGGCAGCCCTGCTCTCAAAATGCGAAGGTCTGCAGATAGCTCGCAGCCAGAAAGAGCTAGCCTGGAAAGCTGTTGCTCAGCCTCATCTGCCCATGGCACTGCTCGCACAGAGGCACAGAGACTGGGGCTGCTTGCTTGTCTTGCCACCTCAAACTTCAAAAGTATCTTAGGTGGTCCGTGAAGGGGGCCTCCGGCAGCCCTACTCTGAAATTGCGAACATCTGCAGAGAGCTCGCAGCCAGAAAGAGCTAGCCTGGAAAGCTGTTGCTCAGCCTCATCTGCCCATGGAACTGCTCACACAGAGGCACAGAGACTGGGGCTGCTTGCTTGTCTTGCCACCTCTAACTTTAAACGTAACTTAGGTGGTCCGTGCAGTGGGTGCTCCGGCAGCCCTGCTCCCAAAATGCGAACGTCTGCAGATAGCTCGCAGCCAGAAAGAGCTAGCCTGCAAAGCTGTTTCTCAGCCTCATCTGCTCATGACACTGCTCACACAGAGGCACAGAGACTGGGGCTGCTTGCTTTTCTTGCACCTCAAACTTCAAACGTATCTTTGGGGGTCCATGCAGGGGGCCTCCTTCAGCCCTGCTCTGAAAATGCGAACGTCTGCAGATAGCTCGCAGGCAGAAAGAGCTAGCCTGCAAAGCTGTTGCTCAGCCTCATCTGCCCATGGCACTGCTCACACAGAGGCACAGAGACTGGGGCTGCTTGCTTGTCTTGCCACCTCAAACTTCAAAAGTATTTTAGGTGGTCCGTGAAGGGGGCCTCCGGCAGCCCTACTCTGAAAACGCGAACGTCTGCAGAGAGCTCGCAACCAGAAAAAGCTAGCCTGGAAAGCTGTTGCTCAGCCTCATCTGCTCATGGCACTGCTCGCACAGAGGCACAGAGACTGGGGCTGCTTGCTTGTCTAGCCACCTCTAACTTTAAACGTAGCTTAGGTGGTCCATGCAGTGGGGCCTCCAGCAGCCCTGCTCCAAAAATGCGAACTTCTGCAGATAGCTCGCAGCCAGAAAGAGCTAGCCTGGAAAGCTGTTGCTCAGCCTCATCTGCTCATGGCACTGCTCGCACAGAGGCAGAGAGACTGGGGCTGCTTGCTTGTCTTGCCACCTCAAACTTCAAAAGTATCTTAGATGGTCTGTGAAGGGGGCCTCCGGCAGCCCTACTCTGAAATTGCGAACGTCTGCAGAGAGCTCGCAACCAAAAAAAGCTAGCCTGCAAAGCTGTTGCTCAGCCTCATCTGCCCATGGCACTGCTCACACAGAGGCACAGAGACTGGGGCTGCTTGCTTGTCTTGCCACCTCAAACTTCAAACATAGCCTTGGGGGTCCGTGCAGGGGGCATCCTTCAGCCCTGCTCTGAATATGCGAACGTCTGCAGAGAGCTCGCAAACAGAAAGAGCTAGCCTGGAAAGCTGTTGCTTAGCCTCATCTGCCCATGGCACTGCTCGCACAGAGGCACAGAGACTGGGGCTGCTTGCTTGTCTTGCAACCTCAAACTTCAAAAGTAAATTTGAGGCTTAGTGCAGGAGGCATTAGCCAGCCCTTCTCCGAAAATGTGAACGTCTGCAGATAGCTCGCAGACAGAAAGAGCTAGCCTGGAAAGCTGTTACTCAGCCTCATCTGCCCATGGCACTGCTCACACAGAGGCACAGAGACTGGGGTTGCTTGCTTCTCTTGCCATCTCAAACTTCAAACGTAGCTTTGGGGGTCCATGCAGGGGGCCTCCGGCAGCCCTGCTCTGAAAATGGAAACGTCTGCAGATAGCTCGCAGGCAGAAAAAGCTGGCCTGGAAAGCTGTTTCTCAGCCTCCTCTGCCCATGGCACTGCTCGCACAGAGGCACAGAGACTGGGGCTGCTTGCTTTTCTTGCCACCTCAAACTTCAAAAGTATATTTGGGGGTCCGTGAAGGGGGCCTCCGGAAGCCCTATTCTGAAAATTCGAACGTCTGCAGAGAGCTCGCAACCAGAAAGAACTAGCCTGGAAAGCTGTTGCTCAGCCTCATCTGCCCATGGCACTACTCGCACAGAGGCACAGAGACTCGGGCTGCTTGCTTGTATTGCCACCTCTAACTTTAAACGTAGCTTAGGTGGTCCGTGCAGTGGGGCCTCCGGCAGCCCTGCTCCCAAAATGCGAACGTCTGCAGAGAGCTCGCAGCCAGAAAGAGCTAGCCTGCAAAGCTGTTGCTCAGCCTCATCTGCCCATGGCACGGTTCGCACAGAGGCACAGAGACTGGGGCTGCTTATTTCTTTTGCCACATCAAACTTCAAACGTATCTTTGGAAGTCCGTGCCGGGCACCGCCGGTAGCCCTGCTCCGAATATGCGAATGTCTGCAGATAGCTCGCAGGCAGAAAGAGCTAGCCTGGAAAGCTGTTGCTCAGCCTCATCTGCCCATGGCACTGCTCGCACAGAGGCACAGAGACAGGGTCTGCTTGCTTGTCTTGCAACCTCAAACTTCAAAAGTAAATTTGAGGCTCCGTGCAGGAGGCATTAGCCAGCCCTTCTCCGAAAATGTGAACGTCTGCAGATAGCTCGCAGACAGAAAGAGCTGGCCTGGAAAGCTGTTTCTCAGCCTCCTCTGCCCATGGCACTGCTCGCACACAGGCACAGAGACTGGGGCTGCTTGCTTTTCTTGCCACCTCAAACTTCAAAAGTATATTAGGTGGTATGTGAAGGGGGCCTCCGGCAGCGCTATTCTGAAAATGCGAACGTTTGCAGAGAGCTCGCAACCAGAAAGAGCTAGCCTGGAAAGCTGTTGCTCAGCCTCATCTGCCCATGGCACTACTCGCACAGAGGCACAGAGACTTGGGCTGCTTGCTTGTATTGCCACATCTAACTTTAAACGTAGCTTAGGTGGTCCGTGCAGTGGGTCCTCCGGCAGCCCTGCTCCCAAAATGCGAACGTCTGCAGAGAGCTCGCAGCCAGAAAGAGCTAGCCTGGAAAGCTGTTGCTCAGCCTCATCTGCTCATGGCACTGCTCGCACAGAGGCACAGACACTGGGGCTGCTTGCTTTTCTTGCACCTCAAACTTCAAACGTATCTTTGGGGGTCCATGCAGGGGGCCTCCGGCAGCCCTGCTCTGAAAATGCGAAGGTCTGCAGATACCTCGCAGGCAGAAAGAGCTAGCCTGGAAAGCTGTTGCTCAGCCTCATCTGCCCATGGCACTGCTCACACAGAGGCACAGAGACTGGGGCTGCTTGCTTGTCTTGCCACCTCAAACTTCAAACATAGCCTTGGGGGTCCGTGCAGGGGGCCTCCTTCAGCCCTGCTCTGAATATGCGAACGTCTGCAGAGAGCTCGCAAACAGAAAGAGCTAGCCTGGAAAGCTGTTGCTCAGCCTCATCTGCCCATGGCACTGCTCGCACAGAGGCACAGAGACTGGGGCTGCTTGCTTGTCTTGCAACCTCAAACTTCAAAAGTAAATTTGAGGCTCCGTGCAGGAGGCATTAGCCAGCCCTTCTCCGAAAATGTGAACGTCTGCAGATAGCTCGCAGACAGAAAGAGCTAGCCTGCAAAGCTGTTGCTCAGCCTCATCTGCCCATGGCACTGCTCACACAGAGGCACAGAGACTGGGGCTTCTTGCTTCTCTTGCCACCTCAAACTTCAAACGTAGCTTTGGGGGTCCATGCAGGGGGCCTCCGGCAGCCCTGCTCTGAAAATGGAAACGTCTGCAGATAGCTCGCAGGCAGAAAAAGCTGGCCTGGAAAGCTCTTTCTCAGCCTCCTCTGCCCATGACACTGCTCGCACACAGGCACAGAGACTGGGGCTGCTTGCTTGTCTTGCCACCTCAAACTTCAAAAGTATCTTAGGTGGTCCGTGAAGGGGGCCTCCGGCAGCCCTGCTCTGAAAATGGAAACGTCTGCAGAGAGCTCGCAACCAGAAATAGCTAGCCTGGAAAGCTGTTGCTCAGCCTCATTTGCCCATGGCACTACTCGCACAGAGGCACAGAGACTGGGGCTGCTTGCTTGTATTGCCACCTCTAACTTTAAACGTAGCTTACGTGGTCCGTGCAGTGGGGCCTCCGGCAGCCCTGCTCCCAAAATGCGAACGTCTGCAGAGAGCTCGCAGCCAGAAAGAGCTAGCCTAGAAAGCTGTTGCTCAGCCTCATCTGCTCATGGCACTGCTCGCACAGAGGCACAGAGACTGGGGCTGCTTGCTTTTCTTGCACCTCAAACTTCAAACGTAGCTTTGGGGGTCCATGCAGGGGGCCTCCGGCAGCCCTGCTCTGAAAATGCGAAGGTCTGCAGATACCTCGCAGGCAGAAAGAGCTAGCCTGCAAAGCTGTTGCTCAGCCTCATCTGCCCATGGCACTGCTCGCACAGAGGCACAGAGACTGGAGCTGCTTGCTTGTCTTGCACCTCAAACTTCAAACGTATCTTTGCGGGTCCATGCAGGGGGCCTCCGGCAGCCCTGCTCTCAAAATGCGAACGTCTGCAGATAGCTCGCAGCCAGAAAGAGCTAGCCTGGAAAGCTGTTGCTCAGCCTCATCTGCCCATGGCACTGCTCGCACAGAGGCACAGAGACTGGGGCTGCTTGCTTGTCTTGCCACCTCAATCTTCAAAAGTATCTTAGGTGGTCCGTGAAGGGGGCCTCCGGCAGCCCTACTCTGAAATTGCGAACATCTGCAGAGAGCTCGCAGACAGAAAGAGCTAGGCTGGAAAGCTGTTGCTCAGCCTCATCTGCCCATGGCACTGCTCACACAGAGGCACAGAGACTGGGGCTGCTTGCTTGTCTTGCAACCTCAAACTTCAAAAGTATCTTGGGTGATCTTTGAAGGGGGCCTCCGGCAGCCCTGCTCTGAAAATGCGAACGTCTGCAGAGAGCTCGCAGTCAGAAAGAGCTAGCCTGGAAAGCTGTTGCTCAGCCTCATCTGCTCATGGCACTGCTCGCACAGAGGCACAGAGACTGGGGCTGCTTGCTTGTCTTGCCACCTCAAAGTTCAAACATAACTTTGGGGGTCCGTGCAGGGGGCCTCCGGCAGCCCTGCTCTGAAAATGCGAACGTCTGCAGATAGCTCGCAGGCAGGAAGAGCTAGCCTGGAAAGCTGTTGCTCAGCCTCATCTGCCCATGGCACTGCTCGCACAGAGGCACAGAGACTGGGGCTGCTTGCTTGTCTTGCAACCTCAAACTTCAAAAGTAAATTTGAGGCTCCGTGCAGGAGGCATTAGCCAGCCCTTCTCCGAAAATGCGAACGTCTGCAGATAGCTCGCAGACAGAAACAGCTAGCCTGCAAAGCTGTTGCTCAGCCTCATCTGCCCATGGCACTGCTCACACAGAGGCACAGAGACTGGGGCTGCTTGCTTTTCTTGTCACCTCAAACTTCAAACGTATCTTTGGGTGTCCATGCAGTGGGCCTCCAGCAGCCCTGCTCTGAAAATGCGAACGTCTGCAGATAGCTCACAGGCAGAAAAAGCTGGCCTGGAAAGCTGTTGCTCAGCCTCATCTGCCCATGGCACTGCTGGCACAGAGGCACAGAGACTGGGGCTGCTTGCTTTTCTTCCCACCTCAAGCTTCAAAAGCATCTTAGGTGGTCCGTGAAGGGGGCCTCCGGCAGCCCTACTCTTACAAAGCGAACGTCTGCAGAGAGCTCGCAGCCAGAAAGAGCTAGCCTGGAAAGCTGTTGCTCAGCCTCATCTGCTCATGGCACTTCTCACACAAAGGCACAAAGACTGGGGCTGCTTGCTTGTCTTGCCACCTCAAACTTCAAACGTAGCTTTGGGGGTCCATGCAGGGGTCCTCCGGCAGCCCTGCTCTGAAAATGGAAACGTCTGCAGATAGCTCGCAGGCAGAAAAAGCTGGCCTGGAAAGCTGTTGCTCAGCCTCATCTGCCCATGGCACTGCTCACACAGAGGCACAGAGACTCGGGCTGCTTGCTTGTCTTGCCACCTCAAACTTCAAAAGTATCTTAGGTGGTCCGTGAAGGGGGCCTCCGACAGCCCTACTCTGAAATTGCGAACGTCTGCAGAGAGCTCGCAGGCAGAAAAAGCTAGCCTGGAAAGTTGTTGCTCAGCCTCATCTGCCCATGGCACTGCTCACACAGAGGCACAGAGACTGGGGCTGCTTGCTTGTCTTGCAACCTCAAACTTCAAAAGTATCTTGGGTGATCCTTGAAGGGGGCCTCCGGCAGCCCTGCTCTGAAAATGCGAACGTCTGCAGAGAGCTCGCAACCAGAAAGAGCTAGCCTGGAAAGCTGTTGCTCAGCCTCATCTGCTCATGGCACTTCTCACACAAAGGCACAAAGACTGGGGCTGCTTGCTTGTCTTGCCACCTCAAACTTCAAACGTAGATTTGGGGGTCCATGCAGGGGGCCTCCGGCAGCCCTGCTCTGAAAATGGAAACGTCTGCAGATAGCTCGCAGGCAGAAAAAGCGGGCCTGGAAAGCTGTTGCTCAGCCTCATCTGCCCATGGCACTGCTCGCACAGAGGCACAGATACTGGGGCTGCTTGCTTTTCTTGCACCTCAAACTTCAAACGTATCTTTGGGGGTCCATGCAGGGGTCTCCTTCATCCCTGCTCTGAAAATGCGAACGTCTGCAGATAGCTCGCAGGCAGAAAAAGCTGGCCTGGAAAGCTGTTGCTCAGCCTCATCTGCCCATGGCACTGCTCACACAGAGGCACAGAGACTGGGGTTGCTTGCTTGTCTTGCCACCTCAAACTTCAAAAGTATCTTAGGTGGTCCGTGAAGGGGGCCTCCGACAGCCCTACTCTGAAATTGCGAACGTCTGCAGAGAGCTCGCAGCCAGAAAAAGCTAGCCTGGAAAGTTGTTGCTCAGCCTCATCTGCCCATGGCACTGCTCACACAGAGGCACAGAGACTGGGGCTGCTTGCTTGTCTTGCCACCTCAAACTTCAAAAGTAAATTTGAGGCTCCGTGCAGGAGGCATTAGCCAGCCCTTCTCCGAAAATGCGAACGTCTGCAGAGAGCTCGCAGCCAGAAAGAGCTAGCCTGCAAAGCTGTTGCTCAGCCTCATCTGCCCATGGCACTGCTCACACAGAGGCACAGAGACTGGGGCTGCTTGCTTTTCTTGTCACCTCAAACTTCAAACGTATCTTTGGGGGTCCATGCAGGGGGCCTCCGGCAGCCCTGCTCTGAAAATGGAAACGTCTGCAGATAGATCGCAGGCAGAAAAAGCTGGCCTGGAAAGCTGTTGCTCAGCCTCATCTGCCCATGGCACTGCTCGCACAGAGGCACAGAGACTGGGGCTGCTTGCTTGTCTTGCAACCTCAAACTTCAAAATTATCTTAGGTGGTCCGTGAAGGGGGCCTCCGACAGCCCTACTCTGAAATTGCGAACGTCTGCAGAGAGCTCGCAACCAGAAAAAGCTAGCCTGGAAAGTTGTTGCTCAGCCTCATCTGCCCATGGCACTGCTCACACAGAGGCACAGAGACTGGGGCTGCTTGCTTGTCTTGCAACCTCAAACTTCAAAAGTATCTTGGGTGATCCTTGAAGGGGGCCTCCGGCAGCCCTGCTCTGAAAATGCGAACGTCTGCAGAGAGCTCGCAACCAGAAAGAGCTAGACTGGAAAGCTGTTGCTCAGCCTCATCTGCCCATGGCACTGCTCGCACAGAGGCACAGAGACTGGGGCTGCTTGCTTGTCTTGCCACCTCTAACTTTAAACGTAGCTTAGGTGGTCTGTGCAGTGTGTCCTCCGGCAGCCCTGCTCCCAAAATGCGAACGTCTGCAGATAGCTCGCAGCCAGAAAGAGCTAGCCTGGAAAGCTGTTGCTCAGCCTCATCTGCTCATGGCACTTCTCACACAAAGGCACAAAGACTGGGGCTGCTTGCTTGTCTTGCCACCTCAAACTTCAAACGTAGCTTTGGGGGTCCATGCAGGGGTCCTCCGGCAGCCCTGCTCTGAAAATGGAAACGTCTGCAGATAGCTCGCAGGCAGAAAAAGCTGGCCTGGAAAGCTGTTGCTCAGCCTCATCTGCCCATGGCACTGCTCACACAGAGGCACAGAGACTGGGGCTGCTTGCTTGTCTTGCAACCTCAAACTTCAAAAGTATCTTGGGTGATCCTTGAAGGGGGCCTCCGGCAGCCCTGCTCTGAAAATGCGAACGTCTGCAGAGAGCTCGCAACCAGAAAGAGCTAGCCTGGAAAGCTGTTGCTCAGCCTCATCTGCTCATGGCACTTCTCACACAAAGGCACAAAGACTGGGGCTGCTTGCTTGTCTTGCCACCTCAAACTTCAAACGTAGGTTTGGGGGTCCATGCAGGGGGCCTCCGGCAGCCCTGCTCTGAAAATGGAAACGTCTGCAGATAGCTCGCAGGCAGAACAAGCTGGCCTGGAAAGCTGTTGCTCAGCCTCATCTGCCCATGGCACTGCTCGCACAGAGGCACAGATACTGGGGCTGCTTGCTTTTCTTGCACCTCAAACTTCAAACGTATCTTTGGGGGTCCATGCAGGGGTCTCCTTCATCCCTGCTCTGAAAATGCGAACGTCTGCAGATAGCTCGCAGGCAGAAAAAGCTGGCCTGGAAAGCTGTTGCTCAGCCTCATCTGCCCATGGCACTGCTCACACAGAGGCACAGAGACTGGGGTTGCTTGCTTGTCTTGCCACCTCAAACTTCAAAAGTATCTTAGGTGGTCCGTGAAGGGGGCCTCCGACAGCCCTACTCTGAAATTGCGAACGTCTGCAGAGAGCTCGCAGCCAGAAAAAGCTAGCCTGGAAAGTTGTTGCTCAGCCTCATCTGCCCATGGCACTGCTCACACAGAGGCACAGAGACTGGGGCTGCTTGCTTGTCTTGCCACCTCAAACTTCAAACATAACTTTGGGGGTCCGTGCAGGGGGCCTCCGGCAGCCCTGCTCTGAAAATGCGAACGTCTGCAGATAGCTCGCAGGCAATAAGAGCTAGCCTGGAAAGCTGTTGCTCAGCCTCATCTGCCCATGGCACTGCTCGCACAGAGGCACAGAGACTGGGGCTGCTTGCTTGTCTTGCCACCTCAAACTTCAAAAGTAAATTTGAGGCTCCGTGCAGGAGGCATTAGCCAGCCCTTCTCCGAAAATGCGAACGTCTGCAGAGAGCTCGCAGCCAGAAAGAGCTAGCCTGCAAAGCTGTTGCTCAGCCTCATCTGCCCATGGCACTGCTCACACAGAGGCACAGAGACTGGGGCTGCTTGCTTTTCTTGTCACCTCAAACTTCAAACGTATCTTTGGGGGTCCATGCAGGGGGCCTCCGGCAGCCCTGCTCTGAAAATGGAAACGTCTGCAGATAGCTCGCAGGCAGAAAAAGCTGGCCTGGAAAGCTGTTGCTCAGCCTCATCTGCCCATGGCACTGCTCGCACAGAGGCACAGAGACTGGGGCTGCTTGCTTGTCTTGCAACCTCAAACTTCAAAATTATCTTAGGTGGTCCGTGAAGGGGGCCTCCGACAGCCCTACTCTGAAATTGCGAACGTCTGCAGAGAGCTCGCAACCAGAAAAAGCTAGCCTGGAAAGTTGTTGCTCAGCCTCATCTGCCCATGGCACTGCTCACACAGAGGCACAGAGACTGGGGCTGCTTGCTTGTCTTGCAACCTCAAACTTCAAAAGTATCTTGGGTGATCCTTGAAGGGGGCCTCCGGCAGACCTGCTCTGAAAATGCGAACGTCTGCAGAGAGCTCGCAACCAGAAAGAGCTAGACTGGAAAGCTGTTGCTCAGCCTCATCTGCCCATGGCACTGCTCGCACAGAGGCACAGAGACTGGGGCTGCTTGCTTGTCTTGCCAACTCTAACTTTAAACGTAGCTTGGGTGGTCTGTGCAGTGTGTCCTCCGGCAGCCCTGCTCCCAAAATGCGAACGTCTGCAGATAGCTCGCAGCCAGAAAGAGCTATCCTGGAAAGCTGTTGCTCAGCCTCATCTGCTCATGGCACTTCTCACACAAAGGCACAAAGACTGGGGCTGCTTGCTTGTCTTGCCACCTCAAACTTCAAACGTAGCTTTGGGGGTCCATGCAGGGGGCCTCCGGCAGCCCTGCTCTGAAAATGGAAACGTCTGCAGATAGCTCGCAGGCAGAAAAAGCTGGCCGGGAAAGCTGTTGCTCAGCCTCATCTGCCCATGGCACTGCTCGCACAGAGGCACAGAGACTGGGGCTGCTTGCTTGTCTTGCCACCTCAAACTTCAAACATAACTTTGGGGGTCCGTGCAGGGGGCCTCCGGCATCCCTGCTCTGAAAAATCGAACGTCTGCAGATAGCTCGCAGGCAGAAAGATCTAGCCTGGAAAGCTGTTGCTCAGCCTCATCTGCCCATGGCACTGCTCGCACAGAGGCACAGAGACTGGGGCTGCTTGCTTGTCTTGCCACCTCTAACTTTAAACGTAGCTTAGGTGGTCCGTGCAGTGGGGGCCTCCGGCAGCCCTGTTCTGAAAATGCGAACGTCTGCAGATAGCTCGCAGCCAGAAAGAGCTAGCCTGGAAAGCTGTTTCTCAGCCTCATTTGCTCACGGCACTGCTCGCACAGAGGCACAGAGACTGGGGCTGCTTGCTTTTCTTGCACCTCAAACTTCAAACGTATCTTTGGGGGTCCATGCAGGGGGCCTCCGGTAGCCCTCCTCTCAAAATGCGAACGTCTGCAGATAGCTCGCAGGCAGAAAGAGCTAGCCTGGAAAGCTGTTGCTCAGCCTCATCTGCCCATGGCACTGCTCGCACAGAGGCATAGAGACTGGGGCTGCTTGCTTGTCTTGCCCCCTCAAACTTCAAAAGTATCTTAGGTGGTCCGTGAAGGGGGCCTCCGGCAGCCCTACTCTGAAATTGCGAACATCTGCAGAGAGCTCGCAACCAGAAAAAGCTAGCCTGGAAAGCTGTTGCTCAGCCTCATCTGCCCATGGCACTGCTCACACAGAGGCACAGAGACTGGGGCTGCTTGCTTGTCTTGCAACCTCAAACTTCAAACATAGCTTTGGGGGTCCGTGCAGGGGGCCTCCGGCAGCCCTGCTCTGAAAATGCGAACGTCTGCAGATAGCTCGCAGGCAGAAAGACGTAGCCTGGAAAGCTGTTGCTCAGCCTCATCTGCCCATGGCACTGCTCGCACAGAGGCACAGAGACTGGGGCTGCTTGCTTGTCTTGCAACCTCAAACTTCAAAAGTAAATTTGAGGCTCCGTGCAGGAGGAATTAGCCAGCCCTTCTCCGAAAATGCGAACGTCTGCAGATAGCTCGCAGACAGAAAGAGCTAGCCTGGAAAGCTGTTGCTCATCCTCATCTGCTCATGGCACTGCTCGCACAGAGGCACAGAGACTGGGGCTGCTTTCTTGTCTTGCAACCTCAAACTTCAAACGTATCTTTGGAGGTCCATGCAGGGGGCCTCCGGCAGCCCTGCTCTCAAAATGCGAAGGTCTGCAGATAGCTCGCAGCCAGAAAGAGCTAGCCTGGAAAGCTGTTGCTCAGCCTCATCTGCCCATGGCACTGCTCGCACAGAGGCACAGAGACTGGGGCTGCTTGCTTGTCTTGCCACCTCAAACTTCAAAAGTATCTTAGGTGTTCCGTGAAGGGGGCCTCCGGCAGCCCTACTCTGAAAACGCGAACGTCTGCAGAGAGCTCGCAACCAGAAAAAGCTAGCCTGCAAAGCTGTTGCTCAGCCTCATCTGCCCATGGCACTGCTCACACAGAGGCACAGAGACTGGGGCTGCTTGCTTGTCTTGCAACCTCAAACTTCAAACATAACTTTGGGGGTCCGTGCAGGGGGCCTCCGCAGCCCTGCTCTGAAAATGCGAACGTCTGCAGATAGCTCGCAGGCAGAAAGAGCTAGCCTGGAAAGCTGTTGCTCAGCCTCATCTGCCCATGGCACGATTCGCACAGAGGCAGAGAGACTGGGGCTGCTTTCTTGTCTTGCAACCTCAAACTTCAAAAGTAAACTTGAGGCTCCGTGCAGAAGGCCTTAGCCAGCCCTTCTCGAAAATGCGAACGTCTGCAGATAGCTCGCAGGCAGAAAGAGCTAGCCTGGAAAGCTGTTGCTCAACCTCATCTGCCCATGGCACTGCTCACACAGAGGCACAGAGACTGGGGCTGCTTGCTTTTCTTGCCACCTCAAACTTCAAACGTATATTTGGGGGTCCATGCAGGGGGCCTCCGGCAGCCCTGCTCTGAAAATGCGAAGGTCTGCAGATAGCTCGCAGGCAGAAAAAGCTGGCCTGGAAAGCTGTTGCTCAGCCTCATCTGCCCATGGCACTGCTCGCACAGAGGCACAGAGACTGGGGCTGCTTGCTTGTCTTGCAACCTCAAACTTCAAAAGTATCTTGGGTGATCCTTGAAGGGGGCCTCCGGCAGCCCTGCTCTGAAAATGCGAACGTCTGCAGAGAGCTCGCAACCAGAAAGAGCTAGCCTGGAAAGCTGTTGCTCAGCCTCATCTGCTCATGGCACTGCTCGCACAGAGGCCCAGAGACTGGGGCTGCTTGCTTGTTTTGCCACCTCAAACTTCAAAAGTAAATTTGAGGCTCCGTGCAGGAGGCATTAGCCAGCCCTTCTCCGAAAATGCGAACGTCTGCAGATATCTCGCAGACAGAAACAGCTAGCCTGCAAAGCTGTTGCTCAGCCTCATCTGCCCATGGCACTGCTCACACAGAGGCACAGAGACTGGGGCTGCTTGCTTGTCTTGCCACCTCAAACTTCAAAAGCATCTTAGGTGGTCCGTGAAGGGGGCCTCCGGCAGCCCTACTCTTAAAATGCGAACGTCTGCAGATAGCTCACAGCCAGAAAGAGCTAGCCTGGAAAGCTGTTGCTCAGCCTCATCTGCTCATGGCACTTCTCACACAAAGGCACAAAGACTGGGGCTGCTTGCTTGTCTTGCCACCTCAAACTTCAAACGTAGCTTTGGGGTTCCATGCAGGGGGCCTCCGGCAGCCCTGCTATAAAAATGGAAACGTCTGCAGATAGCTCGCAGACACAAAAAGCTGGCCTGGAAAGCTGTTGCTCAGCCTCATCTGCCCATGGCACTGCTCGCACAGAGGCACAGAGACTGGGGCTGCTTGCTTGTCTTGCCACCTCAAACTTCAAAAGTATCTTAGGTGGTCCGTGAAGGGGGCCTCCGACAGCACTACTCTGAAATTGCGAACGTCTGCACATATCTCGCAACCAGAAAAAGCTAGCCTGCAAAGCTGTTGCTCAGCCTCATCTGCCCATGGCACTGCTCACACAGAGGCACAGAGACTGGGGCTGCTTTCTTTTCTTGTCACCTCAAACTTCAAACGTATCTTTGGGGGTCCATGCAGGGGGCCTCCGGCAGCCCTGCTCTGAAAATGGAAACGTCTGCAGATAGCTCGCAGGCAGAAAAAGCTGGCCTGGAAAGCTGTTGCTCAGCCTCATCTGCCCATGGCACTGCTCGCACAGAGGCACAGAGACTGGGGCTGCTTGCTTGTCTTGCAACCTCAAACTTCAAAATTATCTTAGGTGGTCCATGAAGGGGGCCTCCGACAGCCCTACTCTGAAATTGCGAACGTCTGCAGATAGCTCGCAGGCAGAAAGAGCTAGCCTGGAAAGCTGTTGCTCAGCCTCATCTGCCCATGGCACGATTCGCACAGAGGCAGAGAGACTGGGGCTGCTTTCTTGTCTTGCAACCTCAAACTTCAAAAGTAAACTTGAGGCTCCGTGCAGAAGGCCTTAGCCAGCCCTTCTCGAAAATGCGAACGTCTGCAGATAGCTCGCAGGCATAAAGAGCTAGCCTGGAAAGCTGTTGCTCAACCTCATCTGCCCATGGCACTGCTCACACAGAGGCACAGAGACTGGGGCTGCTTGCTTTTCTTGCCACCTCAAACTTCAAACGTATATTTGGGGGTCCATGCAGGGGGCCTCCGGCAGCCCTGCTCTGAAAATGCGAAGGTCTGCAGATAGCTCGCAGGCAGAAAAAGCTGGCCTGGAAAGCTGTTGCTCAGCCTCATCTGCCCATGGCACTGCTCGCACAGAGGCACAGAGACTGGGGCTGCTTGCTTGTCTTGCAACCTCAAACTTCAAAAGTATCTTGGGTGATCCTTGAAGGGGGCCTCCGGCAGCCCTGCTCTGAAAATGCGAACGTCTGCAGAGAGCTCGCAACCAGAAAGAGCTAGCCTGGAAAGCTGTTGCTCAGCCTCATCTGCTCATGGCACTGCTCGCACAGAGGCACAGAGACTGGGGCTGCTTGCTTGTTTTGCCACCTCAAACTTCAAAAGTAAATTTGAGGCTCCGTGCAGGAGGCATTAGCCAGCCCTTCTCCGAAAATGCGAACGTCTGCAGATATCTCGCAGACAGAAACAGCTAGCCTGCAAAGCTGTTGCTCAGCCTCATCTGCCCATGGCACTGCTCACACAGAGGCACAGAGACTGGGGCTGCTTGCTTGTTTTGCCACCTCACACTTCAAAAGTAAATTTGAGGCTCCGTGCAGGAGGCATTAGCCAGCCCTTCTCCGAAAATGCGAACGTCTGCAGATATCTCGCAGACAGAAACAGCTAGCCTGCAAAGCTGTTGCTCAGCCTCATCTGCCCATGGCACTGCTCACACAGAGGCACAGAGACTGGGGCTGCTTGCTTGTCTTGCCACCTCAAACTTCAAAAGCATCTTAGGTGGTCCGTGAAGGGGGCCTCCGGCAGCCCTACTCTTAAAATGCGAACGTCTGCAGATAGCTCACAGCCAGAAAGAGCTAGCCTGGAAAGCTGTTGCTCAGCCTCATCTGCTCATGGCACTTCTCACACAAAGGCACAAAGACTGGGGCTGCTTGCTTGTCTTGCCACCTCAAACTTCAAACGTAGCTTTGGGGTTCCATGCAGGGGGCCTCCGGCAGCCCTGCTATAAAAATGGAAACGTCTGCAGATAGCTCGCAGACACAAAAAGCTGGCCTGGAAAGCTGTTGCTCAGCCTCATCTGCCCATGGCACTGCTCGCACAGAGGCACAGAGACTGGGGCTGCTTGCTTGTCTTGCCACCTCAAACTTCAAAAGTATCTTAGGTGGTCCGTGAAGGGGGCCTCCGACAGCACTACTCTGAAATTGCGAACGTCTGCACATAGCTCGCAGCCAGAAAAAGCTAGCCTGCAAAGCTGTTGCTCAGCCTCATCTGCCCATGGCACTGCTCACACAGAGGCACAGAGACTGGGGCTGCTTTCTTTTCTTGTCACCTCAAACTTCAAACGTATCTTTGGGGGTCCATGCAGGGGGCCTCCGGCAGCCCTGCTCTGAAAATGGAAACGTCTGCAGATAGCTCGCAGGCAGAAAAAGCTGGCCTGGAAAGCTGTTGCTCAGCCTCATCTGCCCATGGCACTGCTCGCACAGAGGCACAGAGACTGGGGCTGCTTGCTTGTCTTGCAACCTCAAACTTCAAAATTATCTTAGGTGGTCCATGAAGGGGGCCTCCGACAGCCCTACTCTGAAATTGCGAACGTCTGCAGATAGCTCGCAGGCAGAAAGAGCTAGCCTGGAAAGCTGTTGCTCAGCCTCATCTGCCCATGGCACGATTCGCACAGAGGCAGAGAGACTGGGGCTGCTTTCTTGTCTTGCAACCTCAAACTTCAAAAGTAAACTTGAGGCTCCGTGCAGAAGGCCTTAGCCAGCCCTTCTCGAAAATGCGAACGTCTGCAGATAGCTCGCAGGCAGAAAAAGCTGGCCTGGAAAGCTGTTGCTCAACCTCATCTGCCCATGGCACTGCTCGCACAGAGGCACAGAGACTGGGGCTGCTTGCTTGTCTTGCAACCTCAAACTTCAAAAGTATCTTGGGTGATCCTTGAAGTGGGCCTCCGGCAGCCCTGCTCTGAAAATGCGAACGTCTGCAGAGAGCTCGCAACCAGAAAGAGCTAGCCTGGAAAGCTGTTGCTCAGCCTCATCTGCTCATGGCACTGCTCGCACAGAGGCACAGAGACTGGGGCTGCTTGCTTGTTTTGCCACCTCACACTTCAAAAGTAAATTTGAGGCTCCGTGCAGGAGGCATTAGCCAGCCCTTCTCCGAAAATGCGAACGTCTGCAGATATCTCGCAGACAGAAACAGCTAGCCTGCAAAGCTGTTGCTCAGCCTCATCTGCCCATGGCACTGCTCACACAGAGGCACAGAGACTGGGGCTGCTTGCTTGTCTTGCCACCTCAAACTTCAAAAGCATCTTAGGTGGTCCGTGAAGGGGGCCTCCGGCAGCCCTACTCTTAAAATGCGAACGTCTGCAGATAGCTCACAGCCAGAAAGAGGTAGCCTGGAAAGCTGTTGCTCAGCCTCATCTGCTCATGGCACTTCTCACACAAAGGCACAAAGACTGGAGCTGCTTGCTTGTCTTGCCACCTCAAACTTCAAACGTAGCTTTGGGGTTCCATGCAGGGGGCCTCCGGCAGCCCTGCTATAAAAATGGAAACGTCTGCAGATAGCTCGCAGGCACAAAAAGCTGGCCTGGAAAGCTGTTGCTCAGCCTCATCTGCCCATGGCACTGCTCGCACAGAGGCACAGAGACTGGGGCTGCTTGCTTGTCTTGCCACCTCAAACTTCAAAAGTATCTTAGGTGGTCCGTGAAGGGGGCCTCCGACAGCACTACTCTGAAATTGCGAACGTCTGCACATAGCTCGCAGCCAGAAAAAGCTAGCCTGCAAAGCTGTTGCTCAGCCTCATCTGCCCATGGCACTGCTCACACAGAGGCACAGAGACTGGGGCTGCTTTCTTTTCTTGTCACCTCAAACTTCAAACGTATCTTTGGGGGTCCATGCAGGGGGCCTCCGGCAGCCCTGCTCTGAAAATGGAAACGTCTGCAGATAGCTCGCAGGCAGAAAAAGCTGGCCTGGAAAGCTGTTGCTCAGCCTCATCTGCCCATGGCACTGCTCGCACAGAGGCACAGAGACTGGGGCTGCTTGCTTGTCTTGCAACCTCAAACTTCAAAATTATCTTAGGTGGTCCGTGAAGGGGGCCTCCGACAGCCCTACTCTGAAATTGCGAACGTCTGCAGAGAGCTCGCAACCAGAAAAAGCTAGCCTGGAAAGCTGTTGCTCAGCCTCATCTGCTCATGGCACTGCTCGCACAGAGGCACAGAGACTGGGGCTGCTTGCTTGTCTTGCCACCTCTAACTTTAAACGTAGCTTAGGTGGTCCGTGCAGTGTGTCCTCCGGCAGCCCTGCTCCCAAAATGCGAACGTCTGCAGATAGCTCGCAGCCAGAAAGAGCTAGCCTGGAAAGCTGTTGCTCAGCCTCATCTGCTCATGACACTGCTCGCACAGAGGCACAGAGACTGGGGCTGCTTGCTTTTCTTGCACCTCAAACTTCAAACGTATCTTTGGGGGTCCATGCAGGGTGCCTCCTTCAGCCCTGCTCTGAAAATGCGAACGTCTGCAGATAGCTCGCAGGCAGAAAGAGCTAGCCTGCAAAGCTGTTGCTCAGCCTCATCTGCCCATGGCACTGCTCGCATAGAGGCAGAGAGACTGGGGCTGCTTGCTTGTCTTGCAACCTCAAACTTCAAAAGTAAATTTGAGGCTCCGTGCAGGAGGAATTAGCCAGCCCTTCTCCGAAAATGCGAACGTCTGCAGATAGCTCGCAGACAGAAAGAGCTAGCCTGGAAAGCTGTTGCTCATCCTCATCTGCTCATGGCACTGCTCGCACAGAGGCACAGAGACTGGGGCTGCTTTCTTGTCTTGCAACCTCAAACTTCAAACGTATCTTTGGAGGTCCATGCAGGGGGCCTCCGGCAGCCCTGCTCTCAAAATGCGAAGGTCTGCAGATAGCTCGCAGCCAGAAAGAGCTAGCCTGGAAAGCTGTTGCTCAGCCTCATCTGCCCATGGCACTGCTCGCACAGAGGCACAGAGACTGGGGCTGCTTGCTTGTCTTGCCACCTCAAACTTCAAAAGTATCTTAGGTGTTCCGTGAAGGGGGCCTCCGGCAGCCCTACTCTGAAAACGCGAACGTCTGCAGAGAGCTCGCAACCAGAAAAAGCTAGCCTGCAAAGCTGTTGCTCAGCCTCATCTGCCCATGGCACTGCTCACACAGAGGCACAGAGACTGGGGCTGCTTGCTTGTCTTGCAACCTCAAACTTCAAACATAACTTTGGGGGTCCGTGCAGGGGGCCTCCGCAGCCCTGCTCTGAAAATGCGAACGTCTGCAGATAGCTCGCAGGCAGAAAGAGCTAGCCTGGAAAGCTGTTGCTCAGCCTCATCTGCCCATGGCACGATTTGCACAGAGGCAGAGAGACTGGGGCTGCTTTCTTGTCTTGCAACCTCAAACTTCAAAAGTAAACTTGAGGCTCCGTGCAGAAGGCCTTAGCCAGCCCTTCTCGAAAATGCGAACGTCTGCAGATAGCTCGCAGGCAGAAAGAGCTAGCCTGGAAAGCTGTTGCTCAACCTCATCTGCCCATGGCACTGCTCACACAGAGGCACAGAGACTGGGGCTGCTTGCTTTTCTTGCCACCTCAAACTTCAAACGTAGATTTGGGGGTCCATGCAGGGGGCCTCCGGCAGCCCTGCTCTGAAAATGCGAAGGTCTGCAGATAGCTCGCAGGCAGAAAAAGCTGGCCTGGAAAGCTGTTGCTCAGCCTCATCTGCCCATGGCACTGCTCGCACAGAGGCACAGAGACTGGGGCTGCTTGCTTGTCTTGCAACCTCAAACTTCAAAAGTATCTTGGGTGATCCTTGAAGGGGGCCTCCGGCAGCCCTGCTCTGAAAATGCGAACGTCTGCAGAGAGCTCGCAACCAGAAAGAGCTAGCCTGGAAAGCTGTTGCTCAGCCTCATCTGCTCATGGCACTGCTCGCACAGAGGCCCAGAGACTGGGGCTGCTTGCTTGTTTTGCCACCTCAAACTTCAAAAGTAAATTTGAGGCTCCGTGCAGGAGGCATTAGCCAGCCCTTCTCCGAAAATGCGAACGTCTGCAGATATCTCGCAGACAGAAACAGCTAGCCTGCAAAGCTGTTGCTCAGCCTCATCTGCCCATGGCACTGCTCACACAGAGGCACAGAGACTGGGGCTGCTTGCTTGTCTTGCCACCTCAAACTTCAAAAGCATCTTAGGTGGTCCGTGAAGGGGGCCTCCGGCAGCCCTACTCTTAAAATGCGAACGTCTGCAGATAGCTCACAGCCAGAAAGAGCTAGCCTGGAAAGCTGTTGCTCAGCCTCATCTGCTCATGGCACTTCTCACACAAAGGCACAAAGACTGGGGCTGCTTGCTTGTCTTGCCACCTCAAACTTCAAACGTAGCTTTGGGGTTCCATGCAGGGGGCCTCCGGCAGCCCTGCTATAAAAATGGAAACGTCTGCAGATAGCTCGCAGACACAAAAAGCTGGCCTGGAAAGCTGTTGCTCAGCCTCATCTGCCCATGGCACTGCTCGCACAGAGGCACAGAGACTGGGGCTGCTTGCTTGTCTTGCCACCTCAAACTTCAAAAGTATCTTAGGTGGTCCGTGAAGGGGGCCTCCGACAGCACTACTCTGAAATTGCGAACGTCTGCACATATCTCGCAACCAGAAAAAGCTAGCCTGCAAAGCTGTTGCTCAGCCTCATCTGCCCATGGCACTGCTCACACAGAGGCACAGAGACTGGGGCTGCTTTCTTTTCTTGTCACCTCAAACTTCAAACGTATCTTTGGGGGTCCATGCAGGGGGCCTCCGGCAGCCCTGCTCTGAAAATGGAAACGTCTGCAGATAGCTCGCAGGCAGAAAAAGCTGGCCTGGAAAGCTGTTGCTCAGCCTCATCTGCCCATGGCACTGCTCGCACAGAGGCACAGAGACTGGGGCTGCTTGCTTGTCTTGCAACCTCAAACTTCAAAATTATCTTAGGTGGTCCATGAAGGGGGCCTCCGACAGCCCTACTCTGAAATTGCGAACGTCTGCAGATAGCTCGCAGGCAGAAAGAGCTAGCCTGGAAAGCTGTTGCTCAGCCTCATCTGCCCATGGCACGATTCGCACAGAGGCAGAGAGACTGGGGCTGCTTTCTTGTCTTGCAACCTCAAACTTCAAAAGTAAACTTGAGGCTCCGTGCAGAAGGCCTTAGCCAGCCCTTCTCGAAAATGCGAACGTCTGCAGATAGCTCGCAGGCATAAAGAGCTAGCCTGGAAAGCTGTTGCTCAACCTCATCTGCCCATGGCACTGCTCACACAGAGGCACAGAGACTGGGGCTGCTTGCTTTTCTTGCCACCTCAAACTTCAAACGTATATTTGGGTGTCCATGCAGGGGGCCTCCGGCAGCCCTGCTCTGAAAATGCGAAGGTCTGCAGATAGCTCGCAGGCAGAAAAAGCTGGCCTGGAAAGCTGTTGCTCAGCCTCATCTGCCCATGGCACTGCTCGCACAGAGGCACAGAGACTGGGGCTGCTTGCTTGTCTTGCAACCTCAAACTTCAAAAGTATCTTGGGTGATCCTTGAAGGGGGCCTCCGGCAGCCCTGCTCTGAAAATGCGAACGTCTGCAGAGAGCTCGCAACCAGAAAGAGCTAGCCTGGAAAGCTGTTGCTCAGCCTCATCTGCTCATGGCACTGCTCGCACAGAGGCACAGAGACTGGGGCTGCTTGCTTGTTTTGCCACCTCAAACTTCAAAAGTAAATTTGAGGCTCCGTGCAGGAGGCATTAGCCAGCCCTTCTCCGAAAATGCGAACGTCTGCAGATATCTCGCAGACAGAAACAGCTAGCCTGCAAAGCTGTTGCTCAGCCTCATCTGCCCATGGCACTGCTCACACAGAGGCACAGAGACTGGGGCTGCTTGCTTGTTTTGCCACCTCACACTTCAAAAGTAAATTTGAGGCTCCGTGCAGGAGGCATTAGCCAGCCCTTCTCCGAAAATGCGAACGTCTGCAGATATCTCGCAGACAGAAACAGCTAGCCTGCAAAGCTGTTGCTCAGCCTCATCTGCCCATGGCACTGCTCACACAGAGGCACAGAGACTGGGGCTGCTTGCTTGTCTTGCCACCTCAAACTTCAAAAGCATCTTAGGTGGTCCGTGAAGGGGGCCTCCGGCAGCCCTACTCTTAAAATGCGAACGTCTGCAGATAGCTCACAGCCAGAAAGAGCTAGCCTGGAAAGCTGTTGCTCAGCCTCATCTGCTCATGGCACTTCTCACACAAAGGCACAAAGACTGGGGCTGCTTGCTTGTCTTGCCACCTCAAACTTCAAACGTAGCTTTGGGGTTCCATGCAGGGGGCCTCCGGCAGCCCTGCTATAAAAATGGAAACGTCTGCAGATAGCTCGCAGACACAAAAAGCTGGCCTGGAAAGCTGTTGCTCAGCCTCATCTGCCCATGGCACTGCTCGCACAGAGGCACAGAGACTGGGGCTGCTTGCTTGTCTTGCCACCTCAAACTTCAAAAGTATCTTAGGTGGTCCGTGAAGGGGGCCTCCGACAGCACTACTCTGAAATTGCAAACGTCTGCACATAGCTCGCAGCCAGAAAAAGCTAGCCTGCAAAGCTGTTGCTAGCCTCATCTGCCCATGGCACTGCTCACACAGAGGCACAGAGACTGGGGCTGCTTTCTTTTCTTGTCACCTCAAACTTCAAACGTATCTTTGGGGGTCCATGCAGGGGGCCTCCGGCAGCCCTGCTCTGAAAATGGAAACGTCTGCAGATAGCTCGCAGGCAGAAAAAGCTGGCCTGGAAAGCTGTTGCTCAGCCTCATCTGCCCATGGCACTGCTCGCACAGAGGCACAGAGACTGGGGCTGCTTGCTAGTCTTGCAACCTCAAACTTCAAAATTATCTTAGGTGGTCCATGAAGGGGGCCTCCGACAGCCCTACTCTGAAATTGCGAACGTCTGCAGATAGCTCGCAGGCAGAAAGAGCTAGCCTGGAAAGCTGTTGCTCAGCCTCATCTGCCCATGGCACGATTCGCACAGAGGCAGAGAGACTGGGGCTGCTTTCTTGTCTTGCAACCTCAAACTTCAAAAGTAAACTTGAGGCTCCGTGCAGAAGGCCTTAGCCAGCCCTTCTCGAAAATGCGAACGTCTGCAGATAGCTCGCAGGCAGAAAAAGCTGGCCTGGAAAGCTGTTGCTCAACCTCATCTGCCCATGGCACTGCTCGCACAGAGGCACAGAGACTGGGGCTGCTTGCTTGTCTTGCAACCTCAAACTTCAAAAGTATCTTGGGTGATCCTTGAAGTGGGCCTCCGGCAGCCCTGCTCTGAAAATGCGAACGTCTGCAGAGAGCTCGCAACCAGAAAGAGCTAGCCTGGAAAGCTGTTGCTCAGCCTCATCTGCTCATGGCACTGCTCGCACAGAGGCACAGAGACTGGGGCTGCTTGCTTGTTTTGCCACCTCAAACTTCAAAAGTAAATTTGAGGCTCCGTGCAGGAGGCATTAGCCAGCCCTTCTCCGAAAATGCGAACGTCTGCAGATATCTCGCAGACAGAAACAGCTAGCCTGCAAAGCTGTTGCTCAGCCTCATCTGCCCATGGCACTGCTCACACAGAGGCACAGAGACTGGGGCTGCTTGCTTGTTTTGCCACCTCACACTTCAAAAGTAAATTTGAGGCTCCGTGCAGGAGGCATTAGCCAGCCCTTCTCCGAAAATGCGAACGTCTGCAGATATCTCGCAGACAGAAACAGCTAGCCTGCAAAGCTGTTGCTCAGCCTCATCTGCCCATGGCACTGCTCACACAGAGGCACAGAGACTGGGGCTGCTTGCTTGTCTTGCCACCTCAAACTTCAAAAGCATCTTAGGTGGTCCGTGAAGGGGGCCTCCGGCAGCCCTACTCTTAAAATGCGAACGTCTGCAGATAGCTCACAGCCAGAAAGAGCTAGCCTGGAAAGCTGTTGCTCAGCCTCATCTGCTCATGGCACTTCTCACACAAAGGCACAAAGACTGGGGCTGCTTGCTTGTCTTGCCACCTCAAACTTCAAACGTAGCTTTGGGGTTCCATGCAGGGGGCCTCCGGCAGCCCTGCTATAAAAATGGAAACGTCTGCAGATAGCTCGCAGACACAAAAAGCTGGCCTGGAAAGCTGTTGCTCAGCCTCATCTGCCCATGGCACTGCTCGCACAGAGGCACAGAGACTGGGGCTGCTTGCTTGTCTTGCCACCTCAAACTTCAAAAGTATCTTAGGTGGTCCGTGAAGGGGGCCTCCGACAGCACTACTCTGAAATTGCGAACGTCTGCACATAGCTCGCAGCCAGAAAAAGCTAGCCTGCAAAGCTGTTGCTCAGCCTCATCTGCCCATGGCACTGCTCACACAGAGGCACAGAGACTGGGGCTGCTTTCTTTTCTTGTCACCTCAAACTTCAAACGTATCTTTGGGGGTCCATGCAGGGGGCCTCCGGCAGCCCTGCTCTGAAAATGGAAACGTCTGCAGATAGCTCGCAGGCAGAAAAAGCTGGCCTGGAAAGCTGTTGCTCAGCCTCATCTGCCCATGGCACTGCTCGCACAGAGGCACAGAGACTGGGGCTGCTTGCTTGTCTTGCAACCTCAAACTTCAAAATTATCTTAGGTGGTCCATGAAGGGGGCCTCCGACAGCCCTACTCTGAAATTGCGAACGTCTGCAGATAGCTCGCAGGCAGAAAGAGCTAGCCTGGAAAGCTGTTGCTCAGCCTCATCTGCCCATGGCACGATTCGCACAGAGGCAGAGAGACTGGGGCTGCTTTCTTGTCTTGCAACCTCAAACTTCAAAAGTAAACTTGAGGCTCCGTGCAGAAGGCCTTAGCCAGCCCTTCTCGAAAATGCGAACGTCTGCAGATAGCTCGCAGGCAGAAAAAGCTGGCCTGGAAAGCTGTTGCTCAACCTCATCTGCCCATGGCACTGCTCGCACAGAGGCACAGAGACTGGGGCTGCTTGCTTGTCTTGCAACCTCAAACTTCAAAAGTATCTTGGGTGATCCTTGAAGTGGGCCTCCGGCAGCCCTGCTCTGAAAATGCGAACGTCTGCAGAGAGCTCGCAACCAGAAAGAGCTAGCCTGGAAAGCTGTTGCTCAGCCTCATCTGCTCATGGCACTGCTCGCACAGAGGCACAGAGACTGGGGCTGCTTGCTTGTTTTGCCACCTCACACTTCAAAAGTAAATTTGAGGCTCCGTGCAGGAGGCATTAGCCAGCCCTTCTCCGAAAATGCGAACGTCTGCAGATATCTCGCAGACAGAAACAGCTAGCCTGCAAAGCTGTTGCTCAGCCTCATCTGCCCATGGCACTGCTCACACAGAGGCACAGAGACTGGGGCTGCTTGCTTGTCTTGCCACCTCAAACTTCAAAAGCATCTTAGGTGGTCCGTGAAGGGGGCCTCCGGCAGCCCTACTCTTAAAATGCGAACGTCTGCAGATAGCTCACAGCCAGAAAGAGGTAGCCTGGAAAGCTGTTGCTCAGCCTCATCTGCTCATGGCACTTCTCACACAAAGGCACAAAGACTGGAGCTGCTTGCTTGTCTTGCCACCTCAAACTTCAAACGTAGCTTTGGGGTTCCATGCAGGGGGCCTCCGGCAGCCCTGCTATAAAAATGGAAACGTCTGCAGATAGCTCGCAGGCACAAAAAGCTGGCCTGGAAAGCTGTTGCTCAGCCTCATCTGCCCATGGCACTGCTCGCACAGAGGCACAGAGACTGGGGCTGCTTGCTTGTCTTGCCACCTCAAACTTCAAAAGTATCTTAGGTGGTCCGTGAAGGGGGCCTCCGACAGCACTACTCTGAAATTGCGAACGTCTGCACATAGCTCGCAGCCAGAAAAAGCTAGCCTGCAAAGCTGTTGCTCAGCCTCATCTGCCCATGGCACTGCTCACACAGAGGCACAGAGACTGGGGCTGCTTTCTTTTCTTGTCACCTCAAACTTCAAACGTATCTTTGGGGGTCCATGCAGGGGGCCTCCGGCAGCCCTGCTCTGAAAATGGAAACGTCTGCAGATAGCTCGCAGGCAGAAAAAGCTGGCCTGGAAAGCTGTTGCTCAGCCTCATCTGCCCATGGCACTGCTCGCACAGAGGCACAGAGACTGGGGCTGCTTGCTTGTCTTGCAACCTCAAACTTCAAAATTATCTTAGGTGGTCCGTGAAGGGGGCCTCCGACAGCCCTACTCTGAAATTGCGAACGTCTGCAGAGAGCTCGCAACCAGAAAAAGCTAGCCTGGAAAGCTGTTGCTCAGCCTCATCTGCTCATGGCACTGCTCGCACAGAGGCACAGAGACTGGGGCTGCTTGCTTGTCTTGCCACCTCTAACTTTAAACGTAGCTTAGGTGGTCCGTGCAGTGTGTCCTCCGGCAGCCCTGCTCCCAAAATGCGAACGTCTGCAGATAGCTCGCAGCCAGAAAGAGCTAGCCTGGAAAGCTGTTGCTCAGCCTCATCTGCTCATGACACTGCTCGCACAGAGGCACAGAGACTGGGGCTGCTTGCTTTTCTTGCACCTCAAACTTCAAACGTATCTTTGGGGGTCCATGCAGGGTGCCTCCTTCAGCCCTGCTCTGAAAATGCGAACGTCTGCAGATAGCTCGCAGGCAGAAAGAGCTAGCCTGCAAAGCTGTTGCTCAGCCTCATCTGCCCATGGCACTGCTCGCATAGAGGCAGAGAGACTGGGGCTGCTTGCTTGTCTTGCCACCTCAAACTTCAAAAGTAAATTAGAGGCTCCGTGCAGGAGGCATTAGCCAGCCCTTCTCCGAAAATGCGAACGTCTGCAGATAGCTCACAGCCAGAAAGAGCTAGCCTGGAAAGCTGTTGCTCAGCCTCATCTGCTCATGGCACTTCTCACACAAAGGCACAAAGACTGGGGCTGCTTGCTTGTCTTGCCACCTCAAACTTCAAACGTAGCTTTGGGGTTCCATGCAGGGGGCCTCCGGCAGCCCTGCTCTGAAAATGCGAACGTCTGCAGATAGCTCGCAGGCAGAAAAAGCTGGCCTGGAAAGCTGTTGCTCAGCCTCATCTGCCCATGGCACTGCTCGCACAGAGGCACAGAGACTGGGGCTGCTTGCTTTTCTTCCCACCTCAAACTTCAAAAGCATCTTAGGTGGTCCGTGAAGGGGGCCTCCGGCAGCCCTGCTCTTAAAATGCGAACGTGTGCAGAGAGCTCGCAGCCAGAAAGAGCTATCCTGGAAAGCTGTTGCTCAGCCTCATCTGCTCATGGCACTTCTCACACAAAGGCACAAAGACTGGGGCTGCTTGCTTGTCTTGCAACCTCAAACTTCAAACATAGCTTTGGGGGTCCATGCAGGGGGCCTCCGGCAGCCCTGCTCTGAAAATGGAAACGTCTGCAGATAGCTCGCAGGCAGAAAAAGCTGGCCTGGAAAGCTGTTGCTCAGCCTCATCTGCCCATGGCACTGCTCGCACAGAGGCACAGAGACTGGGGCTGCTTGCTTGTCTTGCAACCTCAAACTTCAAAATTATCTTAGGTGGTCCATGAAGGGGGCCTCCGACAGCCCTACTCTGAAATTGCGAACGTCTGCAGATAGCTCGCAGGCAGAAAGAGCTAGCCTGGAAAGCTGTTGCTCAGCCTCATCTGCCCATGGCACGATTCGCACAGAGGCAGAGAGACTGGGGCTGCTTTCTTGTCTTGCAACCTCAAACTTCAAAAGTAAACTTGAGGCTCCGTGCAGAAGGCCTTAGCCAGCCCTTCTCGAAAATGCGAACGTCTGCAGATAGCTCGCAGGCATAAAGAGCTAGCCTGGAAAGCTGTTGCTCAACCTCATCTGCCCATGGCACTGCTCACACAGAGGCACAGAGACTGGGGCTGCTTGCTTGTCTTGCCACCTCAAACTTCAAACGTATATTTGGGGGTCCATGCAGGGGGCCTCCGGCAGCCCTGCTCTGAAAATGCGAAGGTCTGCAGATAGCTCGCAGGCAGAAAAAGCTGGCCTGGAAAGCTGTTGCTCAGCCTCATCTGCCCATGGCACTGCTCGCACAGAGGCACAGAGACTGGGGCTGCTTGCTTGTCTTGCAACCTCAAACTTCAAAAGTATCTTGGGTGATCCTTGAAGGGGGCCTCCGGCAGCCCTGCTCTGAAAATGCGAACGTCTGCAGAGAGCTCGCAACCAGAAAGAGCTAGCCTGGAAAGCTGTTGCTCAGCCTCATCTGCTCATGGCACTGCTCGCACAGAGGCACAGAGACTGGGGCTGCTTGCTTGTTTTGCCACCTCAAACTTCAAAAGTAAATTTGAGGCTCCGTGCAGGAGGCATTAGCCAGCCCTTCTCCGAAAATGCGAACGTCTGCAGATATCTCGCAGACAGAAACAGCTAGCCTGCAAAGCTGTTGCTCAGCCTCATCTGCCCATGGCACTGCTCACACAGAGGCACAGAGACTGGGGCTGCTTGCTTGTTTTGCCACCTCACACTTCAAAAGTAAATTTGAGGCTCCGTGCAGGAGGCATTAGCCAGCCCTTCTCCGAAAATGCGAACGTCTGCAGATATCTCGCAGACAGAAACAGCTAGCCTGCAAAGCTGTTGCTCAGCCTCATCTGCCCATGGCACTGCTCACACAGAGGCACAGAGACTGGGGCTGCTTGCTTGTCTTGCCACCTCAAACTTCAAAAGCATCTTAGGTGGTCCGTGAAGGGGGCCTCCGGCAGCCCTACTCTTAAAATGCGAACGTCTGCAGATAGCTCACAGCCAGAAAGAGCTAGCCTGGAAAGCTGTTGCTCAGCCTCATCTGCTCATGGCACTTCTCACACAAAGGCACAAAGACTGGGGCTGCTTGCTTGTCTTGCCACCTCAAACTTCAAACGTAGCTTTGGGGTTCCATGCAGGGGGCCTCCGGCAGCCCTGCTATAAAAATGGAAACGTCTGCAGATAGCTCGCAGACACAAAAAGCTGGCCTGGAAAGCTGTTGCTCAGCCTCATCTGCCCATGGCACTGCTCGCACAGAGGCACAGAGACTGGGGCTGCTTGCTTGTCTTGCCACCTCAAACTTCAAAAGTATCTTAGGTGGTCCGTGAAGGGGGCCTCCGACAGCACTACTCTGAAATTGCGAACGTCTGCACATAGCTCGCAGCCAGAAAAAGCTAGCCTGCAAAGCTGTTGCTCAGCCTCATCTGCCCATGGCACTGCTCACACAGAGGCACAGAGACTGGGGCTGCTTTCTTTTCTTGTCACCTCAAACTTCAAACGTATCTTTGGGGGTTCATGCAGGGGGCCTCCGGCAGCCCTGCTCTGAAAATGGAAACGTCTGCAGATAGCTCGCAGGCAGAAAAAGCTGGCCTGGAAAGCTGTTGCTCAGCCTCATCTGCCCATGGCACTGCTCGCACAGAGGCACAGAGACTGGGGCTGCTTGCTTGTCTTGCAACCTCAAACTTCAAAATTATCTTAGGTGGTCCATGAAGGGGGCCTCCGACAGCCCTACTCTGAAATTGCGAACGTCTGCAGATAGCTCGCAGGCAGAAAGAGCTAGCCTGGAAAGCTGTTGCTCAGCCTCATCTGCCCATGGCACGATTCGCACAGAGGCAGAGAGACTGGGGCTGCTTTCTTGTCTTGCAACCTCAAACTTCAAAAGTAAACTTGAGGCTCCGTGCAGAAGGCCTTAGCCAGCCCTTCTCGAAAATGCGAACGTGTGCAGATAGCTCGCAGGCAGAAAAAGCTGGCCTGGAAAGCTGTTGCTCAACCTCATCTGCCCATGGCACTGCTCGCACAGAGGCACAGAGACTGGGGCTGCTTGCTTGTCTTGCAACCTCAAACTTCAAAAGTATCTTGGGTGATCCTTGAAGTGGGCCTCCGGCAGCCCTGCTCTGAAAATGCGAACGTCTGCAGAGAGCTCGCAACCAGAAAGAGCTAGCCTGGAAAGCTGTTGCTCAGCCTCATCTGCTCATGGCACTGCTCGCACAGAGGCACAGAGACTGGGGCTGCTTGCTTGTTTTGCCACCTCACACTTCAAAAGTAAATTTGAGGCTCCGTGCAGGAGGCATTAGCCAGCCCTTCTCCGAAAATGCGAACGTCTGCAGATATCTCGCAGACAGAAACAGCTAGCCTGCAAAGCTGTTGCTCAGCCTCATCTGCCCATGGCACTGCTCACACAGAGGCACAGAGACTGGGGCTGCTTGCTTGTCTTGCCACCTCAAACTTCAAAAGCATCTTAGGTGGTCCGTGAAGGGGGCCTCCGGCAGCCCTACTCTTAAAATGCGAACGTCTGCAGATAGCTCACAGCCAGAAAGAGGTAGCCTGGAAAGCTGTTGCTCAGCCTCATCTGCTCATGGCACTTCTCACACAAAGGCACAAAGACTGGAGCTGCTTGCTTGTCTTGCCACCTCAAACTTCAAACGTAGCTTTGGGGTTCCATGCAGGGGGCCTCCGGCAGCCCTGCTATAAAAATGGAAACGTCTGCAGATAGCTCGCAGGCACAAAAAGCTGGCCTGGAAAGCTGTTGCTCAGCCTCATCTGCCCATGGCACTGCTCGCACAGAGGCACAGAGACTGGGGCTGCTTGCTTGTCTTGCCACCTCAAACTTCAAAAGTATCTTAGGTGGTCCGTGAAGGGGGCCTCCGACAGCACTACTCTGAAATTGCGAACGTCTGCACATAGCTCGCAGCCAGAAAAAGCTAGCCTGCAAAGCTGTTGCTCAGCCTCATCTGCCCATGGCACTGCTCACACAGAGGCACAGAGACTGGGGCTGCTTTCTTTTCTTGTCACCTCAAACTTCAAACGTATCTTTGGGGGTCCATGCAGGGGGCCTCCGGCAGCCCTGCTCTGAAAATGGAAACGTCTGCAGATAGCTCGCAGGCAGAAAAAGCTGTCCTGGAAAGCTGTTGCTCAGCCTCATCTGCCCATGGCACTGCTCGCACAGAGGCACAGAGACTGGGGCTGCTTGCTTGTCTTGCAACCTCAAACTTCAAAATTATCTTAGGTGGTCCGTGAAGGGGGCCTCCGACAGCCCTACTCTGAAATTGCGAACGTCTGCAGAGAGCTCGCAACCAGAAAAAGCTAGCCTGGAAAGCTGTTGCTCAGCCTCATCTGCTCATGGCACTGCTCGCACAGAGGCACAGAGACTGGGGCTGCTTGCTTGTCTTGCCACCTCTAACTTTAAACGTAGCTTAGGTGGTCCGTGCAGTGTGTCCTCCGGCAGCCCTGCTCCCAAAATGCGAACGTCTGCAGATAGCTCGCAGCCAGAAAGAGCTAGCCTGGAAAGCTGTTGCTCAGCCTCATCTGCTCATGACACTGCTCGCACAGAGGCACAGAGACTGGGGCTGCTTGCTTTTCTTGCACCTCAAACTTCAAACGTATCTTTGGGGGTCCATGCAGGGTGCCTCCTTCAGCCCTGCTCTGAAAATGCGAACGTCTGCAGATAGCTCGCAGGCAGAAAGAGCTAGCCTGCAAAGCTGTTGCTCAGCCTCATCTGCCCATGGCACTGCTCGCATAGAGGCAGAGAGACTGGGGCTGCTTGCTTGTCTTGCCACCTCAAACTTCAAAAGTAAATTAGAGGCTCCGTGCAGGAGGCATTAGCCAGCCCTTCTCCGAAAATGCGAACGTCTGCAGATAGCTCGCAGACAGAAACAGGTAGCCTGCAAAGCTGTTGCTCAGCCTCATCTGCCCATGGCACTGCTCACACAGAGGCACAGAGACTGGGGCTGCTTGCTTTTCTTGTCACCTCAAACTTCAAACGTATCTTTGGGGGTCCATGCAGGGGGGCTCCGGCGGCCCTGCTCTGAAAATGCGAACGTCTGCAGATAGCTCGCAGGCAGAAAAAGCTGGCCTGGAAAGCTGTTGCTCAGCCTCATCTGCCCATGGCACTGCTCGCACAGAGGCACAGAGACTGGGGCTGCTTGCTTTTCTTCCCACCTCAAACTTCAAAAGCATCTTAGGTGGTCCGTGAAGGGGGCCTCCGGCAGCCCTGCTCTTAAAATGCGAACGTGTGCAGAGAGCTCGCAGCCAGAAAGAGCTATCCTGGAAAGCTGTTGCTCAGCCTCATCTGCTCATGGCACTTCTCACACAAAGGCACAAAGACTGGGGCTGCTTGCTTGTCTTGCAACCTCAAACTTCAAACATAGCTTTGGGGGTCCGTGCAGGGGGCCTCCGGCAGCCCTGCTCTGAATATGCGAACGTCTGCAGATAGCTCGCAGGCAGAAAGAGCTAGCCTGGAAAGCTGTTGCTCAGCCTCATCTGCCCATGGCACTGCTCGCACAGAGGCATAGAGACTGGGGCTGCTTGCTTGTCTTGCCCCCTCAAACTTCAAAAGTATCTTAGGTGGTCCGTGAAGGGGGCCTCCGGCAGCCCTACTCTGAAATTGCGAACATCTGCAGAGAGCTCGCAACCAGAAAAAGCTAGCCTGCAAAGCTGTTGCTCAGCCTCATCTGCCCATGGCACTTCTCACACAGAGGCACAGAGACTGGGGCTGCTTGCTTGTCTTGCAACCTCAAACTTCAAACATAGCTTTGGGGGTTCGTGCAGGGGGCCTCCGGCAGCCCTGCTCTGAAAATGCGAATGTCTGCAGATAGCTCGCAGGCAGAAAGAGGTAGCCTGGAAAGCTGTTGCTCAGCCTCATCTGCCCATGGCACTGCTCGCACAGAGGCACAGAGACTGGGGCTGCTTGCTTGTCTTGCAACCTCAAACTTCAAAAGTAAATTTGAGGCTCCGTGCAGGAGGAATTAGCCAGCCCTTCTCCGAAAATGCGAACGTCTGCAGATAGCTCGCAGACAGAAAGAGCTAGCCTGGAAAGCTGTTGCTCATCCTCATCTGCTCATGGCACTGCTCGCACAGACGCACAGAGACTGGGGCTGCTTGCTTGTCTTGCACCTCAAACTTCAAACGTATCTTTGGAGGTCCATGCAGGGGGCCTCCGGCAGCCCTGCTCTCAAAATGCGAAGGTCTGCAGATAGCTCGCAGCCAGAAAGAGCTAGCCTGGAAAGCTGTTGCTCAGCCTCATCTGCCCATGGCACGATTCGCACAGAGGCAGAGAGACTGGGGCTGCTTTCTTGTCTTGCAACCTCAAACTTCAAAAGTAAACTTGAGGCTCCGTGCAGAAGGCCTTAGCCAGCCCTTCTCGAAAATGCGAACGTCTGCAGATAGCTCGCAGGCAGAAAGAGCTAGCCTGGAAAGCTGTTGCTCAACCTCTTCTGCCCATGGCACTGCTCACACAGAGGCACAGAGACTGGGGCTGCTTGCTTTTCTTGCCACCTCAAACTTCAAACGTATATTTGGGGGTCCATGCAGGGGGCCTTCGGCAGCCCTGCTCTGAAAATGCGAAGGTCTGCAGATAGCTCGCAGGCAGAAAAAGCTAGCCTGGAAAGCTGTTGCTCAGCCTCATCTGCCCATGGCACTGCTCGCACAGAGGCACAGAGACTGGGGCTGCTTGCTTGTCTTGCAACCTCAAACTTTAAAAGTATCTTGGGTGATCCTTGAAGGGGGCCTCCGGCAGCCCTGCTCTGAAAATGCGAACGTCTGCAGAGAGCTCGCAACCAGAAAGAGCTAGCCTGGAAAGCTGTTGCTCAGCCTCATCTGCTCATGGCACTGCTCGCACAGAGGCACAGAGACTGGGGCTGCTTGCTTGTTTTGCCACCTCAAACTTCAAAAGTAAATTTGAGGCTTCGTGCAGGAGGCATTAGCCAGCCCTTCTCCGAAAATGCGAACGTCTGCAGATATCTCGCAGACAGAAACAGCTAGCCTGCAAAGCTGTTGCTCAGCCTCATCTGCCCATGGCACTGCTCACACAGAGGCACAGAGACTGGGGCTGCTTGCTTGTCTTGCCACCTCAAACTTCAAAAGCATCTTAGGTGGTCCGTGAAGGGGGCCTCCGGCAGCCCTACTCTTAAAATGCGAACGTCTGCAGATAGCTCACAGCCAGAAAGAGCTAGCCTGGAAAGCTGTTGCTCAGCCTCATCTGCCCATGGCACTGCTCGCACAGAGGCACAGAGACTGGGGCTGCTTGCTTGTCTTGCCACCTCAAACTTCAAAAGTATCTTAGGTGGTCCGTGAAGGGGGCCTCCGGCAGCCCTACTCTGAAATTGGGAACGTCTGCAGAGAGCTCGCAACCAGAAAAAGCTAGCCTGCAAAGCTGTTGCTCAGCCTCATCTGCCCATGGCACTGCTCACACAGAGGCACAGAGACTGGGGCTGCTTGCTTGTCTTGCCACCTCAAACTTCAAACATAGCTTTGTGGGGTCCGTGCAGGGGGCCTCCGGCAGCCCTGCTCTGAAAATGCGAAAGTCTGCAGATAGCTCGCAGGCAGAAAGAGCTAGCCTGGAAAGCTGTTGCTCAGCCTCATCTGCCCATGGCACTGCTCGCACAGAGGCACAGAGACTGGGGCTGCTTGCTTGTTTTGCCACCTCAAACTTCAAACGTATCTTTGAAAGTCCGTGCCGGGCACCGCTGGTAACCCTGCTCCGAATATGCGAATGTCTGCAGATAGCTCACAGCCAGAAAGAGCTAGCCTGGAAAGCTGTTGCTCAGCCTCATCTGCCCATGGCACTGCTCGCACAGAGGCACAGAGACTGGGGCTGCTTGCTTGTCTTGCAACCTCAAACTTCAAAAGTAAATTTGAGGCTCCGTGCAGAAGGCATTAGCCAGCCCTTCTCCGAAAATGTGAACGTCTGCAGATTGCTCGCAGGCAGAAAGAGCTAGCCTGGAAAGCTGTTGCTCAGCCTCATCTGCCCATGGCACTGCTTGCACAGAGGCACAGAGACTCGGGCTTGTTGCTTGTCTTGCCACCTCTAACTTTAAACGTAGCTTAGGTGGTCCGTGCAGGGGGCCTCGGCAGCCCTGCTCCCATAATGCGAACGTCTGCAGATAGCTTGCAGCCAGAAAGAGCTAGCCTGGAAAGCTGTTGCTCAGCCTCATCTGCTCATGGCACTGCTCGCACAGAGGCACAGAGACTGGGGCTGCTTACTTTTCTTGCACCTCAAACTTCAAACGTATCTTTGGGGGTCCATGCAGGGGGCCTCCGACAGCCCTGCTCTGAAAATGCGAACGTCTGCAGATAGCTCGCAGGCAGAAAGAGCTAGCCTGGAAAGCTGTTGCTCAGCCTCATCTGCCCATGGCACTGCTCGCACAGAGGCAGAGAGACTGGGGCTGCTTGCTTGTCTTGCCACCTCAAACTTCCAAAGTATCTTAGGTGGTCCGTGCAGGCGGCCTCCGACAGCCCTACTCTGAAATTGCGAACATCTGCAGAGAGCTCGCAACCAGGAAAAGCTAGCCTGGAAAGCTGCTGCTCAGCCTCATCTGCCCATGGCACTGCTCGCACAGAGGCACAGAGACTGGGGCTGCTTTCTTGTCTTGCAACCTCAAACTTCAAAAGTAAATTTCAGGCTCCGTGCAGGAGGCATTATCCAGCCCTTCTCCGAAAATGCGAACGTCTGCAGATAGCTCGCAGACAGAAAGAGCTAGCCTGGAAAGCTGTTGCTCAGCCTCATCTGCCCATGGCACTGCTCGCACAGAGGCACAGAGACTGGGGCTGCTTGCTTGTCTTGCAACCTCAAACTTCAAAAGTAAACTTGAGGCTCCGTGCAGGAGGCCTTAGCCAGCCCTTCTCCGAAAATGCGAACGTCTGCAGATAGCTCGCAGCCAGAAACAGCTAGAATGCAAAGCTGTTGCTCAGCCTCATCTGCTCATGGCACTGCTCGCTCAGAGACACAGAGACTGGGGCTGCTTGCTTGTCTTGCACCTCAAACTTCAAACGTATCTTTGGGGTTCCATGCAGGGGGCCTCCGGCAGCCCTGCTCTCAAAATTCGAAGGTCTGCAGATAGCTCGCAGGCAGAAAGAGCTAGCCTGGAAAGCTGTTGCTCAGCCTCATCTGCCCATGGCACTGCTCGCACAGAGGCACAGAGACTGGGGCTGCTTGCTTGTCTTGCCACCTCAAACTTCTAAAGTATCTTAGGTGGTCCGTGAAGGGGGCCTCCGGCAGCCCTACTCTGAAATTGCGAACGTCTGCAGAGAGCTCGCAACCAGAAAAAGATAGCCTGCAAAGCTGTTGCTCAGCCTCATCTGCCCATGGCACTGCTCACACAGAGGCACAGAGACTGGGGCTGCTTGCTTGTCTTGCAACCTCAAACTTCAAACATAACTTTGGGGGTCCGTGCAGGAGGCCTCCGGCAGCCCTGCTCTGAAAATGCGAACGTCTGCAGATAGCTCGCAGGCAGAAAGAGCTAGCCTGGAAAGCTGTTGCTCAGCCTCATCTGCCCATGGCACGGTTCGCACAGAGGCACAGAGACTGGGGCTGCTTGCTTGTTTTGCCACCTCAAACTTCAAACGTATCTTTGGAAGTCCGTGCCGGGCACCGCCGGCAGCCCTGCTCCGAATATGCAAATGTCTGCAGATAGCTCGCAGGCAGAAAGAGCTAGCCTGGAAAGCTGTTGCTCAGCCTCATCTGCCCATGGCACTGCTCACACAGAGGCACAGAGACTGGGGCTGCTTGCTTGTCTTACCCCCACAAACTTCAAACGTATCTTTGGGGGTCCGTGCAGGGGGCCTCCGGCAGCCCTCCTCTCAAAATGCGAAGGTCTGCAGATAGCTCGCAGGCAGAAAGAGCTAGCCTGGAAATCTGTTGCTCAGCCTCATCTGCCCATGGCACTGCTCGCACAGAGGCAGAGAGACTGGGGCTGCTTGCTTGTCTTGCAACCTCAAACTTCAAAAGTAAACTTGAGGCTCCGTGCAGGAGTCCTTAGCCAGCCCTTCTCCGAAAATGCGAACGTCTGCAGATAGCTCGCAGTCAGAAAGAGCTAGCCTGCAAAGCTGTTGCTCAGCCTCATCTGATCATGGCACTGCTCACACAGAGGCACAGAGACTGGGTCTGCTTGCTTTTCTTGCCACCTCAAACTTCAACCGTATATTTGGGGTCCATGCAGGGGGCCTCCGGCAGCCCTGCTCTGAAAATGCAAACGTCTGCAGATAGCTCGCAGGCAGAAAAAGCTGGCCTGGAAAGCTGTTGCTCAGCCTCATCTGCCCATGGCACTGCTCGCACAGAGGCACAGAGACTGGGGCTGCTTGCTTTTCTTGCCACCTCAAACTTCAAAAGTATCTTAGGTGGTCCGCGAAGGGGGCCTCCGGCAGCCCTACTCTGAAAATGCGAAAGTCTGCAGAGAGCTCGCAACCAGAAAGAGCTAGCCTGCAAACCTGTTGCTCAGCCTCATCTGCCCATGGTACTGCTCGCACAGAGGCACAGAGACTGGGGCTGCTTGCTTGTCTTGCCACCTCTAACTTTAAACGTAGCTTAGGTGGTCCGTGCAGTGGGGCCTCCAGCAGCCCTGCTCCCAAAATGCGAACGTCTGCAGATAGCTCGCAGCCAGAAAGAGCTAGCCTGGAAAGCTGTTGCTCAGCCTCATCTGCCCATGGCACTGCTCGCACAGAGGCACAGAGACTGGGGCTGCTTGCTTGTCTTGCCACCTCAAACTTCAAAAGTATCTTAGGTGGTCCGTGAAGGGGGCCTCCGGCAGCCCTACTCTGAAATTGGGAACGTCTGCAGAGAGCTCGCAACCAGAAAAAGCTAGCCTGGAAATCTGTTGCTCAGCCTCATCTGCCCATGGCACTGCTCACACAGAGGCACAGAGACTGGGGCTGCTTGCTTTTCTTGCCACCTCAAACTTCAACCGTATATTTGGGGTCCATGCAGGGGGCCTCCGGCAGCCCTGCTCTGAAAATGCGAAAGTCTGCAGATAGCTCGCAGGCAGAAAGAGCTAGCCTGGAAAGCTGTTGCTCAGCCTCATCTGCCCATGGCACTGCTCGCACAGAGGCACAGAGACTGGGGCTGCTTGCTTGTTTTGCCACCTCAAACTTCAAACGTATCTTTGAAAGTCCTTGCCGGGCACCGCTGGTAACCCTGCTCCGAATATGCGAATGTCTGCAGATAGCTCACAGCCAGAAAGAGCTAGCCTGGAAAGCTGTTGCTCAGCCTCATCTGCCCATGGCACTGCTCGCACAGAGGCACAGAGACTGGGGCTGCTTGCTTGTCTTGCAACCTCAAACTTCAAAAGTAAATTTGAGGCTCCGTGCAGAAGGCATTAGCCAGCCCTTCTCCGAAAATGTGAACGTCTGCAGATTGCTCGCAGGCAGAAAGAGCTAGCCTGGAAAGCTGTTGCTCAGCCTCATCTGCCCATGGCACTGCTTGCACAGAGGCACAGAGACTCGGGCTGGTTGCTTGTCTTGCCACCTCTAACTTTAAACGTAGCTTAGGTGGTCCGTGCAGGGGGCCTCCGGCAGCCCTGCTCCCAAAATGGAAACGTCTGCAGATAGCTTGCAGCCAGAAAGAGCTAGCCTGGAAAGCTGTTGCTCAGCCTCATCTGCTCATGGCACTGCTCGCACAGAGGCACAGAGACTGGGGCTGCTTAATTTTCTTGCACCTCAAACTTCAAACGTATCTTTGGGGGTCCATGCAGGGGGCCTCCGGCAGCCCTGCTCTGAAAATGCGAACGTCTGCAGATAGCTCGCAGGCAGAAAGGGCTAGCCTGGAAAGCTGTTGCTCAGCCTCATCTGCCCATGGCACTGCTCGCACAGAGGCAGAGAGACTGGGGCTGCTTGCTTGTCTTGCCACCACAAACTTCCAAAGTATCTTAGGTGGTCGGTGCAGGCGGCCTCCGACAGCCCTACTCTGAAATTGCGAACATCTGCAGAGAGCTCGCAACCAGGAAAAGCTAGCCTGGAAAGCTGCTGCTCAGCCTCATCTGCCCATGGCACTGCTCGCACAGAGGCACAGAGGCTGGGGCTGCTTTCTTGTCTTGCAACCTCAAACTTCAAAAGTAAATTTCAGGCTCCGTGCAGGAGGCCTTATCCAGCCCTTCTCCGAAAATGCGAACGTCTGCAGATAGCTCGCAGACAGAAAGAGCTAGCCTGGAAAGCTGTTGCTCAGCCTCATCTGCCCATGGCACTGCTCGCACAGAGGCAGAGAGACTGGGGCTGTTTGCTTGTCTTGCAACCTCAAACTTCAAAAGTAAACTTGAGGCTCCGTGCAGGAGGCCTTAGCCAGCCCTTCTCCGAAAATGCGAACGTCTGCAGATAGCTCGCAGTCAGAAAGAGCTAGCCTGCAAAGCTGTTGCTCAGCCTCGTCTGATCATGGCACTGCTCACACAGAGGCACAGAGACTGGGGCTGCTTGCTTTTCTTGCCACCTCAAACTTCAACCGTATATTTGGGGTCCATGCAGGGGGCCTCCGGCAGCCCTGCTCTGAAAATGCAAACGTCTGCAGATAGCTCGCAGGCAGAAAAAGCTGGCCTGGAAAGCTGTTGCTCAGCCTCCTCTGCCCATGGCACTGCTCGCACAGAGGCACAGAGACTGGGGCTGCTTGCTTTTCTTGCCACCTCAAACTTCAAAAGTATCTTAGGTGGTCCGCGAAGGGGGCCTCCGGCAGCCCTACTCTGAAAATGCGAAAGTCTGCAGAGAGCTCGCAACCAGAAAAAGCTAGCCTGGAAATCTGTTGCTCAGCCTCATCTGCCCATGGCACTGCTCGCACCGAGGCACAGAGACTGGGGCTGCTTGCTTGTCTTGCCACCTCAAACTTCAAACATTGCTTTGGGGGTCCGTGCAGGGGGCCTCCGGCAGCCCTGCTCTGAAAATGCGAAAGTCTGCAGATAGCTCGCAGGCAGAAAGAGCTAGCCTGGAAAGCTGTTGCTCAGCCTCATCTGCCCATGGCACTGCTCGCACAGAGGCACAGAGACTGGGGCTGCTTGCTTGTTTTGCCACCTCAAACTTCAAACGTATCTTTGAAAGTCCGTGCCGGGCACCGCTGGTAACCCTGCTCCGAATATGCGAATGTCTGCAGATAGCTCACAGCCAGAAAGAGCTAGCCTGGAAAGCTGTTGCTCAGCCTCATCTGCCCATGGCACTGCTCGCACAGAGGCACAGAGACTGGGGCTGCTTACTTTTCTTGCACCTCAAACTTCAAACGTATCTTTGGGGGTCCATGCAGGGGGCCTCCGGCAGCCCTGCTCTGAAAATGCGAACGTCTGCAGATAGCTCGCAGGCAGAAAGGGCTAGCCTGGAAAGCTGTTGCTCAGCCTCATCTGCTCATGGCACTGCTCGCTCAGAGACACAGAGACTGGGGCTGCTTGCTTGTCTTGCACCTCAAACTTCAAACGTATCTTTGGGGGTCCATGCAGGGGGCCTCCGGCAGCCCTGCTCTCAAAATGCGAAGGTCTGGAGATAGCTCGCAGCCAGAAAGAGCTAGCCTGGAAAGCTGTTGCTCAGCCTCATCTGCCCATGGCACTGCTCGCACAGAGGCACAGAGACTGGGGCTGCTTGCTTGTCTTGCCACCTCAAACTTCTAAAGTATCTTAGGTGGTCCGTGAAGGGGGCCTCCGGCAGCCCTACTCTGAAATTGCGAACGTCTGCAGAGAGCTCGCAACCAGAAAAAGCTAGCCTGCAAAGCTGTTGCTCAGCCTCATCTGCCCATGGCACTGCTCACACAGAGGCACAGAGACTGGGGGTGCTTGCTTGTCTTGCAACCTCAAACTTCAAACGTAACTTTGGGGGTCCGTGCAGGAGGCCTCCGGCAGCCGTGCTCTGAAAATGCGAACGTCTGCAGATAGCTCGCAGGCAGAAAGAGCTAGCCTGGAAAGCTGTTGCTCAGCCTCATCTGCCCATGGCACGGTTCGCACAGAGGCACAGAGACTGGGGCTGCTTGCTTGTTTTGCCACCTCAAACTTCAAACGTATCTTTGGGGGTCCGTGCAGGGGGCCTCCGGCAGCCCTGCTCTCAAAATGCGAACGTCTGCAGATAGCTCGCAGGCAGAAAGAGCTAGCCTGGAAATCTGTTGCTCAGCCTCATCTGCCCATGGCACTGCTCGCACAGAGGCACAGAGACTGGGGCTGCTTGCTTGTTTTGCCACCTCAAACTTCAAACGTATCTTTGAAAGTCCGTGCCGGGCACCGCCGGTAACCCTGCTCCGAATATGCGAATGTCTGCAGATAGCTCACAGCCAGAAAGAGCTAGCCTGGAAAGCTGTTGCTCAGCCTCATCTGCCCATGGCACTGCTCGCACAGAGGCACAGAGACTGGGGATGCTTGCTTGTCTTGCAACCTCAAACTTCAAAAGTAAATTTGAGGCTCCGTGCAGAAGGCATTAGCCAGCCCTTCTCCGAAAATGTGAACGTCTGCAGATTGCTCGCAGGCAGAAAGAACTAGCCTGGAAAGCTGTTGCTCAGCCTCATCTGCCCATGGCACTGCTCGCACAGAGGCACAGAGACTCGGGCTGGTTGCTTGTCTTGCCACCTCTAACTTTAAACGTAGCTTAGGTGGTCCGTACAGGGGGCCTCCGGCAGCCCTGCTCCCAAAATGCGAACGTCTGCAGATAGCTCGCAGCCAGAAAGAGCTAGCCTGGAAAGCTGTTGCTCAGCCTCATCTGCCCATGGCACCGCTCGCACAGAGGCACAGAGACTGGGGCTGCTTACTTTTCTTGCACCTCAAACTTCAAACGTATCATTGGGGGTCCATGCAGGGGGCCTCCGGCAGCCCTGCTCTGAAAATGCGAACGTCTGCAGATAGCTCGCAGGCAGAAAGGGCTAGCCTGGAAAGCTGTTGCTCAGCCTCATCTGCCCATGGCACTGCTCGCACAGAGGCACAGAGACTGGGGCTGCTTGCTTGTCTTGCAACCTCAAACTTCAAAAGTAAATTTCAGGCTCCGTGCAGGAGGCCTTAGCCAGCCCTTCTCCGAAAATGCGAACGTCTGAAGATAGCTCGCAGACAGAAAGAGCTAGCCTGGAAAGCTGTTGCTCAGCCTCATCTGCCCATGGCACTGCTCGCACAGAGGCAGAGAGACTGGGGCTGCTTGCTTGTCTTGCAACCTCAAACTTCAAAAGTAAACTTGAGTCTCCGTGCAGGAGGCCTTAGCCAGCCCTTCTCCGAAAATGCGAACGTCTGCAGATAGCTCGCAGCCAGAAACAGCTAGAATGCAAAGCTGTTGCTCAGACTCATCTGCCCATGGCACTGCTCACACAGAGGCACAGAGACTGGGGCTGCTTACTTTTCTTGCCAACTCAAACTTCAAACGTATATTTGGGGTCCATGCAGGGGGCCTCCGGCAGCCCTGCTCTGAAAATGCAAACGTCTGCAGATAGCTCGCAGGCAGAAAAAGCTGGCCTGGAAAGCTGTTGCTCAGCCTCATCTGCCCATGGCACTGCTCGCACAGAGGCACAGAGACTGGGGCTGCTTGCTTTTCTTGCCACCTCAAACTTCAAAAGTATCTTAGGTGGTCCGTGAAGGGGGCCTCCGGCAGCCCTACTCTGAAAATGCGAATGTCTGCAGAGAGCTCGCAGCCAGAAAGAGCTAGCCTGCAAAGCTGTTGCTCAGCCTCATCTGCCCATGGCACTGCTCACACAGAGGCACAGAGACTGGGGCTGCTTTCTTTTCTTGCTACCTCAAACTTCAAACGTAGCTTTGGGGGTCCGTGCAGGGGGCCTCTGGCAGCCCTGCTCTGAAAATGCGAACTTCTGCAGATAGCTCGCAGGCAGAAAGAGCTAGCCTGGAGAGCTGTTTCTCAGCCTCTTCTGCCCATGGCACTGCTCGCACAGAGGCACAGAGACTGGGGCTGTTTGCTTGTCTTGCAATCTCAAACTTCAAACGTATATTTGGGGGTCCGTGCAGGGGACCTCCGGCAGCCCTGCTCTGAAAATGCGAACGTCTGCAGATAGCTCGCAGCCAGAAAGAGCTAGCCTGGAAAGCTGTTGCTCATCCTCATCTGCCCATGGCACTGCTCGCACAGAGGCACAGAGACTGGGGCTGCTTGCTTGTCTTGCCACCTCAAACTTCAAAAGTATCTTGGGTGATCCTTGAAGGGGGCCTCCGGCAGCCCTGCTCTGAAAATGCGAACGTCTGCAGATAGCTCGCAACCAGAAAGAGCTAGCCTGGAAAGCTGTTGCTCAGCCTCATCTGCCCATGGCACTGCTCGCACAGAGGCACAGAGACTGAGGCTGCTTGCTTGTCTTGCCACCTCTAACTTTAAACGTAGCTTAGGTGGTCCGTGCAGTGGGGCCTCCGGCAGCCCTGCTCCCAAAATGCGAACGTCTGCAGAGAGCTCGCAACCAGAAAAAGCTAGCCTGGAAAGCTGTTGCTCAGCCTCATCTGATCATGGCACTGCTCGCACAGAGGCACAGAGACTGGGGCTGCTTGCTTGTCTTGCCACCTCAAACTTCAAACATAACTTTGGGGGTCCGTGCAGGGGGCCTCCGGCAGCCCTGCTCTGAAAATGCGAACGTCTGCAGATAGCTCGCAGGCAGGAAGAGCTAGCCTGGAAAGCTGTTGCTCAGCCTCATCTGCCCATGGCACCGCTCGCACAGAGGCACAGAGACTGGGGCTGCTTGCTTGTCTTGCAACCTCAAACTTCAAAAGTAAATTTGAGGCTCCGTGCAGAAGGCATTAGCCAGCCCTTCTCCGAAAATGCGAACGTCTGCAGATTGCTCGCAGGCAGAAAGAGCTAGCCTGGAAAGCTGTTGCTCAGCCTCATCTGCCCATGGCACTGCTTGCACAGAGGCACAGAGACTCGGGCTGGTTGCTTGTCTTGCCACCTCTAACTTTAAACGTAGCTTAGGTGGTCCGTGCAGGGGGCCTCCGGCAGCCCTGCTCCCAAAATGCGAACGTCTGCAGATAGCTCGCAGCCAGAAAGAGCTAGCCTGGAAAGCTGTTGCTCAGCCTCATCTGCTCATGGCACTGCTCGCACAGAGGCACAGAGACTGGGGCTGCTTACTTTTCTTGCACCTCAAACTTCAAACGTATCTTTGGGGGTCCATGCAGGGGGCCTCCGGCAGCCCTGCTCTGAAAATGCGAACGTCTGCAGATAGCTCGCAGGCAGAAAGGGCTAGCCTGGAAAGCTGTTGCTCAGCCTCATCTGCCCATGGCACTGCTCGCACAGAGGCAGAGAGACTGGGGCTGCTTGCTTGTCTTGCAACCTCAAACTTCAAAAGTAAACTTGAGGCTCCATGCAGGAGGCCTTAGCCAGCCCTTCTCCGAAAATGCGAACGTCTGCAGATAGCTCGCAGGCAGAAACAGCTAGCCTGCAAAGCTGTTGCTCAGCCTCATCTGATCATGGCACTGCTCACACAGAGGCACAGAGACTGGGGCTGCTTGCTTTTCTTGCCACCTCAAACTTCAACCGTATATTTGGGTGTCCATGCAGGGGGCCTCCGGCAGCCCTGCTCTGAAAATGCGAACGTCTGCAGATAGCTCGCAGGCAGAAAAAGCTGGCCTGGAAAGCTGTTGCTCAGCCTCATCTGCCCATAGCACTGCTCGCACAGAGGCACAGAGACTGGGGCTGCTTGCTTTTCTTGCCACCTCAAACTTCAAAAGTATCTTAGGTGGTCCGCGAAGGGGGACTCCGGCAGCCCTACTCTGGAAATGCGAAAGTCTGCAGAGAGCTCGCAACCAGAAAGAGCTAGCCTGGAAAGCTGTTGCTCAGCCTCATCTGCCCATGGCACTGCTCGCACAGAGGCAGAGAGACTGGGGCTGCTTGCTTGTCTTGCCACCTCAAACTTTAAACGTAGCTTACGTGGTCCGTGCAGTGGGGCCTCCGGCAGCCCTGCTCCCAAAATGCGAACGTCTGCAGATAGCTCGCAGCCAGAAAGAGCTAGCCTGGAAAGCTGTTGCTCAGCCTCATCTGCCCATGGCACTGCTCACACAGAGGCACAGAGACTGGGGCTGCTTGCTTGTCTTGCCACCTCAAACTTCAAACATAGCTTTGGGGGTCCGTGCAGGGGGCCTCCGGCAGCCCTGCTCTGAAAATGCGAAAGTCTGCAGATAGCTCGCAGGCAGAAAGAGCTAGCCTGGAAAGCTGTTGCTCAGCCTCATCTGCCCATGGCACTGCTCGCACAGAGGCACAGAGACTGGGGCTGCTTGCTTGTTTTGCCACCTCAAACTTCAAACGTATCTTTGAAAGTCCGTGCCGGGCACCGCCGGTAACCCTGCTCCGAATATGCGAATGTCTGCAGATAGCTCACAGCCAGAAAGAGCTAGCCTGGAAAGCTGTTGCTCAGCCTCATCTGCCCATGGCACTGCTCGCACAGAGGCAGAGAGACTGGGGCTGCTTGCTTGTCTTGTCACCTCAAACTTCAAAAGTAAACTTGAGGCTCCGTGCAGGAGGCCTTAGCCAGCCCTTCTCCGAAAATGCGAATGTCTGCAGAGAGCTCGCAGCCAGAAAGAGCTAGCCTGCAAAGCTGTTGCTCAGCCTCTTCTGCCCATGGCACTGCTCGCACAGAGGCAGAGAGACTGGGGCTGCTTGCTTGTCTTGCAATCTCAAACTTCAAACGTATATTTGGGGGTCCGTGCAGGGGACCTCCGGCAGCCCTGCTCTGAAAATGCGAACGTCTGCAGATAGCTCGCAGCCAGAAAGAGCTAGCCTGGAAAGCTGTTGCTCAGCCTCATCTGCCCATGGCACTGCTCGCACAGAGGCACAGAGACTGGGGATGCTTGCTTGTCTTGCAACCTCAAACTTCAAAAGTATCTTGGGTGATCCTTGAAGGGGGCCTCCGGCAGCCCTGCTCTGAAAATGCGAACGTCTGCAGAGAGCTCGCAACCAGAAAAAGCTAGCCTGGAAAGCTGTTGCTCAGCCTCATCTGATCATGGCACTGCTCGCACAGTGGCACAGAGACTGGGGCTGCTTGCTTGTCTTGCCACCTCAAACTTCAAACATAACTTTGGGGGTCCGTGCAGGGGGCCTGCGGCAGCCCTGCTCTGAAAATGCGAACGTCTGCAGATAGCTCGCAGGCAGGAAGAGCTAGCCTGGAAAGCTGTTGCTCAGCCTCATCTGCCCATGGCACTGCTCGCACAGAGGCACAGAGACTGGGGCTGCTTGCTTGTCTTGCAACCTCAAACTTCAAAAGTAAATTTGAGGCTCCGTGCAAGAGGCATTAGCCAGCCCTTCTCCGAAAATGCGAACGTCTGCAGATAGCTCGCAGACAGAAAGAGCTAGCCTGGAAAGCTGTTGCTCAGCCTCATCTGCCCATGGCACTGCTCGCACAGAGGCACAGAGACTGGGGCTGCTTGCTTGTCTTGCAACCTCAAACTTCAAATGTAAATTTGAGGCTCCGTGCAGGAGGCCTTAGCCAGCCCTTCTCCGAAAATGCGAACGTCTGCAGATAGCTCGCAGCCAGAAACAGCTAGCCTGCAAAGCTGTTGCTCAGCCTCATCTGCCTATGGCACTGCTCACACAGAGGCACAGAGACTGGGGCTGCTTGCTTTTCTTGCCACCTCAAACTTCAAAAGTATCTTAGGTGGTCCGTGAAGGGGGCCTCCGGCAGCCCTACTCTGAAAATGCGAATGTCTGCAGAGAGCTCGCAGCCAGAAAGAGCTAGCCTGCAAAGCTGTTGCTCAGCCTCATCTGCCCATGGCACTGCTCACACAGAGGCACAGAGACTGGGGCTGCTTTCTTTTCTTGCTACCTCAAACTTCAAACGTAGCTTTGGGGGTCCGTGCAGGGGGCCTCCGGCAGCCCTGCTCTGAAAATGCGAACTTCTGCAGATAGCTCGCAGGCAGAAAGAGCTAGCCTGGAAAGCTGTTGCTCAGCCTCATCTGCCCATGGCACTGCTCGCACAGAGGCACAGAGACTGGGGCTGCTTGCTTGTCTTGCAACCTCAAACTTCAAACGTATATTTGGGGGTCCGTGCAGGGGACCTCCGGCAGCCCTGCTCTGAAAATGCGAACGTCTGCAGAGAGCTCGCAACCAGAAAGAGCTAGCCTGGAAAGCTGTTGCTCAGCCTCATCTGCCCATGGCACTGCTCGCACAGAGGCACAGAGACTGAGGCTGCTTGCTTGTCTTGCCACCTCTAACTTTAAACGTAGCTTAGGTGGTCCGTGCAGTGGGGCCTCCGGCAGCCCTGCTCTGAAAATGCGAACGTCTGCAGATAGCTCGCAGCCAGAAAGAGCTAGCCTGGAAAGCTGTTGCTCAGCCTCATCTGCTCATGGCACTGCTCGCACAGAGGCACAGAGACTGGGGCTGCTTGCTTGTCTTGCCCTCTCAAAATTCAAAAGTAAATTTGAGGCTCCGTGCAAGAGGCATTAGCCAGCCCTTCTCCGAAAATGCGAACGTCTGCAGATAGCTAGCAGACAGAAAGAGCTAGCCTGGAAAGCTGTTGCTCAGCCTCATCTGCCCATGGCACTGCTCGCACAGAGGCACAGAGACTGGGGCTGCTTGCTTGTCTTGCAACCTCAAACTTCAAATGTAAATTTGAGGCTCCGTGCAGGAGTCCTTAGCCAGCCCTTCTCCGAAAATGCGAACGTCTGCAGATAGCTCGCAGCCAGAAACAGCTAGCCTGCAAAGCTGTTGCTCAGCCTCATCTGCCTATGGCACTGCTCACACAGAGGCACAGAGACTGGGGCTGCTTGCTTTTCTTGTCAGCTCAAACTTCAAACGTATCTTTGGGGGTCCATGCAGGGAGCCTCTGGCAGCCCTGCTCTGAAAATGCAAACGTCTGCAGATAGCTCGCAGGCAGAAAAAGCTGGCCTGGAAAGCTGTTGCTCAGCCTCATCTGCCCATGGCACTGCTCGCACAGAGGCACAGAGACTGGGGCTGCTTGCTTTTCTTCCCACCTCAAACTTCAAAAGCATCTTAGGTGGTCCGTGAAGGGGGCCTCCGGCAGCCCTACTCTTAAAATGCGAACGTCTGCAGATAGCTCGCAGCCAGAAAGAGCTAGCCTGGAAAGCTGTTGCTCAGCCTCATCTGCCCATGGCACTGCTCACACAGAGGCACAGAGACTGGGGCTGCTTTCTTTTCTTGCCACCTCAAACTTCAAACGTAGCTTTGGGGGTCCGTGCAGGGGGCCTCCGGCAGCCCTGCTCTGAAAATGCGAACGTCTGCAGAGAGCTCGCAACCAGAAAGAGCTAGCCTGGAAAGCTGTTGCTCAGCCTCATCTGCCCATGGCACTGCTCGCACAGAGGCACAGAGACTGAGGCTGCTTGCTTGTCTTGCCACCTCTAACTTTAAACGTAGCTTAGGTGGTCCGTGCAGTGGGGCCTCCGGCAGCCCTGCTCCCAAAATGCGAACGTCTGCAGAGAGCTCGCAACCAGAAAAAGCTGGCCTGGAAAGCTGTTGCTCAGCCTCATCTGATCATGGCACTGCTCGCACAGAGGCACAGAGACTGGGGCTGCTTGCTTGTCTTGCCACCTCAAACTTCAAACATAACTTTGGGGGTCCGTGCACTGGGCCTCCGGCAGCCCTGCTCTGAAAATGCGAACGTCTGCAGATAGCTCGCAGGCAGGAAGAGCTAGCCTGGAAAGCTGTTGCTCAGCCTCATCTGCCCATGGCACTGCTCGCACAGAGGCACAGAGACTGGGGCTGCTTGCTTGTCTTGCCCACTCAAAATTCAAAAGTAAATTTGAGGCTCCGTGCAGGAGGCATTAGCCAGCCCTTCTCCGAAAATGCGAACGTCTGCAGATAGCTCGCAGCCAGAAAGAGCTAGCCTGGAAAGCTGTTGCTCAGCCTCATCTTCTCATGGCACTTCTCACACAGAGGCACAGAGACTGGGGCTGCTTGCTTGTCTTGCCACCTCAAACTTCAAACGTAGCTTTGGGGGTCCATGTAGGGGGCCTCCGGCAGCCCTGCTCTGAAAATGCGAACGTCTGCAGATAGCTCGCAGGCAGAAAGGGCTAGCCTGGAAAGCTGTTGCTCAGCCTCATCTGCCCATGGCACTGCTCGCACAGAGGCAGAGAGACTGGGGCTGCTTGCTTGTCTTGCCACCTCAAACTTCAAAAGTATCTTAGGTGGTCCGTGCAGGCGGCCTCCGACAGCCCTACTCTGAAATTGCGAACATGTGCAGAGAGCTCGCAACCAGGAAAAGCTAGCCTGGGATGTTGTTGCTCAGCCTCATCTGCCCATGGCACTGCTCGCACAGAGGCACAGAGACTGGGGCTGCATTCTTGTCTTGCAACCTCAAACTTCAAAAGGAAATTTGAGGCTCCGTGCAGGAGGACTTATCCAGCCCTGCTCCGAAAATGCGAACGTCTGCAGATAGCTCGCAGACAGAAAGAGCTAGCCTGGAAAGCTGTTGCTCAGCCTCATCTGCCCATGGCACTGCTCGCACAGAGGCAGAGAGACTGGGGCTGCTTGCTTGTCTTGCAACCTCAAACTTCAAAAGTAAACTTGAGGCTCCGTGCAGGAGGCCTTAGCCAGCCCTTCTCCGAAAATGCGAACGTCTGCAGAGAGCTCGCAGCCAGAAACAGCTAGAATGCAAAGCTGTTGCTCAGCCTCATCTGCCCATGGCACTGCTCACACAGAGGCACAGAGACTGGTGCTGCTTACTTTTCTTGCCAACTCAAACTTCAAACGTATATTTGGGGTCCATGCAGGGGGCCTCCGGCAGCCCTGCTCTGAAAATGCGAAGGTCTGCAGATAGCTCGCAGGCAGAAAAAGCTGGCCTGGAAAGCTGTTGCTCAGCCTCATCTGCCCATGGCACTGCTCGCACAGAGGCACAGAGACTGGGGCTGCTTGCTTTTCTTGCCACCTCAAACTTCAAAAGTATCTTAGGTGGTCCGTGAATGGGTCCTCCGGCAGCCCTACTCTGAAAATGCGAATGTCTGCAGAGAGCTCGCAGCCAGAAAGAGCTAGCCTGCAAAGCTGTTGCTCAGCCTCATCTGCCCATGGCACTGCTCACACAGAGGCACAGAGACTGCGGCTGCTTTCTTTTCTTGCTACCTCAAACTTCAAACGTAGCTTTGGGGGTCCGTGCAGGAGGCCTCCGGCAGCCCTGCTCTGAAAATGCGAACTTCTGCAGATAGCTCGCAGGCAGAAAGAGCTAGCCTGGAAAGCTGTTGCTCAGCCTCATCTGCCCATGGCACTGCTCGCACAGAGGCACAGAGACTGGGGCTGCTTGCTTGTCTTGCAACCTCAAACTTCAAACGTATATTTGGGGGTCCGTGCAGGGGACCTCCGGCAGACCTGCTCTGAAAATGCGAACGTCTGCAGATAGCTCGCAGCCAGAAAGAGCTAGCCTGGAAAGCTGTTGCTCATCCTCATCTGCCCATGGCACTGCTCGCACAGAGGCACAGAGACTGGGGCTGCTTGCTTGTCTTGCAACCTCAAACCTCAAAAGTATCTTGGGTGATCCTTGAAGGGGGCCTCCGGCAGCCCTGCTCCCAAAATGCGAACGTCTGCAGAGAGCTCGCAACCAGAAAAAGCTAGCCTGGAAAGCTGTTGCTCAGCCTCATCTGCCCATGGCACTGCTCGCACAGAGGCAGAGAGACTGGGGCTGCTTGCTTGTCTTGCCACCTCAAACTTCAAACATAACTTTGGGGGTCCGTGCAGGGGGCCTCCGGCAGCCCTTCTCTCAAAATGCGAACGTCTGCAGATAGCTCGCAGGCAGGAAGAGCTAGCCTGGAAAGCTGTTGCTCAGCCTCATCTGCCCATGGCACTGCTCGCACAGAGGCACAGAGACTGGGGCTGCTTGCTTGTCTTGCCCCCTCAAAATTCAAAAGTAAATTTGAGGCTCCGTGCAGAAGGCATTAGCCAGCCCTTCTCCGAAAATGCGAACGTCTGCAGATAGCTCGCAGACAGAAAGAGCTAGCCTGGAAAGCTGTTGCTCAGCCTCATCTGCCCATGGCACTGCTCGTACAGAGGCACAGAGACTGGGGCTGCTTGCTTGTCTTGCAACCTCAAACTTCAAATGTAAATTTGAGGCTCCGTGCAGGAGGCCTTAGCCAGCCCTTCTCCGAAAATGCAAACGTCTGCAGATAGCTCGCAGCCAGAAACAGCTAGCCTGCAAAGCTGTTGCTCAGCCTCATCTGCCTATGGCACTGCTCACACAGAGGCACAGAGACTGAGGCTGCTTGCTTGTCTTGCCACCTCTAACTTTAAACGTAGCTTAGGTGGTCCGTGCAGTGGGGCCTCCAGCAGCCCTCCTCCCAAAATGCGAACGTCTGCAGAGAGCTCGCAACCAGAAAAAGCTGGCCTGGAAAGCTGTTGCTCAGCCTCATCTGATCATGGCACTGCTCGCACAGAGGCACAGAGACTGGGGCTGCTTGCTTGTCTTGCCACCTCAAACTTCAAACATAACTTTGGGGGTCCGTGCAGGGGGCCTCCGGCAGCCCTGCTCTGAAAATGCGAACGTCTGCAGAGAGCTCGCAGGCAGGAAGAGCTAGCCTGGAAAGCTGTTGCTCAGCCTCATCTGCCCATGGCACTGCTCGCACAGAGGCACAGAGACTGGGGCTGCTTGCTTGTCTTGCCACCTCAAACTTCAAAAGTATCTTAGGTGGTCCGTGCAGGCGGCCTCCGACAGCCCTACTCTGAAATTGCGAACATCTGCAGAGAGCTCGCAACCAGGAAAAGCTAGCCTGGAAAGCTGTTGCTCAGCCTCATCTGCCCATGGCACTGCTCGCACAGAGGCACAGAGACTGGGGCTGCTTTCTTGTCTTGCAACCTCAAACTTCAAAAGGAAATTTGAGGCTCCGTGCAGGAGGCCTTATCCAGCCCTTCTCCGAAAATGCGAACGTCTGCAGATAGCTCGCAGACAGAAAGAGCTAGCCTGGAAAGCTGTTGCTCATCCTCATCTGCCCATGGCACTGCTCGCACAGAGGCACAGAGACTGGGGCTGCTTGCTTGTCTTGCAACCTCAAACCTCAAAAGTATCTTGGGTGATCCTTGAAGGGGGCCTCCGGCAGCCCTGCTCCCAAAATGCGAACGTCTGCAGAGAGCTCGCAACCAGAAAAAGCTAGCCTGGAAAGCTGTTGCTCAGCCTCATCTGCCCATGGCACTGCTCGCACAGAGGCAGAGAGACTGGGGCTGCTTGCTTGTCTTGCCACCTCAAACTTCAAACATAACTTTGGGGGTCCGTGCAGGGGGCCTCCGGCAGCCCTTCTCTCAAAATGCGAACGTCTGCAGATAGCTCGCAGGCAGGAAGAGCTAGCCTGGAAAGCTGTTGCTCAGCCTCATCTGCCCATGGCACTGCTCGCACAGAGGCACAGAGACTGGGGCTGCTTGCTTGTCTTGCCCCCTCAAAATTCAAAAGTAAATTTGAGGCTCCGTGCAGAAGGCATTAGCCAGCCCTTCTCCGAAAATGCGAACGTCTGCAGATAGCTCGCAGACAGAAAGAGCTAGCCTGGAAAGCTGTTGCTCAGCCTCATCTGCCCATGGCACTGCTCGTACAGAGGCACAGAGACTGGGGCTGCTTGCTTGTCTTGCAACCTCAAACTTCAAATGTAAATTTGAGGCTCCGTGCAGGAGGCCTTAGCCAGCCCTTCTCCGAAAATGCAAACGTCTGCAGATAGCTCGCAGCCAGAAACAGCTAGCCTGCAAAGCTGTTGCTCAGCCTCATCTGCCTATGGCACTGCTCACACAGAGGCACAGAGACTGAGGCTGCTTGCTTGTCTTGCCACCTCTAACTTTAAACGTAGCTTAGGTGGTCCGTGCAGTGGGGCCTCCAGCAGCCCTCCTCCCAAAATGCGAACGTCTGCAGAGAGCTCGCAACCAGAAAAAGCTGGCCTGGAAAGCTGTTGCTCAGCCTCATCTGATCATGGCACTGCTCGCACAGAGGCACAGAGACTGGGGCTGCTTGCTTGTCTTGCCACCTCAAACTTCAAACATAACTTTGGGGGTCCGTGCAGGGGGCCTCCGGCAGCCCTGCTCTGAAAATGCGAACGTCTGCAGAGAGCTCGCAGGCAGGAAGAGCTAGCCTGGAAAGCTGTTGCTCAGCCTCATCTGCCCATGGCACTGCTCGCACAGAGGCACAGAGACTGGGGCTGCTTGCTTGTCTTGCCACCTCAAACTTCAAAAGTATCTTAGGTGGTCCGTGCAGGCGGCCTCCGACAGCCCTACTCTGAAATTGCGAACATCTGCAGAGAGCTCGCAACCAGGAAAAGCTAGCCTGGAAAGCTGTTGCTCAGCCTCATCTGCCCATGGCACTGCTCGCACAGAGGCACAGAGACTGGGGCTGCTTTCTTGTCTTGCAACCTCAAACTTCAAAAGGAAATTTGAGGCTCCGTGCAGGAGGCCTTATCCAGCCCTTCTCCGAAAATGCGAACGTCTGCAGATAGCTCGCAGACAGAAAGAGCTAGCCTGGAAAGCTGTTGCTCAGCCTCATCTGCCCATGGCACTGCTCGCACAGAGGCAGAGAGACTGGGGCTGCTTGCTTGTCTTGCAACCTCAAACTTCAAAAGTAAACTTGAGGCTCCGTGCAGGAGGCCTTAGCCAGCCCTTCTCCGAAAATGCGAACGTCTGCAGATAGCTCGCAGACAGAAACAGCTAGAATGCAAAGCTTTTGCTCAGCCTCATCTGCCCATGGCACTGCTCGCACAGAGGCACAGAGACTGGGGCTGCTTGCTTGTCTTGAAACCTCAAACTTCAAAAGTATCTTGGGTGATCCTTGAAGGGGGCCTCCGGCAGCCCTGCTCTGAAAATGCGAACGTCTGCAGAGAGCTCGCAACCAGAAAGAGCTAGCCTGGAAAGCTGTTGCTCAGCCTCATCTGCCCATGGCACTGCTCGCACAGAGGCACAGAGACTGAGGCTGCTTGCTTGTCTTGCCACCTCTAACTTTAAACGTAGCTTAGGTGGTCCGTGCAGTGGGGCCTCCGGCAGCCCTGCTCCCAAAATGCGAACGTCTGCAGAGAGCTCGCAACCAGAAAAAGCTAGCCTGGAAAGCTGTTGCTCAGCCTCATCTGATCATGGCACTGCTCGCACAGAGGCACAGAGACTGGGGCTGCTTGCTTGTCTTGCCACCTCAAACTTCAAACATAACTTTGGGGGTCCGTGCAGGGGGCCTCCGGCAGCCCTGCTCTCAAAATGCGAACGTCTGCAGATAGCTCGCAGGCAGGAACAGCTAGCCTGGAAAGCTGTTGCTCAGCCTCATCTGCCCATGGCACTGCTCGCACAGAGGCACAGAGACTGGGGCTGCTTGCTTGTCTTGCCCCCTCAAAATTCAAAAGTAAATTTGAGGCTCCGTGCAAGAGGCATTAGCCAGCCCTTCTCCGAAAATGCGAACGTCTGCAGATGGCTCGCAGACAGAAAGAGCTAGCCTGGAAAGCTGTTGCTCAGCCTCATCTGCCCATGGCACTGCTCGCACAGAGGCACAGAGACTGGGGCTGCTTGCTTGTCTTGCAACCTCAAACTTCAAATGTAAATTTGAGGCTCCGTGCAGGAGGCCTTAGCCAGCCCTTCTCCGAAAATGCGAACGTCTGCAGATAGCTCGCAGCCAGAAACAGCTAGCCTGCAAAGCTGTTGCTCAGCCTCATCTGCCTATGGCACTGCTCACACAGAGGCACAGAGACTGGGGCTGCTTGCTTTTCTTGTCAGCTCAAACTTCAAACGTATATTTGGGTGTCCATGCAGGGGGCCTCCGGCAGCCCTGCTCTGAAAATGCAAACGTCTGCAGATAGCTCGCAGGCAGAAAAAGCTGGCCTGGAAAGCTGTTGCTCAGCCTCATCTGCCCATGGCACTGCTCGCACAGAGGCACAGAGACTGGGGCTGCTTGCTTTTCTTCCCACCTCAAACTTCAAAAGCACCTCAGGTGGTCCGTGAAGGGGGCCTCCGGCAGCCCTACTCTTAAAATGCGAACGTCTGCAGAGAGCTCGCAGACAGAAAGAGCTAGCCTGGAAAGCTGTTGCTCAGCCTCATCTGCTCATGGCACTTCTCACACAGAGGCACAGAGACTGGGGCTGCTTGCTTGTCTTGCCACCTCAAACTTCAAACGTAGCTTTGGGGGTCCATGCAGGGGGCCTCCGGCAGCCCTGCTCTGAAAATGGAAACGTCTGCAGATAGCTCGCAGGCAGAAAAAGCTGGCCTGGAAAGCTGTTGCTCAGCCTCATCTGCCCATGGCACTGCTCGCACAGAGGCAGAGAGACTGGGGCTGCTTGCTTGTCTTGCCACCTCAAACTTCAAAAGTAAACTTGAGGCTCCGTGCAGGAGGCCTTAGCCAGCCCTTCTCCGAAAATGCGAACGTCCGCAGATAGCTCGCAACCAGAAACAGCTAGAATGCAAAGCTGTTGCTCAGCCTCATCTGCCCATGGCACTGCTCACACAGAGGCACAGAGACTGGTGCTGCTTACTTTTCTTGCCAACTCAAACTTCAAACGTATATTTGGGGTCCATGCAGGGGGCCTCCGGCAGCCCTGCTCTGAAAATGCAAACGTCTGCAGATAGCTCGCAGGCAGAAAAAGCTGGCCTGGAAAGCTGTTGCTCAGCCTCATCTGCCCATGGCACTGCTCGCACAGAGGCACAGAGACTGGGGCTGCTTGCTTTTCTTGCCACCTCAAACTTCAAAAGTATCTTAGGTGGTCCGTGCAGGGGCCCTCCGGCAGCCCTACTCTGAAAATGCGAATGTCTGCAGAGAGCTCGCAGCCAGAAAGAGCTAGCCTGCAAAGCTGTTGCTCAGCCTCATCTGCCCATGGCACTGCTCACACAGAGGCACAGAGACTGGGGCTGCTTTCTTTTCTTGCTACCTCAAACTTCAAACGTAGCTTTGGGGGTCCGTGCAGGGGGCCTCCGGCAGCCCTGCTCTGAAAATGCGAACTTCTGCAGATAGCTCGCAGGCAGAAAGAGCTAGCCTGGAAAGCTGTTGCTCAGCCTCATCTGCCCATGGCACTGCTCGCACAGAGGCACAGAGACTGGGGCTGCTTGCTTGTCTTGCAACCTCAAACTTCAAACGTATATTTGGGGGTCCGTGCAGGGGACCTTCGGCAGCCCTGCTCTGAAAATGCGAACGTCTGCAGATAGCTCGCAGCCAGAAAGAGCTAGCCTGGAAAGCTGTTGCTCATCCTCATCTGCCCATGGCACTGCTCGCACAGCGGCACAGAGACTGGGGCTGCTTGCTTGTCTTGCAACCTCAAACTTCAAAAGTATCTTGGGTGATCCTTGAAGGGCGCCTCCGGCAGCCCTGCTCTGAAAATGCGAACGTCTGCAGAGAGCTCGCAACCAGAAAGAGCTAGCCTGGAAAGCTGTTGCTCAGCCTCATCTGCCCATGGCACTGCTCGCACAGAGGCACAGAGACTGAGGCTGCTTGCTTGTCTTGCCACCTCTAACTTTAAACGTAGCTTAGGTGGTCCGTGCAGTGGGGCCTCCGGCAGCCCTGCTCTGAAAATGCGAACGTCTGCAGAGAGCTCGCAACCAGAAAAAGCTAGCCTGGAAAGCTGTTGCTCAGCCTCATCTGATCATGGCACTGCTCGCACAGAGGCACAGAGACTGGGGCTGCTTGCTTGTCTTGCCACCTCAAACTTCAAATGTAAATTTGAGGCTCCGTGCAGGAGGCCTTAGCCAGCCCTTCTCCGAAAATGCGAACGTCTGCAGATAGCTCGCAGCCAGAAACAGCTAGCCTGCAAAGCTGTTGCTCAGCCTCATCTGCCTATGGCACTGCTCACACAGAGGCACAGAGACTGGGGCTGCTTGCTTTTCTTGTCAGCTCAAACTTCAAACGTATATTTGGGTGTCCATGCAGGGGGCCTCCGGCAGCCCTGCTCTGAAAATGCAAACGTCTGCAGATAGCTCGCAGGCAGAAAAAGCTGGCCTGGAAAGCTGTTGCTCAGCCTCATCTGCCCATGGCACTGCTCGCACAGAGGCACAGAGACTGGGGCTGCTTGCTTTTCTTCCCACCTCAAACTTCAAAAGCACCTCAGGTGGTCCGTGAAGGGGGCCTCCGGCAGCCCTACTCTTAAAATGCGAACGTCTGCAGATAGCTCGCAGGGAGAAAGAGCTAGCCTTTAAAGCTGTTGCTCAGCCTCATCTGCTCATGGCACTTCTCACACAGAGGCACAGAGACTGGGGCTGCTTGCTTGTCTTGCCACCTCAAACTTCAAACGTAGCTTTGGGGGTCCATGCAGGGGGCCTCCGGCAGCCCTGCTCTGAAAATGCGAACGTCTGCAGAGAGCTCGCAACCAGAAAAAGCTGGCCTGGAAAGCTGTTGCTCAGCCTCATCTGCCCATGGCACTGCTCGCACAGAGGCACAGAGACTGGGGCTGCTTGCTTGTCTTGCCACCTCAAACTTCAAAAGTAAACTTGAGGCTCCGTGCAGGAGGCCTTAGCCAGCCCTTCTCCGAAAATGCGAACGTCTGCAGATAGCTCGCAGCCAGAAACAGCTAGAATGCAAAGCTGTTGCTCAGCCTCATCTGCCCATGGCACTGCTCACACAGAGGCACAGAGACTGGTGCTGCTTACTTTTCTTGCCAACTCAAACTTCAAACGTATATTTGGGGTCCATGCAGGGGGCCTCCGGCAGCCCTGCTCTGAAAATGCAAAAGTCTGCAGATAGCTCGCAGGCAGAAAAAGCTGGCCTGGAAAGCTGTTGCTCAGCCTCATCTGCCCATGGCACTGCTCGCACAGAGGCACAGAGACTGGGGCTGCTTGCTTTTCTTGCTACCTCAAACTTCAAACGTAGCTTTGGGGGTCCGTGCAGGGGGCCTCCGGCAGCCCTGCTCTGAAAATGCGAACTTCTGCAGATAGCTCGCAGGCAGAAAGAGCTAGCCTGGAAAGCTGTTGCTCAGCCTCATCTGCCCATGGCACTGCTCGCACAGAGGCACAGAGACTGGGGCTGCTTGCTTGTCTTGCAACCTCAAACTTCAAACGTATATTTGGGGGTCCGTGCAGGGGACCTTCGGCAGCCCTGCTCTGAAAATGCGAACGTCTGCAGATAGCTCGCAGCCAGAAAGAGCTAGCCTGGAAAGCTGTTGCTCATCCTCATCTGCCCATGGCACTGCTCGCACAGAGGCACAGAGACTGGGGCTGCTTGCTTGTCTTGCAACCTCAAACTTCAAAAGTATCTTGGGTGATCCTTGAAGGGGGCCTCCGGCAGCCCTGCTCTGAAAATGCGAACGTCTGCAGAGAGCTCGCAACCAGAAAGAGCTAGCCTGGAAAGCTGTTGCTCAGCCTCATCTGCCCATGGCACTGCTCGCACAGAGGCACAGAGACTGAGGCTGCTTGCTTGTCTTGCCACCTCTAACTTTAAACGTAGCTTAGGTGGTCCATGCAGTGGGGCCTCCGGCAGCCCTGCTCCCAAAATGCGAACGTCTGCAGAGAGCTCGCAACCAGAAAAAGCTAGCCTGGAAAGCTGTTGCTCATCCTCATCTGCCCATGGCACTGCTCGCACAGAGGCACAGAGACAGGGGCTGCTTGCTTGTCTTGCAACCTCAAACTTCAAAAGTATCTTGGGTGATCCTTGAAGGGGGCCTCCGGCAGCCCTGCTCTGAAAATGCGAACGTCTGCAGAGAGCTCGCAACCAGAAAGAGCTAGCCTGGAAAGCTGTTGCTCAGCCTCATCTGCCCATGGCACTGCTCGCACAGAGGCACAGAGACTGAGGCTGCTTGCTTGTCTTGCCACCTCTAACTTTAAACGTAGCTTAGGTGGTCCATGCAGTGGGGCCTCCGGCAGCCCTGCTCCCAAAATGCGAACGTCTGCAGAGAACTCGCAACCAGAAAAAGCTAGCCTGGAAAGCTGTTGCTCAGCCTCATCTGCCCATGGCACTGCTCGCACAGAGGCAGAGAGACTGGGGCTGCTTGCTTGTCTTGCCACCTCAAACTTCAAACATAACTTTGGGGGTCCGTGCAGGGGGCCTCCGGCAGCCCTGCTCCCAAAATGCGAACGTCTGCAGAGAGCTCGCAACCAGAAAAAGCTAGCCTGGAAAGCTGTTGCTCAGCCTCATCTGATCATGGCACTGCTCGCACAGAGGCACAGAGACTGGGGCTGCTTGCTTGTCTTGCCACCTCAAACTTCAAACATAACTTTGGGGGTCCGTGCAGGGGGCCTCCGGCAGCCCTGCTCTCAAAATGCGAACGTCTGCAGATAGCTCGCAGGCAGGAACAGCTAGCCTGGAAAGCTGTTGCTCAGCCTCATCTGCCCATGGCACTGCTCGCACAGAGGCACAGAGACTGGGGCTGCTTGCTTGTCTTGCCCCCTCAAAATTCAAAAGTAAATTTGAGGCTCCGTGCAAGAGGCATTAGCCAGCCCTTCTCCGAAAATGCGAACGTCTGCAGATGGCTCGCAGACAGAAAGAGCTAGCCTGGAAAGCTGTTGCTCAGCCTCATCTGCCCATGGCACTGCTCGCACAGAGGCACAGAGACTGGGGCTGCTTGCTTGTCTTGCAACCTCAAACTTCAAATGTAAATTTGAGGCTCCGTGCAGGAGGCCTTAGCCAGCCCTTCTCCGAAAATGCGAACGTCTGCAGATAGCTCGCAGCCAGAAACAGCTAGCCTGCAAAGCTGTTGCTCAGCCTCATCTGCCTATGGCACTGCTCACACAGAGGCACAGAGACTGGGGCTGCTTGCTTTTCTTGTCAGCTCAAACTTCAAACGTATATTTGGGTGTCCATGCAGGGGGCCTCCGGCAGCCCTACTCTGAAAATGCAAACGTCTGCAGATAGCTCGCAGGCAGAAAAAGCTGGCCTGGAAAGCTGTTGCTCAGCCTCATCTGCCCATGGCACTGCTCGCACAGAGGCACAGAGACTGGGGCTGCTTGCTTTTCTTCCCACCTCAAACTTCAAAAGCACCTCAGGTGGTCCGTGAAGGGGGCCTCCGGCAGCCCTACTCTTAAAATGCGAACGTCTGCAGAGAGCTCGCAGCCAGAAAGAGCTAGCCTGGAAAGCTGTTGCTCAGCCTCATCTGCTCATGGCACTTCTCACACAGAGGCACAGAGACTGGGGCTGCTTGCTTGTCTTGCCACCTCAAACTTCAAACGTAGCTTTGGGGGTCCATGCAGGGGGCCTCCGGCAGCCCTGCTCTGAAAATGCGAACGTCTGCAGAGAGCTCGCAACCAGAAAAAGCTGGCCTGGAAAGCTGTTGCTCAGCCTCATCTGCCCATGGCACTGCTCGCACAGAGGCACAGAGACTGGGGCTGCTTGCTTGTCTTGCCACCTCAAACTTCAAAAGTAAACTTGAGGCTCCGTGCAGGAGGCCTTAGCCAGCCCTTCTCCGAAAATGCGAACGTCTGCAGATAGCTCGCAGCCAGAAACAGCTAGAATGCAAAGCTGTTGCTCAGCCTCATCTGCCCATGGCACTGCTCACACAGAGGCACAGAGACTGGTGCTGCTTACTTTTCTTGCCAACTCAAACTTCAAACGTATATTTGGGGTCCATGCAGGGGGCCTCCGGCAGCCCTGCTCTGAAAATGCAAACGTCTGCAGATAGCTCGCAGGCAGAAAAAGCTGGCCTGGAAAGCTGTTGCTCAGCCTCATCTGCCCATGGCACTGCTCGCACAGAGGCACAGAGACTGGGGCTGCTTGCTTTTCTTGCCACCTCAAACTTCAAAAGTATCTTAGGTGGTCCGTGCAGGGGCCCTCCGGCAGCCCTACTCTGAAAATGCGAATGTCTGCAGAGAGCTCGCAGCCAGAAAGAGCTAGCCTGCAAAGCTGTTGCTCAGCCTCATCTGCCCATGGCACTGCTCACACAGAGGCACAGAGACTGGGGCTGCTTTCTTTTCTTGCTACCTCAAACTTCAAACGTAGCTTTGGGGGTCCGTGCAGGGGGCCTCCGGCAGCCCTGCTCTGAAAATGCGAACTTCTGCAGATAGCTCGCAGGCAGAAAGAGCTAGCCTGGAAAGCTGTTGCTCAGCCTCATCTGCCCATGGCACTGCTCGCACAGAGGCACAGAGACTGGGGCTGCTTGCTTGTCTTGCAACCTCAAACTTCAAACGTATATTTGGGGGTCCGTGCAGGGGACCTTCGGCAGCCCTGCTCTGAAAATGCGAACGTCTGCAGATAGCTCGCAGCCAGAAAGAGCTAGCCTGGAAAGCTGTTGCTCATCCTCATCTGCCCATGGCACTGCTCGCACAGAGGCACAGAGACTGGGGCTGCTTGCTTGTCTTGCAACCTCAAACTTCAAAAGTACCTTGGGTGATCCTTGAAGGGGGCCCTCCGGCAGCCCTGCTCTGAAAATGCGAACGTCTGCAGAGAGCTCGCAACCAGAAAGAGCTAGCCTGGAAAGCTGTTGCTCAGCCTCATCTGCCCATGGCACTGCTCGCACAGAGGCACAGAGACTGAGGCTGCTTGCTTGTCTTGCCACCTCTAACTTTAAACGTAGCTTAGGTGGTCCATGCAGTGGGGCCTCCGGCAGCCCTGCTCCCAAAATGCGAACGTCTGCAGAGAGCTCGCAACCAGAAAAAGCTAGCCTGGAAAGCTGTTGCTCAGCCTCATCTGATCATGGCACTGCTCGCACAGAGGCACAGAGACTGGGGCTGCTTGCTTGTCTTGCCACCTCAAACTTCAAACATAACTTTGGGGGTCCGTGCAGGGGGCCTCCGGCAGCCCTGCTCTCAAAATGCGAACGTCTGCAGATAGCTCGCAGGCAGGAACAGCTAGCCTGGAAAGCTGTTGCTCAGCCTCATCTGCCCATGGCACTGCTCGCACAGAGGCACAGAGACTGGGGCTGCTTGCTTGTCTTGCCCCCTCAAAATTCAAAAGTAAATTTGAGGCTCCGTGCAAGAGGCATTAGCCAGCCCTTCTCCGAAAATGCGAACGTCTGCAGATGGCTCGCAGACAGAAAGAGCTAGCCTGGAAAGCTGTTGCTCAGCCTCATCTGCCCATGGCACTGCTCGCACAGAGGCACAGAGACTGGGGATGCTTGCTTGTCTTGCAACCTCAAACTTCAAATGTAAATTTGAGGCTCCGTGCAGGAGGCCTTAGCCAGCCCTTCTCCGAAAATGCGAACGTCTGCAGATAGCTCGCAGCCAGAAACAGCTAGCCTGCAAAGCTGTTGCTCAGCCTCATCTGCCTATGGCACTGCTCACACAGAGGCACAGAGACTGGGGCTGCTTGCTTTTCTTGTCAGCTCAAACTTCAAACGTATATTTGGGTGTCCATGCAGGGGGCCTCCGGCAGCCCTGCTCTGAAAATGCAAACGTCTGCAGATAGCTCGCAGGCAGAAAAAGCTGGCCTGGAAAGCTGTTGCTCAGCCTCATCTGCCCATGGCACTGCTCGCACAGAGGCACAGAGACTGGGGCTGCTTGCTTTTCTTCCCACCTCAAACTTCAAAAGCACCTCAGGTGGTCCGTGAAGGGGGCCTCCGGCAGCCCTACTCTTAAAATGCGAACGTCTGCAGAGAGCTCGCAGCCAGAAAGAGCTAGCCTGGAAAGCTGTTGCTCAGCCTCATCTGCTCATGGCACTTCTCACACAGAGGCACAGAGACTGGGGCTGCTTGCTTGTCTTGCCACCTCAAACTTCAAACGTAGCTTTGGGGGTCCATGCAGGGGGCCTCCGGCAGCCCTGCTCTGAAAATGGAAACGTCTGCAGATAGCTCGCAGGCAGAAAAAGCTGGCCTGGAAAGCTGTTGCTCAGCCTCATCTGCCCATGGCACTGCTCGCACAGAGGCACAGAGACTGAGGCTGCTTGCTTGTCTTGCCACCTCTAACTTTAAACGTAGCTTAGGTGGTCCGTGCAGTGGGGCCTCCGGCAGCCCTGCTCTGAAAATGCGAACGTCTGCAGAGAGCTCGCAACCAGAAAAAGCTGGCCTGGAAAGCTGTTGCTCAGCCTCATCTGCCCATGGCACTGCTCGCACAGAGGCAGAGAGACTGGGGCTGCTTGCTTGTCTTGCCACCTCAAACTTCAAAAGTAAACTTGAGGCTCCGTGCAGGAGGCCTTAGCCAGCCCTTCTCCGAAAATGCGAACGTCTGCAGATAGCTCGCAGCCAGAAACAGCTAGAATGCAAAGCTGTTGCTCAGCCTCATCTGCCCATGGCACTGCTCACACAGAGGCACAGAGACTGGTGCTGCTTACTTTTCTTGCCAACTCAAACTTCAAACGTATATTTGGGGTCCATGCAGGGGGCCTCCGGCAGCCCTGCTCTGAAAATGCAAACGTCTGCAGATAGCTCGCAGGCAGAAAAAGCTGGCCTGGAAAGCTGTTGCTCAGCCTCATCTGCCCATGGCACTGCTCGCACAGAGGCACAGAGACTGGGGCTGCTTGCTTTTCTTGCCACCTCAAACTTCAAAAGTATCTTAGGTGGTCCGTGCAGGGGCCCTCCGGCAGCCCTACTCTGAAAATGCGAATGTCTGCAGAGAGCTCGCAGCCAGAAAGAGCTAGCCTGCAAAGCTGTTGCTCAGCCTCATCTGCCCATGGCACTGCTCACACAGAGGCACAGAGACTGGGGCTGCTTTCTTTTCTTGCTACCTCAAACTTCAAACGTAGCTTTGGGGGTCCGTGCAGGGGGCCTCCGGCAGCCCTGCTCTGAAAATGCGAACTTCTGCAGATAGCTCGCAGGCAGAAAGAGCTAGCCTGGAAAGCTGTTGCTCAGCCTCATCTGCCCATGGCACTGCTCGCACAGAGGCACAGAGACTGGGGCTGCTTGCTTGTCTTGCAACCTCAAACTTCAAACGTATATTTGGGGGTCCGTGAATGGGTCCTCCGGCAGCCCTGCTCTGAAAATGCGAACGTCTGCAGAGAGCTCGCAACCAGAAAGAGCTAGCCTGGAAAGCTGTTGCTCAGCCTCATCTGCCCATGGCACTGCTCGCACAGAGGCACAGAGACTGAGGCTGCTTGCTTGTCTTGCCACCTCTAACTTTAAACGTAGCTTAGGTGGTCCGTGCAGTGGGGCCTCCGGCAGCCCTGCTCCCAAAATGCGAACGTCTGCAGAGAGCTCGCAACCAGAAAAAGCTAGCCTGGAAAGCTGTTGCTCAGCCTCATCTGATCATGGCACTGCTCGCACAGAGGCACAGAGACTGGGGCTGCTTGCTTGTCTTGCCACCTCAAACTTCAAACATAACTTTGGGGGTCCGTGCAGGGGGCCTCCGGCAGCCCTGCTCTGAAAATGCGAACGTCTGCAGATAGCTCGCAGGCAGGAACAGCTAGCCTGGAAAGCTGTTGCTCAGCCTCATCTGCCCATGGCACTGCTCACACAGAGGCACAGAGACTGGGGCTGCTTGCTTGTCTTGCCCCCTCAAAATTCAAAAGTAAATTTGAGGCTCCGTGCAAGAGGCATTAGCCAGCCCTTCTCCGAAAATGCGAACGTCTGCAGATGGCTCGCAGACAGAAAGAACTAGCCTGGAAAGCTGTTGCTCAGCCTCATCTGCCCATGGCACTGCTCGCACAGAGGCACAGAGACTGGGGCTGCTTGCTTGTCTTGCAACCTCAAACTTCAAATGTAAATTTGAGGCTCCGTGCAGGAGGCCTTAGCCAGCCCTTCTCCGAAAATGCGAACGTCTGCAGATAGCTCGCAGCCAGAAACAGCTAGCCTGCAAAGCTGTTGCTCAGCCTCATCTGCCTTTGGCACTGCTCACACAGAGGCACAGAGACTGGGGCTGCTTGCTTTTCTTGTCAGCTCAAACTTCAAACGTATATTTGGGTGTCCATGCAGGGGGCCTCCGGCAGCCCTACTCTGAAAATGCAAACGTCTGCAGATAGCTCGCAGGCAGAAAAAGCTGGCCTGGAAAGCTGTTGCTCAGCCTCATCTGCCCATGGCACTGCTCGCACAGAGGCACAGAGACTGGGGCTGCTTGCTTTTCTTCCCACCTCAAACTTCAAAAGCACCTCAGGTGGTCCGTGAAGGGGGCCTCCGGCAGCCCTACTCTTAAAATGCGAACGTCTGCAGAGAGCTCGCAGCCAGAAAGAGCTAGCCTGGAAAGCTGTTGCTCAGCCTCATCTGCTCATGGCACTTCTCACACAGAGGCACAGAGACTGGGGCTGCTTGCTTGTCTTGCCACCTCAAACTTCAAACGTAGCTTTGGGGGTCCATGCAGGGGGCCTCCGGCAGCCCTGCTCTGAAAATGGAAACGTCTGCAGATAGCTCGCAGGCAGAAAAAGCTGGCCTGGAAAGCTGTTGCTCAGCCTCATCTGCCCATGGCACTGCTCGCACAGAGGCACAGAGACTGAGGCTGCTTGCTTGTCTTGCCACCTCTAACTTTAAACGTAGCTTAGGTGGTCCGTGCAGTGGGGCCTCCGGCAGCCCTGCTCTGAAAATGCGAACGTCTGCAGAGAGCTCGCAACCAGAAAAAGCTGGCCTGGAAAGCTGTTGCTCAGCCTCATCTGCCCATGGCACTGCTCGCACAGAGGCAGAGAGACTGGGGCTGCTTGCTTGTCTTGCCACCTCAAACTTCAAAAGTAAACTTGAGGCTCCGTGCAGGAGGCCTTAGCCAGCCCTTCTCCGAAAATGCGAACGTCTGCAGATAGCTCGCAGCCAGAAACAGCTAGAATGCAAAGCTGTTGCTCAGCCTCATCTGCCCATGGCACTGCTCACACAGAGGCACAGAGACTGGGGCTGCTTACTTTTCTTGCCAACTCAAACTTCAAACGTATATTTGGGGTCCATGCAGGGGGCCTCCGGCAGCCCTGCTCTGAAAATGCAAACGTCTGCAGATAGCTCGCAGGCAGAAAAAGCTGGCCTGGAAAGCTGTTGCTCAGCCTCATCTGCCCATGGCACTGCTCGCACAGAGGCACAGAGACTGGGGCTGCTTGCTTTTCTTGCCACCTCAAACTTCAAAAGTATCTTAGGTGGTCCGTGCAGGGGCCCTCCGGCAGCCCTACTCTGAAAATGCGAATGTCTGCAGAGAGCTCGCAGCCAGAAAGAGCTAGCCTGCAAAGCTGTTGCTCAGCCTCATCTGCCCATGGCACTGCTCACACAGAGGCACAGAGACTGGGGCTGCTTTCTTTTCTTGCTACCTCAAACTTCAAACGTAGCTTTGGGGGTCCGTGCAGGGGGCCTCCGGCAGCCCTGCTCTGAAAATGCGAACTTCTGCAGATAGCTCGCAGGCAGAAAGAGCTAGCCTGGAAAGCTGTTGCTCAGCCTCATCTGCCCATGGCACTGCTCGCACAGAGGCACAGAGACTGGGGCTGCTTGCTTGTCTTGCAACCTCAAACTTCAAACGTATATTTGGGGGTCCGTGCAGGGGACCTTCGGCAGCCCTGCTCTGAAAATGCGAACGTCTGCAGATAGCTCGCAGCCAGAAAGAGCTAGCCTGGAAAGCTGTTGCTCATCCTCATCTGCCCATGGCACTGCTCGCACAGAGGCACAGAGACTGGGGCTGCTTGCTTGTCTTGCAACCTCAAACTTCAAAAGTATCTTGGGTGATCCTTGAAGGGGGCCTCCGGCAGCCCTGCTCTGAAAATGCGAACGTCTGCAGAGAGCTCGCAACCAGAAAGAGCTAGCCTGGAAAGCTGTTGCTCAGCCTCATCTGCCCATGGCACTGCTCGCACAGAGGCACAGAGACTGGGGCTGCTTGCTTGTCTTGCCCCCTCAAAATTCAAAAGTAAATTTGAGGCTCCGTGCAAGAGGCATTAGCCAGCCCTTCTCCGAAAATGCGAACTTCTGCAGATGGCTCGCAGACAGAAAGAGCTAGCCTGGAAAGCTGTTGCTCAGCCTCATCTGCCCATGGCACTGCTCGCACAGAGGCACAGAGACTGGGGCTGCTTGCTTGTCTTGCCACCTCAAACTTCAAATGTAAATTTGAGGCTCCGTGCAGGAGGCCTTAGCCAGCCCTTCTCCGAAAATGCGAACGTCTGCAGATAGCTCGCAGCCAGAAACAGCTAGAATGCAAAGCTGTTGCTCAGCCTCATCTGCCCATGGCACTGCTCACACAGAGGCACAGAGACTGGTGCTGCTTACTTTTCTTGCCAACTCAAACTTCAAACGTATATTTGGGGTCCATGCAGGGGGCCTCCGGCAGCCCTGCTCTGAAAATGCAAACGTCTGCAGATAGCTCGCAGGCAGAAAAAGCTGGCCTGGAAAGCTGTTGCTCAGCCTCATCTGCCCATGGCACTGCTCGCACAGAGGCACAGAGACTGGGGCTGCTTGCTTTTCTTGCCACCTCAAACTTCAAAAGTATCTTAGGTGGTCCGTGCAGGGGCCCTCCGGCAGCCCTACTCTGAAAACGCGAATGTCTGCAGAGAGCTCGCAGCCAGAAAGAGCTAGCCTGCAAAGCTGTTGCTCAGCCTCATCTGCCCATGGCACTGCTCACACAGAGGCACAGAGACTGGGGCTGCTTGCTTGTCTTGCAACCTCAAACTTCAAACGTATATTTGGGGGTCCGTGCAGGGGACCTTCGGCAGCCCTGCTCTGAAAATGCGAACGTCTGCAGATAGCTCGCAGCCAGAAAGAGCTAGCCTGGAAAGCTGTTGCTCATCCTCATCTGCCCATGGCACTGCTCGCACAGAGGCACAGAGACTGGGGCTGCTTGCTTGTCTTGCAACCTCAAACTTCAAAAGTATCTTGGGTGATCCTTGAAGGGGGCCTCCGGCAGCCCTGCTCTGAAAATGCGAACGTCTGCAGAGAGCTCGCAACCAGAAAGAGCTAGCCTGGAAAGCTGTTGCTCAGCCTCATCTGCCCATGGCACTGCTCGCACAGAGGCACAGAGACTGAGGCTGCTTGCTTGTCTTGCCACCTCTAACTTTAAACGTAGCTTAGGTGGTCCGTGCAGTGGGGCCTCCGGCAGCCCTGCTCCCAAAATGCGAACGTCTGCAGAGAGCTCGCAACCAGAAAAAGCTAGCCTGGAAAGCTGTTGCTCAGCCTCATCTGATCATGGCACTGCTCGCACAGAGGCACAGAGACTGGGGCTGCTTGCTTGTCTTGCCACCTCAAACTTCAAACATAACTTTGGGGGTCCGTGCAGGGGGCCTCCGGCAGACCTGCTCTCAAAATGCGAGCGTCTGCACATAGCTCGCAGGCAGGAAGAGCTAGCCTGGAAAGCTGTTGCTCAGCCTCATCTGCCCATGGCACTGCTCGCACAGAGGCACAGAGACTGGGGCTGCTTGCTTGTCTTGCCCCCTCAAAATTCAAAAGTAAATTTGAGGCTCCGTGCAAGAGGCATTAGCCAGCCCTTCTCCGAAAATGCGAACGTCTGCAGATAGCTCGCAGACAGAAAGAGCTAGCCTGGAAAGCTGTTGCTCAGCCTCATCTGCCCATGTCACTGCTCGCACAGAGGCACAGAGACTGGGGCTGCTTGCTTGTCTTGCAACCTCAAACTTCAAATGTAAATTTGAGGCTCCGTGCAGGAGGCCTTAGCCAGCCCTTCTCCGAAAATGCGAACGTCTGTAGATAGCTCGCAGCCAGAAACAGCTACCCTGCAAAGCTGTTGCTCAGCCTCATCTGCCCATGGCACTGCTCACACAGAGGCACAGAGACTGGGGCTGCTTGCTTTTCTTGTCAGCTCAAACTTCAAGCGTATCTTTGGGGGTCCATGCAGGGGGCCTCCGGCAGCCCTGCTCTGAAAATGCAAACGTCTGCAGATAGCTCGCAGGCAGAAAAAGCTGGCCTGGAAAGCTGTTGCTCAGCCTCATCTGCCCATGGGACTGCTCGCACAGAGGCACAGAGACTGGGGCTGCTTGCTTTTCTTGCCACCTCAAACTTCAAAAGTATCTTAGGTGGTCCGTGAAGGGGGCCTCCAGCAGCCCTACTCTGAAAATGCGAATGTCTGCAGAGAGCTCACAGCCAGAAAGAGCTAGCCTGCAAAGCTGTTGCTCAGCCTCATCTGCCCATGGCACTGCTCACACAGAGGCACAGAGACTGGGGCTGCTTTCTTTTCTTGCTACCTCAAACTTCAAACGTAGCTTTGGGGGTCCGTGCAGGGGGCCTCCGGCAGCCCTGCTCTGAAAATGCGAACTTCTGCAGATAGCTCGCAGGCAGAAAGAGCTAGCCTGGAAAGCTGTTGCTCAGCCTCATCTGCCCATGGCACTGCTCGCACAGAGGCACAGAGACTGGGGCTGCTTGCTTGTCTTGCAACCTCAAACTTCAAACGTATATTTGGGGGTCCGTGCAGGGCACCTCCGGCAGCCCTGCTCTGAAAATGCGAACGTCTGCAGATAGCTCGCAGCCAGAAAGAGCTAGCCTGGAAAGCTGTTGCTCATCCTCATCTGCCCATGGCACTGCTCGCACAGAGGCACAGAGACTGGGGCTGCTTGCTTGTCTTGCAACCTCAAACTTGAAAAGTATCTTGGGTGATCCTTGAAGGGGGCCTCCGGCAGCCCTGCTCTGAAAATGCGAACGTCTGCAGAGAGCTCGCAACCAGAAAGAGCTAGCCTGGAAAGCTGTTGCTCAGCCTCATCTGCCCATGGCACTGCTCGCACAGAGGCACAGAGACTGGGGCTGCTTGCTTGTCTTGCCACCTCTAACTTTAAACGTAGCTTAGGTGGTCCGTGCAGTGGGGCCTCCGGCAGCCCTGCTCCCAAAATGCGAACGTCTGCAGAGAGCTCGCAACCAGAAAAAGCTGGCCTGGAAAGCTGTTGCTCAGACTCATCTGATCATGGCACTGCTCGCACAGAGGCACAGAGACTGGGGCTGCTTGCTTGTCTTGCCACCTCAAACTTCAAACATAACTTTTGGGGTCCGTGCAGGGGGCCTCCGGCAGCCCTGCTCTCAAAATGCGAACGTCTGCAGATAGCTCGCAGGCAGGAAGAGCTAGCCTGGAAAGCTGTTGCTCAGCCTCATCTGCCCATGGCACTGCTCGCACAGAGGCACAGAGACTGGGGCTGCTTGCTTGTCTTGCCCCCTCAAAATTCAAAAGTAAATTTGAGGATCCGTGCAGGAGGCATTAGCCAGCCCTTCTCCGAAAATGCGAACGTCTGCAGATAGCTCGCAGGCAGAAAGAGCTAGCCTGGAAAGCTGTTGCTCAGCCTCATCTTCTCATGGCACTTCTCACACAGAGGCACAGAGACTGGGGCTGCTTGCTTGTCTTGCCACCTCAAACTTCATACGTAGCTTTGGGGGTCCATGCAGGGGGCCTCCGGCAGACCTGCTCTGAAAATGGAAACGTCTGCAGATAGCTCGCAGGCAGAAAAAGCTGGCCTGGAAAGCTGTTGCTCAGCCTCATCTGCCCATGGCACTGCTCGCACAGAGGCACAGAGACTGGGGCTGCTTGCTTGTCTTGCCACCTCAAACTTCAAAAGTATCTTAGGTGGTCCGTGAAGGGGGCCTCCGACAGCCCTACTCTTAAAATGCGAACGTCTGCAGAGAGCTCGCAGACAGAAAGAGCTAGCCTGGAAAGCTGTTGCTCAGCCTCATCTGCTCATGACACTGCTCGCACAGAGGCACAGAGACTGGGGATGCTTTCTTTTCTTGCACCTCAAACTTCAAACGTATCTTTGGGGGTCCATGCAGGGGGCCTCATTCAGCCCTGCTCTGAAAATGCGAAGGTCTGTAGATAGCTCGCAGGCAGAAAGTGCTAGCCTGCAAAGCTGTTGCTCAGCCTCATCTGCCCATGGCACTGCTCGCACAGAGGCACAGAGACTGGGACTGCTTGCTTGTCTTGCAACCTCAAACTTCAAACGTATATTTGGGGGTCCGTGCAGGGAACCTCCGGCAGCCCTGCTCTGAAAATGCGAACGTCTGCAGATAGGTCGCAGCCAGAAAGAGCTAGCCTGGAAAGCTGTTGCTCATCCTCATCTGCCCATGGCACTGCTCGCACAGAGGCACAGAGACTGGGGCTGCTTGCTTGTCTTGCACCCTGAAACTTCAAAAGTATATTGGGTGATTCTTGAAGGGGGCCTCCGGCAGCCCTGCTCTGAAAATGCGAACGTCTGCAGAGAGCTCGCAACCAGAAAGATCTAGCCTGGAAAGCTGTTGCTCAGCCTCATCTGCCCATGGCACTGCTCGCACAGAGGCACAGAGACTGAGGCTGCTTGCTTGTCTTGCCACCTCTAACTTTAAACGTAGCTTAGGTGGTCCGTGCAGTGGGGCCTCCGGCAGCCCTGCTCCCAAAATGCGAACGTCTGCAGAGAGCTCGCAACCAGAAAAAGCTAGCCTGGAAAGCTGTTGCTCAGCCTCATCTGATCATGGCACTGCTCGCACAGAGGCACAGAGACTGGGGCTGCTTGCTTGTCTTGCCACCTCAAACTTCAAACATAACTTTGGGGGTCCGTGCAGGGGGCCTCCGGCAGCCCTGCTCTGAAAATGCGAACGTCTGCAGATAGCTCGCAGGCAGGAAGAGCTAGCCTGGAAAGCTGTTGCTCAGCCTCATCTGCCCATGGCACTGCTCGCACAGAGGCACAGAGACTGGGGCTGCTTGCTTGTCTTGCCACCTCAAACTTCAAAAGTATCTTAGGTGGTCCGTGAAGGGGGCCTCCGACAGCCCTACTCTGAAATTGCGAACGTCTGCAGAGAGCTCGCAGACAGAAAGAGCTAGCCTGCAAAGCTATTGCTCAGCCTCATCTGTCCATGGCACTGCTCGCACAGAGGCACAGAGACTGGGGCTGCTTGCTTGTCTTGCAACCTCAAACTTCAAATGTAAATTTCAGTCTCCGTGCAGGAGGCCTTATCCAGCCCTTCTCCGAAAATGCGAACGTCTGCAGATAGCTCGCATCCAGAAACAGCTTGCCTGCAAAGCTGTTGCTCAGCCTCATCTGCCCATGGCAGTGCTCACACAGAGGCACAGAGATTGGGCCTGCTTGCTTTTCTTGCCACCTCAAACTTCAAACGTAGCTTTGGGGGTCCATGCAGAGAGCCTCCGGCAGCCCTGCTCTGAAAATGCGAACGTCTGCAGATAGCTCGCAGGCAGAAAAAGCTAGCCTGGAAAGCTGTTGCTCAGCCTCATCTGCCCATGGCACTGCTCGCACAGAGGCACAGAGACTGGGGCTGCTTGCTTTTCTTGCCACCTCAAACTTCAAAAGTATATTAGGTGGTCCGTGAAGGGGCCCTCCGGCAGCCCTACTCTGAAAATGCGAACGTCTGCAGATAGCTCGCAGCCAGAAAGAGCTAGCCTGGAAAGCTGTTGCTCATCCTCATCTGCCCATGGCACTGCTCGCACAGAGGCACAGAGACTGGGGCTGCTTGCTTGTCTTGCAACCTCAAACTTCATAAGTATCTTGGGTGATCCTTGAAGGGGGCCTCCGGCAGCCCTGCTCTGAAAATGCGAACGTCTGCAGAGAGCTCGCAACCAGAAAGAGCTAGCCTGGAAAGCTGTTGCTCAGCCTCATCTGCCCATGGCACTGCTCGCACAGAGGCACAGAGACTGGGGCTTCTTGCTTGTCTTGCCACCTCTAACTTTAAACGTAGCTTAGGTGGTCCGTGCAGTGGGGCCTCCGGCAGCCCTGCTCCCAAAATGCGAACGTCTGCAGAGAGCTCGCAACCAGAAAAAGCTGGCCTGGAAAGCTGTTGCTCAGCCTCATCTGATCATGGCACTGCTCGCACAGAGGCACAGAGACTGGGGCTGCTTGCTTGTCTTGCCACCTCAAACTTCAAACATAACTTTTGGGGTCCGTGCAGGGGGCCTCCGGCAGCCCTGCTCTCAAAATGCGAACGTCTGCAGATAGCTCGCAGGCAGGAAGAGCTAGCCTGGAAAGCTGTTGCTCAGCCTCATCTGCCCATGGCACTGCTCGCACAGAGGCACAGAGACTGGGGCTGCTTGCTTGTCTTACCCCCTCAAAATTCAAAAGTAAATTTGAGGATCCGTGCAGGAGGCATTAGCCAGCCCTTCTCCGAAAATGCGAACGTCTGCAGATAGCTCGCAGGGAGAAAGAGCTAGCCTGGAAAGCTGTTGCTCAGCCTCATCTTCTCATGGCACTTCTCACACAGAGGCACAGAGACTGGGGCTGCTTGCTTGTCTTGCCACCTCAAACTTCATACGTAGCTTTGGGGGTCCATGCAGGGGGCCTCATTCAGCCCTGCTCTGAAAATGCGAAGGTCTGTAGATAGCTCGCAGGCAGAAAGTGCTAGCCTGCAAAGCTGTTGCTCAGCCTCATCTGCCCATGGCACTGCTCGCACAGAGGCACAGAGACTGGGGCTGCTTGCTTGTCTTGCAACCTCAAACTTCAAACGTATATTTGTGGGTCCGTGCAGGGGACCTCCGGCAGCCCTGCTCTGAAAATGCAAACGTCTGCAGATAGCTCGCAGGCAGAAAGAGCTAGCCTGGAAAGCTGTTGCTCAGCCTCATCTGCCCATGGCACTGCTCGCACAGAGGCACAGAGACTGGGGCTGCTTGCTTGTCTTGCAACCTCAAACTTCAAACGTATATTTGGGGGTCCGTGCAGGGGACCTTCGGCAGCCCTGCTCTGAAAATGCGAACGTCTGCAGAGAGCTCGCAACTAGAAAGAGCTAGCCTGGAAAGCTGTTGCTCAGCCTCATCTGCCCATGGCACTGCTCGCACAGAGGCACAGAGACTGAGGCTGCTTGCTTGTCTTGCCACCTCTAACTTTAAACGTAGCTTAGGTGGTCCGTGCAGTGGGGCCTCCGGCAGCCCTGCTCCCAAAATGCGAACGTCTGCAGAGAGCTCGCAACCAGAAAAAGCTAGCCTGGAAAGCTGTTGCTCAGCCTCATCTGATCATGGCACTGCTCGCACAGAGGCACAGAGACTGGGGCTGCTTGCTTGTCTTGCCACCTCAAACTTCAAACATAACTTTGGGGGTCCGTGCAGGGGGCCTCCGGCAGCCCTGCTCTCAAAATGCGAACGTCTGCAGATAGCTCGCAGGCAGGAACAGCTAGCCTGGAAAGCTGTTGCTCAGCCTCATCTGCCCATGGCACTGCTCACACAGAGGCACAGAGACTGGGGCTGCTTGCTTGTCTTGCCCCCTCAAAATTCAAAAGTAAATTTGAGGATCCGTGCAGGAGGCATTAGCCAGCCCTTCTCCGAAAATGCGAACGTCTGCAGATAGCTCGCAGGCAGAAAGAGCTAGCCTGGAAAGCTGTTGCTCAGCCTCATCTTCTCATGGCACTTCTCACACAGAGGCACAGAGACTGGGGCTGCTTGCTTGTCTTGCCACCTCAAACTTCATACGTAGCTTTGGGGGTCCATGCAGGGGGCCTCCGGCAGACCTGCTCTGAAAATGGAAACGTCTGCAGATAGCTCGCAGGCAGAAAAAGCTGGCCTGGAAAGCTGTTGCTCAGCCTCATCTGCCCATGGCACTGCTCGCACAGAGGCACAGAGACTGGGGCTGCTTGCTTGTCTTGCCACCTCAAACTTCAAAAGTATCTTAGGTGGTCCGTGAAGGGGGCCTCCGACAGCCCTACTCTTAAAATGCGAACGTCTGCAGAGAGCTCGCAGACAGAAAGAGCTAGCCTGGAAAGCTGTTGCTCAGCCTCATCTGCTCATGACACTGCTCGCACAGAGGCACAGAGACTGGGGATGCTTTCTTTTCTTGCACCTCAAACTTCAAACGTATCTTTGGGGGTCCATGCAGGGGGCCTCATTCAGCCCTGCTCTGAAAATGCGAAGGTCTGTAGATAGCTCGCAGGCAGAAAGTGCTAGCCTGCAAAGCTGTTGCTCAGCCTCATCTGCCCATGGCACTGCTCGCACAGAGGCACAGAGACTGGGACTGCTTGCTTGTCTTGCAACCTCAAACTTCAAACGTATATTTGGGGGTCCGTGCAGGGAACCTCCGGCAGCCCTGCTCTGAAAATGCGAACGTCTGCAGATAGGTCGCAGCCAGAAAGAGCTAGCCTGGAAAGCTGTTGCTCATCCTCATCTGCCCATGGCACTGCTCGCACAGAGGCACAGAGACTGGGGCTGCTTGCTTGTCTTGCACCCTGAAACTTCAAAAGTATATTGGGTGATTCTTGAAGGGGGCCTCCGGCAGCCCTGCTCTGAAAATGCGAACGTCTGCAGAGAGCTCGCAACCAGAAAGATCTAGCCTGGAAAGCTGTTGCTCAGCCTCATCTGCCCATGGCACTGCTCGCACAGAGGCACAGAGACTGAGGCTGCTTGCTTGTCTTGCCACCTCTAACTTTAAACGTAGCTTAGGTGGTCCGTGCAGTGGGGCCTCCGGCAGCCCTGCTCCCAAAATGCGAACGTCTGCAGAGAGCTCGCAACCAGAAAAAGCTAGCCTGGAAAGCTGTTGCTCAGCCTCATCTGATCATGGCACTGCTCGCACAGAGGCACAGAGACTGGGGCTGCTTGCTTGTCTTGCCACCTCAAACTTCAAACATAACTTTGGGGGTCCGTGCAGGGGGCCTCCGGCAGCCCTGCTCTGAAAATGCGAACGTCTGCAGATAGCTCGCAGGCAGGAAGAGCTAGCCTGGAAAGCTGTTGCTCAGCCTCATCTGCCCATGGCACTGCTCGCACAGAGGCACAGAGACTGGGGCTGCTTGCTTGTCTTGCCACCTCAAACTTCAAAAGTATCTTAGGTGGTCCGTGAAGGGGGCCTCCGACAGCCCTACTCTGAAATTGCGAACGTCTGCAGAGAGCTCGCAGACAGAAAGAGCTAGCCTGCAAAGCTATTGCTCAGCCTCATCTGTCCATGGCACTGCTCGCACAGAGGCACAGAGACTGGGGCTGCTTGCTTGTCTTGCAACCTCAAACTTCAAATGTAAATTTCAGTCTCCGTGCAGGAGGCCTTATCCAGCCCTTCTCCGAAAATGCGAACGTCTGCAGATAGCTCGCATCCAGAAACAGCTTGCCTGCAAAGCTGTTGCTCAGCCTCATCTGCCCATGGCAGTGCTCACACAGAGGCACAGAGATTGGGCCTGCTTGCTTTTCTTGCCACCTCAAACTTCAAACGTAGCTTTGGGGGTCCATGCAGAGAGCCTCCGGCAGCCCTGCTCTGAAAATGCGAACGTCTGCAGATAGCTCGCAGGCAGAAAAAGCTAGCCTGGAAAGCTGTTGCTCAGCCTCATCTGCCCATGGCACTGCTCGCACAGAGGCACAGAGACTGGGGCTGCTTGCTTTTCTTGCCACCTCAAACTTCAAAAGTATATTAGGTGGTCCGTGAAGGGGCCCTCCGGCAGCCCTACTCTGAAAATGCGAACGTCTGCAGATAGCTCGCAGCCAGAAAGAGCTAGCCTGGAAAGCTGTTGCTCATCCTCATCTGCCCATGGCACTGCTCGCACAGAGGCACAGAGACTGGGGCTGCTTGCTTGTCTTGCAACCTCAAACTTCATAAGTATCTTGGGTGATCCTTGAAGGGGGCCTCCGGCAGCCCTGCTCTGAAAATGCGAACGTCTGCAGAGAGCTCGCAACCAGAAAGAGCTAGCCTGGAAAGCTGTTGCTCAGCCTCATCTGCCCATGGCACTGCTCGCACAGAGGCACAGAGACTGGGGCTTCTTGCTTGTCTTGCCACCTCTAACTTTAAACGTAGCTTAGGTGGTCCGTGCAGTGGGGCCTCCGGCAGCCCTGCTCCCAAAATGCGAACGTCTGCAGAGAGCTCGCAACCAGAAAAAGCTGGCCTGGAAAGCTGTTGCTCAGCCTCATCTGATCATGGCACTGCTCGCACAGAGGCACAGAGACTGGGGCTGCTTGCTTGTCTTGCCACCTCAAACTTCAAACATAACTTTTGGGGTCCGTGCAGGGGGCCTCCGGCAGCCCTGCTCTCAAAATGCGAACGTCTGCAGATAGCTCGCAGGCAGGAAGAGCTAGCCTGGAAAGCTGTTGCTCAGCCTCATCTGCCCATGGCACTGCTCGCACAGAGGCACAGAGACTGGGGCTGCTTGCTTGTCTTACCCCCTCAAAATTCAAAAGTAAATTTGAGGATCCGTGCAGGAGGCATTAGCCAGCCCTTCTCCGAAAATGCGAACGTCTGCAGATAGCTCGCAGGGAGAAAGAGCTAGCCTGGAAAGCTGTTGCTCAGCCTCATCTTCTCATGGCACTTCTCACACAGAGGCACAGAGACTGGGGCTGCTTGCTTGTCTTGCCACCTCAAACTTCATACGTAGCTTTGGGGGTCCATGCAGGGGGCCTCATTCAGCCCTGCTCTGAAAATGCGAAGGTCTGTAGATAGCTCGCAGGCAGAAAGTGCTAGCCTGCAAAGCTGTTGCTCAGCCTCATCTGCCCATGGCACTGCTCGCACAGAGGCACAGAGACTGGGGCTGCTTGCTTGTCTTGCAACCTCAAACTTCAAACGTATATTTGTGGGTCCGTGCAGGGGACCTCCGGCAGCCCTGCTCTGAAAATGCAAACGTCTGCAGATAGCTCGCAGGCAGAAAGAGCTAGCCTGGAAAGCTGTTGCTCAGCCTCATCTGCCCATGGCACTGCTCGCACAGAGGCACAGAGACTGGGGCTGCTTGCTTGTCTTGCAACCTCAAACTTCAAACGTATATTTGGGGGTCCGTGCAGGGGACCTTCGGCAGCCCTGCTCTGAAAATGCGAACGTCTGCAGAGAGCTCGCAACTAGAAAGAGCTAGCCTGGAAAGCTGTTGCTCAGCCTCATCTGCCCATGGCACTGCTCGCACAGAGGCACAGAGACTGAGGCTGCTTGCTTGTCTTGCCACCTCTAACTTTAAACGTAGCTTAGGTGGTCCGTGCAGTGGGGCCTCCGGCAGCCCTGCTCCCAAAATGCGAACGTCTGCAGAGAGCTCGCAACCAGAAAAAGCTAGCCTGGAAAGCTGTTGCTCAGCCTCATCTGATCATGGCACTGCTCGCACAGAGGCACAGAGACTGGGGCTGCTTGCTTGTCTTGCCACCTCAAACTTCAAACATAACTTTGGGGGTCCGTGCAGGGGGCCTCCGGCAGCCCTGCTCTCAAAATGCGAACGTCTGCAGATAGCTCGCAGGCAGGAACAGCTAGCCTGGAAAGCTGTTGCTCAGCCTCATCTGCCCATGGCACTGCTCACACAGAGGCACAGAGACTGGGGCTGCTTGCTTGTCTTGCCCCCTCAAAATTCAAAAGTAAATTTGAGGCTCCGTGCAAGAGGCATTAGCCAGCCCTTCTCCGAAAATGCGAACGTCTGCAGATGGCTCGCAGACAGAAAGAACTAGCCTGGAAAGCTGTTGCTCAGCCTCATCTGCCCATGGCACTGCTCGCACAGAGGCACAGAGACTGGGGCTGCTTGCTTGTCTTGCAACCTCAAACTTCAAATGTAAATTTGAGGCTCCGTGCAGGAGGCCTTAGCCAGCCCTTCTCCGAAAATGCGAACGTCTGCAGATAGCTCGCAGCCAGAAACAGCTAGCCTGCAAAGCAGTTGCTCAGCCTCATCTGCCTATGGCACTGCTCACACAGAGGCACAGAGACTGGGGCTGCTTGCTTTTCTTGTCAGCTCAAACTTCAAACGTATATTTGGGTGTCCATGCAGGGGGCCTCCGGCAGCCCTACTCTGAAAATGCAAACGTCTGCAGATAGCTCGCAGGCAGAAAAAGCTGGCCTGGAAAGCTGTTGCTCAGCCTCATCTGCCCATGGCACTGCTCGCACAGAGGCACAGAGACTGGGGCTGCTTGCTTTTCTTCCCACCTCAAACTTCAAAAGCACCTCAGGTGGTCCGTGAAGGGGGCCTCCGGCAGCCCTACTCTTAAAATGCGAACGTCTGCAGAGAGCTCGCAGCCAGAAAGAGCTAGCCTGCAAAGCTGTTGCTCAGCCTCATCTGCTCATGGCACTTCTCACACAGAGGCACAGAGACTGGGGCTGCTTGCTTGTCTTGCCACCTCAAACTTCAAACGTAGCTTTGGGGGTCCATGCAGGGGGCCTCCGGCAGCCCTGCTCTGAAAATGGAAACGTCTGCAGATAGCTCGCAGGCAGAAAAAGCTGGCCTGGAAAGCTGTTGCTCAGCCTCATCTGCCCATGGCACTGCTCGCACAGAGGCACAGAGACTGAGGCTGCTTGCTTGTCTTGCCACCTCTAACTTTAAACGTAGCTTAGGTGGTCCGTGCAGTGGGGCCTCCGGCAGCCCTGCTCTGAAAATGCGAACGTCTGCAGAGAGCTCGCAACCAGAAAAAGCTGGCCTGGAAAGCTGTTGCTCAGCCTCATCTGCCCATGGCACTGCTCGCACAGAGGCACAGAGACTGGGGCTGCTTGCTTGTCTTGCCACCTCAAACTTCAAAAGTAAACTTGAGGCTCCGTGCAGGAGGCCTTAGCCAGCCCTTCTCCGAAAATGCGAACGTCTGCAGATAGCTCGCAGCCAGAAACAGCTAGAATGCAAAGCTGTTGCTCAGCCTCATCTGCCCATGGCACTGCTCACACAGAGGCACAGAGACTGGTGCTGCTTACTTTTCTTGCCAACTCAAACTTCAAACGTATATTTGGGGTCCATGCAGGGGGCCTCCGGCAGCCCTGCTCTGAAAATGCAAACGTCTGCAGATAGCTCGCAGGCAGAAAAAGCTGGCCTGGAAAGCTGTTGCTCAGCCTCATCTGCCCATGGCACTGCTCGCACAGAGGCACAGAGACTGGGGCTGCTTGCTTTTCTTGCCACCTCAAACTTCAAAAGTATCTTAGGTGGTCCGTGCAGGGGCCCTCCGGCAGCCCTACTCTGAAAATGCGAATGTCTGCAGAGAGCTCGCAGCCAGAAAGAGCTAGCCTGCAAAGCTGTTGCTCAGCCTCATCTGCTCATGGCACTGCTCACACAGAGGCACAGAGACTGGGGCTGCTTTCTTTTCTTGCTACCTCAAACTTCAAACGTAGCTTTGGGGGTCCGTGCAGGGGGCCTCCGGCAGCCCTGCTCTGAAAATGCGAACTTCTGCAGATAGCTCGCAGGCAGAAAGAGCTAGCCTGGAAAGCTGTTGCTCAGCCTCATCTGCCCATGGCACTGCTCGCACAGAGGCACAGAGACTGGGGCTGCTTGCTTGTCTTGCAACCTCAAACTTCAAACGTATATTTGGGGGTCCGTGCAGGGGACCTTCGGCAGCCCTGCTCTGAAAATGCGAACGTCTGCAGATAGCTCGCAGCCAGAAAGAGCTAGCCTGGAAAGCTGTTGCTCATCCTCATCTGCCCATGGCACTGCTCGCACAGAGGCACAGAGACTGGGGCTGCTTGCTTGTCTTGCAACCTCAAACTTCAAAAGTATCTTGGGTGATCCTTGAAGGGGGCCTCCGGCAGCCCTGCTCTGAAAATGCGAACGTCTGCAGAGAGCTCGCAACCAGAAAAAGCTAGCCTGGAAAGCTGTTGCTCAGCCTCATCTGCCCATGGCACTGCTCGCACAGAGGCACAGAGACTGAGGCTGCTTGCTTGTCTTGCCACCTCTAACTTTAAACGTAGCTTAGGTGGTCCATGCAGTGGGGCCTCCGGCAGCCCTGCTCCCAAAATGCGAACGTCTGCAGAGAGCTCGCAACCAGAAAAAGCTAGCCTGGAAAGCTGTTGCTCAGCCTCATCTGATCATGGCACTGCTCGCACAGAGGCACAGAGACTGGGGCTGCTTGCTTGTCTTGCCACCTCAAACTTCAAACATAACTTTGGGGGTCCGTGCAGGGGGCCTCCGGCAGCCCTGCTCTCAAAATGCGAACGTCTGCAGATAGCTCGCAGGCAGGAACAGCTAGCCTGGAAAGCTGTTGCTCAGCCTCATCTGCCCATGGCACTGCTCGCACAGAGGCACAGAGACTGGGGCTGCTTGCTTGTCTTGCCCCCTCAAAATTCAAAAGTAAATTTGAGGCTCCGTGCAAGAGGCATTAGCCAGCCCTTCTCCGAAAATGCGAACGTCTGCAGATGGCTCGCAGACAGAAAGAGCTAGCCTGGAAAGCTGTTGCTCAGCCTCATCTGCCCATGGCACTGCTCGCACAGAGGCACAGAGACTGGGGCTGCTTGCTTGTCTTGCAACCTCAAACTTCAAATGTAAATTTGAGGCTCCGTGCAGGAGGCCTTAGCCAGCCCTTCTCCGAAAATGCGAACGTCTGCAGATAGCTCGCAGCCAGAAACAGCTAGCCTGCAAAGCTGTTGCTCAGCCTCATCTGCCTATGGCACTGCTCACACAGAGGCACAGAGACTGGGGCTGCTTGCTTTTCTTGTCAGCTCAAACTTCAAACGTATATTTGGGTGTCCATGCAGGGGGCCTCCGGCAGCCCTGCTCTGAAAATGCAAACGTCTGCAGATAGCTCGCAGGCAGAAAAAGCTGGCCTGGAAAGCTGTTGCTCAGCCTCATCTGCCCATGGCACTGCTCGCACAGAGGCACAGAGACTGGGGCTGCTTGCTTTTCTTCCCACCTCAAACTTCAAAAGCACCTCAGGTGGTCCGTGAAGGGGGCCTCCGGCAGCCCTACTCTTAAAATGCGAACGTCTGCAGAGAGCTCGCAGCCAGAAAGAGCTAGCCTGGAAAGCTGTTGCTCAGCCTCATCTGCTCATGGCACTTCTCACACAGAGGCACAGAGACTGGGGCTGCTTGCTTGTCTTGCCACCTCAAACTTCAAACGTAGCTTTGGGGGTCCATGCAGGGGGCCTCCGGCAGCCCTGCTCTGAAAATGGAAACGTCTGCAGATAGCTCGCAGGCAGAAAAAGCTGGCCTGGAAAGCTGTTGCTCAGCCTCATCTGCCCATGGCACTGCTCGCACAGAGGCACAGAGACTGAGGCTGCTTGCTTGTCTTGCCACCTCTAACTTTAAACGTAGCTTAGGTGGTCCGTGCAGTGGGGCCTCCGGCAGCCCTGCTCTGAAAATGCGAACTTCTGCAGATAGCTCGCAGGCAGAAAGAGCTAGCCTGGAAAGCTGTTGCTCAGCCTCATCTGCCCATGGCACTGCTCGCACAGAGGCACAGAGACTGGGGCTGCTTGCTTGTCTTGCAACCTCAAACTTCAAACGTATATTTGGGGGTCCGTGCAGGGGACCTTCGGCAGCCCTGCTCTGAAAATGCGAACGTCTGCAGATAGCTCGCAGCCAGAAAGAGCTAGCCTGGAAAGCTGTTGCTCATCCTCATCTGCCCATGGCACTGCTCGCACAGAGGCACAGAGACTGGGGCTGCTTGCTTGTCTTGCAACCTCAAACTTCAAAAGTATCTTGGGTGATCCTTGAAGGGGGCCTCCGGCAGCCCTGCTCTGAAAATGCGAACGTCTGCAGAGAGCTCGCAACCAGAAAGAGCTAGCCTGGAAAGCTGTTGCTCAGCCTCATCTGCCCATGGCACTGCTCGCACAGAGGCACAGAGACTGAGGCTGCTTGCTTGTCTTGCCCCCTCAAAATTCAAAAGTAAATTTGAGGCTCCGTGCAAGAGGCATTAGCCAGCCCTTCTCCGAAAATGCGAACGTCTGCAGATGGCTCGCAGACAGAAAGAGCTAGCCTGGAAAGCTGTTGCTCAGCCTCATCTGCCCATGGCACTGCTCGCACAGAGGCACAGAGACTGGGGCTGCTTGCTTGTCTTGCAACCTCAAACTTCAAATGTAAATTTGAGGCTCCGTGCAGGAGGCCTTAGCCAGCCCTTCTCCGAAAATGCGAACGTCTGCAGATAGCTCGCAGCCAGAAACAGCTAGCCTGCAAAGCTGTTGCTCAGCCTCATCTGCCTATGGCACTGCTCACACAGAGGCACAGAGACTGGGGCTGCTTGCTTTTCTTGTCAGCTCAAACTTCAAACGTATATTTGGGTGTCCATGCAGGGGGCCTCCGGCAGCCCTGCTCTGAAAATGCAAACGTCTGCAGATAGCTCGCAGGCAGAAAAAGCTGGCCTGGAAAGCTGTTGCTCAGCCTCATCTGCCCATGGGACTGCTCGCACAGAGGCAGAGAGACTGGGGCTGCTTGCTTTTCTTCCCACCTCAAACTTCAAAAGCACCTCAGGTGGTCCGTGAAGGGGGCCTCCGGCAGCCCTACTCTTAAAATGCGAACGTCTGCAGAGAGCTTGCAGCCAGAAAGAGCTAGCCTGGAAAGCTGTTGCTCAGCCTCATCTGCTCATGGCACTTCTCACACAGAGGCACAGAGACTGGGGCTGCTTGCTTGTCTTGCCACCTCAAACTTCAAACGTAGCTTTGGGGGTCCATGCAGGGGGCCTCCGGCAGCCCTGCTCTGAAAATGGAAACGTCTGCAGATAGCTCGCAGGCAGAAAAAGCTGGCCTGGAAAGCTGTTGCTCAGCCTCATCTGCCCATGGCACTGCTCGCACAGAGGCACAGAGACTGAGGCTGCTTGCTTGTCTTGCCACCTCTAACTTTAAACGTAGCTTAGGTGGTCCGTGCAGTGGGGCCTCCGGCAGCCCTGCTCTGAAAATGCGAACGTCTGCAGAGAGCTCGCAACCAGAAAAAGCTGGCCTGGAAAGCTGTTGCTCAGCCTCATCTGCCCATGGCACTGCTCGCACAGAGGCACAGAGACTGGGGCTGCTTGCTTGTCTTGCCACCTCAAACTTCAAAAGTAAACTTGAGGCTCCGTGCAGGAGGCCTTAGCCAGCCCTTCTCCGAAAATGCGAACGTCTGCAGATAGCTCGCAGCCAGAAACAGCTAGAAAGCAAAGCTGTTGCTCAGCCTCATCTGCCCATGGCACTGCTCACACAGAGGCACAGAGACTGGTGCTGCTTACTTTTCTTGCCAACTCAAACTTCAAACGTATATTTGGGGTCCATGCAGGGGGCCTCCGGCAGCCCTGCTCTGAAAATGCAAACGTCTGCAGATAGCTCGCAGGCAGAAAAAGCTGGCCTGGAAAGCTGTTGCTCAGCCTCATCTGCCCATGGCACTGCTCGCACAGAGGCACAGAGACTGGGGCTGCTTGCTTTTCTTGCCACCTCAAACTTCAAAAGTATCTTAGGTGGTCCGTGCAGGGGCCCTCCAGCAGCCCTACTCTGAAAACGCGAATGTCTGCAGAGAGCTCGCAGCCAGAAAGAGCTAGCCTGCAAAGCTGTTGCTCAGCCTCATCTGCCCATGGCACTGCTCACACAGAGGCACAGAGACTGGGGCTGCTTGCTTGTCTTGCAACCTCAAACTTCAAACGTATATTTGGGGGTCCGTGCAGGGGACCTTCGGCAGCCCTGCTCTGAAAATGCGAACGTCTGCAGATAGCTCGCAGCCAGAAAGAGCTAGCCTGGAAAGCTGTTGCTCATCCTCATCTGCCCATGGCACTGCTCGCACAGAGGCACAGAGACTGGGGCTGCTTGCTTTTCTTGCCACCTCAAACTTCAAAAGTATCTTAGGTGGTCCGTGCAGGGGCCCTCCGGCAGCCCTACTCTGAAAATGCGAATGTCTGCAGAGAGCTCGCAGCCAGAAAGAGCTAGCCTGCAAAGCTGTTGCTCAGCCTCATCTGCCCATGGCACTGCTCACACAGAGGCACAGAGACTGGGGCTGCTTTCTTTTCTTGCTACCTCAAACTTCAAACGTAGCTTTGGGGGTCCGTGCAGGGGGCCTCCGGCAGCCCTGCTCTGAAAATGCGAACTTCTGCAGATAGCTCGCAGGCAGAAAGAGCTAGCCTGGAAAGCTGTTGCTCAGCCTCATCTGCCCATGGCACTGCTCGCACAGAGGCACAGAGACTGGGGCTGCTTGCTTGTCTTGCAACCTCAAACTTCAAACGTATATTTGGGGGTCCGTGCAGTGGACCTTCGGCAGCCCTGCTCTGAAAATGCGAACGTCTGCAGATAGCTCGCAGCCAGAAAGAGCTAGCCTGGAAAGCTGTTGCTCATCCTCATCTGCCTATGGCACTGCTCGCACAGAGGCACAGAGACTGGGGCTGCTTGCTTGTCTTGCAACCTCAAACTTCAAAAGTATCTTGGGTGATCCTTGAAGGGGGCCTCCGGCAGCCCTGCTCTGAAAATGCGAACGTCTGCAGAGAGCTTGCAACCAGAAAGAGCTAGCCTGGAAAGCTGTTGCTCAGCCTCATCTGCCCATGGCACTGCTCGCACAGAGGCACAGAGACTGGGGCTGCTTGCTTGTCTTGCCCCCTCAAAATTCAAAAGTAAATTTGAGGCTCCGTGCAAGAGGCATTAGCCAGCCCTTCTCCGAAAATGCGAACGTCTGCAGATGGCTCGCAGACAGAAAGAGCTAGCCTGGAAAGCTGTTGCTCAGCCTCATCTGCCCATGGCACTGCTCGCACAGAGGCACAGAGACTGGGGCTGCTTGCTTGTCTTGCAACCTCAAACTTCAAATGTAAATTTGAGGCTCCGTGCAGGAGGCCTTAGCCAGCCCTTCTCCGAAAATGCGAACGTCTGCAGATAGCTCGCAGCCAGAAACAGCTAGCCTGCAAAGCTGTTGCTCAGCCTCATCTGCCTATGGCACTGCTCACACAGAGGCACAGAGACTGGGGCTGCTTGCTTTTCTTGTCAGCTCAAACTTCAAACGTATATTTGGGTGTCCATGCAGGGGGCCTCCGGCAGCCCTGCTCTGAAAATGCAAACGTCTGCAGATAGCTCGCAGGCAGAAAAAGCTGGCCTGGAAAGCTGTTGCTCAGCCTCATCTGCCCATGGCACTGCTCGCACAGAGGCACAGAGACTGGGGCTGCTTGCTTTTCTTCCCACCTCAAACTTCAAAAGCACCTCAGGTGGTCCGTGAAGGGGGCCTCCGGCAGCCCTACTCTTAAAATGCGAACGTCTGCAGAGAGCTCGCAGCCAGAAAGAGCTAGCCTGGAAAGCTGTTGCTCAGCCTCATCTGCTCATGGCACTTCTCACACAGAGGCACAGAGACTGGGGCTGCTTGCTTGTCTTGCCACCTCAAACTTCAAACGTAGCTTTGGGGGTCCATGCAGGGGGCCTCCGGCAGCCCTGCTCTGAAAATGGAAACGTCTGCAGATAGCTCGCAGGCAGAAAAAGCTGGCCTGGAAAGCTGTTGCTCAGCCTCATCTGCCCATGGCACTGCTCGCACAGAGGCACAGAGACTGGGGCTGCTTGCTTGTCTTGCCACCTCTAACTTTAAACGTAGCTTAGGTGGTCCGTGCAGTGGGGCCTCCGGCAGCCCTGCTCTGAAAATGCGAACGTCTGCAGAGAGCTCGCAACCAGAAAAAGCTGGCCTGGAAAGCTGTTGCTCAGCCTCATCTGCCCATGGCACTGCTCGCACAGAGGCACAGAGACTGGGGCTGCTTGCTTGTCTTGCCACCTCAAACTTCAAAAGTAAACTTGAGGCTCCGTGCAGGAGGCCTTAGCCAGCCCTTCTCCGAAAATGCGAACGTCTGCAGATAGCTCGCAGCCAGAAACAGCTAGAATGCAAAGCTGTTGCTCAGCCTCATCTGCCCATGGCACTGCTCACACAGAGGCACAGAGACTGGTGCTGCTTACTTTTCTTGCCAACTCAAACTTCAAACGTATATTTGGGGTCCATGCAGGGGGCCTCCGGCAGCCCTGCTCTGAAAATGCAAACGTCTGCAGATAGCTCGCAGGCAGAAAAAGCTGGCCTGGAAAGCTGTTGCTCAGCCTCATCTGCCCATGGCACTGCTCGCACAGAGGCACAGAGACTGGGGCTGCTTGCTTTTCTTGCCACCTCAAACTTCAAAAGTATCTTAGGTGGTCCGTGCAGGGGCCCTCCGGCAGCCCTACTCTGAAAACGCGAATGTCTGCAGAGAGCTCGCAGCCAGAAAGAGCTAGCCTGCAAAGCTGTTGCTCAGCCTCATCTGCCCATGGCACTGCTCACACAGAGGCACAGAGACTGGGGCTGCTTGCTTGTCTTGCAACCTCAAACTTCAAACGTATATTTGGGGGTCCGTGCAGGGGACCTTCGGCAGCCCTGCTCTGAAAATGCGAACGTCTGCAGATAGCTCGCAGCCACAAAGAGCTAGCCTGGAAAGCTGTTGCTCATCCTCATCTGCCCATGGCACTGCTCGCACAGAGGCACAGAGACTGGGGCTGCTTGCTTGTCTTGCAACCTCAAACTTCAAAAGTATCTTGGGTGATCCTTGAAGGGGGCCTCCGGCAGCCCTGCTCTGAAAATGCGAACGTCTGCAGAGAGCTCGCAACCAGAAAGAGCTAGCCTGGAAAGCTGTTGCTCAGCCTCATCTGCCCATGGCACTGCTCGCACAGAGGCACAGAGACTGAGGCTGCTTGCTTGTCTTGCCACCTCTAACTTTAAACGTAGCTTAGGTGGTCCGTGCAGTGGGGCCTCCGGCAGCCCTGCTCCCAAAATGCGAACGTCTGCAGAGAGCTCGCAACCAGAAAAAGCTAGCCTGGAAAGCTGTTGCTCAGCCTCATCTGATCATGGCACTGCTCGCACAGAGGCACAGAGACTGGGGCTGCTTGCTTGTCTTGCCACCTCAAACTTCAAACATAACTTTGGGGGTCCGTGCAGGGGGCCTCCGGCAGACCTGCTCTCAAAATGCGAGCGTCTGCACATAGCTCGCAGGCAGGAAGAGCTAGCCTGGAAAGCTGTTGCTCAGCCTCATCTGCCCATGGCACTGCTCGCACAGAGGCACAGAGACTGAGGCTGCTTGCTTGTCTTGCCACCTCTAACTTTAAACGTAGCTTAGGTGGTCCGTGCAGTGGGGCCTCCGGCAGCCCTGCTCCCAAAATGCGAACGTCTGCAGAGAGCTCGCAACCAGAAAAAGCTAGCCTGGAAAGCTGTTGCTCAGCCTCATCTGCCCATGGCACTGCTCGCACAGAGGCACAGAGACTGGGGCTGCTTGCTTGTCTTGCCCCCTCAAAATCAAAAGTAAATTTGAGGCTCCGTGCAAGAGGCATTAGCCAGCCCTTCTCCGAAAATGCGAACGTCTGCAGATAGCTCGCAGACAGAAAGAGCTAGCCTGGAAAGCTGTTGCTCAGCCTCATCTGCCCATGGCACTGCTCGCACAGAGGCACAGAGACTGGGGCTGCTTGCTTGTCTTGCAACCTCAAACTTCAAATGTAAATTTGAGGCTCCGTGCAGGAGGCCTTAGCCAGCCCTTCTCCGAAAATGCGAACGTCTGCAGATAGCTCGCAGCCAGAAACAGCTACCCTGCAAAGCTGTTGCTCAGCCTCATCTGCCCATGGCACTGCTCACACAGAGGCACAGAGACTGGGGCTTCTTGCTTTTCTTGTCAGCTCAAACTTCAAACGTATCTTTGGGGGTCCATGCAGGGGGCCTCCGGCAGCCCTGCTCTGAAAATGCAAACGTCTGCAGATAGCTCGCAGGCAGAAAAAGCTGGCCTGGAAAGCTGTTGCTCAGCCTCATCTGCCCATGGGACTGCTCGCACAGAGGCAGAGAGACTGGGGCTGCTTGCTTTTCTTGCCACCTCAAACTTCAAAAGTATCTTAGGTGGTCCGTGAAGGGGGCCTCCAGCAGCCCTACTCTGAAAATGCGAATGTCTGCAGAGAGCTCGCAGCCAGAAAGAGCTAGCCTGCAAAGCTGTTGCTCAGCCTCATCTGCCCATGGCACTGCTCACACAGAGGCACAGAGACTGGGGCTGCTTTCTTTTCTTGCTACCTCAAACTTCAAACGTAGCTTTGGGGGTCCGTGCAGGGGGCCTCCGGCAGCCCTGCTCTGAAAATGCGAACTTCTGCAGATAGCTCGCAGGCAGAAAGAGCTAGCCTGGAAAGCTGTTGCTCAGCCTCATCTGCCCATGGCACTGCTCGCACAGAGGCACAGAGACTGGGACTGCTTGCTTGTCTTGCAACCTCAAACTTCAAACGTATATTTGGGGGTCCGTGCAGGGGGCCTCCGGCAGCCCTGCTCTGAAAATGCGAACGTCTGCAGATAGCTCGCAGCCAGAAAGAGCTAGCCTGGAAAGCTGTTGCTCATCCTCATCTGCCCATGGCACTGCTCGCACAGAGGCACAGAGACTGGGGCTGCTTGCTTGTCTTGCAACCTCAAACTTGAAAAGTATCTTGGGTGATCCTTGAAGGGGGCCTCCGGCAGCCCTGCTCTGAAAATGCGAACGTCTGCAGAGAGCTCGCAACCAGAAAGAGCTAGCCTGGAAAGCTGTTGCTCAGCCTCATCTGCCCATGGCACTGCTCGCACAGAGGCACAGAGACTGGGGCTGCTTGCTTGTCTTGCCACCTCTAACTTTAAACGTAGCTTAGGTGGTCCGTGCAGTGGGGCCTCCGGCAGCCCTGCTCCCAAAATGCGAACGTCTGCAGAGAGCTCGCAACCAGAAAAAGCTGGCCTGGAAAGCTGTTGCTCAGCCTCATCTGATCATGGCACTGCTCGCACAGAGGCACAGAGACTGGGGCTGCTTGCTTGTCTTGCCACCTCAAACTTCAAACATAACTTTTGGGGTCCGTGCAGGGGGCCTCCGGCAGCCCTGCTCTCAAAATGCGAACGTCTGCAGATAGCTCGCAGGCAGGAAGAGCTAGCCTGGAAAGCTGTTGCTCAGCCTCATCTGCCCATGGCACTGCTCGCACAGAGGCACAGAGACTGGGGCTGCTTGCTTGTCTTGCCCCCTCAAAATTCAAAAGTAAATTTGAGGATCCGTGCAGGAGGCATTAGCCAGCCCTTCTCCGAAAATGCGAACGTCTGCAGATAGCTCGCAGGCAGAAAGAGCTAGCCTGGAAAGCTGTTGCTCAGCCTCATCTTCTCATGGCACTGCTCACACAGAGGCACAGAGACTGGGGCTGCTTGCTTGTCTTGCCACCTCAAACTTCATACGTAGCTTTGGGGGTCCATGCAGGGGGCCTCCGGCAGCCCTGCTCTGAAAATGGAAACGTCTGCAGATAGCTCGCAGGCAGAAAAAGCTGGCCTGGAAAGCTGTTGCTCAGCCTCATCTGCCCATGGCACTGCTCGCACAGAGGCACAGAGACTGGGGCTGCTTGCTTGTCTTGCCACCTCAAACTTCAAAAGTATCTTAGGTGGTCCGTGAAGGGGGCCTCCGACAGCCCTACTCTGAAATTGCGAACGTCTGCAGAGAGCTCGCAGCCAGAAAAAGCTAGCCTGGAAAGTTGTTGCTCAGCCTCATCTGCTCATGACACTGCTCGCACAGAGGCACAGAGACTGGGGATGCTTTCTTTTCTTGCACCTCAAACTTCAAACGTATCTTTGGGGGTCCATGCAGGGGGCCTCATTCAGCCCTGCTCTGAAAATGCGAAGGTCTGTAGATAGCTCGCAGGCAGAAAGTGCTAGCCTGCAAAGCTGTTGCTCAGCCTCATCTGCCCATGGCACTGCTCGCACAGAGGCACAGAGACTGGGGCTGCTTGCTTGTCTTGCAACCTCAAACTTCAAACGTATATTTGGGGGTCCGTGCAGGGAACCTCCGGCAGCCCTGCTCTGAAAATGCGAACGTCTGCAGATAGGTCGCAGCCAGAAAGAGCTAGCCTGGAAAGCTGTTGCTCATCCTCATCTGCCCATGGCACTGCTCGCACAGAGGCACAGAGACTGGGGCTGCTTGCTTGTCTTGCACCCTGAAACTTCAAAAGTATATTGGGTGATTCTTGAAGGGGGCCTCCGGCAGCCCTGCTCTGAAAATGCGAACGTCTGCAGAGAGCTCGCAACCAGAAAGATCTAGCCTGGAAAGCTGTTGCTCAGCCTCATCTGCCCATGGCACTGCTCGCACAGAGGCACAGAGACTGAGGCTGCTTGCTTGTCTTGCCACCTCTAACTTTAAACGTAGCTTAGGTGGTCCGTGCAGTGGGGCCTCCGGCAGCCCTGCTCCCAAAATGCGAACGTCTGCAGAGAGCTCGCAACCAGAAAAAGCTAGCCTGGAAAGCTGTTGCTCAGCCTCATCTGATCATGGCACTGCTCGCACAGAGGCACAGAGACTGGGGCTGCTTGCTTGTCTTGCCACCTCAAACTTCAAACATAACTTTGGGGGTCCGTGCAGGGGGCCTCCGGCAGCCCTGCTCTGAAAATGCGAACGTCTGCAGATAGCTCGCAGGCAGGAAGAGCTAGCCTGGAAAGCTGTTGCTCAGCCTCATCTGCCCATGGCACTGCTCGCACAGAGGCACAGAGACTGGGGCTGCTTGCTTGTCTTGCCACCTCAAACTTCAAAAGTATCTTAGGTGGTCCGTGAAGGGGGCCTCCGACAGCCCTACTCTGAAATTGCGAACGTCTGCAGAGAGCTCGCAGCCAGAAAAAGCTAGCCTGGAAAGTTGTTGCTCAGCCTCATCTGCCCATGGCACTGCTCACACAGAGGCACAGAGACTGGGGCTGCTTGCTTGTCTTGCAACCTCAAACTTCAAAAGTAAATTTGAGGCTCCGTGCAGGACGCATTTGCCAGCCCTTCTCCGAAAATGCGAACGTCTGCAGATAGCTCGCAGACAGAAAGAGCTAGCCTGCAAAGCTATTGCTCAGCCTCATCTGTCCATGGCACTGCTCGCACAGAGGCACAGAGACTGGGGCTGCTTGCTTGTCTTGCAACCTCAAACTTCAAATGTAAATTTCAGTCTCCGTGCAGGAGGCCTTATCCAGCACTTCTCCGAAAATGCGAACGTCTGCAGATAGCTCGCATCCAGAAACAGCTTGCCTGCAAAGCTGTTGCTCAGCCTCATCTGCCCATGGCAGTGCTCACACAGAGGCACAGAGACTGGGGCTGCTTGCTTTTCTTGCCACCTCAAACTTCAAACGTAGCTTTGGGGGTCCATGCAGAGAGCCTCCGGCAGCCCTGCTCTGAAAATGCGAACGTCTGCAGATAGCTCGCAGGCAGAAAAAGCTAGCCTGGAAAGCTGTTGCTCAGCCTCATCTGCCCATGGCACTGCTCGCACAGAGGCACAGAGACTGGGGCTGCTTGCTTTTCTTGCCACCTCAAACTTCAAAAGTATATTAGGTGGTCCGTGAAGGGGCCCTCCGGCAGCCCTACTCTGAAAATGCGAACGTCTGCAGATAGCTCGCAGCCAGAAAGAGCTAGCCTGGAAAGCTGTTGCTCATCCTCATCTGCCCATGGCACTGCTCGCACAGAGGCACAGAGACTGGGGCTGCTTGCTTGTCTTGCAACCTCAAACTTCATAAGTATCTTGGGTGATCCTTGAAGGGGGCCTCCGGCAGCCCTGCTCTGAAAATGCGAACGTCTGCAGAGAGCTCGCAACCAGAAAGAGCTAGCCTGGAAAGCTGTTGCTCAGCCTCATCTGCCCATGGCACTGCTCGCACAGAGGCACAGAGACTGGGGCTTCTTGCTTGTCTTGCCACCTCTAACTTTAAACGTAGCTTAGGTGGTCCGTGCAGTGGGGCCTCCGGCAGCCCTGCTCCCAAAATGCGAACGTCTGCAGAGAGCTCGCAACCAGAAAAAGCTGGCCTGGAAAGCTGTTGCTCAGCCTCATCTGATCATGGCACTGCTCGCACAGATGCACAGAGACTGGGGCTGCTTGCTTGTCTTGCCACCTCAAACTTCAAACATAACTTTTGGGGTCCGTGCAGGGGGCCTCCGGCAGCCCTGCTCTCAAAATGCGAACGTCTGCAGATAGCTCGCAGGCAGGAAGAGCTAGCCTGGAAAGCTGTTGCTCAGCCTCATCTGCCCATGGCACTGCTCGCACAGAGGCACAGAGACTGGGGCTGCTTGCTTGTCTTACCCCCTCAAAATTCAAAAGTAAATTTGAGGCTCCGTGCAGGACGCATTTGCCAGCCCTTCTCCGAAAATGCGAACGTCTGCAGATAGCTCGCAGGGAGAAAGAGCTAGCCTGGAAAGCTGTTGCTCAGCCTCATCTTCTCATGGCACTTCTCACACAGAGGCACAGAGACTGGGGCTGCTTGCTTGTCTTGCCACCTCAAACTTCATACGTAGCTTTGGGGGTCCATGCAGGGGGCCTCCGGCAGCCCTGCTCTGAAAATGGAAACGTCTGCAGATAGCTCGCAGGCAGAAAAAGCTGGCCTGGAAAGCTGTTGCTCAGCCTCATCTGCCCATGGCACTGCTCGCACAGAGGCACAGAGACTGGGGCTGCTTGCTTGTCTTGCCACCTCAAACTTCAAAAGTATCTTAGGTGGTCCGTGAAGGGGGCCTCCGACAGCCCTACTCTGAAATTGCGAACGTCTGCAGAGAGCTCGCAGCCAGAAAAAGCTAGCCTGGAAAGTTGTTGCTCAGCCTCATCTGCTCATGACACTGCTCGCACAGAGGCACAGAGACTGGGGATGCTTTCTTTTCTTGCACCTCAAACTTCAAACGTATCTTTGGGGGTCCATGCAGGGGGCCTCATTCAGCCCTGCTCTGAAAATGCGAAGGTCTGTAGATAGCTCGCAGGCAGAAAGTGCTAGCCTGCAAAGCTGTTGCTCAGCCTCATCTGCCCATGGCACTGCTCGCACAGAGGCACAGAGACCGGGGCTGCTTGCTTGTCTTGCAACCTCAAACTTCAAACGTATATTTGGGGGTCCGTGCAGGGGACCTCCGGCAGCCCTGCTCTGAAAATGCGAACGTCTGCAGATAGGTCGCAGCCAGAAAGAGCTAGCCTGGAAAGCTGTTGCTCATCCTCATCTGCCCATGGCACTGCTCGCACAGAGGCACAGAGACTGGGGCTGCTTGCTTGTCTTGCACCCTGAAACTTCAAAAGTATATTGGGTGATTCTTGAAGGGGGCCTCCGGCAGCCCTGCTCTGAAAATGCGAAAGTCTGCAGAGAGCTCGCAACCAGAAAGAGCTAGCCTGGAAAGCTGTTGCTCAGCCTCATCTGCCCATGGCACTGCTCGCACAGAGGCACAGAGACTGAGGCTGCTTGCTTGTCTTGCCACCTCTAACTTTAAACGTAGCTTAGGTGGTCCGTGCAGTGGGGCCTCCGGCAGCCCTGCTCCCAAAATGCGAACGTCTGCAGAGAGCTCGCAACCAGAAAAAGCTAGCCTGGAAAGCTGTTGCTCAGCCTCATCTGATCATGGCACTGCTCGCACAGAGGCACAGAGACTGGGGCTGCTTGCTTGTCTTGCCACCTCAAACTTCAAACATAACTTTGGGGGTCCGTGCAGGGGGCCTCCGGCAGCCCTGCTCTGAAAATGCGAACGTCTGCAGATAGCTCGCAGGCTTGAAGAGCTAGCCTGGAAAGCTGTTGCTCAGCCTCATCTGCCCATGGCACTGCTCGCACAGAGGCACAGAGACTGGGGCTGCTTGCTTGTCTTGCCACCTCAAACTTCAAAAGTATCTTAGGTGGTCCGTGAAGGGGGCCTCCGGCAGCCCTACTCTGAAATTGCGAACGTCTGCAGAGAGCTCGCAGCCAGAAAAAGCTAGCCTGGAAAGTTGTTGCTCAGCCTCATCTGCCCATGGCACTGCTCACACAGAGGCACAGAGACTGGGGCTGCTTGCTTGTCTTGCAACCTCAAACTTCAAAAGTAAATTTGAGGCTCCGTGCAGGACGCATTTGCCAGCCCTTCTCCGAAAATGCGAACGTCTGCAGATAGCTCGCAGACAGAAAGAGCTAGCCTGCAAAGCTATTGCTCAGCCTCATCTGTCCATGGCACTGCTCGCACAGAGGCACAGAGACTGGGGCTGCTTGCTTGTCTTGCAACCTCAAACTTCAAATGTAAATTTCAGTCTCCGTGCAGGAGGCCTTATCCAGCCCTTCTCCGAAAATGCGAACGTCTGCAGATAGCTCGCATCCAGAAACAGCTTGCCTGCAAAGCTGTTGCTCAGCCTCATCTGCCCATGGCAGTGCTCACACAGAGGCACAGAGATTGGGCCTGCTTGCTTTTCTTGCCACCTCAAACTTCAAACGTAGCTTTGGGGGTCCATGCAGAGAGCCTCCGGCAGCCCTGCTCTGAAAATGCGAACGTCTGCAGATAGCTCGCAGGCAGAAAAAGCTAGCCTGGAAAGCTGTTGCTCAGCCTCATCTGCCCATGGCACTGCTCGCACAGAGGCACAGAGACTGGGGCTGCTTGCTTTTCTTGCCACCTCAAACTTCAAAAGTATCTTAGGTGGTCCGTGAAGGGGCCCTCCGGCAGCCCTACTCTGAAAATGCGAACGTCTGCAGAGAGCTCGCAGCCAGAAAGAGCTAGCCTGGAAAGCTGTTGCTCAGCCTCATCTGCCCATGGCACTGCTCACACAGAGGCACAGAGACTGGGGCTGCTTGCTTGTCTTGCCACCTCTAACTTTAAACGTAGCTTAGGTGGTCCGTGCAGTGGGGCCTCCGGCAGCCCTGCTCCCAAAATGCGAACGTCTGCAGATAGCTCGCAGCCAGAAAGAGCTAGCCTGGAAAGCTGTTTTTCAGCCTCATCTGACCATGGCACTGCTCGCACAGAGGCACAGAGACTGGGGTTGGTTGATTGTCTTGCCTCCTCAAACTTCAAATGTAGCTTTGGGGGTCCGTGCAGGGGGCTCCAGCAGACCTGCTGTGAAAATGCGAACGTCTGCAGATAGATCGCAGGCAGAAAGAGCTAGACTGGAAAGCTGTTGCTCAGCCTCATCTGCCCATGGCACTGCTCGCACAGAGGCACAGAGAATGGGGTTGCTTGCTTGTCTTACTCTATCAAACTTCAAACGTATTTTTGGGGTCCGTGTCGGGCGCCTCCGGCAACCCTTCTCTGAAAATGTGAACGTCTGCAGATAGCTCGCAGCCAGAAAGAGCTAGCCTGGAAAGCTGTTTTTCAGCCTCATCTGACCATGGCACTGCTCACACAGAGTCAGAGAGACTGGGGCTGCTTGCTTTTCTTGCCCCTCAAACTTCAATCGCAGCTTTGGGGGTCCGTGCAGTGGGCCCCTGGCAGCCCTGCTCTGTAAATGCGAACATCTGCAGATAGCTGGCAGCCAGAAAGAGCTAGCCTGGAAAGCTGTTGCTCAGCCTCATCTGCCCATGGCACTGCTCGCACCGAGGCACAGAGACTGGGGCTGCTTGCTTGTCTTGCCCCCTCAAACTTAAAACGTACATTTGGGGGTCCGTGTAGGGGACCCTCAGAAGCCCTGCTCTGAAAATGCGAACGTCTGCAGATAGTTCGCAGGGAGAAAGTTCTAGCCTGGAAAGCTCTTGCTCAGCCTCATCTGCCCATGTCACTGCTCGCACAGAGGCACAGAGACTGGGGCTGCTTGCTTGTCTTGCCACCTCAAACTTAAAACGTAGATTTGGGGGTCCGTGCCAGGAGCTTCCGGCAGCCTTGATCCGAAAATGCGAACGACTGCAGATAGCTCGCAGGCAGAAATATCTAGCCTGGAAAGCTGTTGCTCAGCCTCATCTGCCCATGGCACTGCTCGCACAGAAACACAGAGACTGGGGCTGCTTGCTTTTCTTGCCACCTCAAACTTCAAACGTAGCTTTGGGGGTCCGTGCAGGGGACCTCCATCAGCCCTGCTCTGAATATGCGAAAGTCTGCAGATAGCTCGCAGCCAGAAATAGCTAGCGTGGAAAGCTGTTGCTCATCCTCATCTGGCCATGGCACTGCTCACACAGAGGCACAGAGAATGGGGTTGCTTGCTTGTCTTGCCACCTCAAACTTCAAACATAACTTTTGGGGTCCGTGCAGGGGGCCTCCGGCAGCCCTGCTCTCAAAATGCGAACGTCTGCAGATAGCTCGCAGGCAGGAAGAGCTAGCCTGGAAAGCTGTTGCTCAGCCTCATCTGCCCATGGCACTGCTCGCACAGAGGCACAGAGACTGGGGCTGCTTGCTTGTCTTGCCCCCTCAAAATTCAAAAGTAAATTTGAGGATCCGTGCAGGAGGCATTAGCCAGCCCTTCTCCGAAAATGCGAACGTCTGCAGATAGCTCGCAGGCAGAAAGAGCTAGCCTGGAAAGCTGTTGCTCAGCCTCATCTTCTCATGGCACTTCTCACACAGAGGCACAGAGACTGGGGCTGCTTGCTTGTCTTGCCACCTCAAACTTCATACGTAGCTTTGGGGGTCCATGCAGGGGGCCTCCGGCAGCCCTGCTCTGAAAATGGAAACGTCTGCAGATAGCTCGCAGGCAGAAAAAGCTGGCCTGGAAAGCTGTTGCTCAGCCTCATCTGCCCATGGCACTGCTCGCACAGAGGCACAGAGACTGGGGCTGCTTGCTTGTCTTGCCACCTCAAACTTCAAAAGTATCTTAGGTGGTCCGTGAAGGGGGCCTCCGACAGCCCTACTCTGAAATTGCGAACGTCTGCAGAGAGCTCGCAGCCAGAAAAAGCTAGCCTGGAAAGTTGTTGCTCAGCCTCATCTGCTCATGACACTGCTCGCACAGAGGCACAGAGACTGGGGATGCTTTCTTTTCTTGCACCTCAAACTTCAAACGTATCTTTGGGGGTCCATGCAGGGGGCCTCATTCAGCCCTGCTCTGAAAATGCGAAGGTCTGTAGATAGCTCGCAGGCAGAAAGTGCTAGCCTGCAAAGCTGTTGCTCAGCCTCATCTGCCCATGGCACTGCTCGCACAGAGGCACAGAGACTGGGGCTGCTTGCTTGTCTTGCAACCTCAAACTTCAAACGTATATTTGGGGGTCCGTGCAGGGAACCTCCGGCAGCCCTGCTCTGAAAATGCGAACGTCTGCAGATAGGTCGCAGCCAGAAAGAGCTAGCCTGGAAAGCTGTTGCTCATCCTCATCTGCCCATGGCACTGCTCGCACAGAGGCACAGAGACTGGGGCTGCTTGCTTGTCTTGCACCCTGAAACTTCAAAAGTATATTGGGTGATTCTTGAAGGGGGCCTCCGGCAGCCCTGCTCTGAAAATGCGAACGTCTGCAGAGAGCTCGCAACCAGAAAGATCTAGCCTGGAAAGCTGTTGCTCAGCCTCATCTGCCCATGGCACTGCTCGCACAGAGGCACAGAGACTGAGGCTGCTTGCTTGTCTTGCCACCTCTAACTTTAAACGTAGCTTAGGTGGTCCGTGCAGTGGGGCCTCCGGCAGCCCTGCTCCCAAAATGCGAACGTCTGCAGAGAGCTCGCAACCAGAAAAAGCTAGCCTGGAAAGCTGTTGCTCAGCCTCATCTGATCATGGCACTGCTCGCACAGAGGCACAGAGACTGGGGCTGCTTGCTTGTCTTGCCACCTCAAACTTCAAACATAACTTTGGGGGTCCGTGCAGGGGGCCTCCGGCAGCCCTGCTCTCAAAATGCGAACGTCTGCAGATAGCTCGCAGGCAGGAACAGCTAGCCTGGAAAGCTGTTGCTCAGCCTCATCTGCCCATGGCACTGCTCGCACAGAGGCACAGAGACTGGGGCTGCTTGCTTGTCTTGCCACCTCAAACTTCAAAAGTATCTTAGGTGGTCCGTGAAGGGGGCCTCCGACAGCCCTACTCTGAAATTGCGAACGTCTGCAGAGAGCTCGCAGCCAGAAAAAGCTAGCCTGGAAAGTTGTTGCTCAGCCTCATCTGCCCATGGCACTGCTCACACAGAGGCACAGAGACTGGGGCTGCTTGCTTGTCTTGCAACCTCAAACTTCAAAAGTAAATTTGAGGCTCCGTGCAGGACGCATTTGCCAGCCCTTCTCCGAAAATGCGAACGTCTGCAGATAGCTCGCAGACAGAAAGAGCTAGCCTGCAAAGCTATTGCTCAGCCTCATCTGTCCATGGCACTGCTCGCACAGAGGCACAGAGACTGGGGCTGCTTGCTTGTCTTGCAACCTCAAACTTCAAATGTAAATTTCAGTCTCCGTGCAGGAGGCCTTATCCAGCCCTTCTCCGAAAATGCGAACGTCTGCAGATAGCTCGCATCCAGAAACAGCTTGCCTGCAAAGCTGTTGCTCAGCCTCATCTGCCCATGGCAGTGCTCACACAGAGGCACAGAGACTGGGGCTGCTTGCTTTTCTTGCCACCTCAAACTTCAAACGTAGCTTTGGGGGTCCATGCAGAGAGCCTCCGGCAGCCCTGCTCTGAAAATGCGAACGTCTGCAGATAGCTCGCAGGCAGAAAAAGCTAGCCTGGAAAGCTGTTGCTCAGCCTCATCTGCCCATGGCACTGCTCGCACAGAGGCACAGAGACTGGGGCTGCTTGCTTTTCTTGCCACCTCAAACTTCAAAAGTATCTTAGGTGGTCCGTGAAGGGGCCCTCCGGCAGTCCTACTCTGAAAATGCGAACGTCTGCAGATAGCTCGCAGCCAGAAAGAGCTAGCCTGGAAAGCTGTTGCTCATCCTCATCTGCCCATGGCACTGCTCGCACAGAGGCACAGAGACTGGGGCTGCTTGCTTGTCTTGCAACCTCAAACTTCATAAGTATCTTGGGTGATCCTTGAAGGGGGCCTCCGGCAGCCCTGCTCTGAAAATGCGAACGTCTGCAGAGAGCTCGCAACCAGAAAGAGCTAGCCTGGAAAGCTGTTGCTCAGCCTCATCTGCCCATGGCACTGCTCGCACAGAGGCACAGAGACTGGGGCTTCTTGCTTGTCTTGCCACCTCTAACTTTAAACGTAGCTTAGGTGGTCCGTGCAGTGGGGCCTCCGGCAGCCCTGCTCCCAAAATGCGAACGTCTGCAGAGAGCTCGCAACCAGAAAAAGCTGGCCTGGAAAGCTGTTGCTCAGCCTCATCTGATCATGGCACTGCTCGCACAGAGGCACAGAGACTGGGGCTGCTTGCTTGTCTTGCCACCTCAAACTTCAAACATAACTTTTGGGGTCCGTGCAGGGGGCCTCCGGCAGCCCTGCTCTCAAAATGCAAACGTCTGCAGATAGCTCGCAGGCAGGAAGAGCTAGCCTGGAAAGCTGTTGCTCAGCCTCATCTGCCCATGGCACTGCTCGCACAGAGGCACAGAGACTGGGGCTGCTTGCTTGTCTTACCCCCTCAAAATTCAAAAGTAAATTTGAGGATCCGTGCAGGAGGCATTAGCCAGCCCTTCTCCGAAAATGCGAACGTCTGCAGATAGCTCGCAGGGAGAAAGAGCTAGCCTGGAAAGCTGTTGCTCAGCCTCATCTTCTCATGGCACTTCTCACACAGAGGCACAGAGACTGGGGCTGCTTGCTTGTCTTGCCACCTCAAACTTCATACGTAGCTTTGGGGGTCCATGCAGGGGGCCTCCGGCAGCCCTGCTCTGAAAATGGAAACGTCTGCAGATAGCTCGCAGGCAGAAAAAGCTGGCCTGGAAAGCTGTTGCTCAGCCTCATCTGCCCATGGCACTGCTCGCACAGAGGCACAGAGACTGGGGCTGCTTGCTTGTCTTGCCACCTCAAACTTCAAAAGTATCTTAGGTGGTCCGTGAAGGGGGCCTCCGACAGCCCTACTCTGAAATTGCGAACGTCTGCAGAGAGCTCGCAGCCAGAAAAAGCTAGCCTGGAAAGTTGTTGCTCAGCCTCATCTGCTCATGACACTGCTCGCACAGAGGCACAGAGACTGGGGATGCTTTCTTTTCTTGCACCTCAAACTTCAAACGTATCTTTGGGGGTCCATGCAGGGGGCCTCATTCAGCCCTGCTCTGAAAATGCGAAGGTCTGTAGATAGCTCGCAGGCAGAAAGAGCTAGCCTGCAAAGCTGTTGCTCAGCCTCATCTGCCCATGGCACTGCTCGCACAGAGGCACAGAGACTGGGGCTGCTTGCTTGTCTTGCAACCTCAAACTTCAAACGTATATTTGGGGGTCCGTGCAGGGGACCTCCGGCAGCCCTGCTCTGAAAATGCGAACGTCTGCAGATAGGTCGCAGCCAGAAAGAGCTAGCCTGGAAAGCTGTTGCTCATCCTCATCTGCCCATGGCACTGCTCGCACAGAGGCACAGAGACTGGGGCTGCTTGCTTGTCTTGCACCCTGAAACTTCAAAAGTATATTGGGTGATTCTTGAAGGGGGCCTCCGGCAGCCCTGCTCTGAAAATGCGAAAGTCTGCAGAGAGCTCGCAACCAGAAAGAGCTAGCCTGGAAAGCTGTTGCTCAGCCTCATCTGCCCATGGCACTGCTCGCACAGAGGCACAGAGACTGAGGCTGCTTGCTTGTCTTGCCACCTCTAACTTTAAACGTAGCTTAGGTGGTCCGTGCAGTGGGGCCTCCGGCAGCCCTGCTCCCAAAATGCGAACGTCTGCAGAGAGCTCGCAACCAGAAAAAGCTAGCCTGGAAAGCTGTTGCTCAGCCTCATCTGATCATGGCACTGCTCGCACAGAGGCACAGAGACTGGGGCTGCTTGCTTGTCTTGCCACCTCAAACTTCAAACATAACTTTGGGGGTCCGTGCAGGGGGCCTCCGGCAGCCCTGCTCTGAAAATGCGAACGTCTGCAGATAGCTCGCAGGCTTGAAGAGCTAGCCTGGAAAGCTGTTGCTCAGCCTCATCTGCCCATGGCACTGCTCGCACAGAGGCACAGAGACTGGGGCTGCTTGCTTGTCTTGCCACCTCAAACTTCAAAAGTATCTTAGGTGGTCCGTGAAGGGGGCCTCCGGCAGCCCTACTCTGAAATTGCGAACGTCTGCAGAGAGCTCGCAGCCAGAAAAAGCTAGCCTGGAAAGTTGTTGCTCAGCCTCATCTGCCCATGGCACTGCTCACACAGAGGCACAGAGACTGGGGCTGCTTGCTTGTCTTGCAACCTCAAACTTCAAAAGTAAATTTGAGGCTCCGTGCAGGACGCATTTGCCAGCCCTTCTCCGAAAATGCGAACGTCTGCAGATAGCTCGCAGACAGAAAGAGCTAGCCTGCAAAGCTATTGCTCAGCCTCATCTGTCCATGGCACTGCTCGCACAGAGGCACAGAGACTGGGGCTGCTTGCTTGTCTTGCAACCTCAAACTTCAAATGTAAATTTCAGTCTCCGTGCAGGAGGCCTTATCCAGCCCTTCTCCGAAAATGCGAACGTCTGCAGATAGCTCGCATCCAGAAACAGCTTGCCTGCAAAGCTGTTGCTCAGCCTCATCTGCCCATGGCAGTGCTCACACAGAGGCACAGAGATTGGGCCTGCTTGCTTTTCTTGCCACCTCAAACTTCAAACGTAGCTTTGGGGGTCCATGCAGAGAGCCTCCGGCAGCCCTGCTCTGAAAATGCGAACGTCTGCAGATAGCTCGCAGGCAGAAAAAGCTAGCCTGGAAAGCTGTTGCTCAGCCTCATCTGCCCATGGCACTGCTCGCACAGAGGCACAGAGACTGGGGCTGCTTGCTTTTCTTGCCACCTCAAACTTCAAAAGTATCTTAGGTGGTCCGTGAAGGGGCCCTCCGGCAGCCCTACTCTGAAAATGCGAACGTCTGCAGAGAGCTCGCAGCCAGAAAGAGCTAGCCTGGAAAGCTGTTGCTCAGCCTCATCTGCCCATGGCACTGCTCACACAGAGGCACAGAGACTGGGGCTGCTTGCTTGTCTTGCCACCTCTAACTTTAAACGTAGCTTAGGTGGTCCGTGCAGTGGGGCCTCCGGCAGCCCTGCTCCCAAAATGCGAACGTCTGCAGATAGCTCGCAGCCAGAAAGAGCTAGCCTGGAAAGCTGTTTTTCAGCCTCATCTGACCATGGCACTGCTCGCACAGAGGCACAGAGACTGGGGTTGGTTGATTGTCTTGCCTCCTCAAACTTCAAATGTAGCTTTGGGGGTCCGTGCAGGGGGCTCCAGCAGACCTGCTGTGAAAATGCGAACGTCTGCAGATAGATCGCAGGCAGAAAGAGCTAGACTGGAAAGCTGTTGCTCAGCCTCATCTGCCCATGGCACTGCTCGCACAGAGGCACAGAGAATGGGGTTGCTTGCTTGTCTTACTCTATCAAACTTCAAACGTATTTTTAAGGTCCGTGTCGGGCGCCTCCGGCAACCCTTCTCTGAAAATGTGAACGTCTGCAGATAGCTCGCAGCCAGAAAGAGCTAGCCTGGAAAGCTGTTTTTCAGCCTCATCTGACCATGGCACTGCTCACACAGAGGCAGAGAGACTGGGGCTGCTTGCTTTTCTTGCCCCTCAAACTTCAATCGTAGCTTTGGGGGTCCGTGCAGTGGGCCCCTGGCAGCCCTGCTCTGTAAATGCGAACATCTGCAGATAGCTGGCAGCCAGAAAGAGCTAGCCTGGAAAGCTGTTGCTCAGCCTCATCTGCCCATGGCACTGCTCGCACCGAGGCACAGAGACTGGGGCTGCTTGCTTGTCTTGCCCCCTCAAACTTAAAACGTACATTTGGGGGTCCGTGTAGGGGACCCTCAGAAGCCCTGCTCTGAAAATGCGAACGTCTGCAGATAGTTCGCAGGCAGAAAGTTCTAGCCTGGAAAGCTCTTGCTCAGCCTCATCTGCCCATGTCACTGCTCGCACAGAGGCACAGAGACTGGGGCTGCTTGCTTGTCTTGCCACCTCAAACTTAAAACGTAGATTTGGGGGTCCGTGCCAGGAGCTTCCGGCAGCCTTGATCCGAAAATGCGAACGACTGCAGATAGCTCGCAGGCAGAAATATCTAGCCTGGAAAGCTGTTGCTCAGCCTCATCTGCCCATGGCACTGCTCGCACAGAAACACAGAGACTGGGGCTGCTTGCTTTTCTTGCCACCTCAAACTTCAAACGTAGCTTTGGGGGTCCGTGCAGGGGACCTCCATCAGCCCTGCTCTGAATATGCGAAAGTCTGCAGATAGCTCGCAGCCAGAAATAGCTAGCGTGGAAAGCTGTTGCTCATCCTCATCTGGCCATGGCACTGCTCACACAGAGGCACAGAGAATGGGGTTGCTTGCTTGTCTTGTCCCCTCAAAATTCAAACGTATTTTTGGGGTCAGTGTCGGGGGCCTCCGACAGACCTGCTCTGAAAACGCGAAAGTCTGCAGATAGCTAGCAGTCAGAAAGAGCTAGCCTGGAAAGCTGTTGCTCAGCCTCATCTGCCCATGTCACTGCTCGCACAGAGGCACAGAGACTGGGGCTGCTTGCTTGTCTTGCCACCTACAACTTCAAACGTACCTTAGATGGCCCGTACCTGGGGCCTCCAACAGCCCAGCTCTTAAAATGCGAACATCCGCAGATAGCTCGCAGGCAGAAAGAGCTAGCCTGGAAAGCTGTTGCTCAGCCTCATCTGCCCATGGCACTGCTCGCACAGAGGCACAGAGACTGGGGCTGGTTCATTGTCTTGCCTCCTCAAACTTCAAACGTAGCCTTGGGGGTCCGTGCAGGGGGCTCCAGCGGACCTGCTGTGAAAATGCGAACGTCTGCAGATAGCTCGCAGGCAAAAAGAGCTAGCCTGGAAAGCTGTCGCTCAGCCTCATCTGCCCATGGCACTGCTTGCACAGAGGCACAGAGACTGGGGCTGCTTGCTTGTCTTGCTATCTCAAACTTCAAACGTAGCTTTGGGAGTCCGTTCACGCGCCCTCCAGCAGACCTGCTGCGAAAATGAGAACGTCTGCAGATAGGTCGCAGGCACAAAGAGCTAGCCTGGAAAGCTGTTGCTCAGCCTCATCTGCCCATGGCACTGCTCGCACCGAGGCACAGAGATTGGTGCTGCTTTCTTGTCTTTTCACCTCAAACTTGAAACACAGATTTGGCGGTGCGTGATGGGGGTCTCCGGCAGGCCTGCTCTGTAAATGCGAACGTCTGCAGATAGTTCGCAGGCAGAATGTTCTAGCCTGGAAAGATGTTGCTCAGCCTCATCTGCCCATGGCACTGCTCGCACAGAGGCACAGAGACTGGGGCTGCTTGCTTGTCTTGCCACCTCCAAATTCAAAAGTAGCTTTGGAGGTCCATGCAGTGGACCTCCGGCAGCCCTGTTCTGAAAATGAAAACGTCTGCAGAAAGCTCGCAGCCAGAAACAGCTAGCCTGGAAAGCTGTTGCTCAGCCTCATCTGCCCATGGCACTGCTCGCACAGAGGCACAGAGACTGGGGCTGCTTGCTTGTCTTGCCACCTCAAAATTCAAACGTAGCTTTGGGGGTCCGAGCAGGGTACCTCCGTCTGTCGTGCTGTGAAAATGCGAACGTCTGCAGATAGCTGGCAGTCAGAAAGAGCTAGCCTGGAAAGCTGTTGCTCAGCCTCATCTGCCCATGGCACTGCTCGCATAGAGGCACAGAGACTGGGGTTGCTTGCTTGTCTTGCCACCTCAAACTTACAACGTACATTTGGGGGTCCCTGTAGGGGACCCTCAGCAGTCCTGCTCTGAAAATGCGAACGTCTGCAGATAGCTCGCAGCCAGAAATTGCTAGCCTGGAAAGATGTTGCTCAGCCTCATCTGCCCATGGCACTGCTCGCACAGAGGCACAGAGATTGGGGTTTATTGCTTGTCTTGCCACCTCAAACTTAAAACGTAGATTTGGGGGTCCATGCCAGGAGCTTCCGGCAGCCTTGATCCGAAAATGCGAACGACTGCAGATATCTCGCAGGCAGAAATATCTAGCCTGGAAAGCTGTTGCTCAGCCTCATCTGCCCATGGCACTGCTCACACAGAGGCAGAGAGACTGGGGCTGCTTGCTTTTCTTGCCCCTCAAACTTCAATCGTAGCTTTGGGGGTCCGTGCAGTGGGCCCCTGGCAGCCCTGCTCTGTAAATGCGAACATCTGCAGATAGCTGGCAGCCAGAAAGAGCTAGCCTGGAAAGCTGTTGCTCAGCCTCATCTGCCCATGGCACTGCTCGCACCGAGGCACAGAGACTGGGGCTGCTTGCTTGTCTTGCCCCCTCAAACTTAAAACGTACATTTGGGGGTCCGTGTAGGGGACCCTCAGAAGCCCTGCTCTGAAAATGCGAACGTCTGCAGATAGTTCGCAGGCAGAAAGTTCTAGCCTGGAAAGCTCTTGCTCAGCCTCATCTGCCCATGTCACTGCTCGCACAGAGGCACAGAGACTGGGGCTGCTTGCTTGTCTTGCCACCTCAAACTTAAAACGTAGCTTTGGGGGTCCGTGCCAGGAGCTTCCGGCAGCCTTGATCCGAAAATGCGAACGACTGCAGATAGCTCGCAGGCAGAAATATCTAGCCTGGAAAGCTGTTGCTCAGCCTCATCTGCCCATGGCACTGCTCGCACAGAAACACAGAGACTGGGGCTGCTTGCTTTTCTTGCCACCTCAAACTTCAAACGTAGCTTTGGGGGTCCGTGCAGGGGACCTCCATCAGCCCTGCTCTGAATATGCGAAAGTCTGCAGATAGCTCGCAGCCAGAAATAGCTAGCGTGGAAAGCTGTTGCTCATCCTCATCTGGCCATGGCACTGCTCACACAGAGGCACAGAGAATGGGGTTGCTTGCTTGTCTTGTCCCCTCAAAATTCAAACGTATTTTTGGGGTCAGTGTCGGGGGCCTCCGACAGACCTGCTCTGAAAACGCGAAAGTCTGCAGATAGCTAGCAGTCAGAAAGAGCTAGCCTGGAAAGCTGTTGCTCAGCCTCATCTGCCCATGTCACTGCTCGCACAGAGGCACAGAGACTGGGGCTGCTTGCTTGTCTTGCCACCTACAACTTCAAACGTACCTTAGATGGCCCGTACCTGGGGCCTCCAACAGCCCAGCTCTTAAAATGCGAACATCCGCAGATAGCTCGCAGGCAGAAAGAGCTAGCCTGGAAAGCTGTTGCTCAGCCTCATCTGCCCATGGCACTGCTCGCACAGAGGCACAGAGACTGGGGCTGGTTCATTGTCTTGCCTCCTCAAACTTCAAACGTAGCCTTGGGGGTCCGTGCAGGGGGCTCCAGCGGACCTGCTGTGAAAATGCGAACGTCTGCAGATAGCTCGCAGGCAAAAAGAGCTAGCCTGGAAAGCTGTCGCTCAGCCTCATCTGCCCATGGCACTGCTTGCACAGAGGCACAGAGACTGGGGCTGCTTGCTTGTCTTGCTATCTCAAACTTCAAACGTAGCTTTGGGAGTCCGTTCACGCGCCCTCCAGCAGACCTGCTGCGAAAATGAGAACGTCTGCAGATAGGTCGCAGGCACAAAGAGCTAGCCTGGAAAGCTGTTGCTCAGCCTCATCTGCCCATGGCACTGCTCGCACCGAGGCACAGAGATTGGTGCTGCTTTCTTGTCTTTTCACCTCAAACTTGAAACACAGATTTGGCGGTGCGTGATGGGGGTCTCCGGCAGGCCTGCTCTGTAAATGCGAACGTCTGCAGATAGTTCTCAGGCAGAATGTTCTAGCCTGGAAAGATGTTGCTCAGCCTCATCTGCCCATGGCACTGCTCGCACAGAGGCACAGAGACTGGGGCTGCTTGCTTGTCTTGCCACCTCCAAATTCAAAAGTAGCTTTGGAGGTCCATGCAGTGGACCTCCGGCAGCCCTGTTCTGAAAATGAAAACGTCTGCAGAAAGCTCGCAGCCAGAAACAGCTAGCCTGGAAAGCTGTTGCTCAGCCTCATCTGCCCATGGCACTGCTCGCACAGAGGCACAGAGACTGGGGCTGCTTGCTTGTCTTGCCACCTCAAAATTCAAACGTAGCTTTGGGGGTCCGAGCAGGGTACCTCCGTCTGTCGTGCTGTGAAAATGCGAACGTCTGCAGATAGCTGGCAGTCAGAAAGAGCTAGCCTGGAAAGCTGTTGCTCAGCCTCATCTGCCCATGGCACTGCTCGCATAGAGGCACAGAGACTGGGGTTGCTTGCTTGTCTTGCCACCTCAAACTTACAACGTACATTTGGGGGTCCCTGTAGGGGACCCTCAGCAGTCCTGCTCTGAAAATGCGAACGTCTGCAGATAGCTCGCAGCCAGAAATTGCTAGCCTGGAAAGATGTTGCTCAGCCTCATCTGCCCATGGCACTGCTCGCACAGAGGCACAGAGATTGGGGTTTATTGCTTGTCTTGCCACCTCAAACTTAAAACGTAGATTTGGGGGTCCATGCCAGGAGCTTCCGGCAGCCTTGATCCGAAAATGCGAACGACTGCAGATATCTCGCAGGCAGAAATATCTAGCCTGGAAAGCTGTTGCTCAGCCTCATCTGCCCATGGCACTGCTCGCACAGAAACACAGAGACTGGGGCTGCTTGCTTTTCTTGCCACCTCAAACTTCAAACGTAGCTTTGGGGGTCCGTGCATTGGACCTCCACCAGCCCTGCTCTGAATATGCGAAAGTCTGCAGATAGCTCGCAGCCAGAAAGAGCTAGCGTGGAAAGCTGTTGCTCGTCCTCATCTGCCCATGGCACTGCTCACACAGAGGCACAGAGAATGGGGTTGCTTGCTTGTCTTGTCCCCTCAAAATTCAAACGTATTTTTGGGGTCAGTGTCGGGAGCCTCTGACAGCCCTGTTCTGAAAATGCGAACGTCTGCAGATAGCTCGCAGTCAGAAAGAGCTAGCCTGGAAAGCTGTTGCTCAGCCTCATCTGCCCATGGCACTGCTCGCACAGAGGCACAGAGACTGGGGCTGCTTGCTTTTCTTGCCCCTCAAACTTCAATCGTAGCTTAGGTGGTCCGTGCAGGGGACGTTCACCAGTCCTGCTCTGAACATGCGAAAGTCTGCAGATAGCTGGCAGCCAGAAAGAGCTAGCCTGGAAAGCTCTTGCTCAGCCTCATCTGCCCATGGCACTGCTCGCACAGAGGCACAGAGACTGGGGCTGCTTGCTTGTCTTGCCACCTCAAAATTCAAACGTAGCTCTGGGGGTCCGAGCAGGGTACCTTCGTCTGTCGTGCTCTGAAAATGTGAACGTCTGCAGATAGCTGGCAGTCAGAAAGAGCTAGCCTGGAAAGCTGTTGCTCAGCCTCATCTGCCCATGGCACTGCTCGCACAGAGGCACAGAGACTGGGGCTGCTTGCTTGTCTTGCCCCCTAAAACTTCAAAGGTAGCTTTGAGGGTCCGTGCAGGGGGCCTCTGGAAGCCCTGCTCTGAAAATTCGAACGTCTGCAGATAGCTGGCAGTCAGAAAGAGCTAGCCTGGAAAGCTGTTGCTCAGCCTCATCTGCCCATGCCACTGCTCGCACAGAGGCACAGAGACTGGGGCTGCTTGCTTGTCTTGCCCCCACAAACTTCAAACGTAGCTTTAGGGGTCCGTGTAGGATGCCTCCGGCAGCCCTGTTCTGAAAATGCAAACGTCTGCAGAAAGCTCGCAGCCAGAAACAGCTAGCCTGGAAAGCTGTTGCTCAGCCTCATCTGCCCATGGCACTTCTCACACAGAGGCACAGAGATTGGGGCTGCTTGCTTGTCTTGCCACCTCAAAATTCAAACGTAGCTTTGGGGGTCCGAGCAGGGTACCTCCGTCTGTCGTGCTGTGAAAAAGCGAACGTCTGCAGATAGCTGGCAGTCAGAAAGAGCTAGCCTGGAAAGCTGTTGCTCAGCCTCATCTGCCCATGGCACTGCTCGCACAGAGGCACAGAGACTGGGGTTGCTTTCTTGTCTTGCCACCTCAAACTTACAACGTACATTTGGGGGTCCGTGTAGGGGACCCTCAGCAGCCCTGCTCTGAAAATGCGAACGTCTGCAGATAGCTCGCAGCCAGAAAGTGCTAGCCTGGAAAAATGTTGCTCAGCCTCATCTGCCCATGGCACTGCTCGCACAGAGGCACAGAGATTGGGGTTTATTGCTTGTCTTGCCCCCTCAAACTTCAAACGTATTTTTGGGGTCAGTGTCGGGGGCCTCCGGCAGCCCTGTTCTGAAAATGCGAACGTCTGCAGATAGCTCGCAGTCAGAAAGAGCTAGGCTGGAAAGCTGTTGCTCAGACTCATCTGTCCATGGCACTGATCGCACAGAGGCACAGAGACTGGGGCTGCTTGCTTTTCTTGCCCCTCAAACTTCAATCGTAGCTTTGGAGGTCCGTGCAGGGGACGTCCACCAGTCCTGCTCTGAACATGCGAAAGTCTGCAGATAGCTGGCAGCCAGAAAGTGCTAGCCTGGAAAGCTCTTGCTCAGCCTCATCTGCCCATGGCACTGCTCACACAGAGGCACAGAGACTGGGGCTGCTTGCTTGTCTTGCCACCTCAAACTTAAAATGTAGATTTGGGGGTCCGTGCCAGGAGCTTCCGGCAGCCTTGATCCGAAAATGCGAACGACTGCAGATAGCTCGCAGGCAGAAATATCTAGCCTGGAAAGCTGTTGCTCAGCCTCATCTGCCCATGGCACTGCTCGCACAGAAACACAGAGACTGGGGCTGCTTGCTTTTCTTGCCACCTCAAACTTCAAACGTAGCTTTGGGGGTCCGTGCAGGGGACCTCCACCAGCCCTGCTCTGAATATGCGAAAGTCTGCAGATAGCTCGCAGCCAGAAAGAGCTAGCGTGGAAAGCTGTTGCTCATCCTCATCTGGCCATGGCACTGCTCGCACAGAGGCACAGAGAATGGGGTTGCTTGTTTGTCTTGTCCCCTCAAAATTCAAACGTATTTTTGGGGTCAGTGTCGGGGGCCTCCGACAGCCCTGCTCTGAAAACGCGAAAGTCTGCAGATAGCTAGCAGTCAGAAAGAGCTAGCCTGGAAAGCTGTTGCTCAGCCTCATCTGCCCATGTCACTGCTCGCACAGAGGCACAGAGACTGGGGCTGCTTGCTTGTCTTGCCACCTACAACTTCAAACGTACCTTAGATGGTCCGTACCTGGGGCCTCCAACAGCCCAGCTCTTAAAATGCGAACATCTGCAGATAGCTCGCAGCCAGAAAGAGCTAGCCTGGAAAGCTGTTGCTCAGCCTCATCTGCCCATGGCACTGCTCGCACAGAGGCACAGAGACTGGGGCTGGTTGCTTGTCTTGCCACCTCAAACTTCAAACGTAGCTTTGGGAGTCCGTTCACGGGCTCTCCAGCAGACCTGCTGTGAAAATTCGAACGTCTGCAGATAGCTGGCAGTCAGAAAGAGCTAGCCTGGAAAGCTGTTGCTCAGCCTCATCTGCCCATGGCACTGCTCGCACAGAGGCACAGAGAGTGGGGCTGCTTGCTTGTCTTGCCACCTTAAACTTTAAACGTAGCTTTGGGGGTCCGTGCAGGGTACCTCCGTCTGTCGTGCTCTGAAAATGCGAACGTCTGCAGATAGCTCGCAGCCAGAAAGAGCAAGCCTGGAATGCTGTTGCTCAGCCTCATCTGCCCATGGCACTGCTCACACAGAGGCACAGAGACTGGGGCTGCTTGCTTTTCTTGCCCCTCAAACTTCAATCGTAGCTTTGGGGGTCCGTGCAGTGGGCCCTCCTCAGCCCTGCTCTGTAAAAGCGAACGTCTGCAGATAGCTGGCAGCCAGAAAGAGCTAGCCTGGAAAGCTGTTGCTCAGCCTCATCTGGCCATGGCACTGCTCACACAGAGGCACAGAGAATGGGGTTGCTTGCTTGTCTTGTCCCCTCAAAATTCAAACGTATTTTTGGGGTCAGTGTCGGGAGCCTCTGACAGCCCTGTTCTGAAAATGCGAACGTCTGCAGATAGCTCGCAGTCAGAAAGAGCTAGCCTGGAAAGCTGTTGCTCAGCCTCATCTGCCCATGGCACTGCTCGCACAGAGGCACAGAGACTGGGGCTGCTTGCTTTTCTTGCCCCTCAAACTTCAATCGTAGCTTAGGTGGTCCGTGCAGGGGACGTTCACCAGTCCTGCTCTGAACATGCGAAAGTCTGCAGATAGCTGGCAGCCAGAAAGAGCTAGCCTGGAAAGCTCTTGCTCAGCCTCATCTGCCCATTGCACTGCTCGCACAGAGGCACAGAGACTGGGGCTGCTTGCTTGTCTTGCCACCTCAAAATTCAAACGTAGCTCTGGGGGTCCGAGCAGGGTACCTTCGTCTGTCGTGCTCTGAAAATGTGAACGTCTGCAGATAGCTGGCAGTCAGAAAGAGCTAGCCTGGAAAGCTGTTGCTCAGCCTCATCTGCCCATGGCACTGCTCGCACAGAGGCACAGAGACTGGGGCTGCTTGCTTGTCTTGCCCCCTAAAACTTCAAAGGTAGCTTTGAGGGTCCGTGCAGGGGGCCTCTGGAAGCCCTGCTCTGAAAATTCGAACATCTGCAGATAGATGGCAGTCAGAAAGAGCTAGCCTGGAAAGCTGTTGCTCAGCCTCATCTGCCCATGCCACTGCTCGCACAGAGGCACAGAGACTGGGGCTGCTTGCTTGTCTTGCCCCCACAAACTTCAAACGTAGCTTTAGGGGTCCGTGTAGGATGCCTCCGGCAGCCCTGTTCTGAAAATGCAAACGTCTGCAGAAAGCTCGCAGCCAGAAACAGCTAGCCTGGAAAGCTGTTGCTCAGCCTCATCTGCCCATGGCACTTCTCACACAGAGGCACAGAGACTGGGGCTGCTTGCTTGTCTTGCCACCTCAAAATTCAAACGTAGCTTTGGGGGTCCGAGCAGAGTATCTCCGTCTGTCGTGCTGTGAAAAAGCGAACGTCTGCAGATAGCTGGCAGTCAGAAAGAGCTAGCCTGGAAAGCTGTTGCTCAGCCTCATCTGCCCATGGCACTGCTCGCACAGAGGCACAGAGACTGGGGTTGCTTTCTTGTCTTGCCACCTCAAACTTACAACGTACATTTGGGGGTCCGTGTAGGGGACCCTCAGCAGCCCTGCTCTGAAAATGCGAACGTCTGCAGATAGCTCGCAGCCAGAAAGTGCTAGCCTGGAAAAATGTTGCTCAGCCTCATCTGCCCATGGCACTGCTCGCACAGAGGCACAGAGATTGGGGTTTATTGCTTGTCTTGCCCCCTCAAACTTCAAACGTATTTTTGGGGTCAGTGTCGGGGGCCTCCGGCAGCCCTGTTCTGAAAATGCGAACGTCTGCAGATAGCTCACAGTCAGAAAGAGCTAGCCTGGAAAGCTGTTGCTCAGCCTCATCTGTCCATGGCACTGATCGCACAGAGGCACAGAGACTGGGGCTGCTTGCTTTTCTTGCCCCTCAAACTTCAATCGTAGCTTTGGAGGTCCGTGCAGGGGACCTCCACCAGTCCTGCTCTGAACATGCGAAAGTCTGCAGATAGCTGGCAGCCAGAAAGTGCTAGCCTGGAAAGCTCTTGCTCAGCCTCATCTGCCCATGGCACTGCTCACACAGAGGCACAGAGACTGGGGCTGCTTGCTTGTCTTGCCACCTCAAACTTAAAATGTAGATTTGGGGGTCCGTGCCAGGAGCTTCCGGCAGCCTTGATCCGAAAATGCGAACGACTGCAGATAGCTCGCAGTCAGAAATATCTAGCCTGGAAAGCTGTTGCTCAGCCTCATCTGCCCATGGCACTGCTCGCACAGAAACACAGAGACTGGGGCTGCTTGCTTTTCTTGCCACCTCAAACTTCAAACGTAGCTTTGGGGGTCCGTGCAGGGGACCTCCACCAGCCCTGCTCTGAATATGCGAAAGTCTGCAGATAGCTCGCAGCCAGAAAGAGCTAGCGTGGAAAGCTGTTGCTCATCCTCATCTGGCCATGGCACTGCTCGCACAGAGGCACAGAGAATGGGGTTGCTTGTTTGTCTTGTCCCCTCAAAATTCAAACGTATTTTTGGGGTCAGTGTCGGGGGCCTCCGACAGCCCTGCTCTGAAAACGCGAAAGTCTGCAGATAGCTAGCAGTCAGAAAGAGCTAGCCTGGAAAGCTGTTGCTCAGCCTCATCTGCCCATGTCACTGCTCGCACAGAGGCACAGAGACTGGGGCTGCTTGCTTGTCTTGCCACCTACAACTTCAAACGTACCTTAGATGGTCCGTACCTGGGGCCTCCAACAGCCCAGCTCTTAAAATGCGAACATCTGCAGATAGCTCGCAGCCAGAAAGAGCTAGCCTGGAAAGCTGTTGCTCAGCCTCATCTGCCCATGGCACTGCTCGCACAGAGGCACAGAGACTGGGGCTGGTTGCTTGTCTTGCCACCTCAAACTTCAAACGTAGCTTTGGGAGTCCGTTCACGCGCTCTCCAGCAGACCTGCTGTGAAAATTCGAACGTCTGCAGATAGCTGGCAGTCAGAAAGAGCTAGCCTGGAAAGCTGTTGCTCAGCCTCATCTGCCCATGGCACTGCTCGCACAGAGGCACAGAGAGTGGGGCTGCTTGCTTGTCTTGCCACCTTAAACTTTAAACGTAGCTTTGGGTGTCCTTGCAGGGTACCTCCGTCTGTCGTGCTCTGAAAATGCGAACGTCTGCAGATAGCTCGCAGGTAGAAAGAGCTAGACTGGAAAGCTGTTGCTCAGCCTCATCTGCCCATGGCACTGCTCGCACAGAGGCACAGAGAATGGGGTTGCTTGCTTGTCTTACTCTATCAAACTTCAAACGTATTTTTGGGGTCCGTGTCGGGCGCCTCCGGCAACCCTTCTCTGAAAATGTGAACGTCTGCAGATAGCTTGCAGGCAGAAAGAGCTAGCCTGGAAAGCTGTTGCTCAGCCTCATCTGCCCATGGCACTGCTCGCAATGAGGCACAGAGATTGGGGCTGCTTTCTTGTCTTTTCACCTCAAACTTGAAACACAGATTTGGCGGTGCGTGATGGGGGTCTCCGGCAGGCCTGCTCTGTAAATGCGAACGTCTGCAGATAGTTCGCAGGCAGAAAGTTCTAGCCTGGAAAGATGTTGCTCAGCCTCATCTGCCCATGGCACTGCTCGCACAGAGGCACAGAGACTGGGGCTTCTTGCTTTTCTTGCTCCTCAAACTTCAATCGTAGCTTAGGTGGTCCGTGCAGGCGACCTCCGGTAGCCCAGCTATTTAAATGCGAACCTCTGCAGATAGTTCGCAGGCAGAAAGTGCTAGCCTGGAAATCTGTTGCTCAGCCTCATCTGCCCATGGCACTGCTCGCACAGAGTCACAGAGACTGGGTCTGCTTGCTTGTCTTGCCACCTCAAAACTCAAACGTAGCTTTGGGGGTCCGAGCAGGGTACCTCCGACAGCCCTGCTCTGAAAACGCGAAAGTCTGCAGATAGTTAGCAGTCAGAAAGAGCTAGCCTGGAAAGCTCTTGCTCAGCCTCATCTGCCCATGTCACTGCTCGCACAGAGGCACAGAGACTGGGGCTGCTTGCTTGTCTTGCAACCTACAACTTCAAACGTACCTTAGATGGTCCGTACCTGGGGCCTCCAACAGCCCAGCTCTTAAAATGCGAACATCTGCAGATAGCTCGCAGCCAGAAAGTGCTAGCCTGGAAAGCTGTTGCTCAGCCTCATCTGCCCATGGCACTGCTCGCACAGAGGCACAGAGACTGGGGTTTATTGCTTGTCTTGCCCCCTCAAACTTCAAACGTATTTTTGGGGTCAGTGTCGGGGGCCTCCGGCAGCCCTGTTCTGAAAATGCGAACGTCTGCAGATAGCTCGCAACCAGAAAGAGCTAGCCTGGAAAGCTGTTGCTCAGCCTCATCTGTCCATGGCACTGCTCGCACAGAGGCACAGAGACTGAGGCTGCTTGCTTTTCTTGCCCCTCAAACTTCAATCGTAGCTTTGGAGGTCCGTGCAGGGGACGTCCACCAGTCCTGCTCTGAACATGCGAAAGTCTGCAGATAGCTGGCAGCCAGAAAGAGCTAGCCTGGAAAGCTGTTGCTCAGCCTCATCTGCCCATGGCACTGCTCGCACAGAAACACAGAGACTGGGGCTGCTTGCTTTTCTTTCCACCTCAAACTTCAAACGTATCTTTGGGGGTCCGTGCAGGGGACCTCCACCAGCCCTGCTCTGAATATGCGAAAGTCTGCAGATAGCTCGCAGTCAGAAAGAGCTAGCGTGGAAAGCTGTTGCTCATCCTCATCTGCCCATGGCACTGCTCGCACAGAGACACAGAGAATGGGGTTGCTTGCTTGTCTTGTCCACTCAAAATTCAAACGTATTTTTGGGGTCAGTGTCGGGGGCCTCCGACAGCCCTGCTCTGAAAACGCGAAAGTCTGCAGATAGCTAGCAGTCAGAAAGAGCTAGCCTGGAAAGCTGTTGCTCAGCCTCATCTGCCCATGTCACTGCTCGCACAGAGGCACAGAGACTGGGGTTGCTTGCTTGTCTTGCCACCTACAACTTCAAACGTACCTTAGATGGTCCGTACCTGGGGCCTCCAACAGCCCAGCTCTTAAAATGCGAACATCTGCAGATAGCTCGCAGGCAGAAAGAGCTAGCCTGGAAAGCTGTTGCTCAGCCTCATCTGCCCATGGCACTGCTCGCACAGAGGCACAGAGACTGGGGCTGGTTGCTTGTCTTGCCACCTCAAACTTCAAACGTAGCTTTGGGAGTCCGTTCACGCGCTCTCCAGCAGACCTGCTGTGAAAATTCGAACGTCTGCAGATAGCTGGCAGTCAGAAAGAGCTAGCCTGGAAAGCTGTTGCTCAGCCTCATCTGCCCATGCCACTGCCCGCACAGAGGCACAGAGAGTGGGGCTGCTTGCTTGTCTTGCCACCTTAAACTTTAAACGTAGCTTTGGGGGTCCGTGCAGGGTACCTCCGTCTGTCGTGCTCTGAAAATGCGAACCTCTGCAGATAGCTCGCAGCCAGAAAGAGCAAGCCTGGAATGCTGTTGCTCAGCCTCATCTGCCCATGGCACTGCTCACACAGAGGCACAGAGACTGAGGCTGCTTGCTTTTCTTGCCCCTCAAACTTTAATCGTAGCTTTGGGGGTCCGTGCAGTGGGCCCCTGGCAGCCCTGCTCTGTAAATGCGAACATCTGCAGATAGCTGGCAGCCAGAAAGAGCTAGCCTGGAAAGCTGTTGCTCAGCCTCATCTGCCCATGGCACTGCTCGCAGAGAGGCACAGAGACTGGGGCTGCTTACTTGTCTTGCCCCCTCAAACTTAAAACGTACATTTGGGGGTCCGTGTAGGGGACCCTCAGCAGCCCTGCTCTGAAAATGCGAACGTCTGCAGATAGTTCGCAGGCAGAAAGTTCTAGCCTGGAAAGCTGTTGCTCAGCCTCATCTGCCCATGGCACTGCTCGCACAGAGGCACAGAGACTGGGGCTGCTTGCTTTTCTTGCCACCTCAAAATTCAAACGTAGCTTTGGGGGTCCGAGCAGGGTACCTCCGTCTGTCGTGCTGTGAAAAAGCGAACGTCTGCAGATAGCTGGCAGTCAGAAAGAGCTAGCCTGGAAAGCTGTTGCTCAGCCTCATCTGCCCATGGCACTGCTCGCAGAGAGGCACAGAGACTGGGGCTGCTTGCTTGTCTTGCCCCCTCAAACTTAAAACGTACATTTGGGGGTCCGTGTAGGGGACGCTCAGCAGCCCTGCTCTGAAAATGCGAACGTCTGCAGATAGTTCGCAGGCAGAAAGTTCTAGCCTGGAAAGCTCTTGCTCAGCCTCATCTGCCCATGTCCCTGCTCGCACAGAGGCACAGAGACTGGGGCTGCTTGCTTGTCTTGCCACCTCAAACTTAAAACGTAGATTTGGGCGTCCGTGCCAGGAGCTTCCGGCAGCCTTGATCCGAAAATGCGAACGACTGCAGATAGCTCGCAGGCAGAAAGAGCTAGCCTGGAAAGCTGTTGCTCAGCCTCATCTGCCCATGGCACTGCTCGCACAGAAACACAGAGACTGGGGCTGCTTGCTTTTCTTGCCACCTCAAACTTCAAACGTAGCTTTGGGGGTCCGTGCAGGGGACCTCCACCAGCACTGCTCTGAATATGCGAAAGTCTGCAGATAGCTCGCAGCCAGAAAGAGCTAGCGTGGAAAGCTGTTGCTCATCCTCATCTGGCCATGGCACTGCTCACACAGAGGCACAGAGAATGGGGTTGCTTGCTTGTCTTGTCCCCTCAAAATTCAAACGTATTTTTGGGGTCAGTGTCGGGGGCCTCCGACAGCCCTGCTCTGAAAACGCGAAAGTCTGCAGATATCTAGCAGTCAGAAAGAGCTAGCCTGGAAAGCTGTTGCTCAGCCTCATCTGCCCATGTCACTGCTCGCACAGAGGCACAGAGACTGGGGCTGCTTGCTTGTCTTGCCACCTACAACTTCAAACGTACCTTAGATGGTCCGTACCTGGGGCCTCCAACAGCCCAGCTCTTAAAATGCGAACATACGCAGATAGCTCGCAGGCAGAAAGAGCTAGCCTGGAAAGCTGTTGCTCAGCCTCATCTGCCCATGGCACTGCTCGCACAGAGGCACAGAGACTGGGGCTGGTTGATTGTCTTGCCCCCTCAAACTTCAAACCTAGCCTTGGGGGTCCGTGCAGGGGGCTCCAGCAGACCTGCTGTGAAAATGCGAACGTCTGCAGATAGCTCGCAGGCAAAAAGATCTAGCCTGGAAAGCTGTCGCTCAGCCTCATCTGCCCATGGCACTGCTCGCACAGAGGCACAGAGACTGGGGCTGCTTGCTTGTCTTGCTATCTCAAACTTCAAACGTAGCTTTGGGAGTCCGTTCACGCGCTCTCCATCAGACCTGCTGTGAAAATGAGAACGTCTGCAGATAGGTCGCAGCCAGAAAGAGCTAGCCTGGAAAGCTGTTGCTCAGCCTCATCTGCCCATAGCACTGCTCGCACAAATGCACAGAGAATGGGGTTGCTTGCTTGTCTTACTCACTCAAACTTCAAACGTATTTTTGGGGTCCGTGTCGGGCGCCTCCGGCAACCCTTCTCTGAAAATGCGAACGTCTGCAGATAGCTTGCAGGCAGAAAGAGCTAGCCTGGAAAGCTGTTGCTCAGCCTCATCTGCCCATGGCACTGCTCGCACCGAGGCACAGAGATTGGGGCTGCTTTCTTGTCTTTTCACCTCAAACTTGAAACACAGATTTGGCGGTGCGTGATGGGGGTCTCCGGCAGGCCTGCTCTGTAAATGCGAACGTCTGCAGATAGTTCGCAGGCAGAAAGTTCTAGCCTGGAAAGATGTTGCTCAGCCTCATCTGCCCATGGCACTGCTCGCACAGAGGCACAGAGACTGGGGCTTCTTGCTTTTCTTGCTCCTCAAACTTCAATCGTAGCTTAGGTGGTCCGTGCAGGCGGCCTCCGGTAGCCGTGCTATTTAAATGCGAACGTCTGCAGATAGCTGGCAGTCAGAAAGAGCTAGCCTGGAAAGCTGTTGCTCAGCCTCATCTGCCCATGGCACTGCTCGCACAGAGGCACAGAGACTGGGGTTGCTTGCTTGTCTTGCCACCTCAAACTTACAACGTACATTTGGGGGTCCGTGTAGGGGACCCTCAGCAGCCCTGCTCTGAAAATGCGAACGTCTGCAGGTAGCTCGCAGCCAGAAATTGCTAGCCTGGAAAGATGTTGCTCAGCCTCATCTGCCCATGGCACTGCTCGCACAGAGGCACAGAGATTGGGGTTTATTGCTTGTCTTGCCACCTCAAACTTAAAACGTAGATTTGGGGGTCCATGCCAGGAGCTTCCGGCAGCCTTGATCCGAAAATGCGAACGACTGCAGATAGCTCGCAGGCAGAAATATCTAGCCTGGAAAGCTGTTGCTCGTCCTCATCTGCCCATGGCACTGCTCACACAGAGGCACAGAGAATGGGGTTGCTTGCTTGTCTTGTCCCCTCAAAATTCAAACGTATTTTTGGGGTCAGTGTCGGGGGCCTCTGACAGCCCTGTTCTGAAAATGCGAACGTCTGCAGAAAGCTCGCAACCAGAAAGGGCTAGCCTGGAAAGCTGTTGCTCAGCCTCATCTGCCCATGGCACTGCTCGCACAGAAACACAGAGACTGGGGCTGCTTGCTTTTCTTGCCACCTCCAACTTCAAAAGTAGCTTTGGGGGTCCATGCAGTGGACCTCCAGCATCCCTGCTCTGAAAATGCAAACGTCTGCAGATAGCTGGCAGTCAGAAAGAGCTAGCCTGGAAAGCTGTTGCTCAGCCTCATCTGCCCATGGCACTGCTCGCACAGAGGCACAGAGACTGGGGCTGCTTGCTTGTCTTGCCCCCACAAACTTCAAACGTAGCTTTAGGGGTCCGTGCAGGATGCCTCCGGCAGCCCTGTTCTGAAAATGCGAACGTCTGCAGAAAGCTCTCAGCCAGAAACAGCTAGCCTGGAAAGCTGTTGCTCAGCCTCATCTGCCCATGGCACTGGTCTCACAGAGGCACAGAGACTGGGGCTGCTTGCTTGTCTTGCCACCTCAAAATTCAAACGTAGCTTTGGGGGTCCGTGCAGCGGGCCTCTGGAAGCCCTGCTCTGAAAATTCGAACGTCTGCAGATAGCTGGCAGTCAGAAAGAGCTAGCCTGGAAAGCTGTTTCTCAGCCTCATCTGCCCATGCCACTGCCCGCACAGAGGCACAGAGAGTGGGGCTGCTTGCTTGTCTTGCCACCTTAAACTTGAAACGTAACTTTGGGAGTCCGTGCAGGGTACCTCCGTCTGTCGTGCTCTGAAAATGCGAACGTCTGCAGATAGCTCGCAGCCAGAAAGAGGAAGCCTGGAATGCTGTTGCTCAGCCTCATCTGCCCATGGCACTGCTCACACAGAGGCACAGAGACTGGGGCTGCTTGCTTTTCCTGCCCCTCAAACTTCAATCGTAGCTTAGGTGGTCCGTGCAATGGGCCCCCCGCAGCCCTGCTCTGTAAATGCGAACGTCTGCAGGTAGCTGGCAGTCAGAAAGAGCTAGCCTGGAAAGCTGTTGCTCAGCCTCATCTGCCCATGGCACTGCTCGCAGAGAGGCACAGAGACTGGGGCTGCTTGCTTGTCTTGCCCCCTCAAACTTAAAACGTACATTTGGGGGTCCTTGTAGGGGACCCTCACCAGCCCTGCTCTGAAAATGCGAACGTCTGCAGATAGGTCGCAGGCAGAAAGAGCTAGCCTGGAAAGCTGTTGCTCAGCCTCATCTGCCCATGGCACTGCTCACACAGAGGCACAGAGACTGGGGCTGCTTGCTTGTCTTGCCACCTCCAAATTCAAAAGTAGATTTGGGGGTCCATGCAGTGGACCTCCAGCAGCCCTGCTCTGAAAATGCGAACGTCTGCAGATAGCTGGCAGTCACAAAGAGCTAGCCTGGAAAGCTGTTGCTCAGCCTCATCTGCCCATGGCACTGCTCGCACAGAGGCACAGAGACTGGGGCTGCTTGCTTGTCTTGCCCCCACAAACTTCAAGCGTAGCTTTAGGAGTCCGTGCAGGATGCCTCTGGCAGCCCTGTTCTGAAAATGCAAACGTCTGCAGAAAGCTCGCAGCAAGAAACAGCTAGCCTGGAAAGCTGTTGCTCAGCCTCATCTGCCCATGGCACTGGTCTCACAGAGGCACAGAGACTGGGGCTGCTTGCTTGTCTTGCCACCTCAAAATTCAAACGTAGTTTTGGGGGTCCGAGCAGGGTACCTCCGTCTGTCGTGCTCTGAAAATGCGAACATCTGCAGATAGCTGGCAGTCAGAAAGAGCTAGCCTGGAAAGCTGTTGCTCAGCCTCATCTGCCCATGGCACTGCTCGCATAGAGGCTCAGAGACTGGGGCTGCTTGCTTGTCTTGCCCCATAAAACTTCAAAGGTAGCTTTGAGGGTCCGTGCAGGGGGCCTCTGGAAGCCCTGCTCTGAAAATTCGAACGTCTGCAGATAGCTGGCAGTCAGAAAGAGCTAGCCTGGAAAGCTGTTGCTCAGCCTCATCTGCCCATGCCACTGCTCGCACAGAGGCACAGAGACTCGGGCTGCTTGCTTGTCTTGCCACCTTAAACTTCAAACGTAGCTTTGGGAGTCCGTGCAGGGTACCTCCGGCTGTCGTGCTCTGAAAATGCGAACGTCTGCAGATAGCTCGCAGCCAGAAAGAGCTAGGCTCGAATGCTGTTTCTCAGCCTCATCTGCCTATTGCACTGCTCACACAGAGGCACAGAGACTGGGGCTGCTTGCTTTTCTTGCCCCTCAAACTTCAATCGTAGCTTAGGTGGTTCGTGCAGTGCGCCCCCGGCAGCCCTGCTCTGTAAATGCGAACGTCTGCAGATAGCTGGCAGCCAGAAAGAGCTAGCCTGGAAAGCTGTTGCTCAGCCTCATCTGCCCATGGCACTGCTCGCAGAGAGGCACAGAGACTGGGGCTGCTTGCTTGTCTTGCCACCTCAAACTTAAAACGTACATTTGGGGGTCCGTGTGGGGACCCTCAGCAGCCATGCTCTGAAAATGCGAACGTCTGCAGATAGCTCGCAGCCAGAAAGTGCTAGCCTGGAAAGATGTTGCTCAGCCTCATCTGCCCATGGCACTGCTCGCACAGAGGCACAGAGATAGGGGTTTATTGCTTGTCTTGCCCCCTCAAACTTCAAACGTATTTTTGGGGTCAGTGTCGGGGGCCTCCGGCAGGCCTGTTCTGAAAATGCGAACGTCTGCAGATAGCTCGCAGTCAGAAAGAGCTAGCCTGGAAAGCTGTTGCTCAGCCTCATCTGTCCATGGCACTGCTCTCACAGAGGCACAGAGACTGGGGCTGCTTGCTTGTCTTGCCCCTCAAACTTCAATCGTAGCTTTGGAGGTCCGTGCAGGGGACGTCCACCAGTCCTGCTCTGAACATGCGAAAGTCTGCAGATAGCTGGCAGCCAGAAAGAGCTAGCCTGGAAAGCTCTTGCTCAGCCTCATCTGCCCATGTCACTGCTCGCACAGAGGCACAGAGACTGGGGCTGCTTGCTGGTCTTGCCACCTCAAACTTAAAACGTAGATTTGGGGGTCCGTGCCAGGATCTTCCGGCAGCCTTGATCCGAAAATGCGAACGACTGCAGATAGCTCGCAGCCAGAAAGAGCTAGCCTGGAAAGCTGTTGCTCAGCCTCATCTGCCCATGGCACTGCTCGCACAGAGGCACAGAGACTGGGGCTGGTTGATTGTCTTGCCTCCTGAAACTTCAAACGTAGCTTTGGGGGTCCGTGCAGGGGGCTCCAGCAGACCTGCTGTGAAAATGCGAACGTCTGCAGATAGCTCGCAGGCAAAAAGAGCTAGCCTGGAAAGCTGTCGCTCAGCCTCATCTGCCCATGGCACTGCTTGCACAGAGGCACAGAGACTGGGGCTGCTTGCTTGTCTTGCTATCTCAAACTTCAAACGTAGCTTTGGGGTCCGTGTCGGGCGCCTCTGGCAACCCTTCTCTGAAAATGCGAACGTCTGCAGATAGCTTGCAGGCAGAAAGAGCTAGCCTGGAAAGCTGTTGCTCAGCCTCATCTGCCCATGGCACTGCTTGCACCGAGGCACAGAGATTGGGGCTGCTTTCTTGTCTTTTCACCTCAAACTTGAAACACAGCTTTGGCGGTGCGTGATGGGGGTCTCCGGCATGCCTGCTCTGTAAATGCGAACGTCTGCAGATAGTTCGCAGGCAGAAAGTTCTAGCCTGGAAAGATGTTGCTCAGCCTCATCTGCACATGGCACTGCTCGCACAGAGGCACAGAGACTGGTGCTTCTTGCTTTTCTTGCTCCTCAAACTTCAATCGTAGCTTAGGTGGTCCGTGCAGGCGGCCTCCGTTAGCCCTGCTATTTAAATGCGAACGTCTGCAGATAGTTCGCAGGCAGAAAGTGCTAGCCTGGAAATCTGTTGCTCAGCCTCATCCGCCCATGGCACTGCTCGCACAGAGGCACAGAGACTGGGGCTGCTTGCTTGTCTTGCCACCTCCAACTTCAAAAGTAGCTTTGGGGGTCCATGCAGTGGACCTCCAGCAGCCCTGCTCTGAAAATGCGAACGTCTGCAGATAGCTCGCAGTCAGAAAGAGCTAGCCTGGAAAGCTGTTGCTCAGCCTCATCTGCCCATGGCACTGCTCGCACAGAGGCACAGAGACTGAGGCTGCTTGCTTGTCTTGCCCCCACAAACTTCAAACGTAGCTTTAGGGGTCCGTGCAGGATGCCTCCGGCAGCCCTGTTCTGAAAATGCAAACGTCTGCAGAAAGCTCGCAGCCAGAAAGAGCTAGCCTGGAAAGCTGTTGCTCAGCCTCATCTGCCCATGGCACTGCTCGCACAAAGGCACAGAGACTGGGGCTGCTTGCTTTTCTTGCCCCTCAAACTTCAATCGTAGCTTAGGTGGTCTGTGCAGGGGACGTCCACCAGTCCTGCTCTGAACATGCGAAAGTCTGCAGATAGCTGGCAGCCAGAAAGAGCTAGCCTGGAAAGCTCTTGCTCAGCCTCATCTGCCCATGGCACTGCTCGCACAGAGGCACAGAGACTGGGGCTGCTTGCTTGTCTTGCCACCTCAAACTTCAAACGTAGATTTGGGGGTCCGTGTCAGGAGCTTCCGGCAGCCTTGATCCGAAAATGCGAACGACTGCAGATAGCTCGCAGGCAGAAATATCTAGCCTGGAAAGCTGTTGCTCAGCCTCATCTGCCCATGGCATTGCTCGCACAGAAACACAGAGACTGGGGCTGCTTGCTTTTCTTTCCACCTCAAACTTCAAACGTAGCTTTGGGGGTCCGTGCAGGGGACCTCCACCAGCCCTGCTCTGAATATGCGAATGTCTGCAGATAGCTCGCAGCCAGAAAGAGCTAGCGTGGAAAGCTGTTGCTCATCCTCATCTGCCCATGTCACTGCTCACACAGAGGCACAGAGAATGGGGTTGCTTGCTTGTCTTGTCCCCTCAAAATTCAAACGTATTTTTGGGGTCAGTGTCAGGGGCCTCCGACAGCCCTGCTCTGAAAACGCGAAAGTCTGCAGATAGCTAGCAGTCAGAAAGAGCTAGCCCTGAAAGCTGTTGCTCAGCCTCATCTGCCCATGTCACTGCTCGCACAGAGGCACAGAGACTGGGGCTGCTTGCTTGTCTTGCCCCCTCAAACGTAAAACGTAGATTTGGGGGTCCGTGCAGGGGACCCTCAGCAGCCCTGCTCTGAAAATGCGAACGTCTGCAGATAGCTTGCAGAAAGAAAGTGCTAGCCTGGAAAGATGTTGCTCAGCCTCATCTGCCCATGGCACTGCTCGCACAGAGGCATAGAGAATGGGGCTACTTGCTTGTCTTGCAACCTCAAACTTAAAACGTAGCTTAGGTGGTCCGTTTCGGGCGCCTCCGGCACCCATGCTCTGAAAATGCGAACGTCTGCAGATAGCTCGCAGCCAGAAAGAGCTAGCCTGGAAAGCTGTTGCTCAGCCTCATCTGCCCATGGCACTGCTCGCACAGAGGCACAGAGACTGGGGATGCTTGCTTTTCTTGCCCTCTCAAACTGCAAACGTAGCTTTGGTTGTTCTTGAAGGGGGCCTCCAGCACATCTCCTCTGGAAATGAGAACGTCTGCGAATAGCTGGCAGTCAGAAAGAGCTAGCCTGCAAAGCTGTTGCTCAGCCTCATCTGCTCATGGCAATGCTCGCACAGAGGCACAGAGACTTGAGCTGCTTGCTTGTCTTACCACCTCAAACTTCAAACGTAGCTTTGGGGGTCCGTGCAGGATGCCTCCGCCAGCGCTGATGTGCAAATGCGAACGTCTGCAGATAGCTCGCAGCCAGAAAGACCTAGCCTGGAAAGCTGTTGCTCATCCTCATCTGTCCATGGCACTGCTCGCACAGAGGCACAGAGACTGGGGCTTCTTGCTTGTCTTGCACCCTCAAACTTCAAACGTAGTTTCCAGGTCATTGCAGGGGACCTCCACCAGCCCTGCTTCGAAAATATGAATGTCTGCGGATAGCTCGGAGCCAGAAAAAGCTAGCCTGCAAAGGTGTTGCTCAGCCTCATCTGCTCATGGCACTGCTCGCACAGAGGCACAGAGACTGGGACTGCTTGCTTGTCTTGCCACCTCAAACTTCAAACGTAGATTTGGGGGTCCGTGCAGGATGCCTCCGGCAGCCCTGTTCTGAAAATGCGAACGTCTGCAGATAGCTCGCAGCCAGAAAGAGCTAGCCTGGAAAGCTGTTGTTCAGCCTCATCTGCCCATGGCACTGCTCGCACAGAGGCACAGAGACTGGGGCTGCTTGCTTGTCTTGCCACCTCAAACTTCAAACGTAGCTTTGGGGGTCCGTGCAGGTTATCTCCAGCTGTCGTGCTCTGAAAATGCGAACGTCTGCAGATAGCTCGCAGGCAGAAAGAGCTAGCCTGGAATGCTGTTGCTCAGCCTCATCTGCCCATGGCACTGCTCACACAGAGGCACAGAGACTGGGGCTGCTTGCTTGTCTTGCCACCTCAAACTTAAAACGTATATTTGAGGGTCCGTGCAGGATGCCTTTGGCAGCCCTGTTCTGAAAATGCGAGCGTCTGCAGAAAGCTCACAGCCAGAAAGAGCTAGCCTGGAAAGCTGTTGCTCAGCCTCATCTGCCCATGGCACTGCTCGCACAGAGGCACAGAGACTGGGGCTGCTTGCTTGTCTTGCCCCCCCAAACTTCAAACGTAGATTTGGGGGTCCGTGCAGGGTACCTCCGGCTGTCGTGCTCTGAAAATGCGAACGTCTGCAGATAGCTAGCAGTCAGAAAGAGCTAGCCTGGAAAGCTGTTGCTCAGCCTCATCTGCTCATGCACTGCTCACACAGAGGCACAGAGACTGGGGCTGCTTGCTTGTCTTGCCATCTCAAACTTGAAACACAGATTTGGCGGTGCGTGATGGGGGTCTCTGGCAGCCCTGCTAAAAAAATGCGAACGTCTGCAGATAGTTCGCAGGCAGAAAGTGCTAGCCTGGAAAGCTGTTGCTCAGCCTCATCTGCCCATGGCACTGCTCGCACAGAGGCACACAGACTGAGGCTGCTTGCTTGTCTTGCCACCTCAAACTTCAAACGAATATTTTTGTGTCAGTGCACGGGGCCTCCGGCAGCCCTGTTCTGAAAATGAGAACGTCTGCAGAAAGCTCGCAGCCAGAAAGAGCTAGCCTGGAAAGCTGTTGCTCAGCATCATCTGCCAATGGCACTGCTCGCACAGAGGCACAGAGACAGGGGCTGCTTGCTTGTCTTGCCACCTTAAACTTCAAACGTAGCTTTGGGAGTCCGTGCAGGGTACCTCCGGCTGTCGTGCTCTGAAAATGCGAACGTCTGCAGATAGCTCGCAGCCAGAAAGAGCTAGGCTCGAATGCTGTTTCTCAGCCTCATCTGCCTATTGCACTGCTCACACAGAGGCACAGAGACTGGGGCTGCTTGCTTTTCTTGCCCCTCAAACTTCAATCGTAGCTTAGGTGGTTCGTGCAGTGCGCCCCCGGCAGCCCTGCTCTGTAAATGCGAACGTCTGCAGATAGCTGGCAGCCAGAAAGAGCTAGCCTGGAAAGCTGTTGCTCAGCCTCATCTGCCCATGGCACTGCTCGCAGAGAGGCACAGAGACTGGGGCTGCTTGCTTGTCTTGCCACCTCAAACTTAAAACGTACATTTGGGGGTCCGTGTGGGGACCCTCAGCAGCCATGCTCTGAAAATGCGAACGTCTGCAGATAGCTCGCAGCCAGAAAGTGCTAGCCTGGAAAGATGTTGCTCAGCCTCATCTGCCCATGGCACTGCTCGCACAGAGGCACAGAGATAGGGGTTTATTGCTTGTCTTGCCCCCTCAAACTTCAAACGTATTTTTGGGGTCAGTGTCGGGGGCCTCCGGCAGGCCTGTTCTGAAAATGCGAACGTCTGCAGATAGCTCGCAGTCAGAAAGAGCTAGCCTGGAAAGCTGTTGCTCAGCCTCATCTGTCCATGGCACTGCTCTCACAGAGGCACAGAGACTGGGGCTGCTTGCTTGTCTTGCCCCTCAAACTTCAATCGTAGCTTTGGAGGTCCGTGCAGGGGACGTCCACCAGTCCTGCTCTGAACATGCGAAAGTCTGCAGATAGCTGGCAGCCAGAAAGAGCTAGCCTGGAAAGCTCTTGCTCAGCCTCATCTGCCCATGTCACTGCTCGCACAGAGGCACAGAGACTGGGGCTGCTTGCTGGTCTTGCCACCTCAAACTTAAAACGTAGATTTGGGGGTCCGTGCCAGGATCTTCCGGCAGCCTTGATCCGAAAATGCGAACGACTGCAGATAGCTCGCAGGCAGAAATATCTAGCCTGGAAAGCTGTTGCTCAGCCTCATCTGCCCATGGCACTGCTCGCACAGAGGCACAGAGACTGGGGCTGGTTGATTGTCTTGCCTCCTGAAACTTCAAACGTAGCTTTGGGGGTCCGTGCAGGGGGCTCCAGCAGACCTGCTGTGAAAATGCGAACGTCTGCAGATAGCTCGCAGGCAAAAAGAGCTAGCCTGGAAAGCTGTCGCTCAGCCTCATCTGCCCATGGCACTGCTTGCACAGAGGCACAGAGACTGGGGCTGCTTGCTTGTCTTGCTATCTCAAACTTCAAACGTAGCTTTGGGGTCCGTGTCGGGCGCCTCCGGCAACCCTTCTCTGAAAATGCGAACGTCTGCAGATAGCTTGCAGGCAGAAAGAGCTAGCCTGGAAAGCTGTTGCTCAGCCTCATCTGCCCATGGCACTGCTTGCACCGAGGCACAGAGATTGGGGCTGCTTTCTTGTCTTTTCACCTCAAACTTGAAACACAGATTTGGCGGTGCGTGATGGGGGTCTCCGGCATGCCTGCTCTGTAAATGCGAACGTCTGCAGATAGTTCGCAGGCAGAAAGTTCTAGCCTGGAAAGATGTTGCTCAGCCTCATCTGCACATGGCACTGCTCGCACAGAGGCACAGAGACTGGTGCTTCTTGCTTTTCTTGCTCCTCAAACTTCAATCGTAGCTTAGGTGGTCCGTGCAGGCGGCCTCCGTTAGCCCTGCTATTTAAATGCGAACGTCTGCAGATAGTTCGCAGGCAGAAAGTGCTAGCCTGGAAATCTGTTGCTCAGCCTCATCCGCCCATGGCACTGCTCGCACAGAGGCACAGAGACTGGGGCTGCTTGCTTGTCTTGCCACCTCCAACTTCAAAAGTAGCTTTGGGGGTCCATGCAGTGGACCTCCAGCAGCCCTGCTCTGAAAATGCGAACGTCTGCAGATAGCTCGCAGTCAGAAAGAGCTAGCCTGGAAAGCTGTTGCTCAGCCTCATCTGCCCATGGCACTGCTCGCACAGAGGCACAGAGACTGAGGCTGCTTGCTTGTCTTGCCCCCACAAACTTCAAACGTAGCTTTAGGGGTCCGTGCAGGATGCCTCCGGCAGCCCTGTTCTGAAAATGCAAACGTCTGCAGAAATCTCGCAGCCAGAAACAGCTAGCCTGGAAAGCTGTTGCTCAGCCTCATCTGCCCATGGCACTGCTCGCACAAAGGCACAGAGACTGGGGCTGCTTGCTTTTCTTGCCCCTCAAACTTCAATCGTAGCTTAGGTGGTCTGTGCAGGGGACGTCCACCAGTCCTGCTCTGAACATGCGAAAGTCTGCAGATAGCTGGCAGCCAGAAAGAGCTAGCCTGGAAAGCTCTTGCTCAGCCTCATCTGCCCATGGCACTGCTCGCACAGAGGCACAGAGACTGGGGCTGCTTGCTTGTCTTGCCACCTCAAACTTCAAACGTAGATTTGGGGGTCCGTGTCAGGAGCTTCCGGCAGCCTTGATCCGAAAATGCGAACGACTGCAGATAGCTCGCAGGCAGAAATATCTAGCCTGGAAAGCTGTTGCTCAGCCTCATCTGCCCATGGCACTGCTCGCACAGAAACACAGAGACTGGGGCTGCTTGCTTTTCTTTCCACCTCAAACTTCAAACGTAGCTTTGGGGGTCCGTGCAGGGGACCTCCACCAGCCCTGCTCTGAATATGCGAATGTCTGCAGATAGCTCGCAGCCAGAAAGAGCTAGCGTGGAAAGCTGTTGCTCATCCTCATCTGCCCATGGCACTGCTCACACAGAGGCACAGAGAATGGGGTTGCTTGCTTGTCTTGTCCCCTCAAAATTCAAACGTATTTTTGGGGTCAGTGTCAGGGGCCTCCGACAGCCCTGCTCTGAAAACGCGAAAGTCTGCAGATAGCTAGCAGTCAGAAAGAGCTAGCCTGGAAAGCTGTTGCTCAGCCTCATCTGCCCATGTCACTGCTCGCACAGAGGCACAGAGACTGGGGCTGCTTGCTTGTCTTGCCCCCTCAAACGTAAAACGTAGATTTGGGGGTCCGTGCAGGGGACCCTCAGCAGCCCTGCTCTGAAAATGCGAACGTCTGCAGATAGCTTGCAGAAAGAAAGTGCTAGCCTGGAAAGATGTTGCTCAGCCTCATCTGCCCATGGCACTGCTCGCACAGAGGCATAGAGAATGGGGCTACTTGCTTGTCTTGCCACCTCAAACTTCAAACGTAGCTTAGGTGGTCCGTTTCGGGCGCCTCCGGCACCCATGCTCTGAAAATGCGAACGTCTGCAGATAGCTCGCAGCCAGAAAGAGCTAGCCTGGAAAGCTGTTGCTCAGCCTCATCTGCCCATGGCACTGCTCGCACAGAGGCACAGAGACTGGGGATGCTTGCTTTTCTTGCCCTCTCAAACTGCAAACGTAGCTTTGGTTGTTCTTGAAGGGGGCCTCCAGCACATCTCCTCTGGAAATGAGAACGTCTGCGAATAGCTGGCAGTCAGAAAGAGCTAGCCTGGAAAGCTGTTGCTCAGCCTCATCTGCTCATGGCAATGCTCGCACAGAGGCACAGAGACTTGAGCTGCTTGCTTGTCTTACCACCTCAAACTTCAAACGTAGCTTTGGGGGTCCGTGCAGGATGCCTCCGCCAGCCCTGATCTGCAAATGCGAACGTCTGCAGATAGCTCGCAGCCAGAAAGAGCTAGCCTGGAAAGCTGTTGCTCATCCTCATCTGTCCATGGCACTGCTCGCACAGAGGCACAGAGACTGGGGCTTCTTGCTTGTCTTGCACCCTCAAACTTCAAACGTAGTTTCCAGGTCATTGCAGGGGACCTCCACCAGCCCTGCTTCGAAAATATGAATGTCTGCAGATAGCTCGGAGCCAGAAAAAGCTAGCCTGCAAAGGTGTTGCTCAGCCTCATCTGCTCATGGCACTGCTCGCACAGAGGCACAGAGACTGGGACTGCTTGCTTGTCTTGCCACCTCAAACTTCAAACGTAGATTTGGGGGTCCGTGCAGGATGCCTCCGGCAGCCCTGTTCTGAAAATGCGAACGTCTGCAGATAGCTGGCAGTCAGAAAGAGCTAGCCTGGAAAGCTGTTGTTCAGCCTCATCTGCCCATGGCACTGCTCGCACAGAGGCACAGAGACTGGGGCTGCTTGCTTGTCTTGCCACCTCAAACTTCAAACGTAGCTTTGGGGGTCCGTGCAGGTTATCTCCAGCTGTCGTGCTCTGAAAATGCGAACGTCTGCAGATAGCTCGCAGGCAGAAAGAGCTAGCCTGGAATGCTGTTGCTCAGCCTCATCTGCCCATGGCACTGCTCACACAGAGGCACAGAGACTGGGGCTGCTTGCTTGTCTTGCCACCTCAAACTTAAAACGTATATTTGAGGGTCCGTGCAGGATGCCTTTGGCAGCCCTGTTCTGAAAATGCGAGCGTCTGCAGAAAGCTCACAGCCAGAAAGAGCTAGCCTGGAAAGCTGTTGCTCAGCCTCATCTGCCCATGGCACTGCTCGCACAGAGGCACAGAGACTGGGGCTGCTTGCTTGTCTTGCCCCCCCAAACTTCAAACGTAGATTTGGGGGTCCGTGCAGGGTACCTCCGGCTGTCGTGCTCTGAAAATGCGAACGTCTGCAGATAGCTAGCAGTCAGAAAGAGCTAGCCTGGAAAGCTGTTGCTCAGCCTCATCTGCTCATGCACTGCTCACACAGAGGCACAGAGACTGGGGCTGCTTGCTTGTCTTGCCATCTCAAACTTGAAACACAGATTTGGCGGTGTGTGATGGGGGTCTCTGGCAGCCCTGCTAAAAAAATGCGAACGTCTGCAGATAGTTCGCAGGCAGAAAGTGCTAGCCTGGAAAGCTGTTGCTCAGCCTCATCTGCCCATGGCACTGCTCGCACAGAGGCACACAGACTGAGGCTGCTTGCTTGTCTTGCCACCTCAAACTTCAAACGAATATTTTTGTGTCAGTGCACGGGGCCTCCGGCAGCCCTGTTCTGAAAATGAGGACGTCTGCAGAAAGCTCGCAGCCAGAAAGAGCTAGCCTGGAAAGCTGTTGCTCAGCCTCATCTGCCAATGGCACTGCTCGCACAGAGGCACAGAGACTGGGGCTGCTTGCTTGTCTTGCCACCTTAAACTTCACACTTAGATTTTGGGGTCCGTACTGGGCGCCTCTGACAGCCGTGCTTCGAAAATGCGAACGTCTGCAGAAAGCTCGCAGGCAGAAAGAGCTAGCCTGGAAAGCTGTTGCTCAGCCTCATCTGCCCATGCCACTGCTCGCACCGAGGCACAGAGACTGGGGATGCTTGCTTGTCTTGCTCCCTCAAACTTCAAAAGTAGATTTGGGGGTCCGTGCAGGGTACCTCCGGCAGCCCTTCTCTGAAAATGCAAACGTCTGCAGATAGGTCGCAGTCAGAAAGAGCTAGCCTGGAAAGCTGTTGCTCAGCCTCATCTGTCCATGGCACTGCTCGCACAGAGGCACAGAGACTGGGGCTGCTTGCTTGTTTTACCATATCAAACTTGAAACGTAGCTTTGGGGGTCCGTGCAGGATGCCTCCGGCAGCCCTGATCTGCAAATGCAAACGTCTGCAGATAGCTCGCAGCCAGAAAGAGCTAGCCTGGAAAGCTGTTGCTCATCCTTATCTGCCCATGGCACTGCTCGCACAGAGGCACAGAGACTGGGGATGCTTGCTTGTCTTGCTCCCTCAAACTTCAAAAGTAGCTTTGGGGGTCCGTGCAGGGTACCTCCGGCAGCCCTTCTCTGAAAATGCAAACGTCTGCAGGTAGCTCGCAGTCAGAAAGAGCTAGCCTGGAAAGCTGTTGCTCAGCCTCATCTGTCCATGGCACTGCTCGCACAGAGGCACAGAGACAGGGGCTGCTTGGTTGTCTTGCCACCTCAAACTTAAAACGTAGCTTTGGAGGTCCGTGCAGGGGACCTATAGCAGTCCCGCTCCGAAAATGTGAATGCCTGCAGATAGCTCGCAGGCAGAAAGAGCTAGCCTGGGAAGCTGTTGCTCAGCCTCATCTCCTCATGGCACTACTCGCACAGAGGCACAGAGACTGGGGCTGCTTGCTTGTCTTGCCACCTCAAACTTGAAACACAGATTTGGCGGTGCGTGATGGGGGTCTCTGGCAGCCCTGCTAAGAAAATGCGAACGTCTGCAAATAGTTCGCAGGCAGAAAGTGCTAGCCTGGAAAGCTGTTGCTCAGCCTCATCTGCCCATGGCACTGCTCGCACAGAGGCACACAGACTGGGGCTGCTTGCTTGTTTTACCATCTCAAACTTCAAACGTAGCTTTGGGGGTCCGTGCAGGATGCCTCCGGCAGCCCTGATCTGCAAATGCGAACGTCTGCAGATAGCTCGCAGGCAGAAAGAGCTAGCCTGGAAAGCTGTTGCTCAGCCTTATCTGCCCATGGCACTGCTCGCACAGAGGCACAGAGACTGGGACTGCTTGCTTGTCTTGCCACCTTAAACTTCACACGTAGATTTTGGGGTCCGTACTGGGCGCCTCTGGCAACCGTGCTTCGAAAATGCGAACGTCTGCAGATAGCTCGCAGCCAGAATGAGCTAGCCTGGAAAGCTGTTGCTCAGCCTCATCTGCTCATGGCACTGCTCTCACAGAGGCACAGAGACTGGGGCTGCGTGCTTTTCTTGCCCCTCAAGCTTCAAACGTAGCTTTGGCGGTCCGTGCAGGGGACCATCAGCAGCCCTGCTCTGAAAATGTGAATGCCTGCAAATAGCTCGCAGACAGAAAGAGCTAGCCTGGAAAGCTGTTGCTCAGCCTCATCTGCCCATGGCACTGCTCGCACAGAGGAACAGAGACAGGGGCTGCTTGCTTGTCTTGTCACATCAAACTTCAAAAGTATCTTTGGGGGTCCGTGCAGAGGACCACCGACAGCCCTTCTCTGAAAATGCGAACGTCTGCAGATAGCTCGCAGTTAGGAAGAGCTAGCCTGGAAAGCTGTTGCTCAGCCTCATCTGTCCATGGCACTGTTCGCACAGAGGCACAGAGACTGGGGCTGCTTGCTTCTCTTGCCCCCTCAAACTTCACACGTAACTTTGGGGGTCCGTGCAGTATACCTTCACCTGTCGTGCTCTGAAAATGCGAACGTCTGCAGAGAGCTCGCAGTCAGGAAGAGCTAGCCTGGAAAGCTGTTACTCAGTCTCATCTGCTCATGTCACTGCTCGCACAGAGGCACAGAGACTGGGGCTGCTTGCTTGTCTTGCCCCCTCAAACTTCAAACGTATATTTTTTGGTCAGTGCAGGGGGCCTCCGGCAGCCCTGTTTTGAAAATGCGAACGTCTGCAGAAAGCTCGCAGCAAGAAAGAGCTAGGCTGAAAAGCTGTTGCTCAGCCTCATCTGCCCATGGCACTGCTCGCACAGAGGCACAGAGACTGGGGCTGCTTGCTTGTCTTGCCACCTTAAACTTCACACGTAGCTTTGGGGGTCCGTACTGTGCGCCTCTGGCAGCCGTGCTTCGAAAATGCGAATATCTCCAGATAGATCGCAGGCAGTAAGAGCTAGCCTGGAATGCTGTTGCTCAGCCTCATCTGTCCATTGCACTGCTCACACAGAGGCACAGAGACTGGGGCTGCTTGCTTTTCTTGCCCCTCAAACCTCAATCGTAGCTTAGGTGGTACGTGCAGGGGGCCCCCGGCAGGCCTGCTCTGTAAATGCGAACGTCTGCAGATAGCTCGCAGCCAGAAAGAGCTAGCCTGGAAAGCTGTTGCTCAGCCTCATCTGCCCATGGCACTGCTCGCACAGAGACACAGAGACTGGGGCTGCTTGCTTGTCTTGCTACCTCAAACTTCAAACATATCTTTGGGAGTCCGTTCACGCGGCCTCCAGCAGACCTGCTGTGAAAATGAGAACGTCTGCAGATAGATCGCAGGCAGAAATATCTAGCCTGGAAAGCTGTTGCTCAGCCTCATCTGCCCATGGCACTGCTCGCACAGAGGCACAGAGAATGGGGTTGCTTGCTTGTCTTACCCACTCAAACTTCAAACGTATTTTTGGGGTCCGTGTCGGGCGCCTCCGGCAACCCTTCTCTGAAAATGCGAACGTCTGCAGATAGCTCGCAGCCAGAAAGAGCTAGCCTGGAAAGCTGTTGCTCAGCCTCATCTGCCCATGTCACTGCTCGCACAGAGGCACAGAGAATGGGGTTTCTTGCTTGTCTTACCCCCTCAAACTTCAAACGTATTTTTGGGGTCCGTGTCGGGCGCCACCAGCAACCCTTCTCTGAAAATGCGAACGTCTGCTGATAGCTCGCAGGCAGAAAGAGCTAGCCTGGAAAGCTGTTGCTCAGCCTCATCTGCCCATGGCACTGCTCGCACCGAGGCACAGAGATGGGGGTTGCTTGCTTGTCTTGCCACCTCAAATTTGAAACACATATTTGGCGGTGCGTGATGGGGGTCTCCGGCAGCCCTGCTAAGAAAATGCGAACGTCTGCAGATAGATTGCAGTCAGAAAGAGCTAGCTTGGAAAGCTGTTGCTCAGCCTCATCTGCCCATGGCACTGCTCACACAGAGGCACAGAGACTGGGGCTGCTTGCTTGTCTTGCCACCTCAAACTTAAAACGTATATTTGAGGGTCCGTGCAGGATGCCTTTGGCAGCCCTGTTCTGAAAATGCGAGCGTCTGCAGAAAGCTCACAGCCAGAAAGAGCTAGCCTGGAAAGCTGTTGCTCAGCCTCATCTGCCCATGGCACTGCTCGCACAGAGGCACAGAGACTGGGGCTGCTTGCTTGTCTTGCCCCCCCAAACTTCAAACGTAGATTTGGGGGTCCGTGCAGGGTACCTCCGGCTGTCGTGCTCTGAAAATGCGAACGTCTGCAGATAGCTAGCAGTCAGAAAGAGCTAGCCTGGAAAGCTGTTGCTCAGCCTCATCTGCTCATGGCACTGCTCACACAGAGGCACAGAGACTGGGGCTGCTTGCTTGTCTTGCCATCTCAAACTTGAAACACAGATTTGGCGGTGCGTGATGGGGGTCTCTGGCAGCCCTGCTAAAAAAATGCGAACGTCTGCAGATAGTTCGCAGGCAGAAAGTGCGAGCCTGGAAAGCTGTTGCTCAGCCTCATCTGCCCATGGCACTGCTCGCACAGAGGCACACAGACTGAGGCTGCTTGCTTGTCTTGCCACCTCAAACTTCAAACGAATATTTTTGGGTCAGTGCACGGGGCCTCCGGCAGCCCTGTTCTGAAAATGAGAACGTCTGCAGAAAGCTCGCAGCCAGAAAGAGCTAGCCTGGAAAGCTGTTGCTCAGCCTCATCTGCCAATGGCACTGCTCGCACAGAGGCACAGAGACAGGGGCTGCTTGCTTGTCTTGCCACCTTAAACTTCACACTTAGATTTTGGGGTCCGTACTGGGCGCCTCTGACAGCCGTGCTTCGAAAATGCGAACGTCTGCAGAAAGCTCGCAGGCAGAAAGAGCTAGCCTGGAAAGCTGTTGCTCAGCCTCATCTGCCCATGCCACTGCTCGCACCGAGGCACAGAGACTGGGGATGCTTGCTTGTCTTGCTCCCTCAAACTTCAAAAGTAGATTTGGGGGTCCGTGCAGGGTACCTCCGGCAGCCCTTCTCTGAAAATGCAAACGTCTGCAGATAGGTCGCAGTCAGAAAGAGCTAGCCTGGAAAGCTGTTGCTCAGCCTCATCTGTCCATGGCACTGCTCGCACAGAGGCACAGAGACTGGGGCTGCTTGCTTGTTTTACCACATCAAACTTCAAACGTAGCTTTGGGGGTCCGTGCAGGATGCCTCCGGCAGCCCTGATCTGCAAATGCGAACGTCTGCAGATAGCTCGCAGCCAGAAAGAGCTAGCCTGGAAAGCTGTTGCTCATCCTTATCTGCCCATGGCACTGCTTGCACAGAGGCACAGAGACTGGGGATGCTTGCTTGTCTTTCTCCCTCAAACTTCAAAAGTAGCTTTGGGGGTCCGTGCAGGGTACCTCCGGCAGCCCTTCTCTGAAAATGCAAACGTCTGCAGATAGCTCGCAGTCAGAAAGAGCTAGCCTGGAAAGCTGTTGCTCAGCCTCATCTGTCCATGGCACTGCTCGCATAGAGGCACAGAGACAGGGGCTGCTTGGTTGTCTTGCCACCTCAAACTTCAAACGTAGCTTTGGAGGTCCGTGCAGGGGACCTATAGCAGTCCTGCTCCGAAAATGTGAATGCCTGCACATAGCTCGCAGGCAGAAAGAGCTAGCCTGGGAAGCTGTTGCTCAGCCTCATCTCCTCATGGCACTACTCGCACAGAGGCACAGAGACTGGGGCTGCTTGCTTGTCTTGCCACCTCAAACTTGAAACACAGATTTGGCGGTGCGTGATGGGGGTCTCTGGCAGCCCTGCTAAGAAAATGCGAACGTCTGCAAATAGTTCGCAGGCAGAAAGTGCTAGCCTGGAAAGCTGTTGCTCAGCCTCATCTGCCCATGGCACTGCTCGCACAGAGGCACAGAGACTGGGGCTGCTTGCTTGTCTTGCCCCCCCAAACTTCAAACGTAGATTTGGGGGTCCGTGCAGGGTACCTCCGGCTGTCGTGCTCTGAAAATGCGAACGTCTGCAGATAGCTAGCAGTCAGAAAGAGCTAGCCTGGAAAGCTGTTGCTCAGCCTCATCTGCCAATGGCACTGCTCGCACAGAGGCACAGAGACAGGGGCTGCTTGCTTGTCTTGCCACCTTAAACTTCACACTTAGATTTTGGGGTCCGTACTGGGCGCCTCTGACAGCCGTGCTTCGAAAATGCGAACGTCTGCAGAAAGCTCGCAGGCAGAAAGAGCTAGCCTGGAAAGCTGTTGCTCAGCCTCATCTGCCCATGCCACTGCTCGCACCGAGGCACAGAGACTGGGGATGCTTGCTTGTCTTGCTCCCTCAAACTTCAAAAGTAGATTTGGGGGTCCGTGCAGGGTACCTCCGGCAGCCCTTCTCTGAAAATGCAAACGTCTGCAGATAGGTCGCAGTCAGAAAGAGCTAGCCTGGAAAGCTGTTGCTCAGCCTCATCTGTCCATGGCACTGCTCGCACAGAGGCACAGAGACTGGGGCTGCTTGCTTGTTTTACCACATCAAACTTCAAACGTAGCTTTGGGGGTCCGTGCAGGATGCCTCCGGCAGCCCTGATCTGCAAATGCGAACGTCTGCAGATAGCTCGCAGCCAGAAAGAGCTAGCCTGGAAAGCTGTTGCTCATCCTTATCTGCCCATGGCACTGCTCGCACAGAGGCACAGAGACTGGGGCTGCTTGCTTGTCTTGCCACCTCAAACTTCAAACGTAGCTTTGGGGGTCCGTGCAGGTTATCTCCAGCTGTCGTGCTCTGAAAATGCGAACGTCTGCAGATAGCTCGCAGGCAGAAAGAGCTAGCCTGGAATGCTGTTGCTCAGCCTCATCTGCCCATGGCACTGCTCACACAGAGGCACAGAGACTGGGGCTGCTTGCTTGTCTTGCCACCTCAAACTTAAAACGTATATTTGAGGGTCCGTGCAGGATGCCTTTGGCAGCCCTGTTCTGAAAATGCGAGCGTCTGCAGAAAGCTCACAGCCAGAAAGAGCTAGCCTGGAAAGCTGTTGCTCAGCCTCATCTGCCCATGGCACTGCTCGCACAGAGGCACAGAGACTGGGGCTGCTTGCTTGTCTTGCCCCCCCAAACTTCAAACGTAGATTTGGGGGTCCGTGCAGGGTACCTCCGGCTGTCGTGCTCTGAAAATGCGAACGTCTGCAGATAGCTAGCAGTCAGAAAGAGCTAGCCTGGAAAGCTGTTGCTCAGCCTCATCTGCTCATGCACTGCTCACACAGAGGCACAGAGACTGGGGCTGCTTGCTTGTCTTGCCATCTCAAACTTGAAACACAGATTTGGCGGTGCGTGATGGGGGTCTCTGGCAGCCCTGCTAAAAAAATGCGAACGTCTGCAGATAGTTCGCAGGCAGAAAGTGCTAGCCTGGAAAGCTGTTGCTCAGCCTCATCTGCCCATGGCACTGCTCGCACAGAGGCACACAGACTGGGGCTGCTTGCTTGTTTTACCATCTCAAACTTCAAACGTAGCTTTGGGGGTCCGTGCAGGATGCCTCCGGCAGCCCTGATCTGCAAATGCGAACGTCTGCAGATAGCTCGCAGCCAGAAAGAGCTAGCCTGGAAAGCTGTTGCTCAGCCTTATCTGCCCATGGCACTGCTCGCACAGAGGCACAGAGACTGGGACTGCTTGCTTGTCTTGCCACCTTAAACTTCACACGTAGATTTTGGGGTCCGTACTGGGCGCCTCTGGCAACCGTGCTTCGAAAATGCGAACGTCTGCAGATAGCTCGCAGCCAGAATGAGCTAGCCTGGAAAGCTGTTGCTCAGCCTCATCTGCTCATGGCACTGCTCTCACAGAGGCACAGAGACTGGGGCTGCGTGCTTTTCTTGCCCCTCAAGCTTCAAACGTAGCTTTGGCGGTCCGTGCAGGGGACCATCAGCAGCCCTGCTCTGAAAATGTGAATGCCTGCAAATAGCTCGCAGACAGAAAGAGCTAGCCTGGAAAGCTGTTGCTCAGCCTCATCTGCCCATGGCACTGCTCGCACAGAGGAACAGAGACAGGGGCTGCTTGCTTGTCTTGTCACATCAAACTTCAAAAGTATCTTTGGGGGTCCGTGCAGAGGACCACCGACAGCCCTTCTCTGAAAATGCGAACGTCTGCAGATAGCTCGCAGTTAGGAAGAGCTAGCCTGGAAAGCTGTTGCTCAGCCTCATCTGTCCATGGCACTGTTCGCACAGAGGCACAGAGACTGGGGCTGCTTGCTTCTCTTGCCCCCTCAAACTTCACACGTAACTTTGGGGGTCCGTGCAGTATACCTTCACCTGTCGTGCTCTGAAAATGCGAACGTCTGCAGAGAGCTCGCAGTCAGGAAGAGCTAGCCTGGAAAGCTGTTACTCAGTCTCATCTGCCCATGGCACTGCTCGCACAGAGGCACAGAGACTGGGGCTGCTTGCTTGTCTTGCCCCCTCAAACTTCAAACGTATATTTTTTGGTCAGTGCAGGGGGCCTCCGGCAGCCCTGTTTTGAAAATGCGAACGTCTGCAGAAAGCTCGCAGCAAGAAAGAGCTAGGCTGAAAAGCTGTTGCTCAGCCTCATCTGCCCATGGCACTGCTCGCACAGAGGCACAGAGACTGGGGCTGCTTGCTTGTCTTGCCACCTTAAACTTCACACGTAGCTTTGGGGGTCCGTACTGTGCGCCTCTGGCAGCCGTGCTTCGAAAATGCGAATATCTCCAGATAGATCGCAGGCAGTAAGAGCTAGCCTGGAATGCTGTTGCTCAGCCTCATCTGTCCATTGCACTGCTCACACAGAGGCACAGAGACTGGGGCTGCTTGCTTTTCTTGCCCCTCAAACCTCAATCGTAGCTTAGGTGGTACGTGCAGGGGGCCCCCGGCAGGCCTGCTCTGTAAATGCGAACGTCTGCAGATAGCTCGCAGCCAGAAAGAGCTAGCCTGGAAAGCTGTTGCTCAGCCTCATCTGCCCATGGCACTGCTCGCACAGAGACACAGAGACTGGGGCTGCTTGCTTGTCTTGCTACCTCAAACTTCAAACATATCTTTGGGAGTCCGTTCACGCGGCCTCCAGCAGACCTGCTGTGAAAATGAGAACGTCTGCAGATAGATCGCAGGCAGAAATATCTAGCCTGGAAAGCTGTTGCTCAGCCTCATCTGCCCATGGCACTGCTCGCACAGAGGCACAGAGAATGGGGTTGTTTGCTTGTCTTACCCACTCAAACTTCAAACGTATTTTTGGGGTCCGTGTCGGGCGCCTCCGGCAACCCTTCTCTGAAAATGCGAACGTCTGCAGATAGCTCGCAGCCAGAAAGAGCTAGCCTGGAAAGCTGTTGCTCAGCCTCATCTGCCCATGCCACTGCTCGCACCGAGGCACAGAGATGGGGGTTGCTTGCTTGTCTTGCCACCTCAAATTTGAAACACATATTTGGCGGTGCGTGATGGGGGTCTCCGGCAGCCCTGCTAAGAAAATGCGAACGTCTGCAGATAGATTGCAGTCAGAAAGAGCTAGCCTGGAAAGCTGTTGCTCAGCCTCATCTGCCCATGCCACTGCTCGCACCGAGGCACAGAGATGGGGGCTGCTTGCTTGTCTTGCCACCTCAAATTTGAAACACATATTTGGCGGTGCGTGATGGGGGTCTCCGGCAGCCCTGCTAAGAAAATGCGAACGTCTGCAGATAGATTGCAGTCAGAAAGAGCTAGCTTGGAAAGCTGTTGCTCAGCCTCATCTGCCCATGGCACTGCTCACACAGAGGCACAGAGACTGGGGCTGCTTGCTTGTCTTGCCACCTCAAACTTAAAACGTATATTTGAGGGTCCGTGCAGGATGCCTTTGGCAGCCCTGTTCTGAAAATGCGAGCGTCTGCAGAAAGCTCACAGCCAGAAAGAGCTAGCCTGGAAAGCTGTTGCTCAGCCTCATCTGCCCATGGCACTGCTCGCACAGAGGCACAGAGACTGGGGCTGCTTGCTTGTCTTGCCCCCCCAAACTTCAAACGTAGATTTGGGGGTCCGTGCAGGGTACCTCCGGCTGTCGTGCTCTGAAAATGCGAACGTCTGCAGATAGCTAGCAGTCAGAAAGAGCTAGCCTGGAAAGCTGTTGCTCAGCCTCATCTGCTCATGGCACTGCTCACACAGAGGCACAGAGACTGGGGCTGCTTGCTTGTCTTGCCATCTCAAACTTGAAACACAGATTTGGCGGTGCGTGATGGGGGTCTCTGGCAGCCCTGCTAAAAAAATGCGAACGTCTGCAGATAGTTCGCAGGCAGAAAGTGCTAGCCTGGAAAGCTGTTGCTCAGCCTCATCTGCCCATGGCACTGCTCGCACAGAGGCACAGAGACTGGGGATGCTTGCTTGTCTTGCTCCCTCAAACTTCAAAAGTAGCTTTGGGGGTCCGTGCAGGGTACCTCCGGCAGCCCTTCTCTGAAAATGCAAACGTCTGCAGATAGCTCGCAGTCAGAAAGAGCTAGCCTGGAAAGCTGTTGCTCAGCCTCATCTGCCCATGGCACTGCTCGCACAGAGGCACAGAGACTGGGGCTGCTTGCTTGTCTTGCCCCCCCAAACTTCAAACGTAGATTTGGGGGTCCGTGCAGGGTACCTCCGGCTGTCGTGCTCTGAAAATGCGAACGTCTGCAGATAGCTAGCAGTCAGAAAGAGCTAGCCTGGAAAGCTGTTGCTCAGCCTCATCTGCCAATGGCACTGCTCGCACAGAGGCACAGAGACAGGGGCTGCTTGCTTGTCTTGCCACCTTAAACTTCACACTTAGATTTTGGGGTCCGTACTGGGCGCCTCTGACAGCCGTGCTTCGAAAATGCGAACGTCTGCAGAAAGCTCGCAGGCAGAAAGAGCTAGCCTGGAAAGCTGTTGCTCAGCCTCATCTGCCCATGCCACTGCTCGCACCGAGGCACAGAGACTGGGGATGCTTGCTTGTCTTGCTCCCTCAAACTTCAAAAGTAGATTTGGGGGTCCGTGCAGGGTACCTCCGGCAGCCCTTCTCTGAAAATGCAAACGTCTGCAGATAGGTCGCAGTCAGAAAGAGCTAGCCTGGAAAGCTGTTGCTCAGCCTCATCTGTCCATGGCACTGCTCGCACAGAGGCACAGAGACTGGGGCTGCTTGCTTGTTTTACCACATCAAACTTCAAACGTAGCTTTGGGGGTCCGTGCAGGATGCCTCCGCCAGCCCTGATCTGCAAATGCGAACGTCTGCAGATAGCTCGCAGCCAGAAAGAGCTAGCCTGGAAAGCTGTTGCTCATCCTCATCTGTCCATGGCACTGCTCGCACAGAGGCACAGAGACTGGGGCTTCTTGCTTGTCTTGCACCCTCAAACTTCAAACGTAGTTTCCAGGTCATTGCAGGGGACCTCCACCAGCCCTGCTTCGAAAATATGAATGTCTGCAGATAGCTCGGAGCCAGAAAAAGCTAGCCTGCAAAGGTGTTGCTCAGCCTCATCTGCTCATGGCACTGCTCGCACAGAGGCACAGAGACTGGGACTGCTTGCTTGTCTTGCCACCTCAAACTTCAAACGTAGATTTGGGGGTCCGTGCAGGATGCCTCCGGCAGCCCTGTTCTGAAAATGCGAACGTCTGCAGATAGCTGGCAGTCAGAAAGAGCTAGCCTGGAAAGCTGTTGTTCAGCCTCATCTGCCCATGGCACTGCTCGCACAGAGGCACAGAGACTGGGGCTGCTTGCTTGTCTTGCCACCTCAAACTTCAAACGTAGCTTTGGGGGTCCGTGCAGGTTATCTCCAGCTGTCGTGCTCTGAAAATGCGAACGTCTGCAGATAGCTCGCAGGCAGAAAGAGCTAGCCTGGAATGCTGTTGCTCAGCCTCATCTGCCCATGGCACTGCTCACACAGAGGCACAGAGACTGGGGCTGCTTGCTTGTCTTGCCACCTCAAACTTAAAACGTATATTTGAGGGTCCGTGCAGGATGCCTTTGGCAGCCCTGTTCTGAAAATGCGAGCGTCTGCAGAAAGCTCACAGCCAGAAAGAGCTAGCCTGGAAAGCTGTTGCTCAGCCTCATCTGCCCATGGCACTGCTCGCACAGAGGCACAGAGACTGGGGCTGCTTGCTTGTCTTGCCCCCCCAAACTTCAAACGTAGATTTGGGGGTCCGTGCAGGGTACCTCCGGCTGTCGTGCTCTGAAAATGCGAACGTCTGCAGATAGCTAGCAGTCAGAAAGAGCTAGCCTGGAAAGCTGTTGCTCAGCCTCATCTGCTCATGCACTGCTCACACAGAGGCACAGAGACTGGGGCTGCTTGCTTGTCTTGCCATCTCAAACTTGAAACACAGATTTGGCGGTGTGTGATGGGGGTCTCTGGCAGCCCTGCTAAAAAAATGCGAACGTCTGCAGATAGTTCGCAGGCAGAAAGTGCTAGCCTGGAAAGCTGTTGCTCAGCCTCATCTGCCCATGGCACTGCTCGCACAGAGGCACACAGACTGAGGCTGCTTGCTTGTCTTGCCACCTCAAACTTCAAACGAATATTTTTGTGTCAGTGCACGGGGCCTCCGGCAGCCCTGTTCTGAAAATGAGGACGTCTGCAGAAAGCTCGCAGCCAGAAAGAGCTAGCCTGGAAAGCTGTTGCTCAGCCTCATCTGCCAATGGCACTGCTCGCACAGAGGCACAGAGACTGGGGCTGCTTGCTTGTCTTGCCACCTTAAACTTCACACTTAGATTTTGGGGTCCGTACTGGGCGCCTCTGACAGCCGTGCTTCGAAAATGCGAACGTCTGCAGAAAGCTCGCAGGCAGAAAGAGCTAGCCTGGAAAGCTGTTGCTCAGCCTCATCTGCCCATGCCACTGCTCGCACCGAGGCACAGAGACTGGGGATGCTTGCTTGTCTTGCTCCCTCAAACTTCAAAAGTAGATTTGGGGGTCCGTGCAGGGTACCTCCGGCAGCCCTTCTCTGAAAATGCAAACGTCTGCAGATAGGTCGCAGTCAGAAAGAGCTAGCCTGGAAAGCTGTTGCTCAGCCTCATCTGTCCATGGCACTGCTCGCACAGAGGCACAGAGACTGGGGCTGCTTGCTTGTTTTACCATATCAAACTTGAAACGTAGCTTTGGGGGTCCGTGCAGGATGCCTCCGGCAGCCCTGATCTGCAAATGCAAACGTCTGCAGATAGCTCGCAGCCAGAAAGAGCTAGCCTGGAAAGCTGTTGCTCATCCTTATCTGCCCATGGCACTGCTCGCACAGAGGCACAGAGACTGGGGATGCTTGCTTGTCTTGCTCCCTCAAACTTCAAAAGTAGCTTTGGGGGTCCGTGCAGGGTACCTCCGGCAGCCCTTCTCTGAAAATGCAAACGTCTGCAGGTAGCTCGCAGTCAGAAAGAGCTAGCCTGGAAAGCTGTTGCTCAGCCTCATCTGTCCATGGCACTGCTCGCACAGAGGCACAGAGACAGGGGCTGCTTGGTTGTCTTGCCACCTCAAACTTAAAACGTAGCTTTGGAGGTCCGTGCAGGGGACCTATAGCAGTCCCGCTCCGAAAATGTGAATGCCTGCAGATAGCTCGCAGGCAGAAAGAGCTAGCCTGGGAAGCTGTTGCTCAGCCTCATCTCCTCATGGCACTACTCGCACAGAGGCACAGAGACTGGGGCTGCTTGCTTGTCTTGCCACCTCAAACTTGAAACACAGATTTGGCGGTGCGTGATGGGGGTCTCTGGCAGCCCTGCTAAGAAAATGCGAACGTCTGCAAATAGTTCGCAGGCAGAAAGTGCTAGCCTGGAAAGCTGTTGCTCAGCCTCATCTGCCCATGGCACTGCTCGCACAGAGGCACACAGACTGGGGCTGCTTGCTTGTTTTACCATCTCAAACTTCAAACGTAGCTTTGGGGGTCCGTGCAGGATGCCTCCGGCAGCCCTGATCTGCAAATGCGAACGTCTGCAGATAGCTCGCAGGCAGAAAGAGCTAGCCTGGAAAGCTGTTGCTCAGCCTTATCTGCCCATGGCACTGCTCGCACAGAGGCACAGAGACTGGGACTGCTTGCTTGTCTTGCCACCTTAAACTTCACACGTAGATTTTGGGGTCCGTACTGGGCGCCTCTGGCAACCGTGCTTCGAAAATGCGAACGTCTGCAGATAGCTCGCAGCCAGAATGAGCTAGCCTGGAAAGCTGTTGCTCAGCCTCATCTGCTCATGGCACTGCTCTCACAGAGGCACAGAGACTGGGGCTGCGTGCTTTTCTTGCCCCTCAAGCTTCAAACGTAGCTTTGGCGGTCCGTGCAGGGGACCATCAGCAGCCCTGCTCTGAAAATGTGAATGCCTGCAAATAGCTCGCAGACAGAAAGAGCTAGCCTGGAAAGCTGTTGCTCAGCCTCATCTGCCCATGGCACTGCTCGCACAGAGGAACAGAGACAGGGGCTGCTTGCTTGTCTTGTCACATCAAACTTCAAAAGTATCTTTGGGGGTCCGTGCAGAGGACCACCGACAGCCCTTCTCTGAAAATGCGAACGTCTGCAGATAGCTCGCAGTTAGGAAGAGCTAGCCTGGAAAGCTGTTGCTCAGCCTCATCTGTCCATGGCACTGTTCGCACAGAGGCACAGAGACTGGGGCTGCTTGCTTCTCTTGCCCCCTCAAACTTCACACGTAACTTTGGGGGTCCGTGCAGTATACCTTCACCTGTCGTGCTCTGAAAATGCGAACGTCTGCAGATAGCTCGCAGTCAGGAAGATCTAGCCTGGAAAGCTGTTACTCAGTCTCATCTGCTCATGTCACTGCTCGCACAGAGGCACAGAGACTGGGGCTGCTTGCTTGTCTTGCCACCTTAAACTTCACACGTAGCTTTGGGGGTCCGTACTGTGCGCCTCTGGCAGCCGTGCTTCGAAAATGCGAATATCTCCAGATAGATCGCAGGCAGTAAGAGCTAGCCTGGAATGCTGTTGCTCAGCCTCATCTGTCCATTGCACTGCTCACACAGAGGCACAGAGACTGGGGCTGCTTGCTTTTCTTGCCCCTCAAACCTCAATCGTAGCTTAGGTGGTACGTGCAGGGGGCCCCCGGCAGGCCTGCTCTGTAAATGCGAACGTCTGCAGATAGCTCGCAGCCAGAAAGAGCTAGCCTGGAAAGCTGTTGCTCAGCCTCATCTGCCCATGGCACTGCTCGCACAGAGACACAGAGACTGGGGCTGCTTGCTTGTCTTGCTACCTCAAACTTCAAACATATCTTTGGGAGTCCGTTCACGCGGCCTCCAGCAGACCTGCTGTGAAAATGAGAACGTCTGCAGATAGATCGCAGGCAGAAATATCTAGCCTGGAAAGCTGTTGCTCAGCCTCATCTGCCCATGGCACTGCTCGCACAGAGGCACAGAGAATGGGGTTTCTTGCTTGTCTTACCCCCTCAAACTTCAAACGTATTTTTGGGGTCCGTGTCGGGCGCCTCCGGCAACCCTTCTCTGAAAATGCGAACGTCTGCAGATAGCTCGCAGCCAGAAAGAGCTAGCCTGGAAAGCTGTTGCTCAGCCTCATCTGCCCATGCCACTGCTCGCACCGAGGCACAGAGATGGGGGTTGCTTGCTTGTCTTGCCACCTCAAATTTGAAACACATATTTGGCGGTGCGTGATGGGGGTCTTTGGCAGCCCTGCTCTGAAAATGCGAACGTCTGCAGATAGATTGCAGTCAGAAAGAGCTAGCTTGGAAAGCTGTTGCTCAGCCTCATCTGCCCATGGCACTGCTCACACAGAGGCACAGAGACTGGGGCTGCTTGCTTGTCTTGCCACCTCAAACTTAAAACGTATATTTGAGGGTCCGTGCAGGATGCCTTTGGCAGCCCTGTTCTGAAAATGCGAGCGTCTGCAGAAAGCTCACAGCCAGAAAGAGCTAGCCTGGAAAGCTGTTGCTCAGCCTCATCTGCCCATGGCACTGCTCGCACAGAGGCACAGAGACTGGGGCTGCTTGCTTGTCTTGCCCCCCCAAACTTCAAACGTAGATTTGGGGGTCCGTGCAGGGTACCTCCGGCTGTCGTGCTCTGAAAATGCGAACGTCTGCAGATAGCTAGCAGTCAGAAAGAGCTAGCCTGGAAAGCTGTTGCTCAGCCTCATCTGCTCATGGCACTGCTCACACAGAGGCACAGAGACTGGGGCTGCTTGCTTGTCTTGCCATCTCAAACTTGAAACACAGATTTGGCGGTGCGTGATGGGGGTCTCTGGCAGCCCTGCTAAAAAAATGCGAACGTCTGCAGATAGTTCGCAGGCAGAAAGTGCTAGCCTGGAAAGCTGTTGCTCAGCCTCATCTGCCCATGGCACTGCTCGCACAGAGGCACACAGACTGAGGCTGCTTGCTTGTCTTGCCACCTCAAACTTCAAACGAATATTTTTGGGTCAGTGCACGGGGCCTCCGGCAGCCCTGTTCTGAAAATGAGAACGTCTGCAGAAAGCTCGCAGCCAGAAAGAGCTAGCCTGGAAAGCTGTTGCTCAGCCTCATCTGCCAATGGCACTGCTCGCACAGAGGCACAGAGACAGGGGCTGCTTGCTTGTCTTGCCACCTTAAACTTCACACTTAGATTTTGGGGTCCGTACTGGGCACCTCTGACAGCCGTGCTTCGAAAATGCGAACGTCTGCAGAAAGCTCGCAGGCAGAAAGAGCTAGCCTGGAAAGCTGTTGCTCAGCCTCATCTGCCCATGCCACTGCTCGCACCGAGGCACAGAGACTGGGGATGCTTGCTTGTCTTGCTCCCTCAAACTTCAAAAGTAGATTTGGGGGTCCGTGCAGGGTACCTCCGGCAGCCCTTCTCTGAAAATGCAAACGTCTGCAGATAGGTCGCAGTCAGAAAGAGCTAGCCTGGAAAGCTGTTGCTCAGCCTCATCTGTCCATGGCACTGCTCGCACAGAGGCACAGAGACTGGGGCTGCTTGCTTGTTTTACCACATCAAACTTCAAACGTAGCTTTGGGGGTCCGTGCAGGATGCCTCCGGCAGCCCTGATCTGCAAATGCGAACGTCTGCAGATAGCTCGCAGCCAGAAAGAGCTAGCCTGGAAAGCTGTTGCTCATCCTTATCTGCCCATGGCACTGCTTGCACAGAGGCACAGAGACTGGGGATGCTTGCTTGTCTTTCTCCCTCAAACTTCAAAAGTAGCTTTGGGGGTCCGTGCAGGGTACCTCCGGCAGCCCTTCTCTGAAAATGCAAACGTCTGCAGATAGCTCGCAGTCAGAAAGAGCTAGCCTGGAAAGCTGTTGCTCAGCCTCATCTGTCCATGGCACTGCTCGCATAGAGGCACAGAGACAGGGGCTGCTTGGTTGTCTTGCCACCTCAAACTTCAAACGTAGCTTTGGAGGTCCGTGCAGGGGACCTATAGCAGTCCTGCTCCGAAAATGTGAATGCCTGCAGATAGCTCGCAGGCAGAAAGAGCTAGCCTGGGAAGCTGTTGCTCAGCCTCATCTCCTCATGGCACTACTCGCACAGAGGCACAGAGACTGGGGCTGCTTGCTTGTCTTGCCACCTCAAACTTGAAACACAGATTTGGCGGTGCGTGATGGGGGTCTCTGGCAGCCCTGCTAAGAAAATGCGAACGTCTGCAAATAGTTCGCAGGCAGAAAGTGCTAGCCTGGAAAGCTGTTGCTCAGCCTCATCTGCCCATGGCACTGCTCGCACAGAGGCACAGAGACTGGGGCTGCTTGCTTGTCTTGCCCCCCCAAACTTCAAAAGTAGATTTGGGGGTCCGTGCAGGGTACCTCCGGCTGTCGTGCTCTGAAAATGCGAACGTCTGCAGATAGCTAGCAGTCAGAAAGAGCTAGCCTGGAAAGCTGTTGCTCAGCCTCATCTGCCAATGGCACTGCTCGCACAGAGGCACAGAGACAGGGGCTGCTTGCTTGTCTTGCCACCTTAAACTTCACACTTAGATTTTGGGGTCCGTACTGGGCGCCTCTGACAGCCGTGCTTCGAAAATGCGAACGTCTGCAGAAAGCTCGCAGGCAGAAAGAGCTAGCCTGGAAAGCTGTTGCTCAGCCTCATCTGCCCATGCCACTGCTCGCACCGAGGCACAGAGACTGGGGATGCTTGCTTGTCTTGCTCCCTCAAACTTCAAAAGTAGATTTGGGGGTCCGTGCAGGGTACCTCCGGCAGCCCTTCTCTGAAAATGCAAACGTCTGCAGATAGGTCGCAGTCAGAAAGAGCTAGCCTGGAAAGCTGTTGCTCAGCCTCATCTGTCCATGGCACTGCTCGCACAGAGGCACAGAGACTGGGGCTGCTTGCTTGTTTTACCACATCAAACTTCAAACGTAGCTTTGGGGGTCCGTGCAGGATGTCTCCGGCAGCCCTGATCTGCAAATGCGAACGTCTGCAGATAGCTCGCAGCCAGAAAGAGCTAGCCTGGAAAGCTGTTGCTCATCCTTATCTGCCCATGGCACTGCTCGCACAGAGGCACAGAGACTGGGGCTGCATGCTTGTCTTGCCACCTCAAACTTCAAACGTAGCTTTGGGGGTCCGTGCAGGTTATCTCCAGCTGTCGTGCTCTGAAAATGCGAACGTCTGCAGATAGCTCGCAGGCAGAAAGAGCTAGCCTGGAATGCTGTTGCTCAGCCTCATCTGCCCATGGCACTGCTCACACAGAGGCACAGAGACTGGGGCTGCTTGCTTGTCTTGCCACCTCAAACTTAAAACGTATATTTGAGGGTCCGTGCAGGATGCCTTTGGCAGCCCTGTTCTGAAAATGCGAGCGTCTGCAGAAAGCTCACAGCCAGAAAGAGCTAGCCTGGAAAGCTGTTGCTCAGCCTCATCTGCCCATGGCACTGCTCGCACAGAGGCACAGAGACTGGGGCTGCTTGCTTGTCTTGCCCCCCCAAACTTCAAACGTAGATTTGGGGGTCCGTGCAGGGTACCTCCGGCTGTCGTGCTCTGAAAATGCGAACGTCTGCAGATAGCTAGCAGTCAGAAAGAGCTAGCCTGGAAAGCTGTTGCTCAGCCTCATCTGCTCATGCACTGCTCACACAGAGGCACAGAGACTGGGGCTGCTTGCTTGTCTTGCCATCTCAAACTTGAAACACAGATTTGGCGGTGCGTGATGGGGGTCTCTGGCAGCCCTGCTAAAAAAATGCGAACGTCTGCAGATAGTTCGCAGGCAGAAAGTGCTAGCCTGGAAAGCTGTTGCTCAGCCTCATCTGCCCATGGCACTGCTCGCACAGAGGCACACAGACTGAGGCTGCTTGCTTGTCTTGCCACCTCAAACTTCAAACGAATATTTTTGTGTCAGTGCACGGGGCCTCCGGCAGCCCTGTTCTGAAAATGAGAACGTCTGCAGAAAGCTCGCAGCCAGAAAGAGCTAGCCTGGAAAGCTGTTGCTCAGCCTCATCTGCCAATGGCACTGCTCGCACAGAGGCACAGAGACTGGGGCTGCTTGCTTGTCTTGCCAACTTAAACTTCACACTTAGATTTTGGGGTCCGTACTGGGCGCCTCTGACAGCCGTGCTTCTAAAATGCGAACGTCTGCAGAAAGCTCGCAGGCAGAAAGAGCTAGCCTGGAAAGCTGTTGCTCAGCCTCATCTGCCCATGCCACTGCTCGCACCGAGGCACAGAGACTGGGGATGCTTGCTTGTCTTGCTCCCTCAAACTTCAAAAGTAGATTTGGGGGTCCGTGCAGGGTACCTCCGGCAGCCCTTCTCTGAAAATGCAAACGTCTGCAGATAGCTCGCAGTCAGAAAGAGCTAGCCTGGAAAGCTGTTGCTCAGCCTCATCTGTCCATGGCACTGCTCGCACAGAGGCACAGAGACTGGGGCTGCTTGCTTGTTTTACCACCTCAAACTTGAAACGTAGCTTTGGGGGTCCGTGCAGGATGCCTCCGGCAGCCCTGATCTGCAAATGCGAACGTCTGCAGATAGCTCGCAGCCAGAAATAGGTAGCCTGGAAAGCTGTTTCTCAGCCTCATCTGCCCATGGCACTGCTCGCACAGAGGCACAGAGACTGGGGATGCTTGCTTGTCTTGCTCCCTCAAACTTCAAAAGTAGCTTTGGGGGTCCGTGCAGGGTACCTCCGGCAGCCCTTCTCTGAAAATGCAAACGTCTGCAGATAGCTCGCAGTCAGAAAGAGCTAGCCTGGAAAGCTGTTGCTCAGCCTCATCTGTCCATGGCACTGCTCGCACAGAGGCACAGAGACAGGGGCTGCTTGGTTGTCTTGCCACCTCAAACTTCAAACGTAGCTTTGGAGGTCCGTGCAGGGGACCTATAGCAGTCCTGCTCCGAAAATGTGAATGCCTGCAGATAGCTCGCAGGCAGAAAGAGCTAGCCTGGGAAGCTGTTGCTCAGCCTCATCTCCTCATGGCACTACTCGCACAGAGGCACAGAGACTGGGGCTGCTTGCTTGTCTTGCCACCTCAAACTTGAAACACAGATTTGGCGGTGCGTGATGGGGGTCTCTGGCAGCCCTGCTAAGAAAATGCGAACGTCTGCAAATAGTTCGCAGGCAGAAAGTGCTAGCCTGGAAAGCTGTTGCTCAGCCTCATCTGCCCATGGCACTGCTCGCACAGAGGCACACAGACTGGGGCTGCTTGCTTGTTTTACCATCTCAAACTTCAAACGTAGCTTTGGGGGTCCGTGCAGGATGCCTCCGGCAGCCCTGATCTGCAAATGCGAACGTCTGCAGATAGCTCGCAGCCAGAAAGAGCTAGCCTGGAAAGCTGTTGCTCAGCCTTATCTGCCCATGGCACTGCTCGCACAGAGGCACAGAGACTGGGACTGCTTGCTTGTCTTGCCACCTTAAACTTCACACGTAGATTTTGGGGTCCGTACTGGGCGCCTCTGGCAACCGTGCTTCGAAAATGCGAACGTCTGCAGATAGCTCGCAGCCAGAATGAGCTAGCCTGGAAAGCTGTTGCTCAGCCTCATCTGCTCATGGCACTGCTCTCACAGAGGCACAGAGACTGGGGCTGCGTGCTTTTCTTGCCCCTCAAGCTTCAAACGTAGCTTTGGCGGTCCGTGCAGGGGACCATCAGCAGCCCTGCTCTGAAAATGTGAATGCCTGCAAATAGCTCGCAGACAGAAAGAGCTAGCCTGGAAAGCTGTTGCTCAGCCTCATCTGCCCATGGCACTGCTCGCACAGAGGAACAGAGACAGGGGCTGCTTGCTTGTCTTGTCACATCAAACTTCAAAAGTATCTTTGGGGGTCCGTGCAGAGGACCACCGACAGCCCTTCTCTGAAAATGCGAACGTCTGCAGATAGCTCGCAGCCAGAAAGTGCTAGCCTGGGATGTTGTTGCTCAGCCTCATCTGTCCATGGCACTGCTCGCACAGAGGCACAGAGACTGGGGCTGCTTGCTTCTCTTGCCCCCTCAAACTTCACACATAGCTTTGGGGGTCCGTGCAGTATACCTTCGCCTGTCGTGCTCTGAAAATGCGAACGTCTGCAGATAGCTCGCAGTCAGGAAGAGCTAGCCTGGAAAGCTGTTACTCAGTCTCATCTGTTCATGTCACTGCTCGCACAGAGGCACAGAGACTGGGGCTGCTTGCTTTTCTTGCCCCTCAAACCTCAATCGTAGCTTAGGTGGTCCGTGCAGGGGGCCCCCGGCAGGCCTGCTCTGTAAATGCGAACGTCTGCAGATAGCTCGCAGCCAGAAAGAGCTAGCCTGGAAAGCTGTTGCTCAGCCTCATCTGCCCATGGCACTGCTCGCACAGAGACACAGAGACTGGGGCTGCTTGCTTGTCTTGCTACCTCAAACTTCAAACATATCTTTGGGAGTCCGTTCACGCGGCCTCCAGCAGACCTGCTGTGAAAATGAGAACGTCTGCAGATAGATCGCAGGCAGAAATATCTAGCCTGGAAAGCTGTTGCTCAGCCTCATCTGCCCATGGCACTGCTCGCACAGAGGCACAGAGAATGGGGTTGCTTGCTTGTCTTACCCACTCAAACTTCAAACGTATTTTTGGGGTCCGTGTCGGGCGCCTCCAGCAACCCTTCTCTGAAAATGCGAACGTCTGCTGATAGCTCGCAGCCAGAAAGAGCTAGCCTGGAAAGCTGTTGCTCAGCCTCATCTGCCCATGGCACTGCTCGCACAGAGGCACAGAGAATGGGGTTGCTTGCTTGTCTTACCCCCTCAAACTTCAAACGTATTTTTGGGGTCCGTGTCGGGCGCCACCAGCAACCCTTCTCTGAAAATGCGAACGTCTGCTGATAGCTCGCAGGCAGAAAGAGCTAGCCTGGAAAGCTGTTGCTCAGCCTCATCTGCCCATGCCACTGCTCGCACCGAGGCACAGAGATTGGGGCTGCTTGCTTGTCTTGCCACCTCAAATTTGAAACACATATTTGGCGGTGCGTGATGGGGGTCTCCGGCAGCCCTGCTAAGAAAATGCGAACGTCTGCAGATAGATTGCAGTCAGAAAGAGCTAGCTTGTAAAGCTGTTGCTCAGCCTCAACTGTCCATGGCACTGCTCGCACAGAGGCACAGAGACTGGGGATGCTTGCTTGTCTTGCTCCCTCAAACTTCAAAAGTAGCTTTGGGGGTCCGTGCAGGGTACCTCCGGCAGCCCTTCTCTGAAAATGCAAACGTCTGCAGATAGCTCGCAGTCAGAAAGAGCTAGCCTGGAAAGCTGTTGCTCAGCCTCATCTGTCCATGGCACTGCTCGCACAGAGGCACAGAGACTGGGGCTGCTTGCTTGTCTTGCCACCTCAAACTTCAAACGTAGCTTTGGAGGTCCGTGCAGGGGACCTCCAGCAGTCGTGCTGCGAAAATGTGAATGCCTGCAGATAGCTCGCAGGCAGAAAGAGCTAGCCTGGGAAGCTGTTGCTCAGCCTCATCTCCTCATGGCACTACTCGCACAGAGGCACAGAGACTGGGGCTGCTTGCTTGTCTTGCCACCTCAAACTTCAAACGTACATTTGGGGGTCCGTGCCGGGGACCGTCAGGAGCCCTGCTCTGAAAATGCGAACGTCTGCAGGTAGCTCGCAGACATAAAGTGCTAGCCTGGAAAGATGTTGCTCAGCCTCATCTGCCCATGGCACCGCTCACACAGAGGCACTTATAATGGGGCTGCTTGCTTGTCTTGCCACATCAAACTTCAAACGTAGCTTAGGTGGTCCCTGCCGTGCGCCTCCGGCACCCATGCTCTGAAAATGCTAACGTCTGCAGATAGCTCGCAGCCAGAAAGAGCTAGCCTGGAAAGCTGTTGCTCAGCCTCATCTGCCCATGGCACTGCTCGCACAGAGGCACAGAGACTGGGGATGCTTGCTTGTCTTGCCACCTCAAACTGCAAACGTAGCTTTGGTTGTTCTTGAAGGGGGCTTCCAGCAGATCTGCTCTGGAAAGGCGAACGTCTTCAAATAGCTCGCACCCAGAAAGAGCTAGCCTGGAAAGCTGTTGCTCAGCCTCATCTGCTCATGGCAATGCTCGCATAGAGGCACAGAGACTGGGACTGCTTGCTTGTCTTGACCCCTCAAAATTCAAACGTACATTTGGGGGTCCGTGCCGGGCGCCTCCGGCAGCCCTGTTCTGAAAATGCGAACATCTGGAGAAAGCTCGCAGTCAGAAAGAGCTAGCCTGGAAAGCTGTTGCTCAGCCTCATCTGCTCATGGCAATACTCGCACAGAGGCACAGAGACTGGGGCTGCTTGCTTGTCTTGCCACCTTAAACTTCACACGTAGATTTGGGGGTCCGTGCTGGGCGCCTCTGGCAGCCGTGCTCCGAAAATGTGAACGTCTGCACATAGCTCGCAGCCAGAAAGAGCTAGCCTGGAATGCTGTTGCTCAGCCTCATCTGCCCATGGCACTGCTCGCACAGAGGCACAGAGACCGGGGCTGCTTGCTTTTTATGCCCCTCAAACTTCAATCATAGCTTAGGTGGTCTGTGCAGGGGGCCTCCGCAGCCCTGCTCTGAAAAAGCGAACGTCTGCAGATAGCTCGCAGCCAGAAAAAGCTAGCCTGTAAAGCTGTTGCTCAGACTCATCTGCCCATGGCACTGCTCGCACAGAGGCACAGAGACTGGGGATGCTTGCTTGTCTTGCCACCTCAAACTTCAAACGTAGATTTGGAGGTCCATGCAGGGGACCATCAGCAGCCGTGCTCTGAAAATGCGAACGTCTGCAGATAGCTTGCAGACAGAAAGTGCTAGCCTGGAAAGATGTTGCTCAGCCTCATCTGCCCATGGCACCGCTCGCACAGAGGCATAGAGAATGGGGCTGCTTGCTTGTCTTGCAACCTCAAACTTCAAACGTAGCTTAGGTGGTCCATGCCGGGCGCCTCCGGCACCCCTGTTCTGAAATTGCGAACGTCTGCAGATAGCTCGCAGGCAGAAATATCTAGCCTGGAAAGCTGTTGCTCAGCCTCATCTGCCCATGGCACTGCTCGCACAGAGGCACAGAGACTGGGGATGCTTGCTTGTCTTGCCACCTCAAACTGTAAACGTAGCTTTGGTTGTTCTTGAAGGGGGCTTCCAGCAGATCTGTTCTGGAAATGAGAACGTCTGCAAATACCTCGCAGTCAGAAAGAGCTAACCTGGATAGCTGTTGCTCAGCCTCATCTGCTCATGGCAATGCTCGCATAGAGGCACAGAGACTGGGGCTGCTTGCTTGTCTTGCCCCCTCAAACTTCAAACATAGCTTTGGAGGTCCGTGCAGGGGACCTCCACCAGTCCTGCTCCGAAAATGCGAACGTCTGCAGATAGCTCGCAGCCAGAAAGAGCTAGTATGGAAAGCTGTTGCTCAGACTCATCTGCCCATGGCACTGCTCGCACAGAGGCACAGAGACAGGGGCTGCTTGCTTGTCTTGCCCCCTCAAACTTCAAACGTATATTTTTGGGTCAGTGCAGGGGGCCTCCAGCAGCCGTGTTCTGAAAATGCGAACGTCTGCGGAAAGCTCGCAGCCAGAAAAGGCTAGCCTGGAAAGCTGTTGCTCAGCCTCATCTGCCCATGGCACTGCTCGCACAGAGGCACAGAGACTGGGGCTGCTTGCTTGTCTTGCCCCCTTAAACTTCACACGTAGATTTGGGGGTCCGTACTGGGCGCCTCTGGCAGCCGTGCTTCGAAAATGCGTACGTCTGCAGATAGCTCGCAGGCAGAAATAGCTAGCCTGGAATGCTGTTGCTCAGCCTCATCTGCCCATGGCACTGCTCGCACAGAGGCACAGAGACTGGGGCTGCTTGCTTTTCTTGCCCCTCAAACTTCAATCGTAGCTTAGGTGGTCCGTGCAGGGTGCCCCCGGCAGCCCTGCTCTGTAAATGCAAACGTCTGCAGAAATCTCGCATCCAGAAAAAACTAGCCTGGAAAGCTGTTGCTCAGCCTCATCTGCCCATGGCACTGCTCGCACAGAGGCACAGAGACTGGGGATGCTTGCTTGTCTTGCCACCTCAAACTTCAAACATAGATTTGGGGGTCCATGCAGGGGACCATCAGCAGCCCTGCTCTGAAAATGCGAACGTCTGCAGATAGCTCGCAGACAGAAAGTGCTAGCCTGGAAAGATGTTGCTCAGCCTCATCTGCCCATGGCACCGCTCGCACAGAGGCATAGAGAATGGGGCTGCTTGCTTGTCTTGCAACCTCAAACTTCAAACGTAGCTTAGGTGGTCCGTTCCGGGCGCCTCCGGCACCCCTGTTCTGAAAATGCGAACGTCTGCAGATAGCTGGCAGTCAGAAAGAGCTAGCCTGGAAAGCTGTTACTCAGCCTCATCTGCCCATGGCACTGCTCACACAGAGGCACAGAGACTGGGGATGCTTGCTTGTCTTGCCCCCTCAAACTTCAAACATAGCTTTGGAGGTCCGTGCAGGGGACCTCCACCAGTCCTGCTCCGAAAATGCGAACGTCTGCAGATAGCTCGTAGCCAGAAAGAGCTAGCCTGGAAAGCTGTTGCTCAGCCTCATCTGATCATGGCACTGCTCGCACAGAGGCACAGAGACTGGGGCTGCTTGCTTGTCTTGCCACCCCAAACTTCAAACGTATATTTTGTGGTCAGTGCAGGGGGCCTCCAGCAGCCGTGTTCTGAAAATGCGAACGTCTGCGGAAAGCTCGCAGCCAGAAAAAGCTAGCCTGGAAAGCTGTTGCTCAGCCTCATCTGCCCATGGCACTGCTCGCACAGAGGCACAGAGACTGGGGCTGCTTGCTTGTTTTGCAACCTCAAACTTTAAACCGATCTTTGGGATTCCGTGAAGTGGTGCACCAGCAGCCCTGTTCTGAAAATGCGAACGTCTGCAGATAGATCGCAGTCAGAAAAAGATAGCCTGGAAAGCTGTTGCTCAACCTCATCTGCCCATGGCACTGCTTGCACAGATGCACAGAGACTGGGGCTGCTTTCTTGTCTTGCCACCTCAAACTTCAAACGTACCTTTGGGGTTCTGTGCAGGGTACCTCCGGCAGCCCTGTTCTGAAAATGCGAACGTCTGCAGTTAGATCGCAGGCAGAAAGATCTAGCCTGGAAAGCTGTTGCTCAGCCTCATCTGCCCATGGCACTGCTCACACAGAGGCACAGAGACTGGGGCTGCTTGCTTTTCTTGCCCCTCAAACTTCAAACGTAGCTTTGGGGGTCCGTGCAGGGGACCTCCGGCAGCCCTGCTCTGAACATGCGAAAGTCTGCAGATAGCTCGCAGCCAGAAAGATCTAGCCTGGAAAGCTGCTGCTCAGCCTCATCTGCCCATGGAACTGCTCGCACAGAGGCACAGAGACTGGGGCTGCTTGCTTGTCTTGCAACCTCAAACTTCAAACTAGATATGGGGTTCCATGCAGGGGACCATCAGCAGCCCTGGTCTGAAAATGCGAACATCTGCAGATAGCTCGCAGACAGAAAGTGCTAGCCTGGAAAGATGTTGCTCAGCCTCATCTGCCCATGGCACCGCTCGCACAGAGGCATAGATAATGGGGCTGCTTGCTTGTCTTGCAACCTCAAACTTCAAACGTATCTTAGGTGGTCCGTGCCGGGCGCCTCCGGCACCCATGCTCTGAAAATGCGAACGTCTGCAGATAGCTCGCAGCCAGAAAGAGCTAGCCTGGAAAGCTGTTGCTCAGCCTCATCTGTCCATGGCACTGCTCGCACAGAGGCACAGAGACTGGGGCTGCTTGCTTGTCTTGCCCCCACAAACTTCATACGTATCTTTGGGGGTCCGTGCAGGTTAGCTCCACCAGCCCTGCTCCGAAAATATGAATGTCTGCAGATAGCTCGCAGCCAGAAAGAGCTAGCCTGGAAAGCTGTTGCTCAGCCTCATCTGCCCATGGCACTGCTCGCACAGAGGCACAGAGACTGGGACTGCTTGCTTGTCTTGCCCCTCAAACTTCAAACGTAGCTTTGTGGGTCCGTGCAGGGGACCTCCGGCAGCCCTGCTCTGAATATGCGAACGTCTGCAGATAGCTTGCAGCCAGAAAGAGCTAGCCTGGAAAGCTGTTGCTCAGCCTCATCTGCCCATGGCACTGCTCGCACAGAGACACAGAGACTGGGGCTGCTTGCTTGTCCTGCCCCCTCAAACTCCAAACATAGCTTAGGTGGCACGTGTCGGGCGCCTCTGGTAGCCCTGCTCCGAAAATGCAAACGTCTGCAGAAAGCTCGCAGCCAGAAAGAGCTAGCCTGGAAAGCTGTTGCTCAGCCTCATCTGCCCATGGCACTGCTCGCACAGAGGCACAGAGACTGGGGCTGCTTGCTTGTCTTGTCACCTAAAACTTCAAACGTAGCTTTGGGGGTCCGTGCAGGGTACCTCCACCAGTCCTGCTCCGAAAATGTGAATGTCTGCAGATAGCTCGCAGCCAGAAAGAGCTAGCCTGGAAAGCTGTTGCTCAGCCTCATCTGCCCATGGCACTGCTCGCACAGAGGCACAGAGACTGGGGCTGCTTGCTTGTCTTGCCCCCACAAACTTCATACGTAGCTTTGGGGGTCCGTGCAGGTTAGCTCCACCAGCCCTGCTCCGAAAATATGAATGTCTGCAGATAGCTCACAGCCAGAAAGAGCTAGCCTGGAAAGCTGTTGCTCAGCCTCATCTGCCCATGGCACTGCTCGCACAGAGGCACAGAGACTGGGACTGCTTGCTTGTCTTGCCCCTCAAACTTCAAACGTAGCTTTGGGGTTCCGTGCAGGGGACCTCCGGCAGCCCTGCTCTGAATATGCGAAAGTCTGCAGATAGCTTGCAGCCAGAAAGAGCTAGCCTGGAAAGCTGTTGCTCAGCCTCATCTGCCCATGGCACTGCTCGCACACAGGCACAGAGACTGGGGATGCTTGCTTGTCTTGCCCTCTCAAACTGCAAACGTAGCTTTGGTTGTTCTTGAAGGGGACCTCCAGCAGATCTGCTTTGGAAATGAGAAAGTCTGCTGATAGCTCGCAGCCAGAAAGAGCTAGCCTGGAAAGCTCTTGCTCAGCCTCATCTGCTCATGGCAATGCTGACATAGAGGCACAGAGACTGGGGCTGCGTGCTTGTCTTGCCCTCTCAAACTTCAAACGTATCTTAGCTGATGCGTGTCGGGAGCCTCCAGCAGCCCTGCTGCAAAAATGCAAATGTCTGCAGATAGCTCACAGCCAGAAAGAGCTAGCCTGGAAAGCTGTTGCTCAGCCTCATCTGTCCATGGCACTGCTCGCACAGAGGCACAGAGACTGGGGCTACTTGATTGTCTTGCCCCCTCAAACTTCAAACATAGCTTTTTGAGTCAGTGCAGGGGGCCTCCGGCAGACCTGTTCTGAAAATGCGAACGTCTGCAGAAAGCTCGCAGCCAGAAAGAGCTAGCCTGGAAAGCTGTTGTTCAGCCTCTTCTGCCCATGGCACTGCTCGCACAGAGGCACAGAGACTGGGGCTGCTTGCTTGTCTTGCAACCTCAAACTTCAAACCTATCTTAGGGAGTCCGTGAAGTGGTGCACCAGCAGCCCTGGTCTGAAAATGCGAACGTCTGCAGATAGATCGCAGTCAGAAAAAGATAGCCTGGAAAGCTGTTGCTCAACCTCATCTGCCCATGGCACTGCTCGCACAGATGCACCGAGACTGGGGCTGCTTTCTTGTCTTGCCACCTCAAACTTCAAACGTACCTTTGGGGTTCCGTTCAGGGTACCTCCGGCAGCCCTGTTCTGAAAATGCGAACGTCTGCAGTTAGCTCGCAGCCAGAAAGAGCTAGCCTGGAAAGCTGTTGCTCAGCCTCATCTGTCCATGGCACTGCTCGCACAGAGGCACAGAGACTGGGGCTGCTTGCTTTTCTTACCCCTCAAACTTCAAACGTAGCTTTGGGGGTCCGTGCAGGGGACCTCCGGCAGCCCTGCTCTGAACATGCGAAAGTCTGCAGATAGCTCGCAGCCAGAAAGAGCTAGCCTGGAAAGCTGTTGTTCAGCCTCATCTGCCCATGGCACTGCTCGCACAGAGGCACAGAGACTGGGGCTGCTTGCTTGTCTTGCCACCTTAAACTTCACACGTAGATTTCGGGGTCCGTGCTGGGTGCCTCTGGCAGCCGTGCTCCGAAAATGAGAACGTCTGCACGTAGCTCGCAGGCAGAAAGAGCTAGCCTGGAATGCTGTTGCTCAGCCTCATCTGCCCATGGCACTGCTCACACAGAGGCACAGAGACTGGGGCTGCTTGCTTTTCTTGCCCCTCAAACTTCAATCGTAGCTTAGGTGGTCTGTGCAGGGGGCCTTCGGCAACCCTGCTCTGTAAATGCGAACGTCTGCAGAAAGCTAGCAGTCAGACAGAGCTAGCCTGGAAAGCTGTTGCTCAGCCTCATCTGCCCATGGCACTGCTCGCACAGAGGCACAGAGACTGGGGCTGCTTGCTTGTCTTGCCACCTCAAACTGCAAATGTATCTTTGGTTGTTCTTTAAGGGTACCTCCGACAGCCCTGCTCTGAAAATGCGAACGTCTGCTGATAGCTCGCAGTCAGAAAGAGCTAGCCTGGAAAGCTGTTGCTCAGCCTCATCTGCCCATGGCACTGCTCGCACAGAGGCACAGAGACTGGGGCTGCTTGCTTGTCTTGCCACCTTAAACTTCACACGTAGATTTGGGGGTCCGTGCTGGGTGCCTCTGGCAGCCGTGCTCCGAAAATGAGAACGTCTGCACATAGCTCGCAGGCAGAAAGAGCTAGCCTGGAATGCTGTTGCTCAGCCTCATCTGCCCATGGCACTGCTCACACAGAGGCACAGAGACTGGGGCTGCTTGCTTTTCTTGCCCCTCAAACTTCAATCGTAGCTTAGGTGGTCCTTGCAGGGGGCCTCGGGCAACCCTGCTCTGTAAATGCGAACGTCTGCAGAAAGCTAGCAGTCAGAAAGAGCTAGCCTGGAAAGCTGTTGCTCAGCCTCATCTGCCCATGGCACTGCTCGCACAGAGGCACAGAGACTGGGGCTGCTTGCTTGTCTTGCAACCTCAAACTTCAAACCTATTTCTGGGAGTCCGTGAAGTGGTGCACCAGCAGCCCTGGTCTGAAAATGCGAACGTCTGCAGATAGAGCGCAGTCAGAAAAATATAGCCTGGAAAGCTGTTGCTCAACCTCATCTGCCCATGGCACTGCTCGCACAGATGCACAGAGACTGGGGCTGCTTTCTTGTCTTGCCACCTCAAACTTCAAACGTACCTTTGGGGTTCCTTGCAGAGTACCTCCGGCAGCCCTGTTCTGAAAATGCGAACGTCTGCAGTTAGCTCTCAGCCAGAAAGAGCTAGCCTGGAAAGCTGTTGCTCAGCCTCATCTGCTCATGGCACTGCTCACACAGAGACACAGAGACTGGGGCTGCTTGCTTTTCTTGCCCCTCAAACTTCAAACGTAGCTTTGGGGGTCCGTGCAGGGGACCTCCGGCAGCCCTGCTCTGAACATGCGAAAGTCTGCAGATTGCTCGCAGCCAGAAAGGGCTAGCCTGGAAAGCTGCTGCTCAGCCTCATCTGCACATGGCACTGCTCGCAGAGAGGCACAGAGACTGGGAATGCTTGCTTGTCTTGCCACCTCAAACTTCAAACTAGATATGGTTGTCCATGCAGGGGACCATCGGCAGCCCTGCTCTGAAAATGCGAACATCTGCAGATAGCTCGCAGACAGAAAGTGCTAGCCTGGAAAGATGTTGCTCAGCCTCATCTGCCCATGGCACCGCTCTCACCGAGGCATAGATAATGGGGCTGCTTGCTTGTCTTGCAACCTCAAACTTCAAACGTATCTTAGGTGGTCCGTGCCGGGCGCCTCCGGCACCCATGCTCTCAAAATGCAAACGTCTGCAGATAGCTCGCAGCCAGAAAGTGCTAGCCTGGGATGTTGTTGCTCAGCCTCATCTGCCCATGGCACTGCTCGCACAGAGGCACAGAGACTGGGGCTGCTTGCTTGTCTTGCCACCCCAAACTTCAAACGTAGATTTGGGGGTCCGTGCAGGATGCCTCCGGCAGCCCTGTTCTGAAAATGCAAACGTCTGCAGATAGCTCGCATCCAGAAAGAGCTAGCCTGGAAAGCTGTTGCTCAGCCTCATCTGCCCATGGCACTGCTCGCACAGAGGATCAGAGACTGGGGCTGCTTGCTTGTCTTGCCCCCTCAAATGTCATAAGAATTTTGGGGGTCCGTGCAGGGGTCCTTCGGCTGCCCTGCTCTCAAAATGCGAACGTATGCAGATATCTCGCAGACAGAAATTGCTAGCCTGGAAAGATGTTGCTCAGCCTCATCTGCCCATGGCACCGCTCGCACAGAGGCATAGAGAATGAGGCTACTGGCTTGTCTTGCAACCTCAAACTTCAAACGTAGCTTAGGTGGTCCGTGCCGTGCGCCTCCGGCACCCATGCTCTGAACATGCGAACGTCTGCAGATAGCTGGCAACCAGAAAGTGCTAGCCTGGAAAGCTGTTGCTCAGCCTCATCTGCCCATGGCACTGCTCGCACAGAGGCACAGAGACTGGGGCTGCTTGCTTGTCTTGCCCCCTCAAACTTCAAACGTACATTTGGGGGTCCGTGTAGGATGCCTTCGGCAGCCCTGTTCTGAAAATGCGAAAGTCTGCAGAAAGCTCGCAGCCAGAAAGAGCTAGCCTGGAATGCTGTTGCTCAGCCTCATCTGCCCGTGGCACTGCTCACACAGAGGCACAGAGACTGGGGCTGCTTGCTTTTCTTGCCCCTCAAACTTCAATCGTAGCTTAGGTGATCCGTGCAGGATGCCCCCGGCAGCCCTGCTCTGTAAATGCGAACGTCTGCAGATAGCTAGCATTCAGAAAGAGCTAGCCTGGAAAGCTGTTGCTCAGCCTCATCTGCCCATGCCACTGCTAGCACAGAGGCACAGAGACTGGGGCTGCTTGCTTGTCTTGCCCCCTCAAACTCCGAACATATCTTAGGTGGCACGTGTCGGGCGCCACCGGCCGTCCTGCTCCGAAAATGCAAACGTCTGCAGAAAGCTCGCAGCCAGAAAGAGCTAGCCTGCAAAGCTGTTGCTCAGCCTCATCTGCCCATGGCACTGCTCGAACAGAGGCACAGGGACTGGGGCTGCTTGCTTGTCTTGCCACCTCAAACTTCAAACGTAGCTTTGGGGGTCCGTGCAGGGTACCTCCACCAGTCCTGCTCCAAAAATGTGAATGTCTGCAGATAGCTCGCAGCCAGAAAGAGCTAGCCTGGACAGCTCTTGCTCAGCCTCATGTGATCATGGCACTACTAGCACAGAGGCACAGAGACTGGGGCTGCTTGCTTGTCTTGCCACCCCAAACTTTAAACGTAGATTTGGGGGTACGTACAGTATGCCTCCGGCAGCCCTGTTCTGAAAATGCGAACGTCTGCAGAAAGCTCACAGCCAGAAAGAGCTAGCCTGGAAAGCTGTTGCTCAGCCTCATCTGCCCATGGCACTGCTCGCACAGAGGCACAGAGACGGGGGCTGCTTGCTTGTCTTGCCCCTCAAACTTCAAACGTAGCTTAGGTGGCACGTGTCGGGCGCCTCCACCAGTCCTGCTCCGAAAATGTGAATGTCTGCAGATAGCTCGCAGCCAGAAAGAGCTAGCCTGCAAAGCTCTTGCTCAGCCTCATCTGCTCATGGCACTACTCGCACTGAGGCACAGAGACTGGGTCTGCTTGCTTGTCTTGGCACCCCAAACTTCAAACGTAGATTTGGGGGTCCGCGCAGGATGCCTCCGGCAGCCCTGTTCTGAAAATGCGAACGTCTGCAGAAAGCTCACAGCCAGAAAGAGCTAGCCTGGAAAGCTGTTGCTCAGCCTCATCTGCCCATGGCACTGCTCGCACAGAGGCACAGAGACTGGGGCTGCTTGCTTGTCTTGCCACCCCAAACTTCAAACGTAGATTTGGGGGTCCGTGCAGGATGCCTCCGGCAGCCTTGATCCGAAAATGCGAATGACTGCAGATAGCTTGCAGCCAGAAAGAGCTAGCCTGGAAAGCTGTTGCTCAGCCTCATCTGCCCATGGCACTGCTCGCGCAGAGGCACAGAGACTGGGGATGCTTGCTTGTCTTGTCACCTCAAACTGCAAACGTAGCTTTGGTTGTTCTTGAAGGGTACCTCCGACAGCCCTGCTCTGAAAATGCGAACGTCTGCTGATAGCTCGCAGTCAGAAAGAGCTAGCCTGGAAAGCTGTTGCTCAGCCTCATCTGTCCATGGCACTGCTCGCACAGAGGCACAGAGACTGGGGCTGCTTGCTTGTCTTGCCCCCACAAATTTCATACGTAGCTTTGGAGGTCCGTGCAGGTTACCTGCACCAGCCCTGCTCCGAAAATGCGAACGTCTGCAGATAGCTCGCAGGCAGAAAGAGCTAGCCTGGAAAGCTGTTGCTCAGCCTCATCTGCCCATGGCACTGCTCGCTCAGAGGCACAGAGACTGGGGCTGCTTGCTTGTCTTGCCCCCTGAAACTTCAAATGTACATTTGTGGGTCCGTGCCAGGAGCCTCCGGCAGCCTTTATCCGAAAATGCGAATGACTGCAGATAGCTCGCAGACAGAAATATCTAGCCTGGAAAGCTGTTGCTCAGCCTCATCTGCCCATGGCACTGCTCGCACAGAGGCACAGAGACTGGGGCTGCTTGCTTGTCTTGCACCCTGAAACTTCAAACGTACATTTGGGGGTCCGTGTAGGATACCTTCGGCAGCCCTGTTCTGAAAATGCGAAAGTCTGCAGAAAGCTCGCAGCCAGAAAGAGCTAGCCTGGAATGCTGTTGCTCAGCCTCATCTGCCCATGGCACTGCTCGCACACAGGCACAGAGACTGGGGCTGCTTGCTTTTCTTGCCCCTCAAACTTCAAACGTAGCTTTGGGGGTCCGTGCAGGATGCCCCCGGCAGCCCTGCTCTGTAAATGCGAACGTCTGCAGATAGCTAGCATTCAGAAAGAGCTAGCCTGCAAAGCTGTTGCTCAGCCTCATCTGCCCATGGCACTGCTCGCACAGAGGCACAGAGACTGGGGCTGCTTGCTTGTCTTGCCCCCTCAAACTCCGAACATATCTTAGGTGGCACGAGTCGGGCGCCACCGGCCGTCCTGCTCCGAAAATGCAAACGTCTGCAGAAAGCTCGCAGCCAGAAAGAGCTAGCCTGGAAAGCTGTTGCTCAGCCTCATCTGCCCATGGCACTGCTCGCACAGAGGCACAGAGACTGGGGCTGCTTGCTTGTCTTGCCCCCTCAAATGTCATAAGAATTTTGGGGGTCCGTGCAGGGGTCCTTCGGCTGCCCTGCTCTCAAAATGCGAACGTCTGCATATAGCTCGCATCCAGAAACAGCTAGCCTGGAAAGCTCTTGCTCAGCCTCATCTGCCCATGCCACTGCTCGCACAGAGGCACACAGAGACTGGGGCTGCTTGCTTGTCTTGCCCCCTCAAACTTCAAACGTATCTTAGGGGGTCCATGCAGGGGGGCTCCGTCTGCCCTGCTCTGAAAATGCGAACGGCTGCGGATAGCTCGCAGCCAGAAAGAGCTAGCCTGGAAAGCTGTTGCTCAGCCTCATCTGCTCATGGCACTGCTCACACAGAGGCACAGAGACTGGGGCTGCTTGCTTTTCTTGCCACTCAAACTTCAAACGTAGCTTTGGGGGTCCGTGCAGGGTACCTCCGGCAGCCCTGCTCTGAACATGCGAACGTCTTCAGAAAGCTAGCAGTCAGAAAGAGCTAGCCTGGAAAGCTGTTGCTCAGCCTCATCTGCCCATGGCACTTCTCGCACAGAGGCACAGAGACTGAGGCTGCTTTCTTGTCTTGCCACCTCAAACTTCAAACGTACCTTTGGGGTTCCGTGCAGGGAGCCTCCGGCAGCCCTGCTCTGAAAATGCGAACGTCTGCAGTTAGTTCGCAGCCAGAAAGACCTAGCCTGGAAAGCTGTTGCTCAGCCTCATCTGCTCATGGCACTGCTCACACAGAGGCACAGAGACTGGGGCTGCTTGCTTTTCTTGCCCCTCAAACTTCAAACGTAGCTTTGGGGGTCCGTGCAGGGTACCTCCGGCAGCCCTGCTCTGAACATGCGAAAGTCTGCAGATAGCTCGCAGCCAGAAAGTTCTAGCCTGGAAAGCTGCTGCTCAGCCTCATCTGCACATGGCACTGCTCGCAGAGAGGCACAGAGACTGGGAATGCTTGCTTGTCTTGCCACCTCAAACTTCAAACTAGATATGGTTGTCCATGCAGGGGACCATCGGCAGCCCTGCTCTGAAAATGCGAACATCTGCAGATAGCTCGCAGACAGAAAGTGCTAGCCTTGAAAGCTGTTGCTCAGCCTCATCTGCCCATGGCACTGCTCGCACAGAGGCACAGAGACTGGGGCTGCTTGCTTGTCTTGCCCCGTCAAACTCCGAACATGTCTTAGGTGGCACGTGTCGGGCGCCACCGGCCGTCCTGCTCTGAAAATGCGAACGTCTGCAGAAAGCTCGCAGCCAGAAAGAGCTAGCCTGCAAAGCTGTTGCTCAGCCTCATCTGCCCATGGCACTGCTCGCACAGAGGCACAGAGACTGGGGCTGCTTGCTTGTCTTGCCCCCTGAAACTTCAAACGTACATTTGGGGGTCCGTGCCAGGAGCCTCCGGCAGCCTTGATCCGAAAATGCGAATGACTGCAGATAGCTCGCAGGCAGAAATATCTAGCCTGGAAAGCTGTTGCTCAGCCTCATCTGCCCATGGCACTGCTCGCACAGAGACACAGAGACTGGGGCTTCTTGCTTGTCCTGCCCCCTCAAACTCCAAACATAGCTTAGGTGGCACGTGTCGGGCGCCTCCGGCAGCCCTGCTCCGAAAATGCAAACGTCTGCAGAAAGCTCGCAGCCAGAAAGAGCTAGCCTGCAAAGCTGTTGCTCAGCCTCATCTGCCCATGGCACTGCTCGCACAGAGGCACAGGGACTGGGGCTGCTTGCTTGTCTTGCCACCTCAAACTTCAAACGTAGCTTTGGGGGTCCGTGCAGGGTACCTCCACCAGTCCTGCTCCGAAAATGTGAATGTCTGCAGATAGCTCGCAGCCAGAAAGAGCTAGCCTGGACAGCTCTTGCTCAGCCTCATCTGCTAATGGCACTACTAGCACAGAGGCACAGAGACTGGGGCTGCTTGCTTGTCTTGCCACCCCAAACTTCAAACGTAGATTTGGGGGTACGTACAGGATGCCTCCGGCAGCCCTGTTCTGAAAATGCGAACGTCTGCAGAAAGCTCACAGCCAGAAAGAGCTAGCCTGGAAAGCTGTTGCTCAGCCTCATCTGCCCATGGCACTGCTCGCACAGAGGCACAGAGACGGGGGCTGCTTGCTTGTCTTGCCCCCTCAAATGTCATAAGAATTTTGGGGGTCCGTGCAAGGGTCCTTCGGCTGCCCTGCTCTCAAAATGCGAACGTATGCAGATATCTCACAGACAGAAATTGCTAGCCTGGAAAGATGTTGCTCAGCCTCATCTGCCCATGGCACCGCTCGCACAGAGGCACAGAGACTGGGGCTGCTTGCTTGTCTTGCCACCTCAAACTTCGAACGTAGCTTTGGGGGTCCTTGCAGGGGACCTCCGGTTATTGTGCTCTGAAAATGCAAACGTCTGCAGATAGCTCGCAGCCAGAAAGAGCTAGCCTGGAAAGCTGTTGCTCAGCCTCATCTGCCCATGGCACTGCTCGCACAGAGGCACAGAGACTGGGGCTGCTTGCTTGTCTTGCCCCCTCAAATGTCATAAGAATTTTGGGGGTCCGTGCAGGGGTCCTTCGGCTGCCCTGCTCTCAAAATGCGAATGTCTGCATACAGCTCGCAGTCAGAAAAAGCTAGCCTGGAAAGCTCTTGCTCAGCCTCATCTGCCCATGCCACTGCTCGCACAGAGGCACACAGAGACTGGGGCTGCTTGCTTGTCTTGCCCCCTCAAACTTCAAACGTATCTTAGGGGGTCCATGCAGGGGGGCTCCGTCTGCCCTGCTCTGAAATTGCGAACGGCTGCGGATAGCTCGCAGCCAGAAAGAGCTAGCCTGGAAAGCTGTTGCTCAGCCTCATCTGCTCATGGCACTGCTCACACAGAGGCACAGAGACTGGGGCTGCTTGCTTTTCTTGCCCCTCAAACTTCAAACGTAGCTTTGGGGGTCCGTGCAGGGTACCTCCGGCAGCCCTGCTCTGAACATGCGAACGTCTTCAGAAAGCTAGCAGTCAGAAAGAGCTAGCCTGGAAAGCTGTTGCTCAGCCTCATCTGCCCATGGCACTTCTCGCACAGAGGCACAGAGACTGAGGCTGCTTTCTTGTCTTGCCACCTCAAACTTCAAACGTACCTTTGGGGTTCCGTGCAGGGGGCCTCCGGCAGCCCTGCTCTGAAAATGCGAACGTCTGCAGTTAGTTCGCAGCCAGAAAGACCTAGCCTGGAAAGCTGTTGCTCAGCCTCATCTGCTCATGGCACTGCTCACACAGAGGCACAGAGACTGGGGCTGCTTGCTTTTCTTGCCCCTCAAACTTCAAACGTAGTATTGGGGGTCCGTGCAGGAGACCTCCGGCAGCCCTGCTCTGAACATGCGAAAGTCTGCAGATAGCTCGCAGCCAGAAAGTTCTAGCCTGGAAAGCTGCTGCTCAGCCTCATCTGCCCATGGCACTGCTCGCACACAGGCACAGAGACTGGGGCTGCTTGCTTTTCTTGCCCCTCAAACTTCAAACGTAGCTTTGGGGGTCCGTGCAGGATGCCCCCGGCAGCCCTGCTCTGTAAATGCGAACGTCTGCAGATAGCTAGCATTCAGAAAGAGCTAGCCTGCAAAGCTGTTGCTCAGCCTCATCTGCCCATGGCACTGCTCGCACAGAGGCACAGAGACTGGGGCTGCTTGCTTGTCTTGCCCCCTCAAACTCCGAACATATCTTAGGTGGCACGAGTCGGGCGCCACCGGCCGTCCTGCTCCGAAAATGCAAACGTCTGCAGAAAGCTCGCAGCCAGAAAGAGCTAGCCTGGAAAGCTGTTGCTCAGCCTCATCTGCCTATGGCACTGCTCGCACAGAGGCACAGAGACTGGGGCTGCTTGCTTGTCTTGCCCCCTCAAATGTCATAAGAATTTTGGGGGTCCGTGCAGGGGTCCTTCGGCTGCCCTGCTCTCAAAATGCGAACGTCTGCATATAGCTCGCATCCAGAAACAGCTAGCCTGGAAAGCTCTTGCTCAGCCTCATCTGCCCATGCCACTGCTCGCACAGAGGCACACAGAGACTGGGGCTGCTTGCTTGTCTTGCCCCCTCAAACTTCAAACGTATCTTAGGGGGTCCATGCAGGGGGGCTCCGTCTGCCCTGCTCTGAAAATGCGAACGGCTGCGGATAGCTCGCAGCCAGAAAGAGCTAGCCTGGAAAGCTGTTGCTCAGCCTCATCTGCTCATGGCACTGCTCACACAGAGGCACAGAGACTGGGGCTGCTTGCTTTTCTTGCCCCTCAAACTTCAAACGTAGCTTTGGGGGTCCGTGCAGGGTACCTCCGGCAGCCCTGCTCTGAACATGCGAACGTCTTCAGAAAGCTAGCAGTCAGAAAGAGCTAGCCTGGAAAGCTGTTGCTCAGCCTCATCTGCCCATGGCACTTCTCGCACAGAGGCACAGAGACTGAGGCTGCTTTCTTGTCTTGCCACCTCAAACTTCAAACGTACCTTTGGGGTTCCGTGCAGGGAGCCTCCGGCAGCCCTGCTCTGAAAATGCGAACGTCTGCAGTTAGTTCGCAGCCAGAAAGACCTAGCCTGGAAAGCTGTTGCTCAGCCTCATCTGCTCATGGCACTGCTCACACAGAGGCACAGAGACTGGGGCTGCTTGCTTTTCTTGCCCCTCAAACTTCAAACGTAGCTTTGGGGGTCCGTGCAGGGTACCTCCGGCAGCCCTGCTCTGAACATGCGAAAGTCTGCAGATAGCTCGCAGCCAGAAAGTTCTAGCCTGGAAAGCTGCTGCTCAGCCTCATCTGCACATGGCACTGCTCGCAGAGAGGCACAGAGACTGGGAATTCTTGCTTGTCTTGCCACCTCAAACTTCAAACTAGATATGGTTGTCCATGCAGGGGACCATCGGCAGCCCTGCTCTGAAAATGCGAACATCTGCAGATAGCTCGCAGACAGAAAGTGCTAGCCTTGAAAGCTGTTGCTCAGCCTCATCTGCCCATGGCACTGCTCGCACAGAGGCACAGAGACTGGGGCTGCTTGCTTGTCTTGCCCCGTCAAACTCCGAACATGTCTTAGGTGGCACGTGTCGGGCGCCACCGGCCGTCCTGCTCTGAAAATGCGAACGTCTGCAGAAAGCTCGCAGCCAGAAAGAGCTAGCCTGCAAAGCTGTTGCTCAGCCTCATCTGCCCATGGCACTGCTCGCACAGAGGCACAGAGACTGGGGCTGCTTGCTTGTCTTGCCCCCTGAAACTTCAAACGTACATTTGGGGGTCCGTGCCAGGAGCCTCCGGCAGCCTTGATCCGAAAATGCGAATGACTGCAGATAGCTCGCAGGCAGAAATATCTAGCCTGGAAAGCTGTTGCTCAGCCTCATCTGCCCATGGCACTGCTCGCACAGAGACACAGAGACTGGGGCTTCTTGCTTGTCCTGCCCCCTCAAACTCCAAACATAGCTTAGGTGGCACGTGTCGGGCGCCTCCGGCAGCCCTGCTCCGAAAATGCAAACGTCTGCAGAAAGCTCGCAGCCAGAAAGAGCTAGCCTGCAAAGCTGTTGCTCAGCCTCATCTGCCCATGGCACTGCTCGCACAGAGGCACAGGGACTGGGGCTGCTTGCTTGTCTTGCCACCTCAAACTTCAAACGTAGCTTTGGGGGTCCGTGCAGGGTACCTCCACCAGTCCTGCTCCGAAAATGTGAATGTCTGCAGATAGCTCGCAGCCAGAAAGAGCTAGCCTGGACAGCTCTTGCTCAGCCTCATCTGCTAATGGCACTACTAGCACAGAGGCACAGAGACTGGGGCTGCTTGCTTGTCTTGCCACCCCAAACTTCAAACGTAGATTTGGGGGTACGTACAGGATGCCTCCGGCAGCCCTGTTCTGAAAATGCGAACGTCTGCAGAAAGCTCACAGCCAGAAAGAGCTAGCCTGGAAAGCTGTTGCTCAGCCTCATCTGCCCATGGCACTGCTCGCACAGAGGCACAGAGACGGGGGCTGCTTGCTTGTCTTGCCCCCTCAAATGTCATAAGAATTTTGGGGGTCCGTGCAAGGGTCCTTCGGCTGCCCTGCTCTCAAAATGCGAACGTATGCAGATATCTCACAGACAGAAATTGCTAGCCTGGAAAGATGTTGCTCAGCCTCATCTGCCCATGGCACCGCTCGCACAGAGGCACAGAGACTGGGGCTGCTTGCTTGTCTTGCCACCTCAAACTTCGAACGTAGCTTTGGGGGTCCGTGCAGGGGACCTCCGGTTATTGTGCTCTGAAAATGCAAACGTCTGCAGATAGCTCGCAGCCAGAAAGAGCTAGCCTGGAAAGCTGTTGCTCAGCCTCATCTGCCCATGGCACTGCTCGCACAGAGGCACAGAGACTGGGGCTGCTTGCTTGTCTTGCCCCCTCAAATGTCATAAGAATTTTGGGGGTCCGTGCAGGGGTCCTTCGGCTGCCCTGCTCTCAAAATGCGAATGTCTGCATACAGCTCGCAGTCAGAAAAAGCTAGCCTGGAAAGCTCTTGCTCAGCCTCATCTGCCCATGCCACTGCTCGCACAGAGGCACACAGAGACTGGGGCTGCTTGCTTGTCTTGCCCCCTCAAACTTCAAACGTATCTTAGGGGGTCCATGCAGGGGGGCTCCGTCTGCCCTGCTCTGAAATTGCGAACGGCTGCGGATAGCTCGCAGCCAGAAAGAGCTAGCCTGGAAAGCTGTTGCTCAGCCTCATCTGCTCATGGCACTGCTCACACAGAGGCACAGAGACTGGGGCTGCTTGCTTTTCTTGCCCCTCAAACTTCAAACGTAGCTTTGGGGGTCCGTGCAGGGTACCTCCGGCAGCCCTGCTCTGAACATGCGAACGTCTTCAGAAAGCTAGCAGTCAGAAAGAGCTAGCCTGGAAAGCTGTTGCTCAGCCTCATCTGCCCATGGCACTTCTCGCACAGAGGCACAGAGACTGAGGCTGCTTTCTTGTCTTGCCACCTCAAACTTCAAACGTACCTTTGGGGTTCCGTGCAGGGGGCCTCCGGCAGCCCTGCTCTGAAAATGCGAACGTCTGCAGTTAGTTCGCAGCCAGAAAGACCTAGCCTGGAAAGCTGTTGCTCAGCCTCATCTGCTCATGGCACTGCTCACACAGAGGCACAGAGACTGGGGCTGCTTGCTTTTCTTGCCCCTCAAACTTCAAACGTAGTATTGGGGGTCCGTGCAGGAGACCTCCGGCAGCCCTGCTCTGAACATGCGAAAGTCTGCAGATAGCTCGCAGCCAGAAAGTTCTAGCCTGGAAAGCTGCTGCTCAGCCTCATCTGCACATGGCACTGCTCGCAGAGAGGCACAGAGACTGGGAATGCTTGCTTGTCTTGCCACCTCAAACTTCAAACTAGATATGGTTGTCCATGCAGGGGACCATCGGCAGCCCTGCTCTGAAAATGCGAACATCTGCAGATAGCACGCAGACAGAAAGTGCTAGCCTGGAAAGCTGTTGCTCAGCCTCATCTGCCCATGGCACTGCTCACACAGAGGCACAGAGACTGGGGCTGCTTGCTTGTCTTGCCCCCTCAAACTCCGAACATATCTTAGGTGGCACGTGTCGGGCGCCACCGGCCGTCCTGCTCTGAAAGTGCGAACGTCTGCAGAAAGCTCGCAGCCAGAAAGAGCTAGCCTGGAAAACCGTTGCGCAGCCTCATCTGCCCATGGCACTGCTCGCACAGAGGCACAGAGACTGGGGCTGCTTGCTTGTCTTGCCCCCTGAAACTTCAAACGTACATTTGGGGGTCCGTGTCAGGAGCCTCCGGCAGCCTTGATCAGAAAATGCGAATGACTGCAGATAGCTCGCAGGCAGAAAGAGCTAGCCTGGAAAGCTGTTGCTCAGCCTCATCTGCCCATGGCACTGCTCGCACAGAGACACAGAGACTGGGGCTTCTTGCTTGTCCTGCCCCCTCAAACTCCAAACATATCTTAGGTGGCACGTGTCGGGCGCCTCCGGCAGCCCTGCTCCGAAAATGCAAACGTCTGCAGAAAGCTCGCAGCCAGAAAGAGCTAGCCTGCAAAGCTGTTGCTCAGCCTCATCTGCCCATGGCACTGCTCGCACAGAGGCACAGGGACTGGGGCTGTTTGCTTGTCTTGCCACCTCAAACTTCAAACGTAGCTTTGGGGGTCCGTGCAGGGTACCTCCACCAGTCCTGCTCCGAAAATGTGAATGTCTGCAGATAGCTCGCAGCCAGAAAGAGCTAGCCTGGACAGCTCTTGCTCAGCCTCATCTGCTAATGGCACTACTAGCACAGAGGCACAGAGACTGGGGTTGCTTGCTTGTCTTGCCAACCCAAACTTCAAACGTAGATTTGGGGGTACGTACAGGATGCCTCCGGCAGCCCTGTTCTGAACATGCGAAAGTCTGCAGATAGCTCACAGCCAGAAAGAGCTAGGCTGGAAAGCTGTTGCTCAGCCTCATCTGCCCATGGCACTGCTCGCACAGAGGCACAGAGACTGGGGCTGCTTGCTTGTCTTGCCCCCTCAAATGTCATAAGAATTTTGGGGGTCCGTGCAAGGGTCCTTCGGCTGCCCTGCTCTCAAAATGCGAACGTATGCAGATATCTCGCAGACAGAAATTGCTAGCCTGGAAAGCTGTTGCTCAGCCTCATCTGCCCATGGCACCGCTCGCACAGAGGCACAGAGACTGGGGCTGCTTGCTTGTCTTGCCACCTCAAACTTCGAACGTAGCTTTGGGGGTCCGTGCAGGGGACCTCCGGCTATTGTGCTCTGAAAATGCAAACGTCTGCAGATAGATCGCAGCCAGAAAGAGCTAGCCTGGAAAGCTGTTGCTCAGCCTCATCTGCCCATGGCACTGCTCGCACAGAGGCACAGAGACTGGGGCTGCTTGCTTGTCTTGCCCCCTCAAATGTCATAAGAATTTTGGGGGTCCGTGCAGGGGTCCTTCGGCTGCCCTGCTCTGAACATGCGAACGTCTGCATATAGCTCGCAGTCAGAAAAAGCTAGCCTTGAAAGCTCTTGCTCAGCCTCATCTGCCCATGCCACTGCTCGCACAGAGGCACACAGAGACTGGGGCTGCTTGCTTGTCTTGCCCCCTCAAACTTCAAACGTATCTTAGGGGGTCCATGCAGGGGGGCTCCTTCTGCCCTGCTCTGAAAATGCGAACGGCTGCGGATAGCTCGCAGCCAGAAAGAGCTAGCCTGGAAAGCTGTTGCTCAGCCTCATCTGCTCATGGCACTGCTCACACAGAGGCACAGAGACTGGGGCTGCTTGCTTTTCTTGCCCCTCAAACTTCAAACGTAGCTTTGGGGGTCCGTGCAGGGTACCTCCGGCAGCCCTGCTCTGAACATGCGAACGTCTTCAGAAAGCTAGCAGTCAGAAAGAGCTAGCCTGGAAAGCTATTGCTCAGCCTCATCTGCCCATGGCACTTCTCACACAGAGGCACAGAGACTGAGGCTGCTTTCTTGTCTTGCCACCTCAAACTTCAAACGTACCTTTGGGGTTCCGTGCAGGGGGCCTCCGGCAGCCCTGCTCTGAAAATGCGAACGTCTGCAGTTAGTTCGCAGCCAGAAAGACCTAGCCTGGAAAGCTGTTGCTCAGCCTCATCTGCTCATGGCACTGCTCACACAGAGGCACAGAGACTGGGGCTGCTTGCTTTTCTTGCCCCTCAAACTTCAAACGTAGTATTGGGGGTCCGTGCAGGAGACCTCCGGCAGCCCTGCTCTGAACATGCGAAAGTCTGCAGATAGCTCGCAGCCAGAAATTCTTGCCTGGAAAGCTGCTGCTCAGCCTCATCTGCCCATGGCACTGCTCGCACAGAGGCACAGAGACTGGGAATGCTTGCTTGTCTTGCCACCTCAAACTTCAAACTAGATATGGTTGTCCATGCAGGGGACCATCGGCAGCCCTGCTCTGAAAATGCGAACATCTGCAGATAGCTCGCAGACAGAAAGTGCTAGCCTGGAAAGATGTTGCTCAGCCTCATCTGCCCATGGCACCGCTCGCACACAGGCATAGATAATGGGGCTGCTTGCTTGTCTTGCAACCTCAAACTTCGAACGTATCTTAGGTGGTCCGTGCGGGGCGCCTCCGGCACCCATGCTCTGAAAATGCGAACGTCTGCAGATAGCTCGCAACCAGAAAGAGCTAGCCTGGAAAGATGTTGCTCAGCCTCATCTGCCCATGGCACTGCTCGCACAGAGGCACACAGACTGGGGCTGCTTGCTTGTCTTGCAACCTCAAACTTCAAACCTATCTTTGGGAGTCCGTGAAGTGGTGCACCAGCAGCCCTGGTCTGAAAATGCGAACGTATGCAGATATCTCGCAGACAGAAAAAGCTAGCCTGGAAAGCTGTTGCTCAACCTCATCTGCCCATGGCACTGCTCGCACAGAGGCACAGAGACTGAGGCTGCTTTCTTGTTTTGCCACCTCAAACTTCAAACGTACCTTTGGGGTTCCGTGCAGGGGGCCTCCGGCAGCCCTGCTCTGAAAATGCGAACGTCTGCAGTTAGTTCGCAGCCAGAAAGAGCTAGCCTGGAAAGCTGTTGCTCAGCCTCATCTGCGCATGGCACTGCTCACACAGAGGCACAGAGACTGGGGCTGCTTGCTTTTCTTGCCCCTCAAACTTCAAACGTAGCTTTGGGGGTCCGTGCAGGGTACCTCCACCAGTCCTGCTCCGAAAATGTGAATGTCTGCAGATAGCTTGCAGCCAGAAAGAGCTAGCCTGGACAGCTCTTGCTCAGCCTCATCTGCTAATGGCACTACTAGCACAGAGGCACAGAGACTGGGGCTGCTTGCTTGTCTTGCCAACCCAAACTTCAAACGTAGATTTGGGGGTACGTACAGGATGCCTCCGGCAGCCCTGTTCTGAAAATGCGAACGTCTGCAGAAAGCTCACAGCCAGAAAGAGCTAGCCTGGAAAGCTGTTGCTCAGCCTCATCTGCCCATGGCACTGCTCGCACAGAGGCACAGAGACTGGGGCTGCTTGCTTGTCTTGCCCCCTCAAATGTCATAAGAATTTTGGGGGTCCGTGCAAGGGTCCTTCGGCTGCCCTGCTCTCAAAATGCGAACGTATGCAGATATCTCGCAGACAGAAATTGCTAGCCTGGAAAGATGTTGCTCAGCCTCATCTGCCCATGGCACCGCTCGCACAGAGGCACAGAGACTGGGGCTGCTTGCTTGTCTTGCCACCTCAAACTTCGAACGTAGCTTTGGGGGTCCGTGCAGGGGACCTCCGGCTATTGTGCTCTGAAAATGCAAACGTCTGCAGATAGCTCGCAGCCAGAAAGAGCTAGCCTGGAAAGCTGTTGCTCAGCCTCATCTGCCCATGGCACTGCTCGCACAGAGGCACACAAACTGGGGCTGCTTGCTTGTCTTGCCCCCTCAAATGTCATAAGAATTTTGGGGGTCCGTGCAGGGGTCCTTCGGCTGCCCTGCTCTCAAAATGCGAACGTCTGCATATAGCTCGCAGTCAGAAAAAGCTAGCCTGGAAAGCTCTTGCTCAGCCTCATCTGCCCATGCCACTGCTCGCAGAGAGGCACACAGAGACTGGGGCTGCTTGCTTGTCTTGCCCCTCAAACTTCAAACGTAGCTTTGGGGGTCCGTGCAGGGGACCTCCGGCAGCCCTGCTCTGAATATGCGAATGTCTGCAGATAGCTTGCAGCCAGAAAGTGCTAGCCTGGAAAGCTGTTGCTCAGCCTCATCTTCCCATGGCACTGCTCGCACACAGGCACAGAGACTGGGGATGCTTGCTTGTCTTGCCACCTCAAACTTCAAACGTAGCTTTGGGGGTCCGTGCAGGGTACCTCCGGCAGCCCTGCTCTGAACATGCGAACGTCTTCAGAAAGCTAGCAGTCAGAAAGAGCTAGCCTGGAAAGCTGTTGCTCAGCCTCATCTGCCCATGGCACTTCTCGCACAGAGGCACAGAGACTGGGGCTGCTTGCTTGTCTTGCCACCTCAAACTTCAAACGTACCTTTGGGGTTCCGTGCAGGGGGCCTCCGGCAGCCCTGCTCTGAAAATGCGAACGTCTGCAGTTAGTTCGCAGCCAGAAAGACCTAGCCTGGAAAGCTGTTGCTCAGCCTCATCTGCCCATGGCACTGCTCACACAGAGGCACAGAGACTGGGGCTGCTTGCTTGTCTTGCCCCCTCAAACTCCGAACATATCTTAGGTGGCACGTGTCGGGCGCCACCGGCCGTCCTGCTCTGAAAATGCGAACGTCTGCAGAAAGCTCGCAGCCAGAAAGAGCTAGCCTGGAAAACCGTTGCGCAGCCTCATCTGCCCATGGCACTGCTCGCACAGAGGCACAGAGACTGGGGCTGCTTGCTTGTCTTGCCCCCTGAAACTTCAAACGTACATTTGGGGGTCCGTGTCAGGAGCCTCCGGCAGCCTTGATCAGAAAATGCGAATGACTGCAGATAGCTCGCAGGCAGAAAGAGCTAGCCTGGAAAGCTGTTGCTCAGCCTCATCTGCCCATGGCACTGCTCGCACAGAGACACAGAGACTGGGGCTTCTTGCTTGTCCTGCCCCCTCAAACTCCAAACATATCTTAGGTGGCACGTGTCGGGCGCCTCCGGCAGCCCTGCTCCGAAAATGCAAACGTCTGCAGAAAGCTCGCAGCCAGAAAGAGCTAGCCTGCAAAGCTGTTGCTCAGCCTCATCTGCCCATGGCACTGCTCGCACAGAGGCACAGGGACTGGGGCTGTTTGCTTGTCTTGCCACCTCAAACATCAAACGTAGCTTTGGGGGTCCGTGCAGGGTACCTCCACCAGTCCTGCTCCGAAAATGTGAATGTCTGCAGATAGCTCGCAGCCAGAAAGAGCTAGCCTGGACAGCTCTTGCTCAGCCTCATCTGCTAATGGCACTACTAGCACAGAGGCACAGAGACTGGGGTTGCTTGCTTGTCTTGCCAACCCAAACTTCAAACGTAGATTTGGGGGTACGTACAGGATGCCTCCGGCAGCCCTGTTCTGAAAATGCGAACGTCTGCAGAAAGCTCACAGCCAGAAAGAGCTAGGCTGGAAAGCTGTTGCTCAGCCTCATCTGCCCATGGCACTGCTCGCACAGAGGCACAGAGACTGGGGCTGCTTGCTTGTCTTGCCCCCTCAAATGTCATAAGAATTTTGGGGGTCCGTGCAAGGGTCCTTCGGCTGCCCTGCTCTCAAAATGCGAACGTATGCAGATATCTCGCAGACAGAAATTGCTAGCCTGGAAAGCTGTTGCTCAGCCTCATCTGCCCATGGCACCGCTCGCACAGAGGCACAGAGACTGGGGCTGCTTGCTTGTCTTGCCACCTCAAACTTCGAACGTAGCTTTGGGGGTCCGTGCAGGGGACCTCCGGCTATTGTGCTCTGAAAATGCAAACGTCTGCAGATAGATCGCAGCCAGAAAGAGCTAGCCTGGAAAGCTGTTGCTCAGCCTCATCTGCCCATGGCACTGCTCGCACAGAGGCACAGAGACTGGGGCTGCTTGCTTGTCTTGCCCCCTCAAATGTCATAAGAATTTTGGGGGTCCGTGCAGGGGTCCTTCGGCTGCCCTGCTCTGAACATGCGAACGTCTGCATATAGCTCGCAGTCAGAAAAAGCTAGCCTTGAAAGCTCTTGCTCAGCCTCATCTGCCCATGCCACTGCTCGCACAGAGGCACACAGAGACTGGGGCTGCTTGCTTGTCTTGCCCCCTCAAACTTCAAACGTATCTTAGGGGGTCCATGCAGGGGGGCTCCGTCTGCCCTGCTCTGAAAATGCGAACGGCTGCGGATAGCTCGCAGTCAGAAAGAGCTAGCCTGGAAAGCTGTTGCTCAGCCTCATCTGCTCATGGCACTGCTCACACAGAGGCACAGAGACTGGGGCTGCTTGCTTTTCTTGCCCCTCAAACTTCAACGTAGCTTTGGGGGTCCGTGCAGGGTACCTCCGGCAGCCCTGCTCTGAACATGCGAACGTCTTCAGAAAGCTAGCAGTCAGAAAGAGCTAGCCTGGAAAGCTGTTGCTCAGCCTCATCTGCCCATGGCACTTCTCACACAGAGGCACAGAGACTGGGGCTGCTTTCTTGTCTTGACACCTCAAACTTCAAACGTACCTTTGGGGTTCCGTGCAGGGGGCCTCCGGCAGCCCTGCTCTGAAAATGCGAACGTCTGCAGTTAGTTCGCAGCCAGAAAGACCTAGCCTGGAAAGCTGTTGCTCAGCCTCATCTGCTCATGGCACTGCTCACACAGAGGCACAGAGACTGGGGCTGCTTGCTTTTCTTGCCCCTCAAACTTCAAACGTAGTATTGGGGGTCCGTGCAGGAGACCTCCGGCAGCCCTGCTCTGAACATGCGAAAGTCTGCAGATAGCTCGCAGCCAGAAAGTTCTTGCCTGGAAAGCTGCTGCTCAGCCTCATCTGCCCATGGCACTGCTCGCACAGAGGCACAGAGACTGGGAATGCTTGCTTGTCTTGCCACCTCAAACTTCAAACTAGATATGGTTGTCCATGCAGGGGACCATCGGCAGCCCTGCTCTGAAAATGCGAACATCTGCAGATAGCTCGCAGACAGAAAGTGCTAGCCTGGAAAGATGTTGCTCAGCCTCATCTGCCCATGGCACCGCTCGCACAGAGGCATAGATAATGGGGCTGCTTGCTTGTCTTGCAACCTCAAACTTCAAACCTATCTTTGGGAGTCCGTGAAGTGGTGCACCAGCAGCCCTGGTCTGAAAATGCGAACGTATGCAGATATCTCGCAGACAGAAAAAGCTAGCCTGGAAAGCTGTTGCTCAACCTCATCTGCCCATGGCACTGCTCGCACAGAGGCACAGAGACTGAGGCTGCTTTCTTGTCTTGCCACCTCAAACTTCAAACGTACCTTTGGGGTTCCGTGCAGGGGGCCTCCGGCAGCCCTGCTCTGAAAATGCGAACGTCTGCAGTTAGTTCGCAGCCAGAAAGAGCTAGCCTGGAAAGCTGTTGCTCAGCCTCATCTGCTCATGGCACTGCTCACACAGAGGCACAGAGACTGGGGCTGCTTGCTTTTCTTGCCCCTCAAACTTCAAACGTAGCTTTGGGGGTCCGTGCAGGGTACCTCCACCAGTCCTGCTCCGAAAATGTGAATGTCTGCAGATAGCTTGCAGCCAGAAAGAGCTAGCCTGGACAGCTCTTGCTCAGCCTCATCTGCTAATGGCACTACTAGCACAGAGGCACAGAGACTGGGGCTGCTTGCTTGTCTTGCCAACCCAAACTTCAAACGTAGATTTGGGGGTACGTACAGGATGCCTCCGGCAGCCCTGTTCTGAAAATGCGAACGTCTGCAGAAAGCTCACAGCCAGAAAGAGCTAGCCTGGAAAGCTGTTGCTCAGCCTCATCTGCCCATGGCACTGCTCGCACAGAGGCACAGAGACTGGGGCTGCTTGCTTGTCTTGCCCCCTCAAATGTCATAAGAATTTTGGGGGTCCGTGCAAGGGTCCTTCGGCTGCCCTGCTCTCAAAATGCGAACGTATGCAGATATCTCGCAGACAGAAATTGCTAGCCTGGAAAGATGTTGCTCAGCCTCATCTGCCCATGGCACCGCTCGCACAGAGGCACAGAGACTGGGGCTGCTTGCTTGTCTTGCCACCTCAAACTTCGAACGTAGCTTTGGGGGTCCGTGCAGGGGACCTCCGGCTATTGTGCTCTGAAAATGCAAACGTCTGCAGATAGCTCGCAGCCAGAAAGAGCTAGCCTGGAAAGCTGTTGCTCAGCCTCATCTGCCCATGGCACTGCTCGCACAGAGGCACACAAACTGGGGCTGCTTGCTTGTCTTGCCCCCTCAAATGTCATAAGAATTTTGGGGGTCCGTGCAGGGGTCCTTCGGCTGCCCTGCTCTCAAAATGCGAACGTCTGCATATAGCTCGCTGTCAGAAAAAGCTAGCCTGGAAAGCTCTTGCTCAGCCTCATCTGCCCATGCCACTGCTCGCAGAGAGGCACACAGAGACTGGGGCTGCTTGCTTGTCTTGCCCCTCAAACTTCAAACGTAGCTTTGGGGGTCCGTGCAGGGGACCTCCGGCAGCCCTGCTCTGAATATGCGAATGTCTGCAGATAGCTTGCAGCCAGAAAGTGCTAGCCTGGAAAGCTGTTGCTCAGCCTCATCTTCCCATGGCACTGCTCGCACACAGGCACAGAGACTGGGGATGCTTGCTTGTCTTGCCACCTCAAACTTCAAACGTAGCTTTGGGGGTCCGTGCAGGGTACCTCCGGCAGCCCTGCTCTGAACATGCGAACGTCTTCAGAAAGCTAGCAGTCAGAAAGAGCTAGCCTGGAAAGCTGTTGCTCAGCCTCATCTGCCCATGGCACTTCTCGCACAGAGGCACAGAGACTGAGGCTGCTTTCTTGTCTTGCCACCTCAAACTTCAAACGTACATTTGGGGTTCCGTGCAGGGGGCCTCCGGCAGCCCTGCTCTGAAAATGCGAACGTCTGCAGTTAGTTCGCAGCCAGAAAGACCTAGCCTGGAAAGCTGTTGCTCAGCCTCATCTGCTCATGGCACTGCTCACACAGAGGCACAGAGACTGGGGCTGCTTGCTTTTCTTGCCCCTCAAACTTCAAACGTAGTATTGGGGGTCCGTGCAGGAGACCTCCGGTAGCCCTGCTCTGAACATGCGAAAGTCTGCAGATAGCTCGCAGCCAGAAAGTTCTTGCCTGGAAAGCTGCTGCTCAGCCTCATATGCCCATGGCACTGCTCGCACAGAGGCACAGAGACTGGGAATGCTTGCTTGTCTTGCCACCTCAAACTTCAAACTAGATATGGTTGTCCATGCAGGGGACCATCGGCAGCCCTGCTCTGAAAATGCGAACATCTGCAGATAGCTCGCAGACAGAAAGTGCTAGCCTGGAAAGATGTTGCTCAGCCTCATCTGCCCATGGCACCGCTCGCACAGAGGCATAGATAATGGGGCTGCTTGCTTGTCTTGCAACCTCAAACTTCGAACGTATCTTAGGTGGTCCGTGCGGGGCGCCTCCGGCACCCATGCTCTGAAAATGCGAACGTCTGCAGATAGCTCGCAACCAGAAAGAGCTAGCCTGGAAAGATGTTGCTCAGCCTCATCTGCCCATGGCACTGCTCGCACAGAGGCACAGAGACTGGGGCTGCTTGCTTGTCTTGCAACCTCAAACTTCAAACCTATCTTTGGGAGTCCGTGAAGTGGTGCACCAGCAGCCCTGGTCTGAAAATGCGAACGTATGCAGATATCTCGCAGACAGAAAAAGCTAGCCTGGAAAGCTGTTGCTCAACCTCATCTGCCCATGGCACTGCTCGCACAGAGGCACAGAGACTGAGGCTGCTTTCTTGTCTTGCCACCTCAAACTTCAAACGTACCTTTGGGGTTCCGTGCAGGGGGCCTCCGGCAGCCCTGCTCTGAAAATGCGAACGTCTGCAGTTAGTTCGCAGCCAGAAAGACCTAGCCTGGAAAGCTGTTGCTCAGCCTCATCTGCTCATGGCACTGCTCACACAGAGGCACAGAGACTGGGGCTGCTTGCTTGTCTTGCAACCTCAAACTTCAAACGTATATTTGGGGGTCCGTGCAGGGTACCTCCACCAGTCCTGCTCCGAAAATGTGAATGTCTGCAGATAGCTTGCAGCCAGAAAGAGCTAGCCTGGACAGCTCTTGCTCAGCCTCATCTGCTAATGGCACTACTAGCACAGAGGCACAGAGACTGGGGCTGCTTGCTTGTCTTGCCAACCCAAACTTCAAACGTAGATTTGGGGGTACGTACAGGATGCCTCCGGCAGCCCTGTTCTGAAAATGCGAACGTCTGCAGAAAGCTCACAGCCAGAAAGAGCTAGCCTGGAAAGCTGTTGCTCAGCCTCATCTGCCCATGGCACTGCTCGCACAGAGGCACAGAGACTGGGGCTGCTTGCTTGTCTTGCCCCCTCAAATGTCATAAGAATTTTGGGGGTCCGTGCAAGGGTCCTTCGGCTGCCCTGCTCTCAAAATGCGAACGTATGCAGATATCTCGCAGACAGAAATTGCTAGCCTGGAAAGATGTTGCTCAGCCTCATCTGCCCATGGCACCGCTCGCACAGAGGCACAGAGACTGGGGCTGCTTGCTTGTCTTGCCACCTCAAACTTCAAACGTAACTTTGGGGGTCCGTGCAGGGGACCTCCGGCTATTGTGCTCTGAAAATGCAAACGTCTGCAGATAGCTCGCAGCCAGAAAGAGCTAGCCTGGAAAGCTGTTGCTCAGCCTCATCTGCCCATGGCACTGCTCGCACAGAGGCACACAAACTGGGGCTGCTTGCTTGTCTTGCCCCCTCAAATGTCATAAGAATTTTGGGGGTCCGTGCAGGGGTCCTTCGGCTGCCCTGCTCTCAAAATGCGAACGTCTGCATATAGCTCGCTGTCAGAAAAAGCTAGCCTGGAAAGCTGTTGCTCAGCCTCATCTGCCCATGCCACTGCTCGCAGAGAGGCACACAGAGACTGGGGCTGCTTGCTTGTCTTGCCCCTCAAACTTCAAACGTAGCTTTGGGGGTCCGTGCAGGGGACCTCCGGCAGCCCTGCTCTGAATATGCGAATGTCTGCAGATAGCTTGCAGCCAGAAAGTGCTAGCCTGGAAAGCTGTTGCTCAGCCTCATCTTCCCATGGCACTGCTCGCACACAGGCACAGAGACTGGGGATGCTTGCTTGTCTTGCCACCTCAAACTTCAAACGTAACTTTGGGGGTCCGTGCAGGATGCCTCCGGCAGTCCTTTTCTGAAAACGCGAAAGTCTGGAGATAGCTCGCAGCCAGAAAGTGCTAGCCTGGGATGTTGTTGCTCAGCCTCATCTGCCCATGGCACTGCTCGCACAGAGGCACAGAGACTGGGGCTGCTTGCTTGTCTTGCCACCCCAAACTTCAAACGTAGAATTTGGGGTCCGTGTAGGATGCCTCCGGCAGCCCTGTTCTGAAAATGCAAACGTCTGCAGATAGCTCGCAGCCAGAAAGAGCTAGCCTGGAAAGCTGTTGCTCAGCCTCATCTGCCCATGGCACTGCTCGCACAGAGGCACAGAGACTGGGGCTGCTTGCTTGTCTTGCCCCCTCAAATGTCATAAGAATTTTGGTGGTCCGTGCAGGGGTCCTTCGGCTGCCCTGCTCTCAAAATGCGAACGTATGCAGATATCTCGCAGACAGAAATTGCTAGCCTGGAAAGATGTTGCTCAGCCTCATCTGCCCATGGCACCGCTCGCACAGAGGCATAGAGAATGAGGCTACTGGCTTGTCTTGCAACCTCAAACTTCAAACGTAGCTTAGGTGGTCCGTGCCGTGCGCCTCCGGCGCCCATGCTCTGAACATGCGAACGTCTGCAGATAGCTCGCAGCCAGAAAGAGCTAGCCTGCAAAGCTGTTGCTCAGCCTCATCTGCCCATGGCACTGCTCGCACAGAGGCACAGGGACTGGGGCTGCTTGCTTGTCTTGCCACCTCAAACTTCAAACGTAGCTTTGGGGTTCCGTGCAGGGTACCTCCACCAGTCCTGCTCCGAAAATGTGAATGTCTGCAGATAGCTCGCCGCCAGAAAGAGCTAGCCTGGAAAGCTCTTGCTCAGCCTCATCTGCTCATGGCACTACTAGCACAGAGGCACAGAGACTGGGGCTGCTTGCTTGTCTTGCCACACCAAACTTCAAACGTAGATTTGGGGGTACGTACAGGATGCCTCCGGCAGCCCTGTTCTGAAAATGCGAACTTCTGCAGAAAGCTCACAGCCAGAAGGAGCTAGCCTGGAAAGCTGTTGCTCAGCCTCATCTGCCCATGGCACTGCTCGCACAGAGGCACAGAGACGGGGGCTGCTTGCTTGTCTTGCCCCCTCAAATGTCATAAGAATTTTGCGGGTCCGTGCAGGGGTCCTTCGGCTGCCCTGCTCTCAAAATGCGAACGTATGCAGATATCTCGCAGACAGAAATTGCTAGCCTGGAAAGATGTTGCTCAGCCTCATCTGCCCATGGCACTGCTCGCACAGAGGCACAGAGACTGGGGCTGCTTGCTTGTCTTGCCACCTCAAACTTCGAACGTAGCTTTGGGGGTCCGTGCAGGGGACCTCCGGCTATTGTGCTCTGAAAATGCAAACGTCTGCAGATAGCTCGCAACCAGAAAGAGCTAGCCTGGAAAGCTGTTGCTCAGCCTCATCTGCCCATGCCACTGCTCGCACAGAGGCACACAGAGACTGGGGCTGCTTGCTTGTCTTGCCACCTCAAACTTAAAACGTATCTTAGGGGGTCCATGCAGGGGGGCTCCGTCTGCCCTGCTCTGAAAATGCGAACGGCTGCGGATAGCTCGCAGCCAGAAAGAGCTAGCCTGGAAAGCTGTTGCTCAGCCTCATCTGCTCATGGCACTGCTCACACAGAGGCACAGAGACTGGGGCTGCTTGCTTTTCTTGCCCCTCAAACTTCAAACGTAGCTTTGGGGGACCGTGCAGGGGGCCTCCGGCAGCCCTGCTCTGAACATGCGAACGTCTTCAGAAAGCTAGCAGTCAGAAAGAGCTAGCCTGGAAAGCTGTTGCTCAGCCTCATCTGCCCATGGCACTGCTCGCACAGAGGCACACAAACTGGGGCTGCTTGCTTGTCTTGCCACCTCAAACTTCAAACGTACCTTTGGGGTTCCGTGCAGGGGGCCTCCGGCAGCCCTGCTCTGAAAATGCGAACGTCTGCAGTTAGTTCGCAGCCAGAAAGACCTAGCCTGGAAAGCTGTTGCTCAGCCTCATCTGCTCATGGCACTGCTCACACAGAGGCACAGAGACTGGGTTTGCTTGCTTGTCTTGCCACCTCTAACTTCAAACGTAGCTTTGGGGGTCCGTGCAGGAGACCTCCGGCAGCCCTGCTCTGAACATGCGAAAGTCTGCAGATAGCTCGCAGCCAGAAAGTTCTAGCCTGGAAAGCTGCTGCTCAGCCTCATCTGCCCATGGCACTGCTCGCACAGAGGCACAGAGACTGGGAATGCTTGCTTGTCTTGCCACCTCAAACTTCAAACTAGATATGGTTGTCCATGCAGGGGACCATCGGCAGCCCTGCTCTGAAAATGCGAACATCTGCAGATAGCTCGCAGACAGAAAGTGCTAGCCTGGAAAGATGTTGCTCAGCCTCATCTGCTCATGGCACCGCTCGCACAGAGGCATAGATAATGGGGCTGCTTGCTTGTCTTGCAACCTCAAACTTCAAACGTAGCTTAGGTGGTTCGTGCCGGGCGCCTCCGGCACCCATGCTCTGAAAATGCGAACGTCTGCAGATAGCTCGCAACCAGAAAGAGCTAGCCTGGAAAGCTGTTGCTCAGCCTCATCTGCCCATGGCACTGCTCGCACAGAGGCACAGAGACTGGGGCTGCTTGCTTGTCTTGCCCCCACAAACTTCATACGTAGCTTTGGAGGTCCGTGCAGGTTACCTCCACAAGCGCTGCTCCGAAAATATGAATGTCTGCAGATAGCTCGCAGCCAGAAAGAGCTAGCCTGGAAAGCTGTTGCTCAGCCTCATCTGCCCATGGCACTGCTCGCACAGAGGCACAGAGACTGGGGCTGCTTGCTTGTCTTGCCCCTCAAACTTCAAACGTAGCTTTGGGGGTCCATGCAGGGGACTTCCGGCAGCCCTGCTCTGAATATGCGAATGTCTGCAGATAGCTCGCAGCCAGAAAGAGCTAGCCTGGAAAGCTGTTGCTCAGCCTCATCTGCCCATGGCACTGCTCGCACAGAGGCACAGAGACTGGGGATGCTTGCTTGTCTTGCCCCCTGAAACGTCAAACGTACATTTGGGGGTCCGTGCCAGGAGCCTCCGGCAGCATTGATCCGAAAATGCGAATGACTGCAGATAGCTCGCAGACAGAAATATCTAGCCTGGAAAGCTGTTGCTCAGCCTCATCTGCCCATGGCACTGCTCGCACAGAGACACAGAGACTGGGGCTGCTTGCTTCTCCTGCCCCATCAAACTCCAAACATAGCTTAGGTATCACGTGTCGGGCGCCTCCGGCAGCCCTGCTCCGAAAATGCAAACGTCTGCAGAAAACTCACAGCCAGAAAGAGCTAGCCTGGAATGCTGTTGCTCAGCCTCATCTGCCCATGGCACTGCTCGCACAGAGGCACAGAGACTGGGGCTGCTTGCTTGCCTTGTCACCTCAAACTTCAAACGTAGCTTTGGGGATCCGTGCAGGGTACCTCCACCAGTCCAGCTCCGAAAATGTGAATGTCGGCAGATAGCTCGCAGCCAGAAACAGCTAGCCTGGAAAGCTCTTGCTCAGCCTCATCTGCTCATGGCACTACTCGCACAGAGGCACAGAGACTGGAGCTGCTTGCTTGTCTTGCCACCCCAAACTTCAGACGTATATTTGGGGGTCCGTGCAGGATGCCTCCGGCAGCCCTGTTCTGAAAATGCGAACGTCTGCAGAAAGCTCACAGCCAGAAAGAGCTAGCCTGGAAAGCTGTTGCTCATCCTCATCTGCCCATGGCACTGCTCGCACAGAGGCACAGAGACTGGGGCTGCTTGCTTGTCTTACCACCTCAAACTTCGAACGTAGCTTTGGGGGTCCGTGCAGGGGACCTCCGACTATTGTGCTCTGAAAATGCAAACGTCTGCAGATAGCTCGCAGCTAGAAAGAGCTAGCCTGGAAAGCTGTTGCTCAGCCTCATCGGCACATGGCACTGCTCGCACAGAGGCACAGAGACTGGGGCTGCTTGCTTGTCTTGCCCCCTCAAGCTCCGAACATATCTTAGGTGGCACGTGTCGGGCGCCACCGGCTGCCCTGCTCCGAAAATGGAAACGTCTGCAGAAAGCTCGCAGCCAGAAAGAGCTAGCCTGGAAAGCTGTTGCTCAGCCTCATCTGCACATGGCACTGCTCGCACAGAGGCACAGAGACTGGGGCTGCTTGCTTGTCCTGCCCCCTCAAACTCCAAACATAGCTTAGGTGGCACGTGTCGGGCGCTTCCGGCAGCCCTGCTCCGAAAATGCAAACGTCTGCAGAAAGCTCGCAGCCAGAAAGAGCTAGCCTGCAAAGCTGTTGCTCAGCCTCATCTGCCCATGGCACTGCTCGCACAGAGGCACAGAGACTGGGGCTGCTTGCTTGTCTTGCCCCCACAAACTTCATACGTAGCTTTGGAGGTCCGTGCAGGTTACCTCCACAAGCGCTGCTCCGAAAATATGAATGTCTGCAGATAGCTCGCAGCCAGAAAGAGCTAGCCTGGAAAGCTGTTGCTCAGCCTCATCTGCCCATGGCACTGCTCGCACAGAGGCACAGAGACTGGGGCTGCTTGCTTGTCTTGCCACCTCAAACTTCAAACGTAGCTTTGGGGGTCGTGCAGGGGACCTCCACCAGTCCTGCTAAGAAAATGCGAAAGTCTGCAGATAGCTTGCAGCCAGAAAGAGCTAGCCTGGAAAGCTGTTGCTCAGCCTCATCTGCCCATGGCACTACTCGCACACAGGCACAGAGACTGGGGATGCTTGCTTGTCTTGCCACCTCAAACTTCAAACGTAACTTTGGGGGTCCGTGCAGGATGCCTCTGGCAGCCCTGTTCTGAAAATGCGAAAGTCTGGAGATAGCTCGCAGCCATAAAGTGCTAGCCTGGGATGTTGTTGCTCAGCCTCATCTGCCCATGGCACTGCTCGCACAGAGGCACAGAGACTGGGGCTGCTTGCTTGTCTTGCCACCTCAAACTTCAAACGTAGCTTTGGGGGTCCGTGCAGGGGGCCTCCGGCAGCCCTGCTCCCAAAATGCGAACGTCTGCAGATAGATCTTAGCCGGAAAGAGCTAGCCTGGAAAGCTGTTGCTCAGCCTCATCTGCCCATGGCACTGCTCGCACAGAGGCACAGAGACTGGGGATGCTTGCTTGTCTTGCCACCTCAAACTGCAAACGTATCTTTGGTTGTTCTTGAAGTGTACCTCCGACAGCCCTGCTCTGAAAATGCGAACGTCTGCTGATAGCTCGCAGTCAGAAAGAGCTAGCCTAGAAAGCTGTTGCTCAGCCTCATCTGTCCATGGCACTGCTCGCACAGAGGCACAGAGACTGGGGCTGCTTGCTTGTCTTGCCCCCACAAACTTCATACGTAGCTTTGGAGGTCCGTGCAAGTTACCTCCACCAGCCCTGCTCCGAAAATATGAATGTCTGCAGATAGCTCGCAGCCAGAAAGAGCTAGCCTGGAAAGCTGTTGCTCAGCCTCATCTGCCCATGGCACTGCTCGCACAGAGGCACAGAGACTGGGGCTGCTTGCTTGTCTTGCCCCTCAAACTTCAAACGTAGCTTTGGGGGTCCGTGCAGGGGACCTCCGTCAGCCCTGCTCTGAATATGCGAATGTCTGCAGATAGCTTGCAGCCAGAAAGAGCTAGCCTGGAAAGCTGTTGCTCAGCCTCATCTGCCCATGGCACTGCTCGCACACAGGCACAGAGACTGGGGATTCTTGCTTGTCTTGCCACCTCAAACTTCAAACGTAACTTTGGGGGTCCGTGCAGGATGCCTCTGGCAGCCCTGTTCTGAAAATGCGAAAGTCTGGAGATAGCTCGCAGCCAGAAAGTGCTAGCCTGGGATGTTGTTGCTCAGCCTCATCTGCCCATGGCACTGCTCGCACAGAGGCACAGAGACTGGGGCTGCTTGCTTGTCTTGCCACCTCAAACTTCAAACGTAGCTTTAAGGGGGTCCGTGCAGGGGGCCTCCGGCAGCCCTGCTCCCAAAATGCGAACGTCTGCAGATAGCTCTTAGCCGGAAAGAGCTAGCATGGAAAGCTGTTGCTCAGCCTCATCTGCCCATGGCACTGCTCGCACAGAGGCACAGAGACTGGGGATGCTTGCTTGTCTTGCCACCTCAAACTGCAAACGTATCTTTGGTTGTTCTTGAAGTGTACCTCCGACAGCCCTGCTCTGAAAATGCGAACGTCTGCTGATAGCTCGCAGTCAGAAAGAGCTAGCCTAGAAAGCTGTTGCTCAGCCTCATCTGTCCATGGCACTGCTCGCACAGAGGCACAGAGACTGGGGCTGCTTGCTTGTCTTGCCTCCACAAACTTCATACGTAGCTTTGAAGGTCCGTGCAAGTTACCTCCACCAGCCCTGCTCCGAAAATATGAATGTCTGCAGATAGCTCGCAGCCAGAAAGAGCTAGCCTGGAAAGCTGTTGCTCAGCCTCATCTGCCCATGTCACTGCTCGCACAGAGGCACAGAGACTGGGGCTGCTTGCTTGTCTTGCCCCTCAAACTTCAAACGTAGCTTTGGGGGTCCGTGCCAGGAGCCTCCGGCAGCCTTGATCCGAAAATGCGAATGACTGCAGATAGCTCGCAGACAGAAATATCTAGCCTGGAAAGCTGTTGCTCAGCCTCATCTGCCCATGGCACTGCTCGCACAGAGACACAGAGACTGGGGCTGCTTGCTTGTCCTGCCCCATCAAACTCCAAACATAGCTTAGGTGTCACGTGTCGGGCGCCTCCGGCAACCCTGCTCCGAAAATGCAAACGTCTGCAGAAAGCTCATAGCCAGAAAGAGCTAGCCTGGAAAGCTGTTGCTCAGCCTCATCTGCCCATGGCACTGCTCGCACAGAGCCACAGAGACTGGGGCTGCTTGCTTGTCTTGCCACCTCAAACTTCGAACGTAGCTTTGGGGGTCCGTGCAGGGGACCTCCGGCTATTGTGCTCTGAAAAAGCAAACGTCTGCAGATAGCTCGCAGCCAGAAAGAGCTAGCCTGGAAAGCTGTTGCTCAGACTCATCTGCCCATGGCACTGCTCGCACAGAGGCACAGAGACTGGGGCTGCTTGCTTGTCTTGCCCCCTCAAACTCCGAACATATCTTAGGTGGCACGTGTCGGGCGCCACCGGCTGCCCTGCTCCGAAAATGGAAACGTCTGCAGAAAGCTCGCAGCCAGAAAGAGCTAGCCTGGAAAGCTGTTGCTCAGCCTCATCTGCACATGGCACTGCTCGCACAGAGGCACAGAGACTGGGGCTGCTTGCTTGTCCTGCCCCCTCAAACTCCAAACATAGCTTAGGTGGCACGTGTCGGGCGCTTCCGGCAGCCCTGCTCCGAAAATGCAAACGTCTGCAGAAAGCTCGCAGCCAGAAAGAGCTAGCCTGCAAAGCTGTTGCTCAGCCTCATCTGCCCATGGCACTGCTCGCACAGAGGCACAGAGACTGGGGCTGCTTGCTTGTCTTGCCCCCACAAACTTCATACGTAGCTTTGGAGGTCCGTGCAGGTTACCTCCACAAGCGCTGCTCCGAAAATATGAATGTCTGCAGATAGCTCGCAGCCAGAAAGAGCTAGCCTGGAAAGCTGTTGCTCAGCCTCATCTGCCCATGGCACTGCTCGCACAGAGGCACAGAGACTGGGGCTGCTTGCTTGTCTTGCCACCTCAAACTTCAAACGTAGCTTTGGGGGTCCGTGCAGGGGACCTCCACCAGTCCTGCTAAGAAAATGCGAAAGTCTGCAGATAGCTTGCAGCCAGAAAGAGCTAGCCTGGAAAGCTGTTGCTCAGCCTCATCTGCCCATGGCACTACTCGCACACAGGCACAGAGACTGGGGATGCTTGCTTGTCTTGCCACCTCAAACTTCAAACGTAACTTTGGGGGTCCGTGCAGGATGCCTCTGGCAGCCCTGTTCTGAAAATGCGAAAGTCTGGAGATAGCTCGCAGCCATAAAGTGCTAGCCTGGGATGTTGTTGCTCAGCCTCATCTGCCCATGGCACTGCTCGCACAGAGGCACAGAGACTGGGGCTGCTTGCTTGTCTTGCCACCTCAAACTTCAAACGTAGCTTTGGGGGTCCGTGCAGGGGGCCTCCGGCAGCCCTGCTCCCAAAATGCGAACGTCTGCAGATAGATCTTAGCCGGAAAGAGCTAGCCTGGAAAGCTGTTGCTCAGCCTCATCTGCCCATGGCACTGCTCGCACAGAGGCACAGAGACTGGGGATGCTTGCTTGTCTTGCCACCTCAAACTGCAAACGTATCTTTGGTTGTTCTTGAAGTGTACCTCCGACAGCCCTGCTCTGAAAATGCGAACGTCTGCTGATAGCTCGCAGTCAGAAAGAGCTAGCCTAGAAAGCTGTTGCTCAGCCTCATCTGTCCATGGCACTGCTCGCACAGAGGCACAGAGACTGGGGCTGCTTGCTTGTCTTGCCCCCACAAACTTCATACGTAGCTTTGGAGGTCCGTGCAAGTTACCTCCACCAGCCCTGCTCCGAAAATATGAATGTCTGCAGATAGCTCGCAGCCAGAAAGAGCTAGCCTGGAAAGCTGTTGCTCAGCCTCATCTGCCCATGGCACTGCTCGCACAGAGGCACAGAGACTGGGGCTGCTTGCTTGTCTTGCCCCTCAAACTTCAAACGTAGCTTTGGGGGTCCGTGCAGGGGACCTCCGTCAGCCCTGCTCTGAATATGCGAATGTCTGCAGATAGCTTGCAGCCAGAAAGAGCTAGCCTGGAAAGCTGTTGCTCAGCCTCATCTGCCCATGGCACTGCTCGCACACAGGCACAGAGACTGGGGATTCTTGCTTGTCTTGCCACCTCAAACTTCAAACGTAACTTTGGGGGTCCGTGCAGGATGCCTCTGGCAGCCCTGTTCTGAAAATGCGAAAGTCTGGAGATAGCTCGCAGCCAGAAAGTGCTAGCCTGGGATGTTGTTGCTCAGCCTCATCTGCCCATGGCACTGCTCGCACAGAGGCACAGAGACTGGGGCTGCTTGCTTGTCTTGCCACCTCAAACTTCAAACGTAGCTTTAAGGGGGTCCGTGCAGGGGGCCTCCGGCAGCCCTGCTCCCAAAATGCGAACGTCTGCAGATAGCTCTTAGCCGGAAAGAGCTAGCCTGGAAAGCTGTTGCTCAGCCTCATCTGCCCATGGCACTGCTCGCACAGAGGCACAGAGACTGGGGATGCTTGCTTGTCTTGCCACCTCAAACTGCAAACGTATCTTTGGTTGTTCTTGAAGTGTACCTCCGACAGCCCTGCTCTGAAAATGCGAACGTCTGCTGATAGCTCGCAGTCAGAAAGAGCTAGCCTAGAAAGCTGTTGCTCAGCCTCATCTGTCCATGGCACTGCTCGCACAGAGGCACAGAGACTGGGGCTGCTTGCTTGTCTTGCCTCCACAAACTTCATACGTAGCTTTGAAGGTCCGTGCAAGTTACCTCCACCAGCCCTGCTCCGAAAATATGAATGTCTGCAGATAGCTCGCAGCCAGAAAGAGCTAGCCTGGAAAGCTGTTGCTCAGCCTCATCTGCCCATGTCACTGCTCGCACAGAGGCACAGAGACTGGGGCTGCTTGCTTGTCTTGCCCCTCAAACTTCAAACGTAGCTTTGGGGGTCCGTGCCAGGAGCCTCCGGCAGCCTTGATCCGAAAATGCGAATGACTGCAGATAGCTCGCAGACAGAAATATCTAGCCTGGAAAGCTGTTGCTCAGCCTCATCTGCCCATGGCACTGCTCGCACAGAGACACAGAGACTGGGGCTGCTTGCTTGTCCTGCCCCATCAAACTCCAAACATAGCTTAGGTGTCACGTGTCGGGCGCCTCCGGCAACCCTGCTCCGAAAATGCAAACGTCTGCAGAAAGCTCATAGCCAGAAAGAGCTAGCCTGGAAAGCTGTTGCTCAGCCTCATCTGCCCATGGCACTGCTCGCACAGAGGCACAGAGACTGGGGCTGCTTGCTTGTCTTGCCACCTCAAACTTCGAACGTAGCTTTGGGGGTCCGTGCAGGGGACCTCCGGCTATTGTGCTCTGAAAAAGCAAACGTCTGCAGATAGCTCGCAGCCAGAAAGAGCTAGCCTGGAAAGCTGTTGCTCAGACTCATCTGCCCATGGCACTGCTCGCACAGAGGCACAGAGACTGGGGCTGCTTGCTTGTCTTGCCCCCTCAAATGTCATAAGAATTTTGCGGGTCCGTGCAGGGGTCCTTCGGCTGCCCTGCTCTCAAAATGCGAACGTATGCAGATATCTCGCAGACAGAAATTGCTAGCCTGGAAAGATGTTGCTCAGCCTCATCTGCCCATGGCACCGCTCGCACAGAGGCATAGAGAATGAGGCTACTGGCTTGTCTTGCAACCTCAAACTTCAAACGTAACTTTGGGCGTCCGTGCAGGAAGCCTCTGGCAGCCCTGTTCTGAAAATGCGAAAGTCTGGAGATAGCTTGCAGCCAGAAAGTGCTAGCCTGGGATGTTGTTGCTCAGCCTCATCTGCCCATGGCACTGCTCGCACAGAGGCACAGAGACTGGGGCTGCTTGCTTGTCTTGCCACCTCCACCTTCAAACGTAGCTTTGGGGGTCCGTGCAGGGGGCCTTCGGCAGCAATGCTCCCAAAATGCGAACGTCTGCAGATAGCTCGCAGCCAGAAAAAGCTAGCCTGCAAAGCTGTTGCTCAGCCTCATCTGCCCATGGCACTGCTCGCACAGAGGCACAGAGACTGGGGCTGCTTGCTTGTCTTGCCACCTCAAACTTCAAACGTAGCTTTGGGGGTCCGTGCAGGGTACCTCCACCAGTACTGCTCCGAAAATGCGAACGTCTGCAGATAGCTCGCAGGCAGAAAGAGCTAGCTTGTAAAGCTCTTGCTCAGCCTCATCTGCTCATGGCACTACTAGCACAGAGGCACAGAGACTGGGGCTGCTTGCTTGTCTTGCCACCCCAAACTTCAAACGTAGATTTGGGGGTCCGTGCAGGATGCCTCCGGCAGCCCTGTTCTGAAAATGCGAACGTGTGCAGAAATCTCACAGCCAGAAAGAGCTAGCCTGGAAAGCTGTTGCTCAGCCTCATCTGCCCATGGCACTGCTCGCACAGAGGCACAGAGACGGGGGCTGCTTGCTTGTCTTGCCCCCTCAAATGTCATAAGAATTTTGGGTGTCCGTGCAGGGGTCCTTCGGCTGCCCTGCTCTCAAAATGCGAACGTATGCAGATATCTCGCAGACAGAAATTGCTAGCCTGGAAAGCTGTTGCTCAGCCTCATCTGCCCATGGCACCGCTCGCACAGAGGCACAGAGACTGGGGCTGCTTGCTTGTCTTGCCACCTCAAACTTCGAACGTAGCTTTGGGCGTCCGTGCAGGGGACCTCCGGCTATTGTGCTCTGAAAATGCAAACGTCTGCAGATAGCTCGCAGCCAGAAAGAGCTAGCCTGGAAAGCTGTTGCTCAGCCTCATCTGCCCATGGCACTGCTCGCACACAGGCACAGAGACTGGGGATGCTTGCTTGTCTTGCCACCTCAAACTGCAAACGTATCTTTGGTTGTTCTTGAAGTGTACCTCCGACAGCCCTGCTCTGAAAATGCGAACGTCTGCTGATAGCTCGCAGTCAGAAAGAGCTAGCCTAGAAAGCTGTTGCTCAGCCTCATCTGTCCATGGCACTGCTCGCACAGAGGCACAGAGACTGGGGCTGCTTGCTTGTCTTGCCTCCACAAACTTCATACGTAGCTTTGGAGGTCCGTGCAAGTTACCTCCACCAGCCCTGCTCCGAAAATATGAATGTCTGCAGATAGCTCGCAGCCAGAAAGAGCTAGCCTGGAAAGCTGTTACTCAGCCTCATCTGCCCATGTCACTGCTCGCACAGAGGCACAGAGACAGGGGCTGCTTGCTTGTCTTGCCCCTCAAACTTCAAACGTAGCTTTGGGGGTCCGTGCCAGGAGCCTCCGGCAGCCTTGATCCGAAAATGCGAATGACTGCAGATAGCTCGCAGACAGAAATATCTAGCCTGGAAAGCTGTTGCTCAGCCTCATCTGCCCATGGCACTGCTCGCACAGAGACACAGAGACTGGGGCTGCTTGCTTGTCCTGCCCCATCAAACTCCAAACATAGCTTAGGTGTCACGTGTCGGGCGCCTCCGGCAACCCTGCTCCGAAAATGCAAACGTCTGCAGAAAGCTCATAGCCAGAAAGAGCTAGCCTGGAAAGCTGTTGCTCAGCCTCATCTGCCCATGGCACTGCTCGCACAGAGCCACAGAGACTGGGGCTGCTTGCTTGTCTTGCCACCTCAAACTTCGAACGTAGCTTTGGGGGTCCGTGCAGGGGACCTCCGGCTATTGTGCTCTGAAAAAGCAAACGTCTGCAGAGAGCTCGCAGCCAGAAAGAGCTAGCCTGGAAAGCTGTTGCTCAGACTCATCTGCCCATGGCACTGCTCGCACAGAGGCACAGAGACTGGGGCTGCTTGCTTGTCTTGCCCCCTCAAATGTCATAAGAATTTTGCGGGTCCGTGCAGGGGTCCTTCGGCTGCCCTGCTCTCAAAATGCGAACGTATGCAGATATCTCGCAGACAGAAATTGCTAGCCTGGAAAGATGTTGCTCAGCCTCATCTGCCCATGGCACCGCTCGCACAGAGGCATAGAGAATGAGGCTACTGGCTTGTCTTGCAACCTCAAACTTCAAACGTAACTTTGGGCGTCCGTGCAGGATGCCTCTGGCAGCCCTGTTCTGAAAATGCGAAAGTCTGGAGATAGCTCGCAGCCAGAAAGTGCTAGCCTGGGATGTTGTTGCTCAGCCTCATCTGCCCATGGCACTGCTCGCACAGAGGCACAGAGACTGGGGCTGCTTGCTTGTCTTGCCACCTCCACCTTCAAACGTAGCTTTGGGGGTCCGTGCAGGGGGCCTCCGGCAGCACTGCTCCCAAAATGCGAACGTCTGCAGATAGCTCGCAGCCAGAAAAAGCTAGCCTGCAAAGCTGTTGCTCAGCCTCATCTGCCCATGGCACTGCTCGCACAGAGGCACAGAGACTGGGGCTGCTTGCTTGTCTTGCCACCTCAAACTTCAAACGTAGCTTTGGGGGTCCGTGCAGGGTACCTCCACCAGTACTGCTCCGAAAATGCGAACGTCTGCAGATAGCTCGCAGGCAGAAAGAGCTAGCTTGTAAAGCTCTTGCTCAGCCTCATCTGCTCATGGCACTACTAGCACAGAGGCACAGAGACTGGGGCTGCTTGCTTGTCTTGCCACCCCAAACTTCAAACGTAGATTTGGGGGTCCGTGCAGGATGCCTCCGGCAGCCCTGTTCTGAAAATGCGAACATGTGCAGAAATCTCACAGCCAGAAAGAGCTAGCCTGGAAAGCTGTTGCTCAGCCTCATCTGCCCATGGCACTGCTCGCACAGAGGCACAGAGACGGGGGCTGCTTGCTTGTCTTGCCCCCTCAAATGTCATAAGAATTTTGGGTGTCCGTGCAGGGGTCCTTCGGCTGCCCTGCTCTCAAAATGCGAACGTATGCAGATATCTCGCAGACAGAAATTGCTAGCCTGGAAAGCTGTTGCTCAGCCTCATCTGCCCATGGCACCGCTCGCACAGAGGCACAGAGACTGGGGCTGCTTGCTTGTCTTGCCACCTCAAACTTCGAACGTAGCTTTGGGCGTCCGTGCAGGGGACCTCCGGCTATTGTGCTCTGAAAATGCAAACGTCTGCAGATAGCTCGCAGCCAGAAAGAGCTAGCCTGGAAAGCTGTTGCTCAGCCTCATCTGCCCATGGCACTGCTCGCACACAGGCACAGAGACTGGGGATTCTTGCTTGTCTTGCCACCTCAAACTTCAAACGTAACTTTGGGGGTCCGTGCAGGATGCCTCTGGCAGCCCTGTTCTGAAAATGCGAAAGTCTGGAGATAGCTCGCAGCCAGAAAGTGCTAGCCTGGGATGTTGTTGCTCAGCCTCATCTGCCCATGGCACTGCTCGCACAGAGGCACAGAGACTGGGGCTGCTTGCTTGTCTTGCCACCTCAAACTTCAAACGTAGCTTTAAGGGGGTCCGTGCAGGGGGCCTCCGGCAGCCCTGCTCCCAAAATGCGAACGTCTGCAGATAGCTCTTAGCCGGAAAGAGCTAGCCTGGAAAGCTGTTGCTCAGCCTCATCTGCCCATGGCACTGCTCGCACAGAGGCACAGAGACTGGGGATGCTTGCTTGTCTTGCCACCTCAAACTGCAAACGTATCTTTGGTTGTTCTTGAAGTGTACCTCCGACAGCCCTGCTCTGAAAATGCGAACGTCTGCTGATAGCTCGCAGTCAGAAAGAGCTAGCCTAGAAAGCTGTTGCTCAGCCTCATCTGTCCATGGCACTGCTCGCACAGAGGCACAGAGACTGGGGCTGCTTGCTTGTCTTGCCTCCACAAACTTCATACGTAGCTTTGGAGGTCCGTGCAAGTTACCTCCACCAGCCCTGCTCCGAAAATATGAATGTCTGCAGATAGCTCGCAGCCAGAAAGAGCTAGCCTGGAAAGCTGTTACTCAGCCTCATCTGCCCATGTCACTGCTCGCACAGAGGCACAGAGACTGGGGCTGCTTGCTTGTCTTGCCCCTCAAACTTCAAACGTAGCTTTGGGGGTCCGTGCCAGGAGCCTCCGGCAGCCTTGATCCGAAAATGCGAATGACTGCAGATAGCTCGCAGGCAGAAATATCTAGCCTGGAAAGCTGTTGCTCAGCCTCATCTGCCCATGGCACTGCTCGCACAGAGACACAGAGACTGGGGCTGCTTGCTTGTCCTGCCCCATCAAACTCCAAACATAGCTTAGGTGTCACGTGTCGGGCGCCTCCGGCAACCCTGCTCCGAAAATGCAAACGTCTGCAGAAAGCTCATAGCCAGAAAGAGCTAGCCTGGAAAGCTGTTGCTCAGCCTCATCTGCCCATGGCACTGCTCGCACAGAGCCACAGAGACTGGGGCTGCTTGCTTGTCTTGCCACCTCAAACTTCGAACGTAGCTTTGGGGGTCCGTGCAGGGTACCTCCACCAGTACTGCTCCGAAAATGCGAACGTCTGCAGATAGCTCGCAGGCAGAAAGAGCTAGCTTGTAAAGCTCTTGCTCAGCCTCATCTGCTCATGGCACTACTAGCACAGAGGCACAGAGACTGGGGCTGCTTGCTTGTCTTGCCACCCCAAACTTCAAACGTAGATTTGGGGGTCCGTGCAGGATGCCTCCGGCAGCCCTGTTCTGAAAATGCGAACGTGTGCAGAAATCTCACAGCCAGAAAGAGCTAGCCTGGAAAGCTGTTGCTCAGCCTCATCTGCCCATGGCACTGCTCGCACAGAGGCACAGAGACGGGGGCTGCTTGCTTGTCTTGCCCCCTCAAATGTCATAAGAATTTTGGGTGTCCGTGCAGGGGTCCTTCGGCTGCCCTGCTCTCAAAATGCGAACGTATGCAGATATCTCGCAGACAGAAATTGCTAGCCTGGAAAGCTGTTGCTCAGCCTCATCTGCCCATGGCACCGCTCGCACAGAGGCACAGAGACTGGGGCTGCTTGCTTGTCTTGCCACCTCAAACTTCGAACGTAGCTTTGGGCGTCCGTGCAGGGGACCTCCGGCTATTGTGCTCTGAAAATGCAAACGTCTGCAGATAGCTCGCAGCCAGAAAGAGCTAGCCTGGAAAGCTGTTGCTCAGCCTCATCTGCCCATGGCACTGCTCGCACAGAGGCACAGAGACTGGGGATGCTTGCTTGTCTTGCCCCCTCAAATGTCATAAGAATTTTGGGGGTCCGTGCAGGGGTCCTTCGGCTGCCCTGCTCTCAAAATGCGAAAGTCTGCAGATAGCTCGCAGTCAGAAAAAGCTAGCCTGGAAAGCTGTTGCTCAGCCTCATCTGCCCATGCCACTGCTCGCACAGAGGCACACAGAGACTGCGGCTGCTTGCTTGTCTTGTCCCCTCAAACTTCAAACGTAGCTTAGGGGGTCCATGCAGGGGGGCTCCGTCTGCCCTGCTCTGAAAATGCGAACGTCTGCGGATAGCTCGCAGACAGAAAGAGCTAGCCTGGAAAGCTGTTGCTCAGCCTCATCTGCCCATGGCACTTCTCGCATAGAGGCACAGAGACTGGGGCTGCTTGCTTGTCTTGCAACCTCAAACTTCAAACCTATCTTTGGGAGTCCGTGAAGTGGTGCACCAGCAGCCCTGGTCTGAAAATGCGAACGTCTGCAGATAGATCGCAGTCAGAAAAAGCTAGCCTGGAAAGCTGTTGCTCAACCTCATCTGCCCATGGCACTGCTCGCACAGATGCACAGAGACTGGGGCTGCTTTCTTGTCTTGCCCCCTCAAACTTCAAACGTATCTTAGGTGGTCCGTGCCAGGAGCCTCCGGCAGCCTTGATCCGAAAATGCGAATGACTGCAGATAGCTCGCAGGCAGAAATATCTAGCCTGGAAAGCTGTTGCTCAGCCTCATCTGCCCATGGCACTGCTCGCACAGAGACACAGAGACTGGGGCTGCTTGCTTGTCCTGCCCCATCAAACTCCAAACATAGCTTAGGTGTCACGTGTCGGGCGACTCCGGCAGCCCTGCTCCGAAAATGCAAACGTATGCAGAAAGCTCACAGCCAGAAAGAGCTAGCCTGGAAAGCTGTTGCTCAGCCTCATCTGCCCATGGCACTGCTCGCACAGAGGCACAGAGACTGGGGCTGCTTGCTTGTCTTGTCACCTCAAACTTCAAACGTAGATTTCGGGGTCCGTGTAGGGTACCTCCACCAGTCCTGCTCCGAAAATGTGAATGTCTGCAGATAGCTCGCAGCCAGAAACAACTAGCCTGGAAAGCTCTTGCTCAGCCTCATCTGCTCATGGCACTACTCGCACAGAGGCACAGAGACTGGGGCTGCTTGCTTGTCTTGCCACCTCAAACTTCAGACGTAGATTTGGGGGTCCGTGCAGGATGCCTCCGGCAGCCCTGTTCTGAAAATGCGAACGTCTGCAGAAAGCTCGCAGCCAGAAAGAGCTAGCATGGAAAGCTGTTGCTCAGCCTCATCTGATCATGGCACTGCTCGCACAGAGGCACAGAGACTGGGGATGCTTGCTTGTCTTGCCCCCTCAAATGTCATAAGAATTTTGGGGGTCCGTGCAGGGGTCCTTCGGCTGCCCTGCTCTCAAAATGCGAACGTATGCAGATATCTCGCAGACAGAAATTGCTAGCCTGGAAAGATGTTGCTCAGCCTCATCTGCCCATGGCACCGCTCGCACAGAGGCACAGAGACAGGGGCTGCTTGCTTGTCTTGCAACCTCAAACTTCAAACGTAGCTTAGGTGGTCCGTGCCGTGCGCCTCCGGCACCCATGCTCTGAACATGCGAACGTCTGCAGATAGCTGGCAACCAGAAAGTGCTAGCCTGGAAAGCTGTTGCTCAGCCTCATCTGCCCATGGCACTGCTCGCACAGAGGCACAGAGACTGGGGCTGCTTGCTTGTCTTGCCCCCTGAAACTTCAAACGTACATTTGGGGGTCAGTGCAGGATGCCTTCGGCAGCCCTGCTCTGAAAATGTGAACGTCTGCAGAAAGCTCGCAGCCAGAAAGAGCCAGCCTGGAATGCTGGTGCTCAGCCTCATCTGCCCGTGGCACTGCTCGCACAGAGGCACAGAGACTGGGGCTGCTTGCTTTTCTTGCCCCTCAAACTTCAATCGTAGCTTAGGTGATCCGTGCAGGATGCCCCCGGCAGCCCTTCTCTGTAAATGCGAACGTCTGCAGATAGCTAGCATTCAGAAAGAGCTAGCCTGGAAAGCTTTTGCTCAGCCTCATCTGCCCATGCCACTGCTAGCACAGAGGCACAGAGACTGGGACTGCTTGCTTGTCTTGCCCCCTCAAACTCCGAACATATCTTAGGTGGCACGTGTCGGGCGCCACCGGCAGCCCTGCTCCAAAAATGCAAACGTCTGCAGAAAGCTCGCAGCCAGAAAGAGCTAGCCTGGAAAGCTGTTGCTCAGCCTCATCTGCACATGGCACTGCTCGCACAGAGGCACAGAGACTGGGGCTGCTTGCTTGTCTTGCTACCTTAAACTTCACACGTAGATTTTGGGGTCCATGCAGGGCGCCTCTGCCAGCCGTGCTCTGAAAATGCGAATGACTGCAGATAGCTCGCAGACAGAAATATCTAGCCTGGAAAGCTGTTGCTCAGCCTCATCTGCCCATGGCACTGCTCGCACAGAGGCACAGAGACTGGGGCTGCTTGCTTGTCTTGCAACCTCAAACTTCAAACCTATTTTTGGGAGTCCGTGAAGTGGTGCACCAGCAGCCCTGGTCTGAAAATGCGAACGTCCGCAGATAGCTCGCAGGCAGAAAGAGCTAGCCTGGAAAGCTGTTGCTCAGCCTCATCTGCCCATGGCACTGCTCGCACAGAGGCACAGAGACTGGGGCTGCTTGCTTGTCTTGCCCCCTGAAACTTCAAACGTACATTTGGGGGTCCGTGCCAGGAGCCTCCGGCAGCCTTGATCCGAAAATGCGAATGACTGCAGATAGCTCGCAGGCAGAAATATCTAGCCTGGAAAGCTGTTGCTCAGCCTCATCTGCCCATGGCACTGCTCGCACAGAGACACAGAGACTGGGGCTGCTTGCTTGTCCTGCCCCATCAAACTCCAAACATAGCTTAGGTGTCACGTGTCGGGCGCCTCCGGCAGCCCTGCTCCGAAAATGCAAACGTCTGCAGAAAGCTCACAGCCAGAAAGAGCTAGCCTGGAAAGCTGTTGCTCAGCCTCATCTGCCCATGGCACTGCTCACACAGAGGCACAGAGACTGGGGCTGCTTGCTTTTCTTGCCCCTCAAACTTCAATCGTAGCTTAGGTGATCCGTGCAGGATGCCCCCGGCAGCCCTTCTCTGTAAATGCGAACGTCTGCAGATAGGTAGCATTCAGAAAGAGCTGGCCTGGAAAGCTGTTGCTCAGCCTCATCTGCCCATGCCACTGCTAGCACAGAGGCACAGAGACTGGGGATGCTTGCTTGTCTTGCCACCTCAAACTTCAAACATATCTTAGGTGGCACGTGTCGGGCGTCACCGGCAGCCCTGCTCCGAAAATGCAAACGTCTGCAGAAAGCTCGCAGCCAGAAAGAGCTAGCCTGGAAAGCTGTTTCTCAGCCTCATCTGCACATGGCACTGCTCGCACAGAGGCACAGAGACTGGGGCTGCTTGCTTGTCTTGCCCCCTCAAACTTCAAACGTACATTTGGGTGTCCGTGCCAGGAGCCTCCGGCAGCCTTGATCCGAAAATGCGAATGACTGCAGATAGCTCGCAGGCAGAAATATCTAGCCTGGAAAGCTGTTGCTCAGCCTCATCTGCCCATGGAACTGCTCGCACAGAGGCACAGAGACTGGGGCTGCTTGCTTGTCTTGCCACCTCAAACTTCGAACGTAGCTTTGGGGGTCCATGCAGGGGACCTCTGGCTATTGTGCTCTGAAAATGCAAACGTCTGCAGATAGCTCGCAGCCAGAAAGAGCTAGCCTGCAAAGCTGTTGCTCAGCCTCATCTGCACATGGCACTGCTCGCACAGAGGCACAGAGACTGGGGCTGCTTGCTTGTCTTGCCCCTTCAAACTCCGAACATATCTTAGGTGGCACGTGTCGGGCGCCACCGGCAGCCCTGCTCCGAAAATGCAAACGTCTGCAGAAAGCTCGCAGCCAGAAAGAGCTAGCCTGGAAAGCTGTTGCTCAGCCTCATCTGCCCATGGCACTGCTCGCACAGAGGCACAGAGACTGGGGCTGCTTGCTTGTCTTGCCCCCTCAAACTTCAAACGTAGCTTTGGGGGTCCGTGCCAGGAGCCTCCGGCAGCCTTGATCCGAAAATGCGAATGACTGCAGATAGCTCGCAGACAGAAATATCTAGCCTGGAAAGCTGTTGCTCAGCCTCATCTGCCCATGGCACTGCTCGCACAGAGACACAGAGACTGGGGCTGCTTGCTTGTCCTGCCCCATCAAACTCCAAACATAGCTTAGGTGTCACGTGTCGGGCGCCTCCGGCAGCCCTGCTCCGAAAATGCAAACGTCTGCAGAAAGCTCACAGCCAGAAAGAGCTAGCCTGGAAAGCTGTTGCTCAGCCTCATCTGCCCATGGCACTGCTCGCACAGAGGCACAGAGACTGGGGCTGCTTGCTTGTCTTGCCACCTCAAACTTCGAACGTAGCTTTGGGGGTCCGTGCAGGGGACCTCCGGCTATTGTGCTCTGAAAAAGCAAACGTCTGCAGATAGCTCGCAGCCAGAAAGAGCTAGCCTGGAAAGCTGTTGCTCAGCCTCATCTGCCCATGGCACTGCTCGCACAGAGGCACACAGACTGGGGCTGCTTGCTTGTCTTGCCCCCTCAAATGTCATAAGAATTTTGCGGGTCCGTGCAGGGGTCCTTCGGCTGCCATGCTCTCAAAATGCGAACGTATGCAGATATCTCGCAGACAGAAATTGCTAGCCTGGAAAGATGTTGCTCAGCCTCATCTGCCCATGGCACCGCTCGCACAGAGGCATAGAGAATGAGGCTACTGGCTTGTCTTGCAACCTCAAACTTCAAACGTAACTTTGGGGGTCCGTGCAGGATGCCTCTGGCAGCCCTGTTCTGAAAATGCGAAAGTCTGGAGATAGCTCGCAGCCAGAAATTGCTAGCCTGGGATGTTGTTGCTCAGCCTCATCTGCCCATGGCACTGCTCGCACAGAGGCACAGAGACGGGGGCTGCTTGCTTGTCTTGCCCCCTCAAATGTCATAAGAATTTTGGGTGTCCGTGCAGGGGTCCTTCGGCTGCCCTGCTCTCAAAATGCGAACGTATGCAGATATCTCGCAGACAGAAATTGCTAGCCTGGAAAGCTGTTGCTCAGCCTCATCTGCCCATGGCACCACTCGCACAGAGGCACACAGAGACTGCGGCTGCTTGCTTGTCTTGTCCCCTCAAACTTCAAACGTAGCTTAGGGGGTCCATGCAGGGGGGCTCCGTCTGCCCTGCTCTGAAAATGCGAACGTCTGCGGATAGCTCGCAGACAGAAAGAGCTAGCCTGGAAAGCTGTTGCTCAGCCTCATCTGCCCATGGCACTTCTCGCATAGAGGCACAGAGACTGGGGCTGCTTGCTTGTCTTGCAACCTCAAACTTCAAACCTATCTTTGGGAGTCCGTGAAGTGGTGCACCAGCAGCCCTGGTCTGAAAATGCGAACGTCTGCAGATAGATCGCAGTCAGAAAAAGCTAGCCTGGAAAGCTGTTGCTCAGCCTCATCTGCACATGGCACTGCTCGCACAGATGCACAGAGACTGGGGCTGCTTTCTTGTCTTGCCCCCTCAAACTTCAAACGTAGCTTTGGGTTCCGTGCAGGGGGCCTCCGGCAGCCCTGTTCTGAAAATGCGAACGTCTGCAGTTAGCTCGCAGGCAGAAATAGCTAGCCTGGAAAGCTGTTGCTCAGCCTCATCTGCTCATGGCACTGCTCACACAGAGGCACAGAGACTGGGGCTGCTTGCTTGTCTTGCCACCTCAAACTTCAAACGTATCTTAGGTGGTCCGTGCCAGGAGCCTCCGGCAGCCCTGCTCCGAAAATGCAAACGTATGCAGAAAGCTCACAGCCAGAAAGAGCTAGCCTGGAAAGCTGTTGCTCAGCCTCATCTGCCCATGGCACTGCTCGCACAGAGGCACAGAGACTGGCTCTGCTTGCTTGTCCTGCCCCATCAAACTCCAAACATAGATTAGGTGTCACGTGTCGGGCGCCTCCGGCAGCCCTGCTCCGAAAATGCAAACGTATGCAGAAAGCTCACAGCCAGAAAGAGCTAGCCTGGAAAGCTGTTGCTCAGCCTCATCTGCCCATGGAACTGCTCGCACAGAGGCACAGAGACTGGGGCTGCTTGCTTGTCTTGTCACCTCAAACTTCAAACGTAGATTTCGGGGTCCGTGTAGGGTACCTCCACCAGTCCTGCTCCGAAAATGTGAATGTCTGCAGATAGCTCGCAGCCAGAAACAACTAGCCTGGAAATCTCTTGCTCAGCCTCATCTGCTCATGGCACTACTCGCACAGAGGCACAGAGACTGGGGCTGCTTGCTTGTCTTGCCACCCCAAACTTCAGACGTAGATTTGGGGGTCCGTGCAGGATGCCTCCGGCAGCCCTGTTCTGAAAATGCGAACGTCTGCAGAAAGCTCGCAGCCAGAAAGAGCTAGCCTGGAAAGCTGTTGCTCAGCCTCATCTGATCATGGCACTGCTCGCACAGAGGCACAGAGACTGGGGATGCTTGCTTGTCTTGCCCCCTCAAATGTCATAAGAATTTTGGGGGTCCGTGCAGGGTCCTTCGGCTGCCCTGCTCTCAAAATGCGAACGTATGCAGATATCTCGCAGACAGAAATTGCTAGCCTGGAAAGATGTTGCTCAGCCTCATCTGCCCATGGCACCGCTCGCACAGAGGCACAGAGACTGGGGCTGCTTGCTTGTCTTGCAACCTCAAACTTCAAACGTAGCTTAGGTGGTCCGTGCCGTGCGCCTCCGGCACCCATGCTCTGAACATGCGAACGTCTGCAGATAGCTGGCAACCAGAAAGTGCTAGCCTGGAAAGCTGTTGCTCAGCCTCATCTGCCCATGGCACTGCTCGCACAGAGGCACAGAGACTGGGGCTGCTTGCTTGTCTTGCCCCCTGAAACTTCAAACGTACATTTGGGGGTCAGTGCAGGATGCCTTCGACAGCCCTGCTCTGAAAATGTGAACGTCTGCAGAAAGCTCGCAGCCAGAAAGAGCTAGCCTGGAATGCTGATGCTCAGCCTCATCTGCCCGTGGCACTGCTCACACAGAGGCACAGAGACTGGGGCTGCTTGCTTTTCTTGCCCCTCAAACTTCAATCGTAGCTTAGGTGATCCGTGCAGGATGCCCCCGGCAGCCCTTCTCTGTAAATGCGAACGTCTGCAGATAGCTAGCATTCAGAAAGAGCTAGCCTGGAAAGCTGTTGCTCAGCCTCATCTGCCCATGCCACTGCTAGCACAGAGGCACAGAGACTGGGACTGCTTGCTTGTCTTGCCCCCTCAAACTCCGAACATATCTTAGGTGGCACGTGTCGGGCGCCACCGGCAGCCCTGCTCCGAAAATGCAAACGTCTGCAGAAAGCTCGCAGCCAGAAAGAGCTAGCCTGCAAAGCTGTTGCTCAGCCTCATCTGCACATGGCACTGCTCGCACAGAGGCACAGAGACTGGGGCTGCTTGCTTGTCTTGCTACCTTAAACTTCACACGTAGATTTTGGGGTCCATGCAGGGCGCCTCTGCCAGCCGTGCTCTGAAAATGCGAATGACTGCAGATAGCTCGCAGACAGAAATATCTAGACTGGAAAGCTGTTGCTCAGCCTCATCTGCCCATGGCACTGCTCGCACAGAGGCACAGAGACTGGGGCTGCTTGCTTGTCATGCAACCTCAAACTTCAAACCTATTTTTGGGAGTCCGTGAAGTGGTGCACCAGCAGCCCTGGTCTGAAAATGCGAACGTCCGCAGATAGATCACAGTCAGAAAAAGCTAGCCTGGAAAGCTGTTGCTCAACCTCATCTGCCCATGGCACTGCTCGCACAGATGCACAGAGACTGGGGCTGCTTGCTTGTCTTGACACCTCAAACTTCAAACGTACCTTTGGGGTTCCGTGCAGGGGGCCTCCGGCAGCCCTGTTCTGAAAATGCGAACGTCTGCAGTTAGCTCGCAGCCAGAAAGAGCTAGCCTGGAAAGCTGTTGCTCAGCCTCATCTGCTCATGGCACTGCTCACACAGAGGCACAGAGACTGGGGCTGCTTGCTTTTCTTGCCCCTCAAACTTCAAACGTAGCTTTGGGGGTCCGTGCAGGAGACCTCCGGCAGCCCTGCTCTGAACATGCGAAAGTCTGCAGATAGCTCTTAGCCAGAAAGGTCTAGCCTGGAAAGCTGCTGCTCAGCCTCATCTGCCCATGGCACTGCTCGCACAGAGGCACAGAGACTGGGGCTGCTTGCTTGTCTTGCTACCTTAAACTTCACACGTAGATTTTGGGGTCCGTGCAGGGCGCCTCTGCCAGCCGTGCTCCGAAAATGCGAACGTCTGCAGATAGATGGCAGTCAGAAAGAGCTAGCCTGGAAAGCTGTTGCTCAGCCTCATCTGCCCATGCCACTGCTCGCACAGAGGCACAGAGACTGGGGCTGCTTGCTTGTCTTGACACCTCAAACTTCAAACGTACATTTGGGGGTCCGTGCCAGGAGCCTCCGGCAGCCTTGATCCGAAAATGCGAATGACTGCAGATAGCTCGCAGGCAGAAATATCTAGCCTGGAAAGCTGTTGCTCAGCCTCATCTGCCCATGGCACTGCTCGCACAGAGACACAGAGACTGGGGCTGCTTGCTTGTCCTGCCCCATCAAACTCCAAACATAGCTTAGGTGTCACGTGTCGGGCGCCTCCGGCAGCCCTGCTCCGAAAATGCAAACGTCTGCAGAAAGCTCACAGCCAGAAAGAGCTAGCCTGGAAAGCTGTTGCTCAGCCTCATCTGCCCATGGCACTGCTCACACAGAGGCACAGAGACTGGGGCTGCTTGCTTTTCTTGCCCCTCAAACTTCAATCGTAGCTTAGGTGATCCGTGCAGGATGCCCCCGGCAGCCCTTCTCTGTAAATGCGAACGTCTGCAGATAAGTAGCATTCAGAAAGAGCTAGCCTGGAAAGCTGTTGCTCAGCCTCATCTGCCGATGCCACTGCTAGCACAGAGGCACAGAGACTGGGGATGCTTGCTTGTCTTGCCACCTCAAACTTCAAACATATCTTAGGTGGCACGTGTCGGGCGCCACCGGCAGCCCTGCTCCGAAAATGCAAACGTCTGCAGAAAGCTCGCAGCCAGAAAGAGCTAGCCTGGAAAGCTGTTTCTCAGCCTCATCTGCACATGGCACTGCTCGCACAGAGGCACAGAGACTGGGGCTGCTTGCTTGTCTTGCCCCCTCAAACTTCAAACGTACATTTGGGGGTCCGTGCCAGGAGCCTCCGGCAGCCTTGATCCGAAAATGCGAATGACTGCAGATAGCTCGCAGGCAGAAATATCTAGCCTGGAAAGCTGTTGCTCAGCCTCATCTGCCCATGGCACTGCTCGCACAGAGGCACAGAGACTGGGGCTGCTTGCTTGTCTTGCCACCTCAAACTTCGAACGTAGCTTTGGGGGTCCATGCAGGGGACCTCTGGCTATTGTGCTCTGAAAATGCAAACGTCTGCAGATAGCTCGCAGCCAGAAAGAGCTAGCCTGGAAAGCTGTTGCTCAGCCTCATCTGCACATGGCACTGCTCGCACAGAGGCACAGAGACTGGGGCTGCTTGCTTGTCTTGCCCCTTCAAACTCCGAACATATCTTAGGTGGCACGTGTCGGGCGCCACCGGCAGCCCTGCTCCGAAAATGCAAACGTCTGCAGAAAGCTCGCAGCCAGAAAGAGCTAGCCTGGAAAGCTGTTGCTCAGCCTCATCTGCACATGGCACTGCTCGCACAGAGGCACAGAGACTGGGGCTGCTTGCTTGTCTTGCCCCCTCAATCTTTAAACGTACATTTGGGGGTCCGTGCCAGGAGACTCCTGCAGCCTTGATCCGAAAATGCGAATGACTGCAGATAGCTCGCAGGCAGAAATATCTAGCCTGGAAAGCAGTTGCTCAGCCTCATCTGCCCATGGCACTGCTCGCACAGAGGCACAGAGACTGGGGCTGCTTGCTTGTCCTGCCCCCTCAAACTCCAAACATAGCTTAGGTGTCACGTGTCGGGCGCCTCCGGCAGCCCTGCTCCAAAAATGCAAACGTCTGCAGAAAGCTCGCAGCCAGAAAGAGCTAGCCTGCAAAGCTGTTGCTCAGCCTCATCTGCCCATGGCACTGCTCGCACAGAGGCACAGAGACTGGGGCTGCTTGCTTGTCTTGCCACCTCAAACTTCATACGTAGCTTTGGAGGTCCGTGCAGGTTACCTCCACCAGACCTGCTCCGAAAATATGAATGTCTGCAGATAGCTCGCAGCCAGAAAGAGCTAGCCTGGAAAGCTGTTGCTCAGCCTCATCTGCCCATGGCACTGCTCGCACAGAGGCACAGAGACTGGGGCTGCTTGCTTGTCTTGCCACCTCAAACTTCAAACGTAGCTTTGGGGGTCCGTGCAGGGGACCTCCTCCAGCCCTGCTAAGAAAATGCGAAAGTCTGCAGATAGCTTGCAGCCAGAAAGAGCTAGCCTGGAAAGCTGTTGCTCAGCCTCATCTGCCCATGGCACTACTCGCACACAGGCACAGAGACTGGGGATGCTTGCTTGTCTTGCCACCTCAAACTTCAAACGTAACTTTGGGGGTCCGTGCAGGATGCCTCTGGCAGCCCTGTTCTGAAAATGCGAAAGTCTGGAGATAGCTCGCAGCCAGAAAGTGCTAGCCTGGGATGTTGTTGCTCAGCCTCATCTGCCCATGGCATTGCTCGCACAGAGGCACAGAGACTGGGGCTGCTTGCTTGTCTTGCCACCTCAAACTTCAAACGTAGCTTTGGGGGTCCGTGCAGGGGGCCTCCGGCAGCCCTGCTCCCAAAATGCGAACGTCTGCAGATAGCTCTTAGCCGGAAAGAGCTAGCCTGGAAAGCTGTTGCTCAGCCTCATCTGCCCATGGCACTGCTCGCACAGAGGCACAGAGACTGGGGCTGCTTGCTTGTCTTGCCACCTCAAACTGCAAACGTATCTTTGGTTGTTCTTGAAGTGTACCTCCGACAGCCCTGCTCTGAAAATGCGAACGTCTGCTGATAGCTCGCAGTCAGAAAGAGCTAGCCTAGAAAGCTGTTGCTCAGCCTCATCTGTCCATGGCACTGCTCGCACAGAGGCACAGAGACTGGGGCTGCTTGCTTGTCTTGCCCCCACAAACTTCATACGTAGCTTTGGAGGTCCGTGCAAGTTACCTCCACCAGCCCTGCTCCGAAAATATGAATGTCTGCAGATAGCTCGCAGCCAGAAAGAGCTAGCCTGGAAAGCTGTTGCTCAGCCTCATCTGCCCATGGCACTGCTCGCACAGAGGCACAGAGACTGGGGCTGCTTGCTTGTCTTGCCCCTCAAACTTCAAACGTAGCTTTGGGGGTCCGTGCAGGGGACCTCCGTCAGCCCTGCTCTGAATATGCGAATGTCTGCAGATAGCTTGCAGCCAGAAAGAGCTAGCCTGGAAAGCTGTTGCTCAGCCTCATCTGCCCATGGCACTGCTCGCACACAGGCACAGAGACTGGGGATTCTTGCTTGTCTTGCCACCTCAAACTTCAAACGTAACTTTGGGGGTCCGTGCAGGATGCCTCTGGCAGCCCTGTTCTGAAAATGCGAAAGTCTGGAGATAGCTCGCAGCCAGAAAGTGCTAGCCTGGGATGTTGTTGCTCAGCCTCATCTGCACATGGCACTGCTCGCACAGAGGCACAGAGACTGGGGCTGCTTGCTTGTCTTGCCACCTCAAACTTCAAAAGTAGCTTTAAGGGGGTCCGTGCAGGGGGCCTCCGGCAGCCCTGCTCCCAAAATGCGAACGTCTGCAGATAGCTCTTAGCCGGAAAGAGCTAGCCTGGAAAGCTGTTGCTCAGCCTCATCTGCCCATGGCACTGCTCGCACAGAGGCACAGAGACTGGGGATGCTTGCTTGTCTTGCCACCTCAAACTTCATACGTAGCTTTGGAGGTCCGTGCAAGTTACCTCCACCAGCCCTGCTCCGAAAATATGAATGTCTGCAGATAGCTCGCAGCCAGAAAGAGCTAGCCTGGAAAGCTGTTGCTCAGCCTCATCTGCCCATGTCACTGCTCGCACAGAGGCACAGAGACTGGGACTGCTTGCTTGTCTTGCCCCTCAAACTTCAAACGTAGCTTTGGGGGTCCGTGCCAGGAGCCTCCGGCAGCCTTGATCCGAAAATGCGAATGACTGCAGATAGCTCGCAGACAGAAATATATAGCCTGGAAAGCTGTTGCTCAGCCTCATCTGCCCATGGCACTGCTCGCACAGAGACACAGAGACTGGGGCTGCTTGCTTGTCCTGCCCCATCAAACTCCAAACATAGCTTAGGTGTCACGTGTCGGGCGCCTCCGGCAACCCTGCTCCGAAAATGCAAACGTCTGCAGAAAGCTCACAGCCAGAAAGAGCTAGCCTGGAAAGCTGTTGCTCAGCCTCATCTGCACATGGCACTGCTCGCACAGAGGCACAGAGACTGGGGATGCTTGCTTGTCTTGCCACCTCAAACTTCGAACGTAGCTTTGGGGGTCCGTGCAGGGGACCTCCGGCTATTGTGCTCTGAAAAAGCAAACGTCTGCAGATAGCTCGCAGCCAGAAAGAGCTAGCCTGGAAAGCTGTTGCTCAGCCTCATCTGCCCATGGCACTGCTCGCACAGAGGCACACAGACTGGGGCTGCTTGCTTGTCTTGCCCCCTCAAATGTCATAAGAATTTTGCGGGTCCGTGCAGGGGTCCTTCGGCTGCCCTGCTCTCAAAATGCGAACGTATGCAGATATCTCGCAGACAGAAATTGCTAGCCTGGAAAGATGTTGCTCAGCCTCATCTGCCCATGGCACCGCTCGCACAGAGGCATAGAGAATGAGGCTACTGGCTTGTCTTGCAACCTCAAACTTCAAACGTAACTTTGGGGGTCCGTGCAGGATGCCTCTGGCAGCCCTGTTCTGAAAATGCGAAAGTCTGGAGATAGCTCGCAGCCAGAAAGTGCTAGCCTGGGATGTTGTTGCTCAGCCTCATCTGCCCATGGCACTGCTCGCACAGAGGCACAGAGACTGGGGCTGCTTGCTTGTCTTGCCACCTCCACCTTCAAACGTAGCTTTGGGGGTCCGTGCAGGGGGCCTCCGGCAGCACTGCTCCCAAAATGCAAACGTCTGCAGATAGCTCGCAGCCAGAAAGAGCTAGCCTGCAAAGCTGTTGCTCAGCCTCATTTGCTCATGGCACTACTAGCACAGAGGCACAGAGACTGGGGCTGCTTGCTTGTCTTGCCACCCCAAACTTCAAACGTAGATTTGGGGGTCCGTGCAGGATGCCTCCGGCAGCCCTGTTCTGAAAATGCGAACGTGTGCAGAAATCTCACAGCCAGAAAGAGCTAGCCTGGAAAGCTGTTGCTCAGCCTCATCTGCCCATGGCACTGCTCGCACAGAGGCACAGAGACTGGGGATGCTTGCTTGTCTTGCCCCCTCAAATGTCATAAGAATTTTGGGTGTCCGTGCAGGGGTCCTTCGGCTGCCCTGCTCTCAAAATGCGAACGTATGCAGATATCTCGCAGACAGAAATTGCTAGCCTGGAAAGCTGTTGCTCAGCCTCATCTGCCCATGGCACCACTCGCACAGAGGCACAGAGACTGGGGCTGCTTGCTTGTCTTGCCACCTCAAACTTCGAACGTAGTTTTGGGCGTCCGTGCAGGGGACCTCCGGCTATTGTGCTCTGAAAATGCAAACGTCTGCAGATAGCTCGCAGGCAGAAAGAGCTAGCCTGGAAAGCTGTTGCTCAGCCTCATCTGCCCATGGCACTGCTCGCACAGAGGCACAGAGACTGGGGATGCTTGCTTGTCTTGCCCCCTCAAATGTCATAAGAATTTTGGGGGTCCGTGCAGGGGTCCTTCGGCTGCCCTGCTCTCAAAATGCGAAAGTCTGCAGATAGCTCGCAGTCAGAAAAAGCTAGCCTGGAAAGCTGTTGCTCAGCCTCATCTGCCCATGCCACTGCTCGCACAGAGGCACACAGAGACTGCGGCTGCTTGCTTGTCTTGTCCCCTCAAACTTCAAACGTAGCTTAGGGGGTCCATGCAGGGGGGCTCCGTCTGCCCTGCTCTGAAAATGCGAACGTCTGCGGATAGCTCGCAGACAGAAAGAGCTAGCCTGGAAAGCTGTTGCTCAGCCTCATCTGCCCATGGCACTTCTCGCATAGAGGCACAGAGACTGGGGCTGCTTGCTTGTCTTGCAACCTCAAACTTCAAACCTATCTTTGGGAGTCCGTGAAGTGGTTCACCAGCAGCCCTGGTCTGAAAATGCGAACGTCTGCAGATAGATCGCAGTCAGAAAAAGCTAGCCTGGAAAGCTGTTGCTCAACCTCATCTGCCCATGGCACTGCTCGCACAGATGCACAGAGACTGGGGCTGCTTTCTTGTCTTGCCCCCTCAAACTTCAAACGTACCTTTGGGGTTCCGTGCAGGGGGCCTCCGGCAGCCCTGTTCTGAAAATGCGAACGTCTGCAGTTAGCTCGCAGGCAGAAATAGCTAGCCTGGAAAGCTGTTGCTCAGCCTCATCTGCTCATGGCACTGCTCACACAGAGGCACAGAGACTGGGGCTGCTTGCTTGTCTTGCCACCTCAAACTTCAAACGTATCTTAGGTGGTCTGTGCCAGGAGCCTCCGGCAGCCTTGATCCGAAAATGCGAATGACTGCAGATAGCTCGCAGGCAGAAATATCTAGCCTGGAAAGCTGTTGCTCAGCCTCATCTGCCCATGGCACTGCTCGCACAGAGACACAGAGACTGGGGCTGCTTGCTTGTCCTGCCCCATCAAACTCCAAACATAGCTTAGGTGTCACATGTCGGGCGCCTCCGGCAGCCCTGCTCCGAAAATGCAAACGTCTGCAGAAAGCTCACAGCCAGAAAGAGCTAGCCTGGAAAGCTGTTGCTCAGCCTCATCTGCCCATGGCACTGCTCGCACAGAGGCACAGAGACTGGGGCTGCTTGCTTGTCTTGTCACGTCAAACTTCAAACGTAGATTTGGGGGTCCGTGTAGGGTACCTCCACCAGTCCTGCTCCGAAAATGTGAATGTCTGCAGATAGCTCGCAGCCAGAAACAACTAGCCTGGAAAGCTCTTGCTCAGCCTCATCTGCTCATGGCACTACTCGCACAGAGGCACAGAGACTGGGGCTGCTTGCTTGTCTTGCCACCCCAAACTTCAGACGTAGATTTGGGGGTCCGTGCAGGATGCCTCCGGCAGCCCTGTTCTGAAAATGCGAACGTCTGCAGAAAGCTCGCAGCCAGAAAGAGCTAGCCTGGAAAGCTGTTGCTCAGCCTCATCTGCCCATGGCACTGCTCGCACAGAGGCACAGAGACTGGGGATGCTTGCTTGTCTTGCCCCCTCAAATGTCATAAGAATTTTGGGGGTCCGTGCAGGGGTCCTTCGGCTGCCCTGCTCTGAAAATGCGAACGTATGCAGATATCTCGCAGACAGTAATTGCTATCCTGGAAAGATGTTGCTCAGCCTCATCTGCCCATGGCACCGCTCGCACAGAGGCACAGAGACTGGGGCTGCTTGCTTGTCTTGCAACCTCAAACTTCAAACGTAGCTTAGGTGGTCCGTGCCTTGCGCCTCCGGCACCCATGCTCTGAACATGCGAACGTCTGCAGATAGCTGGCAACCAGAAAGGGCTAGCCTGGAAAGCTGTTGCTCAGCCTCATCAGCCCATGGCACTGCTCGCACAGAGGCACAGAGACTGGGGCTGCTTGCTTGTCTTGCCCCCTGAAACTTGAAACGTACATTTGGGGGTCAGTGCAGGATGCCTTCGGCAGCCCTGCTCTGAAAATGTGAACGTCTGCAGAAAGCTCGCAGCCAGAAAGAGCTAGCCTGGAATGCTGATGCTCAGCCTCATCTGCCCGTGGCACTGCTCACACAGAGGCACAGAGACTGGGTCTGCTTGCTTTTCTTGCCCCTCAAACTTCAATCGTAGCTTAGGTGATCCGTGCAGGATGCCCCCGGCAGCCCTTCACTGTAAATGCGAACGTCTGCAGATAGCTAGCATTCAGAAAGAGCTAGCCTGGAAAGCTGTTGCTCAGCCTCATCTGCCCATGCCACTGCTAGCACAGAGGCACAGAGACTGGGACTGCTTGCTTGTCTTGCCCCCTCAAACTCCGAACATATCTTAGGTGGCACGTGTCGGGCGCCACCGGCAGCCCTGCTCCGAAAATGCAAACGTCTGCAGAAAGCTCGCAGCCAGAAAGAGCTAGCCTGGAAAGCTGTTGCTCAGCCTCATCTGCACATGGCACTGCTCGCACAGAGGCACAGAGACTGGGGCTGCTTGCTTGTCTTGCCACCTCAAACTTCGAACGTAGCTTTGGGGGTCCGTGCAGGGGACCTCCGGCTATTCTGCTCTGAAAAATCAAACGTCTGCAGATAGCTCGCAGCCAGAAAGAGCTAGCCTGGAAAGCTGTTGCTCAGCCTCATCTGCCCATGGCACTGCTCGCACAGAGGCACACAGACTGGGGCTGCTTGCTTGTCTTGCCCCCTCAAATGTCATAAGAATTTTGCGGGTCCGTGCAGGGGTCCTTCGGCTGCCCTGCTCTCAAAATGCGAACGTATGCAGATATCTCGCAGACAGAAATTGCTAGCCTGGAAAGATGTTGCTCAGCCTCATCTGCCCATGGCACCGCTCGCACAGAGGCATAGAGAATGAGGCTACTGGCTTGTCTTGCAACCTCAAACTTCAAACGTAACTTTGGGGGTCCGTGCAGGATGCCTCTGGCAGCCCTGTTCTGAAAATGCGAAAGTCTGGAGATAGCTCGCAGCCAGAAAGTGCTAGCCTGGGATGTTGTTGCTCAGCCTCATCTGCCCATGGCACTGCTCGCACAGAGGCACAGAGACTGGGGCTGCTTGCTTGTCTTGCCACCTCCACCTTCAAACGTAGCTTTGGGGGTCCGTGCAGGGGGCCTCCGGCAGCACTGCTCCCAAAATGCAAACGTCTGCAGATAGCTCGCAGCCAGAAAGAGCTAGCCTGCAAAGCTGTTGCTCAGCCTCATCTGCCCATGGCACTGCTCGCACAGAGGCACAGAGACTGGGGCTGCTTGCTTGTCTTGCCACCTCAAACTTCAAACGTAACTTTGGGGGTCCGTGCAGGGTACCTCCACCAGTCCTGCTCCGAAAATGCGAACGTCTGCAGATAGCTCGCAGGCAGAAAGAGCAAGCCTGCAAAGCTGTTGCTCAGCCTCATTTGCTCATGGCACTACTAGCACAGAGGCACAGAGACTGGGGCTGCTTGCTTGTCTTGCCACCCCAAACTTCAAACGTAGATTTGGAGGTCCGTGCAGGATGCCTCCGGCAGCCCTGTTCTGAAAATGCGAACGTGTGCAGAAATCTCACAGCCAGAAAGAGCTAGCCTGGAAAGCTGTTGCTCAGCCTCATCTGCCCATGGCACTGCTCGCACAGAGGCACAGAGACGGGGGCTGCTTGCTTGTCTTGCCCCCTCAAATGTCATAAGAATTTTGGGTGTCCGTGCAGGGGTCCTTCGGCTGCCCTGCTCTCAAAATGCGAACGTATGCAGATATCTCGCAGACAGAAATTGCTAGCCTGGAAAGCTGTTGCTCAGCCTCATCTGCCCATGGCACCACTCGCACAGAGGCACAGAGACTGGGGCTGCTTGCTTGTCTTGCCACCTCAAACTTCGAACGTAGTTTTGGGCGTCCGTGCAGGGGACCTCCGGCTATTGTGCTCTGAAAATGCAAACGTCTGCAGATAGCTCGCAGCCAGAAAGAGCTAGCCTGGAAAGCTGTTGCTCAGCCTCATCTGCCCATGGCACTGCTCGCACAGAGGCACAGAGACTGGGGATGCTTGCTTGTCTTGCCCCCTCAAATGTCATAAGAATTTTGGGGGTCCGTGCAGGGGTCCTTCGGCTGCCCTGCTCTCAAAATGCGAAAGTCTGCAGATAGCTCGCAGTCAGAAAAAGCTAGCCTGGAAAGCTGTTGCTCAGCCTCATCTGCCCATGCCACTGCTCGCACAGAGGCACACAGAGACTGCGGCTGCTTGCTTGTCTTGTCCCCTCAAACTTCAAACGTAGCTTAGGGGGTCCATGCAGGGGGGCTCCGTCTGCCCTGCTCTGAAAATGCGAACGTCTGCGGATAGCTCGCAGACAGAAAGAGCTAGCCTGGAAAGCTGTTGCTCAGCCTCATCTGCCCATGGCACTTCTCGCATGGAGGCACAGAGACTGGGGCTGCTTGCTTGTCTTGCAACCTCAAACTTCAAACCTATCTTTGGGAGTCCGTGAAGTGGTTCACCAGCAGCCCTGGTCTGAAAATGCGAACGTCTGCAGATAGATCGCAGTCAGAAAAAGCTAGCCTGGAAAGCTGTTGCTCAACCTCATCTGCCCATGGCACTGCTCGCACAGATGCACAGAGACTGGGGCTGCTTTCTTGTCTTCCCCCCTCAAACTTCAAACGTACCTTTGGGGTTCCGTGCAGGGGGCCTCCGGCAGCCCTGTTCTGAAAATGTGAATGTCTGCAGATAGCTCGCAGCCAGAAACAACTAGACTGGAAAGCTCTTGCTCAGCCTCATCTGCTCATGGCACTACTCGCACAGAGGCACAGAGACTGGGGCTGCTTGCTTGTCTTGCCACCCCAAACTTCAGACGTAGATTTGGGGGTCCGTGCAGGATGCCTCCGGCAGCCCTGTTCTGAAAATGCGAACGTCTGCAGAAAGCTCGCAGCCAGAAAGAGCTAGCCTGGAAAGCTGTTGCTCAGCCTCATCTGCCCATGGCACTGCTCGCACAGAGGCACAGAGACTGGGGATGCTTGCTTGTCTTGCCCCCTCAAATGTCATAAGAATTTTGGGGGTCGGTGCAGGGGTCCTTCGGCTGCCCTGCTCTCAAAATGCGAACGTATGCAGATATCTCGCAGACAGTTATTGCTATCCTGGAAAGATGTTGCTCAGCCTCATCTGCCCATGGCACCGCTCGCACAGAGGCACAGAGACTGGGTCTGCTTGCTTTTCTTGCCCCTCAAACTTCAATCGTAGCTTAGGTGATCCGTGCAGGATGCCCCCGGCAGCCCTTCACTGTAAATGCGAACGTCTGCAGATAGCTAGCATTCAGAAAGAGCTAGCCTGGAAAGCTGTTGCTCAGCCTCATCTGCCCATGCCACTGCTAGCACAGAGGCACAGAGACTGGGACTGCTTGCTTGTCTTGCCCCCTCAAACTCCGAACATATCTTAGGTGGCACGTGTCGGGCGCCACCGGCAGCCCCGCTCCGAAAATGCAAACGTCTGCAGAAAGCTCGCAGCCAGAAAGAGCTAGCCTGGAAAGCTGTTGCTCAGCCTCATCTGCACATGGCACTGCTCGCACAGAGGCACAGAGACTGGGGCTGCTTGCTTGTCCTGCCCCATCAAACTCCAAACATAGCTTAGGTGTCACGTGTCGGGCGCCTCCGGCAACCCTGCTCCGAAAATGCAAACGTCTGCAGAAAGCTCACAGCCAGAAAGAGCTAGCCTGGAAAGCTGTTGCTCAGCCTCATCTGCCCATGGCACTGCTCGCACAGAGGCACAGAGACTGGGGCTGCTTGCTTGTCTTGCCACCTCAAACTTCGAACGTAGCTTTGGGGGTCCGTGCAGGGGACCTCCGGCTATTCTGCTCTGAAAAATCAAACGTCTGCAGATAGCTCGCAGCCAGAAAGAGCTAGCCTGGAAAGCTGTTGCTCAGCCTCATCTGCCCATGGCACTGCTCGCACAGAGGCACAGAGACTGGGGCTGCTTGCTTGTCTTGCCACCTCAAACTTCAAACGTAACTTTGGGGGTCCGTGCAGGGTACCTCCACCAGTCCTGCTCCGAAAATGCGAACGTCTGCAGATAGCTCGCAGGCAGAAAGAGCTAGCTTGGAAAGCTCTTGCTCAGCCTCATTTGCTCATGGCACTACTAGCACAGAGGCACAGAGACTGGGGCTGCTTGCTTGTCTTGCCACCCCAAACTTCAAACGTAGATTTGGGGGTCCGTGCAGGATGCCTCCGGCAGCCCTGTTCTGAAAATGCGAACGTGTGCAGAAATCTGACAGCCAGAAAGAGCTAGCCTGGAAAGCTGTTGCTCAGCCTCATCTGCCCATGGCACTGCTCGCACAGAGGCACAGAGACGGGGGCTGCTTGCTTGTCTTGCCCCCTCAAATGTCATAAGAATTTTGGGTGTCCGTGCAGGGGTCCTTCGGCTGCCCTGCTCTCAAAATGCGAACGTATGCAGATATCTCGCAGACAGAAATTGCTAGCCTGGAAAGCTGTTGCTCAGCCTCATCTGCCCATGGCACCACTCGCACAGAGGCACAGAGACTGGGGCTGCTTGCTTGTCTTGCCACCTCAAACTTCGAACGTAGTTTTGGGCGTCCGTGCAGGGGACCTCCGGCTATTGTGCTCTGAAAATGCAAACGTCTGCAGATAGCTCGCAGCCAGAAAGAGCTAGCCTGGAAAGCTGTTGCTCAGCCTCATCTGCCCATGGCACTGCTCGCACAGAGGCACAGAGACTGGGGATGCTTGCTTGTCTTGCCCCCTCAAATGTCATAAGAATTTTGGGGGTCCGTGCAGGGGTCCTTCGGCTGCCCTGCTCTCAAAATGCGAACGTCTGCATATAGCTCGCAGTCAGAAAAAGCTAGCCTGGAAAGCTGTTGCTCAGCCTCATCTGCCCATGCCACTGCTCGCACAGAGGCACACAGAGACTGCGGCTGCTTGCTTGTCTTGTCCCCTCAAACTTCAAACGTAGCTTAGGGGGTCCATGCAGGGGGGCTCCGTCTGCCCTGCTCTGAAAATGCGAACGTCTGCGGATAGCTCGCAGACAGAAAGAGCTAGCCTGGAAAGCTGTTGCTCAGCCTCATCTGCCCATGGCACTTCTCGCATAGAGGCACAGAGACTGGGGCTGCTTGCTTGTCTTGCAACCTCAAACTTCAAACCTATCTTTGGGAGTCCGTGAAGTGGTTCACCAGCAGCCCTGGTCTGAAAATGCGAACGTCTGCAGATAGATCGCAGTCAGAAAAATCTAGCCTGGAAAGCTGTTGCTCAACCTCATCTGCCCATGGCACTGCTCGCACAGATGCACAGAGACTGGGGCTGCTTTCTTGTCTTGCCCCCTCAAACTTCAAACGTACCTTTGGGGTTCCGTGCAGGGGGCCTCCGGCAGCCCTGTTCTGAAAATGCGAACGTCTGCAGTTAGCTCGCAGGCAGAAATAGCTAGCCTGGAAAGCTGTTGCTCAGCCTCATCTGCTCATGGCACTGCTCACACAGAGGCACAGAGACTGGGGCTGCTTCCTTGTCTTGCCACCTCAAACTTCAAACGTATCTTAGGTGGTCTGTGCCAGGAGCCTCCGGCAGCCTTGATCCGAAAATGCGAATGACTGCAGATAGCTCGCAGGCAGAAATATCTAGCCTGGAAAGCTGTTGCTCAGCCTCATCTGCCCATGGCACTGCTCGCACAGAGACACAGAGACTGGGGCTGCTTGCTTGTCCTGCCCCATCAAACTCCAAACATAGCTTAGGTGTCACATGTCGGGCGCCTCCGGCAGCCCTGCTCCGAAAATGCAAACGTCTGCAGAAAGCTCACAGCCAGAAAGAGCTAGCCTGGAAAGCTGTTGCTCAGCCTCATCTGCCCATGGCACTGCTCGCACAGAGGCACAGAGACTGGGGCTGCTTGCTTGTCTTGTCACCTCAAACTTCAAACGTAGATTTGGGGGTCCGTGTAGGGTACATCCACCAGTCCTGCTCCGAAAATGTGAATGTCTGCAGATAGCTCGCAGCCAGAAACAACTAGCCTGGAAAGCTCTTGCTCAGCCTCATCTGCTCATGGCACTACTCGCACAGAGGCACAGAGACTGGGGCTGCTTGCTTGTCTTGCCACCCCAAACTTCAGACGTAGATTTGGGGGTCCGTGCAGGATGCCTCCGGCAGCCCTGTTCTGAAAATGCGAACGTCTGCAGAAAGCTCGCAGCCAGAAAGAGCTAGCCTGGAAAGCTGTTGCTCAGCCTCATCTGCCCATGGCACTGCTCGCACAGAGGCACAGAGACTGGGGATGCTTGCTTGTCTTGCCCCCTCAAATGTCATAAGAATTTTGGGGGTCCGTGCAGGGGTCCTTCGGCTGCCCTGCTCTCAAAATGCGAACGTATGCAGATATCTCGCAGACAGTAATTGCTAGCCTGGAAAGATGTTGCTCAGCCTCATCTGCCCATGGCACCGCTCGCACAGAGGCACAGAGACTGGGGCTGCTTGCTTGTCTTGCAACCTCAAACTTCAAACGTAGCTTAGGTGGTCCGTGCCGTGCGCCTCCGGCACCCATGCTCTGAACATGCGAACGTCTGCAGATAGCTGGCAACCAGAAAGTGCTAGCCTGGAAAGCTGTTGCTCAGCCTCATCTGCCCATGGCACTGCTCGCACAGAGGCACAGAGACTGGGGCTGCTTGCTTGTCTTGCCCCCTGAAACTTGAAACGTACATTTGGGGGTCAGTGCAGGATGCCTTCGGCAGCCCTGCTCTGAAAATATGAACGTCTGCAGAAAGCTCGCAGCCAGAAAGAGCTAGCCTGGAATGCTGATGCTCAGCCTCATCTGCCCGTGGCACTGCTCACACAGAGGCGCAGAGACTGGGTCTGCTTGCTTTTCTTGCCCCTCAAACTTCAATCGTAGCTTAGGTGATCCGTGCAGGATGCCCCCGGCAGCCCTTCACTGTAAATGCGAACGTCTGCAGATAGCTAGCAGACAGAAAGAGCTAGCCTGGAAAGCTGTTGCTCAGCCTCATCTGCCCATGCCACTGCTAGCACAGAGGCACAGAGACTGGGACTGCTTGCTTGTCTTGCCCCCTCAAACTCCGAACATATCTTAGGTGGCACGTGTCGGGCGCCACCGGCAGCCCTGCTCCGAAAATGCAAACGTCTGCAGAAAGCTCGCAGCCAGAAAGAGCTAGCCTGGAAAGCTGTTGCTCAGCCTCATCTGCCCATGGCACTGCTCGCACAGAGGCACAGAGACTGGGGCTGCTTGCTTGTCTTGCTACCTTAAACTTCACACGCAGATTTTGGGGTCCATGCAGGGCGCCTCTGCCAGCCGTGCTCTGAAAATGCGAATGACTGCAGATAGCTCGCAGACAGAAATATCTAGCCTGGAAAGCTGTTGCTCAGCCTCATCTGCCCATGGCACTGCTCGCACAGAGGCACAGAGACTGGGGCTGCTTGCTTGTCTTGCAACCTCAAACTTCAAACCTATTTTTGAGAGTCCGTGAAGTGGTGCACCAGCAGCCCTGGTCTGAAAATGCGAACGTCCGCAGATAGATCGCAGTCAGAAAAAGCTAGCCTGGAAAGCTGTTGCTCAACCTCATCTGCCCATGGCACTGCTCGCACAGATGCACAGAGACTGGGGCTGCTTGCTTGTCTTGCCACCTCAAACTTCAAACGTACCTTTGGGGTTCCGTGCAGGGGGCCTCCGGCAGCCCTGTTCTGAAAATGCGAACGTCTGCAGTTAGCTCGCAGCCAGAAAGAGCTAGCCTGGAAAGCTGTTTCTCAGCCTCATCTGCACATGGCACTGCTCACACAGAGGCACAGAGACTGGGACTGCTTGCTTTTCTTGCCCCCTCAAACTTCAAACGTACATTTGGGGGTCCGTGCCAGGAGCCTCCGGCAGCCTTGATCCGAAAATGCGAATGACTGCAGATAGCTCGCAGGCAGAAATATCTAGCCTGGAAAGCTGTTGCTCAGCCTCATCTGCCCATGGCACTGCTCGCACAGAGACACAGAGACTGGGGCTTCTTGCTTGTCCTGCCCCCTCAAACTCCAAACATATCTTAGGTGGCACGTGTCGGGCGCCTCCGGCAGCCCTGCTCCGAAAATGCAAACGTCTGCAGAAAGCTCGCAGCCAGAAAGAGCTAGCCTGCAAAGCTGTTGCTCAGCCTCTTCTGCCCATGGTACTGCTCGCACAGAGGCACAGATACTGGGGCTGCTTGCTTGTCTTACCACCTCAAACTTCATACGTAGCTTTGGAGGTCCGTGCAGGTTACCTCCACCAGCCCTGCTCCAAAAATATGAATGTTGCAGATAGCTCGCAGCCAGAAAGAGCTGGCCTGGAAAGCTGTTGCTCAGCCTCATCTGCCCATGGCACTGTTCGCACAGAGGCACAGAGACTGGGTCTGCTTGCTTGTCTTGCTACCTTAAACTTCACACGTAGATTTTGGGGTCCGTGCAGGGCGACTCTGGCAGCCGTGCTCCGAAAATGCGAATAACTGCAGATAGCTCGCAGACAGAAATATCTAGCCTGGAAAGCTGTTGCTCAGCCTCATCTGCCCATGGCACTGCTCGCACAGAGGCACAGAGACTGGGGCTGCTTGCTTGTCCTGCCCCCTCAAACTCCAAACATAGCTTAGGTGGCACGTGTCGGGCGCCTCCACCAGTCCTGCTCCGAAAATGTGAATGTCTGCAGATAGCTCGCAGCCATAAAGAGCTAGCCTGGAAAGCTCTTGCTCAGCCTCATCTGCTCATGGCACTACTCGCACCGAGGCACAGAGAATGGAGCTGCTTGCTTGTCTTGCCACCCCAAACTTCAGACTTAGATTTGGGGGTCCGTGCAGGATGCCTCCGGCAGCCCTCTTCTGAAAATGCGAACGTCTGCAGAAAGATCACAGCCAGAAAGAGCTAGCCTGGAAAGCTGTTGCTCAGCCTCATCTGCCCATGGCACTACTCGCACCGAGGCACAGAGACTGGGGCTGCTTGCTTGTCTTGCCACCCCAAACTTCAAACGTAGATTTGGGGGTCCGTGCAGGATGCCTCCGGCAGCCCTGTTCTGAACATGCGAACGTCTGCAGATAGCTGGCAACCAGAAAGTGCTAGCCTGGAAAGCTGTTGCTCAGCCTCATCTGCCCATGGCACTGCTCGCACAGAGGCACAGAGACCGGGGCTGCTTGCTTGTCTTGCCACCTCAAACTTCAAACGTACATTTGGGGGTCCGTGCCAGGAGCCTCCGGCAGCCTTGATCCGAAAATGCGAATGACTGCAGATAGCTCGCAGGCAGAAATATCTAGCCTGGAAAGCTGTTGCTCAGCCTCATCTGCCCATGGCACTGCTCGCACAGAGACACAGAGACTGGGGCTGCTTGCTTGTCCTGCCCCATCAAACTCCAAACATAGCTTAGGTGGCATGTGTCGGGCGCCTCCGGCAGCCCTGCTCCGAAAATGCAAACGTCTGCAGAAAGCTCACAGCCAGAAAGAGCTAGCCTGGAAAGCTGTTGCTCAGCCTCATCTGCCCATGGCACTGCTCACACAGAGGCACAGAGACTGGGTCTGCTTGCTTTTCTTGCCCCTCAAACTTCAATCGTAGCTTAGGTGATCCGTGCAGGATGCCCCCGGCAGCCCTTCACTGTAAATGCGAACGTCTGCAGATAGCTAGCATTCAGAAAGAGCTAGCCTGGAAAGCTGTTGCTCAGCCTCATCTGCTCATGCCACTGCTAGCACAGAGGCACAGAGACAGGGACTGCTTGCTTGTCTTGCCCCCTCAAACTCCGAACATATCTTAGGTGGCACGTGTCGGGCGCCACCGGCAGCCCCGCTCCGAAAATGCAAACGTCTGCAGAAAGCTCGCAGCCAGAAAGAGCTAGCCTGGAAAGCTGTTGCTCAGCCTCATCTGCACATGGCACTGCTCGCACAGAGGCACAGAGACTGGGGCTGCTTGCTTGTCCTGCCCCATCAAACTCCAAACATAGCTTAGGTGTCACGTGTCGGGCGCCTCCGGCAACCCTGCTCCGAAAATGCAAACGTCTGCAGAAAGCTCACAGCCAGAAAGAGCTAGCCTGGAAAGCTGTTGCTCAGCCTCATCTGCCCATGGCACTGCTCGCACAGAGGCACAGAGACTGGGGCTGCTTGCTTGTCTTGCCACCTCAAACTTCGAACGTAGCTTTGGGGGTCCGTGCAGGGGACCTCCGGCTATTCTGCTCTGAAAAATCAAACGTCTGCAGATAGCTCGCAGCCAGAAAGAGCTAGCCTGGAAAGCTGTTGCTCAGCCTCATCTGCCCATGGCACTGCTCGCACAGAGGCACAGAGACTGGGGCTGCTTGCTTGTCTTGCCACCTCAAACTTCAAACGTAACTTTGGGGGTCCGTGCAGGGTACGTCCACCAGTCCTGCTCCGAAAATGCGAACGTCTGCAGATAGCTCGCAGGCAGAAAGAGCTAGCTTGGAAAGCTCTTGCTCAGCCTCATTTGCTCATGGCACTACTAGCACAGAGGCACAGAGACTGGGGCTGCTTGCTTGTCTTGCCACCCCAAACTTCAAACGTAGATTTGGGGGTCCGTGCAGGATGCCTCCGGCAGCCCTGTTCTGAAAATGCGAACGTGTGCAGAAATCTCACAGCCAGAAAGAGCTAGCCTGGAAAGCTGTTGCTCAGCCTCATCTGCCCATGGCACTGCTCGCACAGAGGCACAGAGACGGGGGCTGCTTGCTTGTCTTGCCCCCTCAAATGTCATAAGAATTTTGGGTGTCCGTGCAGGGGTCCTTCGGCTGCCCTGCTCTCAAAATGCGAACGTATGCAGATATCTCGCAGACAGAAATTGCTAACCTGGAAAGCTGTTGCTCAGCCTCATCTGCCCATGGCACCACTCGCACAGAGGCACAGAGACTGGGGCTGCTTGCTTGTCTTGCCACCTCAAACTTCGAACGTAGTTTTGGGCGTCCGTGCAGGGGACCTCCGGCTATTGTGCTCTGAAAATGCGAACGTCTGCAGATAGCTCGCAGCCAGAAAGAGCTAGCCTGGAAAGCTGTTGCTCAGCCTCATCTGCCCATGGCACTGCTCGCACAGAGGCACAGAGACTGGGGATGCTTGCTTGTCTTGCCCCCTCAAATGTCATAAGAATTTTGGGGGTCCGTGCAGGGGTCCTTCGGCTGCCCTGCTCTCAAAATGCGAAAGTCTGCAGATAGCTCGCAGTCAGAAAAAGCTAGCCTGGAAAGCTGTTGCTCAGCCTCATCTGCCCATGCCACTGCTCGCACAGAGGCACACAGAGACTGCGGCTGCTTGCTTGTCTTGTCCCCTCAAACTTCAAACGTAGCTTAGGGGGTCCATGCAGGGGGGCTCCGTCTGCCCTGCTCTGAAAATGCGAACGTCTGCGGATAGCTCGCAGACAGAAAGAGCTAGCCTGGAAAGCTGTTGCTCAGCCTCATCTGCCCATGGCACTTCTCGCATAGAGGCACAGAGACTGGGGCTGCTTGCTTGTCTTGCAACCTCAAACTTCAAACCTATCTTTGGGAGTCCGTGAAGTGGTTCACCAGCAGCCCTGGTCTGAAAATGCGAACGTCTGCAGATAGATCGCAGTCAGAAAAAGCTAGCCTGGAAAGCTGTTGCTCAGCCTCATCTGCCCATGGCACTACTCGCACCGAGGCACAGAGACTGGGGCTGCTTGCTTGTCTTGCCACCCCAAACTTCAAACGTAGATTTGGGGGTCCGTGCAGGATGCCTCCGGCAGCCCTGTTCTGAACATGCGAACGTCTGCAGATAGCTGGCAACCAGAAAGTGCTAGCCTGGAAAGCTGTTGCTCAGCCTCATCTGCCCATGGCACTGCTCGCACAGAGGCACAGAGACCGGGGCTGCTTGCTTGTCTTGCCACCTCAAACTTCAAACGTACATTTGGGGGTCCGTGCCAGGAGCCTCCGGCAGCCTTGATCCGAAAATGCGAATGACTGCAGATAGCTCGCAGGCAGAAATATCTAGCCTGGAAAGCTGTTGCTCAGCCTCATCTGCCCATGGCACTGCTCGCACAGAGACACAGAGACTGGGGCTGCTTGCTTGTCCTGCCCCATCAAACTCCAAACATAGCTTAGGTGTCACGTGTCGGGCGCCTCCGGCAGCCCTGCTCCGAAAATGCAAACGTCTGCAGAAAGCTCACAGCCAGAAAGAGCTAGCCTGGAAAGCTGTTGCTCAGCCTCATCTGCCCATGGCACTGCTCACACAGAGGCACAGAGACTGGGTCTGCTTGCTTTTCTTGCCCCTCAAACTTCAATCGTAGCTTAGGTGATCCGTGCAGGATGCCCCCGGCAGCCCTTCACTGTAAATGCGAACGTCTGCAGATAGCTAGCATTCAGAAAGAGCTAGCCTGGAAAGCTGTTGCTCAGCCTCATCTGCACATGGCACTGCTCGCACAGAGGCACAGAGACTGGGGCTGCTTGCTTGTCCTGCCCCATCAAACTCCAAACATAGCTTAGGTGTCACGTGTCGGGCGCCTCCGGCAACCCTGCTCCGAAAATGCAAACGTCTGCAGAAAGCTCACAGCCAGAAAGAGCTAGCCTGGAAAGCTGTTGCTCAGCCTCATCTGCCCATGGCACTGCTCGCACAGAGGCACAGAGACTGGGGCTGCTTGCTTGTCTTGCCACCTCAAACTTCGAACGTAGCTTTGGGGGTCCGTGCAGGGGACCTCTGGCTATTCTGCTCTGAAAAATCAAACGTCTGCAGATAGCTCGCAGCCAGAAAGAGCTAGCCTGGAAAGCTGTTGCTCAGCCTCATCTGCCCATGGCACTGCTCGCACAGAGGCACAGAGACTGGGGCTGCTTGCTTGTCTTGCCACCTCAAACTTCAAACGTAACTTTGGGGGTCCGTGCAGGGTACCTCCACCAGTCCTGCTCCGAAAATGCGAACGTCTGCAGATAGCTCGCAGGCAGAAAGAGCTAGCTTGGAAAGCTCTTGCTCAGCCTCATTTGCTCATGGCACTACTAGCACAGAGGCACAGAGACTGGGGCTGCTTGCTTGTCTTGCCACCCCAAACTTCAAACGTAGATTTGGGGGTCCGTGCAGGATGCCTCCGGCAGCCCTGTTCTGAAAATGCGAACGTGTGCAGAAATCTCACAGCCAGAAAGAGCTAGCCTGGAAAGCTGTTGCTCAGCCTCATCTGCCCATGGCACTGCTCGCACAGAGGCACAGAGACGGGGGCTGCTTGCTTGTCTTGCCCCCTCAAATGTCATAAGAATTTTGGGTGTCCGTGCAGGGGTCCTTCGGCTGCCCTGCTCTCAAAATGCGAACGTATGCAGATATCTCGCAGACAGAAATTGCTAGCCTGGAAAGCTGTTGCTCAGCCTCATCTGCCCATGGCACCACTCGCACAGAGGCACAGAGACTGGGGCTGCTTGCTTGTCTTGCCACCTCAAACTTCGAACGTAGTTTTGGGCGTCCGTGCAGGGGACCTCCGGCTATTGTGCTCTGAAAATGCGAACGTCTGCAGATAGCTCGCAGCCAGAAAGAGCTAGCCTGGAAAGCTGTTGCTCAGCCTCATCTGCCCATGGCACTGCTCGCACAGAGGCACAGAGACTGGGGATGCTTGCTTGTCTTGCCCCCTCAAATGTCATAAGAATTTTGGGGGTCCGTGCAGGGGTCCTTCGGCTGCCCTGCTCTCAAAATGCGAAAGTCTGCAGATAGCTCGCAGTCAGAAAAAGCTAGCCTGGAAAGCTGTTGCTCAGCCTCATCTGCCCATGCCACTGCTCGCACAGAGGCACACAGAGACTGCGGCTGCTTGCTTGTCTTGTCCCCTCAAACTTCAAACGTAGCTTAGGGGGTCCATGCAGGGGGGCTCCGTCTGCCCTGCTCTGAAAATGCGAACGTCTGCGGATAGCTCGCAGACAGAAAGAGCTAGCCTGGAAAGCTGTTGCTCAGCCTCATCTGCCCATGGCACTTCTCGCATAGAGGCACAGAGACTGGGGCTGCTTGCTTGTCTTGCAACCTCAAACTTCAAACCTATCTTTGGGAGTCCGTGAAGTGGTTCACCAGCAGCCCTGGTCTGAAAATGCGAACGTCTGCAGATAGATCGCAGTCAGAAAAAGCTAGCCTGGAAAGCTGTTGCTCAACCTCATCTGCCCATGGCACTGCTCGCACAGATGCACAGAGACTGGGGCTGGTTTCTTGTCTTGCCCCCTCAAACTTCAAACGTACCTTTGGGGTTCCGTGCAGGGGGCCTCCGGCAGCCCTGTTCTGAAAATGCGAACGTCTGCAGTTAGCTCGCAGGCAGAAATAGCTAGCCTGGAAAGCTGTTGCTCAGCCTCATCTGCTCATGGCACTGCTCACACAGAGGCACAGAGACTGGGGCTGCTTGCTTGTCTTGCCACCTCAAACTTCAAACGTATCTTAGGTGGTCTGTGCCAGGAGCCTCCGGCAGCCTTGATCCGAAAATGCGAATGACTGCAGATAGCTCGCAGGCAGAAATATCTAGCCTGGAAAGCTGTTGCTCAGCCTCATCTGCCCATGGCACTGCTCGCACAGAGACACAGAGACTGGGGCTGCTTGCTTGTCCTGCCCCATCAAACTCCAAACATAGCTTAGGTGTCACATGTCGGGCGCCTCCGGCAGCCCTGCTCCGAAAATGCAAACGTCTGCAGAAAGCTCACAGCCAGAAAGAGCTAGCCTGGAAAGCTGTTGCTCAGCCTCATCTGCCCATGGCACTGCTCGCACAGAGGCACAGAGACTGGGGCTGCTTGCTTGTCTTGTCACCTCAAACTTCAAACGTAGATTTGGGGGTCCGTGTAGGGTACCTCCACCAGTCCTGCTCCGAAAATGTGAATGTCTGCAGATAGCTCGCAGCCAGAAACAACTAGCCTGGAAAGCTCTTGCTCAGCCTCATCTGCTCATGGCACTACTCGCACAGAGGCACAGAGACTGGGGCTGCTTGCTTGTCTTGCCACCCCAAACTTCAGACGTAGATTTGGGGGTCCGTGCAGGATGCCTCCGGCAGCCCTGTTCTGAAAATGCGAACGTCTGCAGAAAGCTCGCAGCCAGAAAGAGCTAGCCTGGAAAGCTGTTGCTCAGCCTCATCTGCCCATGGCACTGCTCGCACAGAGGCACAGAGACTGGGGATGCTTGCTTGTCTTGCCCCCTCAAATGTCATAAGAATTTTGGGGGTCCGTGCAGGGGTCCTTCGGCTGCCCTGCTCTCAAAATGCGAACGTATGCAGATATCTCGCAGACAGTAAATGCTAGCCTGGAAAGATGTTGCTCAGCCTCATCTGCCCATGGCACCGCTCGCACAGAGGCACAGAGACTGGGGCTGCTTGCTTGTCTTGCAACCTCAAACTTCAAACGTAGCTTAGGTGGTCCGTGCCGTGCGCCTCCGGCACCCATGCTCTGAACATGCGAACGTCTGCAGATAGCTGGCAACCAGAAAGTGCTAGCCTGGAAAGCTGTTGCTCAGCCTCATCTGCCCATGGCACTGCTCGCACAGAGGCACAGAGACTGGGGCTGCTTGCTTGTCTTGCCCCCTGAAACTTGAAACGTACATTTGGGGGTCAGTGCAGGATGCCTTCGGCAGCCCTGCTCTGAAAATATGAACGTCTGCAGAAAGCTCGCAGCCAGAAAGAGCTAGCCTGGAATGCTGATGCTCAGCCTCATCTGCCCGTGGCACTGCTCACACAGAGGCGCAGAGACTGGGTCTGCTTGCTTTTCTTGCCCCTCAAACTTCAATCGTAGCTTAGGTGATCCGTGCAGGATGCCCCCGGCAGCCCTTCACTGTAAATGCGAACGTCTGCAGATAGCTAGCATTCAGAAAGAGCTAGCCTGGAAAGCTGTTGCTCAGCCTCATCTGCCCATGCCACTGCTAGCACAGAGGCACAGAGACTGGGACTGCTTGCTTGTCTTGCCCCCTCAAACTCCGAACATATCTTAGGTGGCACGTGTCGGGCGCCACCGGCAGCCCTGCTCCGAAAATGCAAACGTCTGCAGAAAGCTCGCAGCCAGAAAGAGCTAGCCTGGAAAGCTGTTGCTCAGCCTCATCTGCCCATGGCACTGCTCGCACAGAGGCACAGAGACTGGGGCTGCTTGCTTGTCTTGCTACCTTAAACTTCACACGCAGATTTTGGGGTCCATGCAGGGCGCCTCTGCCAGCCGTGCTCTGAAAATGCGAATGACTGCAGATAGCTCGCAGACAGAAATATCTAGCCTGGAAAGCTGTTGCTCAGCCTCATCTGCCCATGGCACTGCTCGCACAGAGGCACAGAGACTGGGGCTGCTTGCTTGTCTTGCCCCCTGAAACTTCAAACGTACCTTTGGGGGTCCGTGCAGGGTACCTCCTTCAGCCCTGCTCTGAACATGCGAACGTCTGCAGAAAGCTAGCAGTCAGAAAGAGCTAGCCTGGAAAGCTCTTGCTCAGCCTCATCTGCCCATGGCACTTCCCGCACAGAGGCACAGAGACTGGGGCTGCTTGCTTGTCTTGCAACCTCAAACTTCAAACCTATTTTTGAGAGTCCGTGAAGTGGTGCACCAGCAGCCCTGGTCTGAAAATGCGAAGGTCCGCAGATAGATCGCAGTCAGAAAAAGCTAGCCTGGAAAGCTGTTGCTCAACCTCATCTGCCCATGGCACTGCTCGCACAGATGCACAGAGACTGGGGCTGCTTGCTTGTCTTGCCACCTCAAACTTCAAACGTACCTTTGGGGTTCCGTGCAGGGGGCCTCCGGCAGCCCTGTTCTGAAAATGCGAACGTCTGCAGTTAGCTCGCAGCCAGAAAGAGCTAGCCTGGAAAGCTGTTGCTCAGCCTCATCTGCTCATGGCACTGCTCACACAGAGGCACAGAGACTGGGGCTGCTTGCTTTTCTTGCCCCTCAAACTTCAAACGTAGCTTTGGGGGTCCGTGCAGGAGACCTCCACCAGTCCTGCTCCGAAAATGTGAATGTCTGCAGATAGCTCGCAGCCATAAAGAGCTAGCCTGGAAAGCTCTTGCTCAGCCTCATCTGCTCATGGCACTACTCGCACCGAGGCACAGAGAATGGAGCTGCTTGCTTGTCTTGCCACCCCAAACTTCAGACTTAGATTTGGGGGTCCGTGCAGGATGCCTCCGGCAGCCCTCTTCTGAAAATGCGAACGTCTGCAGAAAGATCACAGCCAGAAAGAGCTAGCCTGGAAAGCTGTTGCTCAGCCTCATCTGCCCATGGCACTACTCGCACTGAGGCACAGAGACTGGGGCTGCTTGCTTGTCTTGCCACCCCAAACTTCAAACGTAGATTTGGGGGTCCGTGCAGGATGCCTCCGGCAGCCCTGTTCTGAACATGCGAACGTCTGCAGATAGCTGGCAACCAGAAAGTGCTAGCCTGGAAAGCTGTTGCTCAGCCTCATCTGCCCATGGCACTGCTCGCACAGAGGCACAGAGACCGGGGCTGCTTGCTTGTCTTGCCACCTCAAACTTCAAACGTACATTTGGGGGTCCGTGCCAGGAGCCTCCGGCAGCCTTGATCCGAAAATGCGAATGACTGCAGATAGATCTCAGGCAGAAATATCTAGCCTGGAAAGCTGTTGCTCAGCCTCATCTGCCCATGGCACTGCTCGCACAGAGACACAGAGACTGGGGCTGCTTGCTTGTCCTGCCCCATCAAACTCCAAACATAGCTTAGGTGTCACGTGTCGGGCGCCTCCGGCAGCCCTGCTCCGAAAATGCAAACGTCTGCAGAAAGCTCACAGCCAGAAAGAGCTAGCCTGGAAAGCTGTTGCTCAGCCTCATCTGCCCATGGCACTGCTCACACAGAGGCACAGAGACTGGGGCTGCTTGCTTTTCTTGCCCCTCAAACTTCAATCGTAGCTTAGGTGATCCGTGCAGGATGCCCCCGGCAGCCCTTCTCTGTAAATGCGAACGTCTGCAGATAAGTAGCATTCAGAAAGAGCTAGCCTGGAAAGCTGTTGCTCAGCCTCATCTGCCCATGCCACTGCTAGCACAGAGGCACAGAGACTGGGGATGCTTGCTTGTCTTGCCACCTCAAACTTCAAACATATCTTAGGTGGCACGTGTCGGGCGCCACCGGCAGCCCTGCTCCGAAAATGCAAACGTCTGCAGAAAGCTCGCAGCCAGAAAGAGCTAGCCTGGAAAGCTGTTTCTCAGCCTCATCTGCACATGGCACTGCTCGCACAGAGGCACAGAGACTGGGGCTGCTTGCTTTTCTTGCCCCCTCAAACTTCAAACGTACATTTGGGGGTCCGTGCCAGGAGCCTCCGGCAGCCTTGATCCGAAAATGCGAATGACTGCAGATAGCTCGCAGGCAGAAATATCTAGCCTGGAAAGCTGTTGCTCAGCCTCATCTGCCCATGGCACTGCTCGCACAGAGACACAGAGACTGGGGCTTCTTGCTTGTCCTGCCCCCTCAAACTCCAAACATATCTTAGGTGGCACGTGTCGGGCGCCTCCGGCAGCCCTGCTCCGAAAATGCAAACGTCTGCAGAAAGCTCGCAGGCAGAAAGAGCTAGCCTGCAAAGCTGTTGCTCAGCCTCATCTGCCCATGGCACTGCTCGCACAGAGGCACAGATACTGGGGCTGCTTGCTTGTCTTACCACCTCAAACTTCATACGTAGCTTTGGAGGTCCGTGCAGGTTACCTCCACCAGCCCTGCTCCAAAAATATGAATGTTGCAGATAGCTCGCAGCCAGAAAGAGCTGGCCTGGAAAGCTGTTGCTCAGCCTCATCTTCCCATGTCACTGTTCGCACAGAGGCACAGAGACTTGGGCTGCTTGCTTGTCTTGCTACCTTAAACTTCACACGTAGATTTTGGGGTCCGTGCAGGGCGACTCTGGCAGCCGTGCTCCGAAAATGCGAATACCTGCAGATAGCTCGCAGACAGAAATATCTAGCCTGGAAAGCTGTTGCTCAGCCTCATCTGCCCATGGCACTGCTCGCACAGAGGCACAGAGACTGGGGCTGCTTGCTTGTCCTGCCCCCTCAAACTCCAAACATAGCTTAGGTGGCACGTGTCGGGCGCCTCCACCAGTCCTGCTCCGAAAATGTGAATGTCTGCAGATAGCTCGCAGCCATAAAGAGCTAGCCTGGAAAGCTCTTGCTCAGCCTCATCTGCTCATGGCACTACTCGCACCGAGGCACAGAGAATGGAGCTGCTTGCTTGTCTTGCCACCCCAAACTTCAGACTTAGATTTGGGGGTCCGTGCAGGATGCCTCCGGCAGCCCTCTTCTGAAAATGCGAACGTCTGCAGAAAGATCATAGCCAGAAAGAGCTAGCCTGGAAAGCTGTTGCTCAGCCTCATCTGCCCATGGCACTACTCGCACCGAGGCACAGAGACTGGGGCTGCTTGCTTGTCTTGCCACCCCAAACTTCAAACGTAGATTTGGGGGTCCGTGCAGGATGCCTCCGGCAGCCCTGTTCTGAACATGCGAACGTCTGCAGATAGCTGGCAACCAGAAAGTGCTAGCCTGGAAAGCTGTTGCTCAGCCTCATCTGCCCATGGCACTGCTCGCACAGAGGCACAGAGACCGGGGCTGCTTGCTTGTCTTGCCCCCTCAAACTTCAAACGTACATTTGGGGGTCCGTGCCAGGAGCCTCCGGCAGCCTTGATCCGAAAATGCGAATGACTGCAGATAGCTCGCAGGCAGAAATATCTAGCCTGGAAAGCTGTTGCTCAGCCTCATCTGCCCATGGCACTGCTCGCACAGAGACACAGAGACTGGGGCTGCTTGCTTGTCCTGCCCCCTCAAACTCCAAACATATCTTAGGTGGCACGTGTCGGGCGCCTCCGGCAGCCCTGCTCCGAAAATGCAAACGTCTGCAGAAAGCTCGCAGCCAGAAAGAGCTAGCCTGCAAAGCTGTTGCTCAGCCTCATCTGCCCATGGCACTGCTCGCACAGAGGCACAGAGACTGGGGCTGCTTGCTTGTCTTGCCACCTCAAACTTCAAACGTAGCTTTGGGGGCCCGTGCAGGGTACCTCCACCAGTCCTGCTCCGAAAATGTGAATGTCTGCAGATAGCTCGCAGCCAGAAAGAGCTAGCCTGGAAAGCTGTTGCTCAGCCTCATCTGCCCATGGCACTGCTCGCACAGAGGCACAGAGACTGGGGCTGCTTGCTTGTCTTGCCCCCTGAAACTTCAAACGTACATTTGGGGGTCCGTGCAGGATGCCTTCGGCAGCCCTGTTCTGAAAATGCGAACGTCTGCAGAAAGCTCGCAGCCAGAAAGAGCTAGCCTGGAATGCTGTTGCTCAGCCTCATCTGCCCGTGGCACTGCTCACACAGAGGCACAGAGACTGGGGCTGCTTGCTTTTCTTGCCCCTCAAACTTCAATCGTAGCTTAGGTGGTCCGTGCAGTGGGCCCCCGGCAGCCCTGCTCTGTAAAAGCGAACGTCTGCAGATAGCTGGCAGCCAGAAAGAGCTAGCATGGAAAGCTGTTGCTCAGCCTCATCTGGCCATGCCACTGCTAGCACAGAGGCACAGAGACTGGGGCTGCTTGCTTGTCTTGCCACCTCAAACTCCGAACATATCTTAGGTGGCACGTGTCGGGCGCCACCGGCAGCCCTGCTCCGAAAATGCAAACGTCTGCAGAAAGCTCGCAGCCAGAAAGAGCTAGCCTGGAAAGCTGTTGCTCAGCCTCATCTGCCCATGGCACTGCTCGCACAGAGGCACAGAGACTGGGGCTGCTTGCTTGTCTTGCCACCTCAAACTTCAAACGTAGCTTTGGGGGTCCGTGCAGGGTACCTCCGGCTGTCGTGCTCTGAAAATGCGAACGTCTGCAGATAGCTCGCAGAAAGAAAGAGCTAGCCTGGAAAGCTGTTGCTCAGCCTCATCTGCCCATGGCACTGCTCGCACAGAGGCACAGAGACTGGGGCTGCTTGCTTGTCTTGCCCCCTCAAACTTCAAACGTAGCTTTGGGGGTCCGTGCAGGGGACCTCCGGCAGCCCTGCTCTGAATTTGCGGAAGTCTGCTGCTAGCTCGCAGCCAGAAAGAGCTAGCCTGGAAAGCTGTTGCTCAGCCTCATCTGCCCATGTCACTGCTCGCAGAGAGGCACAGAGACTGGGGATGCTTGCTTGTCTTGTCCCCTCAAACTTAAAACGTAGATTTGGGCGTCCGTGCAGGGGACCCTCAGCAGCCCTGGCCCGGAAAATGCGAACGTCTGCAGATATCTCGCAGACAGAATTTGCTAGCTTGGAAAGCTCTTGCTCAGCCTCATCTGCCCATGGCACTGCTCGCACAGAGGCACAGAGACTGGGGCTGCTTGCTTGTCTTGCCACCTCAAACTTCAAACGAAGATTTGGGGGTCCATGCAGGGTAACATCAGCAGCCCTGCTCTGAAAATGCGAACATCTGCAGATAGCTCGCAGACACAAAGTGCTAGCCTGGAAAGATGTTGCTCAGCCTAATCTGCCCATGGCACCGCTCGCACAGAGGCATAGAGAATGGGGCTGCTTGCTTGTCTTGCAACCTCAAACTTCAAACGTAGCTTAGGTGGTCCGTGCCGGGCGCCTCCTGCACCCATGCTCTGAAAATGCGAACGTCTGCAGATAGCTCGCAGGCAGAAAGAGCTAGCCTGGAAAGCTGTTGCTCAGCCTCATCTGCCCATGTCACTGCTCGCACAGAGGCACAGAGACTGGGGATGCTTGCTTGTCTTGCCCCCTCAAACTTAAAACGTAGATTTGGGCGTCCGTGCAGGGGACCCTCAGCAGCCCTGGCCCGGAAAATGCGAACGTCTGCAGATATCTCGCAGACAGAATTTGCTAGCGTGGAAAGATGTTGCTCAGCCTCATCTGCACATGGCACTTTTCGCACAGAGGCACAGAGACTGGGGCTGCTGGCTTGTCTTGCAACCTCAAACTTCAAACCTATCTTTGGGAGTCCGTGAAGTGGTGCACCAGCAGCCCTGCTCTGAAAATGCGAACGTCTGCAGATAGCTCGCAGTCAGAAAAAGCTAGCCTGGAAAGCTCTTGCTCAGCCTCATCTGCCCATGCCACTGCTCGCACAGAGGCACACAGAGACTGGGGCTGCTTGCTTGTCGTGCCCCCTCAAACTTCAAACGTAGCTTAGGGGGTCCGTGCAGGGGGGCTCCGTCTGCCCTGCTCTGAAAATGCGAACGTCTCCGGATAGCTCGCAGCCAGAAAGAGCTAGCCTGGAAAGCTGTTGCTCAGCCTCATCTGCCCATGGCACTGCTCACACAGAGGCACAGAGAGTGGGGCTGCTTGCTTTTCTTGCCCCTCAAACTTCAAACGTAGCTTTGTTAGTCCGTGCAGGGTACCTCCGGCAGCCCTGCTCTGAACATGCGAAAGTCTGCAGATAGCTCGCAGCCAGAAAGAGCTAGCCTGCAAAGCTGTTGCTCAGCCTCATCTGCCCATGGCACTGCTCGCACAGAGGCACAGAGACTGGGGCTGCTTGCTTGTCTTGCCACCTCAAACTTCAAACGTAGATTTGGGGGTCCATGCAGGGTAACATCAGTAGCCCTGCTCTGAAAATGCGAACATCTGCAGATAGCTCGCAGACAGAAAGTGCTAGCCTGGAAAGATGTTGCTCAGCCTAATCTGCCCATGGCACCGCTCGCACAGAGGCATAGAGAATGGGGCTGCTTGCTTGTCTTGCAACCTCAAACTTCAAACGTAGCTTAGGTGGTTCTTGAAAGTGGCTTCCAGCAGATCTGCTCTGAAAATGCGAACGTCTGCAGATAGCTCGCAGTCAGAAAGAGCTAGCTTGGAAAGCTGTTGCTCAGCCTCATCTGCCCATGGCACTGCTCGCACAGAGGCACAGAGACTGGGGCTGCTTGCTTGTCTTGCCCCCACAAACTTCAAACGTAGCTTTGGAGGTCCGTGCAGGGGACCTCCACCAGTCCTGCTCCTAAAAATATGAATGTCTGCAGATAGCTCGCAGCCAGAAAGAGCTAGCCTGGAAAGCTGTTTCTCAGCCTCATCTGCCCATGACACTGCTCGCACAGAGGCACAGAGAATGGGGTTGCTTGCTTGTCTTACCCCCTCAAACTTCAAACGTATTTTTGGGGTCCGTGTCTGGCGCCTCCGACAACCCTTCTCTGAAAATGCAAATGTCTGCAGATAGCTCGCAGCCAGAAAGAGCTAGCCTGGAAAGCTGTTGCTCCGCCTCATCTGCCCATGCCACTGCTCGCACCGAGGCACAGAGATTGGGGCTGCTTGCTTGTCTTGCCATCTCAAACTTGAAACACAGATTTGGCGGTACGCGATGGGGGTCTCCGGCAGCCCTGCTAAGAAAATGCGAACGTCTGCACATAGTTTGCAGGCAGAAAGTGCTAGGCTGGAAAGCTGTTGCTCAGCCTCATCTGCCCATGGCACTGCTCGCACAGAGGCAGAGAGACTGGGGCTGCTTGCTTGTCTTGCCACCTTAAACTTCACACGTAGATTTGGGGGTCCGTACTGGGCGCCTCTGGCAGCCGTGCTTCGAAAATGCGAACGTCTGCAGAAAGCTCGCGGGCAGAAAGTGCTAGCTTGGAAAGATGTTGCTCAGCCTCATCTGCCCATGCCACTGCTCGCACCGAGGCACAGAGATTGGGTCTGCTTGCTTGTCTTGCCAACTCAAACTTGAAACACAGATTTGGGGGTTAGTGCAGGATGCCTCCGGCAGCCATTCTATGAAAATGCGAACGTCTGCATATAGCTCGCAGTCAGGAAGAGCTAGCCTGGAAAGCTGTTGCTCAGCCTCATCTGCCCATGGCACTGCTCGCAGAGAGGCACAGAGACTGGGGCTGCTTGCTTGTCTTGCTACCTCAAACTTCAAACATAGCTTTGGGAGTTCGTTCACGCGGCCTCCAGCAGACCTGCTGTGAAAATGCGAACGTCTGCAGATAGATCGCAGGCAGAAAGAGCTAGCCTGGAAAGCTGTTGCTCAGCCTCATCTGCACATGGCACTGCTCGCACAGAGGCACAGAGACTGGGGCTGCTTGCTTGTCTTGCTACCTTAAACTTCAAACATATCTTTGGCAGTCCGTTCACGCGGCCTCCAGCAGAGCTGCTGTGAAAATGAGAACGTCTGCAGATAGATCGCAGGCAGAAATATCTAGCCTGGAAAGCTGTTGCTCAGCCTCATCTGCCCATGCCACTGCTCGCACCAAGGCACAGAGATTGGGGCTGCTTGCTTGTCTTGCCACCTCAAACTTCAAACGTACATTTGGGGGTCCGTGCAGGGTACCTCCGGCTGTCGTGCACTGAAAATGCGAATGTCTACAGATAGCTCGCAGGCAGAAATATCTAGCCTGGAAAGCTCTTGCTCAGCCTCATCTGCCCATGCCACTGCTCGCACAGAGGCACAGAGACTGTGGATGCTTGCTTGTCTTGCCATTTCAAACTGCAAACGTAGCTTTGGTTGTTCTTGAAAGGGGCTTCCAGCAGATCTGCTCTGAAAATGCGAACGTCTGCAGATAGCTCGCAGCCAGAAAGAGCTAGCCTGGAAAGCTGTTGCTCAGCCTCATCTGCCCATGGCACTGCTCGCACAGAGGCACAGAGACTGGGGCTGCTTGCTTGTCTTGCCCCCACAAACTTCAAACGTAGATTTGGAGGTCCGTGCAGTGGACCTCCACCAGCCCTGCTCCGAAAATATAAATGTCTGCAGATAGCTCGCAGCCAGAAAGAGCTAGCCTGGAAAGCTGTTGCTCAGCCTCATCTGCCCATGGCACTGCTCGCACAGAGGCACAGAGAATGGGGTTGCTTGCTTGTCTTACCCCCTCAAACTTCAAACGTATTTTTGGGGTCCGTGTCGGGCGCCTCCGGCAGCCCTGCTCTGAACATGCGAACGTCTGCAGATAGCTCGCAGACAGAAAGTGCTAGCCTGGAAAGATGTTGCTCAGCCTCATCTGCCCATGGCACTGCTCGCACAGAGGCATAGAGAATGGGGCTGCTTGCTTGTCTTGCAACCTCAAACTTCAAACGTAGCTTAGGTGGTCCGTGCCGGGCGCCTCCTGCACCCATGCTCTGAAAATGCGAACGTCTGCAGATAGCTCGCAGGCAGAAAGAGCTAGCCTGAAAAGCTGTTGCTCAGCCTCATCTGCCCATGGCACTGCTCGCACAGAGGCACAGAGACTGGGGCTGCTTGCTTGTCTTGCCCCCTCAAACTTAAAACGTAGATTTGGGCGTCCGTGCAGGGGACCCTCAGCAGCCCTGGCCCGGAAAATGCGAACGTCTGCAGATATCTCGCAGACAGAATTTGCTAGCGTGGAAAGATGTTGCTCAGCCTCATCTGCACATGGCACTTTTCGCACAGAGGCACAGAGACTGGGGCTGCTGGCTTGTCTTGCAACCTCAAACTTCAAACCTATCTTTGGGAGTCCGTGAAGTGGTGCACCAGCAGCCCTGCTCTGAAAATGCGAACGTCTGCAGATAGCTCGCAGTCAGAAAAAGCTAGCCTGGAAAGCTCTTGCTCAGCCTCATCTGCCCATGCCACTGCTCGCACAGAGGCACACAGAGACTGGGGCTGCTTGCTTGTCGTGCCCCCTCAAACTTCAAACGTAGCTTAGGGGGTCCGTGCAGGGGGGCTCCGTCTGCCCTGCTCTGAAAATGCGAACGTCTCCGGATAGCTCGCAGCCAGAAAGAGCTAGCCTGGAAAGCTGTTGCTCAGCCTCATCTGCCCATGGCACTGCTCACACAGAGGCACAGAGAGTGGGGCTGCTTGCTTTTCTTGCCCCTCAAACTTCAAACGTAGCTTTGTTAGTCCGTGCAGGGTACCTCCGGCAGCCCTGCTCTGAACATGCGAAAGTCTGCAGATAGCTCGCAGCCAGAAAGAGCTAGCCTGGAAAGCTGTTGCTCAGCCTCATCTGCCCATGGCACTGCTCGCACAGAGGCACAGAGACTGGGGCTGCTTGCTTGTCTTGCCACCTCAAACTTCAAACGTAGATTTGGAGGTCCATGCAGGGTAACATCAGCAGCCCTGCTCTGAAAATGCGAACATCTGCAGATAGCTCGCAGACAGAAAGTGTTAGCCTGGAAAGATGTTGCTCAGCCTAATCTGCCCATGGCACCGCTCGCACAGAGGCATAGAGAATGGGGCTGCTTGCTTGTCTTGCAACCTCAAACTTCAAACGTAGCTTAGGTGGTTCTTGAAAGTGGCTTCCAGCAGATCTGCTCTGAAAATGCGAACGTCTGCAGATAGCTCGCAGTCAGAAAGAGCTAGCTTGGAAAGCTGTTGCTCAGCCTCATCTGCCCATGGCACTGCTCGCACAGAGGCACAGAGACTGGGGCTGCTTGCTTGTCTTGCCCCCACAAACTTCAAACGTAGCTTTGGAGGTCCGTGCAGGGGACCTCCACCAGTCCTGCTCCTAAAAATATGAATGTCTGCAGATAGCTCGCAGCCAGAAAGAGCTAGCCTGGAAAGCTGTTTCTCAGCCTCATCTGCCCATGACACTGCTCGCACAGAGGCACAGAGAATGGGGTTGCTTGCTTGTCTTACCCCCTCAAACTTCAAACGTATTTTTGGGGTCCGTGTCGGGCGCCTCCGACAACCCTTCTCTGAAAATGCAAATGTCTGCAGATAGCTCGCAGCCAGAAAGAGCTAGCCTGGAAAGCTGTTGCTCCGCCTCATCTGCCCATGCCACTGCTCGCACCGAGGCACAGATATTGGGGCTGCTTGCTTGTCTTGCCATCTCTAAACTTGAAACACAGATTTGGCGGTACGCGATGGGGGTCTCCGGCAGCCCTGCTAAGAAAATGCGAACGTCTGCACATAGTTTGCAGGCAGAAAGTGCTAGCCTGGAAAGCTGTTGCTCAGCCTCATCTGCCCATGGCACTGCTCGCACAGAGGCACAGAGACTGGGGCTGCTTGCTTGTCTTGCCACCTTAAACTTCACACGTAGATTTGGGGGTCCGTACTGGGCGCCTCTGGCAGCCGTGCTTCGAAAATGCGAACGTCTGCAGAAAGCTCGCGGGCAGAAAGTGCTAGCTTGGAAAGATGTTGCTCAGTCTCATCTGCCCATGCCACTGCTCGCACCGAGGCACAGAGATTGGGTCTGCTTGCTTGTCTTGCCAACTCAAACTTGAAACACAGATTTGGGGGTCAGTGCAGGATGCCTCCGGCAGCCATTCTATGAAAATGCGAACGTCTGCATATAGCTCGCAGTCAGGAAGAGCTAGCCTGGAAAGCTGTTGCTCAGCCTCATCTGCCCATGGCACTGCTCGCAGAGAGGCACAGAGACTGGGGCTGCTTGCTTGTCTTGCTACCTCAAACTTCAAACATAGCTTTGGGAGTCCGTTCACGCGGCCTCCAGCAGACCTGCTGTGAAAATGCGAACGTCTGCAGATAGATCGCAGGTAGAAAGAGCTAGCCTGCAAAGCTGTTGCTCAGCCTCATCTGCCCATGGCACTGCTCGCACAGAGGCACAGATACTGGGGCTGCTTGATTGTCTTGCCACCTCAAACTTCATACGTAGCTTTGGAGGTCCGTGCAGTTTACCTCCACCAGCCCTTCTCCAAAAATATGAATGTCTGCAGATAGCTCGCAGCCAGAAAGAGCTGGCCTGGAAAGCTGTTGCTCAGCCTCATCTGCCCATGGCACTGCTCGCATAGAGGCACAGAGACTGGGGCTGTTTGCTTGTCTTGCCCCTCAAACTTCAAACGTAGCTTTGGGGGTCCGTGCAGGGGACCTCCGGCAGCCCTGCTCTGAATATGCGAAAGTCTGCAGATAGCTTGCAGCCAGAAAGAGCTAGCCTGGAAAGCTGTTGCTCAGCCTCATCTGCCCATGCCACTGCTAGCACAGAGGCACAGAGACTGGGACTGCTTGCTTGTCTTGCCCCCTCAAACTCCGAACATAACTTAGGTGGCACGTGTCGAGCGCCACCGGCAGCCCTGCTCCGAAAATGCAAACGTCTGCAGAAAGCTCGCAGCCACAAGGAGCTAGCCTGGAAAGATGTTGCTCAGCCTCATCTGCACATGGCACTGCTCGCACAGAGGCACAGAGACTGGGGCTGCTTGCTTGTCTTGCCCCCTCAAACTTGAAACGTACATTTGGGGGTCCGTGCCAGGAGCCTCCCGCAGCATTGATCCGAAAATGCGAATGACTGCAGATAGCTCGCAGGCAGAAATATCTAGCCTGGAAAGCTGTTGCTCAGCCTCATCTGCCCATGGCACTGCTCGCACAGAGACACAGAGACTGGGGCTTCTTGCTTTTCCTGCCCCCTCAAACTCCAAACATATCTTAGGTGGCACGTGTCGGGCGCCGCCGGCAGCCCTGCTCCGAAAATGCAAACGTCTGCTGAAAGCTCGCAGCCAGAAAGAGCTAGCCTGCAAAGCTGTTGCTCAGCCTCATCTGCCCATGGCACTGCTCGCACAGAGGCACAGAGACTGGGGCTGCTTGCTTGTCTTGCCCCTCAAACTTCAAACGTAGCTTTGGGGGTCCGTGCAGGGGGGCTCCGTCTGCCCTGCTCTGAAAATGCGAACGTCTCCGGATAGCTCGCAGCCAGAAAGAGCTAGCCTGGAAAGCTGTTGCTCAGCCTCATCTGCCCATGGCACTGCTCACACAGAGGCACAGAGAGTGGGGCTGCTTGCTTTTCTTGCCCCTCAAACTTCAAACGTAGCTTTGTTAGTCCGTGCAGGGTACCTCCGGCAGCCCTGCTCTGAAAATGCGAATGTCTGCAGATAGCTCGCAGTCAGAAAGAGCTAGCCTGGAAAGCTGTTGCTCAGCCTCATCTGCCCATGGCACTGCTCGCACAGAGGCACAGAGACTGGGGCTGCTTGCTTGTCTTGCCACCTCAAACTTCAAACGTAGATTTGGAGGTCCATGCAGGGTAACATCAGCAGCCCTGCTCTGAAAATGCGAACATCTGCAGATAGCTCGCAGACAGAAAGTGCTAGCCTGGAAAGATGTTGCTCAGCCTAATCTGCCCATGGCACCGCTCGCACAGAGGCATAGAGAATGGGGCTGCTTGCTTGTCTTGCAACCTCAAACTTCAAACGTAGCTTAGGTGGTTCTTGAAAGTGGCTTCCAGCAGATCTGCTCTGAAAATGCGAACGTCTGCAGATAGCTCGCAGTCAGAAAGAGCTAGCTTGGAAAGCTGTTGCTCAGCCTCATCTGCCCATGGCACTGCTCGCACAGAGGCACAGAGACTGGGGCTGCTTGCTTGTCTTGCCCCCACAAACTTCAAACGTAGCTTTGGAGGTCCGTGCAGGGGACCTCCACCAGTCCTGCTCCTAAAAATATGAATGTCTGCAGATAGCTCGCAGCCAGAAAGAGCTAGCCTGGAAAGCTGTTTCTCAGCCTCATCTGCCCATGACACTGCTCGCACAGAGGCACAGAGAATGGGGTTGCTTGCTTGTCTTACCCCCTCAAACTTCAAACGTATTTTTGGGGTCCGTGTCTGGCGCCTCCGACAACCCTTCTCTGAAAATGCAAATGTCTGCAGATAGCTCGCAGCCAGAAAGAGCTAGCCTGGAAAGCTGTTGCTCCGCCTCATCTGCCCATGCCACTGCTCGCACCGAGACACAGAGATTGGGGCTGCTTGCTTGTCTTGCCATCTCAAACTTGAAACACAGATTTGGCGGTACGCGATGGGGGTCTCCGGCAGCCCTGCTAAGAAAATGCGAACGTCTGCACATAGTTTGCAGGCAGAAAGTGCTAGCCTGGAAAGCTGTTGCTCAGCCTCATCTGCCCATGGCACTGCTCGCACAGAGGCACAGAGACTGGGGCTGCTTGCTTGTCTTGCCACCTTAAACTTCACACGTAGATTTGGGGGTCCGTACTGGGCGCCTCTGGCAGCCGTGCTTCGAAAATGCAAACGTCTGCAGAAAGCTCGCGGGCAGAAAGTGCTAGCTTGGAAAGATGTTGCTCAGTCTCATCTGCCCATGCCACTGCTCGCACCGAGGCACAGAGATTGGGTCTGCTTGCTTGTCTTGCCAACTCAAACTTGAAACACAGATTTGGGGGTCAGTGCAGGATGCCTCCGGCAGCCATTCTATGAAAATGCGAACGTCTGCATATAGCTCGCAGTCAGGAAGAGCTAGCCTGGAAAGCTGTTGCTCAGCCTCATCTGCCCATGGCACTGCTCGCAGAGAGGCACAGAGACTGGGGCTGCTTGCTTGTCTTGCTACCTCAAACTTCAAACATAGCTTTGGGAGTCCGTTCACGCGGCCTCCAGCAGACCTGCTGTGAAAATGCGAACGTCTGCAGATAGATCGCAGGCAGAAAGAGCTAGCCTGGAAAGCTGTTGCTCAGCCTCATCTGCCCATGGCACTGCTCGCACAGAGGCACAGATACTGGGGCTGCTTGATTGTCTTGCCACCTCAAACTTCATACGTAGCTTTGGAGGTCCGTGCAGTTTACCTCCACCAGCCCTTCTCCAAAAATATGAATGTCTGCAGATAGCTCGCAGCCAGAAAGAGCTGGCCTGGAAAGCTGTTGCTCAGCCTCATCTGCCCATGGCACTGCTCGCATAGAGGCACAGAGACTGGGGCTGCTTGCTTGTCTTGCCCCTCAAACTTCAAACGTAGCTTTGGGGGTCCGTGCAGGGGACCTCCGGCAGCCCTGCTCTGAATATGCGAAAGTCTGCAGATAGCTTGCAGCCAGAAAGAGCTAGCCTGGAAAGCTGTTGCTCAGCCTCATCTGCCCATGGCACTGCTCGCACACAGGCACAGAGACTGGGGATGCTTGCTTGTCTTGCCACCTCAAACTTCAAACGTAACTTTGGGGGTCCGTGCAGGGGGCCTCCTTCAGCCCTGCTCCCAAAATGCGAACGTCTGCAGATAGCTAGCATTCAGAAAGAGCTAGCCTGGAAAGCTGTTGCTCAGCCTCATCTGCCCATGCCACTGCTAGCACAGAGGCACAGAGACTGGGACTGCTTGCTTGTCTTGCCCCCTCAAACTCCGAACATAACTTAGGTGGCACGTGTCGAGCGCCACCGGCAGCCCTGCTCCGAAAATGCAAACGTCTGCAGAAAGCTCGCAGCCACAAGGAGCTAGCCTGGAAAGATGTTGCTCAGCCTCATCTGCACATGGCACTGCTCGCACAGAGGCACAGAGACTGGGGCTGCTTGCTTGTCTTGCCCCCTCAAACTTGAAACGTACATTTGGGGGTCCGTGCCAGGAGCCTCCCGCAGCATTGATCCGAAAATGCGAATGACTGCAGATAGCTCGCAGGCAGAAATATCTAGCCTGGAAAGCTGTTGCTCAGCCTCATCTGCCCATGGCACTGCTCGCACAGAGACACAGAGACTGGGGCTTCTTGCTTGTCCTGCCCCCTCAAACTCCAAACATATCTTAGGTGGCACGTGTCGGGCGCCGCCGGCAGCCCTGCTCCGAAAATGCAAACGTCTGCTGAAAGCTCGCAGCCAGAAAGAGCTAGCCTGCAAAGCTGTTGCTCAGCCTCATCTGCCCATGGCACTGCTCGCACAGAGGCACAGAGACTGGGGCTGCTTGCTTGTCTTGCCCCTCAAACTTCAAACGTAGCTTTGGGGGTCCTTGCAGGGGACCTCCGGCAGCCCTGCTCTGAATATGCGAAAGTCTGCAGATAGCTTGCAGCCAGAAATAGCTAGCCTGGAAAGCTGTTGCTCAGCCTCATCTGCCCATGGCACTGCTCGCACACAGGCACAGAGACTGGGGATGCTTGCTTGTCTTGCCCCCTCAAACTTCAAACGTAGCTTTGGGGGTCCGTGCAGGGTACCTCCGGCTGTCGTGCTCTGAAAATGCGAACGTCTGCAGATATCTCGCAGACAGAATTTGCTAGCGTGGAAAGATGTTGCTCAGCCTCATCTGCCCATGGCACTTTTCACACAGAGGCACAGAGACTGGGGCTGCTGGCTCGTCTTGCAACCTCAAACTTCAAACCTATCTTTGGGAGTCCGTGAAGTGGTGCACCAGCAGCCCTGCTCTGAACATGCGAAAGTCTGCAGATAGCTCGCAGACAGAAAGAGCTAGCTTGGAAAGCTCTTGCTCAGCCTCATCTGCCCATGGCACTGCTCGCACAGAGGCACAGAGACTGGGGCTGCTTGCTTGTCTTGCCACCTCAAACTTCAAACGTAGATTTGGGGGTCCATGCAGGGTAACATCAGCAGCCCTGCTCTGAAAATGCGAACATCTGCAGATAGCTCGCAGACAGAAAGTGCTAGCCTGGAAAGATGTTGCTCAGCCTAATCTGCCCATGGCACCGCTCGCACAGAGGCATAGAGAATGGGGCTGCTTGCTTGTCTTGCAACCTCAAACTTCAAACGTAGCTTAGGTGGTCCGTGCCGGGCGCCTCCTGCACCCATGCTCTGAAAATGCGAACGTCTGCAGATAGCTCGCAGGCAGAAAGAGCTAGCCTGGAAAGCTGTTGCTCAGCCTCATCTGCCCATGGCACTGCTCGCACAGAGGCACAGAGACTGGGGCTGCTTGCTTGTCTTGCCACCTCCACCTTCAAACGTATCTTTGGTGGTTCTTGAAAGTGGCTTCCAGCAGATCTGCTCTGAAAATGCGAACGTCTGCAGATAGCTCGCAGTCAGAAAAAGCTAGCCTGGAAAGCTGTTGCTCAGCCTCATCTGCTCATGGCACTGCTCGCACAGAGGCACAGAGATTGGGTCTGCTTGCTTGTCTTGCCAACTCAAACTTGAAACGTAGATTTGGGGGTCAGTGCAGGATGCCTCCGGCAGCCATTCTATGAAAATGCGAACGTCTGCAGATAGCTCGCAGTCAGGAAGAGCTAGCCTGGAAAGCTGTTGCTCAGCCTCATCTGCCCATGGCACTGCTCGCACAGAGGCACAGAGACTGGGGCTGCTTGCTTGTCTTGCCACCTCAAACTTCAAACGTACCTTTGGGTGTCCGTGCAGGGGACCTCCGATAGCCCTGCTCTGAAAATGCGAATGTCTCCTGATAGCTCGCAGTCAGGAATAGCTAACCTGGAAAGCAGTTGCTCAGCCACATCTGTCCATGGCACTGCTCGCACAGAGGCACAGAGACTGGGGCTGCTTGCTTGTCTTGCCACCTTAAACTTCACACGTAGATTTGGGGGTCCGTACTGTGCGCCTCTGGCAGCCATGCTTCGAAAATGCGAACGTCTCCGGATAGATCGCAGGCAGAAAGAGCTAGCCTGGAATGCTGTTGCTCAGCCTCATCTGCCCATGGCACTGCTCACACAGAGGCACAGAGACTGGGGCTTATTGATTTCCTGCCCCTCAAACTTCAATCGTAGCTTAGGTGGTCCGTGCAGGGGGCCCCCGGCAGCCCTGCTCTGTAAATGCGAACGTCTGCAGATAGATCGCAGTCAGAAAGAGCTAGCCTGGAAAGCTGTTGCTCAGCCTCATCTGCCCATGCCACTGCTAGCACAGAGGCACAGAGACTGGGACTGCTTGCTTGTCTTGCCCCCTCAAACTCCGAACATAACTTAGGTGGCACGTGTCGAGCGCCACCGGCAGCCCTGCTCCGAAAATGCAAACGTCTGCAGAAAGCTCGCAGCCACAAGGAGCTAGCCTGGAAAGATGTTGCTCAGCCTCATCTGCCCATGGCACTGCTCGCACAGAGGCACAGAGACTGGGGCTGCTTGCTTGTCTTGCCCCTCAAACTTCAAACGTAGCTTTGGGGGTCCTTGCAGGGGACCTCCGGCAGCCCTGCTCTGAATATGCGAAAGTCTGCAGATAGCTTGCAGCCAGAAATAGCTAGCCTGGAAAGCTGTTGCTCAGCCTCATCTGCCCATGGCACTGCTCGCACACAGGCACAGAGACTGGGGATGCTTGCTTGTCTTGCCCCCTCAAACTTCAAACGTAGCTTTGGGGGTCCGTGCAGGGTACCTCCGGCTGTCGTGCTCTGAAAATGCGAACGTCTGCAGATATCTCGCAGACAGAATTTGCTAGCGTGGAAAGCTGTTGCTCAGCCTCATCTGCCCATGGCACTTTTCACACAGAGGCACAGAGACTGGGGCTGCTGGCTCGTCTTGCAACCTCAAACTTCAAACCTATCTTTGGGAGTCCGTGAAGTGGTGCACCAGCAGCCCTGCTCTGAACATGCGAAAGTCTGCAGATAGCTCGCAGACAGAAAGAGCTAGCTTGGAAAGCTCTTGCTCAGCCTCATCTGCCCATGGCACTGCTCGCACAGAGGCACAGAGACTGGGGCTGCTTGCTTGTCTTGCCACCTCAAACTTCAAACGTAGATTTGGGGGTCCATGCAGGGTAACATCAGCAGCCCTGCTCTGAAAATGCGAACATCTGCAGATAGCTCGCAGACAGAAAGTGCTAGCCTGGAAAGATGTTGCTCAGCCTAATCTGCCCATGGCACCGCTCGCACAGAGGCATAGAGAATGGGGCTGCTTGCTTGTCTTGCAACCTCAAACTTCAAACGTAGCTTAGGTGGTCCGTGCCGGGCGCCTCCTGCACCCATGCTCTGAAAATGCGAACGTCTGCAGATAGCTCGCAGGCAGAAAGAGCTAGCCTGGAAAGCTGTTGCTCAGCCTCATCTGCCCATGGCACTGCTCGCACAGAGGCACAGAGACTGGGGCTGCTTGCTTGTCTTGCCACCTCCACCTTCAAACGTATCTTTGGTGGTTCTTGAAAGTGGCTTCCAGCAGATCTGCTCTGAAAATGCGAACGTCTGCAGATAGCTCGCAGTCAGAAAAAGCTAGCCTGGAAAGCTGTTGCTCAGCCTCATCTGCTCATGGCACTGCTCGCACAGAGGCACAGAGATTGGGTCTGCTTGCTTGTCTTGCCAACTCAAACTTGAAACACAGATTTGGGGGTCAGTGCAGGATGCCTCCGGCAGCCATTCTATGAAAATGCGAACGTCTGCAGATAGCTCGCAGTCAGGAAGAGCTAGCCTGGAAAGCTGTTGCTCAGCCTCATCTGCCCATGGCACTGCTCGCACAGAGGCACAGAGACTGGGGCTGCTTGCTTGTCTTGCCACCTCAAACTTCAAACGTACCTTTGGGTGTCCGTGCAGGGGACCTCCGATAGCCCTGCTCTGAAAATGCGAATGTCTCCTGATAGCTCGCAGTCAGGAATAGCTAACCTGGAAAGCTGTTGCTCAGCCTCATCTGTCCATGGCACTGCTCGCACAGAGGCACAGAGACTGGGGCTGCTTGCTTGTCTTGCCACCTTAAACTTCACACGTAGATTTGGGGGTCCGTACTGGGCGCCTCTGGCAGCCGTGCTTCGAAAATGCGAACGTCTCCGGATAGATCGCAGGCAGAAAGAGCTAGCCTGGAATGCTGTTGCTCAGCCTCATCTGCCCATGGCACTGCTCACACAGAGGCACAGAGACTGGGGCTTATTGATTTCCTGCCCCTCAAACTTCAATCGTAGCTTAGGTGGTCCGTGCAGGGGGCCCCCGGCAGCCCTGCTCTGTAAATGCGAACGTCTGCAGATAGATCGCAGTCAGAAAGAGCTAGCCTGGAAAGCTGTTGCTCAGCCTCATCTGCCCATGCCACTGCTAGCACAGAGGCACAGAGACTGGGACTGCTTGCTTGTCTTGCCCCCTCAAACTCCGAACATAACTTAGGTGGCACGTGTCGAGCGCCACCGGCAGCCCTGCTCCGAAAATGCAAACGTCTGCAGAAAGCTCGCAGCCACAAGGAGCTAGCCTGGAAAGATGTTGCTCAGCCTCATCTGCACATGGCACTGCTCGCACAGAGGCACAGAGACTGGGGCTGCTTGCTTGTCTTGCCCCCTCAAACTTGAAACGTACATTTGGGGGTCCGTGCCAGGAGCCTCCCGCAGCATTGATCCGAAAATGCGAATGACTGCAGATAGCTCGCAGGCAGAAATATCTAGCCTGGAAAGCTGTTGCTCAGCCTCATCTGCCCATGGCACTGCTCGCACAGAGACACAGAGACTGGGGCTTCTTGCTTGTCCTGCCCCCTCAAACTCCAAACATATCTTAGGTGGCACGTGTCGGGCGCCGCCGGCAGCCCTGCTCCGAAAATGCAAACGTCTGCTGAAAGCTCGCAGCCAGAAAGAGCTAGCCTGCAAAGCTGTTGCTCAGCCTCATCTGCCCATGGCACTGCTCGCACAGAGGCACAGAGACTGGGGCTGCTTGCTTGTCTTGCCCCTCAAACTTCAAACGTAGCTTTGGAGGTCCTTGCAGGGGACCTCCGGCAGCCCTGCTCTGAATATGCGAAAGTCTGCAGATAGCTTGCAGCCAGAAATAGCTAGCCTGGAAAGCTGTTGCTCAGCCTCATCTGCCCATGGCACTGCTCGCACACAGGCACAGAGACTGGGGATGCTTGCTTGTCTTGCCCCCTCAAACTTCAAACGTAGCTTTGGGGGTCCGTGCAGGGTACCTCCGGCTGTCGTGCTCTGAAAATGCGAACGTCTGCAGATATCTCGCAGACAGAATTTGCTAGCGTGGAAAGATGTTGCTCAGCCTCATCTGCCCATGGCACTTTTCACACAGAGGCACAGAGACTGGGGCTGCTGGCTCGTCTTGCAACCTCAAACTTCAAACCTATCTTTGGGAGTCCGTGAAGTGGTGCACCAGCAGCCCTGCTCTGAACATGCGAAAGTCTGCAGATAGCTCGCAGACAGAAAGAGCTAGCTTGGAAAGCTCTTGCTCAGCCTCATCTGCCCATGGCACTGCTCGCACAGAGGCACAGAGACTGGGGCTGCTTGCTTGTCTTGCCACCTCAAACTTCAAACGTAGATTTGGGGGTCCATGCAGGGTAACATCAGCAGCCCTGCTCTGAAAATGCGAACATCTGCAGATAGCTCGCAGACAGAAAGTGCTAGCCTGGAAAGATGTTGCTCAGCCTAATCTGCCCATGGCACCGCTCGCACAGAGGCATAGAGAATGGGGCTGCTTGCTTGTCTTGCAACCTCAAACTTCAAACGTAGCTTAGGTGGTCCGTGCCGGGCGCCTCCTGCACCCATGCTCTGAAAATGCGAACGTCTGCAGATAGCTCGCAGGCAGAAAGAGCTAGCCTGGAAAGCTGTTGCTCAGCCTCATCTGCCCATGGCACTGCTCGCACAGAGGCACAGAGACTGGGGCTGCTTGCTTGTCTTGCCACCTCCACCTTCAAACGTATCTTTGGTGGTTCTTGAAAGTGGCTTCCAGCAGATCTGCTCTGAAAATGCGAACGTCTGCAGATAGCTCGCAGTCAGAAAAAGCTAGCCTGGAAAGCTGTTGCTCAGCCTCATCTGCTCATGGCACTGCTCGCACAGAGGCACAGAGATTGGGTCTGCTTGCTTGTCTTGCCAACTCAAACTTGAAACACAGATTTGGGGGTCAGTGCAGGATGCCTCCGGCAGCCATTCTATGAAAATGCGAACGTCTGCAGATAGCTCGCAGTCAGGAAGAGCTAGCCTGGAAAGCTGTTGCTCAGCCTCATCTGCCCATGGCACTGCTCGCACAGAGGCACAGAGACTGGGGCTGCTTGCTTGTCTTGCCACCTCAAACTTCAAACGTACCTTTGGGTGTCCGTGCAGGGGAGCTCCGATAGCCCTGCTCTGAAAATGCGAATGTCTCCTGATAGCTCGCCGTCAGGAATAGCTAACCTGGAAAGCTGTTGCTCAGCCTCATCTGTCCATGGCACTGCTCGCACAGAGGCACAGAGACTGGGGCTGCTTGCTTGTCTTGCCACCTTAAACTTCACACGTAGATTTGGGGGTCCGTACTGGGCGCCTCTGGCAGCCGTGCTTCGAAAATGCGAACGTCTCCGGATAGATCGCAGGCAGAAAGAGCTAGCCTGGAATGCTGTTGCTCAGCCTCATCTGCCCATGGCACTGCTCACACAGAGGCACAGAGACTGGGGCTTATTGATTTCCTGCCCCTCAAACTTCAATCGTAGCTTAGGTGGTCCGTGCAGGGGGCCCCCGGCAGCCCTGCTCTGTAAATGCGAACGTCTGCAGATAGATCGCAGTCAGAAAGAGCTAGCCTGGAAAGATGTTGCTCAGCCTCATCTGCCCATGGCACTGCTCGCACAGAGGCACAGAGACTGGGGCTGCTTGCTTGTCTTGCTACCTCAAACTTCAAACATAGCTTTGGGAGTCCGTTCACGCGGCCTCCAAGAGACCTGCTGTGAAAATGCGAACGTCTGCAGATAGATCGCAGGCAGAAAGAGCTAGCCTGGAAAGCTGTTGCTCAGCCTCATCTGCACATGGCACTGCTCGCACAGAGGCACAGAGACTGGGGCTGCTTGCTTGTCTTGCTACCTTAAACTTCAAACATAGCTTTGGCAGTCCGTTCACGCGGCCTCCAGCAGAGCTGCTGTGAAAATGAGAACGTCTGCAGATAGATCGCAGGCAGAAATATCTAGCCTGGAAAGCTGTTGCTCAGCCTCATCTGCCCATGCCACTGCTCGCACCAAGGCACAGAGATTGGGGCTGCTTGCTTGTCTTGCCACCTCAAACTTCAAACGTAGATTTGGGGGTCCATGCAGGGTACCTCCGGCTGTCGTGCACTGAAAATGCGAACGTCTACAGATAGCTCGCAGGCAGAAATATCTAGCCTGGAAAGCTCTTGCTCAGCCTCATCTGCCCATGCCACTGCTCGCACAGACGCACAGAGACTGGGAATGCTTGCTTGTCTTGCCATCTCAAACTGCAAACGTAGCTTTGGTTGTTCTTGAAAGGGGCTTCCAGCAGATCTGCTCTGAAAATGCGAACGTCTGCAGATAGCTCGCAGCCAGAAAGAGCTAGCCTGGAAAGCTGTTGCTCAGCCTCATCTGCCCATGGCACTGCTCGCACAGAGGCACAGAGACTGGGGCTGCTTGCTTGTCTTGCCCCCACAAACTTCAAACGTAGATTTGGAGGTCCGTGCAGGGGACCTCCACCAGCCCTGCTCCGAAAATATAAATGTCTGCAGATAGCTCGCAGCCAGAAAGAGCTAGCCTGGAAAGCTGTTGCTCAGCCTCATCTGCCCATGGCACTGCTCGCACAGAGGCACAGAGAATGGGGTTGCTTGCTTGTCTTACCCCCTCAAACTTCAAACGTATTTTTGGGGTCCGTGTCGGGCGCCTCCGGCAGCCCTGCTCTGAACATGCGAACGTCTGCAGATAGCTCGCAGCCAGAAAGAGCTAGCCTGGAAAGCTGTTGCTCAGCCTCATCTGCCCATGGCACTGCTCGCACAGAGGCACAGAGACTGGGGCTGCTTGCTTGTCTTGCCACCTCAAACTTCAAACGTAGCTTTGGGGGTCCGTGCAGGATGCCTCGGCAGCCCTGATCTGCAAATGCGAACGTCTGCAGATATCTCGCAGACAGAATTTGCTAGCGTGGAAAGATGTTGCTCAGCCTCATCTGCCCATGGCACTTTTCACACAGAGGCACAGAGACTGGGGCTGCTGGCTCGTCTTGCAACCTCAAACTTCAAACCTATCTTTGGGAGTCCGTGAAGTGGTGCACCAGCAGCCCTGCTCTGAAAATGCGAACGTCTGCAGATAGCTCGCAGTCAGAAAAAGCTAGCCTGGAAAGCTCTTGCTCAGCCTCATCTGCCCATGCCACTGCTCGCACAGAGGCACACAGAGACTGGGGCTGCTTGCTTGTCGTGCCCCCTCAATCTTCAAACGTAGCTTAGGTGGTCCGTGCAGGGGGGCTCCGTCTGCTCTGCTCTGAAAATGCGAACGTCTGCGGATAGCTCGCAGCCAGAAAGAGCTAGTCTGGAAAGCTGTTGCTCAGCCTCACCTGCCCATGGCACTGCTCACACAGAGGCACAGAGAGTGGGGCTGCTTGCTTTTCTTGCCCCTCAAACTTCAAACGTAGCTTTGTTAGTCCGTGCAGGGTACCTCCGGCAGCCCTGCTCTGAACATGCGAAAGTCTGCAGATAGCTCGCAGCCAGAAAGAGCTAGCTTGGAAAGCTAGCCTCATCTGCCCATGGCACTGCTCGCACAGAGGCACAGAGACTGGGGCTGCTTGCTTGTCTTGCCACCTCAAACTTCAAACGTAGATTTGGGGGTCCATGCAGGGTAACATCAGCAGCCCTGCTCTGAAAATGCGAACATCTGCAGATAGCTCGCAGACAGAAAGTGCTAGCCTGGAAAGATGTTGCTCAGCCTAATCTGCCCATGGCACCGCTCGCACAGAGGCATAGAGAATGGGGCTGCTTGCTTGTCTTGCAACCTCAAACTTCAAACGTAGATTTGGGGGTCCATGCAGGGTAACATCAGCAGCCCTGCTCTGAAAATGCGAACATCTGCAGATAGCTCGCAGACAGAAAGTGCTAGCCTGGAAAGATGTTGCTCAGCCTAATCTGCCCATGGCACCGCTCGCACAGAGGCATAGAGAATGGGGCTGCTTGCTTGTCTTGCAACCTCAAACTTCAAACGTAGATTTGGGGGTCCATGCAGGGTAACATCAGCAGCCCTGCTCTGAAAATGCGAACATCTGCAGATAGCTCGCAGACAGAAAGTGCTAGCCTGGAAAGATGTTGCTCAGCCTAATCTGCCCATGGCACTGCTCGCACAGAGGCACAGAGACTGGGGCTGCTTGCTTGTCTTGCCACCTCCACCTTCAAACGTATCTTTGGTGGTTCTTGAAAGTGGCTTCCAGCAGATCTGCTCTGAAAATGCGAACGTCTGCAGATAGCTCGCAGTCAGAAAAAGCTAGCCTGGAAAGCTGTTGCTCAGCCTCATCTGCTCATGGCACTGCTCGCACAGAGGCACAGAGATTGGGTCTGCTTGCTTGTCTTGCCAACTCAAACTTGAAACACAGATTTGGGGGTCAGTGCAGGATGCCTCCGGCAGCCATTCTATGAAAATGCGAACGTCTGCAGATAGCTCGCAGTCAGGAATAGCTAACCTGGAAAGCTGTTGCTCAGCCTCATCTGTCCACGGCACTGCTCGCACAGAGGCACAGAGACTGGGGCTGCTTGCTTGTCTTGCCACCTTAAACTTCACACGTAGATTTGGGGGTCCGTACTGGGCGCCTCTGGCAGCCGTGCTTCGAAAATGCGAACGTCTCCGGATAGATCGCAGGCAGAAAGAGCTAGCCTGGAATGCTGTTGCTCAGCCTCATCTGCCCATGGCACTGCTCACACAGAGGCACAGAGACTGGGGCTTATTGATTTCCTGCCCCTCAAACTTCAATCGTAGCTTAGGTGGTCCGTGCAGGGGGCCCCCGGCAGCCCTGCTCTGTAAATGCGAACGTCTGCATATAGATCGCAGTCAGAAAGAGCTAGCCTGGAAAGCTGTTGCTCAGGCTCATCTGCCCATGGCACTGCTCGCAGAGAGGCACAGAGACTGGGGCTGCTTGCTTGTCTTGCTACCTCAAACTTCAAACATAGCTTTGGGAGTCCGTTCACGCGGCCTCCAAGAGACCTGCTGTGAAAATGCGAACGTCTGCAGATAGATCGCAGGCAGAAAGAGCTAGCCTGGAAAGCTGTTGCTCAGCCTCATCTGCACATGGCACTGCTCGCACAGAGGCACAGAGACTGGGGCTGCTTGCTTGTCTTGCTACCTTAAACTTCAAACATAGCTTTGGCAGTCCGTTCACGCGGCCTCCAGCAGAGCTGCTGTGAAAATGAGAACGTCTGCAGATAGATCGCAGGCAGAAATATCTAGCCTGGAAAGCTGTTGCTCAGCCTCATCTGCCCATGCCACTGCTCGCACCAAGGCACAGAGATTGGGGCTGCTTGCTTGTCTTGCCACCTCAAACTTCAAACGTAGATTTGGGGGTCCGTGCAGGGTACCTCCGGCTGTCGTGCACTGAAAATGCGAACGTCTACAGATAGCTCGCAGGCAGAAATATCTAGCCTGGAAAGCTCTTGCTCAGCCTCATCTGCCCATGCCACTGCTCGCACAGAGGCACAGAGACTGTGGATGCTTGCTTGTCTTGCCATCTCAAACTGCAAACGTAGCTTTGGTTGTTCTTGAAAGGGGCTTCCAGCAGATCTGCTCTGAAAATGCGAACGTCTGCAGATAGCTCGCAGCCAGAAAGAGCTAGCCTGGAAAGCTGTTGCTCAGCCTCATCTGCCCATGGCACTGCTCGCACAGAGGCACAGAGACTGGGGCTGCTTGCTTGTCTTGCCCCCACAAACTTCAAACGTAGATTTGGAGGTCCGTGCAGGGGACCTCCACCAGCCCTGCTCCGAAAATATAAATGTCTGCAGATAGCTCGCAGCCAGAAAGAGCTAGCCTGGAAAGCTGTTGCTCAGCCTCATCTGCCCATGGCACTGCTCGCACAGAGGCACAGAGAATGGGGTTGCTTGCTTGTCTTACCCCCTCAAACTTCAAACGTATTTTTGGGGTCCGTGTCGGGCGCCTCCGGCAGCCCTGCTCTGAACTTGCGAACGTCTGCAGATAGCTCGCAGCCAGAAAGAGCTAGCCTGGAAAGCTGTTGCTCAGCCTCATCTGCCCATGGCACTGCTCGCACAGAGGCACAGAGACTGGGGCTGCTTGCTTGTCTTGCCACCTCAAACTTCAAACGTAGCTTTGGGGGTCCGTGCAGGATGCCTCCGGCAGCCCTGATCTGCAAATGCGAACGTCTGCAGATAGCTCGCAGCCAGAAAGAGCTAGCCTGGAAAGCTGTTGCTCAGCCTCATCTGCCCATGGCACTGCTCGCACAGAGGCACAGAGACTGGGGCTGCTTGCTTGTCTTGCCACCTCAAACTTCAAACGTAGCTTTGGGGGTCCGTGTAGGATGCCTCCGGCAGCCCTGATCTGCAAATGCGAACGTCTGCAGATAGCTCGCACCCAGAAAGAGCTAGCCTGGAAAGCTGTTGCTCAGCCTCATCTGCCCATGCCACTGCTCGCAGAGAGGCACAGAGATTGGGGCTGCTTGCTTGTCTTGCCACCTCAAACTTGAAACACAGATTTGGCAGTGCGTGATGGGGGTCTCCGGCAGCCCTGTTCTGAAAATGCGAACGTCTGCAGAAAGCTCACAGCCAGAAAGAGCTAGCCTGGAAAGCTGTTGCTCAGCCTCATCTGCACATGGCACTGCTCGCACAGAGGCACAGAGACTGGGGCTGCTTGCTTGTCTTGCCCCCTCAAACTTCAAACGTACATTTGGGGGTCCGTGCCAGGAGCCTCCGGCAGCCTTGATCCGAAAATGCGAACGTCTGCAGATAGCTCGCACCCAGAAAGAGCTAGCCTGGAAAGCTGTTGCTCAGCCTCATCTGCCCATGGCACTGCTCGCATAGAGGCAGAGAGACTGGGGCTGCTTGCTTGTCTTGCCACCTCAAACTTCAAAAGTATCTTAGGTGGTCCGTGAAGGGGGCCTCCGGCAGCCCTACTCTTAAAATGCGAACGTCTGCAGATAGCTCGCAGCCAGAAAGAGCTAGCCTGCAAAGCTGTTGCTCAGCCTCATCTGCTCATGACACTGCTCACACAGAGGCACAGAGACTGGGGCTGCTTGCTTTTCTTGCCACCTCAAACTTCAAACGTAGCTTTGGGGGTCCGTGCAGGGGGCCTCCGGCAGCCCAGCTCCCAAAATGCGAAGGTCTGCAGATAGCTCGCAGGCAGAAAGAGCTAGCCTGGAAAGCTTTTGCTCAGCCTCATCTGCCCATGGCACTGCTCGCACAGAGGCACAGAGACTGGGGCTGCTTGCTTGTCTTGCAACCTCAAACTTCAAAAGTATATTTGGGGGTCCGTGCAGGGGACCTCCGGCAGCCCTGCTCTGAAAATGCGAACGTCTGCAGATTGCTCGCAGGCAGAAAGAGCTAGCCTGGAAAGCTGTTGCTCAGCCTCTTCTGCCCATGGCACTGCTCGCACAGAGGCACAGAGACTGGGGCTGCTTGCTTGTCTTGCAACCTCAAACTTCAAAAGTATCTTGGGTGATCCGTGAAGGGGGCCTCCGGCAGCCCTGCTCTGAAAATGCAAACGTCTGCAGAGAGCTCGCAACCAGAAAGAGCTAGCCTGGAAAGCTGTTGCTCAGCCTCATCTGCCCATGGCACTGCTCGCACAGAGGCACAGAGACTGGTGCTGCTTGCTTGTCTTGCCACCTCTAACTTTAAACGTAGTTTAGGTGGTCCGTGCAGTGGGGCCTCCGGCAGCCCTGCTCCCAAAATGCGAACGTCTGCAGATAGCTCGCAGCCAGAAAGAGCTAGCCTGGAAAGCTGTTGCTCAGCCTCATCTGCTCATGGCACTGCTCGCACAGAGGCACAAAGACTGGGGCTGCTTGCTTTTCTTGCACCTCAAACTTCAAACGTATCTTTGGGGGTCCATGCAGGGGGCCTCCTTCAGCCCTGCTCTGAAAATGCGAACGTCTGCAGATAGCTCGCAGGCAGAAAGAGCTAGCCTGCAAAGCTGTTGCTCAGCCTCATCTGCCCATTGCACTGCTCGTATAGAGGCAGAGAGACTGGGGCTGCTTGCTTGTCTTGCCACCTCAAACTTCAAAAGTATTTTAGGTGGTCTGTGAAGGGGGCCTCCGGCAGCCCTTCTCCCAAAATGCGAACGTCTGCAGAGAGCTCGCAGGCAGAAAGAGCTAGCCTGCAAAGCTGTTGCTCAGCCTCATCTGCCCATGGCACTGCTCGCATAGAGGCAGAGAGACTGGGGCTGCTTCCTTGTCTTGCAACCTCAAACTTCAAAAGTATCTTAGGTGGTCCGTGATGGGGGCCTCCTTCAGCCCTGCTCTGAATATGCGAACGTCTGCAGATAGCTCGCAACCAGAAAGAGCTAGCCTGGAAATCTGTTGCTCAGCCTCATCTGCCCATGGCACTGCTCGCACAGAGGCACAGAGACTGGATCTGCTTGCTTGTCTTTCAACCTCAAACTTCAAAAGTATCTTAGGTGGTCCGTGCAGGGGGCCTCCGGCAGCCCTGCTCTGAATATGCGAACGTCTGCAGGAGCTCGCAGCTTAACAGGAAGAATGATGTGGGGAGTTGGAATCGCAAGAATGGGTCATTCCTCCCTTTTTCCCACCGCTGTTTGAGCAGGAGCGGATTGTAGTTCCACAGGCATTTTTTGACCAGCTGCAGTTCGCGTAACACACTTTCCATGGGACTCGCACCACAGATGGGGAAGATACTGCGGAAAAGTCACCTGCTGTGCTTACACGTGCCAGGCAGTGATGGTCTGGGGCTGTGACTGCCCTGAGGTGGTGGTCCTCGCTGCTGCAGAAAGCCAGCAGCAGGCAGTTAATACAGAGTTGTTGCAAAGTGTTTCCTCCTCATCCCTCCCAAATGAATAGAGACAGTGTTTATTAGGGAAGTCGGTCACCAAGACGTGTGGGTTTTTTATTCTTTCAACCCTCAGACTTACGGCAAGAGCTACCAGTACGGTAGAGGCAACAAGAAGTCACCCGAAAGTCAGCGCCCAGTTCTCCGACTCTAGACTGTGAAAAGATGGATTCGGCTGTCCAGGCATCTCTCTCCTTGCCAGCTACACCTGTTGGAAAAGGATCGGAAAATAGTTTTCCTTCCCCAAAATGTATAATTTGTAGAAACTGTGTCTAGTTGTTAGGCAGTACCTGCAGCTTGTTAACAAACAATTTCAGGCCAGGTGCTTGTTGGTGAACTTGAAGTAAGTGTAGGTAGGTGTGGATCCCACCTGCATTGAATAGGTGTGTTTAAATCCTGGGGCAGCATCAGGTGCATTTAAGGAGTATAATCAGTAAACAGCATGGAGAAGGAGGACGGTGAAGCTTAGATACTGCTTTTACCGGGGCAAGGGTTTGTGCTCTGCAGTGGATGCCTGCAGCAGAGCTCTGAAGACCTTTGAGATCGCAGGGAAGTGCAGTGGCTGATATTTCTGCTTAAATGTGGAGCAGCAGTGGTGAGTAAATGGTGGGCAGTAATTCAAACAGTCTAGACTGCCCCTGTTACAACACATACTTTTTGGAGGTCTTGTTTTCTCTATGAGGCAGCAGGGTGTTAGTCCAGTCCGCTTCCCTGTCTGCAAGGCTCTGGACAACTGCAAGGATTAATACGTTATTTTTCAAATTAGAAAGAATAGATTCCAGGGGAAGCTCTGGCTGGATTAGATGGATTGCGGGCAATAGCCTTGCAGATGGAGAGTGCGAGAACGCTGTGTGTAGTTCTAATGGGAAAGAGGGCAGTGGACAGGAATTAAGGTTTTTCGTTTTTCCATGGCTAGTGATCATGTAGTCTGCGTGTTATTGTGGGGTAATTGTGTGAATAGCCTGCAGTAGGATTTTAGATTTACTTTTTTACGTTGGAGTTGATTTATTGAAATTGAAACAAACAAACAAAAAAACAAATAAAAAAACCTGTGGAGAAGTGGAGCAGGTAATAAAATGTGTCTGTGTTTGCAGCTATACCAAATGGATTTGGTACCAGCCCCCTTACTCCTTCGGCTAGAATATCTGCGCTCAACATTGTGGGAGATCTGTTGCGGAAAGTGGGGGTGAGTGCTCTGAACTGAAGTATTCCTGTCTCGGTGGCGCTGTCACTGAGCTTTCATCCTTGTGCACAATCACAAGGTCTTGGCCTGTGCTGTAGTTTCCAAAGCATCCATATTCAGTGTTTAGTATGTGATAATGTATTTTTTTTAATGATCTTGATTTGTAAAGCATATTACTAAGGTTCTGATTACAACTTTGTGTGATGAAATTCATATTTGGAGTAAGAAGTTTCTCAAGCACTTTGGTGTATGGGGTTAGACACTGTCAGCCACTTGTTCTTACCTCAGGTGTGGCCTGTGGCTTCCTCTCTAGTGAGACCCAGGTGCAGAACTGGCACTCAGACTCTGGGTGCCTGCTGCACAGTAACTGTGTGTCATAGGAGGGGAGCTGAGATCATGCCTGGGGAGATCTGCAACAGGTGTTGAAAACAGAAAAAAAAGTAGAAGCCTGTGATAAGAAAGTGAGAAAATAAATCAGGAGAAAGCCAAATGTTCCCATCTGTAGTTGATGGGGAAGTGAAATGCGTGAGCCTTTAAAGGGATTACCACAATAAACAAGGAAGAAGTGGTTTAAACATCTGTTACACTGTTGTTTAGGATGCCAGGCTTTCCAGTTGAATGAAGGCGACTCTTGAGTTATGAGAAGCTTGTTGACGTGCCTCAGTGGCTGGTGTTCTGAGTGGAAGCATGGGTAGCCTCCGTGTCTCGCCGCCGGTGCTGGCTTTCCTCTGTCTCTTGTGGTTAGCACTGAGAACAGCAATAGCTGCAGCACAGACAGTTGTTTTAGCAAAGTTTGAAATTAAAAATTAACTCATTGTTCATGTTTGGAGTCGGTGAGCTCGTAGCTGGTTTGAAAGGGCAGCAGGATAACTCGGGGTTATGAAGTGACATGTTTAAAATGGGATCATTGTGAGTAAGAGTCTGCAGGGGATTTAGAGAGCTTAAGCACAATCCCGTGTGATTACTCTGCAAGGACAAGGAAATGCCAAATAAGCATGCTTGTTCCCAGCCTGCTCCGAGACACACGCTCTGCCACTGGTACAAAATTCCAGCTCATGCATTTGTTCAGTAATGATTAGAGGATGTTTAGGATTTCTGTGGCTTTGGCTACTCATAAGACGCCTCATCCTGAGCCTCAGACTCCATTTCTCTGCAAGAAGTTTCCCCTCAGCTTTCTTGCATGCAGCTGAGATAGAGTCACATGGCACAGATCACACAGGCTATTTCCAGCTGATAGGTGCTTTGAGACCAAGAGGTAGGTAGTTATCTATATCTCACAGGGTCACAGAATGGTGGGGGTTGGAAGGGACCTCTGTGGGTCACCCGGTCCAGCCCCCTGCCCAAGCAGGGTCACCCAGAGCAGGCTGCACAGGACCTTGTCCAGGAGGGTTTGAGTATCTCTAGAGAAGGAGACTCCACAGCCTCTCTGGGTAGCCTGTTCTAGTGCTCTGTCACCCTCAGAGTGAAGAAGTTGTTCTTCATGTTCAGCTGGAACTTCGTATTCTTCAATTTGTGCCTGTTGCCCCTTGTCTCTGGGCACCACTGAAAAGAATCTGACCCCATCCTCTTGACACCGACCCTGAAGATGTTTCTAGGCAGTTATAAGGTCCCCTCTTTGCCTTCTCTTCTCCAGGCTGAACAAGCCCAGCTCCCTTAGCCTTTCCTCTTAGGAGAGATGCTCCAGTCCCCTCACCATCTTTGCAGCCCTCCGCTGGACTCTCTCCAGTAGCTCCTCATCTTTCTTGAACTGGGGAGCCCAGAACTGGACAGACTACTGCAGATGGGGCCTCACTAGGACCAAGTAGAGGGGAAGGAGAACCTCCCTCGACCTGCTGCCCACAATATATCTGCCTATATAGCCACTGAGTAAGCTTGCATGGATTTCTAGAACACTGTGTAGTGTTCACTTACTTGTGATAACATGCCAGTGTCTTATCAGTGGAATATTTTTCTATGTGGAATGGGACCAAGCCCCGTGTTTGGGGAGATGAGGTTTTGTCTCCGCTGTATGCATTTGCAAGTGTATGAATGCTCTCATGCGCAGGGTGGATGTAATAAATTGTTGCAAGGACTTTCTGCTAGACCGGACTGCTATTGAAGCAAAGCCTCAGTTTGTGACAGACAGCAGAAAGGGCAGGGGGTGTGCTGCAGTGAAGGAGAGAATCAGGATTTTGGCCTCCCTTCTGGCAGGAGTCAGCAGATGAGGCAGAGACTGTCACCTTGTACAGGGGAACAAGATCTCACCAGGCTTGCTGCGAAGTAGTACAGATCAGGTACAGACCACAGAGACAGGCTTAGTTGCTGCCTTGGGTTCCTCATCTGATGCTGTAGCACTTCTTGTTCTGAAGCATACCAATGGCACTTAAGAAACTGGCTTTGTTTTGCAGGCCAAGATTAAGAAAGAAATGCTAGAAGGCATTGCCCTGGAGAAAAAAATTCGAATTTCCAAATACAAAGTCCCAAATACAAAGTCCCTCGCAAAACTTGAGGATTCTGCTTTAGGCTCTGTCTTAGACTTCTGATTAGCTTATGCCAGCCTTACTGCACCTGGTGAAGCAGGAAGTTTTGGTAACTTCTGCTAGGAATTGGCTTCCTTATTTTAGGTAATTAATTGAGTGTTGATATGTTGTAAAATCTGAGCCCTGATGGAACTGAGTCACGCGTGGCAGTCTGCGTCAGCGTCTCGTTGTGTGGGTTTCCTTTGTGGTTGGATGACAGAGAAAATGACAGCTTTGTTCCCATTCAGTTCAGCTTTCGCCAAAGGTGATCACACTGGGTTCCTGATCGTGGTGATCTTGGGGTCATGACAAAGCCTGAACTTGAGCAGCAAAATACTTCCTCTTAATGGTATTACTTTTTTGACGTCATTTTTTTTTTCCCCTTTCACAGGCCTTAGAATCCAAATTAGCTGCTTGCAGAAATTTTGCAAAGGACCAGGCATCACGAAAATCCTACATTTCAGGGAATGTTAACAGCGGCATGATGAACAGCAATGGCACAAAGTACCCTCATCCGGGACATACTTCTTTCTTTGACAAAGGGTAAGTAAGGATATGCTTTTATCCTGAAAGGGAGTGTGTTTCAGGATGCTACTTGGAGCAGAAGTTATTCTTGGTTTGTCTTTAGCCCACCACAGCTTTCATCCTATAGGACAAATAAATTGTGGAGCCAGTCTCAAGGGGATGGGGAGGGTGACAGTGCTGATTTCTGTAAAGCACAGAGCAAAGCAAGCGTGATTGTCTCGTAGCTGGCAGGGTGTCAGTGCTGTCCTGTCCCTCTGCTGCAGAATCTCTTGGCAGCTGCATCTCAGGTAATAAAAAATCAACCCAGGCAGCAAACCTGCTGGTGAAGTGAACGTGCCCTTTGAAAGGATCTCAAGTAAGTAGCGGTGGAGTTGCCATAGCTACTGGTGTGCTCACACGGGGGAAGTACGTGTTGGCAAATCTGGAGGTTCCCTTGGTGAGAACAGCTGAGTGCAGGCAGCAAATGCTCGCTTGGAGGGTGGTGCCCTGTTTGCTCTACTTCCCCCTCTATGAGGGGAAAAAGAAAACGTCATTAAGGGCATAGTTCTGGCTGATCGAGGGAGCAACTGCTTCCATGTTGTCTGTGCTGTGCGTCAGCCGTGAAGCCAGAAACTGCTTTCACAGGAGAAACGACCCCGTGTGTCCCGTGACTCGCCCGTGGTCAGGGCTTTCCGCACATCCTCAATACAGAATTTATTTTGGAGAAGTAAATGAGCAGTTGCCGACCTGAAGAGTGCCGTATACAGAGCAGACAAGCTGAGCTTCCTACAATCATCCTCGTTTGAGCTGAATTGTGTTGCTACGTGGGTAGCGGGGCAAGTTGCATCTTAGAAACTGGTATTCAGAGTTTTTTTTAGAGTCACTGTTGTTTGCTGGTTTTGGAAAAGAAGAGTTTGGAGACATAACAAAGTCAGTGTCCTGTGCAAATCGGACAGACTTTTGGGTCGTCTGTGCACTGCAAGGCTGGCTGGGGTCTGTGCATCACCACGGCAGCTCACACTTGCAGGGCACGGGCGATATTTCAGGTACAAGCTGTCAGGGTAGTTGCTAGGGAGAGATTATAGCTGTTCTTAGGAGGCAGCATGGCTATATGGAGTTGTGGTGTGACAAATAAGCTGATTGCTGTGTGGGGTGGGGTCACTTTTAATTATCTGGATTGTCATCACACTTGCTATCTTGGCTGGCTGCCTGGAGTTACCAGCAGGTTGTAGCTGAAAAAGGTTTAGAAACCCACCCTCCTGAAAACTAACTTCTACAGCAGAGCTGGAGGATGTTAGTGGGCTAGAAAAGGGGGTGGAAATGACTGACGTCCTTATCGGCAGGTTGTTAGAGATCCCTGCTGTCCTGTCCTCCTCCTCTGCGCGCCCACATGCTGTTGACAGCGGATGGCCCGTACCCCTTCACCGCATCGGCTCCTGCTCAATCTTGCTGCCCCTGTGGAGGTCTCTGAGTGCTGGGGCTGATCGCAGTGTCTGTGCTGGGCATGCGTCTCCGTGGCGGCCGTGTAAAACCTGTACAACTTTGCACGTGTAAGCTGAACCGAGCTCTGAACCGCAATGTGGTCAGCCCCATCACTCCCGCACGCTGCAGCAGCCGCCCAGCTCCAGCCGCGCTGGCAGGAGTCGGACCTGGAGCATGCGGCGGTGGCTGGGCACGAGGGGCTGAGGCAAGGCATGCCTTGCTTATCCCCTCTCCTCCTCTCTCCCCAGCCCCTGTACTCTCCTCCCTGCCCCTCATTGTTGCTGGAGCCTGAAACAGCCACATGTGATTGTAGATGCCATCCCATCTGCAGCCGCTGCCTAAAGAGCAGCCCGTTGTTGGGTGGTGGGAATGGGACAGAGGTAACTCAGCTGCAGCATTACATTTCCACTTACTTTCCTTCCTCTGCCATTTTGTTGGTTAAAGTGTTTGGCCAGTCTCCATCTCCTGTCAAACATCTGCTCTTTGCTTGCTGAGCGGAGCTGAGCAGGCAGCCGAAAACAGCGATGGGCAGGAGCTGACATAGGGGAGCGTCATTTTAGCAGAGGCCTGGAGGACAGCTGGGCCCGTAGCGAGGCTTTGCTGGGGAATTGGAAGAGTCAGGACTTGCCTACTTTTTCAAAACTCAATGTCTGCTGTGAGATTAGATTCCTGCAGACTTGTTCCTTCAGGAATGTGCTGTTACTGTTCGGATGCCCGGGCATGGCAGAACAGCACCTGAGGATGTTCTCGAATAAATACTTGTATTTTTTGGTGTTGTAATATTTCTTAATTGGTTATTAACTTCGATCCAGTTGGGGAACAAAATGGCTCTGACTTTGATGGGCTCTGCAGAGCCTTGGCACTTGAACAGCAGAGCTGAGGCAGCATGTGAGCCAGCATGTAGTGTTTGTTGCTCGAGGCATGAACTCCGTGTTCACTGCTCCCCGACTCCCCTGCCTGCACTCTTATCAAAGTCCTTGTAGATGGTGTTTATGCTTAGGTTATTTTGGTCAATCTGCTGGGCTTTGTTTTATTCAAACAAGCTCAGGTTTGAATGTGAGAAGCACCTCTGCTTGCACACTTGTAGCAGTCCCGTGAAGCACGTAGGGATATTTACACAGTGCACACAGTTACCCCAACCCTGATCGTAATACATCAGGCAGTGAAAGCAGGGCGGTCTTCCCGTTCCCTAGTCCGCCTTATGAAAATGTTTTCCTGGAAAAGAGGGACGTGTGGGTACCTCGGATGCAGGTGAGTAATCCCATGTCCTGTAACGTGCTTTGCAATGCTCCAGGCTTTTATCTGGGTCACGCGCTTGCGGCCGTGGAGTATGGTGGGAGTGCCGGTTGTCGCTGAAATAGGACCCCTCGTCTGCCCGGGCAGAGGTGGAAGGGGAGAGGTCTGGTGAGGTTCAGCTGAACACCTTTGCTTTGCCCCATTCCTTGCGTCCAGGGCTATGGCCAAGAATGTCTTTATTGTGCGCATAAACTCTTTCAATTTTTCTCCACTAGGCGTGAAAAGGTCGTATTCCCCACCTTGGTCATGGGTAAATGAATTCATTTGCAATGATAAGCTGCATGCGTTTTAACTCGGTGCTTGGAGGTGCAGAGTCGGTGGTTGTGCTAACTGCATGGGGTAGTTCTCTCAGCGTTACAAACTAATGGTCCATGATCAAAGCCTGAGGCCGCAATCCCTCTCTTTCTCCTTACTTTAGATAAACTCCTCTGCTGCTGTGACCTGTTGCAAACATAAGATTGAGTGCTGCTTGCTTTCTTGATTTAATCAATAGTTCTTCAAATACATGCATGGTTCTGATTGAATCAGTCACAGAGATACAGGATGAAGTATCCCTGCTGTTAATTTAGTGAATTTTGAAAGTTAGTTTGCCCTTTGGTCGTGTTTTTCCTTCGACGTTTCGTTGCTGTCGTCTTGTCGATGCTCGGTTGCCGTGATTCTGGCCGATGGGAAAGCAAACAAAGGCACAGATGTGCTGGGAGCCGGCCAGGGTTGCAGAGCAGGGGCGGAGGACGGTGTGATCAGCAGCGTGCGCGTCGAGACAGCAGTGCTCCGGCTCGGTGCCACCGTCCCTGCCCGCCACAGCCGTGCCAGCTGGAAGCAGCCTGCGCAGACCCTGGGGTCCCGGGCTCTGTGGGTGGATCCTGGGCACAGGGGCTCGGTGCAGGCACCACCTCCAGCATCCAAGGGTCTGGCTCGGCTCCCTCATCTGCCTCTTGAGGGATCACGGAGGGTTCCCTGTGCTGTCGAAAGGTGCAGGTCCCTGCCAGCTTCATCTGCCACAGCCTTGTCCCCATCTTCCTCCTTGCATCTCCGTGCTGGGCGTTCCTCTGCCTCCTTGTGCTGTTACTGCTGCTTGGGTGTGTTTCAAAGCACTGCCCTGCCTGAAAACTCCCTTTTCCTCTGGTTTTATTGGGGGGCTGGTCTCCAAGCATGCTTTGAGCCCATCCATTTACTCCTCAGCCTGGGCTATTCAGCAACAGGAGAATTTTCTGCTGAGGCTTTGTTGGATACTTGGAGTTGAGAGAGTCTTGGAGATAAGGTGCCAAGCACAAAATACAGCTTGGAATAAAGATTAATATGTAAAAATCTGTCTTTAGCAATCACAGGGCAGAGAGAGCAGTTGGAAACGGGCACAAGGTCCACGCCACTGCACGGGCAGGCAGTCAGGAGCATCCATCAGAAACCACTGCTGGGGCTGTTCCCAGCAGGAAGTGGGGCTTCGGCTCCCTGTGAAGCACTCCTGAGCCCAGTTTCTTAGGAAGCCCAGAGCAAGGGCGCAGCGCGGGCCCCACAGAGTGGGTCGGGTCTGAGGGATGGCGAAATGAGGCAGAAGCAGCAGGCAAGTGATGTGGCTGGGATTAATGGCTGTGGGCAGGTCTCCAGGCTGTCGGGCAGCGTCAGCTCCGTGCAGGAGCCCCGCGCCTGTGTCAGGCCTGGGCAGAGCGGCTGAAGGCTGGAGCGATGCGTGTGCTCCTCCCGGCACTGTCGGAGACCGTGGAGACCGGGCGCAAGGACTTCTCTTCCCCGCTCTCCTCTGGGAGGTTAGCCAGGAGTCATCCAGCATACTTGATTTGTTATTTTTCACAGTTCCTCTGTTTAATGTATTTTAATTTCACAGAATCACAGAATGGTAGGGGTTGCAAGGGACCTCTGTGGGTCTCCAGCCCAACCCCCTGCCCAAGCAGGGTCACCCAGAGCAGGCTGCACAGCACCGCATCCAGGCGGGTCTGGAATATCTCCAGAGAAGGAGACTCCACAGCCTCCCTGGGCAGCCTGGGCCAGGGCTCCGTCACCCTCAGAGTGAAGAAGTTCTTCCTCGTGTTCAGCTGGAACTTCCTCTGCTTCAGTCTGTGCCCGTTGCCCCTTGTCCTGTCGCTGGGCACCTACTTACTGCAGGGGGTTGGGCTAGATGGCCTCTGAAGCTCCCTTCCAAACCAAATCATTCTGTGAAAGAGCAGCCCGGAGTTTAGTGCAGGAAACGTGACAGAGCTGTAGAGCTGGGCTTGAACGCAGCTCATCAGACCTGAGCACACCCAGGCTGCTGACGCGGAATGCCACTTTTCTCTGATCCTTTCAGAAGGGAGCAAAGTACCACGTTTTAATCCAGTTTGGGTTGGGTTTTTTTTGTTGTTGTTTGGTTTTGTTTTCCACCCCCCGTCCTACTTGTCAGAGGTGCTTCCGAGCTGTTAACTAATTTGCAGAGTCGTGTCAGGATCAGGTTGGCTTCATGGCCCGTCATCCAAATGTAGACAGTGAGATACGTCTGCCCCTGAGCTTCTTCCAGCAGCTTTTTACTGTGTGCAGTCAGGGAGGCACCTCCCTGTATCAAGGCAATGCTCGAATGGGAGTTGAAGTTTCCAGCTCAATGGGGAGGAGGTGGGAAAGGTGGTTTCTCCCTGCTCTGAGCCAGGCTGTGCTAGTGTGGGTGTTTAACAGCGAGGCTTTCGACACGGTTTCCCATAACATCCTTCTAGGGAAGCTCAGGAAGTGTGGACTGGAGGAGTGCTCGGTGCAGTGGATTGAGAACTGGCTGAATGGCAGAGCTCAGCGGGTTGTCATCAGTGGTGCTGAGTCTAGTTGGAGGCCAGTAACTAGTGGTGTCCCCCAGGGGTCAGTACTGGGCCCAGCCTTGTTCAACTTCTTCATCAATGACCTGTATGAAGAGACTAGAGTGTACCCTCAGCAAGTTTGCTGATGACACCAAACTGGGAGGTGTGATAGACACACCGGAAGGCTGTGCTGCCATTCAGCTTGACCTGGACAGGCTGGAGAGCTGGGCAGAGAGGAACCTGATGAGGTTCAACAAGGGCAAGTGCAGGGTCCTGCACCTGGGGAGGAACAACCCCAGGCACCAGTACAGGCTGGGGCGGACCTGCTGGAGAGCAGCTCTGTGGAGAGGGACCTGGGTGTCCTGGTGGATGACAGGGTGACCATGAGACAGCAGTGTGCCCTGGGTGCCAAGAAGGCCAATGGGATCCTGGGGTGCATCAAGAGGAGTGTGGGCAGCAGGGCTAGGGAAGTTCTCCTTCCCCTCTACTCTGCCCTGGGGAGGCCCCATCTGGAGTACTGTGTCCAGTGCTGGGCACCCCAGTTCAAGAAAGATGAAGAGCTACTGGAGAGAGTCCAGCGCAGGGCTACGAGGATGGTGAGGGGACTGGAGCATCTCTCCTACGAGGAAAGGCTGAGGGAGCTGGGCTTGTTCAGCCTGAAGAAGAGAAGGCTGCGAGGGGACCTTAGAAATGCTGATAAATATCTGCAGGGTGGGTGTCAGGAGGACGGGGCCAGACTCTTTCCAGTGGTGCCCAGCGACAGGACAAGGGGCAATGGGCACAAACCGAAGCTGAGGAAGTTCCAGCTAAACACGAGGAAGAACTTCTTCCCTCTGAGGCTGACGGAGCCCTGGCCCAGGCTGCCCAGGGAGGCTGTGGAGTCTCCTTCTCTGGAGATATTCCAGCCCCGCCTGGACGCGGTGCTGTGCAGCCTGCTCTGGGTGACCCTGCTTGGGCAGGGGGTTGGGCTGGGTGACCCACAGAGGTCCCTTCCAACCCCCACCATTCTGAGATTCTATGGGGAAAGGAAACAGCCTGACTCCCTGCGGCAGCGAGCTGCGTTACCATGGGAATCTGTTCTTGCTAGCGACTGTCGGGATTTTAGCTCTTCATGGAAGGAGCTTGTGACTGCCCAGTGCAACGGCAGCAGCCTCTGGGGTTGCTGGTGGGGTTTTTTCATCCCTGACGCAGGAGCTGCAAGGTCACCGGTGAATGTGCGCAGCACAGGAACAGGAGTGCGGAAACCGCGCTGCTCTGCCCGGGGATGCAGTCGTGAGCCACCGCGCGTGGGCTGGTGGCATCTCGGTCCCGTGGGCAGTGATGGCAGCGAGCGGGATGTGCTCCACGGAGTGGGCGCAGCCTGGGACCCCGGAGCTGCCGGCTCCTGGTTTGGCTTCGAGCTCGTCAGGAGAGCCCTCGGCTTCTCTTCCTTCTTGCTTCTACTCACCGCAGCTCGCAGCTGTGGGCAGCAGAGGCTGTCTCCTCAGGTGTCCCCTCTCCCAAAAGTAGCTCTACCAGGAGGGATCTCAATGGCATCTTCTGGGGTGCCGGTGGTTCGGGCGAAGCTGGTGAAGGGCTGCAGAGGCAGCACTTGGGAGCCAGCAGACGTCGAGGTAGGGACCTTGCAGGGCTGGGGGAGTTCTCCCTCGCCTTTGTTATTACAAACCCGACTGTGAGGGCAGGGTGCTGGTTCTGGGACAACAGTGGGGGTGGACGTGCTGTCCTGATATGGGGATGCCATCGCTTCTGGTTGTCAAGGCTGTGGTGGTGGTGATGATCAGCAGATGGTGAGCCTGGGCAGACGCTGTGTGTTGAGCCTGATCACAGAAGATCTGCCAAAGCCAGAACGGAGTAGAGATGGAAAAGCTGTCAGACCCATGTTCTTCTCTCGCAGCCCACCAGCACCCGTGAAGAGGGGAGGGGAGCTGGCCGTGGGGAGCGAGCCTGCAGCGCTGCTGTGCCCGGCCCCTCAGCTGCCCAGAGCCTGGCGTGGGGGCCTGGGGTCTGCGCAGGAGCTGCTTGTCCTCCTGGGGTGGTCATCAGGCAACACCCACCACCTCCAGGCAGCGGGGTGAGCACCCACCTGCGCCTGTCCCTGGCTACGGGTGGGCGCAGCCATGGGAGCCCTGTTGTGGTCACAGTGGCCTTCCAGCCATCGTACAGCCAGGGTGAGGTGAGAGGGGAGGAGAGGGGTCTGTTCTCCAGCTGCTGGGGCCGGGAGGGGTGAGCGGTGCCATCTCCTGGGGCTCATCACTTACCGGCCTGTCTCTTCTTGCTCCTCAGGGCAGTAAACGGCTTTGATCAAGGTCCCCCCGGACTGGGAGCCTCTCGACCATCCTCGGCGCCTGGCATGCTCCCCCTGAGCGTATGAGCCCGCAGGAGGTCGTGTTTGGACTTGCGGATGCTTTTCTCAGCCCACCACGAGCAGAACTGCTCCCGATTGCTGCCCATTCCTGCCCCCCTGGAACACGACCTGCGCCCTGCTGCCCGAGGAGACCCTGAGCTCATGGCCCTCCGTGTCACATTAATACAGTTTGTTTTCTCCTGTCGCTGTAGCAGACTTCTCTGCCTTGGCCCCACACCCCACGCTGCTCAAGCTGCCACCCGCAGTGCTCTGTTTCACGGGCTGCAGGAGTCTTCCTCGGCCTGGCGGTCCTCAGCTCCTCACCATATCTCTTCTCTAACTTAGGTTTGGCAGTGTTTCTCCCTGCCTGCTCCAGCATCCTGCTGCTCAGGACGGGCAGCTGCTGCCCTCCCGGTAAGGCTCAGACCTCAGACCCCTGGCTGAGGCTGCGCCGCGGCTCTTTGGACAGGAATCAGGTCCATTACCGCAGCTTAATAAATCACTGCGGGGCCAGCGCGTGGCCGTGGGTTGGAGTGGGCATGGGAGGCTGAGCTGCGCGGCCCTACGGGGGGGAGGGATGGAGGGCTGGGGGCGCGAGGGTGACGGTCCCGTGCCCAGCACTCGTCAGTCAGAACATCGCCTGCCTTGCTGGGTGCTGGCGCGGCTGAGCCGTGCTGAAGTGGCCCCTCGGCGCTCCCCCACCCGTGCAGCAATGCAACGAGCGGCTGGAGCGTGCTCCCAGTGCCTTCGTCAGGCAAACATCCACGCACGGCCACACCGGGAACTCCGCCGGAGCGTTAGGAAGCCACAAATCCACAAAGCCCCCTCCTGGGACCCCGCCACTACCCCACCCCTGTTCCGATCCGTGTAATATAGGACTGGATCTCACAGCGTCACCTGCGCGCTTCTGCGACAGTGTTGGGCTACTGCGTGTACCTCGTGGGTCTTTCGAGCAACGTGTTTGTGTGAGTTCTCTGTCCGTGTGCCTCGGAGTCGGTGGATTTTATACAAAGAACCAGCAAACCCAGCCGGGGTTTGATCTGTGGGTTTAGAAATCTTCATTCCTGCTGGGGGCCGTCGCGTTCACTTGGCTCTGCAGCTCCAAGCTGGTTTATTTACAAGTGCTGAGAAAAAAACCATCGGCCCCAGCAGAGGGGAGGCGGGAAGCCCTCCCCTCGCCGTCAGGGTTTGTATGGTCGTCCTTTCCTGTGCATCCTCTGCTGCATTTGACTGTTTACATTTGTTTTATTGTACATAGGTTTGTAAACATAATTATCTTTGCCGAAGATCTTTGTACATAACTTGGGCTTTGTAGCTTTATTTATTTGAAATCTAGATGGCATGTTGCAGTAGGACAGTGTACGATACCACCGTGGTGACACAGATCGTGAAGGGGTTTTCAAAAAAAAACCCAAACCCAAATTACCGTCATCTTCCAAAAATAAAGGTCTTTTAATGTGAAATCAGTGGATTTTGCAGAACCGGTGGCAGTGGCCGTGGTTTTGTCACGTAGCGATGCTGCTGTGCGCCGCTGCGAAGCGCTTGCTGCCTTTCCCTTGCAGTGTTGCCTCCTCCTTCTCTCTGCGCAGAGAGGGGAGCGGCGGCTGAGCAAGCACCTTCCCTCCATGGCACCGACTGTCTTGGACCTCAAGATCTGATTTTTGGGAAGAGCCTGCAAAGCAACGGAGGCCTCCAGCTCCCGCCAGAGCCCCAGTGCCATGCAGGGGGAGGCCACACAGCTCCCCCCACCCTGGGACCAGCTTCCTCCTCGGGGGAGCAGGAACACCCTCCCCTTAAAAAATCCCCAGTAAGAGGATGCTGTTCTTGCACAGAGCCTGGGCCTTCTGCATGTTCATGGAACCATAGGATGGTCTGGGTTGGAAGGGGCCTTACAGGTCATCCAGGTCCAGCCCCCCACGTCATGGGCAGGGATCCCTTCCACCAGCCTGGGGTGCTCCAAGCCCCCTCCAACCTGGCCTTGAACCCTGCCAGGGAGGAGGCAGCCACAGCTTCTCTGGGCAGCCTGGGCCAGGGCCTCACAACCCACAGAGTGGAGAATTTCTTTTTCACGTTCAATCAAACCCTCCCTTCTTGCAGCTTGAAGCCATCACTCCTTGGCCTATCACTCCATGCCCTTGTCACAAGACCCTCTCCAGCTCTCTCGCAGGTCCCTTCAGGCTGCTCTAAGGTGTCCCCGGAGCCTTCCCTTCCCCAGGATAAACAGCCCCAGCTCTCCCAGCCTTTCCTCCCAGCAGAGGAGTTCCAGCCCTCAGATCATTGCTGGGGCCTCCTCTGGCCCCGCTCCACCAGCTCCAGGTCTGTCCTGTGCCGAGGGCTCCAGAGCTGGATGCAGGGCTCCCACAGAATCACAGAGTGGTGGGGGTTGGAAGGGACCTCTGTGGGTCATCTGGTCCCACCCCCACCCCCCCCCGCCGAAGCAGGGTCTGTAGCCATCCGTGACAGCATGCCAGTCATGCGAGCTGTCCCACCACATTTCTGTGATGACGACCTAGCTGTCCTGCTGTACAATGGCTTCCAGCTCCTCCTGTTTATTGCCCATGCTACGTGCGTTAGTGTAGATGCACTTGAGCTGGGCTGTCGATCTCCCCCTGACCCTGCCATGACACACCTGGGCTCATCCCTAGTGATGTGATCCCCCTTGGAACCTTGTTTAAAGCCCTCTCAGTGAATCCTTTTTCCCCTTTGAGACAGCTATACTCCGTCTGTCCCCAGCAGGCCTGGTGCTGTGTGCACCTCCCCATGATCAAAGAAGCCAAAATTCAACCGATGGCACCAGTCCCTGAGCCACCTGTTAACCAGGTGAGCTTTCCTCCCCTTTCAGTGCTGTTCCCTGCCACTGATGGGATGGAGGAAAACACCACCTGTGCCCCCGATCCCTCGACCAGTGCCCTGAAGTCCCCCTTGATGGCCTTGGGACTTCTCTCCGTGATCTTGTCCCCGCCAACCTGCATTACCAAGAGGGGGTAAGAGTCAGAGGACCACACCAGACCAGGGAGTTTCCAAGCAACATCCCTGACCCCGGGCCCCAGGGAGGCAGCAGACTTCCCTTGGGATGGGTCCTGTCAGCAGATAGGGCCCTCTGTTCCCCTCCGCAGGGAATCGCCTGTGACAGTTACCCTCCTTTTTTTTCTTAGCTGAGGCAGCCGTAATGCGTGGGGCTGACCGACTCATCCTGGGCAACCTCCTGGTTGGAGCTTCACCCGCATCCTCATCAGCCGGGCCCTCACATTCCCAAGCCCCGTACCCCGGGGGGTCTCACCAGCGTGGGGCAGAGAGGCAGAATCCCCCCCTTGCCCTGTGAGCAGACACGGCTGGGTCGTGTCCAGCTTCTCACCCAGCAGCACCCCAAGCCTTTCTCCTCAGGGCTGCTCTCGCTCCCATTCTCTGCCCAGCCTGTGTTTGTGCCTGGTAGTGGCCCAGCCCCTGCCCTGAGGTATGGAAGCCATGAGAGAGGCAGGGAAAAGCCCTTCAGCAGCCCCTGCCCCCTCCCCAGTATGGTCCTCACAGCAGGAGGAGCAGCAGCCACTGCCTTGAAGGAGACACCTGAGGTAACGGTACCCCTGACTGAACTGGGTTCCAGGAGCGGGTGCCTGGGATCAGCTCTGGTCCCCAGCAGCCCTTCGGTGCTGGAGACTCCCTCAGCCCAGGCTTGCTGGGACCAGAGGGACCACTGACAGCAGCCCTGGACTGTAGAGCCCAGGCAGGGGCTTCTTGCTCTCCCCCACCCCTCTCCTCTCACTCCAGTTTTAAGCCCACCATCTCCCTGCTCCCATCAGCTCCCCACGCTGGTCCACCTTCTCTGTGCAGGGACCAGCCCCAAGGCACCAGTGCCAGCCTTGGCCTTACCCAATGCCATCACTGCCTTGGGCCAGGGGAGTAGGTACTGCACACTGGGACCTCCGAAACAGGAGATTCCACCGCCCAGCAGAAAGCCCAGACTCCGCTGAAGGCAGCCATGGGGCCTTTGCCTGGGTCCCAGCCCTGCAGGTCAGCAGGAGGGGACTTTGGACTCTAAAGGCAACACAAAGGCTCAGCCCTGACCAGGCCATTTACACTGTGTTTAGGTCAAAAGAGAAAAAAAACCCTGAGCAAACAAAAGCGGAAGAAGGGTAAATGCAGCTTCCAGTCATATTCTTGTTTATTAAGGTCTACGCCAGCCTCAGGAGATAGCTCTTCCTGTAAGTAAACAGAGCAGGCGGCCACATCTATAATGAATAAATTTATTGTCTTACAAAAATCATTGTCTAGAAATATGGGTATACAAGAAAACAAAATATTTGCAGTCAGATGCCTGGTGGTCAACAGCCAGTTTGATTAAAAGTATCCAAACACACACACAACAAAACCTTTGTGACAGATGTTAAAGCTTTTAACCAAAGAAGGAAATCCATGGTTTTTGAGTATGTGGCAGAGGAACGTTCCTAGTTAACACTGATTCGTTGTCACTAATATCAATAATACCACTTGGACTAGAGAGGTACGTGATATGAAGCACAGTCAAAATGAATACATTAAATCATTGTTATATAGGCAAATTATATATGTAACATTGTCTTAGTACTGTAGTGTCTAAGGCACTTTCTGTAATGTCAGTTTTTCAGCTATTTAAACAAAAAGAATGCTAACTACTCGCTGTAATACTGTTCAAAATAAAAAAAAAAAACAAAACACAACAACAACAAAAAGGATTCACATCCACTGGCATGTCAACTCCTAGGCAGGCAACATCCGTCGCTGAACCCCTGTCACCACTGGCTCCGCACCCGCCCCGCGCGGCCCCGGAGCCGCTCCCGCCGGAGCCGCCGCACCGCCTCGGCCTCCACGCACCGTGCAGCCGCTCGGCTCTGCGGCTTGAAGGCTAACTCACTCGGCCCTAAATTAATAAATTAATTTCGCCTGCGTTGTCTGTTTATTTTCCACTGGTGTTCACATTATAGTAGCCTTAATATATACACAGATCTGTGGGGCGTGGTGATAGCGGGTCTCTACAAACGCAGAAGTACTGTACAGATGAGGAACGGCAACGCTGTTTCAGTTTGCCTGTACTGCAGGAACGCTAACTGATGAAGCAGGTGCTGAGAACACTTCAAAAGGCTATTGCAGGTTAAAAATGGACGCTACTTGTTCATCCCTACATCTCCCTCTAACACTTCCCAAGGCCTTTTCACAGTTCACTCGCTGATTGTGTGCTGATCACAACAATTAGGAGAAAAGAAAAAAAAAAATACAGGTGCAGTTTGGTCTTCAATGATCCACCAGACTCGATACAGCCACGGGCCGCCTGAGCACAGGAGAAATGGAAGGATGCTGTCTGTACAACAAAGCATGCATAGTCATGACGACGGGTCTGCCCCAACCACCTACCCTCTGGGAATGAAGTTTCCGTGTTGATAAAAAAAAAAGTTCCATCCTTCACATGATGCTTTATAAAATGGCTATACAATGAGTATCTGGCAAATAGATGCACTGAACAGAGACAATTCCATTTTATTTACTACAGAAAAAAAGCAGTTGTAACTATGTCTGAAGCAGGGTACACACGGGGCTCTACTCGGCGGGCGCCGGCTGCGCTTCGTTCACGTCGCTGCCTTTGCTCTCCGCGTCGTCGTCCGAGAGCTCCAGCGAGGCCCCTTCGATGTGCAGCTGGCGTCTCCCGGATCGGCTCGAGGAGAAGGTGATGGGGCCCCCCCTCCTGCGAACAGCAACCAGACAATCCATGAAGGGTTGTGGCTCGCCCACAGCCCACGGCCCCATGCTGGTGGCTGCTCTGGGAAGACCTCCGCACAGAACCATGGGGGAACAGTTTGCCCCCAGCCACGGGGCAAATTTCACACACAGGGTCTTGAAACCCCTTCTCTGACCAAGGAGAAGACAGGCTGTGCGCAAACATTCCGGTATTCTGGTATTCCTGCTTAGCGCGTACCATCATCTTAATTTTGCAAGTCCCAAGCAACCTAAAATATTGCCTCTGTACAAGCACCGAGCACAGACCAAGTCCTAAACAGAGCAGGGTCTTCTAAAACAATACCAACTACTCGTTTGTGCAGCGCTGTGCTGCACCCCTCCTGCCGCTCCTATAAGCCTCTCTCTACCCCCGAGATGGTTTTGTTCTGCAGCAACCTCACCACTGCTGTCTCCCATCTGTATTCGGTAGAGACCTTGATCACCAAGAGCTGCTCTCGAGGAAAATGCTGAGACATTCCCACTGGAGTGGGTATGGGAAAAAAAGGGATTGGTACCAGCCACTGGAAAAATCACAGAATCACAGAATGGTGGGGGTTGGAAGGGACCTCTGTGGGTCACCCAGCCCAACCCCCTGCCCAAGCAGGGTCACCCAGAGCAGGCTGCACAGCACCGCGTCCAGGCGGGGCTGGAATATCTCCAGAGAAGGAGACTCCACAGCCTCCCTGGGCAGCCTGGGCCAGGGCTCCGTCACCCTCAGAGTGAAGAAGTTCTTCCTCGTGTTCAGCTGGAACTTCCTCTGCTTCAGTTTGTGCCCGTTGCCCCTTGTCCTGTCGCTGGGCACCACTGGAAAGAGTCTGGCCCCGTCCTCCTGACACCCACCCTGCAGATATTTATCAGCATTTCTAAGGTCCCCTCGCAGCCTTCTCTTCTTCAGGCTGAACAAGCCCAGCTCCCTCAGCCTCTCCTCGTAGGAGAGATGCTCCAGTCCTCTCACCATCCTCATAGCCCTCCGCTGGACTCTCTCCAGTAGCTCCTCATCTTTCTTGAACTGGGGAGCCCAGAACTGGACACAGCACTCCAGATGGGGCCTCACTAGGGCAGTGTAGAGGGGAAGGAGAACCTCCCTCGCCCTGCTGCCCACACTCCTCCTAATGCACCCCAGGATCCCATTGGCCTTCTTGGCAGCCAGGGCACGCTGCTGGCTCATGGTCAACCTGTTGTCCGCCAGAACACCCAGGTCCCTCTCTGCAGAGCTGCTCTCCAGCAGGTCCGCCCCAGCCTGTACTGGTGCGTGGGGTTGTTCCTCCCCACGTGCAGGACCCTGCACTTGCCCTTGTTGAACCTCATCAGGTTCCTCTCTGCCCAACTCTCCAGCCTGTCCAGGTCTCGCTGAATGGCAGCACAGCCTGCTGGTGTATCTACCACTCCTCCCAGGTTGGTGTCATCAGCCTCATGGTGTAACTGATACTTGAGTTCTCCTAACACGCCTGCCACCATCAACAGCAGCAACAGTTTTAGCGTGCTGGTGGTTGGCTGGGATGCAGCTTTGAAAACATGAAGCCTTAGCACTGGAGCAATACCAGTATGGTATGCAGGCTCAAAAGAGGGATATCAAGGTGCTTCTTACAGAGTTATTGCTAACCAGTAACATGTTCCTCCCGTAGAGCCAAAAGCACAAAAAGAACAAAGATTGTTATAAGACCTTCAGATTCTGGGAGGAACTAGCTTAAAACAAATACATATATTTGGAGGACCAAGATGACAAGGATAGACAGGAAGAGCTCACCGCAGAAAGACTTCTGCAGAGTACAGTATTCATCTCAACCAACTAAAGCTGTCACACTTAAGCTCTTCAATTGGCTTCCTCTAACCAAAGAGACCAGGTGTCTCAAGGTGATGTTTCATCTTGTCTCAAGAAACTTCTGCATCACCTTGTGCATCCTGGGACTACCAGTCAACATATTCACCTGGTTAATGTCCAGAGTTAATTCAGCAGCTTTAGTTACGGAGCAAATCGTTTCTGAAAATTTCAACCCCAGTTACTTTGCATCTGTCTTGTCAAAATGTGTCCCCCAAACAGTAGGTTTCCTGATCAGAAACCCCAGTGCCTTTGCCGGAAGCTCATATCTCAGCCCTACAAAAACCTAAGGCACAGAGGTTTCAGACATGGCAAACACAAGCAAACAGATTTTTTTTTTCTTTTTCTCCTTACTTGGCTTTCTGCTCAATCTGTTCTTCTAGCTGCACAATCTTGGCTTCTAGAGTAGAAATTGTTGCCTTGAACTTCGACTTCACAGATCCCTCCAGTTCCTGCAACTTGGCTTTCAGCTCTTTGTTCTGCCTTTCTAGCTGCTGCCGTGCATTTTCACTCTTCTGGGCAGCACTCCGCTCCCCAGCTAGCTCAGAATTCAGCGTGTCAACCTTTCAGAGGAGAAGGATAGAAGATCATTTGGTGCTATTCAGATCCTCCACTTATCTGCACACTGAAACATAGATTGCCCCTACAGCATTGCCACCACCGGACTCACCTGCAACGTGGTCTTTCGGAACCGCTCATTGAGAAGCTCCATGTTGCTCTGCTCTTCCTCGAGCTCTTCCTCCAATTGTGCAATCCGAGCTTCCAGCCGGCGCTTCTCATCCAGCAGCGCTGACCTAGAAAAGAAGTATTTGGGTCAAGACACGCTCAGATCTGATACAAAGCAACTGGCTATTTTGCTTTTGATACTTTAGACATTCCAAACTGTAACGAGAAGCTACTGTGTAAGCAATTCTCTTCGTAACAAGAAGGAATTTTTATCGGGACAACAGGTCAATACAGAAATTGCAAGCAGGCTACCAAGAACTGCAGCTGCTGGTGCCTGAAGTTCTTCAGATGCACAATTAATACGTTTGACGACTCACTTTCCCGAAGCGCTGTTTGCAATCTCATCAGCCAACTCATCCCTTTCTTGCTCAGCATGACGACGAGCTCTTTCAGACGCAGCAAACTCCTGTGAAGGTTTAGGAAATATTCATTACAGCATTAGGAATCTCAAAACTTCTGCAAACAACTATGCCTTCTAATAACTTCTGGGAGATGCTGTGAAGTGTGATATCGCCGAGGTCTTTTAATGGATAAACAGAACCAACAGCTATAAAAGCTAGGAGGACGCATCACCTTGATCTTTCCCTCCCGTAACTGCCACATGACTACTATGAATTTACTTCTCCCCGTCCCCTGAAAAGGCCAGTAACATTCAAGCCCTAAGCAGGAGGAGAAAACCGTTCTGTCACATGCTCTAATTCATTAAGTATAACGTGGGCACTAAATTAAGCAAATTTTTTAGGTTCCTACAGAGTACGTAGCATGACTGAAAGCAAAGTATAGAAAATGAATTTTTAGCACAAAAGTATAACAGCGCTGAATCTTGTATTGTGAAATTGTATTGAGTGGTAGAAACACCCAGACATTCACCAAGAAGGACACAATCTAATGCACTGCAAGTGCAAGACTGACAAGTTTGAAGTCTGTGAAAGAATGACATAGAGAAGCTCTAGTAAGTTGTAGGTAAAAGTCTCAAACATTAAGTGCAGTGTAAGCTGAGTGATTGCTTCAACCTTTGCAGCTAACAGGGCAAAAAGAGGCCGTCTCTCACACAAGGCAATTCTGTTGCCTTCAAACCTCAAACGTTTAACCTTGTGGCAGACAACGGAGATAATCGGAGATCAGTGACAGCGATATGTAGCACGACTTGGAGTTCTTACATGAATTGCCAACAATGAGGGAACAGATGCCCGTAAAGGAAAGGGATGAGAACCTCAGATAGCAGAGAGACAAACCTCCACAGACTTAAATGGTCCACTGAGGTACTGGAGAGATTGTTAGGTTTTTATATACTTCCAGTGACCAGTTTTAGTACTGACACTGTGCACCACAGCTTCCAGAGACTCTCAAACCACCTTGCAAATTTTAGTGAGGCTTGAAATCTGTTTAAGCAGTAGTAAGGCTTCCCTGCTACCCAGGCAGGGAAAGGAAGTCCAGACTACTAGAAGGATTCCTACAAAGCTATAAGAAGCTCACTAATGACCTGGGGCAGTGAGGAAGAGAAACATCTCCAGGCTCCCACTTTTCTGTTCAACTCACTGGATGGCTTTTTACTTTTTTTTTTTTTGTTTAAAAAAACAAACACACTCTGGCCTTCCCCTTTTCTCTAGAAAGAAAAACAGATTTCTTGGATTTCAATCTCACCTTTTGGAGCTGGAATATTTCTGCTTCAAGACCTTTGAGCTCCTTTTCACTTTCTTTGGACTGTGCAAAGATCTCATCTCTGGATGCACGGGCTTCTTCTAGCTCCCGCTGGTAGTCTTTCATTTGAGCCTGCAATTGGAGAGCAGAGGAAAGAATAAGCCATGATACAGCAGGACAACCACAAGATTTATTAGTAGCTCTGAAGCTTTTTTGCCCTTAGGAGGCAAGACCTTCTTCCTAAAGTGGCTTCATTCCACTTAAATATATTTATTTTCAGTTCTTATTTTCATAGAATTATAGAATGGTTTGGGTTGGACAGGACCTTTAAAGATCAGAGTTCTATCCCTCTGCCACGGGCAGAGACACCTTCCAGGCTGCTCAAAGCCCCATCCAACCTGGCCTTGAACACTGCCAGGGAGGGGGCAGCCACAGCTTCTCTGGGCAACCTGGGCCAGTGCCTCATTACCCTCAGAGTGAAGAATTTCTTTCTTATATCCAATTTAATTCTACCCTCTTTCAGTCTAAACCCTTCATTTTCTCATCTTTCCATCACTCACTCCTCATCAGAAATATCCCATTAGAAGACTTCACTTCATTTATTAGTATATTTCTTGTAGGAAAAAACCTCTAGTAGAGGTAGTAGAGATACCTTTGTAGTAGAGAGGTAATGCTCTTGCAATTGTCTTGGAAAAAAACAAACCTATTTACTTAAATTGACTGATAAAACCTATTACAAGTACTCAAGGTAAGAAACTTCTCAGTGTAGAAGTACCACAATTCACCATTTTGCACATATAGCGTAGAAGCACATACCTATCCTTCCCGTAAGACACTTAACACAGACTGATATCTTAATTCACACAAGTTTGACTTCAGATGCTAAAAGAATAAAGCTGGAGAAACTGCATTTAAGTTGTACCTGCATCTTCGCAATACCACCAGTCATGAGACCACTTATTTCAGGTACTTGCATGAAAGTGTACAGAGATCAGGTATGAACTCTGTAACTGACTCAGCCTCTGGGAACAAATGAGCTCAGCCCACTCTACTCAACTGCACATCCAAGCCAAAAACCTGTAGGCCAGCTGTCAGCAGAGCCTCCTACAGGATTTGGTCTCCAAAATGGGAAGCCATGTACTTCAAAGGCACTGTGATTCTTACATAGTCCAAAAAGTTCAGGATTCATGTCATGGCTCTCCAGCTATCTGAGGTGTGTCACCGCTTTCAAGCCCCTCAAGTACACGAGTACATGACTGAGATCGCCTCCCACATCAACTACAGTCCCCATTCCTGTAGACCTAGCTGCATCTTTGATAGTCATTCCTCCTAGCCACTTCTGTATATGGTTAAAGCTTTTACTTTCTTGTGTGTAGTTCAGCAGTTTAGCAATTCCACACAGCCTTACCTGCAGCTTGTTAGCTTTCTCCGCCAGCTCCACCCTCACTCTTTCTCCTTCTGTGACCCTAGCAGTTAGCTCTTGCACCTGAGCATCGAGCTTCTTCCTCTTATGTTCAGACTCTGCCTTGACCCGCTGCAGTACCCACACTTCACAGGCCAACTCCTTGTTGTCGGACTCTAGGTCTTGCTTGTTTTTTTCAAGATTTGCTATGAACTAGGAAAAACAAAAGGGAAGAACTTCAACAATTTTTTACATATCAATAAAGTTTTCTGCTAAAAATATTCAGTCCAGCAAATCAGGATTATAAGCTCAAAGATAAAACAACTGCTCAGCAAGTTGTAAGTAGGGAGCATTTAAAATCCTGCTGTGTAACATTTTGCATATGTTAGCCAAAAAAATTAAGGTAATGCAAGTTAATCCACTCTCAGATATCACAGGTAACAGCGAGGACCAGAAGATATTTCTATGAATTCAGTAAGATCTGGGATGTCAGTGCTGTAAAAGGACCATGTGAGTAGCTCTGAGCAGGAAGGAATGTGCCCATTAACAGATCAGCATGCCTCATCTCACAGAAATAAAAGGAAAGATATCAGCTACAGCTGCCCTGATTTTAGTAGGCATAGCAGCCTGGAAGTGCATAATAAAGCACTTTTCACCACTGCACTGACATTTGTCAAAAACCTTTTTAAAAAGGTAGTAATTGCCATAAGGGATGTTTAAGTGCCATTCTTACTATATTGCCAGAACTGACAATCTTATCACAGGACCTTTGTTTAAGATTGTAGGGTATTCTTCTGTCTTTTTATGCTCTTATTGAGAATATTTAATGAATAAAGAGCACAGGAAACACGTAAGATTTTCAGGTGAATAAACTATAATTTCCATCAGATTTAACTACTATATTTCTCACGTATTTTAAACTAAGGAGGCTTCTGAAATATTCCTACACAAAAATATTACTACAGTATATGAACTGTCCACCCATATATCTGTGAATGACTAGAAATAAAATTTTACAAGCTAGAGATACTTTTTTTTTCTTTGGCAGTGTTGGATTAATTCTACTTCTGAACAAAGACACTGAAGCTGCACTAGTAGGAACCACGTTGTCCAGGTGTGCCGCTTCCTCTGCTCTGGCAGGGGTTACCAGAGACACAATAGAACTCTGCAAATCAGCAAGATACTCCACAGATATCTAGCACTGGAGGTCACGGTACAAGCATAAAGTGAAGAGTGGCTGGAAGAACTTTTACGCTACCCGTACTCACAGTTTGTTATTTGTGAGTGTCGACATGACAATTACTTTATTTGGAACCATTCCGCAGTTCGCTTAGGCAGAGAACTGCTTTTCACCAAATAAGCACATAGGCTGCTCGAGAATTCCCACAAAAGTACTACATCAACTTATCTCTAGGTGCACTGTTTCCAGGTCTAACAAACACTTTTAGACAGTCTTGGCATCTATCTGAAAAGTTGCTATATGTTCAAACCAGCAGGATATATTTGATTCAACTGCAGTAGTTAAGTATGTACAGAGGACAATTTAGATCTGCAGATATCACTGGAAGTGACCACGCCACTTATGTTACTTCTAAAAGTCCTGAAGCTGAAAAATGTATTTCTGTAATTAATTTTCTGCTCACCCTTTCGGCCTGTTCCAGTAGTTTAGAGAGCTCTTCCAGGGCAGTAGCATGCCTCTGCCTGATTTCCTGGATCTGTGCTTCATGGTTTTCGGTTTCCTCTTCAATTGCTTTCCTCAGTATAGCCACCTCCTGCTCTCGGTTTGTCCTAGAGGAAGCATCAATAGTTATCAAAAATCAACATTTTAGTCTTTTGTAAATTCAAGGTGAATTTTAATGGTGCCTGCTTATACAGACACATGATCCTACCTCAGCTCTTGCTGTGCTGCAGTGGTATCCAAGGTATCTTCTAGTTCAATTTTTAAAGCCTCCAGCTCTTCCAGCAAAGAGATTTCTCTTTTCTGCTTTTCCGCCTTGTTGCGAGATGCCTTCTCAGATTCAAGATCCTCCTGCAGTTCTGCAATTTGAGCCTGCAACTCTCTTATCACTTGCAGTGCGTTGTTTTTCTGAACTGCTTCTTCATCACCTCTGTTAAACAGAACCACAACAGTTAATGATATTTCATAGCTTCAGATCTCTTCTCATAAGTCTAGTATAAGTTATGTACTCAAAAAATAACTCATCTTTCCCACTTGAACAAAATCCACCTCCTAAAATTTCATAGACAAAGCCACTACTGCACTGTTATTCTCAAGATCCTAATGAGCGCAGTGCCCCAGGTACTACAGATGCACTACTGGAATGATCAAGCTTTCCAGTTTGCATTCAGGTATTCCAGTTTTGTAGACCTCAACACTCCCAAAAATGCACCCTTGTCTGTAGGACTGTCTCTTCCTGCAAAGTTATAGATCATTACTCAGAAAACTCAGGTGGTGTTTAGTTTATAACATGTGGCTGCGAGACTACCACACAGATCTTTGATTGAGTTGGACAGACATTATCCAGTATTTGGACGAGCTAAGAACACTCTCGACGATTACATGTTTTTTCCCCCTCCTGAGGCTGAACTCCGGGAGACTAAAAAGCTTCCAGAGCCAAAGTGCTATTAAGCCCTGATGAAACATTGGTTTTGGAGCTTTATAGAGCAAGGATGGTGATGAAAGATTGAGTTCCTTTTTTGCCCTGTCTACGCAAAACACACAGGTGTCTAGAGATGCTGTAGTACAAACATGAACTGGCTTCTGCTTGAACACTCCCAGTTTTAACTCATCAGTTTGCAGTCAGCTGAAATTCTCTCTGGAAAAGTAGGTTTCTACCACACTTCTGTAGTCATAAAGCTCCATCATGACCTGACCTAGCAAGAGCAGCCTGCAGTTCTTCCTCTTTCTTGGCCAGCTGGATCTTCAGTTCTTCAATCTGGGCTTGCAGCTCAGCTATTTGGTCCTGTAGGTCTGTTGTTTCACCATCAAGTTTTCTTTTAGCTTTTTCTAATTCTTGACGGGTCTTCTCCTCCTTTTTTAAGCCCTCTATGGAAGTAAAGGATTATATTTATAAGCAATTTTTTCCTGTTGTTATCCTCAGAAGGTTCAGGGGCAGGGCAATGGGACAGCAAGAAGGGTGGGAAGTTTAATATACACTGTGTCAGTTCTTTCTCCAGACTGCAGCTGGAAGGGTGACTGGGAAAGATGAAATAGCAAAGTAGAACTGCATGATTCAGATAGAAAGTCAAGAAAAAGTCAATGACTGGAGAAAAAAGTTTGAAGTAAGGTAACAAACATAATCACATGTTGACAGAAAAATAAGGAATAGAATCTAACAGAAGAGCAGTTTGAGCTGCTCGGCCAGGTGATCGCAGACATCAGGATTCAAAAATGAAGAACTACAGACTGGAAAAAATTATGGCTTGCATAGTTGTGGAAGGGCTAGGCTAGACTCCAAAAGGTCTACTGGAAAATAGTGTAACTTAAAGAAAACTTGGATAAACAATTTTTGCAAGTATCTGTACCACTAACTCACATCCCATTGATATTTAGCAAGACTTTGCAACCCTGATAGCCTCCAGTAATTTCTTTGTGTAGTCAAGACACCCCTGCCCTAAGGTATTTCTTTGTGAAAACCATCCAGTTATCAGTGCCCTAGCAATAAAATACATTTAGATGATCTGCCTGTGGTCTGATTAAGATAGTTATTGGCTGCATTGTCTACAGTTAGCTAATGACCAGGTATGTAATATATTGAAGTCACAGGAAGGTTTTGCTTAGCATAGCATTAGCACAATTCAACATCTATTAGAATAAATGTAAGTTATTAGACTTGTTCAATACTTTGTGGGTTCTCAGTGCAGGGGTTTCTCACACCCCTCCTAAGCCTGCTACAAGATCAGGACATCTTCTACATGGAAACGGAGCCATGTTCAAGAATCATATCTTAGAGCTACCGAGGGGTATTTGGGATTTTCCAGACAATCTAAAGTAACATTGTTTTTCTCTAAACAGCTCCTCATTCAAAAAAAAAAATAGCACTTTTCTCTGTTTTTACATTGTATTTCTGGCAGGTGACAGAAGAGTGTCATAAGACACAATTTCGCAATGGGGAAAACTCACAGTAAACTGAATTAGTGGGGGTTTTTTTGGGTTTTGTGGGTTTTTGTTGCCCCCCCCACCAAATTTCAGTACTTACCAGTGTCAAGACCCTAGCAGAGCGACCTTCATGGCCTCTTGAATTGTCTCAGAGAGTATCATTTTACTGTGCTTTACTAGCCAAGCAGTTGCATGCCTTATATTTAAGCTTTAATTTCCATTTCTAAGGTCATCACTCTGGGAACAGCACCATAACCAACCACATCTGTCAAGTATCTTCAGAAACACTAGTCCCAATTTAAGTACACAACTACTCAAGCATGATTTTCCAATGAGTACAGCTTACTTATGCCCATCTTAAAGTCCCTGAATAGGCTTTTGAAATAAAAGGTACATCAATCATCTATTATTCATATTACTTCAATACCTTCCTACACAGATAAGACTAAACTTTGGTATTTTTCCATAAGCGCATCAGTATTAAAATATGTAGTAAGACAACCCATAACAGTAAGTGAAAAAAAAATTTCCAAATTAGGGCAGATAGCAACATTGCCTTATATTTTGCAACTTTGGCTTGGCAGTTTATTAATGTTGCACAATACCTATTTACAACCATAAGTAATTAAAAAACCCACCATAACATCATGAAAGGTTACATATAGGGCTAATCCAGTCGTGACAACACAGGCAAAACAATCAGAAATAAATGGCCAAAGAAATTGAACCATTTTAGATAAACAAAGCATCAAGAAAGGCAGAACAATTCAGATTTGCTTATTCAAAAAATATTAGAAGACTAATGAATGCCTACTAACATTTTTCCAGAAATATGTTGTTCTAATGTGTTACTATAGAAAAGTGTAGAGCCTTCCCAAGAGACAGATGTTTTACCTTGTTACTAAGGGATGCATGCAACAACATGAATTTCTGGAGTGTATCATTAAATAAAATGGATTCTCAAAAATGAAAAGCTAACAAATTAAACACGAGAAAGACTGAGCAGCCAAATGCAACAAGGCTTGCAAGCAATAAATTATTCTTTCAAGATTTAGATAAAAAGCAACAGCTATTAAGGTATCTACATATAAGGTTACACTTAGCAGACTGGACCAGATACTGCATACACTGTAATAAGTGATCCACTCCTTTCTCGCATGATGTACAACTTGTTAACAGGCAAATGTAGCAAGAACAAACCTTCCAAATCAGTGATCATCATTTCCTGTTTGTTCTTGAATTTGGCCAAGTTTTTGGCCTTTTCTTCTTCTTCAGCCAGCTGAGAAGTACATTCAGCAATTGGATCCTCCATCAGCTTCTTTTTCTAGCCATGAGAAAGGGGAGAAAGAATAACTTCTACAATAGAATTTGAATCACAGAATCACAGAATTGTAGGGGTTAGAAGGGACCTCTGTGGGTCACCCAGTCCAACAACCCTGCCGAAACAGGGTCACCCAGACCAGGCTGCACAGGACCACTTCTAGGCAGGTCTTGAATATCTCCAGAGAAGGAGACTCCACAACAATAGTCTCTAAGCAACACAAATAACTGAATATACAAAATCCATACAGAGGTCTCATACACCAGATACAATACAGATTTCATTTCAAGTGACTGACCTGTCAATACTACGGATCAACTGGAACCGTACAGAGACATGAACACTTGTTTTCCAAGAAAGCGAGACTTGGAATTGAACACACAGGAGGTCTGGTTTTAGCACAGCCTTTGTTTTACACTTTTGGAACTCTGTTTGCAATGAACAACAGTAGCTATGATAAACACTGTTTCCAGCTCTTAGGTTTGGAAGACCCATGGAATTGGAAAGAATGCATGGCAAATATCTCCCTTTTAAAGCTCTCAGTGTCTCAGCTTCCACTTGGTCAAACCCCACAAGTCTTCAGGCGCAAACTCTATAGATAACGCAACAGCAGCCTGAAATGCTTTGAGAGCTATCACTTGGTACTACCATCACTTAAGAGCAGAATCTCCACCACGCATACTGGTCTCACCTTCAGAAATTTGGAATTTTGGTCCTCCAACAAACAGAAAGGGGGGCTTGCAAGACAAGCAAGACTTCAATTAGTCAGACTGGCCGGGCCTCCGGCAGCCCTGCTTTCCACAGTTTTGACAAACAACAACAAAAATAAACCCACAACAACACCAAGTAACTGTCTCGACAGCCTTAGTCACTGCAAGGTGTTTTTGTATGGATAAGATCATCACTATTTTTCAAAAATCAAAAAGGTTATAAAAGAACCAAGAGGAAAGCAATACTTACAGAGCCCGTGGCTTTGTTTTTGCCCTGTACTTCAAGTACTTAAGAAAGGCAATCCTACAATTGAGATAGAAGCTTTCTTTCAAGAATTACCGTCCACATGAGAAGCAAAGTCTTAAAAAACTGGAATACCTTTAACTTTTGCCAGAAAAAAGGGTAAATGGAACATGAGTGTAATAAAGCAAAACAAAAAAATCCCCAAAATCCAAAATTGCAGTTTCTGCAGAAACGCAGAAATTTTCAATTCCCCTATTCCCTTGTCTCAGTCAACAAACTTAACAATCTTGAGCTTCACACCAGAGAGCCTAGGGAGAAAACGTGGTGGTGAAACTCAGACCACAAGAAATTTTCACACCAAGACAGACGCACACTTCTTCCGTTTATGTCTACTAATTTAAATAACTAGCAACTAGCACTGTTTTAGTGAAGAATAACAGGTTTTGACAGAGTTCTGTAAAGCAGCTAGCAAAGGTTTAGTTTACTCAGCTAAGTGACGTGAATTTTGCAAAGCTGCATCATACCTGCTCAGAAAACAACTCAGGATCTAAAAATAAGGTTAGATGTTTGAGTATGAAGCTACCGCTCCTTCCGAAATTCCTGTCTATAAGTCTTATCTTTATCTTGTGTTAAACTGAACCGCATTGAGTTCTGTTCTTTTTGAACTTTCATTGCAACCCTTCAGTACTCTCCATTTTTTTGTAAGATCATATTTGTTGATAACTCTCAAGTGAAGAGGTCTATTCATAAAGGTAAAGCACATCCTGTCCTAGAGGAAATATTTTCTTGCAGTTAAAAAGTAATCCAGGAACAAAGCCAGTTTGATCCTCTCTGTTCAGAATAATCAGTATGATGTGGAAAAACGTTCACTTGGAACAAATGGACTAAGAAAAGCAAATTTATTTCAGCCTTCAGGCTGTAATGACTTTTTTGGTTGCAGTTTGAAACAGAGATCTGGAGCTGAAAAGTCTGCTATAATTACCTAATCTATTCAGCTCTTTCACTTCAGATCTTTTCTTTGAGCTCTTGTTTTGGGACAGATATCTCAAAGTGCCCATAGATTTGCATTTCTAACACTGACCAAATTATTTGTTTAAATACTTGATTTCATCAGTGAGCGTCACATGGCTCTATTCATGCCATCATATTAAAAAAAAACGATTTCGTTTTTAATGTTCTAAATTATCTTGTCTTTTTCATGTTTATATTATTTTGCCTTCTCATTAAATTATATTTTACATTACTAGTTCAATTTCCTAGAAACCAGTTGCATCATTTGCTAATGCCTTAACAAAGATTTTCACCCACCATTTATTTTTTTCTTCATTGTTACCATGTCTATTTCTTCTTACCTTCAAATATTTGGGAATTTAACCCCCTCAAGAGCCATAAGTATTTCATGCGTTACAGAGTTCTTTATGTATGCGACTTTCAGAAGTCTCAGTAATATGCATAGCACTGATAATTATTTGTTACAGGATGGATAAAAGTAAATCCATGACTTGCTGTCTATTTAACAAGCCTGTTTAGCATCATCTTTGTGCACAGGTCCGTGCAAAGGCTGTACAGATGGATACTACGGATCACCACCAGCCCTCTACAGTTTTCTAGTGTATATGTGAACAGGAACAAGTTAAGGCTGCTTAAATATAACCAATTCTGACACTTCCTAACTTTTGAGTGTTAGGTGTGTAGATTAGACATTCTTCATCTGCAGTATATAAATAAAAATTAATTGTTACAGAAGCGAGACTCATTTGTATTTTCAAAACGGTTTAGGTTACGTGAACATTTTTCATTTTTCATAAACATATACTTAATTCAGTGCTTACTATAGCAGTGCATTGAATGAAGCGCACAATCAAAGTATCAAACTTCTATTCAGGACACTACCCTATTCTTTTTACTGTGTCTGAACTATGTTTTACAAAGAATAAAAACTTCTCCAGTCTTCATCGTGACAGTCTTCGATGGCTCACGAAGCAGCTGATTACACCCACCATCTTAAACTCCTGTCCCATTTGATCACGCTGCTAAGTAGAGAATTAGATTCCAGTTCAACCAGCAACTTAAACAGAATTAGCCAGCACTGCATTAGACTGAGCAACTCATCCTTCCCTTCACCAACATCTTCCACCCCAGCTTTTTTCTGTGCCTTCACTTCATATCAGTTATGCAGCCACGCAACAAACAGAGGAAACTTGTTTCATCTAAAGCCAGATGGACTTAATTTCTTCCCCATGAGGGTGATGAAACACTGGTCCAGGTTGCCCAGAGAAGCTGTGGCTGCCCCCTCCCTGGCAGGGTTCAAGGCCAGGTTGGATGGAGCTGTGAGCAACCTGGTCTGGTGGAAGATGTCCCTGCTGATGGCAGGGGGGTTGGAACCAGATGATCTTTAAGGTCCTTTCCAACCCAAACCATTCGATGATTCTATGACTTTCAGAACAGTAGTTTGAGCCTGCAGTCTCCAAGCCCAGTGAGTCGCCACAGGAATTGTTACGATGGCAAAACTCAAAAAGAGGACTACTTTTAGCACAGGTACTGGCACAAAGTGCTTATGGAAACACAGCCAAACAAAAAAGGAGTACTTTTTAAACCCTTATTTTTGGCTGTTTAAGTGGTTAAGCACAGGAAAAGTTTTGCAGAAAGGTTGTATAATCTTCATCACACAAGGTTTTCAAAACTCAGCTTTAAAGGGAAGCATATTTTGAAAGGAGGCTCGACAAGAGGCTCACGGAAGTCTCTTCAACCTGGTGCATTCCAAGCTGTCAATAGTGTGTTTAGAAGTACTTGGTATACAAACTCTGTGCAGTTCCATTCTCTGCATAGTTCCCTTCCCCCCAAAAAAGTTGTAGGCAATTATACTCCTGTAGAAATTTTAAAAACACTAGTTTTGTTCAAGGCTGCACAGCCATAAATCCAAGAATATTTATAAATCAAAACCCACACAGAAAACAAGTTCTGAAGGGTGACTTTCTAAATAGCATTCTGCAGAGCCATGTATTCCCCTAGCACATGACAATGCTAATGCTGCCGACACTCCAGTCACAGCATCCTCCTAAGGCCTCCAAATCTATCTGCAGAGCAATCTTTCCCTCTCTCCAACTTCAAATTCTTGCTTTTTTTCCTTCACAGACTGGTCAAAAGCCCTCTCCTGGTTTTCTAGGAGTTTGAGTCTTGACACATTCCAGAATATCTTAATATTAAGTGTTATACACTAGAAATTACAGAAGCTGATGCTTCTGAGTCTGATATAGTTTGAAAACTTCCAACCACATACGCCAGTATCGAATATAGCAAGCCACTTGCTTCTAGCAAGTTGAATTAATATTCCACTGCAAAGAGATCCAAGTGCTCATAGCAACAGATATTCAAACCCATCCATATCTTGTAAAGCAAAATATTGATAAAAACTCATTGTGAATTTTGAAGTCTAGCAGTAAATCTGAAGAAAGTTCTACATAAATCAGTTAGTGACAAGTTACCAAAAAAACCCAAGACTCTGACATAAGTGCATATGCTTTTGTCTGCAATGTACTAAAACTAGAGCTTTTTATTAGCTGCTCGCTTGTAGACATATCAAGTCTACAGCAGTTTTGAAGCTTGATGATTTTTCTTATCTACAAGATAATTTTTGAAAGAACAGAAAGCTTGTTCACAAATATAGTACTGAAAACTGCATCTGTGGGAACTAAATTCACTAAGACTTGCCCAAGTTAATTAAATTTTTGGAAAACTGGCATACACTGCATCAGAAAGCTTTGATACCGTTCCTAGTTACAATGGTTGCATAAAGCCTTTAATTTCAGAAGAGAAGTTAAACAGCTAACATCAACTGGAAATTTTAATGTAACTGCTCATTTCAGCCCCTACTAAAGAGAAAATAATGTTTGAGAAAATTATGTGGATTACATTCCATCTTATCTTTAATAAAAATGTTATGGTTTTTTTTAAATGCAAAGATGGTAGTTTTCAAAAAGAACAATAAACAAATGATAAAATATCCCAACTTACAGGAATATTATGGTCCTTTCTTCCTTTATGGGAGGAAGCAACACGAGCAAGGTGTTGAATAACCTTCTTCGTGTTTTCAGTCTTCCCAGCACCAGATTCACCTCTGCAAAACATTTCAGACATTTTCCTCAAAACTGATTTTCAACAACTTATGAAACCTTTGTTTAAAGCAACCTCATTTCATTCCATTTACGGCTTTGACTACACAACAGACCTTCACTGTCTAGAACAAAAAGCACCGATGTTGCTTTTAGGGAACTACATGGTGTTTGTTTAAAATACTTTCTTCATCCTAAAGGTCATCTTAGCATTAAGATGTTGATACAATGCATCACATTAGTGTGATTAAAAGCTTTTTGCTATGTGCCTGAATTCCTGTGTTACCTTAAGTAACAAGAAACAGCCCTGTCCTCTGCCTTGATCACAAGTCCAGAGACAGATTTATTCAGAGTGCAGAGACATATATATTAGTTTTCTTAAAATCATTATACACACACACTTTTATATTTAGCATCATTTTAATATATTGTATATACCAGGAGCTGGTTATGAGTATTACCAAGTTGATGGAAACATTCAGTATCTTTAGAAGCCAGTTTCAAAGTACAGTAAAACATATTTTAAAGAAACAGATTCTTTGCACTGCTTATCACAGACTCTTAGCTAGTTAAAAAATCTATTTCTGGCCATACGGCTACATGAATTCATTAAGAAATGAATTTATTAGTGCAGAGTGGTACAGTACAGAGATAAATAAAGACAGCAAATGCACATTTACTTCTTAAGACAGAGGTAGAGTTAAAGCAGAACGTGTTTAGACAGAATTTATTGTAGTGTTTACATACATGATATTGTAGGCAGGAAGCGTGACCAAGTTCATATCACTATAATTACAAATGATGTTACTACAGCTCTTTTTAAAAAAATAAAAATTAGGTCTTGTCTTCAGATAAGTCCAGGCACATCAATGGGATTACCAGGTCTCACTTAGCCATGATTAACTGGCAGTAGATTACTGGAGAAAGATCCCATTTCAAGCGAGACAGTGACTGCCACTAGCAACTCTGACGGGTGTGAAGCAGAAACGCATTTCATTAGAGGGATTTGTGTGGAAAAAGTCAAAGTAGTTCCGTCATTCAACAGTCCTTCAGAAATTAAAGGTTGGAAACCAACTACTTTAAGAATGACAAGTGTACATTTTCCATGCTTGTATATTTCTCAGCTAAGATACTCAGAACAGCAATGTTAATTTAGCAGGGGGAGTTTAAGCACATTCTTACAGTCTTCACCTTCCTCCACCATGCTGCATACGTCAGTTTTGCAGCTAGTCTGCATTCACTTGGGTATTTAGTACCTTCAGACCTGCACTTCTTGATCAGATAGGCAGCTTAGAAGCATCCCTATCCTCACATTACACTTAACCTCTGCAAAAATGAGACAATATAGCACTTGAAATTTTAACTTTGCATATACAGAAAGGATATCACCCCAGAAAGGATATCACCCCAGATGTTCAAAGAGAATGGACTCTAAAACAATCTCATTTCTTCTTACCTTCCAACCCTCTCAAATGACGGAAAGCCCACGGGACAGCTGCGCTAGCAGAGGTGACCTCTTGGTATGAGGTGGCCATATGTGCACTCCTCCACCCATGAGCAAGCAGTAATGGAGACTGAGGAAGTGCACTCACAGCAGCTTAGCAAACCCATCACGGAAAAGTAGCCTACAAGAGCTAGGTACAAACTTCAGGTGAAACAGCTTATCTGTTTGACCTGACAGAACAGTATCAGTCCCTAGGTTTTGCAGGAGAAAACTTTTAACTGAAAACACTAAAAAAAAAGTTGATTCTGCAGACAAGCTATGGGATATTTATCACAGCCTCAGTTACCAAGTTGTGGCCTGCAATACTAGAGGGTTAATCAAGGCACCTGATTTTATTGATGGCATACATCAATAAAACAGACCCGCTCTCTCGGACCGCACCGGCGCCGCATGCTCCCGAATTCTCAGAAGCAACTACATCAACCTGTCCAAAACCATTTTGTTCCATTGTTCCTCATAAGACAAACATCACTGAAAAATAATACAGAATACCAGAGATTAAAAATCACTGTGCTCAATTAGTCAAAACTTTCCAGTGATTGAGAGAGTAATTCCTTGAAACTTGTTGACTATGCTAGCTTTACTCATTGCATGGGAAAACTTGGAAGGTATTACTTGAAGAGCTGGTTACAAAGAAGATTACTCTGAGAATTAGCTAATGGATAACTCGGTTTCCTTTTTGCCAAGATACCATCGATGTGCAACACAAACTGGGTGTACTTTGGGACCGCTACAAGTGGAAGAACACACTTTGACTCTTAATGAACAATCCCATTTCTACCCAGGCCACAGTCTCCACATACAAGACAAATGTGAAGACTGACAAGCAGGAATAAAAGACCTCAGGTGCCAATACAGTCTCCCTTTTACTACAGTGATTACATTAACATAATTCATGACTTCAAGCAATATAATAATATAATAAAAGCAGTCTTGCCTGTTTCTAGATGTGTATTAAAATATGCTTAATGCTAAAACTATTCTAGCAGATAAGAGAAGCAAGAAGAGTAGTACAGCAAAGTATACATTTATGTTTTAAAACAATACCGTTTGTTCTAACTGTCATCAGAGCTTGGGAACGCATTATTAGTCATGCCTTTAAAATTGCACAAAATCTTTTCTGCCAAATCATAGAAACAAAGTTTATCAAAATTTAAAGGAGGAAAATCTACTCTGACACATCCAGTGACGAGAAAATAGTAGAATAAATACAGTCCAGATGTCGACTTTCTAGAAGGGCAGCACACATTGGAAGAGTCCAGTAATCAACAGGATTTTCTGGCATACGCACCAGTAAAGCTTCATACAGCACAGGAAGGTCGAAAGCTTGCAATACATTCCTTTTGCTAAAAAGCCTTTAAATCTAACAGTGATTTTTTTTTTTTCCTCGAGAAAGTCTTTATGCAAGTTCTCATTCAAAAGCAACGCTAATGGATGTTATCATCCTAGTTCTCCTCTCCCTGGAGCTTCCAAGTATGCCAAATATTTCCTGCAGGACAGAGTGTTAGATAGCTCTGCTGCCATATACTATAAAAGAATTAGAAGATTAAGGATTAAGTCCTTTTCATTTACAGAAATAATGACATCTGCGTACTTTAGTTCTTTCCTAGGAGTGCAAACACACAGATTATAAAAATAAATTAAAATCTACCTCTATCAACCTGCCCAAAAAAGGTAAACTTTTAGTAACACTATGTACAATATTTATGGAATGGAGATTGTATCACGAAGCTAAAGATTAACTTTTTCAAAACCTTGTTTTAATACAACTCAATTAATATGTTACCATAAATTAAACAACCAAAACCCTTGGCTGAGATCCTAGCCTTACTTCAGTCAATGGCAGCTTTGCTAATGACTTCAGTAAGGTCGTAATTTCACCTGCTTTATTTCAGTCTCAATTCCACTACCAGTAGAAACAAAACCTTACCAGCCCGAATTCAAATGCTGTATCAACTCCAGCCAGGGGCTACGGCAAACAGCGCATCCAAGCAAGCAAACCGTCCTTAGCAATAGCCTCAAGCTGGAGGTACAAGGTTATTCCACCAATTAACTGAAGGATCTCTCCATTACAAACTACGTTACAGAGACAGGTCAAGGAAAGTCTGACAGTCGCTGGTAAATTGATGCAGTATCTAGAATTAAAGCTTTTTCCCTAGAGCAGCAAAAGCTTCTGCTCTGAAGCAGCTTCAAACACATTTAAAATACAAAAAGCTCAGCTGGCATAAGCACTTTGAAGTTTCTATATGGTTTTAAATTCATTGCGTGTAAAGCTATAGAGTCCTTTCCAATAAAGGAAAGTACTTTTCAGGCAAATTTATCTCAGCTACAATTTGGTTAGCAAAAATTAGTGACTGACTTCTCAACCAGCTGCAATTTCCCCCCCAAGCAACTTGAGCCCCGATCTTGCACAGAAGTAAAAGGCATTACCTCTGCTGAACAGATCGCCATCGAGAAAACAAGTAAAGCAAACATAGCGGGAGAGGACTCGCAGGTCATAAAGCAAATCAGCAACACGCAGGAACGGAAGCCAGTCTTCTGACTTCCAGGAGAACAGCATGCTCTTCCCATGTGGCCCACTTCTAATGGCAGTTGTTATTCCACGAACAGGTCAAACGCCTGCCTGGGAAAGACGCTGTTCTAAAGGAAAACGGTAGCAAAAAAGTTGCTTTTCTTATTGTCAGGCAGGTTTGCAATATCTGCACATCTTCTTGTGACAGCTACAGTGTTTTGGTTTCGGCTGCTGCCGGCTACAAAAGCGCTACGCGGCCTCTCATCCCCCCACCACGGTGAGGAGGAGAATGGAAAGAAAACAGGCAGAAAACCGGTGGGTCGGGATAAGGGCAGTTTAACAGAACAACAAACAGATGGAACAGGAACAACAACGATACAAATAAGGAGAAAACACAACAACGAACCGTACAACCCAGACAGCCGCTCTCCCGAAACAGGACCGGCGCTGCGTCCCCCCAAGCCGCGAGTGCCTTCCCACCGCCCCGCCCCCCCCACCGGAACCCAGCGTGACGTCACAGGGTATGGAACACCGGGCTCTGTTTGGCCAGGTGGGGTCAGCCCCCACCCCCCGGCTGTGCCCCTTCCTGGAGTCCGGTGAAAATTAACCCTGTCCTGGCCGAACCCAGGACATACAGCACTCAGCACTGGCAGGACAAGGCAACACCACCACCTCTTCCTGAACTGGTAAATGAGTTTCTGGATTTTAGGGAAGTCTAACTAGTTTGAAATTCCTTACTGAAATCGCACTGCGAGAACTGGCACCCTTCCACCACCACCCAGCTAGCCGTTAATGTCACTAGCAGATCAGGGGCTCCGCAGAACGTGCAGTGTAGTGCTGCGAGTCACGTAGACAGAAGGACACAAAATGACACATGCAAAGAAAGCTTTAAAATTCAAAGACAGACTTCTCTTCCTCTTGCTACCTTTGCACAAGGTCTACTGCAAGCTAACAATATTTGCAAAGATAAACATCTGGAGTATATTAGGATGGTCAGATGCAGTTAGTGTCATCTGTCCCATTACAGATCATATCTGTGACTTAAATTGCTGAAAAACTGTTTCGGTTTCGGCTGCCGCCGGCAACAAAAGCGCCACGCAGCCGCCCCTCCCCCCGCCGGCGTGCGGAGGAGAATGAAAAGAAAGAGGCAGAAACAGGTGGGTCGGGATAAGGGCAGTTTAACAGAACAGCAAACAGAGGGAAAACAGGAACAACAACGATACAAATAAGGAGAAAACACAACAACGAACCGTACAACCCAGACAGCCGCTCTCCCGAAACAGGACCGGCGCTGCGTCCCCCCAAGCCGCGAGTGCCTTCCCGCCGCCCCGCCCCCCCCACCGGAACCCAGCGTGACGTCACAGGGTATGGAACACCGGGCTCTGTTCGGCCAGGTGGGGTCAGCCCCCACCCCCCGGCTGTGCCCCTTCCTGGAGTCCGGTGAAAATTAACCCTGTCCTGGCCGAACCCAGGACATACAGCACTCAGCACTGGCAGGACAAGGCAACACCACCACCTCTTCCTGAACTGGTGAATGAGTTTCTGGATTTTAGGGAAGTCTAACTAGTTTGAAATTCCTTACTGAAATCGCACTGCGAGAACTGGCACCCTTCCACCACCACCCAGCTAGCCGTTAATGTCACTAGCAGATCAGGGGCTCCGCAGAACGTGCAGTGTAGTGCTGCGAGTCACGTAGACAGAAGGACACAAAATGACACATGCAAAGAAAGCTTTAAAATTCAAAGACAGACTTCTCTTCCTCTTGCTACCTTTGCACAAGGTCTACTGCAAGCTAACAATATTTGCAAAGATAAACATCTGGAGTATATTAGGATGGTCAGATGCAGTTAGTGTCATCTGTCCCATTACAGATCATATCTGTGACTTAAATTGCTGAAAAACTGTTTCGGTTTCGGCTGCCGCCGGCAACAAAAGCGCCACGCAGCCGCCCCTCCCCCCGCCGGCGTGCGGAGGAGAATGAAAAGAAAGAGGCAGAAACAGGTGGGTCGGGATAAGGGCAGTTTAACAGAACAGCAAACAGAGGGAAAACAGGAACAACAACGATACAAATAAGGAGAAAACACAACAACGAACCGTACAACCCAGACAGCCGCTCTCCCGAAACAGGACCGGCGCTGCGTCCCCCCAAGCTGCGAGTGCCTTCCCGCCGCCCCGCCCCCCCCACCGGAACCCAGCGTGACGTCACAGGGTATGGAACACCGGGCTCTGTTCGGCCAGGTGGGGTCAGCCCCCACCCCCCGGCTGTGCCCCTTCCTGGATTCCGGTGAAAATTAACCCTGTCCTGGCCGAACCCAGGACATACAGCACTCAGCACTGGCAGGACAAGGCAACACCACCACCTCTTCCTGAACTGGTAAATGAGTTTCTGGATTTTAGGGAAGTCTAACTAGTTTGAAATTCCTTACTGAAATCGCACTGCGAGAACTGGCACCCTTCCACCACCACCCAGCTAGCCGTTAATGTCACTAGCAGATCAGGGGCTCCGCAGAACGTGCAGTGTAGTGCTGCGAGTCACGTAGACAGAAGGACACAAAATGACACATGCAAAGAAAGCTTTAAAATTCAAAGACAGACTTCTCTTCCTCTTGCTACCTTTGCACAAGGTCTACTGCAAGCTAACAATATTTGCAAAGATAAACATCTGGAGTATATTAGGATGGTCAGATGCAGTTAGTGTCATCTGTCCCATTACAGATCATATCTGTGACTTAAATTGCTGAAAAACTGTTTCGGTTTCGGCTGCCGCCGGCAACAAAAGCGCCACGCAGCCGCCCCTCCCCCCGCCGGCGTGCGGAGGAGAATGAAAAGAAAGAGGCAGAAACAGGTGGGTCGGGATAAGGGCAGTTTAACAGAACAGCAAACAGAGGGAAAACAGGAACAACAACGATACAAATAAGGAGAAAACACAACAACGAACCGTACAACCCAGACAGCCGCTCTCCCGAAACAGGACCGGCGCTGCGTCCCCCCAAGCCGCGAGTGCCTTCCCGCCGCCCCGCCCCCCCCACCGGAACCCAGCGTGACGTCACAGGGTATGGAACACCGGGCTCTGTTCGGCCAGGTGGGGTCAGCCCCCACCCCCCGGCTGTGCCCCTTCCTGGAGTCCGGTGAAAATTAACCCTGTCCTGGCCGAACCCAGGACATACAGCACTCAGCACTGGCAGGACAAGGCAACACCACCACCTCTTCCTGAACTGGTGAATGAGTTTCTGGATTTTAGGGAAGTCTAACTAGTTTGAAATTCCTTACTGAAATCGCACTGCGAGAACTGGCACCCTTCCACCACCACCCAGCTAGCCGTTAATGTCACTAGCAGATCAGGGGCTCCGCAGAACGTGCAGTGTAGTGCTGCGAGTCACGTAGACAGAAGGACACAAAATGACACATGCAAAGAAAGCTTTAAAATTCAAAGACAGACTTCTCTTCCTCTTGCTACCTTTGCACAAGGTCTACTGCAAGCTAACAATATTTGCAAAGATAAACATCTGGAGTATATTAGGATGGTCAGATGCAGTTAGTGTCATCTGTCCCATTACAGATCATATCTGTGACTTAAATTGCTGAAAAACTGTTTCGGTTTCGGCTGCCGCCGGCAACAAAAGCGCCACGCAGCCGCCCCTCCCCCCGCCGGCATGCGGAGGAGAATGAAAAGAAAGAGGCAGAAACAGGTGGGTCGGGATAAGGGCAGTTTAACAGAACAGCAAACAGAGGGAAAACAGGAACAACAACGATACAAATAAGGAGAAAACACAACAACGAACCGTACAACCCAGACAGCCGCTCTCCCGAAACAGGACCGGCGCTGCGTCCCCCCAAGCCGCGAGTGCCTTCCCGCCGCCCCGCCCCCCCCACCGGAACCCAGCGTGACGTCACAGGGTATGGAACACCGGGCTCTGTTCGGCCAGGTGGGGTCAGCCCCCACCCCCCGGCTGTGCCCCTTCCTGGAGTCCGGTGAAAATTAACCCTGTCCTGGCCGAACCCAGGACATACAGCACTCAGCACTGGCAGGACAAGGCAACACCACCACCTCTTCCTGAACTGGTAAATGAGTTTCTGGATTTTAGGGAAGTCTAACTAGTTTGAAATTCCTTACTGAAATCGCACTGCGAGAACTGGCACCCTTCCACCACCACCCAGCTAGCCGTTAATGTCACTAGCAGATCAGGGGCTCCGCAGAACGTGCAGTGTAGTGCTGCGAGTCACGTAGACAGAAGGACACAAAATGACACATGCAAAGAAAGCTTTAAAATTCAAAGACAGACTTCTCTTCCTCTTGCTACCTTTGCACAAGGTCTACTGCAAGCTAACAATATTTGCAAAGATAAACATCTGGAGTATATTAGGATGGTCAGATGCAGTTAGTGTCATCTGTCCCATTACAGATCATATCTGTGACTTAAATTGCTGAAAAACTGTTTCGGTTTCGGCTGCCGCCGGCAACAAAAGCGCCACGCAGCCGCCGCTCCCCCCGCCGGCGTGCGGAGGAGAATGAAAAGAAAGAGGCAGAAACAGGTGGGTCGGGATAAGGGCAGTTTAACAGAACAGCAAACAGAGGGAAAACAGGAACAACAACGATACAAATAAGGAGAAAACACAACAACGAACCGTACAACCCAGACAGCCGCTCTCCCGAAACAGGACCGGCGCTGCGTCCCCCCAAGCCGCGAGTGCCTTCCCGCCGCCCCGCCCCCCCCACCGGAACCCAGCGTGACGTCACAGGGTATGGAACACCGGGCTCTGTTCGGCCAGGTGGGGTCAGCCCCCACCCCCCGGCTGTGCCCCTTCCTGGAGTCCGGTGAAAATTAACCCTGTCCTGGCCGAACCCAGGACATACAGCACTCAGCACTGGCAGGACAAGGCAACACCACCACCTCTTCCTGAACTGGTAAATGAGTTTCTGGATTTTAGGGAAGTCTAACTAGTTTGAAATTCCTTACTGAAATCGCACTGCGAGAACTGGTACCCTTCCACCACCACCCAGCTAGCCGTTAATGTCACTAGCAGATCAGGGGCTCCGCAGAACGTGCAGTGTAGTGCTGCGAGTCACGTAGACAGAAGGACACAAAATGACACATGCAAAGAAAGCTTTAAAATTCAAAGACAGACTTCTCTTCCTCTTGCTACCTTTGCACAAGGTCTACTGCAAGCTAACAATATTTGCAAAGATAAACATCTGGAGTATATTAGGATGGTCAGATGCAGTTAGTGTCATCTGTCCCATTACAGATCATATCTGTGACTTAAATTGCTGAAAAACTGTTTCGGTTTCGGCTGCCGCCGGCAACAAAAGCGCCACGCAGCCGCCCCTCCCCCCGCCGGCGTGCGGAGGAGAATGAAAAGAAAGAGGCAGAAACAGGTGGGTCGGGATAAGGGCAGTTTAACAGAACAGCAAACAGAGGGAAAACAGGAACAACAACGATACAAATAAGGAGAAAACACAACAACGAACCGTACAACCCAGACAGCCGCTCTCCCGAAACAGGACCGGCGCTGCGTCCCCCCAAGCCGTGAGTGCCTTCCCGCCGCCCCGCCCCCCCCCACCGGAACCCAGCGTGACGTCACAGGGTATGGAACACCGGGCTCTGTTCGGCCAGGTGGAGTCAGCCCCCACCCCCCGGCTGTGCCCCTTCCTGGATTCCGGTGAAAATTAACCCTGTCCTGGCCAAACCCAGGGCATTATCCACCCCTTATTCCATACCATCTACGTCATGCCCAGGTCCCCCATTGTCCAGTTGATCACGACCACTTCTCCTGTCTCCAGATATCATTCCCTTAGTCTATTGATCATCACTCTAAAGTGTCCATTGAGTTCATTTAATCCATGACTTTGTGCTCCATCTGTCGTATTGGTGTTCCGTGGCTGGAGAGGTGATGTGTGGTAATGGGCGCTCACTTGCTGCATCCGGAGCTCACGGCTGATGTATCTGGTGCGGCCCATGCCCACGGTCTGCAGGAGATGTTGATCTTGATGAAGTTGCTGGATGCCAGTTGTTGAAAACCAGGTCCAGTTCCATCATCGCTGTGCTCTGCTAGGTTTTCATCGAAAAAGTCCATCCTTCTTTAATCTGGATGATTCTTACTATGCTACTACTTGTACAAAATATAACAATTATAACAGTGATGACAGACAGTGACAGGGTTATTTAACAATTAACTTTATACAATTTATTTATGGACTATTCTCGCCCGTAATCAAATCCCCATGAGGTACACATCCGACTTCCCCATCCTTCCGCATTACCCACCAGGTACACCCAGGACCTTGAGCATAAAGAATCCCGCGGACGGGCTTGCCTTTGCCCGAGGCAGGACTAACCCAAACCGTCTTCCCTAACATGTTCCGCATGTGCACTACAGGGACTTTATCTCCTTCTACGGGGCACTGAGGTTTTGAATGGGCAGGACCAGGCTGGTTGGTGGATCCCCGGTTGTTAACCAACCAGGTGACCTTTGCTAAATGGGGATCCAAATTTTTGAAAGTCCCACCCCCCATTGCCCTCAGATAGGTTTTTTAGCAGCCCATTGTACCGCTTGATCTTTCCAGAGGCTGGTGCATGGTAGGGGATGTGATACACCCACTCAATACCGTGTTCTTTGGCCCAGGTGTCTATGAGGCTGTTACGAAAATGAGTCCCGTTTTCTGACTCAATTCTTTCGGGGGTGCCATGTCACCACAGGACTTGTTTTTCAAGGCCCAGGATGGTATTCCGGGCGGTGGCATGGGGCACAGGGTAGGTTTCCAGCCATCCGGTGGTGGCCTCCACCATTGTGAGCACATAGCGCTTGCCTTGGCGGGTTTGTGGCAGTGTGATGTAGTCAATCTGTCAAGCCTCCCCATATTTATATTTTAGCCATCGTCCTCCATACCACTGAGGCTTTACCCGCTTGGCTTGTTTGATTGCAGCACATGTTTCACATTCATGGATAACCTGTGCGATGGTATCCATGGCCAAGTCCACCCCTCGGTCACGAGCCATTCGGTATGTCGCGTCTCTTCCTTGGTGGCCCGAGGTGTCATGGGCCCACCGAGCTATAAAGAGTTCACCCTTATGTTGCCAGTCCAGATCCACCTGAGCCACTTCAATCTTAGCAGCCTGATCTACCTGGTGGTTGTTTTGATGTTCCTCAGTGGCCAGACTCTTAGGGATGTGAGCGTCCACGTGACGGACTTTTACAACCAACTGCTCCAGGCGGGCAGAAATATCGTGCCACAATGGGGCAGCCCAGATAGGTTTGCCTCTGCGCTGCCAGTTGTTCTTCTTCCATTGCTGCAGCCACCCCCACAAGGCATTGGCCACCATCCAAGAGTCGGTGTAAAGACAGAGCACTGGCCACTTCTCTCGAATGGCGATGTCTAAAGCCAGCTGGATGGCTTTCACCTCTGCAAACTGGCTGGACTCACCTTCTCCCTCAGCAGTTTCCGCGGCTTGTTGTGTAGGACTCCATACAGCAGCCTTCCACCTCCGCTGCTTCCCCACAATGCGACAGGACCCATCCGTGAACAGGGCATACTGTTTCTCATCTTCTGGCAGCTGGTTATACAGTGGGGCCTCTTCAGCACGTGTCACCTCCTCCTCTGGCGATGCTCCAAAATCTTTACCTTCTGGCCAGTCCATGATTACCTCCAGAATTCCTGGGCAACTGGAGTTTCCCATTTGGGCGCGATGGGTGATCAGCGCGACCCACTTACTCCACGTAGCATCAGTGGCATGAAGCGTAGAGGGGACCCTCTCTTTGAACATCCAGCCCAGGACCGGCAACCGTGGTACTAGGAGGAGCTGTGCTTCAGTGCCCACCACTTCTGAAGCACCTCGAACGCCTTCATATGCTGCCAGAATCTCTTTTTCAGTGGGAGTATAGCGGGCCTCGGATCCTTTGTATCCCCGGCTCCAAAACCCCAGGGGTCGACCTCGAGTCTCCCCTGGTGCTTTCTGCCAGAGACTCCAGGTTGGGCCATTCTCCCCGGCTGCGGTGTAGAGCACGTTTTTAACATCTTGCCCTGATGGGACTGGACCAAGGGCTACAGTATGAACTATCTCCTGTTTAATTTGTTCAAATGCCTGTCGTTGCTCAGGCCCCATTCAAAATCATTCTTCTTCCAGGTCACGTGGTACAGAGGACTTACAATCTGGCTGTAATTTGGGATGTGCATCTTCCAAAAACCTCCAACACCTAAGAAGGCCCGTGCTTCCTTTTCGCTGGTGGGTGGAGACATAGCTGCTATTTTGTTGATGACATCCATTGGGATTTGACGGCGCCCATCCTGCCATTTTATTCCCAAAAACTGGATCTCTTGAGCAGGTCCCTTGACTTTACTTCGCTTAATGGCAAAACCGGCTTTCAGAAGGATTTGAACTATTTTCTCCCCTTTCTCAAAAACCTCCTCCGCTGTGTCACCCCATATAATGATGTCGTCGATGTACTGCAGATGTTCTGGAGCTTCACCTTTTTCCAGTGCAGTCTGGATTAGTCCATGGCAAATGGTGGGACTGTGTTTCCACCCCTGGGGCAGTCGGTTCCAGGTGTACTGGATGCCCCTCCAGGTGAAAGCAAACTGTGGCCTGCACTCTGCTGCCAAAGGGATGGAGAAGAATGCATTAGCAATGTCAATTGTAGCGTACCACTTGGCTGCCTTTGACTCCAGCTGATATTGAAGTTCCAGCGTGTCTGGCACGGCAGCACTCAGTGGTGGTGTGACTTCATTCAGGCCACGGTAGTCTATTGTCAGTCTCCACTCTCTAGCAGATTTTCTCACTGGCCATATGGGACTATTAAAGGGTGAGCGAGTTTTCGTGATCACTCCTTGACTCTCCAGCTGGAGGATCAGCTGATGAATGGGGAGAAGGGAGTCTCGGTTGGTACGATACTGTCGCCGGTGCACCGTTGTGCTTGCGATGGGTAACTGTTGTTCTTCAACCCTCAGCAACCCCACAACGGAAGGATCCTCTGAGAGACCAGGCAAAATGGACAGCTGTTTAATTTCTTCCGTCTCCACAGCAGCTATGCCAAAAGCCCACCAATAACCCCTTGGGTTCTTGAAATACCCTCTCCTAAGATAGTCTATCCCAAGGACGCACGGAGCCTCGGGGCCAGTTACAATGGGGTGCTTCTGCCAGTCCTGCCCAGTGAGGCTCACTTCAGCCTCCAGTACACTCAGCTCTTGGGACCCCCCTGTCACTCCCGAAATGCAAATGGACTCTGACCCTTTGAACTCTGATGGCATTAAAGTACACTGTGCACCAGTGTCCACTAGAGCTTTATACTCTTGTGGATCTGACGTGCCAGGCCACCGACTCCACACTGTCCAATAAACGCAGTTGTCCCTTTCCTCCACCTGGCTGGAGGCAGGGCCCCTCTAATCCTCGTCAGAGAAATTGCTGCTCACCTGCTGTAAAAATGACTTGGAGGTCCCCTCCAGAGGATTGGAATCAAAATCAAACTGCCTGCCTGGTCTGGAGAGCTGACTGCTGGAAATTGGAGTGGCATTTTTCCTAACAGAATCCCCTTTCGTGACTGTTTTACCTCGCAACTCACGCACTCTTACCTGTAGACTTGAGGTGGGTTTTCCATCCCACTTCCTCATGTCCTCTCCGTGGTCAAGCAGAACCACAGGGTGCCCCGGAGTGTGTAGTCTCTCTATTCCCTCTCCTGAGCAGAGAAACGCTTGCCCCTAATAGCTGAGACACTGGCCCGTACAGGTGGGGAGTAGGACATACTCTATTCGAGTCGCTGGACCTTCTGGAAGAATTTATTGACAGCTGAGACAAGGGAGGAAGAGAGACTTTCCTCATATTGCTGGAGTCTGACAGCCACCTCATCCACTGTTGGTGCCTCTTTACCTTTCCAGTTTACTGCTGCCAGTGAGTTGGCATATGAGGAGGGTGCGCTCCGCACAAACTTTCTCCACATAGATGGTGTGCACTGGACTTCATCTGGGTCTGTGGGTAACTGGTCATCATCTGGTACATTATAAACCAGCTCCCGCACAGCTAATTCCCTCAAGTACTGAATACCCCTCTCCATACTGGTCCACTTGCCAGGGTAGCACACAAAATAGTCACTGAAGGGGTACCTCTCCCTCATGCCTGACAGAAGTCTCCTCCAGAGGCTGAGGACTTGTTCCTTCATCCCAATGGCCTTGTCAATGCCCCCGTCCTTGGCCAGGGATCCCAGCTGCTTGGCTTCCTTGCCTTCTAACTCCAAGCTGCTGGCCCCGTTATCCCAGCACCGCAGCAGCCAGGTGACAATGTGCTCGCCTGGGTGGTGGCTGAAATCTTTCCGCATGCCTCGCAGCTCGCCCAGGGACAGGGACCGGGTGATGATGTCTGTCTCTGTCTCCTGCGATGACCCTGGCTCATTGTCATCCCTCCCGGAGCGATCTGCTCTCTTTGCGTCTTTCTTTAGTTTTACGGGCGCGAATGCTACCGGCACAGGTTGGTCACTGGGCTCAGCCGCGATGCCTGCGGCTGGAGCTGGGGCTGGAGGGGCTGCAGGGCCGGCTGGGGGGGGCAGCGCCAGCCGCAGTGCCTGCTGCTTCATTCCCCCTCACTTTCTCCTTTAGGGCACTGAATCAGGTTGAACAGGGCTCGGTAGGCGTGGGCCAGACCCCAGCACATTGCGGTGAGCTGTGTCTCTCTCGAGTTCCCAGGGTGACAGCACACTTTTTGCAGATATTTTACCAGATTTTCGGTATTCTGTATTTGTTCAGGGGTGAGTTTAAAACACACTGGGGGTGCTCACTGCTCTAGACACCTGCACATGCTGTCCCACACACCCAGCCACTCACAGCTATCCGGCCCCGGGGCAGTTCTCTGCACGATGTTCTTAACGACTTGTTTAGCCCTAAACAAAACCTGCAACCCATTCTGGAGACATAACAGAAGGAGAGAGCTGCCCTGAGCATCCCACGGGTACTCAAAATTCTGAAAAGCAGTTAGGACCAGCCTGAGGGAGAGAGGGGGGGCGAAAGAGTGGGGGAAGGTATCCCCTCCGGTTTTCCCTACAGGCTGGGTTCGATTATTAACAAGTTCTAAGACATAGGACCCGAGGTACGGAAATGACCGCAGTGCCGCATGCAAATACAAGCCTAATTTCATACACAGTGATGCTATCATGTCATAAGTCGACATCGTACAGTACAGTAAAATCATAATCCTGATCCTTTTCCCGGAGGTAATGAACATCACCACAGGAAACAAGTGCAGCAAATACGGATTCAAAAACCACAACCATGTGATCAAAGACAGAAACATTTTTACCGGCGACTGTTTAACACAGAAAAATGCGTATAACAAAATTTAATAAAATGTAAGAAAGCAGTTTTAACAGCCGCTGCTCAGCCCTGCCGTTATCTGTGCCCCACGTCTGGGCCCCAATTTCAAATGTCTTGGTTTCGGCTGCCGCCGGCAACAGAAGTGCCACGCAGCCGCCCCACCCCCCCGCCGGCGTGCGGAGGAGAATGAAAAGAAAGAGGCAGAAACTGGTGGGTCGGGATAAGGGCAGTTTAACAGAACAGCAAACAGAGGGAAACAGTAACAACAACGGTACAAATAAGGAGAAAACACAACAACGAACCACACGACCCAGAGAGCCGCTCTCCCGAACAGCAGCGGCGCCGCGCCCCCCCAAGCCATGAGTCTCTATCTGCTGCGCCGCCCCCCCCACCGGAACCCAGCGTGACGTCACATGGTATGGAATATCGGGCTCTGTTTGGCCAGGTGGGGTCAGCCCCCACCCCACGGCTGTGCCCCTTCCTGGAGTCCAGTGAAAATTAACCCTGTTCTGGCCAAACCCAGGACATCGGGACACCTACAGAAGGCTGCACAGGACCTTGTCCAGGCGGATCTTCAGTATCTCCAGAGAAGGAGACTCCACAACCTCCCTGGGCAGCCTGTTCCAGGGCTCCGTCACCCTCAGAGGGAAGAAGTTCTTCCTCATGTTCAGGTGGAACTTCTTGTGCCTCAGTTTGTGCCCATTGCCCCTTGTTGTGTCACTGGGCACCACTGAAAAGAGCTTGGCCCCATCCTCCTGACACCCACCCTTCAGATATTTATCAGCATTGATTAGGTCCCCTCTCAGCCTTCTCTTCTTCAGGCTGAACAAGCCCAGCTCCCTCAGCCTCTCCTCGTAGGGAACATGTTCCAGTCCCCTCACCATCCTTGTAGCCCTCCGCTGGACTCTTTCCAGTAGCTCCTCATCTTTCTTGAACTGGGGAGCCCAGAACTGGACAGCGTACTCCATTTGAGGCCTCACCAGGGCAGTGTAGAGGGGAAGCAGAACCTCCCTCGTCCTGCTGGCCACACTCTTCTTCATGCACCCTAGGATCCCATTGGCTTTCTTGGCAGCCAGGGCACACTGCTGCCTCATGGTTAACCTGTCGTCCACCAGGACACCCAGGTCCCTCTCCGCAGAGCTGCTCTCCAGCAGGTCCACCCCAAGCCTGTACTGGTGCATGGGGTTGTTCCTCCCCAGGTGCAGGACCCTGCATTTGCCTTTGTTAAACCTCATCAGGTGCCTCTCTGCCCAGCTTTCCAGCCTATCCAGGTCACGCAGAATGGCAGCACAGCCTTCCGCTGTGTCCACCACACCTCCCAGTTTGGTGTCATCAGCAAACTTGCTGAGGGTACATTCTAACTCTTCATCCAGGTCGTTGATGAAGAAGCTAAAGAAGACTGGGCCCAGCAATGACCCCTGAGGGACACCACTAGTTACCAGCCTCCAACTAGACTCAGCGCCACTGATGAGAACCCTCTGAGTTCTGCCATTCAGCCAGTTCTCAATCCACTTCACCGACCACTCATCCAGCCCACACTGCCTGAGCATCCCTAGGAGGATATTATGGGAGACAGTGTCGAAAGCCTTGCTGAAGTCAAGTCAACACAACAGAACACTACACATGAGAACACATCAGAACACAACAGAACACAACAGAACACAACAGAACACAAAAAATAACAACAGAAATCTAAAAATGAGAACACATCAAAAACATCAGAACAAAACAGAACACAGCAGAACACTACACATATGAAGAGAACAGAACACAAAAGAACACAACAGAGCACAACACAATACTACACATGAGAACACATCAGAACACAACAGAACACATAAGAACACAAAAGAACACAACAGAACAGAACAGAACAGAACAGAACACTACACATGAGAACACAACAGAACAAAACAGAACACAACAGAACACAACAGAACATAGCAGAATACACCAGAACACTACACTGAACAGAAGAGAACACAACAGAACACCACTGAACACAAGTGAACACTACACATGAGAACACTTCAAGATACAACAGAACGCAACAGAACACATCAGAACACAACAGAACACAACAGAACACTACACATCAGAACACAAGAGAACACAAGAGAACACAACAGATCACTGCACATCAGAACACAACAGAACACAACAGAACACCACTGAACACAACTGAACACTACACATGAGAACACAACAGAACACAACAGAACACAAAAGAACACTACACATGAGAGCGCATCAGAACACAACAGAACACAACAGAACCCAACAGAACACAACAGAACACTACACATGTGAACAGAACACAACACAAAAGAACACAACAGAACCCAACAGAACACAACAGAACACAGCATAACAGTACAGAATCACAGAATCACAGAATCACAGAATCACAGAATCACAGAATAGTAGGGGTTGGAAGGGACCTCTGTGGGTCATCTAGTCCAACCCCCCTGCCGAAGCAGGGTCACCTACAGCAGGCTGCACAGGACCCCGTCCGGGCGGGGCTGGAATATCTCCAGAGAAGGAGACTCCACAACCTCCCTGGGCAGCCTGTTCCAGTGCTCCGTCACCCTCAGAGGGAAGAAGTTCCTCCTCATGTTCAGACGGAACTTCCTGTGCCTCAGTTTGTGCCCATTGCCCCTTGTCCTGTCACTGGGCACCACTGAAAAGAGCTTGGCCCCATCCTCCTGACACCCACCCTTCAGATATTTGTAGGCATTTATAAGGTCCCCTCACAACCTTCTGTTCTTCAGGCTGAACAAGCCCAGCTCCCTCAACCTCTCCTTGTAGGGGAGATGCTCCAGTCCCCTCACCATCCTCGTAGCCCTCCGCTGGACTCTCTCCAGTAGCTCTTCATCTTTCTTGAACTGGGGAGTCCAGAACTGGACACAGTACTCCAGATGAGGCCTCACTAGGGCAGTCTAGAGGGGAAGGAGAACCTCCCTCGTCCTGCTGGCCACACTCTTCTTGATGCACCCTAGGATCCCATTGGCCTTCTTGGCAGCCAGGGCACACTGCTGGCTCATGATTAACCTGTCGTCCACCAGGACACCCAGGTCCCTCTCTGCAGAGCTGCTCTCCAGCAGGTCCACCCCAAGCCTTTACTGGTGCATGAGGTTGTTCCTCCCCAGGTGCAGGACCCTGCACTTGCCCTTGTTGAACCTCATCAGGTTCCTCTCTGCCCAGCTTTCCAGCCTATCCAGGTCACGCAGAATGGCAGCACAGCCTTCTGGTGTATCTACCACACCTCCCAGTTTGGTGTCTTCAGCAAACTTGCTGAGGGTACATTCTAACTCTTCATCCAGGTCGTTGATGAAGAAGTTAAACAAGACTGGGCCCAGTACTGACCCCTGGGGGACACCACTTGTCACCAGCCTCCAACTAGACTCAGTGCCGCTGATGACAACCCTCTGAGTTCTGCCATTCAGCCAGTTCTCTATCCACTTCACCGACCACTCATCCAGCCCACACTTCCTCAGCTTCCCTAGGAGGATATTATGGGAGACTGTGTCGAAAGCCTTGCTGAAGTCAAGGTAGACAACATCCACGGCTCTCCCTTTGTCTACCCAGCCAGTCATGCCATCGTAGAAAGCTATCAGATTGGTCAGGCATGATTTCCCTTTGGTGAATCCATGCTGACTACTCCTGATAACCTTCTTTTCTTGCACTTGCTTCATGATGGCCTCCAGGATAAGCTGCTCCATCACCTTTCCCGGGATGGAGGTGAGGCTGACCGGCCTGTAGTTCCCTGGGTCCTCCTTCTTGCCCTTTTCGAAGATTGGAGTGACATTGGCCTTTCTCCAGTCCTCGGGCACCTCTCCTGTCCTCCAGGACCTCTCAAAGATGATGGAGAGTGGCTCAGCAATGACATCCGCCAGCTCCCTCAGCACTCGTGGGTGCATTCCATCGGGGCCCATGGATTTGTGGACATCCAGATCACTTAAGCGATCCCTCACACAGTCCTCCTCGACCAAGGGAAAGTCGTCCTCTTTGTAGGCTTCTTCTTTTACCTCCGGGGCTTGGGATTCCTGAGGGCCAGTCTTAGCACTGAAGACTGAAGCAAAGAAGGCATTCAGTAGCTCTGCCTTCTCTGCATCCTCCGTCACCAGGACACCCGCCTCATTCAGCAGCGGCCCCACATTGTCCCTAGCCTTCCTTTTGCTGCTGATGTAGTGGAAGAAGTCCTTCTTGTTGTTTTTGACATCCCTTGCCAGCTTCAATTCCAGGTGAGCCTTGGCCTTCCTCGTCGCATCCCTGCATGCTCTCACCACGTTTCTGTACTCTTCCCAAGTGGCCTGTCCCTCTTTCCACATTCCATGGACCTTTCTCTTCTGCCTGATCTCCGCTAGAAGCTCCTTGTTTAACCATGCAGGTCTCCTGCCTCCTTTGCTAAATTTCTTTCTCAGGGGGATGCATTGCTCCTGTGCATGGAAGAAGTGTTGTTTAAAGAGTGACCAGCACTCATGGACCCCCCTTCCTTCGAGAGCCCTGGCCCACGGGATTCCTCCCAGTAGCTCCTTGAAGAGGGCAAAGTCAGCCCTCCTGAGGTCCAGGGTTTTGATCCTGCTTATCGCCCTGCTTCCTCCACGCAGGATCTGAACTCAACCATTTCATGGTCACTGCAAATGAGTACAAATGAGAACAAAAGAGAACACGTCAGAACACAACAGAACACAAGAGAACACTACACATGAGAAAACATCAGAACACGTCAGAAAACAACAGAACACAACAGAACACTACACATGAGAACACTTCAAAACACAACAGAACACAAATGAACACAAATGAACACAACAGTACACAACAGAACACAACAGAACACAACACATCAGAACACAACAGAACACATCAGTACACAACACAATAGTATACATGAGAACACTTCAAAACACAACAGAACACTGCACATGAGAACACATCAGAACACAACAGAACACACAAGAACAGAACAGAACACGAGAACACTACACATGTGAACAGAATTGAACACAATAGTTCACAAGAGAACACAACAGAACAGTACAGAACACTACACATGAGAACACAACAGAACACAACAGAACACAACAGAACACAACACTACACATGAGAACACATCAGAACACCAGAGAACACAACAGAACACACCAGAACACAGGAGAACACTATAAATGAGAACACAAGAAAACATATCAGAACACAACAGAACACATCAGAAAAAAGCAGAACACAACAGAACACAATACATCATAACACAACACAACACATCAAAACACAGCAGAACACAACAGAAAACAAAAGAACACAACAGAAAACAACAGAACACAACAGAAAACTACATGTGAACACAAGAGAACACAACAGAACACTGCACATCATAACACAACAAAACACAACAGAACAGAACAAAAAACAGAACACGAAACATGAGTATACATCAGAACACAGCAAAACACAACGCAATATTACAGAATGCAAGAGAATACTACACGTGAACAAAACAGAACACATCAGAATACAACAGAACACTACACATGTAAACACAACAGAATACAACAGAACACAACAGAACACATCAGAACACTACACATGAGAACACATCAGAACACAAGAGAACACAAGAGAATACAACAGAACACAACACATCAGAAAACAACAGAACACATCTGAATACAACAGAACACTACACATGAGAACACAACAGAATACAACAGAACACATCAGAACATAACAGAACGCTACATATGAGAACACATCAGAACACATCAGAACAGAACACAACCGAACACTGAACACAAGAGAATACTACACAGAACACAAGAGAACACATGAGAACAAAACAGAACTCAACAGAACACAACCAAACACAACAGAACACTACATGTGAGAACACAAGAGAACACAAGAGAACACTACACTTGAGAATGCAACAGAACATAACAGAACACAGCAGAACACCACACATGTGAACACAACAGAATACAACAGAACACAACAGAACACTACAGGTGAGAACACAACAGAACACAACAGAACACCTCACATGTGAACACAACAGAACGCAACAGAACACTAAACATCAGAACAAAAGAGAACACATGAGAACACAACAGAACACAACGGAAGACTACGCCTGAGAACACAACAGAACAAAAAAGAACACTACACATATGAACAGAACAGAACAGAACAGAACAGAACAGAACACTACACATTCGAACACAACAGAACACTACAGAACACTACAAAACGCTACTCTTGAACACCTCAGAACACAACAGAACACAACAGAACACTATACATGAGTAAGCATGAGAACACATGAGAACACAAGAGAACACAATAGAACACAACACAACACAAAAGAACAGTACACGTGAGAACACAAGAGAACACAAGAGAACACAGGAGAACACTACACTTGAGAACACAAAAGAACACAGGAACGTCTGCAGAGAGCTCGCAGCCAGAAAGAGCTATCCTGGAAAGCTGTTGCTCAGCCTCATCTGCCCATGGCACTACTCGCACAGAGCACAGAGATTGGGGATGCTTGCTTGTCTTGCCCTCTCAAACTGCAAACGTAGCTTTGGTTGTTCTTGAAGGGGGCCTCCAGCAGATCTGCTCTGGAAATGCGAACGTCTGCAAATAGCTCGCAGCCAAAAAGAGCTAGCCTGGAAAGCTGTTGCTCAGCCTCATCTGCTCATGGGAATGCTCGCACAGAGGCACAGAGACTGGGGCTGCTTGCTTGTCTTGCCACCTCAAAATTCAAACATATATTTGTGGGTCCGTGCCGGGCACCTCCGGCAGCCCTGCTCTGAAAATGCGAACGTCTGCAGATAGCTCGCAGTCAGAAAGAGCTAGCCTGGAAAGCTGTTGCTCAGCCTCATCTGATCATGGCACTGCTCGCACCGAGGCACAGAGACTGGGGCTGCTTGCTTGTCTTGCCACCTCAAACTTCAAACATATCTTTGGGATTCCATTCAGGTTGCCTCCAGCAGCACTGCTGTGAAAATGCTAACGTCTGCAGATAGCTCGCAGGCAGAAAGAGCGAGCCTGGAAAGCTGATTCTCAGCCTCATCTGCCCATGGCACCGCTCACACAGAGGCACAGAGAATGGGGTTGCTTGCTTGTCTTGCCCCCTCAAAATTCAAACGTATTTTTGGGGTCAGTGTCGGGGGCCTCCGGCAGCCCTGCTCTGAAAATGCGAACGTCTGCAGATAGCTCGCAGTCAGAAAGAGCTAGCCTGGAAAGCTGTTGCTCAGCCTCATCTGCCCATGCCACTGCTCGCACAGAGGCACAGAGACTGGGGCTGCTTGCTTCTCTTGCCCCCTCAAACTTCAAACGTAGCTTTGGAGGTCCGTGCAGGGAACGTCCACCAGTCCGGCTCCGAAAATGTGAATGCCTGAAGATAGCTCGCAGTCAGAAAGACCTAGCCTGGAAAGCTGTTGCTCAGCCTCATCTGCTCATGGCACTACTCGCACAGAGGCACAGAGACTGGGGCTGCTTGCTTGTCTTGCCACCTCAAACTTCAAACGTACATTTGCGGGTCCGTGCCAGGACCCTCCGGCAGCCTTGATTCGAAAATGCGAACGACTGCAGATAGCTCGCAGGCAGAAATATCTAGCCTGTAAAGCTGTTGCTCAGCCTCATCTGCCCATGGCACTGCTCGCACAGAGGCACAGAGACTGGGGCTGCTTGCTTGTCTTGCCACCTTAAACTTCACACGTAGATTTTGTGGTCCGTACTGGGCGACTCTGGCAGCCGTGCTTCGAAAATGCGAACGTCTGCAGAAAGCTCACAGCCAGAAAGAGCTAGCCCGAAATGCTGTTGCTCAGCCTCATCTGCCCATGGCACTGCCACACAGACGCACAGAGACTGGGGCTGCTTGCTTGTTTTGCCACCTCAAACTTCAAACGTTGCTTTGAGAGTCCGTTCAGGCGGCCTCCAGCAGCCCTGCTGTGAAAATGCTAACGTCTGCAGATAGATCGCAGCCAGAAAGAGCTAGCCTGGAAAGGTGTCGCTCAGCCTCATCTGCCCATGGCACTGCTCACACAGAGGCACAGAGACTCGGGCTGCTTGCTTTTCTTGCCACCTCAAACTTCAAACGTAGCTTTGGGAGTCCGTTCAGGCGGCCTCCAGCAGACCTGCTCTGTAAATGCGAACGTCTGCAGATAGTTCGCAGACAGAAAGTGCTAGCCTGGAAAGCTGTCGCTCAGCCTCATCTGCTCATGGCACTGCTCACACAGAGGCACAGAGAATCGGGCTGCTTGCTTGTCTTGCCACCTCAAACTTCAAACGTATATTTGTGGGTCCGTGCAGGGGGCCTCCGTAAGCCCTGCTCTGTAAATGCGAACGTCTGCAGATAGTTCGCAGGCAGAAAGAGCTAGCCTGGAAAGCTGTTGCTCAGCCTCATCTGCCCATGGCACTGCTCGCACCGAGGCACAGAGACTGGGGTTGCTTGCTTGTCTTGCCACCTCAAACTTCAAACATATCTTTGGGATTCCGTTCAGGTTGCCTCCAGCAGCACTGCTGTGAAAATGCTAACGTCTGCAGATAGCTCGCAGGCAGAAAGAGCTAGCCTGGAAAGCTGATTCTCAGCCTCATCTGACCATGGCACTGCTCGCAAAGAGGCACAGAGAATGGGGTTGCTTGCTTGTCTTGCCCCTTCAAAATTCAAACATATTTTTTGAGTCAGTGTCGGGGGCCTGAGTCAGCCCTCCTCTGAAAATGCGAACGTCTGCAGATAGCTCGCAGTCAGAAAGAGCTAGCCTGGAAAGCTGTTGCTCAGCCTCATCTGCCCATGGCACTGTTCGCACAGAGGCACAGAGACTGGGGCTGCTTGCTTCTCTTGCCCCTCAAACTTCAATCGTAGCTTAGGTGGTCCGTGCAGTCGGCCTCCGGCAGCCCTGCTCTGAACATGCGAACGTCTGCAGATAGCTGGCAGTCAGAAAGAGCTAGTATGGAAAGCTGTTGCTCAGCCTCATCTGTCCATGCCACTGCTCGCACAGAGGCACAGAGACTGGGGCTGCTTGCTTCTCTTGCCCCCTCAAACTTCAAACGTAGCTTTGGAGGTCCGTGCAGGGAACGTCCACCAGTCCGGCTCCGAAAATGTGAATGCCTGAAGGTAGCTCGCAGTCAGAAAGACCTAGCCTGGAAAGCTGTTGCTCAGCCTCATCTGCTCATGGCACTACTCGCACAGAGGCACAGAGACTGGGGCTGCTTGCTTGTTTTGCCCCCTGAAACTTCAAACGTACATTTGCGGGTCCGTGCCAGCAGCCTCCGGCAGAATTGATCCGAAAATGCGAACGACTGCAGATAGCTCGCAGGCAGAAATATCTAGCCTGGAAAGCTGTTGCTCATCCTCATCTGCCCATGGCACTGCTCGCACAGAGGCACAGAGACTGGGGCTGCTTGCTTGTCTTGCCACCTTAAACTTCACACGTAGATTTTGTGGTCCGTACTGGGCGACTCTGGCAGCCGTGCTTCGAAAATGCGAACGTCTGCAGAAAGCTCACAGCCAGAAAGAGCTAGCCCGGAATGCTGTTGCTCAGCCTCATCTGCCCATGGCACTGCCACACAAACGCACAGAGACTGGGGCTGCTTGCTTGTTTTGCCACCTCAAACTTCAAACGTTGCTTTGGGAGTCCGTTCAGGCGGCCTCCAGCAGCCCTGCTGTGAAAATGCTAACGTTTGCAGATAGATCGCAGCCAGAAAGAGCTAGCCTGGAAAGGTGTCGCTCAGCCTCATCTGCCCATGGCACTGCTCACACAGAGGCACAGAGACTCGGGCTGCTTGCTTTTCTTGCCACCTCAAACTTCAAACGTAGCTTTGGGAGTCCGTTCAGGCGGCCTCCAGCAGACCTGCTCTGTAAATGCGAACGTCTGCAGATAGTTCGCAGACAGAAAGTGCTAGCCTGGAAAGCTGTCGCTCAGCCTCATCTGCTCATGGCACTGCTCACACAGAGGCACAGAGAATCGGGCTGCTTGCTTGTCTTGCCACCTCAAACTTCAAACGTAGATTTGTGGGTCCGTGCAGGGGGCCTCCGTAAGCCCTGCTCTGTAAATGCGAACGTCTGCAGATAGTTCGCAGGCAGAAAGAGCTAGCCTGGAAAGCTGTTGCTCAGCCTCATCTGCCCATGGCACTGCTCGCACCGAGGCACAGAGACTGGGGTTGCTTGCTTGTCTTGCCACCTCAAACTTCAAACATATCTTTGGGATTCCGTTCAGGTTGCCTCCAGCAGCACTGCTGTGAAAATGCTAACGTCTGCAGATAGCTCGCAGGCAGAAAGAGCTAGCCTGGAAAGCTGATTCTCAGCCTCATCTGACCATGGCACTGCTCGCAAAGAGGCACAGAGAATGGGGTTGCTTGCTTGTCTTGCCCCTTCAAAATTCAAACATATTTTTTGAGTCAGTGTCGGGGGCCTCCGTCAGCCCTCCTCTGAAAATGCGAACGTCTGCAGATAGCTCGCAGTCAGAAAGAGCTAGCCTGGAAAGCTGTTGCTCAGCCTCATCTGCCCATGGCACTGTTCGCACAGAGGCACAGAGACTGGGGCTGCTTGCTTCTCTTGCCCCTCAAACTTCAATCGTAGCTTAGGTGGTCCGTGCAGTCGGCCTCCGGCAGCCCTGCTCTGAACATGCGAACGTCTGCAGATAGCTGGCAGTCAGAAAGAGCTAGTATGGAAAGCTGTTGCTCAGCCTCATCTGTCCATGCCACTGCTCGCACAGAGGCACAGAGACTGGGGCTGCTTGCTTCTCTTGCCCCCTCAAACTTCAAACGTAGCTTTGGAGGTCCGTGCAGGGAACGTCCACCAGTCCGGCTCCGAAAATGTGAATGCCTGAAGGTAGCTCGCAGTCAGAAAGACCTAGCCTGGAAAGCTGTTGCTCAGCCTCATCTGCTCATGGCACTACTCGCACAGAGGCACAGAGACTGGGGCTGCTTGCTTGTTTTGCCCCCTGAAACTTCAAACGTACATTTGGGGGTCCGTGCCAGCAGCCTCCGGCAGAATTGATCCGAAAATGCGAACGACTGCAGATAGCTCGCAGGCAGAAATATCTAGCCTGGAAAGCTGTTGCTCAGCCTCATCTGCCCATGGCACTGCTCGCACAGAGGCACAGAGACTGGGGCTGCTTGCTTGTCTTGCCACCTTAAACTTCACACGTAGATTTTGTGGTCCGTACTGGGCGACTCTGGCAGCCGTGCTTCGAAAATGCGAACGTCTGCAGAAAGCTCACAGCCAGAAAGAGCTAGCCCGGAATGCTGTTGCTCAGCCTCATCTGCCCATGGCACTGCCACACAGACGCACAGAGATTGGGGCTGCTTGCTTGTTTTGCCACCTCAAACTTCAAACGTTGCTTTGGGAGTCCGTTCAGGTGGCCTCCAGCAGCCCTGCTGTGAAAATGCTAACTTCTGCAGATAGATCGCAGCCAGAAAGAGCTAGCCTGGAAAGGTGTCGCTCAGCCTCATCTGCCCATGGCACTGCTCACACAGAGGCACAGAGACTCGGGCTGCTTGCTTTTCTTGCCACCTCAAACTTCAAACGTAGCTTTGGGAGTCCGTTCAGGCGGCCTCCAGCAGACCTGCTCTGTAAATGCGAACGTCTGCAGATAGTTCGCAGACAGAAAGTGCTAGCCTGGAAAGCTGTCGCTCAGCCTCATCTGCTCATGGCACTGCTCACACAGAGGCACAGAGAATCGGGCTGCTTGCTTGTCTTGCCACCTCAAACTTCAAACGTAGATTTGTGGGTCCGTGCAGGGGGCCTCCGTAAGTCCTGCTCAGTAAATGCGAACGTCTGCAGATAGTTCGCAGGCAGAAAGAGCTAGCCTGGAAAGCTGTTGCTCAGCCTCATCTGCCCATGGCACTGCTCGCACCGAGGCACAGAGACTGGGGTTGCTTGCTTGTCTTGCCACCTCAAACTTCAAACATATCTTTGGGATTCCGTTCAGGTTGCCTCCAGCAGCACTGCTGTGAAAATGCTAACGTCTGCAGATAGCTCGCAGGCAGAAAGAGCTAGCCTGGAAAGCTGATTCTCAGCCTCATCTGCCCATGGCACTGCTCGCAAAGAGGCACAGAGAATGGGGTTGCTTGCTTGTCTTGCCCCTTCAAAATTCAAACATATTTTTTGAGTCAGTGTCGGGGGCCTCCGTCAGCCCTGCTCTGAACATGCGAACGTCTGCAGATAGCTGGCAGTCAGAAAGAGCTAGTATGGAAAGCTGTTGCTCAGCCCCATCTGTCCATGCCACTGCTCGCACAGAGGCACAGAGACTGGGGCTGCTTGCTTCTCTTGCCCCCTCAAACTTCAAACGTAGCTTTGGAGGTCCGTGCAGGGAACGTCCACCAGTCCGGCTCCGAAAATGTGAATGCCTGAAGGTAGCTCGCAGTCAGAAAGACCTAGCCTGGAAAGCTGTTGCTCAGCCTCATCTGCTCATGGCACTACTCGCACAGAGGCACAGAGACTGGGGCTGCTTGCTTGTTTTGCCCCCTGAAACTTCAAACGTACATTTGCGGGTCCGTGCCAGGACCCTCTGGCAGCCTTGATTCGAAAATGCGAACGACTGCAGATAGCTCGCAGGCAGAAATATCTAGCCTGTAAAGCTGTTGCTCAGCCTCATCTGCCCATGCCACTGCTCGCACAGAGGCACAGAGACTGGTGCTGCTTGCTTTTCTAGCCCCTCAAACTTGAAACGTAGCTTTGGGGGTCCGTGCAGGGGACCTCCACCAGCCCTGCTCTGAATATGCGAAAGTCTGCAGATACCTCGCAGCCAGAAAGTGCTAGCCTGGAAAGGTGTTGCTCAGCCTCATCTGCTCATGGCACTACTCGCACAGAGGCACAGAGACTGGGGCTGCTTGCTTGTCTTGCCCCCTCAAACTTCAAACGTAGCTTTGAGGGTCCGTGCAGGGGGCCTCCACCAGCCCTGCTCTTAAAATGCGAACGTCTGCAGATAGCTGGCACTCAGAAAGAGCTAGCCTGGAAACCTGTTGCTCAGCCTCATCTGCCCATGGCACCGCTCGCACAGAGGCACAGAGACTGGGGCTGCTTGCTTGTCTTGCCCCCTCAAACTTCAAACGTAGCTTTGGGGGTCCGTGCAGGGTACCTCCGGCTGTCGTGCTCTGAAAATGCGAACGTCTGCAGATAGCTCGCAGCCAGAAAGAGCTAGCCTGGAATGCTGTTGCTCAGCCTCATCTGCCCATGGCACTGCTCGCACAGAGGCACAGAGACTGGGGCTGCTTGCTTGTTTTGCCCCCTGAAACTTCAAACGTACATTTGCGGGTCCGTGCCAGCAGCCTCCGGCAGAATTGATCCGAAAATGCGAACGACTGCAGATAGCTCGCAGGCAGAAATATCTAGCCTGGAAAGCTGTTGCTCAGCCTCATCTGCCCATGGCACTGCTCGCACAGACGCACAGAGACTGAGGATGCTTGCTTGACTTGCCCTCTCAAACTGCAAACGTAGCTTTGGTTGTTCTTGAAGGGGGCCTCCAGCAGATCTGCTTTGGAAATGAGAACGTCTGCTGATAGTTGGCAGCCAGAAAGAGCTAGCCTGGAAAGCTCTTGCTCAGCCTCATCTGCTCATGGGAATGCTCGACTAGAGGCACAGAGACTGGGGCTGCTTGCTTGTCTTGCCCCCTGAAACTTCAAACGTATCTTAGCTGGTGCGTGCCGGGCGACTCCAGCAGCCCTGCTGCGAAAATGCATATGTCTGCAGATAGCTCGCAGGCAGAAAGAGCTAGCCTGGAAAGCTGTTGCTCAGCCTCATCTGCCCATGGCACTGCTCGCACCGAGGCACAGAGACTGGGGCTGCTTGCTTGTCTTGCCTCCTCAAACTTCAAACCTATCTTTGGGAGTCCGTGAAGTGGTGCACCAGCAGCCCTGCTCTGAAAATGGGAACGTCTGCAGATAGCTCGCAGTCAGAAAAAGCTAGCCTGGAAAGCTGTTGCTCACCCTAATCTGCCCATGGCACTGCTCGCACAGAGGCACACAGACTGGGGCTGCTTCCTTGTCTTCCCCCCTCAAAATTCAAACGTAGCTTTGGGGGTCAGTGCAGGGCGCCTCCGGCAGCCCTGCTCTGAAAATGCGAACGTCTGCAGATAGCTCGCAGCCAGAAAGAGCTAGCCTGGAAAGCTGTTGCTCAGCCTCATCTGCTCATGGCACTGCTCACACAGAGGCACAGAGACTGGGGCTGCTTGCTTTTCTTGCTCCTCAAACTTCAAACGTAGCTTTGGAGGTCCGTGCAGGGGACCTCCGGCAGCCCTGCTCTGAACATGCGAAAGTCTGCAGATAGCTCGCAGGCAGAAAGAGCTAGCCTGGAAAGCTGTTGCTCAGCCTCATCTGCCCATGGCACTGCTCGCACAGAGGCACAGAGACTGGGGCTGCTTGCTTGTCTTGCCACCTCAAACTTCAAACGTAGATTTGGGGGTCCTGCCAGGTGCCTCCGGCACCTATGCTCTGAAAATGCGAACGTCTGCAGAGAGCTCGCAGCCAGAAAGAGCTATCCTGGAAAGCTGTTGCTCAGCCTCATCTGCCCATGGCACTACTCGCACAGAGGCACAGAGATTGGGGATGCTTGCTTGTCTTGCCCTCTCAAACTGCAAACGTAGCTTTGGTTGTTCTTGAAGGGGGGCTCCAGCAGATCTGCTCTGGAAATGCGAACGTCTGCAGATAGCTCGCAGCCAGAAAGAGCTAGCCTGGAAATCTGTTGCTCAGCCTCATCTGCTCATGGGAATCCTCGCCCAGAGGCACAGAGACTAGGGCTGCTTGCTTGTCTTGCCCCCTCAAGCTTCAAACGTAGATTTGTGGGTCCGTGCCGGGCACCTCCGGCAGCCCTGCTCTGAAAATGCGAACGTCTGCAGATAGCTCGCAGTCAGAAAGAGCTAGCCTGGAAAGCTGTTGCTCAGCCTCATCTGCCCATGGCACTGCTCGCACCGAGGCACAGAGACTGGGGCTGCTTGCTTGTCTTGCCACCTCAAACTTCAAACGTAGCTTTGGGGGTCCGTGCAGGGTACCTCCGGCTGTCGAGCTCTGAAAATGCGAACGTCTGCAGATAGCTCGCAGCCAGAAAGAGCTAGCCTGGAATGCTGTTGCTCAGCCTCATCTGCCCATGGCACTGCTCACACAGAGGCACAGAGACTGGGGCTGCTTGCTTGTCTTCCCCCCTGAAACTTCAAACGTACATTTGGGGATCCGTGCAGGGAGCCTCCGGCAGAATTGATCCGAAAATGCGAACGACTGCAGATAGCTCGCAGGCAGAAATATCTAGCCTGAAAAGCTGTTGCTCAGCCTCGTCTGCCCACGGCACTGCTCGCACAGAGGCACAGAGAGTGGGGCTGCTTGCTTGTCTTGCCCTCTCAAACTGCAAACGTAGCTTTGGTTGTTCTTGAAGGGGGCCTCCAGCAGATCTGCTTTGGAAATGAGAACGTCTGCTGATAGTTCGCAGCCAGAAAGAGCTAGCCTGGAAAGCTCTTGCTCAGCCTCATCTGCTCATGGCACTGCTCGCACAGAGGCACAGAGACTGGGGCTGCTTGCTTGTCTTTCCACCTCAAACTTCAAACGTAGCTTTGGAGGTCCGTGCAGGGGACCTCCGGCAGCCCTGCTCTGAAAATGCGAACGTCTGCAGATAGCTCGCATGCAGAAAGAGCTAGCCTGGAAAGCTGTTGCTCAGCCTCATCTGCTCATGGCACTACTCGCACAGAGGCACAGAGACTGGGGCTGCTTGCTTTTCTTGCCCCCTGAAACTTCAAACGTACATTTGCGGGTCCGTGCCAGGAGCCTCCGGCAGCCTTGATCCGAAAATGCGAACGACTGCAGATAGCTCGCAGGCAGAAATATCTAGCCTGTAAAGCTGTTGCTCAGCCTCATCTGCCCATGGCACTGCTCGCACAGAGGCACAGAGACTGGGGCTGCTTGCTTGTCTTGCCACCTCAAACTTAAAACGTAGATTTGGGGGTCCGTGCAGGGGATCCTCAGCAGCCCTGCTCTGAAAATGCGAACGTCTGCAGATAGCTCGCAGCCAGAAATTGCTAGCCTGGAAAGATGTTGCTCAGCCTCATCTGCCTATGGCACCGCTCGCAAAGAGGCACAGAGAATGGGGTTGCTTGCTTGTCTTGCCCCTTCAAAATTCAAACATATTTTTTGAGTCAGTGTCGGGGGCCTCCGTCAGCCCTCCTCTGAAAATGCGAACGTCTGCAGATAGCTCGCAGTCAGAAAGAGCTAGCCTGGAAAGCTGTTGCTCAGCCTCATCTGCCCATGGCACTGTTCGCACAGAGGCACAGAGACTGGGGCTGCTTGCTTCTCTTGCCCCTCAAACTTCAATCGTAGCTTAGGTGGTCCGTGCAGTCGGCCTCTGGCAGCCCTGCTCTGAACATGCGAACGTCTGCAGATAGCTGGCAGTCAGAAAGATCTAGTATGGAAAGCTGTTGCTCAGCCTCATCTGTCCATGCCACTGCTCGCACAGAGGCACAGAGACTGGGGCTGCTTGCTTCTCTTGCCCCCTCAAACTTCAAACGTAGCTTTGGAGGTCCGTGCAGGGAACGTCCACCAGTCCGGCTCCGAAAATGTGTATGCCTGAAGGTAGCTCGCAGTCAGAAAGACCTAGCCTGGAAAGCTGTTGCTCAGCCTCATCTGCTCATGGCACTACTCGCACAGAGGCACAGAGACTGGGGCTGCTTGCTTGTTTTGCCCCCTGAAACTTCAAACGTACATTTGCGGGTCCGTGCCAGCAGCCTCCGGCAGAATTGATCCGAAAATGCGAACAACTGCAGATAGCTCGCAGGCAGAAATATCTAGCCTGGAAAGCTGTTGCTCAGCCTCATCTGCCCATGGCACTGCTCGCACAGAGGCACAGAGACTGGGGCTGCTTGCTTGTCTTGCCACCTTAAACTTCACACGTAGATTTTGTGGTCCGTACTGGGCGACTCTGGCAGCCGTGCTTCGAAAATGCGAACGTCTGCAGAAAGCTCACAGCCAGAAAGAGCTAGCCCGGAATGCTGTTGCTCAGCCTCATCTGCCCATGGCACTGCCACACAGACGCACAGAGACTGGGGCTGCTTGCTTGTTTTGCCACCTCAAACTTCAAACGTTGCTTTGGGAGTCCGTTCAGGCGGCCTCCAGCAGCCCTGCTGTGAAAATGCTAACGTTTGCAGATAGATCGCAGCCAGAAAGAGCTAGCCTGGAAAGCTGTTGCTCAGCCTCATCTGCCCATGGCACTGCTCACACAGAGGCACAGAGACTCGGGCTGCTTGCTTTTCTTGCCACCTCAAACTTCAAACGTAGCTTTGGGAGTCCGTTCAGGCGGCCTCCAGCAGACCTGCTCTGTAAATGCGAACGTCTGCAGATAGTTCGCAGACAGAAAGTGCTAGCCTGGAAAGCTGTCGCTCAGCCTCATCTGCTCATGGCACTGCTCACACAGAGGCACAGAGAATCGGGCTGCTTGCTTGTCTTGCCACCTCAAACTTCAAACGTAGATTTGTGGGTCCGTGCAGGGGGCCTCCGTAAGCCCTGCTCTGTAAATGCGAACGTCTGCAGATAGTTCGCAGGCAGAAAGAGCTAGCCTGGAAAGCTGTTGCTCAGCCTCATCTGCCCATGGCACTGCTCGCACCGAGGCACAGAGACTGGGGTTGCTTGCTTGTCTTGCCACCTCAAACTTCAAACATATCTTTGGGATTCCGTTCAGGTTGCCTCCAGCAGCACTGCTGTGAAAATGCTAACGTCTGCAGATAGCTCGCAGGCAGAAAGAGCTAGCCTGGAAAGCTGATTCTCAGCCTCATCTGACCATGGCACTGCTCGCAAAGAGGCACAGAGAATGGGGTTGCTTGCTTGTCTTGCCCCTTCAAAATTCAAACATATTTTTTGAGTCAGTGTCGGGGGCCTCCGTCAGCCCTGCTCTGAAAATGCGAACGTCTGCAGATAGCTCGCAGTCAGAAAGAGCTAGCCTGGAAAGCTGTTGCTCAGCCTCATCTGCCCATGGCACTGTTCGCACAGAGGCACAGAGACTGGGGCTGCTTGCTTCTCTTGCCCCTCAAACTTCAATCGTAGCTTAGGTGGTCCGTGCATTCGGCCTCCGGCAGCCCTGCTCTGAACATGCGAACGTCTGCAGATAGCTGGCAGTCAGAAAGAGATAGTATGGAAAGCTCTTGCTCAGCCTCATCTGTCCATGCCACTGCTCGCACAGAGGCACAGAGACTGGGGCTGCTTGCTTCTCTTGCCCCCTCAAACTTCAAACGTAGCTTTGGAGGTCCGTGCAGGGAACGTCCACCAGTCCGGCTCCGAAAATGTGAATGCCTGAAGGTAGCTCGCAGTCAGAAAGACCTAGCCTGGAAAGCTGTTGCTCAGCCTCATCTGCTCATGGCACTACTCGCACAGAGGCACAAAGACTGGGGCTGCTTGCTTGTTTTGCCCCCTGAAACTTCAAACGTACATTTGCGGGTTCGTGCCAGCAGACTTCGGCAGAATTGATCCTAAAATGCGAACGACTGCAGATAGCTCGCAGGCAGAAATATCGAGCCTGGAAAGCTGTTGCTCAGCCTCATCTGCCCATGGCACTGCTCGCACAGAGGCACAGAGACTGGGGATGCTTGCTTGACTTGCCCTCTCAAACTGCAAACGTAGCTTTGGTTGATCTTGAAGGGGGCCTTCAGCAGATCTGCTTTGGAAATGAGAACGTCTGCTGATAGTTCGCAGCCAGAAAGAGCTAGGCTGGAAAGCTCTTGCTCAGCCTCATCTGCTCATGGCAATGCTCGACTAGAGGCACAGAGACTGGGGCTGCTTGCTTGTCTTGCCTCCTGAAACTTCAAACGTATCTTAGCTGGTGCGTGCCGGGCGACTCCAGCAGCCCTGCTCTGTAAATGCGAACGTCTGCAGATAGTTCGCAGGCAGAAAGAGCTAGCCTGGAAAGCTGTTGCTCAGCCTCATCTGCCCATGGCACTGCTCGCACCGAGGCACAGAGACTGGGGCTGCTTGCTTTTCTTGCTCCTCAAACTTCAAACGTAGCTTTGGAGGTCCGTGCAGGGGACCTCCAGCAGCCCTGCTGTGAAAATGCTAACTTCTGCAGATAGATCGCAGCCAGAAAGAGCTAGCCTGGAAAGGTGTCGCTCAGCCTCATCTGCCCATGGCACTGCTCACACAGAGGCACAGAGACTCGGGCTGCTTGCTTTTCTTGCCACCTCAAACTTCAAACGTAGCTTTGGGAGTCCGTTCAGGCGGCCTCCAGCAGACCTGCTCTGTAAATGCGAACGTCTGCAGATAGTTCGCAGACAGAAAGTGCTAGCCTGGAAAGCTGTTGCTCAGCCTCATCTGCTCATGGCACTACTCGCACAGAGGCACAGAGACTGGGGCTGCTTGCTTGTCTTGCCACCTTAAACTTCACACGTAGATTTTGTGGTCCGTACTGGGCGACTCTGGCAGCCGTGCTTCGAAAATGCGAACGTCTGCAGATAGTTCGCAGACAGAAAGTGCTAGCCTGGAAAGCTGTCGCTCAGCCTCATCTGCCCATGGCACTGCTCACACAGAGGCACAGAGACTGGGGCTGCTTGCTTTTCTTGCCACCTCAAACTTCAAACATATCTTTGGGATTCCGTTCAGGGTGCCTCCAGCAGCACTGCTGTGAAAATGCTAACGTCTGCAGATAGCTCGCAGGCAGAAAGAGCTAGCCTGGAAAGCTGATTCTCAGCCTCATCTGCCCATGGCACTGCTCGCAAAGAGGCACAGAGAATGGGGTTGCTTGCTTGTCTTGCCCCTTCAAAATTCAAACATATTTTTTGAGTCAGTGTCGGGGGCCTCCGTCAGCCCTGCTCTGAACATGCGAACGTCTGCAGATAGCTGGCAGTCAGAAAGAGCTAGTATGGAAAGCTGTTGCTCAGCCTCATCTGTCCATGCCACTGCTCGCACAGAGGCACAGAGACTGGGGCTGCTTGCTTCTCTTGCCCCCTCAAACTTCAAACGTAGCTTTGGAGGTCCGTGCAGGGAACGTCCACCAGTCCGGCTCCGAAAATGTGAATGCCTGAAGGTAGCTCGCAGTCAGAAAGACCTAGCCTGGAAAGCTGTTGCTCAGCCTCATCTGCTCATGGCACTACTCGCACAGAGGCACAGAGACTGGGGCTGCTTGCTTGTTTTGCCACCTGAAACTTCAAACGTACATTTGCGGGTCCGTGCCAGGACCCTCTGGCAGCCTTGATTCGAAAATGCGAACGACTGCAGATAGCTCGCAGGCAGAAATATCTAGCCTGTAAAGCTGTTGCTCAGCCTCATCTGCCCATGCCACTGCTCGCACAGAGGCACAGAGACTGGTGCTGCTTGCTTTTCTAGCCCCTCAAACTTGAAACGTAGCTTTGGGGGTCCGTGCAGGGGACCTCCACCAGCCCTGCTCTGAATATGCGAAAGTCTGCAGATACCTCGCAGCCAGAAAGTGCTAGCCTGGAAAGGTGTTGCTCAGCCTCATCTGCTCATGGCACTACTCGCACAGAGGCACAGAGACTGGGGCTGCTTGCTTGTCTTGCCCCCTCAAACTTCAAACGTAGCTTTGAGGGTCCGTGCAGGGGGCCTCCACCAGCCCTGCTCTTAAAATGCGAACGTCTGCAGATAGCTGGCACTAAGAAAGAGCTAGCCTGGAAAGCTGTTGCTCAGCCTCATCTGCCCATGGCACCGCTCGCACAGAGGCACAGAGACTGGGGCTGCTTGCTTGTCTTGCCCCCTCAAACTTCAAACGTATCTTTGGGGGTCCGTGCAGGGTACCTCCGGCTGTCGTGCTCTGAAAATGCGAACGTCTGCAGATAGCTCGCAGCCAGAAAGAGCTAGCCTGGAATGCTGTTGCTCAGCCTCATCTGCCCATGGCACTGCTCACACAGAGGCACAGAGACTGGGGCTGCTTGCTTTTCTTGCCCCTCAAACTTCAATCGTAGCTTACGTGGTCCGTGCAGTGGGCCCCTGGCAGCCCTGCTCTGTAAATGCGAACGTCTGCAGATAGCTGGCACCCAGAAATATCTAGCTTGGAAAGCTGTTGCTCAGCCTCATCTGCCCATGGCACTGCTCGCACAGAGGCACAGAGACTGGGGCTGCTTGCTTGTCTTGCCCCCTGAAACTTCAAACGTACATTTGGGGGTCCGTGCCAGCAGCCTCCGGCAGAATTGATAAGAAAATGCGAACGACTGCAGATAGCTCGCAGGCAGAAATATCTAGCCTGGAAAGCTGTTGCTCAGCCTCATCTGCCCATGGCACTGCTCGCACAGAGGCACAGAGACTGAGGATGCTTGCTTGACTTGCCCTCTCAAACTGCAAACGTAGCTTTGGTTGTTCTTGAAGGGGGCCTCCAGCAGATCTGCTTTGGAAATGAGAACGTCTGCTGATAGTTCGCAGCCAGAAAGAGCTAGCCTGGAAAGCTCTTGCTCAGCCTCATCTGCTCATGGGAATGCTCGACTAGAGGCACAGAGACTGGGGCTGCTTGCTTGTCTTGCCCCCTGAAACTTCAAACGTATCTTAGCTGGTGCGTGCCGGGCGACTCCAACAGCCCTGCTGCGAAAATGCATATCTCTGCAGATAGCTCGCAGGCAGAAAGAGCTAGCCTGGAAAGCTGTTGCTCAGCCTCATCTGCCCATGGCACTGCTCGCACCGAGGCACAGAGACTGGGGCTGCTTGCTTGTCTTGCCCCCTCAAACTTCAAACCTATCTTTGGGAGTCCGTGAAGTGGTGCACCAGCAGCCCTGCTCTGAAAATGCGAACGTCTGCAGATAGCTCGCAGTCAGAAAAAGCTAGCCTGGAAAGCTGTTGCTCACCCTCATCTGCCCATGGCACTGCTCGCACAGAGGCACACAGACTGGGGCTGCTTCCTTGTCTTCCCCCCTGAAACTTCAAACGTAGCTTTGGGGGTCAGTGCAGGGCGCCTCCGGCAGCCCTGCTCTGAAAATGCGAACGTCTGCAGAGAGCTCGCAGGCAGCAAGAGCTAGCCTGGAAAGCTGTTGCTCAGCCTCATCTGCTCATGGCACTGCTCACACAGAGGCACAGAGACTGGGGCTGCTTGCTTTTCTTGCTCCTCAAACTTCAAACGTAGCTTTGGAGGTCCGTGCAGGGGACCTCCGGCAGCCCTGCTCTGAACATGCTAAAGTCTGCAGATAGCTCGCAGGCAGAAAGAGCTAGCCTGGAAAGCTGTTGCTCAGCCTCATCTGCCCATGGCACTGCTCGCACAGAGGCACAGAGACTGGGGCTGCTTGCTTGTCTTTCCACCTCAAACTTCAAACGTAGATTTGGGGGTCCTGCCAGGCGGCCTCCGGCACCTATGCTCTGAAAATGCGAACGTCTGCAGAGAGCTCGCAGCCAGAAAGAGCTATCCTGGAAAGCTGTTGCTCAGCCTCATCTGCCCATGGCACTACTCGCACAGAGGCACAGAGATTGGGGATGCTTGCTTGTCTTGCCCTCTCAAACTGCAAACGTAGCTTTGGTTGTTCTTGAAGGGGGCCTCCAGCAGATCTGCTCTGGAAATGCGAACGTCTGCAAATAGCTCGCAGCCAGAAAGAGCTAGCCTGGAAATCTGTTGCTCAGCCTCATCTGCTCATGGGAATGCTCGCCCAGAGGCACAGAGACTACGGCTGCTTGCTTGTCTTGCCCCCTCAAGCTTCAAACGTAGATTTGTGGGTCCGTGCCGGGCACCTCCGGCAGCCCTGCTCTGAAAATGCGAACGTCTGCAGATAGCTCGCAGTCAGAAAGAGCTAGCCTGGAAAGCTGTTGCTCAGCCTCATCTGCCCACGGCACTGCTCGCACAGAGGCACAGAGAGTGGGGCTGCTTGCTTGTCTTGCCCTCTCAAACTGCAAACGTAGCTTTGGTTGTTCTTGAAGGCGGCCTCCAGCAGATCTGCTTTGGAAATGAGAACGTCTGCTGATAGTTCGCAGCCAGAAAGAGCTAGCCTGGAAAGCTCTTGCTCAGCCTCATCTGCTCATGGCACTGCTCGCACAGAGGCACAGAGACTGGGGCTGCTTGCTTGTCTTTCCACCTCAAACTTCAAACGTAGCTTTGGAGGTCCGTGCAGGGGACCTCCGGCAGCCCTGCTCTGAAAATGCGAACGTCTGCAGATAGCTCGCATGCAGAAAGAGCTAGCCTGGAAAGCTGTTGCTCAGCCTCATCTGCTCATGGCACTACTCGCACAGAGGCACAGAGACTGGGGCTGCTTGCTTTTCTTGCCCCCTGAAACTTCAAACGTACATTTGCGGGTCCGTGCCAGGAGCCTCCGGCAGCCTTGATCCGAAAATGCGAACGACTGCAGATAGCTCGCAGGCAGAAATATCTAGCCTGTAAAGCTGTTGCTCAGCCTCATCTGCCCATGGCACTGCTCGCACAGAGGCACAGAGACTGGGGCTGCTTGCTTGTCTTGCCACCTCAAACTTAAAACGTAGATCTGGGGGTCCGTGCAGGGGATCCTCAGCAGCCCTGCTCTGAAAATGCGAACGTCTGCAGATAGCTCGCAGACAGAAATTGCTAGCCTGGAAAGATGTTGCTCAGCCTCATCTGCCTATGGCACCCCTCGCACAGAGGCATAGAGAATGGGGCTACTTGCTTGTCTTGCCACCTCAAACTTCAAACGTAGCTTTGAGGGTCCGTGCAGGGGGCCTCCACCAGCCCTGCTCTGAAAATGCGAACGTCTGCAGATAGCTGGCAGTCAGAAATAGCTAGCCTGGAAAGCTGTTGCTCAGCCTCATCTGCCCATGGCACTACTCGCACAGAGGCACAGAGACTGGGGCTGCTTGCTTGTCTTGCCACCTCAAACTTCAAACGTAGCTTTGGGGGTCCGTGCACGGTACCTCCGGCTGTCGAGCTCTGAAAATGCGAACGTCTGCAGATAGCTCGCAGCCAGAAAGAGCTAGCCTGGAATGCTGTTGCTCAGCCTCATCTGCCCATGGCACTGCTCACACAGAGGCACAGAGACTGGGGCTGCTTGCTTTTCTTGCCCCTCAAACTTCAATCGTAGCTTACGTGGTCCGTGCAGTGGGCCCCTGGCAGCCCTGCTCTGTAAATGCGAACGTCTGCAGATAGCTGGCACCCAGAAATATCTAGCTTGGAAAGCTGTTGCTCAGCCTCATCTGCCCATAGCACTGCTCGCACAGAGGCACAGAGACTGGGGCTGCTTGCTTTTCTTGCCCCTCAAACTTCAAACGTACATTTGCGGGTCCGTGCCAGGAGCCTCCGGCAGCCTTGATCCGAAAATGCGAACGACTGCAGATAGCTCGCAGGCAGAAATATCTAGCCTGTAAAGCTGTTGCTCAGCCTCATCTGCCCATGGCACTGCTCGCACAGAGGCACAGAGACTGGGGCTGCTTGCTTGTCTTGCCACCTCAAACTTAAAACGTAGTTTTGGGGGTCCGTGCAGGGGATCCTCAGCAGCCCTGCTCTGAAAATGCGAACGTCTGCAGATAGCTCGCAGGCAGAAATTGCTAGCCTGGAAAGATGTTGCTCAGCCTCATCTGCCTATGGCACCCCTCGCACAGAGGCACAGAGAATGGGGCTACTTGCTTGTCTTGCCACCTCAAACTTCAAACGTAGCTTTGAGGGTCCGTGCAGGGGGCCTCCACCAGCCCTGCTCTGAAAATGCGAACGTCTGCAGATAGCTGGCAGTCAGAAACAGCTAGCCTGGAAAGCTGTTGCTCAGCCTCATCTGCCCATGGCACTACTCGCACAGAGGCACAGAGACTGGGGCTGCTTGCTTGTCTTGCCACCTCAAACTTCAAACGTAGCTTTGGGGGTCCGTGCAGGGTACCTCCGGCTGTCGAGCTCTGAAAATGCGAACGTCTGCAGATAGCTCGCAGCCAGAAAGAGCTAGCCTGGAATGCTGTTGCTCAGCCTCATCTGCCCATGGCACTGCTCACACAGAGGCACAGAGACTGGGGCTGCTTGCTTTTCTTGCCCCTCAAACTTCAATCGTAGCTTACGTGGTCCGTGCAGTGGGCCCCTGGCAGCCCTGCTCTGTAAATGTGAACGTCTGCAGATAGCTGGCACCCAGAAATATCTAGCTTGGAAAGCTGTTGCTCAGCCTCATCTGCCCATAGCACTGCTCGCACAGAGGCACAGAGACTGGGGCTGCTTGCTTGTCTTGCCACCTCAAACTTCAAACATATATTTGGGATTCCGTTCAGGTTGCCTCCAGCAGCACTGCTGTGAAAATGCTAATGTCTGCAGATAGCTCGCAGGCAGAAAGAGCTAGCCTGGAAAGCTGATTCTCAGCCTCATCTGCCCATGGCACCGCTCACACAGAGGCACAGAGAATGGGGTTGCTTGCTTGTCTTGCCCCCTCAAAATTCAAACGTATTTTTGGGGTCAGTGTCGGGGGCCTCCGGCAGCCCTGCTCTGAAAATGCGAACGTCTGCAGATAGCTCGCAGGCAGAAAGAGCTAGCCTGGAAAGCTGTTGCTCAGCCTCATCTGCCCATGGCACTGCTCGCACAGAGGCACAGAGACTGGGGCTGCTTGCTTCTCTTGCACCTCAAACTTCAATCGTAGCTTAGGTGGTCCGTGCAGTCGGCCTCCGGCAGCCCTGCTCTGAACATGCGAACGTCTGCAGATAGCTGGCAGTCAGAAAAAGCTAGCCTGGAAAGCTGTTTCTCAGCCTCATCTGCCCATGCCACTGCTCGCACAGAGGCACAGAGACTGGGGCTGCTTGCTTCTCTTGCCCCCTCAAACTTCAAACGTAGCTTTGGAGGTCCGTGCAGGGAACGTCCACCAGTCCGGCTCCGAAAATGTGAATGCCTGAAAATAGCTCGCAGTCAGAAAGACCTAGCCTGGAAAGCTGTTGCTCAGCCTCATCTGCTCATGGCACTACTCGCACAGAGGCACAGAGACTGGGGCTGCTTGCTTGTCTTGCCCCCTGAAACTTCAAACGCACATTTGCGGGTCCGTGCCAGGAGCTTCCGGCAGCCTTGATCCGAAAATGCGAACGACTGCAGATAGCTCGCAGGCAGAAATATCTAGCCTGTAAAGCTGTTGCTCAGCCTCATCTGCCCATGGCACTGCTCGCACAGAAACAAAGAGACTGGGGCTGCTTGCTTTTCTTACCCCTCAAACTTGAAACGTAGCTTTGGGGGTCCGTGCAGGGGACCTCCACCAGCCCTGCTCTGAATATGCGAAAGTCTGCAGATAGCTCGCAGCCAGAAAGTGCTAGCCTGGAAAGCTGTTGCTCAGCCTCATCTGCCCATGGCACTGCTCGCACAGAGGCACAGAGACTGGGGCTGCTTGCTTGTCTTGCCACCTCAAACTTAAAACGTAGATTTGGGGGTCCGTGCAGGGGATCCTCAGCAGCCCTGCTCTGAAAATGCGAACGTCTGCAGATAGCTCGCAGACAGAAATTGCTAGCCTGGAAAGATGTTGCTCAGCCTCATCTGCCTATGGCACCGCTCGCACAGAGGCATAGAGAATGGGGCTACTTGCTTGTCTTGCAACCTCAATCTTCAAACGTAGATTAGGTGGTCCGTGCATGGGGCCTCCATCAGCCCATGCTCTTAAAATGCGAACGTATGCAGATAGCTCGCAGCCAGAAAGAGCTAGCCTGGAAATCTGTTGCTCAGTCTCATCTGCCCATGCCACTGCTCGCACAGAGGCACAGAGACTGGGGCTGCTTGCTTGTCTTGCCTCCTCAAACTTCAAACGTAGCTTTGGAGGTCCGTGCAGGGGACCTCCACCAGTCCTGCTCCGAAAACACGAATGTCTGCAGATAGCTTGCAGCCAGAAAGAGCTAGCCTGGAAAGGTGTTGCTCAGCCTCATCTGCTCATGGCACTACTCGCACAGAGGCACAGAGACTGGGGCTGCTTGCTTGTCTTGCCACCTCAAACTTCAAACGTAGCTTTGAGGGTCCGTGCAGGGGGCCTCCACCAGCCCTGCTCTGAAAATACGAACGTCTGCAGATAGCTGGCAATCAGAAATAGCTAGCCTGGAAAGCTGTTGCTCAGCCTCATCTGCCCATGGCACTACTAGCACAGAGGCACAGAGACTGGGGCTGCTTGCTTGTCTTGCCACCTCAAACTTCAAACGTAGCTTTGGGGGTCCGTGCAGGGTACCTCCGGCTGTCGAGCTCTGAAAATGCGAACGTCTGCAGATAGCTCGCAGCCAGAAAGATCTAGCCTGGAATGCTGTTGCTCAGCCTCATCTGCCCATGGCACTGCTCACACAGAGGCACAGAGACTGGGGCTGCTTGCATTTCTTGCCCCTCAAACTTCAGTCGTAGCTTACGTGGTCCGTGCAGTGGGCCCCTGGCAGCCCTGCTCTGTAAATGCGAACGTCTGCAGATAGCTGGCACCCAGAAATATCTAGCTTGGAAAGCTGTTGCTCAGCCTCATCTGCCCATGGCACTGCTCGCACAGAGGCACAGAGACTGGGGCTGCTTGCTTGTCTTCCCCCCTGAAACTTCAAACGTACATTTGGGGGTCCGTGCAGGGAGCCTCCGGCAGAATTGATCCGAAAATGCGAACGACTGCAGATAGCTCGCAGGCACAAATATCTAGCCTGAAAAGCTGTTGCTCAGCCTCATCTGCCCACGGCACTGCTCGCACAGAGGCACAGAGAGTGGGGCTGCTTGCTTGTCTTGCCCTCTCAAACTGCAAACGTAGCTTTGGTTGTTCTTGAAGGGGGCCTCCAGCAGATCTGCTTTGGAAATGAGAACGTCTGCTGATAGTTCGCAGCCAGAAAGAGCTAGCCTGGAAAGCTCTTGCTCAGCCTCATCTGCTCATGGCACTGCTCGCACAGAGGCACAGAGACTGGGGCTGCTTGCTTGTCTTGCAACCTCAAACTTCAAACGTAGCTTTGGAGGTCCGTGCAGGGGACCTCCGGCAGCCCTGCTCTGAACATGCGAAAGTCTGCAGATAGCTCGCAGGCAGAAAGAGCTAGCCTGGAAAGCTGTTGCTCAGCCTCATCTGCCCATGGCACTGCTCGCACAGAGGCACAGAGACTGGGGCTGCTTGCTTGTCTTTCCACCTCAAACTTCAAACGTAGATTTGGGGGTCCTGTCAGGTGCCTCCGGCACCTATGCTCTGAAAATGCGAACGTCTGCAGAGAGCTCGCAGCCAGAAAGAGCTATCCTGGAAAGCAGTTGCTCAGCCTCATCTGCCCATGGCACTGCTCGCACAGAGGCACAGAGACTGGGGCTGCTTGCTTGTCTTGCCCTCTCAAACTGCAAACGTAGCTTTGGTTGTTCTTGAAGGGGGCCTCCAGCAGATCTGCTCTGGAAATGCGAACGTCTGCAAATAGCTCGCAGCCAAAAAGAGCTAGCCTGGAAAGCTGTTGCTCAGCCTCATCTGCTCATGGGAATGCTCGCACAGAGGCACAGAGAATGGGGTTGCTTGCTTGTCTTGCCCCCTCAAAATTCAAACGTATTTTTGGGGTCAGTGTCGGGGGCCTCCGGCAGCCCTGCTCTGAAAATGCGAACGTCTGCAGATAGCTCGCAGGCAGAAAGAGCTAGCCTGGAAAGCTGTTGCTCAGCCTCATCTGCCCATGGCACTGCTCGCACAGAGGCACAGAGACTGGGGCTGCTTGCTTCTCTTGCACCTCAAACTTCAATCGTAGCTTAGGTGGTCCGTGCAGTCGGCCTCCGGCAGCCCTGCTCTGAACATGCGAACGTCTGCAGATAGCTGGCAGTCAGAAAGAGCTAGCCTGGAAAGCTGTTTCTCAGCCTCATCTGCCCATGCCACTGCTCGCACAGAGGCACAGAGACTGGGGCTGCTTGCTTCTCTTGCCCCCTCAAACTTCAAACGTAGCTTTGGAGGTCCGTGCAGGGAACGTCCACCAGTCCGGCTCCGAAAATGTGAATGCCTGAAGATAGCTCGCAGTCAGAAAGACCTAGCCTGGAAAGCTGTTGCTCAGCCTCATCTGCTCATGGCACTACTCGCACAGAGGCACAGAGACTGGGGCTGCTTGCTTGTCTTGCCCCCTGAAAATTCAAACGTACATTTGCGGGTCCGTGCCAGGAGCCTCCGGCAGCCTTGATCCGAAAATGCGAACGACTGCAGATAGCTCGCAGGCAGAAATATCTAGCCTGTAAAGCTGTTGCTTAGCCTCATCTGCCCATGGCACTGCTCGCACAGAAACAAAGAGACTGGGGCTGCTTGCTTTTCTTGCCCCTCAAACTTGAAACGTAGATTTGGGGGTCCGTGCAGGGGACCTCCACCAGCCCTGCTCTGAATATGCGAAAGTCTGCAGATAGCTCGCAGCCAGAAAGAGCTAGCCTGGAAAGCTGTTGCTCAGCCTCATCTACCCATGGCACTGCTCGCACAGAGGCAGAGAGACTGGGGCTGCTTGCTTGTCTTGCCACCTCAAACTTAAAACGTAGATTTGGGGGTCCGTGCAGGGGATCCTCAGCAGCCCTGCTCTGAAAATGCGAACGTCTGCAGATACCTAACAGACAGAAATTGCTAGCCTGGAAAGATGTTGGTCAGCCTCATCTGCCTATGGCACCGCTCGCACAGAGGCATAGAGAATGGGACTACTTGCTTGTCTTGCAACCTCAATCTTCAAACGTAGATTAGGTGGTCGGTGCAGGGAGCCTCCATCAGCCCATGCTCTTAAAATGCGAACGTCTGCAGATAGCTCGCAGCCAGAAAGAGCTAGCCTGGAAATCTGTTGCTCAGCCTCATCTGCCCATGGCACTGCTCGCACAGAGGCACACAGACTGGGGCTGCTTGCTTGTCTTGCCCCCTCAAACTTCAAACGTAGCTTTGGGGGTCCGTGCAGGGTACCTCCGGCAGCCCTGCTCTGAAAATGCGAACGTCTGCAGATAGCTCGCAGCCAGAAAGAGCTAGCCTGGAATGCTGTTGCTCAGCCTCATCTGCCCATGGCACTGCTCACACAGAGGCACAGAGACTGGGGCTGCTTGCTTTTCTTGCCCCTCAAACTTCAGTCGTAGCTTACGTGGTCCGTGCAGTGGGCCCCTGGCAGCCCTGCTCTGTAAATGCGAACGTCTGCAGATAGCTGGCACCCAGAAATATCTAGCTTGGAAAGCTGTTGCTCAGCCTCATCTGCCCATGGCACTGCTCGCACAGAGGCACAGAGACTGAGGATGCTTGCTTGACTTGCCCTCTCAAACTGCAAACGTAGCTTTGGTTGTTCTTGAAGGGGGCCTCCAGCAGATCTGCTTTGGAAATGAGAACATCTGCTGATAGTTCGCAGCCAGAAAGAGCTAGCCTGGAAAGCTCTTGCTCAGCCTCATCTGCTCATGGCAATGCTCGACTAGAGGCACAGAGACTGGGGCTGCTTGCTTGTCTTCCCCCCTGAAACTTCAAACGTACATTTGGGGGTCCGTGCAGGGAGCCTCCGGCAGAATTGATTCGAAAATGCGCACGACTGCAGATAGCTCGCAGGCAGAAATATCTAGCCTGAAAAGCTGTTGCTCAGCCTCATCTGTTCATGGGAATCCTCGCACAGAGGCACAGAGACTGGGGCTGCTTGCTTGTCTTGCCCCCTCAAAATTCAAACGTAGATTTGTGGGTCCGTGCCGGGCACCTCCGGCAGCCCTGCTCTGAAAATGCGAATGTCTGCAGATAGCTCGCAGTCAGAAAGAGCTAGCCTGGAAAGCTGTTGCTCAGCCTCATCTGCCCATGGCACTGCTCGCACCGAGGCACAGAGACTGGGGCTGCTTGCTTGTCTTGCCACCTCAAACTTCAAACATATATTTAGGATTCCGTTCAGGTTGCCTCCAGCAGCACTGCTGTGAAAATGCTAATGTCTGCAGATAGCTCGCAGGCAGCAAGAGCTAGCCTGGAAAGCTGATTCTCAGCCTCATCTGCCCATGGCACCGCTCACACAGAGGCACAGAGAATGGGGTTGCTTGCTTGTCTTGCCCCCTCAAAATTCAAACGTATTTTTGGGGTCAGTGTCGGGGGCCTCCGGCAGCCCTGCTCTGAACATGCGAACGTCTGCAGATAGCTGGCAGTCAGAAAGAGCTAGCCTGGAAAGCTGTTTCTCAGCCTCATCTGCCCATGCCACTGGTCGCACAGAGGCACAGAGACTGGGGCTGCTTGCTTCTCTTGCCCCCTCAAACTTCAAACGTAGCTTTGGAGGTCCGTGCAGGGAACGTCCACCTGTCCGGCTCCGAAAATGTGAATGCCTGAAAATAGCTCGCAGTCAGAAAGACCTAGCCTGGAAAGCTGTTGCTCAGCCTCATCTGCTCATGGCACTACTCGCACAGAGGCACAGAGACTGGGGCTGCTTGCTTGTCTTGCCCCCTGAAACTTCAAACGCACATTTGCGGGTCCGTGCCAGGAGCTTCCGGCAGCCTTGATCCGAAAATGCGAACGACTGCAGATAGCTCGCAGGCAGAAATATCTAGCCTGTAAAGCTGTTGCTCAGCCTCATCTGCCCATGGCACTGCTCGCACAGAGGCACAGAGACTGGGGCTGCTTGCTTTTCTTACCCCTCAAACTTGAATCGTAGCTTTGGGGGTCCGTGCAGGAGGCCTCCACCAGCCCTGCTCTGAATATGCGAAAGTCTGCAGATAGCTCGCAGCCAGAAAGTGCTAGCCTGGAAAGCTGTTGCTCAGCCTCATCTGCCTATGGCACCGCTCGCACAGAGGCATAGAGAATGGGGCTACTTGCTTGTCTTGCAACCTTAATCTTCAAACGTAGATTAGGTGGTCCGTGCATGGGGCCTCCATCAGCCCATGCTCTTAAAATGCGAACTTCTGCAGATAGCTCGCAGCCAGAAAGAGCTAGCCTGGAAATCTGTTGCTCAGTCTCATCTGCCCATGGCACTGCTCGCACAGAGGCACAGAGACTGGGGCTGCTTGCTTGTCTTGCCTCCTCAAACTTCAAACGTAGCTTTGGAGGTCCGTGCAGGGGACCTCCACCAGTCCGGCTCCGAAAACACGAATGTCTGCAGATAGCTTGCAGCCAGAAAGAGCTAGCCTGGAAAGGTGTTGCTCAGCCTCATCTGCTCATGGCACTGCTCACACAGAGGCACAGAGACTGGGGCTGCTTGCTTTTCTTGCCCCTCAAACTTCAATCGTAGCTTACGTGGTCCGTGCAGTGGGCCCCTGGCAGCCCTGCTCTGTAAATGCGAACGTCTGCAGATAGCTGGCACCCAGAAATATCTAGCTTGGAAAGCTGTTGCTCAGCCTCATCTGCCCATGGCACTGCTCGCACAGACGCACAGAGACTGAGGATGCTTGCTTGACTTGCCCTCTCAAACTGCAAACGTAGCTTTGGTTGTTCTTGAAGGGGGCCTCCAGCAGATCTGCTTTGGAAATGAGAACATCTGCTGATAGTTCGCAGCCAGAAAGAGCTAGCCTGGAAAGCTCTTGCTCAGCCTCATCTGCTCATGGCAATGCTCGACTAGAGGCACAGAGACTGGGGCTGCTTGCTTGTCTTCCCCCCTGAAACTTCAAACGTACATTTGGGGGTCCGTGCAGGGAGCCTCCGGCAGAATTGATTCGAAAATGCGCACGACTGCAGATAGCTCGCAGGCAGAAATATCTAGCCTGAAAAGCTGTTGCTCAGCCTCATCTGTTCATGGGAATCCTCGCACAGAGGCACAGAGACTGGGGCTGCTTGCTTGTCTTGCCCCCTCAAAATTCAAACGTAGATTTGTGGGTCCGTGCCGGGCACCTCCGGCAGCCCTGCTCTGAAAATGCGAATGTCTGCAGATAGCTCGCAGTCAGAAAGAGCTAGCCTGGAAAGCTGTTGCTCAGCCTCATCTGCCCATGGCACTGCTCGCACCGAGGCACAGAGACTGGGGCTGCTTGCTTGTCTTGCCACCTCAAACTTCAAACATATATTTAGGATTCCGTTCAGGTTGCCTCCAGCAGCACTGCTGTGAAAATGCTAATGTCTGCAGATAGCTCGCAGGCAGCAAGAGCTAGCCTGGAAAGCTGATTCTCAGCCTCATCTGCCCATGGCACCGCTCACACAGAGGCACAGAGAATGGGGTTGCTTGCTTGTCTTGCCCCCTCAAAATTCAAACGTATTTTTGGGGTCAGTGTCGGGGGCCTCCGGCAGCCCTGCTCTGAACATGCGAACGTCTGCAGATAGCTGGCAGTCAGAAAGAGCTAGCCTGGAAAGCTGTTTCTCAGCCTCATCTGCCCATGCCACTGCTCGCACAGAGGCACAGAGACTGGGGCTGCTTGCTTCTCTTGCCCCCTCAAACTTCAAACGTAGCTTTGGAGGTCCGTGCAGGGAACGTCCACCTGTCCGGCTCCGAAAATGTGAATGCCTGAAAATAGCTCGCAGTCAGAAAGACCTAGCCTGGAAAGCTGTTGCTCAGCCTCATCTGCTCATGGCACTACTCGCACAGAGGCACAGAGACTGGGGCTGCTTGCTTGTCTTGCCCCCTGAAACTTCAAACGCACATTTGCGGGTCCGTGCCAGGAGCTTCCGGCAGCCTTGATCCGAAAATGCGAACGACTGCAGATAGCTCGCAGGCAGAAATATCTAGCCTGTAAAGCTGTTGCTCAGCCTCATCTGCCCATGGCACTGCTCGCACAGAGGCACAGAGACTGGGGCTGCTTGCTTTTCTTACCCCTCAAACTTGAATCGTAGCTTTGGGGGTCCGTGCAGGAGGCCTCCACCAGCCCTGCTCTGAATATGCGAAAGTCTGCAGATAGCTCGCAGCCAGAAAGTGCTAGCCTGGAAAGCTGTTGCTCAGCCTCATCTGCCCATGGCACTGCTCGCACAGAGGCACAGAGACTGGGGCTGCTTACTTGTCTTTCCACCTCAAACTTCAAACGTAGATTTGGGGGTCCTGCCAGGTGCCTCCGGCACCTATGCTCTGAAAATGCGAACGTCTGCAGAGAGCTCGCAGCCAGAAAGAGCTATCCTGGAAAGCAGTTGCTCAGCCTCATCTGCCCATGGCACTGCTCGCACAGAGGCACAGAGATTGGGGATGCTTGCTTGTCTTGCCCTCTCAAACTGCAAACGTAGCTTTGGTTGTTCTTGAAGGGGGCCTCCAGCAGATCTGCTCTGGAAATGCGAACGTCTGCAAATAGCTCGCAGCCAAAAAGAGCTAGCCTGGAAAGCTGTTGCTCAGCCTCATCTGCTCATGGGAATGCTCGCACAGAGGCACAGAGACTGGGGCTGCTTGCTTGTCTTGCCCCCTCAAAATTCAAATGTAGATTTGTGGGTCCGTGCCGGGCACCTCCGGCAGCCCTGCTCTGAAAATGCGAACGTCTGCAGATAGCTCGCAGTCAGAAAGAGCTAGCCTGGAAAGCTGTTGCTCAGCCTCATCTGCCCATGACACTGCTCGCACCGAGGCACAGAGACTGGGGCTGCTTGCTTGTCTTGCCACCTCAAACTTCAAACATATCTTTGGGATTCCGTTCAGGTTGCCTCCAGCAGCACTGCTGTGAAAATGCTAACGTCTGCAGATAGCTCGCAGGCAGAAAGAGCTAGCCTGGAAAGCTGATTCTCAGCCTCATCTGCCCATGGCACCGCTCGCAGAGACATAGAGACTGGGTCTGCTTGCTTGTCTTGGCAACTCAAACTTCAAACGTATCTTAGGTGGTCCTGCCGGGTGCCTCCGGCACCTATGCTCTGAAAATGCGAACGTCTGCAGAAAGCTCGCAGCCAGAAAAAGCTAGCCTGGAAAGCTGTTGCTCAGCCTCATCTGTCCATGGCACTACTCTCACAGAGGCACAGAGATTGGGGATGCTTGCTTGTCTTGCCCTCTCAAACTGCAAACGTAGCTTTGGTTGTTCTTGAAGGGGGCCTCCAGCAGATCTGCTCTGGAAATGAGAACGTCTGCAAATAGCTCGCAGCCAGAAAGAGCTAGCCTGGAAAGCAGTTGCTCATCCTCATCTGTCCATGGCACTGCTCGCACAGAGGCACAGAGACTGGGGCTTCTTGCTTGTCTTGCCCCCTCAAACTTCAAACGTAGCTTTGGAGGTCCTTGCTGGGGACCTCCACCAGTCCTGCTCCGAAAATATGAATGTCTGCAGATAGCTCGTAGCCAGAAAGAGCTAGCCTGGAAATCTGTTGCTCAGTCTCATCTGCCCATGCCACTGCTCGCACAGAGGCACAGAGACTGGGGCTGCTTGCTTGTCTTGCCTCCTCAAACTTCAAACGTAGCTTTGGAGGTCCGTGCAGGGGACCTCCACCAGTCCTGCTCCGAAAACACGAATGTCTGCAGATAGCTTGCAGCCAGAAAGAGCTAGCCTGGAAAGGTGTTGCTCAGCCTCATCTGCTCATGGCACTACTCGCACAGAGGCACAGAGACTGGGGCTGCTTGCTTGTCTTGCCACCTCAAACTTCAAACGTAGCTTTGAGGGTCCGTGCAGGGGGCCTCCACCAGCCCTGCTCTGAAAATGCGAACGTCTGCAGATAGCTGGCAGTCAGAAATAGCTAGCCTGGAAAGCTGTTGCTCAGCCTCATCTGCCCATGGCACTACTAGCACAGAGGCACAGATACTGGGGCTGCTTGCTTGTCTTGCCACCTCAAACTTCAAACGTAGCTTTGGGGGTCCGTGCAGGGTACCTCCGGCTGTCGAGCTCTGAAAATGCGAACGTCTGCAGATAGCTCGCAGCCAGAAAGATCTAGCCTGGAATGCTGTTGCTCAGCCTCATCTGCCCATGGCACTGCTCACACAGAGGCACAGAGACTGGGGCTGCTTGCTTTTCTTGCCCCTCAAACTTCAGTCGTAGCTTACGTGGTCCGTGCAGTGGGCCCCTGGCAGCCCTGCTCTGTAAATGCGAACGTCTGCAGATAGCTGGCACCCAGAAATATCTAGCTTGGAAAGCTGTTGCTCAGCCTCATCTGCCCATGGCACTGCTCGCACAGAGGCACAGAGACTGGGGCTGCTTGCTTGTCTTCCCCCCTGAAACTTCAAACGTACATTTGGGGGTCCGTGCAGGGAGCCTCCGGCAGAATAGATCCGAAAATGCGAACGACTGCAGATAGCTCGCAGGCACAAATATCTAGCCTGAAAAGCTGTTGCTCAGCCTCATCTGCCCACGGCACTGCTCGCACAGAGGCACAGAGAGTGGGGATGCTTGCTTGTCTTGCCCTCTCAAACTGCAAACGTAGCTTTGGTTGTTCTTGAAGGGGGCCCCCAGCAGATCTGCTTTGGAAATGAGAACGTCTGCTGATAGTTCGCAGCCAGAAAGAGCTAGCCTGGAAAGCTCTTGCTCAGCCTCATCTGCTCATGGCACTGCTCGCACAGAGGCACAGAGACTGGGGCTGCTTGCTTGTCTTTCCACCTCAAACTTCAAACGTAGCTTTGGAGGTCCGTGCAGGGGACCTCCGGCAGCCCTGCTCTGAATATGCGAATGTCTGCAGATAGCTCGCAGGCAGAAAGAGCTAGCCTGGAAAGCTGTTGCTCAGCCTCATCTGCCCATGGCACTGCTCGCACAGAGGCACAGAGACTGGGGCTGCTTGCTTGTCTTTCCACCTCAAACTTCAAACGTAGATTTGGGGGTCCTGTCAGGTGCCTCCGGCACCTATGCTCTGAAAATGCGAACGTCTGCAGAGAGCTCGCAGCCAGAAAGAGCTATCCTGGAAAGCAGTTGCTCAGCCTCATCTGCCCATGGCACTGCTCGCACAGAGGCACAGAGACTGGGGCTGCTTGCTTGTCTTGCCCTCTCAAACTGCAAACGTAGCTTTGGTTGTTCTTGAAGGGGGCCTCCAGCAGATCTGCTCTGGAAATGCGAACGTCTGCAAATAGCTCGCAGCCAAAAAGAGCTAGCCTGGAAAGCTGTTGCTCAGCCTCATCTGCTCATGGGAATGCTCGCACAGAGGCACAGAGACTGGGGCTGCTTGCTTGTCTTGCCCCCTCAAAATTCAAACGTAGATTTGTGGGTCCGTGCCGGGCACCTCCGGCAGCCCTGCTCTGAAAATGGGAACGTCTGCAGATAGCTCGCAGTCAGAAAGAGCTAGCCTGGAAAGCTGTTGCTCAGCCTCATCTGCCCATGGCACTGCTCGCACCGAGGCACAGAGACTGGGGCTGCTTGCTTGTCTTGCCACCTCAAACTTCAAACATATCTTTGCGATTCCGTTCAGGTTGCCTCCAGCAGCACTGCTGTGAAAATGCTAACATCTGCAGATAGCTCGCAGGCAGAAAGAGCTAGCCTGGAAAGCTGATTCTCAGCCTCATCTGCCCATGGCACCGCTCACACAGAGGCACAGAGAATGGGGTTGCTTGCTTGTCTTGCCCCCTCAAAATTCAAACGTATTTTTGGGGTCAGTGTCGGGGGCCTCCGGCAGCCCTGCTCTGAACATGCGAACGTCTGCAGATAGCTGGCAGTCAGAAAGAGCTAGCCTGGAAAGCTGTTTCTCAGCCTCATCTGCCCATGCCACTGCTCGCACAGAGGCACAGAGACTGGGGCTGCTTGCTTCTCTTGCCCCCTCAAACTTCAAACGTAGCTTTGGAGGTCCGTGCAGGGAACGTCCACCTGTCCGGCTCCGAAAATGTGAATGCCTGAAAATAGCTCGCAGTCAGAAAGACCTAGCCTGGAAAGCTGTTGCTCAGCCTCATCTGCTCATGGCACTACTCGCACAGAGGCACAGAGACTGGGGCTGCTTGCTTGTCTTGCCCCCTGAAACTTCAAACGCACATTTGCGGGTCCGTGCCAGGAGCTTCCGGCAGCCTTGATCCGAAAATGCGAACGACTGCAGATAGCTCGCAGGCAGAAATATCTAGCCTGTAAAGCTGTTGCTCAGCCTCATCTGCCCATGGCACTGCTCGCACAGAGGCACAGAGACTGGGGCTGCTTGCTTTTCTTACCCCTCAAACTTGAATCGTAGCTTTGGGGGTCCGTGCAGGAGGCCTCCACCAGCCCTGCTCTGAATATGCGAAAGTCTGCAGATAGCTCGCAGCCAGAAAGTGCTAGCCTGGAAAGCTGTTGCTCAGCCTCATCTGCCCATGGCACTGCTCGCACAGAGGCACAGAGACTGGGGCTGCTTACTTGTCTTTCCACCTCAAACTTCAAACGTAGATTTGGGGGTCCTGCCAGGTGCCTCCGGCACCTATGCTCTGAAAATGCGAACGTCTGCAGAGAGCTCGCAGCCAGAAAGAGCTATCCTGGAAAGCAGTTGCTCAGCCTCATCTGCCCATGGCACTGCTCGCACAGAGGCACAGAGATTGGGGATGCTTGCTTGTCTTGCCCTCTCAAACTGCAAACGTAGCTTTGGTTGTTCTTGAAGGGGGCCTCCAGCAGATCTGCTCTGGAAATGCGAACGTCTGCAAATAGCTCGCAGCCAAAAAGAGCTAGCCTGGAAAGCTGTTGCTCAGCCTCATCTGCTCATGGGAATGCTCGCACAGAGGCACAGAGACTGGGGCTGCTTGCTTGTCTTGCCCCCTCAAAATTCAAATGTAGATTTGTGGGTCCGTGCCGGGCACCTCCGGCAGCCCTGCTCTGAAAATGCGAACGTCTGCAGATAGCTCGCAGTCAGAAAGAGCTAGCCTGGAAAGCTGTTGCTCAGCCTCATCTGCCCATGACACTGCTCGCACCGAGGCACAGAGACTGGGGCTGCTTGCTTGTCTTGCCACCTCAAACTTCAAACATATCTTTGGGATTCCGTTCAGGTTGCCTCCAGCAGCACTGCTGTGAAAATGCTAACGTCTGCAGATAGCTCGCAGGCAGAAAGAGCTAGCCTGGAAAGCTGATTCTCAGCCTCATCTGCCCATGGCACCGCTCGCAGAGACATAGAGACTGGGTCTGCTTGCTTGTCTTGGCAACTCAAACTTCAAACGTATCTTAGGTGGTCCTGCCGGGTGCCTCCGGCACCTATGCTCTGAAAATGCGAACGTCTGCAGAAAGCTCGCAGCCAGAAAAAGCTAGCCTGGAAAGCTGTTGCTCAGCCTCATCTGTCCATGGCACTACTCTCACAGAGGCACAGAGATTGGGGATGCTTGCTTGTCTTGCCCTCTCAAACTGCAAACGTAGCTTTGGTTGTTCTTGAAGGGGGCCTCCAGCAGATCTGCTCTGGAAATGAGAACGTCTGCAAATAGCTCGCAGCCAGAAAGAGCTAGCCTGGAAAGCAGTTGCTCATCCTCATCTGTCCATGGCACTGCTCGCACAGAGGCACAGAGACTGGGGCTTCTTGCTTGTCTTGCCCCCTCAAACTTCAAACGTAGCTTTGGAGGTCCTTGCTGGGGACCTCCACCAGTCCTGCTCCGAAAATATGAATGTCTGCAGATAGCTCGTAGCCAGAAAGAGCTAGCCTGGAAATCTGTTGCTCAGTCTCATCTGCCCATGCCACTGCTCGCACAGAGGCACAGAGACTGGGGCTGCTTGCTTGTCTTGCCTCCTCAAACTTCAAACGTAGCTTTGGAGGTCCGTGCAGGGGACCTCCACCAGTCCTGCTCCGAAAACACGAATGTCTGCAGATAGCTTGCAGCCAGAAAGAGCTAGCCTGGAAAGGTGTTGCTCAGCCTCATCTGCTCATGGCACTACTCGCACAGAGGCACAGAGACTGGGGCTGCTTGCTTGTCTTGCCACCTCAAACTTCAAACGTAGCTTTGAGGGTCCGTGCAGGGGGCCTCCACCAGCCCTGCTCTGAAAATGCGAACGTCTGCAGATAGCTGGCAGTCAGAAATAGCTAGCCTGGAAAGCTGTTGCTCAGCCTCATCTGCCCATGGCACTACTAGCACAGAGGCACAGATACTGGGGCTGCTTGCTTGTCTTGCCACCTCAAACTTCAAACGTAGCTTTGGGGGTCCGTGCAGGGTACCTCCGGCTGTCGAGCTCTGAAAATGCGAACGTCTGCAGATAGCTCGCAGCCAGAAAGATCTAGCCTGGAATGCTGTTGCTCAGCCTCATCTGCCCATGGCACTGCTCACACAGAGGCACAGAGACTGGGGCTGCTTGCTTTTCTTGCCCCTCAAACTTCAGTCGTAGCTTACGTGGTCCGTGCAGTGGGCCCCTGGCAGCCCTGCTCTGTAAATGCGAACGTCTGCAGATAGCTGGCACCCAGAAATATCTAGCTTGGAAAGCTGTTGCTCAGCCTCATCTGCCCATGGCACTGCTCGCACAGAGGCACAGAGACTGGGGCTGCTTGCTTGTCTTCCCCCCTGAAACTTCAAACGTACATTTGGGGGTCCGTGCAGGGAGCCTCCGGCAGAATAGATCCGAAAATGCGAACGACTGCAGATAGCTCGCAGGCACAAATATCTAGCCTGAAAAGCTGTTGCTCAGCCTCATCTGCCCACGGCACTGCTCGCACAGAGGCACAGAGAGTGGGGATGCTTGCTTGTCTTGCCCTCTCAAACTGCAAACGTAGCTTTGGTTGTTCTTGAAGGGGGCCCCCAGCAGATCTGCTTTGGAAATGAGAACGTCTGCTGATAGTTCGCAGCCAGAAAGAGCTAGCCTGGAAAGCTCTTGCTCAGCCTCATCTGCTCATGGCACTGCTCGCACAGAGGCACAGAGACTGGGGCTGCTTGCTTGTCTTTCCACCTCAAACTTCAAACGTAGCTTTGGAGGTCCGTGCAGGGGACCTCCGGCAGCCCTGCTCTGAATATGCGAATGTCTGCAGATAGCTCGCAGGCAGAAAGAGCTAGCCTGGAAAGCTGTTGCTCAGCCTCATCTGCCCATGGCACTGCTCGCACAGAGGCACAGAGACTGGGGCTGCTTGCTTGTCTTTCCACCTCAAACTTCAAACGTAGATTTGGGGGTCCTGTCAGGTGCCTCCGGCACCTATGCTCTGAAAATGCGAACGTCTGCAGAGAGCTCGCAGCCAGAAAGAGCTATCCTGGAAAGCAGTTGCTCAGCCTCATCTGCCCATGGCACTGCTCGCACAGAGGCACAGAGACTGGGGCTGCTTGCTTGTCTTGCCCTCTCAAACTGCAAACGTAGCTTTGGTTGTTCTTGAAGGGGGCCTCCAGCAGATCTGCTCTGGAAATGCGAACGTCTGCAAATAGCTCGCAGCCAAAAAGAGCTAGCCTGGAAAGCTGTTGCTCAGCCTCATCTGCTCATGGGAATGCTCGCACAGAGGCACAGAGACTGGGGCTGCTTGCTTGTCTTGCCCCCTCAAAATTCAAACGTAGATTTGTGGGTCCGTGCCGGGCACCTCCGGCAGCCCTGCTCTGAAAATGGGAACGTCTGCAGATAGCTCGCAGTCAGAAAGAGCTAGCCTGGAAAGCTGTTGCTCAGCCTCATCTGCCCATGGCACTGCTCGCACCGAGGCACAGAGACTGGGGCTGCTTGCTTGTCTTGCCACCTCAAACTTCAAACATATCTTTGCGATTCCGTTCAGGTTGCCTCCAGCAGCACTGCTGTGAAAATGCTAACATCTGCAGATAGCTCGCAGGCAGAAAGAGCTAGCCTGGAAAGCTGATTCTCAGCCTCATCTGCCCATGGCACCGCTCACACAGAGGCACAGAGAATGGGGTTGCTTGCTTGTCTTGCCCCCTCAAAATTCAAACGTATTTTTGGGGTCAGTGTCGGGGGCCTCTGGCAGCCCTGCTCTGAAAATGCGAACGTCTGCAGATAGCTCTTAGTCAGAAAGAGCTAGCCTGGAAAGCTGTTGCTCAGCCTCATCTGCCCATGGCACTGCTCGCACAGAGGCACAGAGACTGGGGCTGCTTGCTTCTCTTGCACCTCAAACTTCAATCGTAGCTTAGGTGGTCCGTGCAGTCGGCCTCCGGAAGCCCTGCTCTGAACATGCGAACGTCTGCAGATAGCTGGCAGTCAGAAAGAGCTAGCCTGGAAAGCTGTTTCTCAGCCTCATCTGCCCATGCCACTGCTCGCACAGAGGCACAGAGACTGGGGCTGCTTGCTTCTCTTGCCCCCTCAAACTTCAAACGTAGCTTTGGAGGTCCGTGCAGGGGACCTCCACCAGCCCTGCTCTGAATATGCGAAAGTCTGCAGATAGCTCGCAGCCAGAAAGAGCTAGCCTGGAAAGCTGTTGCTCAGCCTCATCTACCCATGGCACTGCTCGCACAGAGGCAGAGAGACTGGGGCTGCTTGCTTGTCTTGCCACCTCAAACTTAAAACGTAGATTTGGGGGTCCGTGCAGGGGATCCTCAGCAGCCCTGCTCTGAAAATGCGAAAGTCTGGAGATAGCTCGCAGCCAGAAAGTGCTAGCCTGGAAATCTGTTGCTCAGCCTCATCTGCCCATGGCACTGCTCGCACAGAGGCACAGAGACTGGGGCTGCTTGCTTGTCTTGCCCCCTCAAACTTCAAACGTAGCTTTGGGGGTCCGTGCAGGGTACCTCCGGCTGTCGTGCTCTGAAAATGCGAACGTCTGCAGATAGCTCGCAGCCAGAAAAAGCTAGCCTGGAATGCTGTTGCTCAGCCTCATCTGCCCATGGCACTGCTCACACAGAGGCACAGAGACTGGGGCTGCTTGCTTTTCTTGCCCCTCAAACTTCAATCGTAGCTTACGTGGTCCGTGCAGTGGGCCCCTGGCAGCCCTGCTCTGTAAATGCGAACGTCTGCAGATAGCTGGCACCCAGAAATATCTAGCTTGGAAAGCTGTTGCTCAGCCTCATCTGCCCATGGCACTGCTCGCACAGAGGCACAGAGACTGAGGATGCTTGCTTGACTTGCCCTCTCAAACTGCAAACGTAGCTTTGGTTGTTCTTGAAGGGGGCCTCCAGCAGATCTGCTTTGGAAATGAGAACATCTGCTGATAGTTCGCAGCCAGAAAGAGCTAGCCTGGAAAGCTCTTGCTCAGCCTCATCTGCTCATGGCAATGCTCGACTAGAGGCACAGAGACTGGGGCTGCTTGCTTGTCTTCCCCCCTGAAACTTCAAACGTACATTTGGGGGTCCGTGCAGGGAGCCTCCGGCAGAATTGATTCGAAAATGCGCACGACTGCAGATAGCTCGCAGGCAGAAATATCTAGCCTGAAAAGCTGTTGCTCAGCCTCATCTGCTCATGGGAATCCTCGCACAGAGGCACAGAGACTGGGGCTGCTTGCTTTTCTTGCCCCCTCAAAATTCAAACGTAGATTTGTGGGTCCGTGCCGGGCACCTCCGGCAGCCCTGCTCTGAAAATGCGAACGTCTGCAGATAGCTCGCAGTCAGAAAGAGCTAGCCTGGAAAGCTGTTGCTCAGCCTCATCTGCCCATGGCACTGCTCGCACCGAGGCACAGAGACTGGGGCTGCTTGCTTGTCTTGCCACCTCAAACTTCAAACATATATTTAGGATTCCGTTCAGGTTGCCTCCAGCAGCACTGCTGTGAAAATGCTAATGTCTGCAGATAGCTCGCAGGCAGCAAGAGCTAGCCTGGAAAGCTGATTCTCAGCCTCATCTGCCCATGGCACCGCTCACACAGAGGCACAGAGAATGGGGTTGCTTGCTTGTCTTGCCCCCTCAAAATTCAAACGTATTTTTGGGGTCAGTGTCAAGGGCCTCCGGCAGCCCTGCTCTGAACATGCGAACGTCTGCAGATAGCTGGCAGTCAGAAAGAGCTAGCCTGGAAAGCTGTTTCTCAGCCTCATCTGCCCATGCCACTGCTCGCACAGAGGCACAGAGACTGGGGCTGCTTGCTTCTCTTGCCCCCTCAAACTTCAAACGTAGCTTTGGAGGTCCGTGCAGGGAACGTCCACCTGTCCGGCTCCGAAAATGTGAATGCCTGAAAATAGCTCGCAGTCAGAAAGACCTAGCCTGGAAAGCTGTTGCTCAGCCTCATCTGCTCATGGCACTACTCGCACAGAGGCACAGAGACTGGGGCTGCTTGCTTGTCTTGCCCCCTGAAACTTCAAACGCACATTTGCGGGTCCGTGCCAGGAGCTTCCGGCAGCCTTGATCCGAAAATGCGAACGACTGCAGATAGCTCGCAGGCAGAAATTGCTAGCCTGGAAAGATGTTGCTCAGCCTCATCTGCCTATGGCACCGCTCGCACAGAGGCATAGAGAATGGGGCTACTTGCTTGTCTTGCAACCTCAATCTTCAAACGTAGATTAGGTGGTCCGTGCATGGGGCCTCCATCAGCCCATGCTCTTAAAATGCGAACTTCTGCAGATAGCTCGCAGCCAGAAAGAGCTAGCCTGGAAATCTGTTGCTCAGTCTCATCTGCCCATGGCACTGCTCGCACAGAGGCACAGAGACTGGGGCTGCTTGCTTGTCTTGCCTCCTCAAACTTCAAACGTAGCTTTGGAGGTCCGTGCAGGGGACCTCCACCAGTCCGGCTCCGAAAACACGAATGTCTGCAGATAGCTTGCAGCCAGAAAGAGCTAGCCTGGAAAGGTGTTGCTCAGCCTCATCTGCTCATGGCACTGCTCGCACAGAGGCACAGAGACTGGGGCTGCTTGCTTGTCTTGCCACCTCAAACTTCAAACGTAGCTTTGAGGGTCCGTGCAGGGGGCCTCCACCAGCCCTGCTCTGAAAATGCGAACGTCTGCAGATAGCTGGCAGTCAGAAATATCTAGCTTGGAAAGCTGTTGCTCAGCCTCATCTGCCCATGGCACTGCTCGCACAGAGACACAGAGACTGGGGCTGCTTGCTTGTCTTCCCCCCTGAAACTTCAAACGTACATTTGGGGGTCCGTGCAGGGAGCCTCCGGCAGAATTGATCCGAAAATGCGAACGACTGCAGATAGCTCGCAGGCAGAAATATCTAGCCTGAAAAGCTGTTGCTCAGCCTCATCTGCCCACGGCACTGCTCGCACAGAGGCACAGAGTGTGGGGCTGCTTGCTTGTCTTGCCCTCTCAAACTGCAAACGTAGCTTTGGTTGTTCTTGAAGGGGGCCTCCAGCAGATCTGCTTTGGAAATGAGAATGTCTGCTGATAGTTCGCAGCCAGAAAGAGCTAGCCTGGAAGGCTCTTGCTCAGCCTCATCTGCTCATGACACTGCTCGCACAGAGGCACAGAGACTGGGGCTGCTTGCTTGTTTTTCCACCTCAAACTTCAAACGTAGCTTTGGAGGTCCGTGCAGGGGACCTCCGGCAGCCCTGCTCTGAACATGCGAAAGTCTGCAGATAGCTCGCAGGCAGAAAGAGCTAGCCTGGAAAGCTGTTGCTCAGCCTCATCTGCCCATGGCACTGCTCGCACAGAGGCACAGAGACTGGGGCTGCTTGCTTGTCTTTCCACCTCAAACTTCAAACGTAGATTTGGGGGTCCTGCCAGGTGCCTCCGGCACCTATGCTCTGAAAATGCGAACGTCTGCAGAGAGCTCGCAGCCAGAAAGAGCTATCCTGGAAAGCAGTTGCTCAGCCTCATCTGCCCATGGCACTGCTCGCACAGAGGCACAGAGATTGGGGATGCTTGCTTGTCTTGCCCTCTCAAACTGCAAACGTAGCTTTGGTTGTTCTTGAAGGGGGCCTCCAGCAGATCTGCTCTGGAAATGCGAACGTCTGCAAATAGCTCGCAGCCAAAAAGAGCTAGCCTGGAAAGCTGTTGCTCAGCCTCATCTGCTCATGGGAATGCTCGCACAGAGGCACAGAGACTGGGGCTGCTTGCTTGTCTTGCCCCCTCAAAATTCAAATGTAGATTTGTGGGTCCGTGCCGGGCACCTCCGGCAGCCCTGCTCTGAAAATGCGAACGTCTGCAGATAGCTCGCAGTCAGAAAGAGCTAGCCTGGAAAGCTGTTGCTCAGCCTCATCTGCCCATGACACTGCTCGCACCGAGGCACAGAGACTGGGGCTGCTTGCTTGTCTTGCCACCTCAAACTTCAAACATATCTTTGGGATTCCGTTCAGGTTGCCTCCAGCAGCACTGCTGTGAAAATGCTAACGTCTGCAGATAGCTCGCAGGCAGAAAGAGCTAGCCTGGAAAGCTGATTCTCAGCCTCATCTGCCCATGGCACCGCTCGCACAGAGACATAGAGACTGGGGCTGCTTGCTTGTCTTGCCAACTCAAACTTCAAACGTATCTTAGGTGGTCCTGCCGGGTGCCTCCGGCACCTATGCTCTGAAAATGCGAACGTCTGCAGAAAGCTCGCAGCCAGAAAAAGCTAGCCTGGAAAGCTGTTGCTCAGCCTCATCTGTCCATGGCACTACTCTCACAGAGGCACAGAGATTGCGGATGCTTGCTTGTCTTGCCCTCTCAAACTGCAAACGTAGCTTTGGTTGTTCTTGAAGGGGGCCTCCAGCAGATCTGCTCTGGAAATGCGAACGTCTGCAAATAGCTCGCAGCCAGAAAGAGCTAGCCTGGAAAGCAGTTGCTCATCCTCATCTGTCCATGGCACTGCTCGCACAGAGGCACAGAGACTGGGGCTTCTTGCTTGTCTTGCCCCCTCAAACTTCAAACGTAGCTTTGGAGGTCCTTGCTGGGGACCTCCACCAGTCCTGCTCCGAAAATATGAATGTCTGCAGATAGCTCGTAGCCAGAAAGAGCTAGCCTGGAAAGGTGTTGCTCAGCCTCATCTGCTCATGACACTACTCGCACAGAGGCACAGAGACTGGGGCTGCTTGCTTCTCTTGCCCCCACAAACTTCAAACGTTGCTTTGGAGGTCCGTGCAGGGGACCTCCACCAGTCCTGCTCCGAAAATGTGAATGCCTGCAGAAAGCTCGCAGCCAGAAAGAGCTAGCCTGGAAAGCTGTTGCTCAGCCTCATCTGCCCATGGCACTGCTCGCACAGAGGCACAGAGACTGGGGCTGCTTGCTTGTCTTGCCCCCTCAAACTTCAAACGTAACTTTGGGGGTCCGTGCAGGGTACCTCCGGCTGTCGTGCTCTGAAAATGCGAACGTCTGCAGATAGCTCGCAGTCAGAAAGAGCTAGCCTGGAAAGCTGTTGCTCAGCCTCATCTGTCCATGGCACTGCTCGCACAGAGGCACAGAGACTGGGGCTGCTTCCTTGTCTTGCCACCTCAAACTTCAAACGTATATTTTTGGGTCAGTGCAGGGGACCTCCGGCAGCACTGTTCTGAAAATGCGAACGTCTGCAGAAAGCTCGCAGCCAGAAAGAGCTAGCCTGGAAAGCTGTTGCTCAGCCTCATCTGTCCATGGCTCTGCTCGCATAGAGGCACAGAGACTGGGGCTGCTTGCTTGTCTTGCCCCCTGAAACTTCAAATGTAGCTTTGGGGATCCGTGCAGGGTACCTCCGGCAGCCCTGCTCTGAAAATGCGAACGTCTGCAGATAGCTCGCAGGCAGAAAGAGCTAGCCTGGAAAGATGTTGCTCAGCCTCATCTGCTCATGGCACTGCTCGCACAGAGACACAGAGACTGGGGCTGCTTGCTTGTCTTGCCCCCTCAAACTTCAAACGTAGATTTGGGGGTCCGTGCAGGGTACCTCCGGATGTCGTGCTCTGAAAATGCGAACTTCTGCAGATAGCTCGCAGCCAGAAAGAGCTAGCCTGGAAAGCTGTTGCTCAGCCTCATCTGTCCATGGCACTGCTCGCACAGAGGCACAGAGACTGGGGCTGCTTCCTTGTCTTGACACCTCAAACTTCAAACGTATATTTTTGGGTCAGTGCAGGGGACCTCCGGCAGCACTGTTCTGAAAATGCGAACGTCTGCAGAAAGCTCGCAGCCAGAAAGAGCTAGCCTGGAAAGCTGTTGCTCAGCCTCATCTGTCCATGGCTCTGCTCGCATAGAGGCACAGAGACTGGGGCTGCTTGCTTGTCTTGCCCCCTGAAACTTCAAATGTAGCTTTGGGGATCCGTGCAGGGTACCTCCGGCAGCCCTGCTCTGAAAATGCGAACGTCTGCAGATAGCTCGCAGGCAGAAAGAGCTAGCCTGGAAAGATGTTGCTCAGCCTCATCTGCCCATGGCACTGCTCGCACAGAGACACAGAGACTGGGGCTGCTTGCTTGTCTTGCACATCAAACTTCAAACGTAGATTTGGGGGTCCGTGCAGGGTACCTCCGGCTGTCGTGCTCTGAAAATGCGAACGTCTGCAGATAGCTCGCAGCCAGAAAGAGCTAGCCTGGAAAGCTGTTGCTCAGCCTCATCTGTCCATGGCACTGCTCGCACAGAGGCACAGAGACTGGGGCTGCTTCCTTGTCTTGCCACCTCAAACTTCAAACGTATATTTTTGGGTCAGTGCAGGGGACTTCCGGCAGCACTGTTCTGAAAATGCGAACGTCTGCAGAAAGCTCGCAGCCAGAAAGCGCTAGCCTGGAAAGCTGTTGCTCAGCCTCATCTGCCCATGGCACTGCTCGCACAGAGACACAGAGACTGGGGCTGCCTGCTTGTCTTGCCCCCTCAAACTTCAAACGTAGCTTTGGGGGTCAGTGCAGGGGGTCTCCGGCAGCCCTGCTCTGAAAATGTGAACGTCTGCAGATAGCTCGCAGCCAGAAACAGCTGGCCTGGAAAGCTGTTGCTCAGCCTCATCTGCCCATGGCACTGCTCGCACAGAGGCACAGAGCTTGGGGCTGCTTGCTTTTCTTGCCACCTCAAACTTCAAAAGTATCTTAGGTGGTCCGTGAAGGGGGCCTCCGGCAGCCCTACTCTGAAAATGCGAACGTCTGCAGAGAGCTCGCAAACAGAAAGAGCTAGCCTGGAAAGCTGTTGCTCAGCCTCATCTGCGCATGGCACTGCTCGCACAGAGGCACAGAGACTGGGGCTGCTTGCTTGTCTTGCCACCTCTAACTTTAAACGTAGCTTACGTGGTCCGTGCAGTGGGGCCTCCGACAGCCCTGCTCCCAAAATGCGAACGTCTGCAGATAGCTCGCAGCCAGAAAGAGCTAGCCTGCAAAGCTGTTGCTCAGCCTCATCTGCTCATGGCACTAATCGCACAGAGGCACAGAGACTGGGGCTGCTTGCTTCTCTTGCCACCTCAAACTTCAAACGTATATTTGGGGGTCCATGCAGGGGGCCTCCGGCAGCCCAGCTCTGAAAATGCGAACGTCTGCAGATAGCTCGCAGGCAGAAAGAGCTAGCCTGGAAAGCTGTTGCTCAGCCTCATCTGCCCATGGCACTGCTCGCACAGAGGCACAGAGACTGGGGCTGCTTGCTTGTCTTGCAACCTCAAACTTCAGATGTAAATTTGAGGCTCCGTGCAGGAGGCATTAGCCAGCCCTTCTCCGAAAATGTGAAAGTCTGCAGATAGCTCGCAGCCAGAAACAGCTAGCCTGGAAAGCTGTTGCTCAGCCTCATCTGCCCATGGCACTGCTCACACAGAGGCACAGAGACTGGGGCTGCTTGCTTGTCTTGCCACCTCAAACTTCAAACGTATATTTGGGGGTCCATGCAGGGGTCCTCCGGCAGCCCTGCTCTGAAAATGCGAAGGTCTGCAGATAGCTCGCAGGCAGAAAGAGCTAGCCTGGAAAGCTGTTGCTCAGCCTCATCTGCCCATGGCACTGCTCGCACAGAGGCACAGAGACTGGGGCTGCTTGCTTGTCTTGCAACCTCAAACTTCAGAAGTAAATTTGAGGCTCCGTACAGGAGGCATTAGCCAGCCCTTCTCCGAAAATGCGAACGTCTGCAGATAGCTCGCAGCCAGAAACAGCTAGCCTGCAAAGCTGTTGCTCAGCCTCATCTGCCCATGGCACTGCTCACACAGAGGCACAGAGACTGGGGCTTCTTGCTTCTCTTGCCACCTCAAACTTCAAACGTAGCTTTGGGGGTCCATGCAGGGGGCCTCCGGCAGCCCCACTCTTAAAATGGAAACGTCTGCAGATAGCTCGCAGGCAGAAAAAACTGGCCTGGAAAGCTGTTGCTCAGCCTCATCTGCCCATGGCACTGCTCGCACAGAGGCACAGAGACTGGGGCTGCTTCCTTGTCTTGCCACCTCAAACTTCAAACGTATATTTTTGGGTCAGTGCAGGGGACTTCCGGCAGCACTGTTCTGAAAATGCGAACGTCTGCAGAAAGCTCGCAGCCAGAAAGCGCTAGCCTGGAAAGCTGTTGCTCAGCCTCATCTGCCCATGGCACTGCTCGCACAGAGACACAGAGACTGGGGCTGCCTGCTTGTCTTGCCCCCTCAAACTTCAAACGTAGCTTTGGGGGTCAGTGCAGGGGGTCTCCGGCAGCCCTGCTCTGAAAATGTGAACGTCTGCAGATAGCTCGCAGCCAGAAACAGCTGGCCTGGAAAGCTGTTGCTCAGCCTCATCTGCCCATGGCACTGCTCGCACAGAGGCACAGAGCTTGGGGCTGCTTGCTTTTCTTGCCACCTCAAACTTCAAAAGTATCTTAGGTGGTCCGTGAAGGGGGCCTCCGGCAGCCCTACTCTGAAAATGCGAACGTCTGCAGAGAGCTCGCAAACAGAAAGAGCTAGCCTGGAAAGCTGTTGCTCAGCCTCATCTGCGCATGGCACTGCTCGCACAGAGGCACAGAGACTGGGGCTGCTTGCTTGTCTTGCCACCTCTAACTTTAAACGTAGCTTACGTGGTCCGTGCAGTGGGGCCTCCGACAGCCCTGCTCCCAAAATGCGAACGTCTGCAGATAGCTCGCAGCCAGAAAGAGCTAGCCTGCAAAGCTGTTGCTCAGCCTCATCTGCTCATGGCACTAATCGCACAGAGGCACAGAGACTGGGGCTGCTTGCTTCTCTTGCCACCTCAAACTTCAAACGTATATTTGGGGGTCCATGCAGGGGGCCTCCGGCAGCCCAGCTCTGAAAATGCGAACGTCTGCAGATAGCTCGCAGGCAGAAAGAGCTAGCCTGGAAAGCTGTTGCTCAGCCTCATCTGCCCATGGCACTGCTCGCACAGAGGCACAGAGACTGGGGCTGCTTGCTTGTCTTGCAACCTCAAACTTCAGATGTAAATTTGAGGCTCCGTGCAGGAGGCATTAGCCAGCCCTTCTCCGAAAATGTGAAAGTCTGCAGATAGCTCGCAGCCAGAAACAGCTAGCCTGGAAAGCTGTTGCTCAGCCTCATCTGCCCATGGCACTGCTCACACAGAGGCACAGAGACTGGGGCTGCTTGCTTGTCTTGCCACCTCAAACTTCAAACGTATATTTGGGGGTCCATGCAGGGGTCCTCCGGCAGCCCTGCTCTGAAAATGCGAAGGTCTGCAGATAGCTCGCAGGCAGAAAGAGCTAGCCTGGAAAGCTGTTGCTCAGCCTCATCTGCCCATGGCACTGCTCGCACAGAGGCACAGAGACTGGGGCTGCTTGCTTGTCTTGCAACCTCAAACTTCAGAAGTAAATTTGAGGCTCCGTACAGGAGGCATTAGCCAGCCCTTCTCCGAAAATGCGAACGTCTGCAGATAGCTCGCAGCCAGAAACAGCTAGCCTGCAAAGCTGTTGCTCAGCCTCATCTGCCCATGGCACTGCTCACACAGAGGCACAGAGACTGGGGCTTCTTGCTTCTCTTGCCACCTCAAACTTCAAACGTAGCTTTGGGGGTCCATGCAGGGGGCCTCCGGCAGCCCCACTCTTAAAATGGAAACGTCTGCAGATAGCTCGCAGGCAGAAAAAACTGGCCTGGAAAGCTGTTGCTCAGCCTCATCTGCCCATGGCACTGCTCGCACAGAGGCACAGAGACTGGGGCTGCTTGCTTTTCTTGCCACCTCAAACTTCAAAAGTATCTTAGGTAGTCCGTGAAGGGGGCCTCCGGCAGATCTGCTCTGAAAATGCGAACGTCTGCAGAGAGCTCGCAAACAGAAAGAGCTAGCCTGGAAAGCTGTTGCTCAGCCTCATCTGCCCATGGCACTGCTCGCACAGAGGCACAGAGACTGGTGCTGCTTGCTTGTCTTGCCACCTCTAACTTTAAACGTAGCTTAGGTGGTCCGTGCAGTGGGGCCTCCGGCTGCCCTGCTCCCAAAATGCGAACGTCTGCAGATAGCTCGCAGCCAGAAACAGCTAGCCTGCAAAGCTGTTGCTCAGCCTCATCTGCCTATGGCACCGCTCGCACAGAGGCATAGAGAATGGGGCTACTTGCTTGTCTTGCAACCTCAATCTTCAAACGTAGATTAGGTGGTCCGTGCATGGGGCCTCCATCAGCCCATGCTCTTAAAATGCGAACGTCTGCAGATAGCTCGCAGCCAGAAAGAGCTAGCCTGGAAATCTGTTGCTCAGTCTCATCTGCCCATGCCACTGCTCGCACAGAGGCACAGAGAGTGGGGCTGCTTGCTTGTCTTGCCTCCTCAAACTTCAAACGTAGATTTGGAGGTCCGTGCAGGGGACCTCCACCAGTCCTGCTCCGAAAACACGAATGTCTGCAGATAGCTTGCAGCCAGAAAGAGCTAGCCTGGAAAGCTGTTGCTCAGCCTCATCTGCTCATGGCACTACTCGCACAGAGGCACAGAGACTGGGGCTGCTTGCTTGTCTTGCCACCTCAAACTTCAAACGTAGCTTTGAGGGTCCGTGCAGGGGGCCTCCACCAGCCCTGCTCTGAAAATGCGAACGTCTGCAGATAGCTGGCAGTCAGAAATAGCTAGCCTGGAAAGCTGTTGCTCAGCCTCATCTGCCCATGGCACTACTCGCACAGAGGCACAGAGACTGGGGCTGCTTGCTTGTCTTGCCACCTCAAACTTCAAACGTAGCTTTGGGGGTCCGTGCAGGGTACCTCCGGCTGTCGAGCTCTGAAAATGCGAACGTCTGCAGATAGCTCGCAGCCAGAAAGAGCTAGCCTGGAATGCTGTTGCTCAGCCTCATCTGCCCATGGCACTGCTCACACAGAGGCACAGAGACTGGGGCTGCTTGCTTTTCTTGCCCCTCAAACTTCAATCGTAGCTTACGTGGTCCGTGCAGTGGGCCCCTGGCAGCCCTGCTCTGAAAATGCGAACGTCTGCAGATAGCTCGCAGGCAGAAAGAGCTAGCCTGGAAAGCTGATTCTCAGCCTCATCTGCCCATGGCACCGCTCACACAGAGGCACAGAGAATGGGGTTGCTTGCTTGTCTTGCCCCCTCAAAATTCAAACGTATTTTTGGGGTCAGTGTCGGGGGCCTCCGGCAGCCCTGCTCTGAAAATGCGAACGTCTGCAGATAGCTCGCAGGCAGAAAGAGCTAGCCTGGAAAGCTGTTGCTCAGCCTCATCTGCCCATGGCACTGCTCGCACAGAGGCAGAGAGACTGGGGCTGCTTGCTTGTCTTGCCCCCTGAAACTTCAAACGCACATTTGCGGGTCCGTGCCAGGAGCTTCTGGCAGCCTTGATCCGAAAATGCGAACGACTGCAGATAGCTCGCAGGCAGAAATATCTAGCCTGTAAAGCTGTTGCTCAGCCTCATCTGCCCATGGCACTGCTCGCACAGAAACAAAGAGACTGGGGCTGCTTGCTTTTCTTACCCCTCAAACTTGAAACGTAGCTTTGGGGGTCCGTGCAGGGGACCTCCACCAGCCCTGCTCTGAATATGCGAAAGTCTGCAGATAGCTCGCAGCCAGAAAGTGCTAGCCTGGAAAGCTGTTGCTCAGCCTCATGTGCCCATGGCACTGCTCGCACAGAGGCACAGAGACTGGGGCTGCTTGCTTGTCTTGCCACCTCAAACTTAAAACGTAGATTTGGGGGTCCGTGCAGGGGATCCTCAGCAGCCCTGCTCTGAAAATGCGAACGTCTGCAGATAGCTCGCAGACAGAAATTGCTAGCCTGGAAAGATGTTGCTCAGCCTCATCTGCCTATGGCACCGCTCGCACAGAGGCATAGAGAATGGGGCTACTTGCTTGTCTTGCAATCTCAATCTTCAAACGTAGATTAGGTGGTCCGTGCATGGGGCCTCCATCAGCCCATGCTCTTAAAATGCGAACGTCTGCAGATAGCTCGCAGCCAGAAAGAGCTAGCCTGGAATGCTGTTGCTCAGCCTCATCTGCCCATGGCACTGCTCACACAGAGGCACAGAGACTGGGGCTGCTTGCTTTTCTTGCCCCTCAAACTTCAATCGTAGCTTACGTGGTCCGTGCAGTGGGCCCCTGGCAGCCCTGCTCTGAAAATGCGAACGTCTGCAGATAGCTCGCAGGCAGAAAGAGCTAGCCTGGAAAGCTGTTGCTCAGCCTCATCTGCCCATGGCACTGCTCGCACAGAGGCACAGAGACTGGGGCTGCTTGCTTGTCTTTCCACCTCAAACTTCAAACGTAGATTTGGGGGTCCTGCCAGGTGCCTCCGGCACCTATGCTCTGAAAATGCGAACGTCTGCAGAGAGCTCGCAGCCAGAAAGAGCTATCCTGGAAAGCAGTTGCTCAGCCTCATCTGCCCATGGCACTGCTCGCACAGAGGCACAGAGATTGGGGATGCTTGCTTGTCTTGCCCTCTCAAACTGCAAACGTAGCTTTGGTTGTTCTTGAAGGGGGGCCTCCAGCAGATCTGCTCTGGAAATGCGAACGTCTGCAAATAGCTCGCAGCCAAAAAGAGCTAGCCTGGAAAGCTGTTGCTCAGCCTCATCTGCTCATGGGAATGCTCGCACAGAGGCACAGAGACTGGGGCTGCTTGCTTGTCTTGCCCCCTCAAAATTCAAATGTAGATTTGTGGGTCCGTGCCGGGCACCTCCGGCAGCCCTGCTCTGAAAATGCGAACGTCTGCAGATAGCTCGCAGTCAGAAAGAGCTAGCCTGGAAAGCTGTTGCTCAGCCTCATCTGCCCATGACACTGCTCGCACCGAGGCACAGAGACTGGGGCTGCTTGCTTGTCTTGCCACCTCAAACTTCAAACATATCTTTGGGATTCCGTTCAGGTTGCCTCCAGCAGCACTGCTGTGAAAATGCTAACGTCTGCAGATAGCTCGCAGGCAGAAAGAGCTAGCCTGGAAAGCTGATTCTCAGCCTCATCTGCCCATGGCACCGCTCGCACAGAGACATAGAGACTGGGGCTGCTTGCTTGTCTTGCCAACTCAAACTTCAAACGTATCTTAGGTGGTCCTGCCGGGTGCCTCCGGCACCTATGCTCTGAAAATGCGAACGTCTGCAGAAAGCTCGCAGCCAGAAAAAGCTAGCCTGGAAAGCTGTTGCTCAGCCTCATCTGTCCATGGCACTACTCTCACAGAGGCACAGAGATTGGGGATGCTTGCTTGTCTTGCCCTCTCAAACTGCAAACGTAGCTTTGGTTGTTCTTGAAGGGGGCCTCCAGCAGATCTGCTCTGGAAATGCGAACGTCTGCAAATAGCTCGCAGCCAGAAAGAGCTAGCCTGGAAAGCAGTTGCTCATCCTCATCTGTCCATGGCACTGCTCGCACAGAGGCACAGAGACTGGGGCTTCTTGCTTGTCTTGCCCCCTCAAACTTCAAACGTAGCTTTGGAGGTCCTTGCTGGGGACCTCCACCAGTCCTGCTCCGAAAATATGAATGTCTGCAGATAGCTCGTAGCCAGAAAGAGCTAGCCTGGAAAGGTGTTGCTCAGCCTCATCTGCTCATGACACTACTCGCACAGAGGCACAGAGACTGGGGCTGCTTGCTTCTCTTGCCCCCACAAACTTCAAACGTTGCTTTGGAGGTCCGTGCAGGGGACCTCCACCAGTCCTGCTCCGAAAATGTGAATGCCTGCTGAAAGCTCGCAGCCAGAAAGAGCTAGCCTGGAAAGCTGTTGCTCAGCCTCATCTGCCCATGGCACTGCTCGCACAGAGGCACAGAGACTGGGGCTGCTTGCTTGTCTTGCCCCCTCAAACTTCAAACGTAACTTTGGGGGTCCGTGCAGGGTACCTCCGGCTGTCGTGCTCTGAAAATGCGAACGTCTGCAGATAGCTCGCAGTCAGAAAGAGCTAGCCTGGAAAGCTGTTGCTCAGCCTCATCTGTCCATGGCACTGCTCGCACAGAGGCACAGAGACTGGGGCTGCTTCCTTGTCTTGCCACCTCAAACTTCAAACGTATATTTTTGGGTCAGTGCAGGGGACCTCCGGCAGCACTGTTCTGAAAATGCGAACGTCTGCAGAAAGCTCGCAGCCAGAAAGAGCTAGCCTGGAAAGCTGTTGCTCAGCCTCATCTGTCCATGGCTCTGCTCGCATAGAGGCACAGAGACTGGGGCTGCTTGCTTGTCTTGCCCCCTGAAACTTCAAATGTAGCTTTGGGGATCCGTGCAGGGTACCTCCGGCAGCCCTGCTCTGAAAATGCGAACGTCTGCAGATAGCTCGCAGGCAGAAAGAGCTAGCCTGGAAAGATGTTGCTCAGCCTCATCTGCCCATGGCACTGCTCGCACAGAGACACAGAGACTGGGGCTGCTTGCTTGTCTTGCCCCCTCAAACTTCAAACGTAGATTTGGGGGTCCGTGCAGGGTACCTCCGGCTGTCGTGCTCTGAAAATGCGAACGTCTGCAGATAGCTCGCAGCCAGAAAGAGCTAGCCTGGAAAGCTGTTGCTCAGCCTCATCTGTCCATGGCACTGCTCGCACAGAGGCACAGAGACTGGGGCTGCTTCCTTGTCTTGCCACCTCAAACTTCAAACGTATATTTTTGGGTCAGTGCAGGGGACTTCCGGCAGCACTGTTCTGAAAATGCGAACGTCTGCAGAAAGCTCGCAGCCAGAAAGCGCTAGCCTGGAAAGCTGTTGCTCAGCCTCATCTGCCCATGGCACTGCTCGCACAGAGACACAGAGACTGGGGCTGCCTGCTTGTCTTGCCACCTCTAACTTTAAACGTAGCTTACGTGGTCCGTGCAGTGGGGCCTCCAACAGCCCTGCTCCCAAAATGCGAACGTCTGCAGATAGCTCGCAGCCAGCAAGAGCTAGCCTGCAAAGCTGTTGCTCAGCCTCATCTGCTCATGGCACTAATCGCACAGAGGCACAGAGACTGGGGCTGCTTGCTTCTCTTGCCACCTCAAACTTCAAACGTATATTTGGGGGTCCATGCAGGGGGCCTCCGGCAGCCCAGCTCTGAAAATGCGAACGTCTGCAGATAGCTCGCAGGCAGAAAGAGCTAGCCTGGAAAGCTGTTGCTCAGCCTCATCTGCCCATGGCACTGCTCGCACAGAGGCACAGAGACTGGGGCTGCTTGCTTGTCTTGCAACCTCAAACTTCAGAAGTAAATTTGAGGCTCCGTACAGGAGGCATTAGCCAGCCCTTCTCCGAAAATGCGAACGTCTGCAGATAGCTCGCAGCCAGAAACAGCTAGCCTGCAAAGCTGTTGCTCAGCCTCATCTGCCCATGGCACTGCTCACACAGAGGCACAGAGACTGGGGCTTCTTGCTTCTCTTGCCACCTCAAACTTCAAACGTAGCTTTGGGGGTCCATGCAGGGGGCCTCCGGCAGCCCCACTCTTAAAATGGAAACGTCTGCAGATAGCTCGCAGGCAGAAAAAACTGGCCTGGAAAGCTGTTGCTCAGCCTCATCTGCCCATGGCACTGCTCGCACAGAGGCACAGAGACTGGGGCTGCTTGCTTTTCTTGCCACCTCAAACTTCAAAAGTATCTTAGGTAGTCCGTGAAGGGGGCCTCCGGCAGATCTGCTCTGAAAATGCGAACGTCTGCAGAGAGCTCGCAAACAGAAAGAGCTAGCCTGGAAAGCTGTTGCTCAGCCTCATCTGCCCATGGCACTGCTCGCACAGAGGCACAGAGACTGGTGCTGCTTGCTTGTCTTGCCACCTCTAACTTTAAACGTAGCTTAGGTGGTCCGTGCAGTGGGGCCTCCGGCTGCCCTGCTCCCAAAATGCGAACGTCTGCAGATAGCTCGCAGCCAGAAAGAGCTAGCCTGCAAAGCTGTTGCTCAGCCTCATCTGCCTATGGCACCGCTCGCACAGAGGCATAGAGAATGGGGCTACTTGCTTGTCTTGCAACCTCAATCTTCAAACGTAGATTAGGTGGTCCGTGCATGGGGCCTCCATCAGCCCATGCTCTTAAAATGCGAACGTCTGCAGATAGCTCGCAGCCAGAAAGAGCTAGCCTGGAAATCTGTTGCTCAGTCTCATCTGCCCATGCCACTGCTCGCACAGAGGCACAGAGAGTGGGGCTGCTTGCTTGTCTTGCCTCCTCAAACTTCAAACGTAGATTTGGAGGTCCGTGCAGGGGACCTCCACCAGTCCTGCTCCGAAAACACGAATGTCTGCAGATAGCTTGCAGCCAGAAAGAGCTAGCCTGGAAAGCTGTTGCTCAGCCTCATCTGCTCATGGCACTACTCGCACAGAGGCACAGAGACTGGGGCTGCTTGCTTGTCTTGCCACCTCAAACTTCAAACGTAGCTTTGAGGGTCCGTGCAGGGGGCCTCCACCAGCCCTGCTCTGAAAATGCGAACGTCTGCAGATAGCTGGCAGTCAGAAATAGCTAGCCTGGAAAGCTGTTGCTCAGCCTCATCTGCCCATGGCACTACTCGCACAGAGGCACAGAGACTGGGGCTGCTTGCTTGTCTTGCCACCTCAAACTTCAAACGTAGCTTTGGGGGTCCGTGCAGGGTACCTCCGGCTGTCGAGCTCTGAAAATGCGAACGTCTGCAGATAGCTCGCAGCCAGAAAGAGCTAGCCTGGAATGCTGTTGCTCAGCCTCATCTGCCCATGGCACTGCTCACACAGAGGCACAGAGACTGGGGCTGCTTGCTTTTCTTGCCCCTCAAACTTCAATCGTAGCTTACGTGGTCCGTGCAGTGGGCCCCTGGCAGCCCTGCTCTGAAAATGCGAACGTCTGCAGATAGCTCGCAGGCAGAAAGAGCTAGCCTGGAAAGCTGATTCTCAGCCTCATCTGCCCATGGCACCGCTCACACAGAGGCACAGAGAATGGGGTTGCTTGCTTGTCTTGCCCCCTCAAAATTCAAACGTATTTTTGGGGTCAGTGTCGGGGGCCTCCGGCAGCCCTGCTCTGAAAATGCGAACGTCTGCAGATAGCTCGCAGGCAGAAAGAGCTAGCCTGGAAAGCTGTTGCTCAGCCTCATCTGCCCATGGCACTGCTCGCACAGAGGCAGAGAGACTGGGGCTGCTTGCTTGTCTTGCCCCCTGAAACTTCAAACGCACATTTGCGGGTCCGTGCCAGGAGCTTCCGGCAGCCTTGATCCGAAAATGCGAACGACTGCAGATAGCTCGCAGGCAGAAATATCTAGCCTGTAAAGCTGTTGCTCAGCCTCATCTGCCCATGGCACTGCTCGCACAGAAACAAAGAGACTGGGGCTGCTTGCTTTTCTTACCCCTCAAACTTGAAACGTAGCTTTGGGGGTCCGTGCAGGGGACCTCCACCAGCCCTGCTCTGAATATGCGAAAGTCTGCAGATAGCTCGCAGCCAGAAAGTGCTAGCCTGGAAAGCTGTTGCTCAGCCTCATGTGCCCATGGCACTGCTCGCACAGAGGCACAGAGACTGGGGCTGCTTGCTTGTCTTGCCACCTCAAACTTAAAACGTAGATTTGGGGGTCCGTGCAGGGGATCCTCAGCAGCCCTGCTCTGAAAATGCGAACGTCTGCAGATAGCTCGCAGACAGAAATTGCTAGCCTGGAAAGTTGTTGCTCAGCCTCATCTGCCTATGGCACCGCTCGCACAGAGGCATAGAGAATGGGGCTACTTGCTTGTCTTGCAATCTCAATCTTCAAACGTAGATTAGGTGGTCCGTGCATGGGGCCTCCATCAGCCCATGCTCTTAAAATGCGAACGTCTGCAGATAGCTCGCAGCCAGAAAGAGCTAGCCTGGAATGCTGTTGCTCAGCCTCATCTGCCCATGGCACTGCTCACACAGAGGCACAGAGACTGGGGCTGCTTGCTTTTCTTGCCCCTCAAACTTCAATCGTAGCTTACGTGGTCCGTGCAGTGGGCCCCTGGCAGCCCTGCTCTGAAAATGCGAACGTCTGCAGATAGCTCGCAGGCAGAAAGAGCTAGCCTGGAAAGCTGTTGCTCAGCCTCATCTGCCCATGGCACTGCTCGCACAGAGGCACAGAGACTGGGGCTGCTTGCTTGTCTTTCCACCTCAAACTTCAAACGTAGATTTGGGGGTCCTGCCAGGTGCCTCCGGCACCTATGCTCTGAAAATGCGAACGTCTGCAGAGAGCTCGCAGCCAGAAAGAGCTATCCTGGAAAGCAGTTGCTCAGCCTCATCTGCCCATGGCACTGCTCGCACAGAGGCACAGAGATTGGGGATGCTTGCTTGTCTTGCCCTCTCAAACTGCAAACGTAGCTTTGGTTGTTCTTGAAGGGGGGCCTCCAGCAGATCTGCTCTGGAAATGCGAACGTCTGCAAATAGCTCGCAGCCAAAAAGAGCTAGCCTGGAAAGCTGTTGCTCAGCCTCATCTGCTCATGGGAATGCTCGCACAGAGGCACAGAGACTGGGGCTGCTTGCTTGTCTTGCCCCCTCAAAATTCAAATGTAGATTTGTGGGTCCGTGCCGGGCACCTCCGGCAGCCCTGCTCTGAAAATGCGAACGTCTGCAGATAGCTCGCAGTCAGAAAGAGCTAGCCTGGAAAGCTGTTGCTCAGCCTCATCTGCCCATGACACTGCTCGCACCGAGGCACAGAGACTGGGGCTGCTTGCTTGTCTTGCCACCTCAAACTTCAAACATATCTTTGGGATTCCGTTCAGGTTGCCTCCAGCAGCACTGCTGTGAAAATGCTAACGTCTGCAGATAGCTCGCAGGCAGAAAGAGCTAGCCTGGAAAGCTGATTCTCAGCCTCATCTGCCCATGGCACCGCTCGCACAGAGACATAGAGACTGGGGCTGCTTGCTTGTCTTGCCAACTCAAACTTCAAACGTATCTTAGGTGGTCCTGCCGGGTGCCTCCGGCACCTATGCTCTGAAAATGCGAACGTCTGCAGAAAGCTCGCAGCCAGAAAAAGCTAGCCTGGAAAGCTGTTGCTCAGCCTCATCTGTCCATGGCACTACTCTCACAGAGGCACAGAGATTGGGGATGCTTGCTTGTCTTGCCCTCTCAAACTGCAAACGTAGCTTTGGTTGTTCTTGAAGGGGGCCTCCAGCAGATCTGCTCTGGAAATGCGAACGTCTGCAAATAGCTCGCAGCCAGAAAGAGCTAGCCTGGAAAGCAGTTGCTCATCCTCATCTGTCCATGGCACTGCTCGCACAGAGGCACAGAGACTGGGGCTTCTTGCTTGTCTTGCCCCCTCAAACTTCAAACGTAGCTTTGGAGGTCCTTGCTGGGGACCTCCACCAGTCCTGCTCCGAAAATATGAATGTCTGCAGATAGCTCGTAGCCAGAAAGAGCTAGCCTGGAAAGGTGTTGCTCAGCCTCATCTGCCCATGGCACTACTCGCACAGAGGCACAGAGACTGGGGCTGCTTGCTTCTCTTGCCCCCACAAACTTCAAACGTTGCTTTGGAGGTCCGTGCAGGGGACCTCCACCAGTCCTGCTCCGAAAATGTGAATGCCTGCTGAAAGCTCGCAGGCAGAAAGAGCTAGCCTGGAAAGCTGTTGCTCAGCCTCATCTGCCCATGGCACTGCTCGCACAGAGGCACAGAGACTGGGGCTGCTTGCTTGTCTTGCCCCCTCAAACTTCAAACATACCTTTGCGGGTCCGTGCAGTGGGCCCCTGGCAGCCCTGCTCTGAAAATGCGAACGTCTGCAGATAGCTCGCAGGCAGAAAGAGCTAGCCTGGAAAGCTGTTGCTCAGCCTCATCTGCCCATGGCACTGCTCGCACAGAGGCACAGAGACTGGGGCTGCTTGCTTGTCTTTCCACCTCAAACTTCAAACGTAGATTTGGGGGTCCTGCCAGGTGCCTCCGGCACCTATGCTCTGAAAATGCGAACGTCTGCAGAGAGCTCGCAGCCAGAAAGAGCTATCCTGGAAAGCAGTTGCTCAGCCTCATCTGCCCATGGCACTGCTCGCACAGAGGCACAGAGATTGGGGATGCTTGCTTGTCTTGCCCTCTCAAACTGCAAACGTAGCTTTGGTTGTTCTTGAAGGGGGGCCTCCAGCAGATCTGCTCTGGAAATGCGAACGTCTGCAAATAGCTCGCAGCCAAAAAGAGCTAGCCTGGAAAGCTGTTGCTCAGCCTCATCTGCTCATGGGAATGCTCGCACAGAGGCACAGAGACTGGGGCTGCTTGCTTGTCTTGCCCCCTCAAAATTCAAATGTAGATTTGTGGGTCCGTGCCGGGCACCTCCGGCAGCCCTGCTCTGAAAATGCGAACGTCTGCAGATAGCTCGCAGTCAGAAAGAGCTAGCCTGGAAAGCTGTTGCTCAGCCTCATCTGCCCATGACACTGCTCGCACCGAGGCACAGAGACTGGGGCTGCTTGCTTGTCTTGCCACCTCAAACTTCAAACATATCTTTGGGATTCCGTTCAGGTTGCCTCCAGCAGCACTGCTGTGAAAATGCTAACGTCTGCAGATAGCTCGCAGGCAGCAAGAGCTAGCCTGGAAAGCTGATTCTCAGCCTCATCTGCCCATGGCACCGCTCGCACAGAGACATAGAGACTGGGGCTGCTTGCTTGTCTTGCCAACTCAAACTTCAAACGTATCTTAGGTGGTCCTGCCGGGTGCCTCCGGCACCTATGCTCTGAAAATGCGAACGTCTGCAGAAAGCTCGCAGCCAGAAAAAGCTAGCCTGGAAAGCTGTTGCTCAGCCTCATCTGTCCATGGCACTACTCTCACAGAGGCACAGAGATTGGGGATGCTTGCTTGTCTTGCCCTCTCAAACTGCAAACGTAGCTTTGGTTGTTCTTGAAGGGGGCCTCCAGCAGATCTGCTCTGGAAATGCGAACGTCTGCAAATAGCTCGCAGCCAGAAAGAGCTAGCCTGGAAAGCAGTTGCTCATCCTCATCTGTCCATGGCACTGCTCGCACAGAGGCACAGAGACTGGGGCTTCTTGCTTGTCTTGCCCCCTCAAACTTCAAACGTAGCTTTGGAGGTCCTTGCTGGGGACCTCCACCAGTCCTGCTCCGAAAATATGAATGTCTGCAGATAGCTCGTAGCCAGAAAGAGCTAGCCTGGAAAGGTGTTGCTCAGCCTCATCTGCTCATGACAGTACTCGCACAGAGGCACAGAGACTGGGGCTGCTTGCTTCTCTTGCCCCCACAAACTTCAAACGTTGCTTTGGAGGTCCGTGCAGGGGACCTCCACCAGTCCTGCTCCGAAAATGTGAATGCCTGCTGAAAGCTCGCAGGCAGAAAGAGCTAGCCTGGAAAGCTGTTGCTCAGCCTCATCTGTCCATGGCACTGCTCGCACAGAGGCACAGAGACTGGGGCTGCTTCCTTGTCTTGCCACCTCAAACTTCAAACGTATATTTTTGGGTCAGTGCAGGGGACCTCCGGCAGCACTGTTCTGAAAATGCGAACGTCTGCAGAAAGCTCGCAGCCAGAAAGAGCTAGCCTGGAAAGCTGTTGCTCAGCCTCATCTGTCCATGGCTCTGCTCGCATAGAGGCACAGAGACTGGGGCTGCTTGCTTGTCTTGCCCCCTGAAACTTCAAATGTAGCTTTGGGGATCCGTGCAGGGTACCTCCGGCAGCCCTGCTCTGAAAATGCGAACGTCTGCAGATAGCTCGCAGGCAGAAAGAGCTAGCCTGGAAAGATGTTGCTCAGCCTCATCTGCCCATGGCACTGCTCGCACAGAGACACAGAGACTGGGGCTGCTTGCTTGTCTTGCCCCCTCAAACTTCAAACGTAGATTTGGGGGTCCGTGCAGGGTACCTCCGGCTGTCGTGCTCTGAAAATGCGAACGTCTGCAGATAGCTCGCAGCCAGAAAGAGCTAGCCTGGAAAGCTGTTGCTCAGCCTCATCTGTCCATGGCACTGCTCGCACAGAGGCACAGAGACTGGGGCTGCTTCCTTGTCTTGCCACCTCAAACTTCAAACGTATATTTTTGGGTCAGTGCAGGGGACTTCCGGCAGCACTGTTCTGAAAATGCGAACGTCTGCAGAAAGCTCGCAGCCAGAAAGCGCTAGCCTGGAAAGCTGTTGCTCAGCCTCATCTGCCCATGGCACTGCTCGCACAGAGACACAGAGACTGGGGCTGCCTGCTTGTCTTGCCCCCTCAAACTTCAAACGTAGCTTTGGGGGTCAGTGCAGGGGGTCTCCGGCAGCCCTGCTCTGAAAATGTGAACGTCTGCAGATAGCTCGCAGCCAGAAACAGCTGGCCTGGAAAGCTGTTGCTCAGCCTCATCTGCCCATGGCACTGCTCGCACAGAGGCACAGAGCTTGGGGCTGCTTGCTTTTCTTGCCACCTCAAACTTCAAAAGTATCTTAGGTGGTCCGTGAAGGGGGCCTCCGGCAGCCCTACTCTGAAAATGCGAACGTCTGCAGAGAGCTCGCAAACAGAAAGAGCTAGCCTGGAAAGCTGTTGCTCAGCCTCATCTGCGCATGGCACTGCTCGCACAGAGGCACAGAGACTGGAGCTGCTTGCTTGTCTTGCCACCTCTAACTTTAAACGTAGCTTACGTGGTCCGTGCAGTGGGGCCTCCAACAGCCCTGCTCCCAAAATGCGAACGTCTGCAGATAGCTCGCAGCCAGCAAGAGCTAGCCTGCAAAGCTGTTGCTCAGCCTCATCTGCTCATGGCACTAATCGCACAGAGGCACAGAGACTGGGGCTGCTTGCTTCTCTTGCCACCTCAAACTTCAAACGTATATTTGGGGGTCCATGCAGGGGGCCTCCGGCAGCCCAGCTCTGAAAATGCGAACGTCTGCAGATAGCTCGCAGGCAGAAAGAGCTAGCCTGGAAAGCTGTTGCTCAGCCTCATCTGCCCATGGCACTGCTCACACAGAGGCACAGAGACTGGGGCTGCTTGCTTGTCTTGCAACCTCAAACTTCAGATGTAAATTTGAGGCTCCGTGCAGGAGGCATTAGCCAGCCCTTCTCCGAAAATGTGAAAGTCTGCAGATAGCTCGCAGCCAGAAACAGCTAGCCTGGAAAGCTGTTGCTCAGCCTCATCTGCCCATGGCACTGCTCACACAGAGGCACAGAGACTGGGGCTGCTTGCTTGTCTTGCCACCTCAAACTTCAAACGTATATTTGGGGGTCCATGCAGGGGGCCTCCGGCAGCCCTGCTCTGAAAATGCGAAGGTCTGCAGATAGCTCGCAGGCAGAAAGAGCTAGCCTGGAAAGCTGTTGCTCAGCCTCATCTGCCCATGGCACTGCTCGCACAGAGGCACAGAGACTGGGGCTGCTTGCTTGTCTTGCAACCTCAAACTTCAGAAGTAAATTTGAGGCTCCGTACAGGAGGCATTAGCCAGCCCTTCTCCGAAAATGCGAACGTCTGCAGATAGCTCGCAGCCAGAAACAGCTAGCCTGCAAAGCTGTTGCTCAGCCTCATCTGCCCATGGCACTGCTCACACAGAGGCACAGAGACTGGGGCTTCTTGCTTCTCTTGCCACCTCAAACTTCAAACGTAGCTTTGGGGGTCCATGCAGGGGGCCTCCGGCAGCCCCACTCTTAAAATGGAAACGTCTGCAGATAGCTCGCAGGCAGAAAAAACTGGCCTGGAAAGCTGTTGCTCAGCCTCATCTGCCCATGGCACTGCTCGCACAGAGGCACAGAGACTGGGGCTGCTTGCTTTTCTTGCCACCTCAAACTTCAAAAGTATCTTAGGTAGTCCGTGAAGGGGGCCTCCGGCAGATCTGCTCTGAAAATGCGAACGTCTGCAGAGAGCTCGCAAACAGAAAGAGCTAGCCTGGAAAGCTGTTGCTCAGCCTCATCTGCCCATGGCACTGCTCGCACAGAGGCACAGAGACTGGTGCTGCTTGCTTGTCTTGCCACCTCTAACTTTAAACGTAGCTTAGGTGGTCCGTGCAGTGGGGCCTCCGGCTGCCCTGCTCCCAAAATGCGAACGTCTGCAGATAGCTCGCAGCCAGAAAGAGCTAGCCTGCAAAGCTGTTGCTCAGCCTCATCTGCCTATGGCACCGCTCGCACAGAGGCATAGAGAATGGGGCTACTTGCTTGTCTTGCAACCTCAATCTTCAAACGTAGATTAGGTGGTCCGTGCATGGGGCCTCCATCAGCCCATGCTCTTAAAATGCGAACGTCTGCAGATAGCTCGCAGCCAGAAAGAGCTAGCCTGGAAATCTGTTGCTCAGTCTCATCTGCCCATGCCACTGCTCGCACAGAGGCACAGAGAGTGGGGCTGCTTGCTTGTCTTGCCTCCTCAAACTTCAAACGTAGATTTGGAGGTCCGTGCAGGGGACCTCCACCAGTCCTGCTCCGAAAACACGAATGTCTGCAGATAGCTTGCAGCCAGAAAGAGCTAGCCTGGAAAGCTGTTGCTCAGCCTCATCTGCTCATGGCACTACTCGCACAGAGGCACAGAGACTGGGGCTGCTTGCTTGTCTTGCCACCTCAAACTTCAAACGTAGCTTTGAGGGTCCGTGCAGGGGGCCTCCACCAGCCCTGCTCTGAAAATGCGAACGTCTGCAGATAGCTGGCAGTCAGAAATAGCTAGCCTGGAAAGCTGTTGCTCAGCCTCATCTGCCCATGGCACTACTCGCACAGAGGCACAGAGACTGGGGCTGCTTGCTTGTCTTGCCACCTCAAACTTCAAACGTAGCTTTGGGGGTCCGTGCAGGGTACCTCCGGCTGTCGAGCTCTGAAAATGCGAACGTCTGCAGATAGCTCGCAGCCAGAAAGAGCTAGCCTGGAATGCTGTTGCTCAGCCTCATCTGCCCATGGCACTGCTCACACAGAGGCACAGAGACTGGGGCTGCTTGCTTTTCTTGCCCCTCAAACTTCAATCGTAGCTTACGTGGTCCGTGCAGTGGGCCCCTGGCAGCCCTGCTCTGAAAATGCGAACGTCTGCAGATAGCTCGCAGGCAGAAAGAGCTAGCCTGGAAAGCTGATTCTCAGCCTCATCTGCCCATGGCACCGCTCACACAGAGGCACAGAGAATGGGGTTGCTTGCTTGTCTTGCCCCCTCAAAATTCAAACGTATTTTTGGGGTCAGTGTCGGGGGCCTCCGGCAGCCCTGCTCTGAAAATGCGAACGTCTGCAGATAGCTCGCAGGCAGAAAGAGCTAGCCTGGAAAGCTGTTGCTCAGCCTCATCTGCCCATGGCACTGCTCGCACAGAGGCAGAGAGACTGGGGCTGCTTGCTTCTCTTGCCCCCTCAAACTTCAAACGTAGCTTTGGAGGTCCGTGCAGGGAACGTCCACCAGTCCGGCTCCGAAAATGTGAATGCCTGAAAATAGCTCGCAGTCAGAAAGACCTAGCCTGGAAAGCTGTTGCTCAGCCTCATCTGCTCATGGCACTACTCGCACAGAGGCACAGAGACTGGGGCTGCTTGCTTGTCTTGCCCCCTGAAACTTCAAACGCACATTTGCGGGTCCGTGCCAGGAGCTTCCGGCAGCCTTGATCCGAAAATGCGAACGACTGCAGATAGCTCGCAGGCAGAAATATCTAGCCTGTAAAGCTGTTGCTCAGCCTCATCTGCCCATGGCACTGCTCGCACAGAAACAAAGAGACTGGGGCTGCTTGCTTTTCTTACCCCTCAAACTTGAAACGTAGCTTTGGGGGTCCGTGCAGGGGACCTCCACCAGCCCTGCTCTGAATATGCGAAAGTCTGCAGATAGCTCGCAGCCAGAAAGTGCTAGCCTGGAAAGCTGTTGCTCAGCCTCATGTGCCCATGGCACTGCTCGCACAGAGGCACAGAGACTGGGGCTGCTTGCTTTTCTTGCCACCTCAAACTTAAAACGTAGATTTGGGGGTCCGTGCAGGGGATCCTCAGCAGCCCTGCTCTGAAAATGCGAACGTCTGCAGATAGCTCGCAGACAGAAATTGCTAGCCTGGAAAGATGTTGCTCAGCCTCATCTGCCTATGGCACCGCTCGCACAGAGGCATAGAGAATGGGGCTACTTGCTTGTCTTGCAATCTCAATCTTCAAACGTAGATTAGGTGGTCCGTGCATGGGGCCTCCATCAGCCCATGCTCTTAAAATGCGAACGTCTGCAGATAGCTCGCAGCCAGAAATAGCTAGCCTGGAATGCTGTTGCTCAGCCTCATCTGCCCATGGCACTGCTCACACAGAGGCACAGAGACTGGGGCTGCTTGCTTTTCTTGCCCCTCAAACTTCAATCGTAGCTTACGTGGTCCGTGCAGTGGGCCCCTGGCAGCCCTGCTCTGAAAATGCGAACGTCTGCAGATAGCTCGCAGGCAGAAAGAGCTAGCCTGGAAAGCTGATTCTCAGCCTCATCTGCCCATGGCACCGCTCACACAGAGGCACAGAGAATGGGGTTGCTTGCTTGTCTTGCCCCCTCAAAATTCAAACGTATTTTTGGGGTCAGTGTCGGGGGCCTCCGGCAGCCCTGCTCTGAAAATGCGAACGTCTGCAGATAGCTCGCAGGCAGAAAGAGCTAGCCTGGAAAGCTGTTGCTCAGCCTCATCTGCCCATGGCACTGCTCGCACAGAGGCACAGAGACTGGGGCTGCTTGCTTCTCTTGCCCCCTCAAACTTCAAACGTAGCTTTGGAGGTCCGTGCAGGGGACCTCCACCAGTCCGGCTCCGAAAACACGAATGTCTGCAGATAGATTGCAGCCAGAAAGAGCTAGCCTGGAAAGGTGTTGCTCAGCCTCATCTGCTCATGGCACTACTCGCACAGAGGCACAGAGACTGGGGCTGCTTGCTTGTCTTGCCACCTCAAACTTCAAACGTAGCTTTGAGGGTCCGTGCAGGGGGCCTCCACCAGCCCTGCTCTGAAAATGCGAACGTCTGCAGATAGCTGGCAGTCAGAAATAGCTAGCCTGGAAAGCTGTTGCTCAGCCTCATCTGCCCATGGCACTACTAGCACAGAGGCACAGAGACTGGGGCTGCTTGCTTGTCTTGCCACCTCAAACTTCAAACGTAGCTTTGGGGGTCCGTGCAGGATACCTCCGGCTGTCGAGCTCTGAAAATGCGAACGTCTGCAGATAGCTCGCAGCCAGAAAGAGCTAGCCTGGAATGCTGTTGCTCAGCCTCATCTGCCCATGGCACTGCTCACACAGAGGCACAGAGACTGGGGCTGCTTGCTTTTCTTGCCCCTCAAACTTCAATCGTAGCTTACGTGGTCCGTGCAGTGGGCCCCTGGCAGCCCTGCTCTGTAAATGCGAACGTCTGCAGATAGCTGGCACCCAGAAATATCTAGCTTGGAAAGCTGTTGCTCAGCCTCATCTGCCCATGGCACTGCTCGCACAGAGGCACAGAGACTGGGGCTGCTTGCTTGTCTTCCCCCCTGAAACTTCAAACGTACATTTGGGGGTCCGTGCAGGGAGCCTCCGGCAGAATTGATCCGAAAATGCGAACGACTGCAGATAGCTCGCAGGCAGAAAGAGCTAGCCTGGAAAGCTGTTGCTCAGCCTCATCTGCCCATGGCACTGCTCGCACAGAGGCACAGAGACTGGGGCTGCTTGCTTGTCTTTCCACCTCAAACTTCAAACGTAGATTTGGGGGTCCTGCCAGGTGCCTCCGGCACCTATGCTCTGAAAATGCGAACGTCTGCAGAGAGCTCGCAGCCAGAAAGAGCTATCCTGGAAAGCAGTTGCTCAGCCTCATCTGCCCATGGCACTGCTCGCACAGAGGCACAGAGACTGGGGCTGCTTGCTTGTCTTGCCCTCTCAAACTGCAAACGTAGCTTTGGTTGTTCTTGAAGGGGGCCTCCAGCAGATCTGCTCTGGAAATGCGAACGTCTGCAAATAGCTCGCAGCCAAAAAGAGCTAGCCTGGAAAGCTGTTCCTCAGCCTCATCTGCTCATGGGAATGCTCGCACAGAGGCACAGAGACTGGGGCTGCTTGCTTGTCTTGCCCCCTCAAAATTCAAACGTAGATTTGTGGGTCCGTGCCGGGCACCTCCGGCAGCCCTGCTCTGAAAATGCGAACGTCTGCAGATAGCTCGCAGTCAGAAAGAGCTAGCCTGGAAAGCTGTTGCTCAGCCTCATCTGCCCATGGCACTGCTCGCACAGAGGCACAGAGACTGGGGCTGCTTGCTTGTCTTGCAACCTCAAACTTCAAAAGTAAATTTGAGGCTCCGTGCAGGAGGCATTAGCCAGCCCTTCTCCGAAAATGCAAACGTCTGCAGATAGCTCGCAGGCAGAAAGAGCTAGCCTGGAAAGCTGTTGCTCAGCCTCATCTGCCCATGGCACTGCTCACACAGAGGCACAGAGACTGGGGCTGCTTACTTTTCTTGCCACCTCAAACTTCAAACGTATCTTTGGGGGTCCATGCAGGGGGCCTCCGGCAGCCCTGCTCTGAAAATGCGAACGTCTGCAGATAGCTCGCAGGCAGAAAAAGCTGGCCTGGAAAGCTGTTGCTCAGCCTCATCTGCCCATGGCACTGCTCGCATAGAGGCACAGAGACTGGAGCTGCTTGCTTTTCTTGCAACTCAAACTTCAAACGTATCTTTGGGGGTCCATACAGGGGGCCTCCTTCAGCCCTGCTCTGAAAATGCGAACGTCTGCAGATAGCTCGCAGGCAGAAAGAGCTAGCCTGCAAAGCTGTTGCTCAGCCTCATCTGCCCATGGCACTGCTCGCATAGAGGCAGAGAGACTGGGGCTGCTTGCTTGTCTTGCCACCTCAAACTTCAAAAGTATCTTAGGTGGTCCGTGAAGGGGGCCTCCGGCAGCCCTACTCTGAAAATGCGAACGTCTGCAGAGAGCTCGCAACCAAAAAAAGCTAGCCTGGAAAGCTGTTGCTCAGCCTCATCTTATCATGGCACTGCTCGCACAGAGGCACAGAGACTGGGGCTGCTTGCTTGTCTTGCCACCTCAAACTTGAAACATATCTTTGGGGGTCCGTGCAGGGGGCCTCCGGCAGCCCTGTTCTGAAAATGCGAACGTCTGCAGATAGCTCGCAGGCAGGAAGAGCTAGCCTGCAAAGCTGTTGCTCAGCCTCATCTGCCCATGGCACTGCTCGCATAGAGGGAGAGAGACTGGGGCTGCTTGCTTGTCTTGCCACCTCAAACTTCAAAAGTATCTTAGGTGGTCCGTGAAGGGGGCCTCCGGCAGCCCTACTCTGAAAATGCGAACGTTTGCAGAGAGCTCGCAACCAAAAAAAGCTAGCCTGGAAAGCTGTTGCTCAGCCTCATCTGATCATGGCACTGCTCGCACAGAGGCACAGAGACTGGGGCTGCTTGCTTGTCTTGCCACCTCAAACTTCAAAAGTATCTTAGGTGGTCCGTGCAGGGGGCCTCCGGCAGCCCTGCTCTGAAAATGCGAACGTCTGCAGATAGCTCGCAGGCAGGAGGAGCTAGCCTGGAAAGCTGTTGCTCAGCCTCATCTGCCCATGGCACTGCTCGCACAGAGGCACAGAGACTGGGGCTGCTTGCTTGTCTTGCCACCTCAAACTTCAAAAGTAAATTTGAGGCTCCGTGCAGAAGGCATTAGCCAGCCCTTCTCCGAAAATGCGAACGTCTGCAGATAGCTCGCAGACAGAAACAGCTAGCCTGCAAAGCTGTTGCTCAGCCTCATCTGCCCATGGCACTGCTCACACAGAGGCACAGAGAGTGGGGCTGCTTGCTTGTCTTGCCACCTCAAACTTCAAAAGCATCTTATGTGGTCCGTGAAGGGCGCCTCCGGCAGCCCTACTCTTAAAATGCGAACGTCTGCAGAGAGCTCACAGCCAGAAAGAGCTAGCCTGGAAAGCTGTTGCTCAGCCTCATCTGCTCATGGCACTTCTCACACAAAGGCACAAAGACTGGGGTTGCTTGCTTGTCTTGCCACCTCAAACTTCAAACGTAGCTTTGGGGGTCCATGCAGGGGGCCTCCGGCAGCCCTGCTCTGAAAATGGAAACGTCTGCAGATAGCTCGCAGGCAGAAAAAGCTGGCCTTTAAAGCTGTTGCTCAGCCTCCTCTGCCCATGGCACTGCTCACACAGAGGCAGAGAGACTGGGGCTGCTTGCTTGTCTTGCCACCTCAAACTTCAAACATAGCTTTGGGGGTCCGTGCAGGGGGCCTCCGGCAGCCCTGCTCTGAAAATGCGAACGTCTGCAGAGAGCTCGCAGACAGAAACAGCTAGCCTGCAAAGCTGTTGCTCAGCCTCATCTGCCCATGGGACTGCTCGCACAGAGGCACAGAGACTGGGGCTGCTTGCTTGTCTTGCACATCAAACTTGAAACATATCTTTGGGGGTCCATGCAGGGGGCCTCCGGCAGCCCTGCTCTGAAAATGCGAAGGTCTGCAGATAGCTCGCAGCCAGAAAGAGCTAGCCTGGAAAGCTGTTGCTCAGCCTCATCTGCCCATGGCACTGCTCGCACAGAGGCAGAGAGACTGGGGCTGCTTGCTTGTCTTGCCACCTCAAACTTCAAAAGTATCTTAGGTGGTCCGTGAAGGGGGCCTCCGGCAGCCCTACTCTGAAATTGCGAACGTCTGCAGAGAGCTCGCAACCAGAAAAAGCTAGCCTGGAAAGCTGCTGCTCAGCCTCATCTGCCCATGGCACTGCTCACACAGAGGCACAGAGACTGGGGCTGCTTGCTTGTCTTGCAACCTCAAACTTCAAACATAACTTTGGGGGTCCGTGCAGGGGGCCTCCGGCAGCCCTGCTCTAAAAAATGCGAACGTCTGCAGATAGCTCGCAGGCAGAAAGAGCTAGCCTGGAAAGCTGTTGCTCAGCCTCATCTGCCCATGGCACTGCTCGCACAGAGGCACAGAGACTGGGGCTGCTTGCTTGTCTTGCAACCTCAAACTTCAAAAGTAAATTTGAGGCTCCGTGCAGGAGGCCTTATCCAGCCCTTCTCCGAAAATGCGAACGTCTGCAGATAGCTCGCAGACAGAAACAGCTAGCCTGCAAAGCTGTTGCTCAGCCTCATCTGCCCATGGCACTGCTCACACAGAGGCACAGAGACTGGGGCTGCTTGCTTCTCTTGCCACTTCAAACTTCAAACGTGCCTTTGGGGGTCCATGCAGGGGGCCTCCGGCAGCCCTGCTCTGAAAATGGAAACGTCTGCAGATAGCTCGCAGGCAGAAAAAGCTGGCCTGGAAAGCTGTTGCTCAGCCTCATCTGCCCATGGCACTGCTCGCACAGAGGCACAGAGACTGGGGCTGCTTGCTTTTCTTGCCACCTCAAACTTCAGAAGTATCTTAGGTGGTCCGTGAAGGGGGCCTCCGGCAGCCCTACTCTGAAACTGCCAACGTCTGCAGAGAGCTCGCAACCAGAAAGAGCTAGCCTGGAAAGCTGTTGCTCAGCCTCATCTGCCCATGGCACTGCTTGCACAGAGGCACAGAGACTGGGGCTGCTTGCTTGTCTTGCAACCTCAAACTTCAAAAGTAAATTTGAGGCTCCGTGCAGGAGGCATTAGCCAGCCCTTCTCCGAAAATGCGAACGTCTGCAGATAGCTGGCAGCCAGAAATAGCTAGCCTGGAAAGCTGTTGCTCAGCCTCATCTGCCCATGGCACTACTAGCACAGAGGCACAGAGACTGGGGCTGCTTGCTTGTCTTGCCACCTCAAACTTCAAACGTAGCTTTGGGGGTCCGTGCAGGATACCTCCGGCTGTCGAGCTCTGAAAATGCGAACGTCTGCAGATAGCTCGCAGCCAGAAAGAGCTAGCCTGGAATGCTGTTGCTCAGCCTCATCTGCCCATGGCACTGCTCACACAGAGGCACAGAGACTGGGGCTGCTTGCTTTTCTTGCCCCTCAAACTTCAATCGTAGCTTACGTGTTCCGTGCAGTGGGCCCCTGGCAGCCCTGCTCTGTAAATGCGAACGTCTGCAGATAGCTGGCACCCAGAAATATCTAGCTTGGAAAGCTGTTGCTCAGCCTCATCTGCCCATGGCACTGCTCGCACAGAGGCACAGAGACTGGGGCTGCTTGCTTGTCTTCCCTACTGAAACTTCAAACGTACATTTGGGGGTCCGTGCAGGGAGCCTCCGGCAGAATTGATCCGAAAATGCGAACGACTGCAGATAGCTCGCAGGCAGAAAGAGCTAGCCTGGAAAGCTGTTGCTCAGCCTCATCTGCCCATGGCACTGCTCGCACAGAGGCACAGAGACTGGGGCTGCTTGCTTGTCTTTCCACCTCAAACTTCAAACGTAGATTTGGGGGTCCTGCCAGGTGCCTCCGGCACCTATGCTCTGAAAATGCGAACGTCTGCAGAGAGCTCGCAGCCAGAAAGAGCTATCCTGGAAAGCAGTTGCTCAGCCTCATCTGCCCATGGCACTGCTCGCACAGAGGCACAGAGACTGGGGCTGCTTGCTTGTCTTGCCCTCTCAAACTGCAAACGTAGCTTTGGTTGTTCTTGAAGGGGGCCTCCAGCAGATCTGCTCTGGAAATGCGAACGTCTGCAAATAGCTCGCAGCCAAAAAGAGCTAGCCTGGAAAGCTGTTGCTCAGCCTCATCTGCTCATGGGAATGCTCGCACAGAGGCACAGAGACTGGGGCTGCTTACTTTTCTTGCCACCTCAAACTTCAAACGTATCTTTGGGGGTCCATGCAGGGGGCCTCCGGCAGCCCTGCTCTGAAAATGCGAACGTCTGCAGATAGCTCGCAGGCAGAAAAAGCTGGCCTGGAAAGCTGTTGCTCAGCCTCATCTGCCCATGGCACTGCTCGCATAGAGGCACAGAGACTGGAGCTGCTTGCTTTTCTTGCAACTCAAACTTCAAACGTATCTTTGGGGGTCCATACAGGGGGCCTCCTTCAGCCCTGCTCTGAAAATGCGAACGTCTGCAGATAGCTCGCAGGCAGAAAGAGCTAGCCTGCAAAGCTGTTGCTCAGCCTCATCTGCCCATGGCACTGCTCGCATAGAGGCAGAGAGACTGGGGCTGCTTGCTTGTCTTGCCACCTCAAACTTCAAAAGTATCTTAGGTGGTCCGTGAAGGGGGCCTCCGGCAGCCCTACTCTGAAAATGCGAACGTCTGCAGAGAGCTCGCAACCAAAAAAAGCTAGCCTGGAAAGCTGTTGCTCAGCCTCATCTTATCATGGCACTGCTCGCACAGAGGCACAGAGACTGGGGCTGCTTGCTTGTCTTGCCACCTCAAACTTGAAACATAACTTTGGGGGTCCGTGCAGGGGGCCTCCGGCAGCCCTGTTCTGAAAATGCGAACGTCTGCAGATAGCTCGCAGACAGAAACAGCTAGCCTGCAAAGCTGTTGCTCAGCCTCATCTGCCCATGGCACTGCTCACACAGAGGCACAGAGAGTGGGGCTGCTTGCTTGTCTTGCCACCTCAAACTTCAAAAGCATCTTATGTGGTCCGTGAAGGGCGCCTCCGGCAGCCCTACTCTTAAAATGCGAACGTCTGCAGAGAGCTCACAGCCAGAAAGAGCTAGCCTGGAAAGCTGTTGCTCAGCCTCATCTGCTCATGGCACTTCTCACACAAAGGCACAAAGACTGGGGTTGCTTGCTTGTCTTGCCACCTCAAACTTCAAACGTAGCTTTGGGGGTCCATGCAGGGGGCCTCCGGCAGCCCTGCTCTGAAAATGGAAACGTCTGCAGATAGCTCGCAGGCAGAAAAAGCTGGCCTTTAAAGCTGTTGCTCAGCCTCCTCTGCCCATGGCACTGCTCACACAGAGGCAGAGAGACTGGGGCTGCTTGCTTGTCTTGCCACCTCAAACTTCAAACATAGCTTTGGGGGTCCGTGCAGGGGGCCTCCGGCAGCCCTACTCTGAAATTGCGAACGTCTGCAGAGAGCTCGCAACCAGAAAAAGCTAGCCTGGAAAGCTGCTGCTCAGCCTCATCTGCCCATGGCACTGCTCACACAGAGGCACAGAGACTGGGGCTGCTTGCTTGTCTTGCAACCTCAAACTTCAAACATAACTTTGGGGGTCCGTGCAGGGGGCCTCCGGCAGCCCTGCTCTAAAAAATGCGAACGTCTGCAGATAGCTCGCAGGCAGAAAGAGCTAGCCTGGAAAGCTGTTGCTCAGCCTCATCTGCCCATGGCACTGCTCGCACAGAGGCACAGAGACTGGGGCTGCTTGCTTGTCTTGCAACCTCAAACTTCAAAAGTAAATTTGAGGCTCCGTGCAGGAGGCCTTATCCAGCCCTTCTCCGAAAATGCGAACGTCTGCAGATAGCTCGCAGACAGAAACAGCTAGCCTGCAAAGCTGTTGCTCAGCCTCATCTGCCCATGGCACTGCTCACACAGAGGCACAGAGACTGGGGCTGCTTGCTTCTCTTGCCACTTCAAACTTCAAACGTGCCTTTGGGGGTCCATGCAGGGGGCCTCCGGCAGCCCTGCTCTGAAAATGGAAACGTCTGCAGATAGCTCGCAGGCAGAAAAAGCTGGCCTGGAAAGCTGTTGCTCAGCCTCATCTGCCCATGGCACTGCTCGCACAGAGGCACAGAGACTGGGGCTGCTTGCTTTTCTTGCCACCTCAAACTTCAGAAGTATCTTAGGTGGTCCGTGAAGGGGGCCTCCGGCAGCCCTACTCTGAAACTGCCAACGTCTGCAGAGAGCTCGCAACCAGAAAGAGCTAGCCTGGAAAGCTGTTGCTCAGCCTCATCTGCCCATGGCACTGCTTGCACAGAGGCACAGAGACTGGGGCTGCTTGCTTGTCTTGCAACCTCAAACTTCAAAAGTAAATTTGAGGCTCCGTGCAGGAGGCATTAGCCAGCCCTTCTCCGAAAATGCGAACGTCTGCAGATAGCTGGCAGCCAGAAATAGCTAGCCTGGAAAGCAGTTGCTCAGCCTCATCTGCCCATGGCACTACTAGCACAGAGGCACAGAGACTGGGGCTGCTTGCTTGTCTTGCCACCTCAAACTTCAAACGTAGCTTTGGGGGTCCGTGCAGGATACCTCCGGCTGTCGAGCTCTGAAAATGCGAACGTCTGCAGATAGCTCGCAGCCAGAAAGAGCTAGCCTGGAATGCTGTTGCTCAGCCTCATCTGCCCATGGCACTGCTCACACAGAGGCACAGAGACTGGGGCTGCTTGCTTTTCTTGCCCCTCAAACTTCAATCGTAGCTTACGTGGTCCGTGCAGTGGGCCCCTGGCAGCCCTGCTCTGTAAATGCGAACGTCTGCAGATAGCTGGCACCCAGAAATATCTAGCTTGGAAAGCTGTTGCTCAGCCTCATCTGCCCATGGCACTGCTCGCACAGAGGCACAGAGACTGGGGCTGCTTGCTTGTCTTCCCTCCTGAAACTTCAAACGTACATTTGGGGGTCCGTGCAGGGAGCCTCCGGCAGAATTGATCCGAAAATGCGAACGACTGCAGATAGCTCGCAGGCAGAAAGAGCTAGCCTGGAAAGCTGTTGCTCAGCCTCATCTGCCCATGGCACTGCTCGCACAGAGGCACAGAGACTGGGGCTGCTTGCTTGTCTTTCCACCTCAAACTTCAAACGTAGATTTGGGGGTCCTGCCAGGTGCCTCCGGCACCTATGCTCTGAAAATGCGAACGTCTGCAGAGAGCTCGCAGCCAGAAAGAGCTATCCTGGAAAGCAGTTGCTCAGCCTCATCTGCCCATGGCACTGCTCGCACAGAGGCACAGAGACTGGGGCTGCTTGCTTGTCTTGCCCTCTCAAACTGCAAACGTAGCTTTGGTTGTTCTTGAAGGGGGCCTCCAGCAGATCTGCTCTGGAAATGCGAACGTCTGCAAATAGCTCGCAGCCAAAAAGAGCTAGCCTGGAAAGCTGTTGCTCAGCCTCATCTGCTCATGGGAATGCTCGCACAGAGGCACAGAGACTGGGGCTGCTTACTTTTCTTGCCACCTCAAACTTCAAACGTATCTTTGGGGGTCCATGCAGGGGGCCTCCGGCAGCCCTGCTCTGAAAATGCGAACGTCTGCAGATAGCTCGCAGGCAGAAAAAGCTGGCCTGGAAAGCTGTTGCTCAGCCTCATCTGCCCATGGCACTGCTCGCATAGAGGCACAGAGACTGGAGCTGCTTGCTTTTCTTGCAACTCAAACTTCAAACGTATCTTTGGGGGTCCATACAGGGGGCCTCCTTCAGCCCTGCTCTGAAAATGCAAACGTCTGCAGATAGCTCGCAGGCAGAAAGAGCTAGCCTGCAAAGCTGTTGCTCAGCCTCATCTGCCCATGGCACTGCTCGCATAGAGGCAGAGAGACTGGGGCTGCTTGCTTGTCTTGCCACCTCAAACTTCAAAAGTATCTTAGGTGGTCCGTGAAGGGGGCCTCCGGCAGCCCTACTCTGAAAATGCGAACGTCTGCAGAGAGCTCGCAACCAAAAAAAGCTAGCCTGGAAAGCTGTTGCTCAGCCTCATCTTATCATGGCACTGCTCGCACAGAGGCACAGAGACTGGGGCTGCTTGCTTGTCTTGCCACCTCAAACTTGAAACATAACTTTGGGGGTCCGTGCAGGGGGCCTCCGGCAGCCCTGTTCTGAAAATGCGAACGTCTGCAGATAGCTCGCAGGCAGGAAGAGCTAGCCTGCAAAGCTGTTGCTCAGCCTCATCTGCCCATGGCACTGCTCGCATAGAGGGAGAGAGACTGGGGCTGCTTGCTTGTCTTGCCACCTCAAACTTCAAAAGTATCTTAGGTGGTCCGTGAAGGGGGGCTCCGGCAGCCCTACTCTGAAAATGCGAACGTTTGCAGAGAGCTCGCAACCAAAAAAAGCTAGCCTGGAAAGCTGTTGCTCAGCCTCATCTGATCATGGCACTGCTCGCACAGAGGCACAGAGACTGGGGCTGCTTGCTTGTCTTGCCACCTCAAACTTCAAAAGTATCTTAGGTGGTCCGTGCAGGGGGCCTCCGGCAGCCCTGCTCTGAAAATGCGAACGTCTGCAGATAGCTCGCAGGCAGGAGGAGCTAGCCTGGAAAGCTGTTGCTCAGCCTCATCTGCCCATGGCACTGCTCGCACAGAGGCACAGAGACTGGGGCTGCTTGCTTGTCTTGCCACCACAAACTTCAAAAGTAAATTTGATGCTCCGTGCAGAAGGCATTATCCAGCCCTTCTCCGAAAATGCGAACGTCTGCAGATAGCTCGCAGACAGAAACAGCTAGCCTGCAAAGCTGTTGCTCAGCCTCATCTGCCCATGGCACTGCTCACACAGAGGCACAGAGAGTGGGGCTGCTTGCTTGTCTTGCCACCTCAAACTTCAAAAGCATCTTATGTGGTCCGTGAAGGGCGCCTCCGGCAGCCCTACTCTTAAAATGCGAACGTCTGCAGAGAGCTCACAGCCAGAAAGAGCTAGCCTGGAAAGCTGTTGCTCAGCCTCATCTGCTCATGGCACTTCTCACACAAAGGCACAAAGACTGGGGTTGCTTGCTTGTCTTGCCACCTCAAACTTCAAACGTAGCTTTGGGGGTCCATGCAGGGGGCCTCCGGCAGCCCTGCTCTGAAAATGGAAACGTCTGCAGATAGCTCGCAGGCAGAAAAAGCTGGCCTTTAAAGCTGTTGCTCAGCCTCATCTGCCCATGGCACTGCTCACACAGAGGCAGAGAGACTGGGGCTGCTTGCTTGTCTTGCCACCTCAAACTTCAAACATAGCTTTGGGGGTCCGTGCAGGGGGCCTCCGGCAGCCCTGCTTTGAAAATGCGAACGTCTGCAGAGAGCTCGCAGACAGAAACAGCTAGCCTGCAAAGCTGTTGCTCAGCCTCATCTGCCCATGGCACTGCTCGCACAGAGGCACAGAGACTGGGGCTGCTTGCTTGTCTTGCACATCAAACTTGAAACATATCTTTGGGGGTCCATGCAGGGGGCCTCCGGCAGCCCTGCTCTGAAAATGCGAAGGTCTGCAGATAGCTCGCAGCCAGAAAGAGCTAGCCTGGAAAGCTGTTGCTCAGCCTCATCTGCCCATGGCACTGCTCGCACAGAGGCAGAGAGACTGGGGCTGCTTGCTTGTCTTGCCACCTCAAACTTCAAAAGTATCTTAGGTGGTCCGTGAAGGGGGCCTCCGGCAGCCCTACTCTGAAATTGCGAACGTCTGCAGAGAGCTCGCAACCAGAAAAAGCTAGCCTGGAAAGCTGCTGCTCAGCCTCATCTGCCCATGGCACTGCTCACACAGAGGCACAGAGACTGGGGCTGCTTGCTTGTCTTGCAACCTCAAACTTCAAACATAACTTTGGGGGTCCGTGCAGGGGGCCTCCAGCAGCCCTGCTCTAAAAAATGCGAACGTCTGCAGATAGCTCGCAGGCAGAAAGAGCTAGCCTGGAAAGCTGTTGCTCAGCCTCATCTGCCCATGGCACTGCTCGCACAGAGGCACAGAGACTGGGGCTGCTTGCTTGTCTTGCAACCTCAAACTTCAAAAGTAAATTTGAGGCTCCGTGCAGGAGGCCTTATCCAGCCCTTCTCCGAAAATGCGAACGTCTGCAGATAGCTCGCAGACAGAAACAGCTAGCCTGCAAAGCTGTTGCTCAGCCTCATCTGCCCATGGCACTGCTCACACAGAGGCACAGAGACTGGGGCTGCTTGCTTCTCTTGCCACTTCAAACTTCAAACGTGCCTTTGGGGGTCCATGCAGGGGGCCTCCGGCAGCCCTGCTCTGAAAATGGAAACGTCTGCAGATAGCTCGCAGGCAGAAAAAGCTGGCCTGGAAAGCTGTTGCTCAGCCTCATCTGCCCATGGCACTGCTCGCACAGAGGCACAGAGACTGGGGCTGCTTGCTTTTCTTGCCACCTCAAACTTCAGAAGTATCTTAGGTGGTCCGTGAAGGGGGCCTCCGGCAGCCCTACTCTGAAACTGCCAACGTCTGCAGAGAGCTCGCAACCAGAAAGAGCTAGCCTGGAAAGCTGTTGCTCAGCCTCATCTGCCCATGGCACTGCTTGCACAGAGGCACAGAGACTGGGGCTGCTTGCTTGTCTTGCAACCTCAAACTTCAAAAGTAAATTTGAGGCTCCGTGCAGGAGGCATTAGCCAGCCCTTCTCCGAAAATGCGAACGTCTGCAGATAGCTCGCAGCCAGAAACAGCTAGCCTGCAAAGCTGTTGCTCATCCTCATCTGCTCATGGCACTGCTCGCACAGAGGCACAGAGACTGGGGCTGCTTGCTTGTCTTGCACCTCAAACTTCAAACGTGTCTTTGGGGGTCCATGCAGGGGTCCTCCGGCAGCCCTGCTCTAAAAATCCGAACGTCTGCAGATAGCTCGCAGCCAGAAAGAGCTAGCCTGGAAAGCTGTTGCTCAGCCTCATCTGCCCATGGCACTGCTCGCACAGAGGCAGAGAGACTGGGGCTGCTTGCTTGTCTTGCCACCTCAAACTTCAAACATAGCTTTGGGAGTCCGTGCAGGGGGCCTCCGGCAGCCCTGCTCTGAAAATGCGAACGTCTGCAGATAGATCGCAGGCAGAAAGAGCTAGCCTGGAAAGCTGTTGCTCAGCCTCATCTGCCCATGGCACTACTCGCACAGAGGCACAGAGACTGGGGCTGCTTGCTTGTCTTGCAACCTCAAACTTCAAAAGTAAATTTGAGGCTCCGTGCAGGAGGCATTAGCCAGCCCTTCTCCGAAAATGCAAACGTTTGCAGATAGCTCGCAGACAGAAAGAGCTAGCCTGCAAAGCTGTTGCTCAGCCTCATCTGCTCATGGCACTGCTCGCACAGAGGCACAGAGACTGGGGCTGCTTGCTTGTCTTCACCTCAAACTTCAAACGTATCTTTGGGGGTCCATGCAGGGGGCCTCCGGCAGCCCTGCTTTCAAAATCCGAACGTCTGCAGATAGCTCGCAGCCAGAAAGAGCTAGCCTGGAAAGCTGTTGCTCAGCCTCATCTGCCCATGGCACTGCTCGCACAGAGGCAGAGAGACTGGGGCTGCTTGCTTGTCTTGCCACCTCAAACTTCAAAAGTATCTTAGGTGGTCCGTGAAGGGGGCCTCCGGCAGCCCTACTCTGAAATTGCGAACGTCTGCAGAGAGATCGCAACCAGAAAAAGCTAGCCTGCAAAGCTGTTGCTCAGCCTCATCTGCCCATGGCACTGCTCACACAGAGGCACAGAGACTGGGGCTGCTTGCTTGTCTTGCAACCTCAAACTTCAAACATAACTTTGGGGGTCCGTGCAGGGGGCCTCCGGCAGCCCTGCTCTGAAAATGCGAACGTCTGCAGATAGCTCGCGGGCAGAAAAAGCTAGCCTGGAAAGCTGTTGCTCAGCCTCATCTGCCCATGGCACGGTTTGCACAGAGGCACAGAGACTGGGGCTGCTTGCTTTTTTTGCCACCTCAAACTTCAAACGTATCTTTGGAAGTCCGTGCCGGGCCCCGCCGGTAGCCCTGCTCCGAATATGCGAATGTCTGCAGATAGCTCGCAGGCAGAAAGAGCTAGCCTGGAAAGCTGTTGCTCAGCCTCATCTGCTCATGGCACTTCTCACACAGAGGCACAGAGACTGGGGCTGCTTTCTTGTCTTGCAACCTCAAACTTCAAAAGTAAACTTGAGGCTCCGTGCAGAAGGCCTTAGCCAGCCCTTCTCGAAAATGCGAACGTCTGCAGATAGCTCGCAGGCAGAAAGAGCTATCCTGGAAAGCTGTTGCTCAGCCTCATCTGCCCATGGCACTGCTCACACAGAGGCACAGAGACTGGGGCTGCTTACTTTTCTTGCCACCTCAAACTTCAAACGTATCTTTGGGGGTCCATGCAGGGGGCCTCCGGCAGCCCTGCTCTGAAAATGCGAACGTCTGCAGATAGCTCGCAGGCAGAAAAAGCTGGCCTGGAAAGCTGTTGCTCAGCCTCATCTGCCCATGGCACTGCTCGCATAGAGGCACAGAGACTGGAGCTGCTTGCTTTTCTTGCAACTCAAACTTCAAACGTATCTTTGGGGGTCCATAGAGGGGGCCTCCTTCAGCCCTGCTCTGAAAATGCGAACGTCTGCAGATAGCTCGCAGGCAGAAAGAGCTAGCCTGCAAAGCTGTTGCTCAGCCTCATCTGCCCATGGCACTGCTCGCATAGAGGCAGAGAGACTGGGGCTGCTTGCTTGTCTTGCCACCTCAAACTTCAAAAGTATCTTAGGTGGTCCGTGAAGGGGGCCTCCGGCAGCCCTACTCTGAAAATGCGAACGTCTGCAGAGAGCTCGCAACCAAAAAAAGCTAGCCTGCAAAGCTGTTGCTCAGCCTCATCTTATCATGGCACTGCTCGCACAGAGGCACAGAGACTGGGGCTGCTTGCTTGTCTTGCCACCTCAAACTTGAAACATAACTTTGGGGGTCCGTGCAGGGGGCCTCCGGCAGCCCTGTTCTGAAAATGCGAACGTCTGCAGAGAGCTCGCAACCAGAAAAAGCTAGCCTGCAAAGCTGTTGCTCAGCCTCATCTGCCCATGGCACTGCTCGCATAGAGGGAGAGAGACTGGGGCTGCTTGCTTGTCTTGCCACCTCAAACTTCAAAAGTATCTTAGGTGGTCCGTGAAGGGGGCCTCCGGCAGCCCTACTCTGAAAATGCGAACGTTTGCAGAGAGCTCGCAACCAAAAAAAGCTAGCCTGGAAAGCTGTTGCTCAGCCTCATCTGATCATGGCACTGCTCGCACAGAGGCACAGAGACTGGGGCTGCTTGCTTGTCTTGCCACCTCAAACTTCAAAAGTAAATTTGAGGCTCCGTGCAGAAGGCATTAGCCAGCCCTTCTCCGAAAATGCGAACGTCTGCAGATAGCTCGCAGACAGAAACAGCTAGCCTGCAAAGCTGTTGCTCAGCCTCATCTGCCCATGGCACTGCTCACACAGAGGCACAGAGAGTGGGGCTGCTTGCTTGTCTTGCCACCTCAAACTTCAAAAGCATCTTATGTGGTCCGTGAAGGGCGCCTCCGGCAGCCCTACTCTTAAAATGCGAACGTCTGCAGAGAGCTCACAGCCAGAAAGAGCTAGCCTGGAAAGCTGTTGCTCAGCCTCATCTGCTCATGGCACTGCTCGCACAGAGGCACAGAGACTGGGGCTGCTTGCTTGTCTTGCAACCTCAAACTTCAAACGTAGCTTTGGGGGTCCATGCAGGGGGCCTCCGGCAGCCCTGCTCTGAAAATGGAAACGTCTGCAGATAGCTCGCAGGCAGAAAAAGCTGGCCTTTAAAGCTGTTGCTCAGCCTCATCTGCCCATGGCACTGCTCACACAGAGGCAGAGAGACTGGGGCTGCTTGCTTGTCTTGCCACCTCAAACTTCAAACGTAGATTTGGGGGTCCGTGCAGGGGGCCTCCGGCAGCCCTGCTCTGAAAATGCGAACGTCTGCAGAGAGCTCGCAGCCAGAAAGAGCTAGCCTGCAAAGCTGTTGCTCAGCCTCATCTGCCCATGGCACTGCTCGCACAGAGGCACAGAGACTGGGGCTGCTTGCTTGTCTTGCACATCAAACTTCAAACATATCTTTGGGGATCCATGCAGGGGGCCTCCGGCAGCCCTGCTCTGAAAATGCGAAGGTCTGCAGATAGCTCGCAGCCAGAAAGAGCTAGCCTGGAAAGCTGTTGCTCAGCCTCATCTGCCCATGGCACTGCTCGCACAGAGGCACAGAGACTGGGGCTGCTTGCTTGTCTTGCCACCTCAAACTTCAAAAGTATCTTAGGTGGTCCGTGAAGGGGGCCTCCGGCAGCCCTACTCTGAAATTGCGAACGTCTGCAGAGAGCTCGCAACCAGAAAAAGCTAGCCTGGAAAGCTGTTGCTCAGCCTCATCTGCCCATGGCACTGCTCACACAGAGGCACAGAGACTGGGGCTGCTTGCTTGTCTTGCAACCTCAAACTTCAAACATAACTTTGGGGGTCCGTGCAGGGGGCCTCCGGCAGCCCTGCTCTAAAAAATGCGAACGTCTGCAGATAGCTCGCAGGCAGAAAGAGCTAGCCTGGAAAGCTGTTGCTCAGCCTCATCTGCCCATGGCACTGCTCGCACAGAGGCACAGAGACTGGGGCTGCTTGCTTGTCTTGCAACCTCAAACTTCAAAAGTAAATTTGAGGCTCCGTGCAGGAGGCCTTATCCAGCCCTTCTCCGAAAATGCGAACGTCTGCAGATAGCTCGCAGACAGAAACAGCTAGCCTGCAAAGCTGTTGCTCAGCCTCATCTGCCCATGGCACTGCTCACACAGAGGCACAGAGACTGGGGCTGCTTGCTTCTCTTGCCACTTCAAACATCAAACGTGGCTTTGGGGGTCCATGCAGGGGGCCTCCGGCAGCCCTGCTCTGAAAATGGAAACGTCTGCAGAGAGCTCGCAGGCAGAAAAAGCTGGCCTGGAAAGCTGTTGCTCAGCCTCATCTGCCCATGGCACTGCTCGCACAGAGGCACAGAGACTGGGGCTGCTTGCTTTTCTTGCCACCTCAAACTTCAGAAGTATCTTAGGTGGTCCGTGAAGGGGGCCTCCGGCAGCCCTACTCTGAAAATGCCAACGTCTGCAGAGAGCTCGCAACCAGAAAGAGCTAGCCTGGAAAGCTGTTGCTCAGCCTCATCTGCCCATGGCACTGCTTGCACAGAGGCACAGAGACTGGGGCTGCTTGCTTGTCTTGCAACCTCAAACTTCAAAAGTAAATTTGAGGCTCCGTGCAGGAGGCATTAGCCAGCCCTTCTCCGAAAATGCGAACGTCTGCAGATAGCTCGCAGCCAGAAACAGCTAGCCTGCAAAGCTGTTGCTCATCCTCATCTGCTCATGGCACTGCTCGCACAGAGGCACAGAGACTGGGGCTGCTTGCTTGTCTTGCACCTCAAACTTCAAACATGTCTTTGGGGGTCCATGCAGGGGGCCTCCGGCAGCCCTGCTCTCAAAATCCGAACGTCTGCAGATAGCTCGCAGCCAGAAAGAGCTAGCCTGCAAAGCTGTTGCTCAGCCTCATCTGCCCATGGCACGGTTCGCACAGAGGCACAGAGACTGGGGCTGCTTGCTTTTTTTGCCACCTCAAACTTCAAACGTATCTTTGGAAGTCCGTGCCGGGCCCCGCCGGTAGCCCTGCTCCGAATATGCGAATGTCTGCAGATAGCTCGCAGGCAGAAAGAGCTAGCCTGGAAAGCTGTTGCTCAGCCTCATCTGCTCATGGCACTTCTCACACAGAGGCACAGAGACTGGGGCTGCTTTCTTGTCTTGCAACCTCAAACTTCAAAAGTAAACTTGAGGCTCCGTGCAGAAGGCCTTAGCCAGCCCTTCTCGAAAATGCGAACGTCTGCAGATAGCTCGCAGGCAGAAAGAGCTAGCCTGGAAAGCTGTTGCTCAGCCTCATCTGCCCATGGCACTGCTCACACAGAGGCACAGAGACTGGGGCTGCTTACTTTTCTTGCCACCTCAAACTTCAAACGTATCTTTGGGGGTCCATGCAGGGGGCCTCCGGCAGCCCTGCTCTGAAAATGCGAACGTCTGCAGATAGCTCGCAGGCAGAAAAAGCTGGCCTGGAAAGCTGTTGCTCAGCCTCATCTGCCCATGGCACTGCTCGCATAGAGGCACAGAGACTGGAGCTGCTTGCTTTTCTTGCAACTCAAACTTCAAACGTATCTTTGGGGGTCCATACAGGGGGCCTCCTTCAGCCCTGCTCTGAAAATGCGAACGTCTGCAGATAGCTCGCAGGCAGAAAGAGCTAGCCTGCAAAGCTGTTGCTCAGCCTCATCTGCCCATGGCACTGCTCGCATAGAGGCAGAGAGACTGGGGCTGCTTGCTTGTCTTGCCACCTCAAACTTCAAAATTATCTTAGGTGGTCCGTGAAGGGGGCCTCCGGCAGCCCTACTCTGAAAATGCGAACGTCTGCAGAGAGCTCGCAACCAAAAAAAGCTAGCCTGGAAAGCTGTTGCTCAGCCTCATCTTATCATGGCACTGCTCGCACAGAGGCACAGAGACTGGGGCTGCTTGCTTGTCTTGCCACCTCAAACTTGAAACATAACTTTGGGGGTCCGTGCAGGGGGCCTCCGGCAGCCCTGTTCTGAAAATGCGAACGTCTGCAGAGAGCTCGCAACCAGAAAAAGCTAGCCTGCAAAGCTGTTGCTCAGCCTCATCTGCCCATGGCACTGCTCGCATAGAGGGAGAGAGACTGGGGCTGCTTGCTTGTCTTGCCACCTCAAACTTCAAAAGTATCTTAGGTGGTCCGTGAAGGGGGCCTCCGGCAGCCCTACTCTGAAAATGCGAACGTTTGCAGAGAGCTCGCAACCAAAAAAAGCTAGCCTGGAAAGCTGTTGCTCAGCCTCATCTGATCATGGCACTGCTCGCACAGAGGCACAGAGACTGGGGCTGCTTGCTTGTCTTGCCACCTCAAACTTCAAAAGTATCTTAGGTGGTCCGTGCAGGGGGCCTCCGGCAGCCCTGCTCTGAAAATGCGAACGTCTGCAGATAGCTCGAAGGCAGGAGGAGCTAGCCTGGAAAGCTGTTGCTCAGCCTCATCTGCCCATGGCACTGCTCGCACAGAGGCACAGAGACTGGGGCTGCTTGCTTGTCTTGCCACCTCAAACTTCAAACGTAGCTTTGGGGGTCCATGCAGGGGTCTCCGGCAGCCCTGCTCTGAAAATGGAAACGTCTGCAGATAGCTCGCAGGCAGAAAAAGCTGGCCTTTAAAGCTGTTGCTCAGCCTCATCTGCCCATGGCACTGCTCACACAGAGGCAGAGAGACTGGGGCTGCTTGCTTGTCTTGCCACCTCAAACTTCAAACATAGCTTTGGGGGTCCGTGCAGGGGGACTCCGGCAGCCCTGCTCTGAAAATGCGAACGTCTGCAGAGAGCTCGCAGGCAGAAAGAGCTAGCCTGCAAAGCTGTTGCTCAGCCTCATCTGCCCATGGCACTGCTCGCACAGAGGCACAGAGACTGGGGCTGCTTCCTTGTCTTGCACATCAAACTTCAAACATATCTTTGGGGGTCCATGCAGGGGGCCTCCGGCAGCCCTGCTCTGAAAATGCGAAGGTCTGCAGATAGCTCGCAGCCAGAAAGAGCTAGCCTGGAAAGCTGTTGCTCAGCCTCATCTGCCCATGGCACTGCTCGCACAGAGGCAGAGAGACTGGGGCTGCTTGCTTGTCTTGCCACCTCAAACTTCAAAAGTATCTTAGGTGGTCCATGCAGGGGGCCTCCGGCAGCCCTACTCTGAAATTGCGAACGTCTGCAGAGAGCTCGCAACCAGAAAAAGCTAGCCTGGAAAGCTGTTGCTCAGCCTCATCTGCCCATGGCACTGCTCACACAGAGGCACAGAGACTGGGGCTGCTTGCTTGTCTTGCAACCTCAAACTTCAAACATAACTTTGGGGGTCCGTGCAGGGGGCCTCCGGCAGCCCTGCTCTAAAAAATGCGAACGTCTGCAGATAGCTCGCAGGCAGAAAGAGCTAGCCTGGAAAGCTGTTGCTCAGCCTCATCTGCCCATGGCACTGCTCGCACAGAGGCACAGAGACTGGGGCTGCTTGCTTGTCTTGCAACCTCAAACTTCAAAAGTAAATTTGAGGCTCCGTGCAGGAGGCCTTATCCAGCCCTTCTCCGAAAATGCGAACGTCTGCAGATAGCTCGCAGACAGAAACAGCTAGCCTGCAAAGCTGTTGCTCAGCCTCATCTGCCCATGGCACTGCTCACACAGAGGCACAGAGACTGGGGCTGCTTGCTTCTCTTGCCACTTCAAACTTCAAACGTGGCTTTGGGGGTCCATGCAGGGGGTCTCCGGCAGCCCTGCTCTGAAAATGGAAACGTCTGCAGATAGCTCGCAGGCAGAAAAAGCTGGCCTGGAAAGCTGTTGCTCAGCCTCATCTGCCCATGGCACTGCTCGCACAGAGGCACAGAGACTGGGGCTGCTTGCTTTTCTTGCCACCTCAAACTTCAGAAGTATCTTAGGTGGTCCGTGAAGGGGGCCTCCGGCAGCCCTACTCTGAAACTGCCAACGTCTGCAGAGAGCTCGCAACCAGAAAGAGCTAGCCTGCAAAGCTGTTGCTCAGCCTCATCTGCCCATGGCACTGCTTGCACAGAGGCACAGAGACTGGGGCTGCTTGCTTGTCTTGCAACCTCAAACTTCAAAAGTAAATTTGAGGCTCCGTGCAGGAGGCATTAGCCAGCCCTTCTCCGAAAATGCGAACGTCTGCAGATAGCTCGCAGCCAGAAACAGCTAGCCTGCAAAGCTGTTGCTCATCCTCATCTGCTCATGGCACTGCTCGCACAGAGGCACAGAGACTGGGGCTGCTTGCTTGTCTTGCACCTCAAACTTCAAACGTGTCTTTGGGGGTCCATGCAGGGGGCCTCCGGCAGCCCTGCTCTCAAATTCGAACGTCTGCAGATAGCTCGCAGCCAGAAAGAGCTAGCCTGGAAAGCTGTTGCTCAGCCTCATCTGCCCATGGCACTGCTCGCACAGAGGCAGAGAGACTGGGGCTGCTTGCTTGTCTTGCCACCTCAAACTTCAAAAGTATCTTAGGTGGTCCGTGAAGGGGGCCTCCGGCAGCCCTACTCTGAAATTGCGAACGTCTGCAGAGAGATCGCAACCAGAAAAAGCTAGCCTGCAAAGCTGTTGCTCAGCCTCATCTGCCCATGGCACTGCTCACACAGAGGCACAGAGACTGGGGCTGCTTACTTTTCTTGCCACCTCAAACTTCAAACGTATCTTTGGGGGTCCATGCAGGGGGCCTCCGGCAGCCCTGCTCTGAAAATGCAAACGTCTGCAGATAGCTCGCAGGCAGAAAAAGCTGGCCTGGAAAGCTGTTGCTCAGCCTCATCTGCCCATGGCACTGCTCGCACAGAGGCACAGAGACTGGGGCTGCTTGCTTGTCTTGCAACCTCAAACTTCAAAAGTATCTTGGGTGATCCTTGAAGGGGACCTCCGGCAGCCCTGCTCTGAAAATGCGAACGTCTGCAGAGAGCTCGCAACCAGAAAGAGCTAGCCTGGAAAGCTGTTGCTCAGCCTCATCTGCTCATGGCACTGCTCGCACAGAGGCACAGAGATTGGGGCTGCTTGCTTGTCTTGCAACCTCTAACTTTAAACGTAGCTTAGGTGGTCCGTGCATTTGGTCCTCCGGCAGCCCTGCTCCCAAAATGCGAACGTCTGGAGATAGCTCGCAGGCAGGAAGAGATAGCCTGGAAAGCTGTTGCTCAGCCACATCTGCTCATGACACTGCTCGCACAGAGGCACAGAGACTGGGGCTGCTTGCTTGTCTTGCCACCTCAAACTTGAAAAGTAAATTTGAGGCTCCGTGCAGGAGGCATTAGCCAGCCCTTCTCCGAAAATGCGAACGTCTGCAGATAGCTCGCAGACACAAACAGCTAGCCTGGAAAGCTGTTGCTCAGCCTCATCTGCCCATGGCACTGCTCACACAGAGGCACAGAGACTGGGGCTGCTTGCTTTTCTTGTCACCTCAAACTTCAAACGTATCTTTGGGGGTCCATGCAGGGGGCCTCCGGCAGCCCTGCTCTCAAAATGCGAACGTCTGCAGATAGCTCGCAGGCAGAAAAAGCTGGCCTGGAAAGCTGTTGCTCAGCCTCATCTGCCCATGGCACTGCTCGCACAGAGGCACAGAGACTGGGGCTACTTGCTTTTCTTCCCACCTCAAACTTCAAAAGCATCTTAGGTGGTCCGTGAAGGGGGCCTCCGGCAGCCCTACTCTTAAAATGCGAACGTCTGCAGAGAGCTCGCAGCCAGAAAGAGCTAGCCTGGAAAGCTGTTGCTCAGCCTCATCTGCTCATGGCACTTCTCACACAAAGGCACAAAGACTGGGGCTGCTTGCTTGTCTTGCCACCTCAAACTTCAAACATAACTTTGGGGGTCCGTGCAGGGGGCCTCCGGCAGCCCTGTTCTGAAAATGCGAACGTCTGCAGAGAGCTCGCAACCAGAAAGAGCTAGCCTGGAAAGCTGTTGCTCAGCCTCATCTGCTCATGGCACTGCTCGCACAGAGGCACAGAGACTGGGGCTGCTTGCTTTTCTTGTACCTCAAACTTCAAACGTATCTTTGGGGGTCCGTGAAGGGGGCCTCCGGCAGCCCTACTCTCAAAATGCGAACGTCTGCAGATAGCTCGCAGGCAGAAAGAGCTAGCCTGGAAAGCTGTTGCTCAGCCTCATCTGCCCATGGCACTGCTCGCACAGAGGCAGAGAGACTGGGGCTGCTTGCTTGTCTTGCCCCCTCAAACTTCAAAAGTATCTTAGGTGGTCCGTGCAGGGGGCCTCCGGCAGCCCTACTCTGAAATTGCGAACATCTGCAGAGAACTCGCAATCAGAAAAAGCTAGCCTGCAAAGCTGTTGCTCAGCCTCATCTGCCCATGGCACTGCTCACACAGAGGCACAGAGACTGGGGCTGCTTGCTTGTCTTGCCACCTCAAACTTCAAACATAGCTTTGGGGGTCCGTGCAGGGGGCCTCCGGCAGCCCTGCTCTGAAAATGCGAACGTCTGCAGATAGCTCGCAGGCAGAAAGAGCTAGCCTGGAAAGCTGTTGCTCAGCCTCATCTGCCCATGGCACTACTCGCACAGAGGCACAGAGACTGGGGCTGCTTGCTTGTCTTGCAACCTCAAACTTCAAAAGTAAATTTGAGGCTCCGTGCAGGAGGCATTAGCCAGCCCTTCTCCGAAAATGCAAACGTCTGCAGATAGCTCGCAGACAGAAAGAGCTAGCCTGCAAAGCTGTTGCTCATCCTCATCTGCTCATGGCACTGCTCGCAGAGAGGCACAGAGACTGGGGCTGCTTGCTTGTCTTGCACCTCAAACTTCAAACGTATCTTTGGGGGTCCATGCAGGGGGCCTCCGGCAGCCCTGCTCTCAAAATCCGAACGTCTGCAGATAGCTCGCAGCCAGAAAGAGCTAGCTTGGAAAGCTGTTGCTCAGCCTCATCTGCCCATGGCACTGCTCGCACAGAGGCAGAGAGACTGGGGCTGCTTGCTTGTCTTGCAACCTCAAACTTCAAAAGTATCTTAGGTGGTCCGTGAAGGGGGCCTCCGGCAGCCCTACTCTGAAATTGCGAACGTCTGCAGAGAGATCGCAACCAGAAAAAGCTAGCCTGCAAAGCTGTTGCTCAGCCTCATCTGCCCATGGCACTGCTCACACAGAGGCACAGAGACTGGGGCTGCTTGCTTGTCTTGCAACCTCAAACTTCAAACATAACTTTGGGGGTCCGTGCAGGGGGCCTCCGGCAGCCCTGCTCTGAAAATGCGAACGTCTGCAGATAGCTCGCGGGCAGAAAGAGCTAGCCTGGAAAGCTGTTGCTCAGCCTCATCTGCCCATGGCACGGTTCGCACAGAGGCACAGAGACTGGGGCTGCTTGCTTTTCTTGCCCCTCAAACTTCAAACGTATCTTTGGGGGTCCATGCAGGGGGCCTCCTTCAGCCCTGCTCTGAAAATGCGAACGTGTGCAGATAGCTCGCAGCCAGAAAGAGCTAGCCTGGAAAGCTGTTGCTCAGCCTCATCTGCCCATGGCACTGCTCGCACAGAGGCACAGAGACTGGGGCTGCTTGCTTGTCTTGCAACCTCAAACTTCAAAAGTATCTTGGGTGATCCTTGAAGGGGGCCTCCGGCAGCCCTGCTCTGAAAATGCGAACGTCTGCAGAGAGCTCGCAACCAGAAAGAGCTAGCCTGGAAAGCTGTTGCTCAGCCTCATCTGCTCATGGCACTGCTCGCACAGAGGCACAGAGATTGGGGCTGCTTGCTTGTCTTGCAACCTCTAACTTTAAACGTAGCTTAGGTGGTCCGTGCATTTGGTCCTCCGGCAGCCCTGCTCCCAAAATGCGAACGTCTGGAGATAGCTCGCAGGCAGGAAGAGATAGCCTGGAAAGCTGTTGCTCAGCCACATCTGCTCATGACACTGCTCGCACAGAGGCACAGAGACTGGGGCTGCTTGCTTGTCTTGCCACCTCAAACTTCAAAAGTAAATTTGAGGCTCCGTGCAGGAGGCATTAGCCAGCCCTTCTCCGAAAATGCGAACGTCTGCAGATAGCTCGCAGACACAAACAGCTAGCCTGGAAAGCTGTTGCTCAGCCTCATCTGCCCATGGCACTGCTCACACAGAGGCACAGAGACTGGGGCTGCTTGCTTTTCTTGTCACCTCAAACTTCAAACGTATCTTTGGGGGTCCATGCAGGGGGCCTCCGGCAGCCCTGCTCTCAAAATGCGAACGTCTGCAGATAGCTCGCAGGCAGAAAAAGCTGGCCTGGAAAGCTGTTGCTCAGCCTCATCTGCCCATGGCACTGCTCGCACAGAGGCACAGAGACTGGGGCTACTTGCTTTTCTTCCCACCTCAAACTTCAAAAGCATCTTAGGTGGTCCGTGAAGGGGGCCTCCGGCAGCCCTACTCTTAAAATGCGAACGTCTGCAGAGAGCTCGCAGCCAGAAAGAGCTAGCCTGGAAAGCTGTTGCTCAGCCTCATCTGCTCATGGCACTTCTCACACAAAGGCACAAAGACTGGGGCTGCTTGCTTGTCTTGCCACCTCAAACTTCAAACATAACTTTGGGGGTCCGTGCAGGGGGCCTCCGGCAGCCCTGTTCTGAAAATGCGAACGTCTGCAGAGAGCTCGCAACCAGAAAGAGCTAGCCTGGAAAGCTGTTGCTCAGCCTCATCTGCTCATGGCACTGCTCGCACAGAGGCACAGAGACTGGGGCTGCTTGCTTTTCTTGTACCTCAAACTTCAAACGTATCTTTGGGGGTCCGTGAAGGGGGCCTCCGGCAGCCCTACTCTCAAAATGCGAACGTCTGCAGATAGCTCGCAGGCAGAAAGAGCTAGCCTGGAAAGCTGTTGCTCAGCCTCATCTGCCCATGGCACTGCTCGCACAGAGGCAGAGAGACTGGGGCTGCTTGCTTGTCTTGCCCCCTCAAACTTCAAAAGTATCTTAGGTGGTCCGTGAAGGGGGCCTCCGGCAGCCCTACTCTGAAATTGCGAACATCTGCAGAGAACTCGCAATCAGAAAAAGCTAGCCTGCAAAGCTGTTGCTCAGCCTCATCTGCCCATGGCACTGCTCACACAGAGGCACAGAGACTGGGGCTGCTTGCTTGTCTTGCCACCTCAAACTTCAAACATAGCTTTGGGGGTCCGTGCAGGGGGCCTCCGGCAGCCCTGCTCTGAAAATGCGAACGTCTGCAGATAGCTCGCAGGCAGAAAGAGCTAGCCTGGAAAGCTGTTGCTCAGCCTCATCTGCCCATGGCACTACTCGCACAGAGGCACAGAGACTGGGGCTGCTTGCTTGTCTTGCAACCTCAAACTTCAAAAGTAAATTTGAGGCTCCGTGCAGGAGGCATTAGCCAGCCCTTCTCCGAAAATGCAAACGTCTGCAGATAGCTCGCAGACAGAAAGAGCTAGCCTGCAAAGCTGTTGCTCATCCTCATCTGCTCATGGCACTGCTCGCACAGAGGCACAGAGACTGGGGCTGCTTGCTTGTCTTGCACCTCAAACTTCAAACGTATCTTTGGGGGTCCATGCAGGGGGCCTCCGGCAGCCCTGCTCTCAAAATCCGAACGTCTGCAGATAGCTCGCAGCCAGAAAGAGCTAGCTTGGAAAGCTGTTGCTCAGCCTCATCTGCCCATGGCACTGCTCGCACAGAGGCAGAGAGACTGGGGCTGCTTGCTTGTCTTGCAACCTCAAACTTCAAAAGTATCTTAGGTGGTCCGTGAAGGGGGCCTCCGGCAGCCCTACTCTGAAATTGCGAACGTCTGCAGAGAGATCGCAACCAGAAAAAGCTAGCCTGCAAAGCTGTTGCTCAGCCTCATCTGCCCATGGCACTGCTCACACAGAGGCACAGAGACTGGGGCTGCTTGCTTGTCTTGCAACCTCAAACTTCAAACATAACTTTGGGGGTCCGTGCAGGGGGCCTCCGGCAGCCCTGCTCTGAAAATGCGAACGTCTGCAGATAGCTCGCGGGCAGAAAGAGCTAGCCTGGAAAGCTGTTGCTCAGCCTCATCTGCCCATGGCACGGTTCGCACAGAGGCACAGAGACTGGGGCTGCTTGCTTTTCTTGCCCCTCAAACTTCAAACGTATCTTTGGGGGTCCATGCAGGGGGCCTCCTTCAGCCCTGCTCTGAAAATGCGAACGTGTGCAGATAGCTCGCAGCCAGAAAGAGCTAGCCTGGAAAGCTGTTGCTCAGCCTCATCTGCTCATGGCACTTCTCACACAAAGGCACAGAGACTGGGGCTGCTTGCTTGTCTTGCCACCTCAAACTTCAAAAGTATCTTGGGTGGTCCGTGAAGGGGGCCTCCGGCAGCCCTTCTCCGAAAATGTGAACGTCTGCAGATAGCTCGCAGACAGAAACAGCTAGCCTGCAAAGCTGTTGCTCAGCCTCATCTGCCCATGGCACTGCTCACACAGAGGCACAGAGACTGGGGCTGCTTGCTTTTCTTGTCACCTCAAACTTCACACGTATCTTTGGGGGTCCATGCAGGGGGCCTCCGGCAGCCCTGCTCTGAAAATGCGAACGTCTGCAGATAGCTCGCAGGCAGAAAAAGCTGGCCTGGAATGCTGTTGCTCAGCCTCATCTGCCCATGGCACTGCTCGCACAGAGGCACAGAGACTGGGGCTGCTTGCTTTTCTTCCCACCTCAAACTTCAAAAGCATCTTAGGTGGTCCGTGAAGGGGGCCTCCGGCAGCCCTACTCTTAAAATGCGAACGTCTGCAGAGAGCTCGCAGCCAGAAAGAGCTAGCCTGGAAAGCTGTTGCTCAGCCTCATCTGCTCATGGCACTTCTCACACAAAGGCACAAAGACTGGGGCTGCTTGCTTGTCTTGCCACCTCAAACTTCAAACATAACTTTGGGGGTCCGTGCAGGGGGCCTCCGGCAGCCCTGCTCTGAAAATGCGAACGTCTGCAGATAGCTCGCAGGCAGAAAGATCTAGCCTGGAAAGCTGTTGCTCAGCCTCATCTGCTCATGGCACTGCTCGCACAGAGGCACAGAGACTGGGGCTGCTTGCTTTTCTTGCACCTCAAACTTCAAACGTATCTTTGGGGGTCCATGCAGGGGGCCTCCGGCAGCCCTCCTCTCAAAATGCGAACGTCTGCAGATAGCTCGCAGGCAGAAAGAGCTAGCCTGGAAAGCTGTTGCTCAGCCTCATCTGCCCATGGCACTGCTCGCACAGAGGCAGAGAGACTGGGGCTGCGTGCTTGTCTTGCCACCTCAAACTTCAAAAATATCTTAGGTGGTCCGTGAAGGGGGCCTCCGGCAGCCCTACTCTGAAATTGCGAAAGTCTGCAGAGAACTCGCAACCAGAAAAAGCTAGCCTGGGAATCTGTTGCTCAGCCTCATCTGCCCATGGCACTGCTCACACAGAGGCACAGAGACTGGGGCTGCTTGCTTGTCTTGCCACCTCAAACTTCAAACATAACTTTGGGGGTCCGTGCAGGGGGCCTCCGGCAGCCCTGCTCTGAAAATGCGAACGTCTGCAGATAGCTCGCGGGCAGAAAGAGCTAGCCTGGAAAGCTGTTGCTCAGCCTCATCTGCCCATGGCACGGTT